>NC_088890.1:14230000-15707500 GCF_037157495.1 Lathamus discolor | reverse complement strand
CAAATACAGGGACACCTGTAAAAATATTCACACTATCCATTACCCTTTCAAGGATGTTAAATTTGTTTATGGTTGTTACCTTTCTGCGTTCAGTGAATAGGTCTATAACCCCACACTTCCCCATCTTGTCAGATAGCATTGCTTCAAAAATGGCCCTTAATAATTAGATGTCTGCTGAGACACTTTTTTTTAAGCAATGGGCCTTCTGAGTTATGAAAATAACTCCAGTGTATTAACCTTCCAGAGTTCTTCAGGCTGAAAGACTGAAAAGGAGGGATACTTTCCTTCCTGTTACAGCTCCAGGGATTGTCTCTTCCATATTCAACTTCTTTAAAACGCCCACAGAAAAGTTACTGAAGGGAGAAAGAACTAAAAAATTCAGCAGCTCTGAGCAATAACTTCAGAATGGCCCATTGGATGGTATTGAGTGGTTCAAGTTTACTATACTATCCCTAAAAAGAAACAAATGTGGTTGCAGCTATGCCAGCTCCCCCAGTTAAGAAGGAAAATGAGTTTGCTCTTAACCTTCATGGCTTGTTCCAGCAGAAGTGCTTTTTTTTTTTTTCTCTCCCCTTTCCTTAGCCATTGGTACTCTTTGGGAAGTGCCTACCCCTTTCCCACGGCTGAATCCCATTCTGACTAGTGGCTGGATCAGTTTACATTAGTGCATTGAAGTCCTAGCTCTTAACTAAGAGCTGACCAGGCCACTGGTGACCTGGAGGTCTGTCTGGGTTTTTTACATGCAAGCTGCAAAGTTCTAATAACACACACATGTAGTTAGAAGCAAAAGTTGATGAAGAAGAGAAGGGGCAGTAAGAAGTCATTGCTCTTCTCTGTTGTTGCTTCATCCAGCATTGCAAGGGTTGGTTTCATCTGGGCCCACTGGATGTAGAGAGGAAGTAGCTAGAAGGGTTTGGAGATGAGTTTAAACTACTTGTTGCAGCACAGTTCTGAGACAAGCTCAGGAACATACCTCCTCCTGCTCTGGATGGGGCACATTCCACCTTTATGTGTGGTTTGGTTTAGAGAGTGGCCCAGAAGCCTGTGGAATATGGGTCATATTTGCTGGTGAGAGGGATTTTGGAGACTCCAGGTATGATACACAGTGTTTGCTCTAAAGCTGCAAGAAGCTGCTGTTTATTTTTCAAGTGGTGCTTTTAGACACGGCTTTCAGGAATAAGAAATTAAACATGCAGAGATGTGCATGAAATACTGACATAAGTAAGTTATCCACAGTTAATTCAGTCGCAGTGAATGCTCTAGTGGAGCCACATTTTCTGGTGGCAGCCAGGGTCTGATGCACCCATCTGTAAGAGGCAAGAGAAGCTTAAAAGTCGTGGCATGTTAAGGAGGAATGATCACAAAAATATTATTAGAGACTACATGGAGTCTGCTGTAACCCAAGCAGTTTCATTCCCTTTGAGGCTGCTGTTGGGTTATACCTGCTGGATCTCTTCTTTCTGTCCTCTGTGTAGAGCAGATCCAGTGGAGTACTGATTTCCCATCTTTACGCAGGTACCCAAGCCTTCTATGTCAGGCTCCTAGTAATCACAGACTGCTCTTGGGAAACTTTATGTCGATGATGGATGAATGGGTATTTTCCTCTGAAGTGGCTGCTCCAGAATACATCACTCTTACGTCATCTAAACAGTGTTGGTCATCCACATTTCCAGTAGCTGCTGGGACTTGCTGGAAAGGGTAGAGCTTGTCATTCAGAGATAAGGAGGGATTAGCTGTGCGATCTCAGTCAGCCTTAAGAGAAAGGTTAAACACTTTGGGAGAAGGAAGTACGTGTGTGCGTGCACATGTGTCTTCCAAAACAACAGATGGTTTCAATAAAGTTGCTCCTGCTGCTAGGAAGTGGCACTTCTTGACATTAGCAGAGCCGTATCTCATCAGGGTTCTTGTTTCTACCAGCCTATCTCAGCAAAGCCAAATCCACTGTACAGTATGTGGTAATCAGAAAAGGCACTCTGATATCTGCCCCATTAATTGCCCCCTGCCAGCTTTCCCTCTCTCCTGATGTAAGGCCCACTGTGCTCAGTATGGCGGGATCAATCAGCTTTGAAGGGCAACTTTCCCTAATGATCCGCAATTCCCCCTACTTAAACTGCAGCAAGAACTGTCCTTTTAAGGATCCTGCGAGAAATGCATGATTTCTGGGAACCGCTAAACAAAAACCTCTCCGCTTCAATCGATACATCAATGTATTAAATTATTGTGCAACTAAATTAATGTGCCCCTTGGTGACAGGATTGCAGAAAATGAGCAGTGTTTTATGCATTAAAGCCAAACTGGTAAAAGATTGTTTTCAAGGTTAGATTGTGCCATAGCGAATATCAAGATTATTCCTATTAAAGTATGACGGGGTTTCAGAGTGCAGCTGTCACCTGTATTGCTTCTTACAGACTCACAGCATGAATTAACGTGTACAAATAACTGAAGAGTTGTAAATATTAGTTATTGAGACATTTGGGAGACAGCAAGGAATGTTATTTACTAGTATTTGATTTGAATTTTATAATTAAACAACTCTGCTGGAAATTAATGCTTGGGTTTTTTTTTTTTTAACACGAGCAATTGATTAAAAGAGACCTTTCAATGTTGCTGTGAAAGACTAAAAAGCTGCTTGAACAACCCCCTAATTCTATTTTTCTTTACATTTTAGTCCAATTGCATTTATTATCTTCATTTTGCTGGCAGGAGGCAATATGAAAAGTCTTACCTAACACTGAGTAGCAAGAGCTGGCATTATCCAAGTACTCTGTGCATTATCTCTTGCGCAGCAGGAGCACAGGGGGTGGCTTGGGCAGTTCCCTACCAGACGATCCAAACCAATAATTTGTCAAAGATATGAGGCTTTCTTGGTCTCTGTGTTGAAGGTAGATGAACCACAGCTCCCTAATTAGCTTGTTCTGTAGGTGTAATGAAGGAAAACATCTCAACAGGCTGAGAGAGTTAGGCTTGTTCAGCTGGAGAAGGCTCCAGGGAGACCTTAGAGCAACTCCCAGTGGCTAAAGGGGCTGACAAGCAAGCCGGATAGGAGATTTTGACAAGGCCTGTAGTGACAGGACATGGGGGAATGGCTTTAATTTGCCAGAGGCGAGATTGAGATGAGCTCTTAGGCAGAAGTTCTTTCCTGTGAGGGTGCTGAGGCGCTGGCACAGGGTGCCCAGAGAAGCTGTGGCTGCCCCATCCCTGGCAGTGCTCAGCGCCAGGGTGGACAAGACTTGGAGCAACCTGCTCTAGTGGAAGGTGTCCCTCCCCATGGCACTTTCCCCACCAAGTGTTTTCAGATGTATGTTTTCAAGCTGTATCTCAGGAATGATAAATTAGGTGTGAAGCTAAAGAGTAAGTGAAAGCATCCCGGTCCCTCAATAACCAGGACCTTCTGGATTCCTGCAACATGTTAAAATGGTATCACTAGTTTCAGTGCATTTCTGACCAACAGAAAACATAAACCAATCAAAATACAAACTAACAAAACCACCCTACCCAAACTAATTAGAATATTGATAAAGGAATTGACATCAATATGTCTATCCATAGCTCCCCTGTGTCTCCTGGGAAGCCAGAATCTATGAACTCAAATAATTTGATCAACAGCATGCAAGTAAATTAGTGTCAGCACCAAGCTGAGAACCCAATATTCTGACTTCTAGTTCTGTGCTTGAATAGAGGGCCTGCATCGCTTTGCAGGCAAAACAATGACGGAAGAGAGAAAGAAAAGGATGCAGCAGATGCAAAAGGAGCTGGAACTCATTAAGCATCTTGTAATTTCTGAGAGAAAGGTTCCAATATTTGTGTGCAATGCAAATGCCATTTCTAATACCTAGCTTCAGCAAGCTAGGTGACTGACACGCATTTCAGAGCAACTTGCACAGGCACATGCTTCTCATTTTGCACCTCAGTGATCCAGTAAATAATATGCAGAGATAGGTGAAAAAGCAGGTCCTTGGATTTCCGTGGGTGTGCTCCATTGTGCTAAGCCTTCTAAGTGCTAAGGACTAACAGTGAAGGCTTCCACAGAGGAGAGGGGTGATGGCATATTACACTTGAGAAGACTTCGGACTAAGATAAATAGTTGATATCAATGCCTCCTAAAGAATATTTAAACCTGTTTGTATCGCAATTTATGTGCTTCATCAAAGACCATACAAAGGTAAGCTATTTCAAGAAAAGCTTTCACTCCAAAGTATGGTTCAATGTGGTATCTGTATTAAAAAACATTCTATGTTTTGCTTCTGCATTTTGAATGCTAACCCAGCCCGGCCCAAGTGTCCCCAGCAAAGGAAATGAGCTGTATTAGGCAGTGTAATTCGCTGCAAGGTAAGAACAGAGGTATTCTTCTTCCCTCCGTTTTACATTCCGAGGGACATTTTACATTCCGGGGGACAATTTCACAGGCCGTGCCTTTGCTGAATGGGGAAATTGGAAAAACTGCAGGATCGATTTGCAGACGCAAAGTTCTATTTTCTTTTGCACCTCCTTCTTCAGTGTCTCTATCATCCCTGTGCTGTGTGGCATTAGTATCGACAGCAGCCTGGATGCCACTGATAATTGCTAAACTGGGGAAAAGCCATGCCTTGCAAGTGAAAGCAAAGCCACGTCAGCAGCAGGCAGATGACAACGAGTGGTACTGTTCTTGTCTTTAAGTTCATCCACCTTAGAGCACTGGTGATGGACCCATGTTTCTGAGAATGAAAGGGAAATGTATTTTACAAATATAATTTAAATTGGTTTGGTTTGCAGTTTTTAACAGAACTTCCCAGCTAGAAGCTACAAAGTTGTATATTAAATCTATTTTCATCAAACCCAGAGAAATATACTGGACTTTGTCATGCTTCCATTATGGTTAATTCTTCATTAACTGCATTTCACAAAGGAGGAAATAAACCCCACTTCTGCAGCAAACTTCTGATAATGACTCAGTTACCAAGAATGAAAACAGTGGCCAGTGGCTGCAGAGAACTGGAAAAGCTGGTGACTTATCAGCCCCTTGATCTCTGGGATGGAGAGAAATATGCTTTGTGATATTAAAGGTCATTGCCAACAAAATGGTTGCTTGTTTGCTGCAGTTGTTCAGCTGCTCTGTGTGTAGGGCTGGTTCAGCACCAGCCACACTGCGCTGGGTGTTGTGAACAATGGTAAAATAAAGACTGCCGGCGTGATGAGCTTTCAGACTAGGCAGTCCATTATGCTCTTCATTAAAGGTCAATTCTGCCTTGCACAGCTCTGGGTCTTGCATCCAGATGCTGCCCTGTCCCAGCCACATCCTTGCATTATTAGGATGATGGCAGGTGTCCTGGGTTCAGCAGTAGCAGTCATTTTTCTCCTTCTTAGCAGCTGGTGCAGTGCTGTGGTTTTGACTTTTGGCCTGGGAACAGCGCTGATAACACCGATGGTTTCAGTTACCACTCAAATGTTTTACTCTGACCAAGGACTTTGTGAGCCTCATGCTCTGCCAGGGAGGAGGGAAATCCAAGAGGAAGCAGAGACAGGACACCTGATCCAAACTAACCAAAGAGGTATTCCACACCACAGCATGTCATGCCCAGGGAGGTAACAGAGAGTTACCCAGAAGGGTTAGTACTCAGCAGGATTGGACGAGGTATCAGTTGGTGCCCAGTTGGGTGGGGTGGAGGTGAGTTATTGGTCGGCTGGTGTTGAGGTGTTGTATTCTCTTCCTTTGTTACTTCCTTTATCATTATTATCACTGGTGGTAGCAGCAGTGATCTGTGTTACACCTTAGTTACTGGGCTGTTCTTATCTCAACCTGTGGGAGTTGCATTCTTCTCGATTCTCCTCTCTGTCCCTCTGGGTGTAGGGGGAGGGCAAGAAGGGGGGGAGTGAGTGAACGACCGCGTGATTTATGGCTGACTTTGTTTAAACCACGACAGCAGGCATTTTTGTCTTCCCCGTTTCTGCCCGTTTTCCAGCAGTGTCCATGGTGGCTGCTCTGCCCGGCCTGCTGGGCACACAGCTTCTGGGTGATGCCTCTGCTTCACTTTGGGAAGGTCTGCAAGTCAGTGACAGTGGGAGAGTGGCAGCACAAGGGCTGATAAAGCAGGAATTGGGATGGGTTTATTTGTGTGGAGAGGCCATTTCTGCTGCGTGCCCCTAAAGAGGAGAAGACGCACAGCCAGGTGCTGAAGCCTGCCCGCACGCCCCTGCCTGAAGGCCCCAAAATGGCTGCTCCGCCCTGGGGCGCGTTGCTACGCGACGGGCAGAACCCGTGCACATGTCCCCCTCCGCCTCCTCCTTTAAACTACAGCACCCAATCAGACCGCCCCGGGGAGAACTACAACTCCCGGCATGCCCCGCGCGACCGGGGGCGGTGCACCGCTGGGATGGAGGCCCGCACTACATTTCCCGTCAGGCTTTGGGGGTTGTGGCCAATCAGCGCGCCTCAGGTTGGCCGGTGCGAGGAGCGGGGTTGGCTTCCGCGGGAGTAAGCGGGCCGCGGAGAGGAATCGGCGCGGGTGACATTTCCTCTCGGGCCGCCCCTCTCTGCCGCTGCCGGAGCGGGGCCCCGAGAATGGCAGCGTTAGGAGGTCGGTGCGGCCGGGCCAGCCGTGTGGAGGAGCGGGCTGGAGGGGGGAGCGGCCTGTGCGGTGGGACACTCGCGGTGGGGTGGCTGGTGTGGGGGGCCTGTGTGGTGAGGGTTCTCTGGGGAGGGGAGGCGAGGCACACAGAGGAGGGGGGTGAAGCCTTTATCTGGGGGGTGGCTGTGGGGAGAACCGAGGTGGGGGTTCCTGGGCTGAGGGGTGGGTGTGGGGGGGACGGGCCCGGGGTGCTTGGATGAGGGGCCTGCGGTGTGGGTAAGGTGATGTCAGAGGAGGGTGTTTGAGTGGGTCGTGTGCAGGGGTGTGAGGTGAGGGCTGGTGTCTGGGCAGAGAGCAGGGCCGCGTGAGGTGTGCGGCGGGGCTGGGCTTTGTTAGGGTGGAGGGAGGGTTTCCTCTGAGGGGCACCCCAGCGCTTGTGGTCTGTGTGAGGGGAGCTCAGCCGAGAGGGGCTGTGCGTGATGAAAGGCGTCTATGAACGTAGATGTGTGGGGAGTGGAGAAGGGAAGGGGGTATGAGAAATTAATGTGGAGAGTGTTTTGGGGTGATGTCTGAAGGAAACAGTTAAAATTTTGAGGTGCAAGTGAGAGGAATATTGATAGAGGATAAAGATGCTTGGGGCAGGAGAGGGGAAATGAAGGTGATGAAAATGACTGAGAAGGTTTTATGGGGTGAAAGCTGAAATGTGGATAGTGTCAAGGATTAAGTAGAATACATGCATGAGTACCTATTCGAGCACTAGAAGCTGTCTTGCTTGTATGTGCTCATTGCTGGAGTTACTGGCAGGGTGAGAAAAGAACTGTTTTGCATCTTTTTCACTGTTAGAAAAATAAACTAAACTCTCCTGCAATAGTAGCTACATCAGAGCTTTGTGTACATCAAAGCTGTGGTAGGTAGGAAGCCTTGGAACCAAGCTAGCAAAGTATTATTTGCTTGGAATTTGCTCGCTGGTGATTGACGCTGTTTCTAAACAAGCACCAATTCTCCACTTCCCTAATGTTTGGTGAGTTTTGAATGCTGGAGCTCAATTAGTGTGCTAAAATCAAGTCCCCTGTTGTAGGTTTTACCTGAAGTATTTACTATTGTATGGGAGGAGTAGGGAGGGAGGGAAGAAAGTGTTTTGAAGACTTTACCTAGCAGTACTTTGAAAAGACACTGATGATATTTGGCCCCAAGCCTCCATGGGAAATGTGTGCCCAACAGCAGATCCCCATTGATTTAATTGTGCCTGCTCAAAGCTGTGTCTTAATTCTGAGTAAGAGAAACTGTAACTGCTGCTTATCACTACGAATTAGAATTGAAATTTCCTATTCATCATCAGCATTGTTGTTTGCTGTCCTCTTTGCCCCTTTGTGTTGCCTAAAATTTGTTGGAAGCATTCTCTGTTGCAGTCAGCAGCTTTACCTGATTTGCAGCTCTTGCCACCTAATGTTTTTCTTTTGAGCTCTCCTTTGTTGTTGTTGTTGCGTAAAAATTTGGTTGCTATTACGAAACAGTTTTTCGTGCTTGAGGTATTGCTCAATTTTCACTTTGGGCATTACTTCATTAGGCACATCACATGTTACTTAGAAGAATATGCTCCACTTCATATGTTTTCACAATGATATGTGAGCTACTTCATAGCCAAGTGAATTGTGTTGTATTTGTAAAGAAAAACATTTAAACATCCATACAAACTGATGCGAATTTGTTTGTTGCCTAACATATTTACTGTTTCTTCATGAGTCCACGTTATTAACCATCACTTGTGTAAGCTAGAAGCCAGTTCCTGTTTCAATGTGAAGTTAAGCTTGTGCTTATAGACTTGTGTAATGATGATGTAGGTTGAAGGCTTATGTTATTCTTCTACATTCTTTGGTTTTCCTGTTTTTATAATTTGGCAAGCTTTGTGATTCTTGACTTAATTTCCCAGTGATATGGAGTAAGTATGAACTTTTTTTTTTCTTAATGTTAATAGATATAATTTAATGGTTAATGGTAACCAATGCATACATTGGGAAAAAAAATAAAATCTTTATATCTTTACTCTTGAAAGTGTTAGACTTGCTGTTGATGAGTAGTGACAATGAGGAAGTACAGAATATTAATTTGAGCTAATTCTTGCTCCTGCATGGTTTTTCTTTGGAGGGAGAGGGTTGGGGTATTGTATTTCTTGTTTGTTAGTTAAACAGTTTCAATTTTTGCCTTGTAGAACCAAGTAAGTTTTCACAAACACTGAACGGAATTCCTTCTTCAAACCCAGTCAGCAGTGGAATGGACCCCTTCCATGCTTGTAGTATTCTTCAACAGCTGAAAACCATGTATGATGAAGGACAACTGACAGATATCGTAGTGGAGGTGGATCATGGGAAAACATTCTCCTGTCATAGGAATGTTCTTGCTGCAATCAGTCCTTACTTCAGGTATAATAGTCCATTGTTCTAGTGATCAAAAGCAGAATTATAATTGAAGTTCATTATTAAAATTTAAAATAACATCTATACTAATATTCCATGGAACTTGGTAGTACAGTGAACCTAGTTAACTAAAGGTTATTGTTCTCTTCAGGCCAATGAATTAGCAGTGTCTGTTTATAGAATGAGAGTTTCGCTGGAGAAAATGTTACATGATTTAACAAAAAAAAAAAAACAAACAAAATTGCATCCAGTTTTGAGGGTATCTTGGATACAAGAACAGCATATTTAAACTCCTTGTTTCCTTTTAAAGTTATATATTCTAGTATGCTAGAATGTGCATGTGAAATAACATGGTGAAAGTTGAATGCGAAGACTTGCGCATGTCAAGAGCTTTGCTTGTAAACTGAATGAATTTTAATATGGGGTTAATGAGATAATTAAGCAAAAAATTCGGGTTTGCCACTTCTGTTTCAGTAAGTCTAGAACTGATCTTAAATTTAGGTATCCAAACAGGACAGTATAACATCAGTGATAAATGTATTTGTGCTGATGCAAGGGCAAACTGATTGGGATTAGCTGTACAATATAACTTCTTTTCTCATACATGTACGTAGAAGGTGATTACAAATAAACTGCTGAATGTTTCTCTTTTGTAGATCTATGTTCACTAGCGGCCTTACAGAGAGTACCCAGAAAGAAGTTCGTATAGTTGGTGTTGAAGCAGAGTCAATGCATTTAGTATTGAACTATGCATATACCTCCAGAGTAATGCTGACAGAGGCCAACGTTCAAGCTTTGTTCACTGCAGCTAGTATCTTCCAGATCCCTTCCATACAAGACCAGTGTGCTAAATATATGATCAGTCATTTGGACCCACAGAACTCCATTGGGGTGTTTATCTTTGCTGATCACTATGGTCATCAGGAACTCAAAGACAGATCACAAGACTACATTCGTAAAAAGTTTCTGAGTGTCACCAAAGAGCAAGAGTTTCTTCACTTGAGAAAAGATCAACTGATAAGTATACTCGACAGTGATGACTTAAATGTAGACAAAGAAGAACATGTTTATGACAGCATTATAAGGTGGTTTGAGCATGAACAAAATAAGAGAGAAGTGCACCTTCCAGAAATATTTGCCAAATGCATCCGTATGCCTCTGTTGGAAGAGACATTTTTAGAGAAAATCCCTCCCATGTTTGCACAGGCTATGGCCAAAAGCTGTGTACAAAAGGGACAACATAGTGCCAATGGCTATACACAACGGCTTGGAATGACCGCTTCTGAAATGATCATATGCTTTGATGCTGCCCACAAACACTCAGGAAAGAAGCAAACAGTGCCTTGTTTAGATTCGGTCACAGGGAGAGTGTTTAAACTATGCAAGCCACCAAATGACTTGAGGGAGGTTGGAATTCTTGTATCTCCTGATAATGATATTTATATTGCGGGTGGTTACAGACCAAGCAGCAGTGAGGTCTCCATTGACCACAGAGCAGAGAGTGATTTTTGGATGTATGATCACTCTGGCAATAGGTGGATTCCAAAAGCTCCTTTGTTGAGAGCCAGAATAGGCTGCAAACTGGTTCATTGCTGTGGTAAACTGTATGCAATAGGTGGTCGTGTTTATGAAGGAGATGGACGTAACTCACTCAAGTCTGTGGAGTGTTACGACAGCCGAGAGAACTGTTGGACAGCTGTCTGTCCAATGCCGGTAGCAATGGAGTTTCATAGTGCTGTGGAATATAAGGATAACATCTATGTTTTACAGGGTAAGGTGGTTTGACTACATGGTGTTTTGTTGGAAGTGGGGATTGTTCAATCTGACTATGCTCCCTTAAGCACCTCGGAAAATCCAAATTTCCTGGACATTTAGAGTACACCTGGAACAACAAGGTGGAATGAAAGCTAGGGAAAGCTGTGAGTGAGGAAGAGTGAGGTTGCTGCTTGAGTTCTCATGCCCTGGGAATGTGTCACTGAATTGTAGCATTGAATATTGCACAAATGGCAATTTTGGTGGTGCTAAGTCAACAGTATAGTATTAAATTTTGCTGTTGAAATTCTTTATTAAATCTTCATCTGGTTGAAATGCAGTAATGTTGAAGAAAAGATATTGTCCTCTGAAAAAGCAGGTTTCATTTTATTCATCTAAGCCCGTGAAAATTCCTGGTGTCTGTATTCTTGGTGACCATTGAAAGCCTTCATTTCATCCCCTACCCTGCTATTTGAAGTAAACCTGGAAACTAAGAAAGATGATTTCTCTCTTTCTAATTAGCTTTGTTTCGTTGATCAGTAATTACATAGTGTCTTTGCATCATTTCTTAAAGTAAATAATCAGACTTATTGGTGTATTAGATATTATTAAATTAATAAACAGGATCATTATCAGAATGGATCAAATAATTTATTTTTCATTCTTCTATAAAATACCTATTTGTATTTTGAGCCATATAGCAGTCTGCACATAAAAGTGCAGAGCCTGGTCTATGGGGCTGTATTAAGAGTCCCAAGAAGTGAAGTGAAAGAAGAGAGGGTGTCTTGGTTATGTTTTGCTAAAGGCCGCCTCTGAAAACACCTGCTGAAGTTGGAGTCTTAGATTCACATCAACACCCTCTTTGGGTTGCTCTCCATACAGAGCTGGACCAGAAGAAAGAAATAGGATAGAGAATACTGTAAGGTCATTGTTATGTACTTGAAGAACTCAAGAGGATTTCTTGACTTTGCTTCCCTGCTACTTGGTAAGGTTGAGCTTCCACATGACTGGCAGAGACTTTTGTAGTTTCTGTATCAGGTTTGACTCTTGTTGGTTGTGGCTTTAAATAATTGCATTAACGCTAGCAAGTTGTCTCAGTCTGTCCTGTTGGGTCAGACATCTACTTTAGATGATTAAACAAGCACAGAAGAATATTTAATGTAATACTTTAATACTTAACATAGGACAGGACAAGGTAATGGCTTTAAAATGAAAGAGAGTAGATTTAGATGAGAGAAAAGGAAGAACTGCTTTTCAGTGAGGATGGTGAGGCACTGGCACAGGTTGCCTGGAGAAGCTGTGGCTGCCCCATGCCTGTCAGTGTTCAAGGCCAGGTTGGATGGGGCTTGGAGCAACCTGCTGTAGTGGAAGGTGCCCTGCCTGTGGCAGGGGGTTAGAACAGAATGAATTTTAAAGTCCCTTCCAACCCAAACCTGTCTATGATTTAACTTGTTAAGAGTTTGTTAGAACTGCTAAAAAAGTAAACCATTTTATAACGTGCATAATTTGTTTACAGATTTTAACTGCACTAATTCTGTGCTTCAGTGGTTTAAATGACAGCTCAATGCTTGCAAGGTATTTCACTGTGCAACCAGCAGATTACAAAGATTTATGTTATGGGAAATAGGCAACTCTTCTGTTTGAGTGTGATAGATAAAATCTTGATTGAGTTGCACTGAATTAGTATAAAAAAGTTAAATTTCAATAGCCTTTCTAGAGAAAGGTAGTAAGTTTGAAGTAGTCAATAAGGATCGAATGTTAAAATGCCAATGGAACGCGAGCATCAGTCATAGGAAATTACACTTTAGAATAAAAATTAATAATTAAAAATGTATTATATGTAAGGTTTGGCTTTTAAGCTGTCCCCCCATCCATTTTATTGTATCACTGCTGTATTCTTTGTTATACTTGAGGTGCTTGGTTACACAGCAGCTTGATTAAGATTTTTAAAAGTGAAATTATATATGATATGAATTATGCTCGTATTTGGCAAATGTTAGGCCTTTATTTCCCCAAGCTTTACAAAAGACAGAGTAATCTTTATTTTCATCAAGTTTGCAGAGCATAAGCTTTCAGTCAGCTGAACTTCCATTATCTGCAGCCTGTAGATGCTTCTCTGTGCAGTGAACAGAAGAGATGTTTTGTAATCACATCACAAAACTAATGATGAATCAGTAGCTTCATGCAAATACTCACCTGGCATCCTTCTAAGCAGATCAACCCAGATGTGTAACCCAGCTTCCTGATACAAATGGTTTTGAAGTCTGTGTGTGGTGCAAGACACAGTTGGTTTGCTCAGGTTTAATGACTTTCTGGCACTGAATTCGGGGACTCCATGGTCTGTAGATGACCTATTGTGAAGATGTTAAAGAACAAAACAAATTCTCTAGACTGTTTCAAGCCTAGAATCTTATAAGAATTTGTCCCAAATTGGTAAGCATGGTTTAGAAGTAGTGAAGGATATCTAGTAAATATGTAAAACATTGTATTTCTGATATATTTCACATTCCCTCTTCTTCAGCTGGAATAGAAACTCAAAGTAGTTTTTACTTCTGTGTTTGTAATCTGGACAAAAGCAGGCCATGGTGCTAGGGTTTCTGTTATGGGATTAGGGCACTTAAAAATTGGTGGACTGTTTGTGTCTGGGGAAGAACGTATCTGAAAGCTTAATAGCTGCAGAATTACTGGTCTGAGATTGAAGCATAAGTTATGTTTTATTTTTCCTCTCTTTTTTCAGGGGAATTTTTTCTCTGCTATGATCCTCAGAAGGATTACTGGGGCTTTTTGACCCCCATGACTGTGCCTAGACTCCAAGGCTTGGCAACTGTGTACAATGACTCCATCTACTACATAGCTGGAACCTGTGGAAACCATCAACGTATGTTTACCGTAGAGGCCTATGACATTGAACAAAATAAGTGGACTCGAAAAAAAGACTTCCCTTGTGATCAGTCCATTAATCCATATATAAAACTCGTACTCCTCAAAAACAAACTCCATCTGTTTGTCAGAGCTACTCAAGTCACTGTTGAAGAACATGTTTTCAGAACCAGCAGGAAGAATTCGCTCTACCAGTATGATGAGGTTAATGACCAATGGCAAAAGGTCTATGAGACTCCAGACAGGCTCTGGGATTTGGGCCGGCATTTTGAATGTGTTGTTGCTAAATTGTATCCGCAGTGTCTTCAGAAAGTTATTTAAATCTTGTTTGTTTTCAGTCACAGGCCTTAGTGATTTCAGTGGTGATCTGATGCTAGAGAAAACATGTCTTAAAAGAAAACAAAGAAATCCTGTCAGTATTTATTGTAAGCTGAAACAGACCGTTTTTTGTCTATGGGGACGGGTGCTCTTTAAAGGTTGCAGTCTGGGGAGGGAATACTGGTTCAGTTTCATATTTACTGATGCTTTCCTGGGAAATGAGAAGGAGGTTACAAAGTGCAATTATCAACATTTTTTTTTTTTCTGGTAAACACTTAATCATGTCATCCTAGAGGGGTGGTTTTGTGGTAAGAGCAAATTAAGTGAAAGAGCCAGGATAACTATGCACTACAGTGAAAGAAAATCTAGCATTACTAGCTAAGGATGTCCAAGATGTTTTGAAGTGACTTTTCTTTTTTTTCCTTTCTTTTTTTTTTTTTTTTTTTTAAATACGGGTAAATTTTGAGGCAATATCACTATGTTGGTTTTCTTTGGTTGTTTTTTATTCTAGATTGAAAGTACATAGGGGAATGATAGATCCTGATTCATAATGATCTCTTTTTTTTCTTTTTGTACTATTTTTGAAGTCTGCGAAGATGTTTTGTGATGTTTGTGCACTACAATTTAGGAGGAAAACTCAAGTCCTCAAGTCAGAATTGGAGCACAGAGTACCTTTGTCCCGGGCGGATCCCGTTCACATTACTGTACCACTTCTTGTCTGTGGATTTCTGAACTTAATGATGGGGGGGGGAAATCCCAACACCTATTTTCTGCCACATAGACGTAGTGTTGTAAAACCATATTTTTTTTTTTAACACTGCTTAACACCTTTTTTTCCATCCCATAAAGGGCTTTAACCCAAAAGTTGATGGTGCTAGTATGTTTTTAATACTTGTTTGTCTGAAATGGGCCAGCTTTATGCTACTGTTTAAGACAGCCTGTTAGTTTCCATGAATTGTGTATGTTGTGAGGCCCTGTCCTGTCATCAGGTTGTCTTTTTTAACATAACATTTTTACTGCAGTGGTATTCTTGCACAGAATGGTGACAGGATATGGCCTTCGTAATACTGAGTATTTTTCTTTTCTTTTTGTGTGGAGTGTTCACTTTGTCTCCACTGAAGTACAGTGCTATGTGCAGAGTTGGCATGTGCTCCAGTAGTTTGGAAAAGTGTGGCTTAACTTTACAAGCTGTTGTTCTTTTCTCCCTGCAGTCAAGCCCTCAAATAATTCCTCTTTCATTCTGATCTATAATGTGAAAATTTGCACTACTGAGCTGTCTTCGTTATCTGGTGTATTAAAGGAAAATTGACAATAAGTGTCCGTGGCTTACATGCTCTGGGGTGCAAATATGTAATAGGAATCCGATGTATTGCAACACTTTTCTCTATGTATTTAACATTTAGTTTATTTTTGAATAGTAAATGAGTTCAAAGTTCAGCCTCTGCTTCAGTACTGAAAACTGGATTTAAAAGGGAAAAGATGAATCCTAAAACTCGTATCGGCTGTAACTCACCAGGCTTACTTTGTTACCACTCTAATTTTTGCAGAGCTGTGAGTATGTTATCTTACTCTTCCCTGTTTTCTCCAATTGACCTAAGGAAATCAGTGAACTTGAAATAGCAGCGGCCATCGCTGGCTGTAAGTGCTTACCACTATCTGGCTTCTCAGCTGATATTTCAGTAAGCCAAATATTTAGCTTGTTGTTTATCCCCCCTGGCATGGCTGAGGATTTTGATGCTGTTTGTTTACAATGTGGTATTACTGTTCCCAAATGGGATCTTTCTCATCCACAACAATACATGCCTGGTTCTATTTCTTAATTCTTGCACAAAGTGTTTAAAAGGCAAAAACAAACACAAAAACTGTGAAATGAAAAGGAGAAAAAAAGAAAAAGCCTCTTTGCATTACATACCTCATCTTCCGGAGACTCACCGAGCCGCTGCTTTGAACGTGAGCGCCTGAATTGACACTTCTTGCTAAGACTGCATTTTCCAACAGTGTTGAGGTGTGTTGTTTTTTTGCTTAGTTTTCCTCTGGATACTGTTTTCTGTGTATCCATAGCCAAGAATAAGAGTGTTGGTGTTTTTTTGGTTTTTTTTTTTAAAGGGCAACTGATTTCGTTTTTACAATTACCCCTAGTCCTTGGCTAGCTCTTTGCTCTGTTGTAGGCCTCTAGCTGCAAGCTTTCTGAAGCACCCTCCCTAACAGTGTTGCATTTGTGTGTAAAACCATTTCTTTGCAAAGTGTTATGTACCTTTTTTCTCTCTTTTTTTTTTTTGGCTGGTTTTGGTTTTTTGTTGTTTTGGGTTTTCTTAAGCTTGGTTGAATATTTACAAGACTTCTTGCTGCTTTTTGACAATCTATATTTATTTAGTAGAACAAATTTCAATATATTACTTGAAACTATGAAATAGAATTGAGTTAGCAGTCGACTGGTCATGTGATGTATAGAAGTACAATATGCTGTGGTTAATTCTACAGTAGGTTTGTTCATTTTGTTTTATCTGCACTAAAGTACGAAGATCTCCATTCTGTTTAACCATTCAAACTGAGGGCGTGATCCAAGTCTGTTATGTGTTTAAAAGTTAAATCCTGGAACTTGCTGTGGGAGTAGAATATACTAAACTTTTTGCATGAGGAGTTTGTTGAGACAGTAATGTAGCTGTGACATTTTGCCAATTCTTAAATGCTTCTACGTCTTGCCGAAAGTCAGATTCCTGCTAAAGTTTTGCTTTAGAGTCAGGCTTAAGTAAACTTGCACAGCACAAGAGAAAAAAGTAATTGCACCAAAGGTACTGATAATATTTAAACAGTAATCTGTACATTTTCCCCCACTTGGTATTTTTTCTGCATTCATTTCTTGCCCTTTATTAAATGAATTTCTAGCATTGTGAGGACTTTGTGAGTGTAAATCTCTTTTTCCAGACTTCTTAGTTACTTTAGAAGGCAACATTTTGTAATTTCCACTTGATTCCACCAGTAAAATTTAGACTAACTAAAAGCAGTTCTGGTGCACCAACCATGCAGTGTGTGTATGTTCTACAAGAAATCGAAGAGTTCCCTGTTCGTAAGGCTATTTAGAAATGGCATCCAACATTCAGTGCTCAGGTATGTTAGTAAGAAGTACTGTAGTCCTATGAGGGCAAATGTGTGGATTTTTAAACATTTTGCCATAATTGCACAATTTTGCATTTTTACTTAATGTCATGTTATGTTTCTTAAAATAAACCTATTGTTGAAATACAATTGAGTTCAACTGGCTTTGTGATAAATTTCGTGCATGCTTTTAGGTAAACTTCTGTAAGTTAACCCAGTGATACATCTTTTTGATGCTTGTTCAGTTGTTTCTCTACTTGTGTGTAATATATCTATGTAATTTTTTCCTTTACTTTTTAAGGCTGTTACTTGGGGTGGAAGGTGCTTTGTTCTGCTTTGTTGTCTCCTTGTTGCTGTTCAGGTCTAACTTCTCATTTGCTTACATGCAGGTGACATCATCTTTCCCTTTCCCTTCCTCCTTGCCTTTGCCTGAAGCTGTCGTCACAGCAGGAATGTCAACTAGGGCTTTCCAGTCCGATACTGCTGCACATTGGAAAACCCTGAAATGCTTCATACTGAGTTTCCCAGCATCTTTAGTAAGGAAGTTCCTTCCCAGGTGGCAAAAGGGAGGTGGAGAGTACAGTAATGCTGGTTGCAGAGGAGTCTACTGCAGGGCTGAGAACAAGAAGCCTCTTTTCCCCTAGCTGTTTAAACAAAACTCCAGCCTTATATGTGGCTTCTGATGTAGTGACAGTGCTTAGCACATCTGCTTGTAAATTATACTTTTCATTTGAGAACCTTTGTTCCCTTTCAGGGACTGCCTAATGATGCTCAGTCATTGCAGGCTAGGAAAACATGACGTTTGCTTTTTTGGGAAGGTACCCCTTTTACTGAGTTCTTGCAGGTGTTATTTCCACCCTCCCACCCACTCAGCTCCTAACCCCCAGCCTGTAAACTTGTTTGGTTGTGATTTAAAGGCTGCTCACCTGGTAGTCTGGCCACAACAAAAGAAATTCAGCATACAGGTTAGTGGTGGTGGTGTATCTTCAGATGAGCTCTGCACACACAGCCGGTGAGTCAGACTGGCTTGGCTGCCTGAGCTACGCAGGAGACTGTTCATGAGCTATGCATTGTGGTACCCACATGTCTGGAGACTTCTACGTGATGATTCTAGTCTTGGGTGAGTTTGTGCTAGCAGATCCATGCTCCTGGTCACTGTTTCAGAATGGTCCACTCTCTCCAGTTGGACAGAAGAGCAACACCTATGGGTCCTGGCCTCTCTGTGTAGTTAGTGGTTTATTTTATGCGATTGCAGCATGGTTCTTCAGAGTTGAGCTGCTTGCTTTCAACCTATCACAGCACGTACTGGACAGTCTTGATATCTTTTCTGTTTGCAGCGTTCTGTTGCTGGGAACATTTCTCTGGAGTAATCAGCCAGTAGAGCAAAGGTGCCACTTGCCTTCCTACTTTCCTGTCCAGATCAGCAACTGCTCTGTCACAAACCAGCGATGTGTCCTCTTGAAGACTTAGCAGAAAAAATGATGAAGCCAGCACAGAGGAGGTAGGCTTGAACTTTCTAAGACATATCTGGAAGGCACTCTTGGTTTGTAATGGCCATGGAGAGGGACCAGAGCCAAAACTGGGACAGGAGTAGTTCAACCGTGTTCTTTGATTCTTTACTCTCATGGAAAAAAAACATGATAAATGAATTGGCCCTCAGTGCTCCAAATTCCCTAGTAGCTCTTATGAAATCCTTCTAACAGTTGGCATGCAGTGAATGAGAACTTTGCATGGTCAAGTTGACCTATTCAGGTATATTGAGGGTCATGGCTAACTAAGGGAGCACTTTTGCTTATTATACCCTCTAAGCGTCAAAGAGGATTTCCCTTCTTTGGATACTACAGTAAATTATGATGTATTTTTTTGATGAGAGAAATATATGGGCACTTGGGGAGACTGTTTCTGTCCTGGGAAGGGGTGGAACTATTTTCTGGCCATTTTGATTTTTCCCTTTCAAACATACTTAGGGAAGCAATACGTTATTTTGGAAGCATTTGCTGGAGGAATGGAACACACATGTACACCCCAAGGCAAAGTAGCATTACTTAAATGAAATAATCCACCAGGTTTGGTCCACTTTCATGAATCTGTGCCCTGGTTTTTCACAGCCCCAAAGCTATGAACAAGTACACTCCCTTAAGCTGTGTGCAGGGGATATCTCACAGCTGGGCACTTGTGTTGTCAGTAGGTGGAGAAACAACCACCCAGGCGTTGCTATCTGCTTATCTCTGTGCAACATGTACTCCCCTCTCTACCTCCAAGTTTGAACCTCACCCCTTCCTTAACATGTAGTTGAGGTCCCATGTGCCTGACTGCTGATTTCTGTACTTTACACAAATGATAATGCAAATATCCACTGTCAGAGGCAGGTATTTATTAACTTTGGCTGGGTTTGTGTGATCGAGCTACAGGTTAACAAGTTATTTCAGGAGTAGCAAAACTTAACTGATTTCTAATGTGTCTCTCTGTAGCAGGTTTTCTGAACCATAACAAAGGTTGTGTTTGTCAGCTTCCCCTTGCAGGAAGTTGCACAGGGTGCCCAGAGAAGCTGTGGCTGCCCTATCCCTGGCAGTGTTCAAGGTTAGGTTGGATGGGGCTTGGAGCAGCCTGGTCTAGTGGAAGGTGCCCCTGCCCGTGGCAGGGGGGTTGAAACTGGATGAGCGTTAAGGTCCCTTCCAACCCAAACTAGTCTATGATCTCCTTCTGTTCTAGCCAACTAATTGCACACAAAACCTGTACAGACTGCACATCTTTGAAAGCTTTGGCCCTCCATAAAATGTAATTTAAACCCGATGCATCTCAGAAGTTGAGGTGTATGTGGTAGCAGATAGTGAGAGTAATTGAGCACATTAAAAAAAACCCCAACAAAACTAAATACTGTGTTTCCTCAAGGAAAAACAGGCTAAAAATCCCCCCTTGAAGAGCTGGCTGGGTTTGACTCCTTTGGAAGGACTAGGCAGTTTCTGACATGTAAGTTTTTGAGTAAAGAAGATGTAGATCTGCATGAAGAGGAACAAAAGGGAAATAGGTAAAGCATTGTGTCCTACTCTTTATAGTACCTGAGTGATGGTGAGACCTTCTCAGCATGGAAGGACCATTGCTGCATGCAATTCTATAGAAGTGAGTTTCAGGTTCTCCTAGCCCTGCTGCTTTGTGCTGTGGTCCCACAGCCACAACAGGTTGACGGGGCAGGAGGCCCTTACAGTCTCAGTTACCATCTTTAAAGTGTGGAGCCTGACCTCTTAAAAGACAGTATGTGCTTATTTGGATTTTCAAGTGTCACTGAGTACTAGCAATGATAACATACCTGTAAAACATCAACCAAAATAGTACCAAATAAGTCCACTTTAAGGAATGTGTTCCCATGTGTCCTTAGGACCTGCGCATGACCTCTTTTCTGCAGCTGTTAGTATTGCAGAAAGCTGGCAAGGTCCAGTGAGAATGGAAGATGTGTGAACTGTACACTCGGTTTGTGCCAACTTTTGATTCTTTTTTTAATGATAGCATTTGATTATTTGTAAACTCAATTCTAAATTTCATGAGATTTATTATTTTGAAGTCAAGTTGGTATGTGATACATCAGCTGCAGGAGAATACTTGTAGTTAAATTTTGAATTGCTTTATACCCTTCTAGTTTGATTCTGTTCATATTCCTTCAGTAACAGATTTCTTCAAACATTCTGGAAAGTTCAGGGGCAGGAGTATTTGGTGAATATCAAATTAACCTTCTCTCATAGTCAATAAGTGAAGTGCTTAAATTGTATTTACTCTGAAACTTGCATTTTGTTTTTTCTTAAAAGAAATAAGAGATGTGCCACATTTTACATCAAAAATGGTATATGGAGAGCAAGTATTAAAGAGCCATCTGATTAGTCCTTCACATTTCAATTTTTCATAGGTCAGTGGAATAGTAAAAGAGTTTCTGCTGCTTTTTTCTATCTCAACCACTGATGGAGGTGATTTTTCCAAGGTATTCCAAAGTGATTTTTGAAAAGCGGTCTCAGTCATTTGAACTGCTATTACATGGGATGTGCATACAAATGGCCACAGCCCAATAGCCATCAGTAGAAAGCTTTTATAATGAGGGCAATTGCTATTAACACAGAAGTGGAAGGAGGGACAACATAATTTAACAAAGGCAAATTCATGTTTTGATTTGGTAAAGTACCAAAATGTCTAAAATATTTCAGAGCCCAGGGAACTGTCAAGTATCTGCAAGCTAAGGGGAAAGCACAGTTTTAGAAAAGACCAGCAGTGTAGAAACTACCGAATTCTAAAAGGAATTTCACCTTTTGCAAAGCCATTGAGTTTTTACAATAACATTGCTCTTAAAGGTTATAGTGTTGAAAGAAATGACTCTTGTGAACCCTAGGTCTGGTGTGATTTCAGCCTCTTCAATAGGCAGCTTCTGATGACTTCCAGTGGGATAGCACTGAGGACCACAGGCATCTCGAACACACTGCAGTGAATTCTCATAGCACCTATAATTGATATATTTCTTTCAGAAGACAGAACACACTGGATATGCTTGTTACATTTCTGTCTGTAAGATGCTTTTAGAAAGAATAACTTGTAGAAGCCATGACCAGTGAGGTAAAGAGGGCTGGACCATAAGATCAATTCAGACCTAGGTATGTTCAATTGGTATTCTGTCCCTGACAGTGGATATCTGGGGAGACAAGAATGGAGCTGGCTGTCAATATTCCCCAGCCTCCAGCAATTTGCAACTGCAATGCCAGAGGTGGCATCTTTGTATTTAATAGCCCTCAATGGATTTCTCCCAAGAATTTATCTTGCTGTCTTGTGACTCTTGAAGACTTTTTCAGCATGCTGGTAGTATTGGCTGGTAGAAAATCCTTTTAAATTTGATGAGTGGATTTTGTGTCCTGTGTGAAATGAGCGTTGAGCTGGCTGCAATAGTGCTGGTAGCAGCCTTTCTTTTTAATGTAAACTGTGAGCTAGTGCATGGGTTTAAGCATTTGCTCTGTCCTTGCAAGGAAGGTATTTTTGTTGGGGTAATACAAAACAGCATGGATGACTGCATGTGGCCCCAAGGAAATGTGGGTTGCGGTAAATGCTGACTTGCAAAGTTAGCTTGGGTATGTTATTTTTCTCTGTGTTTATTTACCTTTCTGTTGCGTTTTCTACTAGATTGGATGAGAACATTACCCTGACCTGCCTACAGTCAGCTTGATTCCTGCATTTTCTTGTGCTTAAGTAGTGCATTGCAACATCTGGATTATGAACATGCTAGGGGAATGTTTTAAATCCCTCAAGTGGGGATTTGCAACCTAAGTCTTGTGGAAACATTCCTACTGAAATTGGGTTATATTAAACCTCCACAAAGTGTGGACTCACACTGTGGACATTGCTCGCTTGTCCAAGTCATCCACTTGGTTACTGGCAAGAAATTCAGGAACTTTGCATATCCTCCTCCCCTTGCTCCTGGGTGAAATTTACCCCTTGATAAGTGTTCCTGTGGTCTGTGAATCCCTTCGTTTGTTCTTGAGTGATCAAAATAAGTCTGCAGGATTTTAGGTGACTTGGATGTCATGAATTTCAGGCAGAAGGTTAAAATTCCTACAGCAGGGTAGGCAAAGATAGGGGATCTCTGTATGCAAATGCCCCCAGAGGAGAGAATGGGAGCAGAACCTGCAGAAATGTGGTGTGAAGAAAGAAGTTAATATGTACAAGGAAGAGAGGGTGGAAGGAAAAAGGATATCTGGCAAGTAATTTATAAATATCAACAGATGTGAGAGAGGCCAGCATTCCAAGTGAGCTGGCACTCATGTTGTCTCTGATGGGCAAATGGCCATCCCTGTTCCTGGAATGTTAGTTAATGTGGGATGTAGTTGCCTTTGGATACAACTTGAGGGGTTGGGTGGCAAAGGGTGTTGTGAGTTGCAGCAAGGTCTTGTATCTGAGGATACAGCCTCTGATCTCAACCTTTGATCTCTACTGCATCTGGGGTGGGGGAAGAATTCAGCACATGGTTTTAAAAGCTGAGCAGGTCACTGCCAGGGGAGACAGAAACCGGAGCGCCACAGGGAGGAGAGTCCCAGTGGTACCCACCTCTGCTGAAGAGAGAGCATCCCACTGAACAGTGGTCAGTGAGTTTGTATGTATGTATGTATGTATGTATGGTGTGCGGTGGCTTGCTTGACTTGAGAGAAACCAAGGGAGTCCTTGTATAGACAGGTGAAGCTGCATTAGACTTGGGTTTGATTTGTCATGGTGCTGTCATTTAACAACAAAAAATCACACCCAACCAAATAAAACAAATGTAGAAAGTAATTGTATATTCTAAGAATAGTCCCCAGTTGATTTAATCACAGAATGGAGGACTGTGATTGTATATGTTGGTTCCAAAAGGAAAAATGTTCAATAAATTAAGAAGGTGGTAATATCAACAAGATTGGGATGTAAGGGCCTTGATTGTGCAATAGGCCTGGAATTTCTTTATTTTGAAGTTGTCGATAGTAGCCTTATGTAGCTTCCTAAACAGGAAAAAATAGTGGATAATGAGTATCCAGATGGGATCAATGAATAAGTAGGTCTAAAAAAAGTAAGAGGAATAAAGCAGGAAGCCTATAGGGAATGGTGGGTGGAGAAATGGGAATTCCAGACATGTGTAACTTCGTAAAAAAGGAAACATTAGTAAAAGGAAAGAGCCTACCAGTGAATTTGAGTCAGGCCATGTCTGTACGAAGGCGATTTTCTCACGATTTTCCTCTGCTCCAGTAAAAGGTGAATTAAAAGGTGGAGGTTTCAGTGCTTTCTGGGTAAAGAAAAGAGAAGCTATCAAGGATGAGGTGAGATGGGGTCATTTCAAAGAGCTGACAAATGAAATAACATGCACAATGCAACTAGAGAACAACAAATGAACTGTAATGCCTTCATTCACTTAAGCAAGACCTGGAAAATTATAGGTCTGTAATTTTATTTCAGTGGTGTAGCAGGGCCTGAACAATATTGAGGGGAGGAAAAACACAAATGTGGTAAGGGTAAGTGGGGGCACTGACGTAAGGAAACAGGGGCTTCCAGGAGGAAATTGGGCAGTTTAGAGAACAGTTATTAAAATGGAAAATCAAAATGCAAAAGTTTTCCTTGAAGTGGATATTGGAGAAGGAGCTGCTGCGGTGCCACATGGAAATTAAGAACAAACCTGTAGAAGATGAGGGCTGGTGCTGAGGAACTTTAAGGTGACAAAGACATGGCTGAGAGGGTGGTAACTGAAAGGGGTAATGTCCCATGAGAGGATGGTCCTGTGCTCTCCTTAGTGCTGCTGTCCCCACAAACCATTGGGGTGCTACAGGAGAAGTGGGGGAGAGTATCAATGTATCCCATTACTGTTTGTTGCTCAGGCTATTAAACTGTTAAAATAGTCCCTAAAGTTCAGTTCCTCCAGGCCAGCCTCTGGAAGACTTGTTTTACAGTCAGGGAAGTAAAAGTCAGTTTATGTGATTTTTATTTCCTAGTGTACACTACGTTTTCATTTATCTTCAGTTCCTCTCTTTGGTTTTCTGTATTACGCAAGAAATTGCCTTGATAAAGAAAAGCTGGACAAGGAAACCGATACCATAATCTGATTTTATGCTCATGTCTTCTTAATAAATCTCCCATTAAACAGAAAATGAGATTCAGTGAACAAATATATTCATCGTGTGAGACTTTTAAAGGTGGTGCGCAATTAGTCAAGGTTTTACAAGAGGAATGAATTGATGGTAATAAAAAAATGACCTTTCTTGTTAATCCCTGGAAATATATTGGAAGTTCAGGCTCAACCTTTTTAAAGGGCTGCCAAAAGAGATGTGAATTTGAGGTGCCTGAAAAGTTTTGCATAATCTAAACTTTGGTAGACTGTGAATACCAAACATAATGTTAAATAAGGGAACATGTCCTCACGATGCTCACCCCTTAATCAATTTTACTTTGCCTGATTTCAAAAGCACTAGGATATGTCAGTGTTTTTTTGTGAGCTTGGTATTCTCTAATATTTGAGTAGCTTAAATTGGATAGAATAAGCATAGGTGAAAGAAACAGTGGAATGAAATGCAAATATGATAAGTAATAAAAGCTCTTAAACATCTTGTCAATGGACAGTCATTCCAACGTCACCGCTATTACTCTTTAATTTAGGTTTCCTTTTAAAACCCCACCTATGGTAACAAAGAATAGTTAATTCTAAAAGACAACTATTCTTTCTATGGTAAAACTTTAATGATAAGGGATGATAGATTCTTCACCAGAATAACTTGTTCCATATAGCCTGAATGCCAGTAATGGGGAAATGATGTTCCATGAATTTCCATGAGACTATTTTATTACTTAATATCAGAACAGAAGAAACTTTGCAAGTACCATCTGTCTTGCTGCTGAAATTGTACTGTAGCATCCCTCATCGTGTAACAGGACATTTTCATTATTATTTATTATTTTGCTGTGGTAAAAGACTTCTTAGTTGGCCTTCTCTTGGTATAGCAACGAAATCTCAGAAAACCCAGCAACTTGCTACCCTGGATTTCATTCAGGTAGAAATTAAAGACTGGATATATTAAATAGGAGCTTTTTGGACCAATGTTTTCTCCAGTACAATTGGGGTTTGCTCAACTGCTTTAGACAGGGATTTAGGGCCATAGGGGTTTTCCTGTATGTTAAAAGTTGAGTAGTTCTTACCTGTGCATTTGCCAAGAAGCCATTGGAGTAACAGCTGTAAAAGCAGACTAAAGCAAGCATGAAGTCAGGAGTATATAATCATATACCTATACCTATACGTCAGCAGCTTAAAATACTGTTGTTTTTTTTTTTATTTCTATATGGTTCCAGTAGTGTCCCCCTACTTACAGTTTGGTTCCAAACTACATCTCTCAAGAGGCAATGCACTTTCAGAGAGATGCAAATTGCATTGAACTTTTCCGAAGGTTCTGGGATTTTTCTCCTCTCTTTTTGCAAGATAAGCAAAGGTCCCTCTCTCCCCAGTTAGCTGACTACTGCCTCTATGGTTCAGCAAAATGTGTCCAGCTGATTATCTGTACTTGCTCCTTCCCATTAGGTCTGATGATGCCTTTTCCTCTCAGCTTCACTGGCTTCTGAATTTGCAGTGTAGGAAGGTAATAAATAACCTTTTATCCACAAAGATGCAGGTGCACCTACCTGGCACTCCTTGCTGTGGTACCTCCTCGTCTCTGGTTTAATGTCTTGACCTTGACAGGAGGCTTATGGACTAACTCCTGAGAGATGGTGCTTTTCCTTTTACCCTCATTTTATTTTAGTGGCCAGGGAAAATGGGAAGAATGCAAGTGAGTGAATGCCCCCTCTGCTCTGTGTTGCCCGTGAGCATAATCTACTAACCTGGCAGGCACCAGGCACAAGTGGAATTGCTGCCCTTAAGTAGACAGAAACTTTAGCCTCTTTGCAAGCAGTTGCTTACACATTGCTTGTTGGGTTGACGGAAGCGAACAGTCAAGAGAGCCTTGTCCCCCTGCAGAACAGGAGAGCTGGACATGCTGTCGGGCTGTTCTCATAATAGGAATTATTCTTTTAAGGAGGGATAACACAAAATCATAAGGTTTTCCACCCACATCTGAAAAATCCACAATGAGGGATTTACCCTAAAAAACACTACAATTGTATCATCTGGTTCTCTCTGGTGAGACTGTTGCAGGAGCAACCTCCAGAAGCCAACTCCTGAGGTGAGACACCAAGCTACTGGCTGGATACAGGAGAGAACAGAAAGCAGAGGCTTTAGCTTCAGTTGTGAATGAGGTCTGTCCCTGGAGGTGGAAGCTGTGGGAGAACTTCAAGGGTGTGTATATTTAAAATACTGGTAGAAGGGTTATTGGGAGGGTAAGGGTGATTTTGGTTGTGTTAGAATTGCACAACGGCAAAAGATCAAGGCTTCAAGAGTGGGTGATCCTCTGTACCTCTAAATTATATCACTATGCTTTAAAATTATGCGTGATTACATTATATGCATATTCTGTAAAACACACATATCCTTTGCTCTTCAGGACAGCGTGAAGTGGATTTTGCTTTGAAATCTGGATTGACCATGCCTCCTCCAGTCTCTTCAGACCTGGGCTATGTACCCCCTGATGGCGGATGGGGATGGGCAGTGGTGTTCGGAGCCTCCATCTCAGTTGGGTTTGCATATACCTTTCCTAAAGCTTTCACAATCTACTTCAAAGAGCTCCAGGCTGTTTACAGCATCTCCTACAGCCAGATTGCCTGGGTAACGTCCATCATGTGTGCTACCACCTACGGAGGAGGTAAGTGAGGCAAGACCATATTTTTCTTTGGAAAAGAGAAGGTTGGAACCCTTGGTAGGGGAGAATATATTTCTTTGAGAAAGTTTTTGGAAAGCTCTAACTGCAAGTTTGGCTTTCTGTTTTCTGATGACGTGCATTGGCAAAACAGAGAAAACTGTTACTGTTGCGTATTTTATAGACAACATATATGATGCCATCAATTCCTGTTCTTTCATCAGAAATCTTGCTATGTGTGGGGAGACGCCATGGTGGGATTGAGTCTTGGACATTTATTTCAGCATATTTAGTACTGTCTTTAGTTCTGTTCCTACTCTTGGCTTTCTATTTGAAACAAAAAATGTGTTGCTTGCATTCATGATATGGGATACTCGAAACTTTGGTGAACATGCACGTAAATCTTGAGACAGGATACAAGTATGTCTTTCCTTAATTCTATTGCTAAAATTTTGCTGCAGATTATTTATTAAGGGATAATGATTGTCTCTGTTGTGTTTTTCTGAAAGAACAAATGTGCCCGCCAGTTACTTGAAGTTAAAAAGTTCACTGGCTATTTGTACCTTGGCTGCAAAAGTTGCTGTTGCACAAAAGTGTTGTGAAGGTACTGCTTGTCCTCATAATTAAATCCTCAAGTGGATATGCTGAGGGATATTTCCCTCAGATACTGATGCCAGGTATCAGTCTGCCACTTTGATCTGAGAAGCTGGTGTGTATCTTGCTGTTAATGGTTAGTAGAGGACTGTCTTGCTTTTAGGTCATGATGCTTGTGAGTTTGGGGGTTATTTCTGGGCTCTTAGCTGGCTCTTAGATCCTCTTAGCTTGTTTTGCAAGGGTGAAAGGTAAAAGGATTAACACTTAAAGAAAACAAGAGCAGTCACACCAAATCACATCTACCCAAACCTGTATTCTTTCTCAAATGAGGTCATGAACACACACTTTGGGAAAGACTATTACAACAAAGTTGTAGATGGAGGGATCCTCTCGGTATCCCCTTGCTTTCAGGATGGTGCAGTTTGGAGGCTTCTTGGGTCACGTACTATAGGCACCAGGGGTGCACCCTGTGTACAGAAGTCATGCACACTCATCTCATGTATTTTAGGAACTGGTTTTACATGGCAATAAAAAGAGACATTTTGTCATTGATATGGATGGATTAAGTTGAAAGGGGAAAATTTCTGTAGAGCTCATCTGGCACTTGGGACAGTGATAGACATTGCTCTGTCACTGCTGCGAGCAATACCTGTGACTCTGTGGACAACCTGTGCGTACTCCTTTGACAACTCATGCCTTGTGTTATCAGGTGTGCGATTCCTAAGATAACAGCATGCCTTGGAAAGCTGGCACAGGAGCAAGCGACTTTGACTTACTGATTTGAATCCAGCCCTTGTCAAGGGATATTGAATGGGTCTCAGCCCATTCACAGTGGGCTGGTGCCAGTGTTTCTAACCCACCAGGGATGATTGGCATGCTCAAGGTTTGGGATGTATGTGACTAGAAAGAGCCTTTTCACATCTGGCTGTGAGGCCAGGCAGAGAGGAGACTTTGCTGAGTTCTTTGGGCTATTGTCTCCACTGCACATGGACAGAAAGGTTCAGTTCCAGGGTTATTAAATCAGCAGCTATATTGATCACCTATTTCCCCTTGAAACAGTGAATGTGTATCTTCTGGCTGCTGTTTGGCTCTGGTGGTTTCATGCACTGAGAAGGGCTAACAGAGTCTGGGCTAGAGACTGAGAACAGGTTCAGGCTGTGGGCACTGTCAGAGGGCTCATTTTTCATTTCCTCGGTGTGGCTCTTCAGGGCCCTCTGAAAATTGGATGTCTGAAACTGAGTGTTGAACGTTAGACAGGTTGAGGTGACTGGTTGAGATTTCCGGCTTTTCATTTTCCACATTCCCTGAGCTAGGGCCCTCAACACCAGATGAAGGTACAGGGGAGAGTACGTCAAAGAGAACTGCAGTCGGTGATCTTGATGGGGGCAGAGGCCATTACAGAATAAACCCTGTGGTTTTCTTCATTGATCTTTACATATAGACTTGTATGAAGTCTTATTGCTGCAGAGCTATCATTAAAACTATGGCACATGCTAACAACAGGAGGGTGTCAGCATAAAGAGGAAAATACAAGATGCTGTGAAGTGAGATGACTTTTCCTTTGCAGCATTGCATTTATCTTTACATAGACCTTGAGTGAAGAACTCTGTGTTGGCAGGGGGGTCCCATTCCTCCTTGTCTGATGTTTTCACAAACATTGCTGCAACAGCCCCTTTCCTCTCTGGGGTCTGTCCTGTGGTCATGTAGCTGTTGCTCTTGACCTCAGTTTTTACCCACTGTAGTATCTGGGTTTAAAAAAGAAACAAAAATCCCAAAGTATGAAACAAATAGATCTTGGATACAATAAAAAAGTCTTGGGAACCATCCCTGTGTAGCAATTACACTCTTCTAGAATTAACGAAGATCAATTACCTCCTCTGTGCAAACAATTAATAATTCTAAACCTTTCCCTCTCATGTTCCAATCTTTCACTTTTTGTTTCCAGTAAATAGTGTTGACAACTCTATAGATCTGAAAGCAGCAGCATGTGAATAGTAATAGAAGAGGGACTGGCAGTAACCGATTTAGGAGTTTCGTCTTGAGGAATAAATATCTTTGAGTGCATAAATAATTGAATATTCAGTTTGATCTTCCTTGCAGCTACACCAGCATAAGTCTAGAGCAATTCCGTAGCATCCAGGGAAGCTGCACGTTGTATTTGAGGGAGGAAGAAAGCACCAGCAGAGCCTGCTCAGAGTGGTTGAGGACATGCAAGGGATGGATCCCTTTGGGGAGAGTTATACCTTTAAACCCTAACTTTAGTATTATGATATTCAGAAATGCTACAGCTAACTACATGAGTAGTTGTTTGGGACAGCATGTGTTTCTTTGCACTAGATTAATTAAAACAAAAAGCTTCAACAAACACGGAATATTATTAGTGGATGAAACTGTGGCTGAAGTCAGCAGGCACCTTGCTGTCACCTTTAGTGGAGCCAGGATTTCACCTTTCAGCTTCAGTGGTTGATCTGCTGATCTATAGCAGTAGGAAACTGGCACATTTCAGCCCCAAGCATGGCATTTGGGAAAGGGGACTGGAAACCAGACGAGATTTTAGTAATGAATTCTGTGTCTGTAAACTCTTGGTTTCACAAAGGTCTCCAGGAATGTTAAGTGATGGAGTGCCCTATAAACACAACCTAGATGATAGGTGTATCCTTGAAGCCTGTCCTATGAGGAGTCATTTCTGTTGCACTTAGGGGGCTCTTGGGCAGGTCAGTCTGTAAAGCCGGGATTACAGCAAGCCTGAGCAAATACTACACTTGGACTGAAAGTCTCCTCCTTTTGATCTTGTGGGGTAACAGGGATGTACAGTGTCAATAGTTCAACAAGCTCCTAAAGAACAATCTGTGTAAGAATTTGAAAGTTAATACTAAAGCATCCTGCTTGATATGCTAGACAACGGTCAGCCAGAAGGGCAAAGCAACACAGAGAAAGCAGGCACAGGAGCCTGTCTGGGTTTACCTAGAGTAATTCTGTGTATTACATCACCCCATGTTAGGGGCACAGAGGGCTGATTGATCAGCCTTGAGTGATATTACACAGCTATCCACACCACATGATGCATGAACTCATCTCTTCCCATGTTAGACTATGTGGTTGCTTCCTTTCTAGTATGTTACCATCACTTTGTATCTTCCTAAGCAAAGGGATGCCCAGGAGCACATGAAAATAATTACTGGAGGTAAAACTGGGATTATGCAGTGACTCAAAACTGCCTGAAAGTAGAGAGAACATGCTCTGGGGTGGAGAAAGCTGCTGTTTCTGTTGCTGGTTTAACCTGATATCCTTAGTGTGATCAGCTACCTTGTGGCAGGATGGGGGATCTGGAGGGTGGTATGTGTGTGACAGTTTGTGTTTACCAGGACTTCCCATCATTGACAGGGCAGAAATGTAGGTTATTTATTTTTAGTGTGCCTTTACTTCAAAATAAGAACAAGCAGGCAAAGTGGTAAGGCAAACTGGAGTGAGATGGGATATAGTACTGACGTTACTTTGACAACACTAAAGCGCCTTTTTTCACTACATATTTACCTTGAGTCAAAAGGTATGAGACCATTATCCTGCAAAGGAACCTCACAGCAAGGAAAACAAGGCTTAAGTGTTTTCTCCCACCCCCTGGAAGTGGAGAACCAGGGGGTGGGAAAGCATAGGTTCGCTCTGCACACAGTGATCTCCAGTAGGGTCCTCTTTCATTTTGGTACAAATGAAAGAGCAACCTGCTTTGCTCTGGCTAATGTGTAATTACACCTTCAACACAACCTCATGCCCCAGCCTTTTGTTTGCCTGTCTTTGTGTGCACAGGCTGAAATGCCACCAGGCTCTGCATTCAGCCATGTTTGGAACAAACCACAGTATTTGTCCTAATTTTCAGCCATTCTCATCTTGGCATAGCCAGACTTCTGCCGTAAAAGCTAATAGCTAAATTCTGGATGCATCTTTGAGTACTTCAACAGAGTTGTTTTTCCCTTTCTGTGCAGTCACTTTCCAAATATAACAGAGGAAGATCCTACTGGGATTAAAATGTAAATGAGATGAAGATGCAATAGCAAAAGAATAATTTGTTTTAATTCCCCAGTGAAAACGTTCTAGTTATTAGATTTAGATTAATTGCGGCCATCTCTTTCCTAACAAAAATGTTTTGATTTGGGCTGCTGATTAAACTCCTGCAACAGGGGAAAAACAGCAAAACTGATGTCACTGCTCAGTTTATTTTATCACCTCCAGGAAAGCAGCACATCCAGTAGCAATGCTGCATTCACCTGGTTGGTTTGATGGTGGGGATGCAGGGCTGGAGCCATCCGAGAGGTTTGCTGGCTCTGGAGAGATTTTGTGTTGTATGAGCCCCTCTGCCTGGCCTCTTGCTATTAATACTGGGGTTTAGCAAAAAGCAAGCTGGACATTTCATAACTTTGTTTTAACCTCTCCTTGACCCCCTTGTAAAACATTACTCAGTGGAATGCAAATCCACGAGGCTCTGCCAGCATCCCGGGTGGTTCTGAGCAGTGCCAGCACTGACATCCCTTGACTCCACATGGTGCCAGGGACACATGGAGCTGGTAACTCTGCCCACAGCAGAGCATCTTAAAGTGGTAGAGAGGATGTGTAGAAATTAAAGTTCCCCCTGAACTAGCCGTAGGGATATAAAGGGATGCTTGACCCACATGCCCCATTTGGACCGTGTGTAGGTACTGCATTGGTGGGGTGCTGCCCACATCCTTCCTGCTGCTCAGTTCTCTAAGAGCTGCTGGGCAGGGTGAGGTTCCCTTTAATTAAAACCTTGAGTATGAAAATATTAGTGGTAAATCCATGAATGCTGGAGGTCTTGTGGCTAAACACTGAGGAATGTGTTGCATCAGCCTGGTCATGCTCAGTGGTGAGGAGAACGCAGAGGTATGAGGGCAATTCTGTGCTGGCCAGAGAGGGTATTATTGATCTCTCCCCAGGCCTGTGTTTTGTGATTGCATCTGGTTGGGGTCCAGAGCCAAGAGTTTTACTGAATTGAAACCTTTTCCCAGGTGATAATCTATATTATTATGGATTGATCCCTTGGAAAAAGTTAAGAATATTATTAGGAACATAAATGTGTGGGTCTATTTTCAGAGGACTGGGATATTTGTCTCCTAAGAGGAGAGTAATGGAATCACGTCCTGGGCCACGACATTCAGCCCTTTGGTTTTGTGGACAATTGCTGCTTATAATCTCATTCATTAATTCAAAAGCTCCATTTTAACTGTGGTTATGGATTGTGTTTCACTGCTGATGCATTTTATAGGCAAATGGAAAATGGCAGTGGAATAGTTTTAAGAAATGGAGGTATGCAATGGAAGTGAGGATTGCAGGCCCTTTAAAGCAGCACAGAGTTACCTGTTTAGGTACTCATTTATCAGATGCTGTTTTCATGCAGCAGAGCTAAGTATGGATTTATTTATTTAACATGTAAGCAATCTCTAAAGCCTTTAATTGACTTTCAAAGAGTCAATGAAGGAAAAAATGTTGGGGTTATGGAGTTGTAGCTCCTACCTTTGGCTGTAATAAAATGCCTTGCATAAAGGCTTTGAACAAAATTCTTTCCAAATACCAAAGTGGTGCACTTGAGAATAAATAGAAATGCTTTCCATTCTCATGTGAGCCCATTTCTTTCCTTTCTTTTTCTTTTCCAAGAAAAGAAAAAGCACTCAAGTTGTCAACACTTGTAATTGGTTTTTTGTGACCTGATATTGTTCCCTGTGAGGGTGCTGAGGCACTGACACAGGCTGCTCAGAGAAGCTGTGGCTGCACTATCCCTGGCAGTGCTCAAGGCCAGGTTGGACAGGGCTTGGAGCAACCTGGTCCAGCGGAAGGTGTCCCTCCCTGTGGCAAGCAGGTTGGAACTGGATGAGCTTTAAGGTCCCTTCAACCCAAACCATTCTAGGGTTTTAAATATTGTTCCTCAAAGCTTAGGTTTCAATAATGAATGATGTTGGTTCATTTGATTTTAAAAAACATGACTTAAAATATCTATGGGAACTGGCATGGAAAGCTTTGCGAAGTTTGTGGAATAGGCCCTTTCCATAGAATCATAGAATTCTGTGATTCTATGGGAAGGAAGGATTCTATGAAAAGGAAGGGAAAATGGACGCTTCTGGGGGGAGAGGAAGAGTTTTGTATTCTGCCTTGCTCCTGGCCCCTCTTCCCACTTTGCTCCTCTTCTTTTGACAGCTCTGTAGTGGAGTGCTGGGAATACACCACAATAGCAGTCACTTATTTACATGGAGCATTGCGATAGGGGAGTGAGTCATTTGGTGAAGGTATTTGCAATTTCAATCAATTTCGTTGCTGCTTGCCAGCAAATTAAAACCCTGCCCTGCAGGAAGCATCTGCTTTCTGTGGATGGGTGAGCGGAGCCTGCCCCGGGGGAGCCTCTGCCCCCCAAATGGAGGGGGAGCACTCACACAGGCAGCTACTGTGAGATGAGCCCGATCCCCCCCACATTGCTAGTTAGTCCTTTTTGACCTAGTGAGCACACAGTTTCTGCTGTCAGACCCACCCTCTGCTCTCAGGATGCTGTGCTTTGCTTGTGAGCATCCAGAGTAGCATCATGAGGGCAAAGAGTAATCATTTTCAGACATCTTTAGACATCATTTCTTTGCCCCAGTACCTCCTGCTGCAACTGGTTTCCTGCTCCAGTTTTGAGTTTGCCACCAGTCTGTGAACACATGTACACAGAAGCTGTCATATCAAGGTTTGCTGAAGAGACATGCTTTAATATGAGACCAAATTTAGTGTTGGAAGGAAAGGCCCATCTTCCAGTTGAGGTCATGGCTGCTTCTTCATCCCTGTGCTCCTGGGTGTTTCCATCTGTCCTCCCTGCCTTCCACACTGCTGCTGAGGATGTGCCCAAGTTCAGTCTCTGGTGTGTTTATGTAGATTTGGTCTGAGCTGTTATTTTTGGGGGGCACAACACAGAAACAGCCTCTGAAACAAGCTTTATTCCTGTTTATGAGGAAAAACTCCACTAATCTAAACCCTCATCCCTCTGTAGTAAAATAGATGGAAACAGCCCTGTCCCCTGGGCTTATCCCCTTGTTCAGCTGCAGGCAGGGCTCTCATGTTGGAGAGACTTTAATTGTCTCCTGTGATGGCAGACTGCCCACCACTGCACTCTCCTCCTTTGTGTGTGCAAGACTACATTGTAGAGGTGATGCAGTAAAAGCAGGTATCCTCATGGCCCATAAAGTGGGTCTGGGCTGTATGAAAACAAGACTCTTCAGGTCATCCTGGAGCCCGTCCACCTGAGAGTAAAGGCCTTCTGGTCATTTTAAGTTTACTCAGTTTTATAGGAAGAAAGAAATAGTAGTAATAAAACACCCTACAGACATGTTGTAAGGGCATCTTTAAAGCTCTAGGTTGATTGTGCCAGCAAAACTACTGAGTGAGGCAGTGATCTTTTATTTTTTTTTCCCGTTCCTCTTCATTATTGCTTAATTATGTATGTAGAAAAATAGGATTTACAGTAATGCAGTGTCTGTTTTGAGAGTGTTGGAAGGAGGATGGAAATAGGGGGGAGCAGAGCTCCTTATTTTATCACAGATTGACATGGTTGTACCTGAACCAAAAGTGGTGTCACAGTTAAAATTGTGTTGTTAGTTCAAGACTGGAGAAGAAACACCAGCCAGGAGCAGCAAGCTTTGTCCCCCATTCCTTGGGGAGGGAAGAGCTGTGTACAGGCCCAGAAAGGTGTGAGATGGGATAGCGGCCCAACCTCACAGAGACCCTCATGAGCAGGGATTTGCTCTTCCTGGACTGCCTGTGAAGGGCTCCCAACATCCCCATGCAGAGGACCTCCATCTCAGGCAGGGGGATCCCACAGCCCCCTTTTTCATTGCTGCATGGTTGGTGTTCTAATCATATAGAAGAGGAGGAAATAAAAATGTGAACAGCAACAGAACTTAAATGCAGATTTTAAACCCAGCTCGTTTCCACACACTGAGCTAGTGTGACTTGGGGTTTTGAGTGTTAGGTTGCCTTTTTTTGGAGGAAAAACTAAAAAAAGGCTGAATGCAGCTTTATAGGAGGTTGGGGCAGAGTTGGTCTGAGCCTGAACATGCAGAGAAGCCAAGGGAGAAAGGGAAGCTCTGCTCAGGGGAACTGGAAAGAAACTGCTGTATTTGCAATGCAGGCAGTGGGATTATTTGCAGGCGAAAATGTGTTTTGCCAGATTGATTTGTAAAATCTGCCCAGATCATTACCCAGTCTTCCTGGTTACACACAGAGGAAAGAAGGTCTCTTGTGGGACATGACAGGGTGCTGGCACTCGCCTTACAGCTCCATATGAATGTCCCCAAAATTGGGGCTGGAAAGGCATGAGGCCAAGTTCCTGCAAGACCCAGGGGCTGTTACTTAAGGCAAGGGGAGGCAAGGTTGAGCAAGATGCATGTCTCCAGCGAAACTGCAACTTTCCAGCAAGGGCAAACATTGCTATCGCTTCCTGAAACAGACTTCGACCTAAAAGCCGGAATATACATGGAATGGGTGAACGTAACCAGCGGGTGGATGACTGTGAGTCTGCAGTGGTGTGGAGGTACGGGACCAGAGAGCAGCCGGAGACTTTGTAAGGAGAAGAACGGAGCTGGGATGCTGGTGGGAACACAGGGAGGGAAAGAAATTACTGCGGGGGCCTCCCGAGTGCCTCGGCTTGGGGGAGCGGGGGCAGGAAAAGCAGGAGGGGAAAGGAACAAGCGGAAGGCTGCAGAACCCAGCGGGAGGTCGGGGCAGGCTGGTTCCGTGTGGGGCGGTGCAGGCAGCTTGCCCGCCCTGTCCCGACCATCCTGTGCCATTCCAACCTCGTCCCGTCAGCCACAAGGTGCTCCGTGTCCGTGCTGTACTCCGCAGGTGGGTGCTGCCGCGTTGGGGTGCGGGGTCCATGCGTGTCTGGGCCTGCAGCCCAGCCTGTCTTCGGGCTGGGGACACGCACAGATGGGGTAGTGCACTGGTACTGGTTCACCTCCACTGTGCATATCTGGGACCATCCCACTCTCCCGCCAGGCCCAGTATGGATGACGGAGGCTGTTTGCCATATAACTGATATATATTCACTTCATCTCTCAAGTAACAAGGCATATGACAAGAGGTAACAGCCTCAAGCTGTACCAGGGGAGGTTTAACTTGCATATTAGGAAAAATTTCTTTACCAAAAGGGTGGCCAGGTTTTGGAATAGGGAATCACGATCCCTGGCAGTGTTCAAAAACCATGTAGATGAGATCTGTAGTGACATGGTTTAGTGGTGGTCTTGGCAGTTCTGGGGTAAAGATTGGACTTGATAATCTTAAAGGTCTTTTCCAAAATAGCTGATTCTGTGATTCTCAGATTCACACTAATGATGTGAAGCAGCAGCATTGCAGCTTCAATCTGGTTATTTATTTCTAACATCGCACCCCTGCCATTCTGTTTTCCCATTTAATATGAAGATACCAGTTATTTGGAATAGACTGGGGGTCTAGGACTGACTCTCCACCTTTGCACCTTGTGTTTCAGGCTTTCTGAGGAGCAATGCCACCCCCTGCTAACACAAAGCGAGCCCCCAGCCCACCGGACGGTGGCTGGGGCTGGGTGGTGGTCTTTGGTGCTTTCGTGTCTATTGGCTTCGCGTACGCATTCCCCAAAGGCATAGCCATCTTCTTCAAAGAAATCCAGGATTTCTTTGGCACGTCCTATAGCGAGGTCGCGTGGGTCTCCTCCATCATGTTGGCCACGACATACGGTGCCGGTGAGTAAACTTGCACCAACCCCTGCTGTGTGGTGTGTTGGAAGGGCAGAAATAAGCCAGAAATCTAAGCTCTGGGACAGGGCAGAGGAACAGCTGCATGGGTACTATCAACAGGTTCATTTTATGATCATGTTTTTAATGTCCTTTAGGGAAATGAGTCATATGTGGAGCCTAAAGGGGTTGAGGGGAAGTTTTTCAGAGGTAAATTGGTACTGGTTGGGGTTTTCAAACATGTCTGATGCCTGCCTTATTTGTTACTGGGTTCAGACATCTTTTGATTTCTTTGGGTGCCTTTTGGCTTTTTGGAGGTTTCTAAATGCCTTGGAAAATGTGGTCCATGAGCAGTTTGGTGTTGACATTCCCTTTATTTCCGGTTGGGGTTGCAGCACCTTTGCTGCTTTCCAAAATGCTGCTTATTTCATTAATATGGGCACAGAGGCCTTTATAAAGCCTCTGCACATTCAGAGGCCTGACCCTGGTGTGTTGCTGATGGTAGCAGTGAGGTCTCCTGCTCAGAAATCAAATAGCTTTCCATGGGCATCAATGAAAACACCCTGAGAATAGGCTGGTGCACAATAGCTGGGTCTGGGTTTCAGCCAAAGGCGAGTGTGGAGTGGAGCAATAAATGAAGTAGCTGCTCATTTCTTGTGGCAGCTTATAATTACAGCAATGAAATCGCCAGAATCCATCATTCTTATCAGTTGCAAAGCAGTGCATAGAGCCCTGCTCTTAAAATGATTCTGATAGCACTTTCATGGCTCAGTGAAAAACTTGGGCTGCCTTTGAGTCTGCGATGGGAGGTAGACAGGAACCACGCTCTGTAATTGCAGGAAACTTTATCAATATTTATCTTGGCTATTCAGGCAATTCTGAAAATATGCTGTTTCTTAAAAGCAGGGACTTTTGTTTTCTTTCCTTAATAGTGCATTGTGGTGGTTTTTGGGGAGCACAGCTGGTAATGAAAGTAAATATGCTTTGTAAAGGTTTGTAAAGAGATGCTTGAATCAGAGCCTGTAGTAATCCATTCTATCATAACCCACTCCAAAGGCTTGGTCCCACAGAAAGTAGATCTGCAAGGGCTGAGTTCCGGCTTGAGAACCCACAAAGGGAGCACTTTGAGGGTGAGACCCAAACAGCTTAAGCCAGTGCCATTGTCCCAGGCCACACTTTTGGCCTCCCTGATGGGATGCTGAGCACAAGCCCTGGGGAGTCCTGCCTCTTGGAGGTAGATTTCCACTGGGGCTTGTTATTAAATGTAAATAAAAGCACTTTTGCCTTAGCCCCATCAATATCAATAAGCAGTCTCCAGTGAAAAGGGAACAGGCTCTGTTTAGGCTCAACAGAAGCAAGTGGGTTGTGGTGGGAGGGGGAAACACTGCTGTGGGGGAGGCAGGCAAAAGGACCACTTGTCATTTAGTTTACACTTAAATGCTGTTTTAAAAGGCTGGGGTAAACTATGTGGAATGTCTCTGAAGCAGTCAGGTGGGGGAAAAAAAAGCAAAGCAGGCAGCCCATGCTTTTGGTGTGTGCAATTGTCTACATATGAGTGTCTAGGAAGTTGCATGGTTTGAAAGTCAAAAAGGTGGTTAATATTTGGTGCCAAAAGTATGCAAATGAGTGGAGGCTGCTGTAAATTTCATGGTCTGGTACTAAAGTTAGGACATCACTGGGGCAGGTGAAATGCTGCTCTGGTCACCTCTGCCTTCTCCTGTCTGCACACTTTCCAACCCACTTTCTTCTCTTTCTCCCCAAGTTTTCAAGCCAGTGGCTCTGTACCTGGAACATTGTAGTAGACTTTTATCCTAGTCAGCTGTCTCCTGCCTTTTATCAGGGAGTTTTAACCTTATTCTCCCTTATGCTATTACATGGTAATATGGAGGATGATACATCTAGGTGCTTTTAGACTTAATGCAGGTGATTGTACTTTTGTACCTTCCCACTGGCCCTGCAGTTGCTCAGAGTTATGTCCATTTAATAGTCCTCCCCTCCTCTGCTCTGCTCTCGGATAAGATTTATGCTTGTTTGATCATCCTGTCTGCAGTGATCTGGGCTGAGACGTCGTCACTCAGTGACTGCAGACAGGCATACGATGGCAGTTTGCAGAACATGGAGCAAATGCAACACACGTGCCCAGGAGTGTATTTAACACATCTCATTTGATTGACTGAGTATTTAGCACCAGAGCAGGTTTGACTTATGAATGACCTCAGTGATTTGGAAATTCTCATTAAAGGAGCAGGGCTGCCCAAGTCTCGCTCTGCTGCAGTGCCTGTTAGAGCTGTTCAGATGCCCATGCAAAGCTTGGTTTACTTCGCTGCAAAACTAGAGAATGGTTTAACACTGGATTTTTGCTGATCTCTCCAGGAAAGAAAAGAAGTTTCAAAAATGCCAAAGGAAGCATTCAACATAGTCCCGTGTAACTAGTGGAGTTATTAAACCAGGTAATTATTGCCATAGCTTGCCCTTTCCTTTCCCATATCAGCAGTGAGGCAGAACTGTCACTGTGTGGGAGGTGCAGGGGGGTGCAGTCTACAGCCATGTAGGAGCCGTGTTGGGGTGTCAACTATCTCCTATTTGAATCATAAGGCCTGAGGGCTGGAGGGGATGAATGGTGCATTTGCTGGCATCACAGCCATGAGAGGAAAGCCCCAACCTTGCTTCACCTCCATCAGCAGTGAACGGCAGTGATTTGGATAAAAAAGCATTCCTGAATCATGTGGATCAAAAGATTTCCTGAAGCCTGCACAGGCTCTGCTGTTTGCTCACTTTGCTTCAGGGAAAGGCTGTAGTGTTCCTGTCCTCTTGCTGGCATTCAGCCGTGTCCCTGTGCTGTGCTGTGGCTTTCCGAGCCAGGACTCAGGATAGGGAGGCACATCCGAGCACATGATGTGCCCTATGAGGACTGACCCAGCCAGACAGTCCCCTCTATCCCTAAGAGCTCTGGGCAGCCGTGCCTGCAGGGTATGCAGGGTCTGATGCTTTCAGTGACAACTGCTTTTGTTTGGAAACACCCTTAGATGCTAGTCCCTCTTTTCCTTGGCATGCTCCTTGTGTGGGGACTTGCTGTTAGGCTTTGCTGCTGTGTAACAAAGCTTATGTTTGTGTTTCATAAGTAATGCAAATGCCTGTGTTCTGAAAACACTCGGGTGAACCATCCCAAGTCTCCACTGGAGCAGCTCTTTTTACTTTGACAGCATGGATGCAGATTTACAGTGACCACCTCAGGCTTTAGTTTGTAGCACCAGAGCAGCTCCAGTTTTTCAGACTCAAACTGAAAACCAGCAGCTGAGACTGTTTCTGCCCTTCACTTTTTGCTGAATTCCCCCAGGAAGCTGTTTTATAACAGCTGAGGCTCTGGCAATATATATTGCAGAAGTTTTAATGTGTCTTATCCCCCAGTTTCTTAATCTGAACTAGGCTGCAGAAAACAATTCTGTCACTATAATACAAGTAGTAAAACAGATTAGTGTGCAGTAAAGTGGATAGCTTGGACTTTATGATCGGGGTGCTTGTAGTTCTCGCCAGCATTCACGTCCAGCAATTCCCTGCTTCACATAGCAGAGGGCAGGCTGGGAGGTGTGTGAGAGGAGCACAAGGGAACATTGCTTTTCCCTGACCAAATCCTGCAGGGTGAAACCTATGAATCTGATAAAGAAGAGTTTTTGTTTTCCAGGATTTATACTTTTTCTGGTGTGAGCTAAGAGCTCATTCCTTATCCCAAATGAGAAAAGTATTACAGAGCAGAGTCTTAAATGGATGGAAAGAAAAGGAAGGAAGATTGCATCATCTTTCCCTAAAGGTGCTTTCAGCTGCATCTCAGCTTCCAGGTATGTCCTGGGTTCAGCAGTAGCACTCATTTTTTCTTAGTAGATGGTGCAGTGCTGTGGTTTTGACTTTCAGCCTGGGAGCAGCACTGATAACGCTGATGGTTTCAGTTGCTGCTCAGTAATGTTTACTCTGACCAACGACTTTCTGAGCCTCATGCTCTGCCAGGGAGGAGGGGAAGCTGGGAGGAAGCAGAGACAGGACACCTGACCCAAACTAGCCAAAGAGGTATTCCATACCACAGCACGTCATGCCCAGGATGTAAACTGAGAGTTACCCAGGAAGGGTTAGATCAGTGCTCGGTCGGGCCGGGTATCAGTCGGTGGGTGGTGAGCGGTTGTATTCTCTTCTGTTGTTATTTCCCTTATCATTATTATTATTGGTGTAGCAGTAGTGATTTGTGTTATACCTTAGTTACTGGGCTGTTCTTATCTCAACCCGTGGGAGTTATTCTTTCGATTCTCCTCCCCATGCCTCTGGGACTGGGGGAAGGAAAGGGGGGGTGGGGAGTGAGTGAGGACTGGGTGGCTTATTTACGACTGAGCTGAAACCATAACAAGGTATCAGGCTCTAGAGGTGACAAAGACACACCAACGTGAGCATCACAGGGCGCCCATCATGCTGCTGCATGCCTTTGGCAGGATTTCCTTTCACTAACTGCCTCCTTGGACTTTGCTATGCCACCACCAAGGTTCCCAAGGTCTTGTTTCATGTATAGGGATGAGTTTTGTTGAGGAAGACAACCTCAACTCATATAATTGCAAATCAAAAGCCTTTGGCCTTCACACCTCCTGACTTGGGCCATGTGTTGCACTCACAATACCAAACTGAGCTGCCCTTCTCCCATTTTCTAGGGTGACGCATTTGGAGCTAGGCCACAGATGAGTTCCTGGAGACAGTCATTACCTGGGGAAAGCAGGAGGCTGTTAAGCTCCCAGAAAAGAAAGGATAAACAATATTAATTTGCTGGTAATTCAGTTGCCCTATTCAGCATCAGGGGAAGCAGCCAAACCTTCTAAAAATAAGGAATACTGATGCCACTAATTTAATAGCAGCAATGTTCTCATAGCTGTTATGGTCTCTTCTAAGGCTTTGAGAGAGGTAAGGATCACAGGAAGAAGTAATGTCTTTTATTATGGCCAACTTAGAGCTTGAGCAGTAAGCTTTCTGGCACATGTGCCAGAATAGAGAAAACAATATCTAGGACAATATCTTCATTTTCAGGGGGTTTTAATAGTGAGTGTGTGGTGAGGATGCTCCTGTCATCACTGTAATGAAACAACAGGAGTCACCTGAGTGAAACACATAGATTAGCTTCTGACAATCATTTCAGCTGCTGAGTGTGAATAGCTGGGGCTGGAGCAGGGGACATCTGATCTTATTTTCCCCCTTATTTTGAGGAATCTCACTCTTTCTTTTGCAGCTGCTGTGCAGCTGAGCCTTGTGCATGCTTGTGTACACTTTAGACGTAAATACAAGCTGCTTCTGTTGCCCTTTTCCGTATAAAGCTAAGTTTCATCAGGACCATACACTGTTTTCATTCAAAACGTAGTGCAGTGGAGTCCTTGTCTCAGTCTCGCTCTACGCTGTTGTAATACTCACCCTAAAATCTCCAAGGAGCTGGTTTTACCCATCCAACTGTATATTAAAACTGGGCAATCACCTTCTGTCTATTTTTCAGACAGGAGCAGAGAACTACATTTTGCAAGCATAAGGGAAAATGAGTGTTTCTGAAGCAAAAGCCTTATCCTGAAGCCAGTCAGTGTTTATTACTCCTGTTATTTGTTATTTATTGGTTTGTAATTAGATGAAATGGCTGAAGATTTAATTCTGGAGATGCTCCACAACAGAGCATCTTTTCTCCAAACCTACTCCCAGAGCTTGTAACTGCTTAATAGGGCACCTGCTAAAGCAGCAAGGAAGAGACTGGGAACTTGAAAGTCGACCATTGACCTTGAGCATTTAATCCAAAATTTTATAGCTGTGTTTTATTACACTGCTGCATGATAAATTGCAGTGACAGGTTTAGAAAGCACCTTACAACATACAGCAGCGTAAAGCTGTATTAATAATGAGTTTGATTCTGCAGTTTTTCACTTAATCAAAACTGCCAATGTCTTCTTCTGGCATGGTCTGGGCTCCATCAAAACCTTCTCTGCCTCCAGAAGACCTCACCCAGGGCTCGCACCCATCCCGGATGCCTGCAAATGGTTGTGAAGTATCAGTGCTAAAAGGGACACTGAGGCAGGGGAAGGGAGGTGTGGGGTCATTTAAAGAGCAAGCAATATGTGGGTAGCAGAGTCCATCCTAGGCTTTAAGAAGTGTGAGCTCTGAGCCACTTTTGGCTCAGACATTGCTGATGGGCAGCAAGGAACAGGGCAGGATGTGCCCTGGTAGGTAGAAGCTTTACCTGCTAGAAGCTTGGTGATAGGTTAGGGCAAAATCATGTATTGTGCATTGCCCAGCATTCTGCAGTGGCTTTTCTGTGTGGTGTTCCAAACAAGTGTGTATCCCCATCGCTATGGAGAAGAGAGCTGCTGGTGTGAGAAATACGTTGTCTGTGTGGAACAGCCTATGGGGCCGTTGTCTGGTTTAAGAAATAGTCTCTGCAAGGCAGAAGTTTGCATATACTGAACTGGTTTTGGCTGGGGTAGAGTTACTTTTCTTCATTGTATCTAGCTTGGGGTGATGTTTTGGATTTGGGCTGAAAACAGCCTTGATAATTCAGGTGTTTGTGATTGCTGAGTAGGGCTTACAGAGAGTCAAGGCCTTTTCTGCTCCTCACACTATCAGAGAGGAGGCTGGGGGTGCACAAGGATTTGGGAAGTTGTTGCACTATGGGCTTCCCATCACTTTCTGTAGCATGGACTCAGCAGAGAAATGAAAGTGTTGGCTCAGTTTGCATTTGGAGATGCTCAGTTGATACATGTGCAGCCTGGATCTTTGGTGTGCATCCAGCTGCTCACTGATGTTTTCAGGAAATCCAGTTCCTGTGTTGTCTCTGACCATCCTGTGGGATGCCTTAGTTACTGAGGGTGTCCGAAGTGGCATGAGCCCTTAGTGCTGAGTGAGGGGTATGAGAGAGGAGAAAGAAGGGGAGGACAGGTGGTATTTGCGGTGATGTACCTTGTGTGCGCTCACTCTAGCTACGTGCTTGCAGCATTGGTTCAACAACAATTCTCAAGCCGGGCTTTCTTCAGTATTTGCCTAGGCATGTGCTTTTCCACACGGATATTATGTGTGGGCTGAAACAAAAGGAATATCTCTGTTTATGCAGGGTGGATATCCAGCATCCTGCCATTGTGGCCCAAGCTCGGTAAGGTGCCCCCTGTGTACCCGCTGCTCAGCTGCCCTGTGCAGGACTACATCCTTTTACTTATCATTACCACCTCTTGGAGTTCCATCAAGAGTCAATCAGCCTCCCTGTGTTTTCGAAACAAGGCATCTTTCCACACTGGGGCAATCCCCAGAGTAGCAGCACCATTACAGCCATGGATTTTGTTAAGAAAGCTGGATGAGGAACGATTTGATTTCTGTAATGGATGATGCTGCAAATTCATATACTTTTCCTGACTCTCAGAGAGCACTCAAGCCCTGCAAGGTCATCACATATGTGCTTATATTTTTTATTTTTTTAAATAGCCCTGCTCTACTTAAGAGCTCTAATAGCACTATAGCTTCAGGTGAAATATTTCTGTGTTCGCAGACTTGGTCACAAAGCTTTATCATTTCGCCCTTCACTGGAGCCAGCAAGGTCACCAGGCAGCAGTAATAGGGATGTGGGAGACTTAATAAACCCCAAGATTAATAAGAACTAGGAAGAAGAATGCTCAGAGTTTTGGTTGGGGTGGTGCTAACACTTCACAGGTGGGTGTTAAGCCCAGGAGTAAGTTATAATCCACTCCCCTGGCAACGGAATTTTCTTCAGGGACTGTAGTGACAGGAGAAGGGGTGATGAGTTTAAACTTACAGAGTGGAAGTTCAGGTTAGATATAAGGAAGAAGTTCTTTACTGTGAGGGTGGTGAGGCACTGGAACAGTTGCCCAAAGAAGTGGTGAATGCCCCATCCCTGGTAGTGTTCAAGGCCAGGTCGGACAGAGACTTGGACAACATTGTCTGGTGTGAGGTGTCCCTGCCCATGGCAAGGGGTTGGAACTGGATGATCTTAGGTCTTTTCCAACCCAAACCATTCTGATTGCAGCTTTTCTGCCCTTGGATGACTCTCCAGCATAACTGGTCTCTTGGTCAAATATGTAGAGCCTCCTGGAGGTAGACAAAGCCCTTTGGAATGCACAACGAGGTAGCGGCTAATTTGCCAATAGAGCAATTGTGTTAAGACTGGTAACAAAGAGCTGCTGATCTTGAGGTATAGATGTTTCAGCCATGAAGGAAACTCACGTTCTGCAGCCACGCTTCAAATGCCGGCAGGGATAGAAGCCTGCGGTCCTGCCGAAGCAAGAGGTTAGCTAAAGAAACCATAGGAAAGCAATTCAAAACCCATGAAGCCATGACCTTCTGCACATCAGCAGCTGTGATCTGCTGTGTGGGGAGATCCAGACCAGCAGCCCAGGGAAACCACTGAGCACAGGCACCTGCAATGCCATCCTCTTACAGGAGCCGTTATTTAATTGACTAAATATGAAGTGACACAAAGGACTTTGGCTTCAGCCCCAGGTTTGGAGCTGTTGGCCTGTGGCTCCTCTGTGTGCCGCAGGAGCAGCGCAAGTCAGCTGTGTGATGTGGAAATTGAAATGCCGAGGCACTGATCAGGTGGGATTGCTGGATCATGGAGAGAACACTTCGTCTTTCTGAAGCTTGGGTCTCATCTGCCTTTTTCTTTTTTAACATGAGGATGCTGCTGTGGCAAATGCATATTTCTAATGGGAGATCAGGGTCCTTTCTTGGAGGATGCAGGCTGGTTTCTGCAGCAGATCATTACACCCACTGCCTTCTGAGCTGGATACGGTACTGAGACCCAACACCTTTGGTGTACACCTCACCTGCAAGGAAGAAGGAGGCATGGTGGTTAGCTGGTGGAGCTGCTGTTGCGTATGTTGGACTTCAGCCTCCTTATTTAAAAATGATTGTTTGCTGTGCAAAGTAATACTAACAGAAAGCATCAGGGAGGTTTGGGGGTGAACAGATCTTTGGAAGCTGCCCTTTGGGGTCTGGCAGAGGGGTACTGGATACCATGGTAGTCTCCTGGGGTGTTTGCTGCTGCTGCTGCTGCTGCTGCTTGTTCTTCAGCTTGTGCAGCCATCCTGCTTCCATCAGCCCTGCCTGAGGAAGTGCCTGTTGTGTGTGGGCTCATCAGCCATTGCAGGTGCAAAGCAAACCATCTGCACCAAGCATCTGGGGCTAATAATATGCTGTTATTACTAGGTACCGCCAGCTCTTCTATAGTTATCTGGAACTGGCACATGCAGTAAGCTCAGTTACTGTGGGACTACAGTGAGCAGCCATTCTCCAGTCCCTGGTGACACTTAAGTGCATGACCATCCAGGTCCTGGACCCTTGGTCTTCTAGCAAGGAAGAAGAGTGAAAAGCTGCAGTTTTTAACCCTCTCATCCCTTCCCCCTGCCTTTAGAACTGTCTTCTGGGGCTGTGTGCCATTACCAGTGGTGGTTGCTGATGCTGATCCCCTCTGCCTCAGGAGCTTGGTGGATTCTGGCAGTGTGTTAATAGCATAGAGGCACTTGCTTTCGTTTGTGGGGTAATGAGGAGGTTGCTTTGTTACAATGGGCTGGTACCCTAGCGGATAAATTACGAGGCCAAAGGCAGTGTTGTTATTCCACCGAGGGAATGAGATTATTACTAAGGAAATTGCAGGCCTGCTCCTGTTGTTTTACTACTAGTATAGTAATAGACTTTGCTTTATCAGTATAAATGATCCCCCCCCCCCAACCTGAGTACACTGTGCTTCTTGTTACGTCCCCAGTGACTCCATATAGTCAATGCTAGTCAAGTTGTGTTGCATTCCTTAGTATATCATGCTATTCCTTAGTATACCAACAGCAGTTGAAAAACATCAACTATCTGGGCAGTTCTTTTGCTGTTGACCACTGTCCCTTTGCAGGAACAGCTCTTCAGAGCCACTTGTCACTGTGGAAAAGTGGGAAAAGCTGAGCTGTGTGTTGCAGCCCCAGCAATGGGGGTGACATCCCAAATCTGCCAACACTGGGGTCCATGCAGGGTTGCTCTTCTGTCATCTGCATGGCCATCAAATGGTCTTACCATCAGGCGTATAATGTTTGCAATGGCTCTGTGCCACTTTACACTGGCAGAAGGACAGTCTTGAGAAAGCTGGGAAGACCCCCACATTGCATGGAGGCCCCTGGGTTACAGGATGAGTCTTTCAGTCTCAGCTCTTGGCTGCTGCTCTGAAGGCCACGCACAGAGATATTTCAGCAGAAATTCATCCAAGTTCCACCAAAAAGAGGGAAAATTCTGTTAGAATTAGGTTAAGCTAAAAAAAAACCAAAAAGACAAACCAAACTACCAAACCTTATAAATAAAGGATATATAGATACATATATATAGTCAGAGATACAGGAGAGAAGAATGCTTTAGTCCTTGTGAAAAGTATATTGTGTTTTGCACCACCACTGGAAGTTTTGCAGCTCATAAAAGATTCATAAGGCTCATTGAGGAAAACAGAAAGGCAATTCAGGTGTCTATTTTTTGAGCACTGTTGTACTTGCAAGAGTTTAAGCCAGTCTGGATTGATATTTCTTGTTAAATGCCAACTCTGCATTATGATCCTCGTTGGATCGTAGTTCAGCAGCTCAGAAAGAATAAATAACAAATGGGCCTGGCTTTGTGGAGGCCAGAGGATTCTGCATTTTCTTTATGGTTTTGCAAACTCTTCTTCGGGGTCCTTTTCACTTCTACAAACACAAAACTCAAGGTGAGAAGTAATTGGACAAGCTAATAAATGAGACAGGGCTTGCTGTGTTTCCCACCGGCGAGCTGCTGTGTTTTGCTTGCCACCAAGATCAGCTTCTTTGACATGGCCTTTCATGTACCAGCTAACAACGAATGGAAATCTGCCACAAGTATGAGAAAAGAGGCTTTATACAGGACAGGCACTAAACCAGCATGATTTATACGGGCTGAGGATAGCGCTTTACATTGCATCAGTCTTCCAGGAATGCCATGATCCCGGCTGCATCTTTTGGGGATATTTGCTGTAAGCTGTTGCTCTCCTGACTGCAGAGTTTTACTGCAGTAAACTTCTTGTGTGCACCCTGCTCTGCAAGGGATTGGGGTGTAAAGCGAAGTGCTTGAGAGGGCTTTCCTTGCTACTTCCTTGCTGGTGGGGATGGTGGTAGCCATGGGCACAGCTCTCAACGAAGCCAGCAGCAGGATGAGGCTGGAAATTGGTCAGGAGGGAGGAAGCCACTTGCTGGTTTGTGGAAGGGGCTGCCTTGTTTCCCAAGGCTGGGTGGGTGGAAGTGCCATGTCTTCCTGCAGTGAAGCACCTTGTCCTTGAAATCTATTGGGTTACAAAGGAGTGATTAAATTTTACTTCCAATTTCCTCATTAGATGTTGCAGTGCTGCCATGGTGGTGGGGTCGTGGGAACGGCGCTGCCTGGGTGACACTAGTCCTGGTCCCAGAGAAGCTGTGCTCTGGGGATGAGAAAGCTTTTGCTCCTTGCTATGACTTTTCAGGGAGTCAGGCAGCATTCATGTGGCTGGTTCTGCAAGGTGAAGCCAGGTAAATAGCGGCTTTCTGAGAGCTTGCGCTGTCCTCACCTGTCTCTGTAAATTAAGAGGTAAAAGTCACCCCAACTCCTGATGGCTTCTCCTGGCTCACAGGAAGGAAGAATGATTTAGTTTGGGTGCCAGGACAAGGGAGCCTGTGGTTTATGCACATTTGACCAGGCAGATATTAGCAAGTAAAGGTGCCTTGAGATCTAAGCTGCACGCGTTATTACTATAAATGGTTTCTATGTGGTAATACACAGCATCTTTATTCGTTTCATGCTGGCTAAATAACTGGTAAATGACAGGTCCTGCTTTTCAATTCCACCGTGTTTCCAGAGGCTGTCACACTTTTAATTTGTGCAATAGCTGCAAGCAAAGCAGTAATCGTGTTTCCCATTTCCCACAACTTCCCAAAGGTGTGGGCTTTGTTGTTCCCTCTTCTTAATTCCTCTGCCCTGACTTGAGCTATTTGATGTTTTCCAGAGCTCCCCACAATGCTGCTGTTGAAATTATCTAATGTCTGATGGCTAATAAGCCCCCTGCCAGAGATACGCTGCAGGTGGCATGTGGCAGAGCAGGGCAGGAGAGGTGCATTTAGATCTGTTGGGTGTGATGCTGATCAGTGAAGACATCTGGGCAGGGTGAAGGTGCACGTGTCTGTGCTTCATGTGCCTGCCCAAACTGGCAGGGTTTGCGTGCTGAAGTGTGCACAGCAGCTATGTGACATACTGCACACGCTCGGTATCTGTTGAGAGATGGGACAGCTTTTGAAAGGCTGCTCCATTAAAGCCTATGGTTTTCTGTAGGACCAAATGACTTGAGTGGAAGTAATTTTGGGGATGTGATTTTGCATTTGCTTCAGTGCATTTGACAGGTCTGCTCAGGACTGTTACAAAACCTTTGGCCTGTGAGCAGCAGCTCAGGGAAGTTTGGTTTCCCAACTGTTTGAGTCCTTGGGTTGGATTCTCTGGTGTCTTTTAAAGCATGGGATGGTCTAGATGGTGCTTTCCTTGCAGGATGAGTGGTTGTCATGGCCTTTGCTGTGGATTCTCTGATGGCTAGAAAGGTTTATTCCCAGTGCTCTGCTACTGTTTGCTCCTCTAACTGGCTGCACTTAGTATCTTGGAGGTCTCCAACCCTCAGTCCTATGTGGTCAGGAAGATCAAATGCTGTCACTCACAAGAGTGTGCTGTGATCCTGTATACTTTGTGTCTTTAGCAAAGCAGGCCCACGGGGTCTGGATGTAAGGTTTCAGGCTGTGAAGGAGAAAGGCTGATGTTGCTTCTGAAGTTCATCACATCCCTGTGAGCTCAGCCCAGCCCAGGCAGGTAACGCCTTTGTGACCACAGCTCTCCCACCCAGACTGGCAAACAAGTGGGATTGATTATCCCCCTGTAAAACTGACAATGCTCATTACAGGAGATGAAGGCTCTTTGATGAAGGTCACTGATGAAACACATTGCCAAGAGATCACACAATACAAGAAAAGGGGCCAATTGTAGTCTCTTGGATCAAATACATCTTGGGATGTATTTGAGGACACTGATGTCTGTGGAGGGTGCCGCAGTGACACCCCCATTTGTAAAGCCGGTGGCTGGGATGGATACAAATTTTTGCTTTCATCTACTCCAGCCTCTATCCCAGGTTGTCCCAATAGCCGGGAAGCAGAGCAGAATGTATCCCACCCTCATCCCCTTCCAGTTCATCATCTGCTGTCATGGTCCAAACCCATCCTAACTGATGGGTGAAACCAATACAAGAGCTTGTGGACTTGAGTGAGAGCACTGTGGATCTGTATTTCCCTTCTCCCAAGGTGGATGCTGCAAGAGTAAAACATATGTGAACATTTTGCTTGACTTCTCATAGCAGGGGCTTCTCTCCCTGGGATCTGTCCTGTGTCAGAGTAGGAGAGGGGCCTTAGGGGCTTTAAATGCTCTGCTCTGTGGTGGGACATCCTGTATTTTTAGGGCTAATGTGAAAGCCCTCTTCCAGTGGAAAAAGGTAATTGAAACCACATTTTCTTAGCTGAGTAATTGGATTGATTCTGGAGAAATATGGACATGTGGAAAAATGAAAAATGGAAGAGTTGTGTGCCCTTAGGCTGCAGATGAATGTGTTGGTGCCTTTCCGAGGAACACTGGCTTGATCTATTTAATTAAAGGGCACGCTGATACTGGCTCAAGCATGATGCAAGTCCAAGCTCTGACCAGGGAAACCTCAGTGAGAAAAGGGGTCCCTTTCCTGCTGTGCTGATCAGATGCATGTGTCTCTTTCCCCAGAACTTAACTGAGTTCTGCAGTGCTCTGTGCAGCAAAAGGATGCATGATGTGAATCCAGTCACTCGTTTAGGACAAAAAGCTCTCTGTGGAATTATACACTCACATAAATGTTAATTGAATGGTGTATTCAGTGGGACCAGCTCAGATCATGCAGATATAGGGATGCTGTTAAGACTGTGTTTGTATGTATTTCATTTAGGACTGATTTGACCTTAGACATTTAGTGGGAAGTATTTTATATGTCCATTTTCTGTATTAAACCAGTCACCTCTACCAGTTTTTATTCTTGTACATTGTAACAGCTGAGAACTTGTTCAGATGCTCTCAGCCATGCTAGGGGAATATTGGGGGTTTTGGGTCTGGTTCCTGTGTGCCATGGTTTGCAAGGTCTGGAAAAAGTTCTGGCACTATTTCTGGCTAAGATTATTTAAGTAAAAGTAAATATCCCACTAACTGGCTCTGCAGTGAGGTAGGTCCCATAGCCAGACTCTTCAGAGATGCCTGTAAGCTTAAAATACCTGTTTCCAGTAATCCATATGTGGAGAGCGTGGGCTGTTCCTAAGGGCAGGAATGAAGGCAAGCAGGCACCCTGGGCTCTGAAACACCATTGCTGAGTAGCACCAGAACTAGTCGGGCAAGATAAGATAGTAAATGCTGCCTGTATCCCCCTGCCTCATTTTCAGCATTTTTTTTTTTTTGCAGCATTTTGCCTCAGGGTTTTTGAGGAATACAGAATCTTTTCCTTACATCTCATAGCTTGATCTCTGGACCACGCTTTCCTGCTCTGTTTGCATTCCCTAGTTCTGACATCTCAGCCTCATCGACCTTCAGAATTGGCTTTGATTTGAGCAAGAGGTCAGTCCTGAGACCATTCATTGTCCCTCCAACACAGATTATTCTCTGGTTCTGATTCTTACTGGTCCTTCAGCTAGTTGGGACTACTATACACAAAACCTCCCTTCTTTCCTCCACCACTCAAAGCTGCTGGCGTGTTTCACTTCCTCAGATTTCAGTGCTTCCTTTCCTTGTGTGCAGTCTTTAAGCCATTTATCTCCTTAATTTTGCACTGTCCTGCACCACCTCTTTACATAAATGCAAGACCAAACTGATTCCTTTGAGATCCAGGTAATCCATCATCTCAAACCATTCCTACCTACATAGACTGCTATTAAGATTTAATTAACAACTGTTCTGCTGAAGCTTCAGTTCTGATCAGCACTATTGGAATTGCATTAAATAGAGGCATTAAAAATGCAACAGTACTCATGATATCAGCCTAGTAATATGAACCCCTGCTTTGTGTGTATGGTTTAGCATTGTAATAAATCAAGGAGGTCCTATCTTGGGATCATGTGTTCACCTGATTTGGTATTGCTGTTTGCCTTCTCTGATGACACTTGAAAGTACTGGGGGCAGGAACTGTCACCAACAGTTGCACAGTGTGGCACGGGGCATGCTGCCTTCTCCACACAGTGTGGATCATCTTTCTCTCCTTTTCCATTTTCATCCTGAAGTCACGTTAGAAGCTGTCAGCAGCACCTCAGGGCACTGATATTGCGGATTTTCGCGTCCTTTGTGTAAAACATGCCCTTCTGTCAGAAGATACCTACCTCAAGGACCATTCTGTGCTCTTTCCCCAGGTCCCATTAGCAGTATTCTAGTAAACCGCTATGGCAGCCGACCCGTGGTTATGTTTGGAGGCCTGCTGTGTGGCATTGGGATGGTCTCAGGTGCCTTCTGCACCAGTATCATGCAGCTCTACATCTGTGTGGGCTTCATTACAGGTAAGAACAAAGCATCTCCTTTCCAAGTGCACTTGAGGTTCACATCTGGTAGCTTGGAGTGTTCACACTTGGGCACTGCAGCCGAACACAATGGGAAGTGAGATAAAAAGCTGGTGGGACAAGGGCCCTCTCTTACTAAGTGCTCCAGATGAGCTTTAGCAAAGAGCACATCCCCTGCTAAGTGCTGTGTTCCTGAACATCGCGTGCGGGATCATAGCAGTGGATCTGTTCTTTGCAGATGGGTGCTCTTGGCTGGAGGCAATGGTGAGGATGGCCGTCAGTGCCCTCAGCTGCTGCTGAAGTGAATGCAGGTTGACTGCGCTCTGCCCTGGGCATGGTGAGCCCTTGGAGATAGAAGTGTGACTGTGAAGAAAGCACCTGTGTTCCTATATTACTGTGTTCTGTCTTCCCTCCATGAGATACAGGAAATGAGAGTTCAGGTGTTTGTTTGTGCTTTGCGTACTTGTGAGGTTATCTGAAAATAATAACTACTGGAGTTGATTGAAAAGATGCAATATTCTCCCTATTAAGGAAAAATAAGACTGTATTTCCTTATTGAAGTTACAATTTGAATTGTCTGTACTGAAATATGAATTTCCATATTGGAAACTTAAACAGGAGAAGGCATAGGCTCAGTCCAGCATCTTGAAAGCCTGCAGGTGCTGGGTTATTGCTTTTAAAGGTAGATGGATTGGAGTTCCCAACCTGAGTTATAGATTCTTAATTGTAAGCATTTTTGTTTGATTATTTTGGCTAAGGTACAGCCACTGTTCCTTCAACTGCATTGAAAACACCTGCCTAAAAACATGACACAATGAGTTCAAAATTGGCTTTTGAGGTTGGAAGGCATATGTTTAAATGAGGGTTCCCTATCTCTCTGCAACTGTATTAAGTGCTGCTGCTTTCTGATCATGAAAAGCCTGAGCTCAACATTTAAAATCAATAAAACCAGCCACTAACAAAGTAAATTGGGACAGAAAGTTTGTCACCCTGTTCTCCTACACCAATATTGCCTTATTAAATCCATACATTAGAGAATAAATCCCTATGTAGGATTCCCTCTCCTAAACCTTAATCTTTCCAAGGAGAGTCACTGCAGTAAGATGAAACTGTGTTATTACTGAGTGACTAAATCTCGCAGATTCCTTGAAAGAGATTCCGTAAACAAAGCAATGAGAAATAAAAATAACCAATGTCTTCCATGAATAAATTCAATAGCTATTGATGCATGAGCTTGCATCATTCTGTACTAAACAAATGTCCTCAAGCAAGTTGACTAGTGCTGGATTAGCACATGGAAACCATAAATCCTTTACTAAAAATATATGCATTTTGGTAAGCAGAAGGGCTCAGGCAAGGAACAGTGCTGTAGGAAAGCACTAACTCCTGTGTTCAGAGATACTTATCTAAAAACATGCCAGGAGGGAATTCTGTGCCTAATTCCAATGGGCCTAGGATTTATGAAGACCCTGCTCTGTTTTGCTCCCTAATATCTTTACAAATCTGGTCCATTGCTCACCCCAGAGAGCTGATAGTATGAGCTGTGCTTGATGCACACGTGTAACCCTTGTGCCAGCAAAAGGATACAGGGCAAACAGCCCCAATATCTCCTTGTCTTTAATGCTCTGATATTTCCTCAGAGCAAAGCACATATTTTGTTGTGTATATCTTTTCCTCCTGCTTGCTGAATGGGGGCAGCTGTATGGATGAGGTCTTAGCTAATAACCCATCATTTCCAGGCACGGTGTGTGTGCTGGGGAAGGAATATTAATTCGACAGAGAAGGGAAGATGCTTGTAATCCTGCTAACATGCTTGATGCCTCTAATTGCACTTGAAGTGCTTTTGCTGGTCAGGCCTAACATGGAAGCATTCAAGGGCAATTATGAAGCTGCCTGCTCGTCACGCAGCTGAGACAGTATCAATGGAGAGAGACTTCTGTACAGATGATTTGCAATGACTGGAAAGCAACCTGTAAACATCACATTCTTTATAGCCTCCTTCCTACCAGCCTGAAAAGGAAACAGGCTGATGTGAAAGACCCTGTTTGTGTAATTCACAGGGATGGAGATAAAAGCAAGATAGCTGGTACTAGGAGGTCTTTGCCACAGCCCTATGCTTTTGGCATATTAATAGCAATCTCTTCAGAGGGGCGGAGCAGGAAGTATCTGTTTACAGTGGAGGGATTTGACACAGAAGTCTCAGTTGCTTTCTTGATTGTCTTTTTCCATTTGCATGCAGAGCAGGGACAAGGCTTTGCTGCTCTGAAGCAGCTCTGTCCTTGATGGCACCGAGCTGTGGGCTGCACGAGGCACTTTGCATACGCTGTAAAACCCATGTTCTCTTCCTCACATGTTTCCCTATAGTGCTTAGAAAAAGAAATGGGGTTTGCAAGCTGTCGACCTGGATAGATGCCAGCCTGGGTGCATTAAATAGGTGTTTAGGCATGCAACCCCTTCTTCAAGTCTGAGGTAGAAGCAGCAAATTTCAAAGCTAAATACAAGGCAATAACAACTGGTCAGAGTTGAGTTCCATCTGTACCAATTAGACCGCTATAAAATGAAACAGAATCTAGGGTGAGGCATGTTGACTAATGAGAGTAGAGGTTCTGCCTTAGCCGTAAGTGTTGAGCATTGAAATACCTGTAGAATCTTTGCTTGCTAATAAGTTAAGAACAAGATCAATAGATACACAGCTTACTCCTATAGCACCACTTACATCTTTCTAATATGAGGGAGATGTATTTAATCTAGGGAAGGATGCTCCTTCTGGCACGGGCTTGCTTCTGTTCATGCAACACCACCAGTAGGCTTTTCTGTCATATCCCTAGGGAGAAAATGTGGTTATTTGAGTAACGATTTCAGCTATGGAAAAGCTGCTGTAGTTCTGAAAACTGGAATAAAATGGATATAAATATTTCCAACTAAAGTCAGCCAAAAGCTTAAAGCAAATTGAAATTCCAGTCAGTCAGTTTGAAACTCTCCAAATTTAATTAATGGGAAGAGCATGAGGTAATATTAAATTAGATTTGTCTGACTGGCAAATTAATGTTCATATAATAAAAAAATGGAGTAGATTGTTGTTTAAGCAAGTAGCTGGCATCTGATTTTTCCTTCTCTGCATGACATGTGCTAAGTCCCTACCAAAAATGATTCTGTGGAAATGATGGTTCAATTTCTGCCCTTATCTACCAGCATGGGAAATAGGGAGATAAAACAAACTCTTAATTCACTGTGCTGCATCTTCTCAGGTGAAAATAGCTGCATTCCTGTATCTGAGTACCATCAAGTGTTTTCTCTAACCAAGACTGTGTTTTGTCTCTGTAGTTCTCAGGTCAGCCCTTTCATGAGGATGAATTTGCCCCCTTATGCATTATGAGCAGCCTCAACTTCCCAAAGATATGCCCCACCAAATACATGAACTATCTAGAAAAGTTCCTGCTGAGAATATGTTTCATATCAAGGTTAATTTTAATCTGTTGCCGTTTCAATTTACTTTAATGCTGCAAACCTCCAAGTATTTATTTTTAAAGAATCTTAGACTTGGCAAAAATCATCATGTTGTAAAACCATTCAAACCAAAGCCGTCCAACATCAGCTGAATTCTGCTGCATCAGTTGGATTGTGCTCTATCAGCGACTAATGATAGTGTTCCTTAATTAATTTTGAGGACCTTGACCTTTCTAAATTCTCTCCTGTAAAGCAATATGCCTAATTATGTACTGCACAGTTAAACAAACTAATTATATAGACTAATGAACAAGAAAAATCTGCATGACCCTATTTTCAGGATTCATGTTACAATCACTGATGTATCTGATGTAATCGCTTCAAGGATTACATTTCTGCTTTCTTCTAATGGGGCTCGTTCTTTCCTGGATGATAAGGTGGAAAATATGTGATATGATTTTTAAATGTAATTTTGATGGAGTTCTGAAAATTTAACTTTTGAAGGAAATACTGCACATTGTAGCGATGTTTGAAGAGATTGTTATAGGCAAGTCCTCTCAAACAGAACCACAAAAAGTTGAAACCATGATAGCATTTGCCTTCAGGTTTCACCTGTGCAAGGGAAGCTGGCTAACTGAATTAGCAATGCAAATTTGCAATGCCATTTAGATCTCTAAGTGCAATAAAAATAAATTCTAATTAAAAGAAACACTCTAGGGCCTTGTTTAATTGGCATTCTCAGTAGCTGTTCTGCTGCGCATTTGCAGACCTCTTCATCTTTTGCATCAGACCTGAACTGCTCATGCCACCACATTAGTAGCGGCTGAGAAGGGTGATGTTATTTTCTGTGCCCAGCAGCAGAGTTGGGTGCTCACCACCTATGGAAGGGGGTGCTAGCTCAAGATGTACCTGAGAAGGCTGTGGTTTGGTGGTTAGCACTGTCCAAGCCACAATAACCTTCCTCAAACTGGGAGCTGCCATTTGTTTTTTAATAGATCCATCCTCTCCTGCAGCAATGCTGCTGGTTTTTGGACAAAACCAACTCACTGAGAGTTATGGTTTCAATGTATTCTGAAGCAAACTCTTTGTGAGCAGTTTGCTACCCCAGAGATTTGCTGTGCAAGAGGAAAGTGTTCTCTGACTGCAAGTGTCTTCCTGGGATCTGGTTACCCACATGCTAGCTTAGGGGTATCTTGAGCAGAGTTTGTATCCAGACTATCATGTTCAAGAGCCACCAGTGGAATAATTGCTCATGAGTTTGCCTTAAACAATGAGCTGAGGATAAATGGGTCTCGTATCTTTCTTTGTGTCTCAACTGTTTTTCTCTGTTCCAGGACTGGGCCTTGCTCTCAACCTCCAGCCATCAGTGATAATGATAGGGAAATACTTTCTGAAGAGAAGACCCATTGCGAATGGCCTTGCTATGGCAGGGAGCCCTGTGATGCTTTGCACCCTGGCTCCTCTCAACCAGTTCCTTTTTGACAGTTTTGGCTGGAGAGGCAGCTTTTTAATCCTTGGGGCAATTTTACTGAACTGCTGTGTGGCAGGAGCTCTCTTCAGACCCATTGGGCCAGGCACAGCATCAGTCAAAACTCCGGTGACCAAGGAAGGAAGGGGTGCTCTGAAACAAGAAGTCACTGAAGATGCCATGGAAATTAGTAGTCCCACAAACCTGCCCATGAAGAACAAAACAGAAGAGGAAGGAGACAGGGACTGTTGTGAAAAAATCAATCAGTACCTTGATTTTTCCCTCTTTAAGCACAGAGGGTTTTTGATTTACTTGATTGGAAATGTGCTCATGTTCCTGGGGTTTTTTGCCCCCATTATTTTTCTGGCACCCTATGCAAAGCACATGGGCATTGATGAATATTCAGCTGCTTTCCTCCTTTCAATCCTTGCTATCGTGGATATAGTTGCCCGCCCTACCACTGGCATCATTGCTAACAGCAAGTGGGTGAGGCCACGAATTCAATACTTTTTCAGCTTCTCCATCGCTTTCAATGGTACATGCCACCTTCTGTGCCCACTGGCTTCCAGCTACACAGGACTCGTCATCTATTCTGTCTTTTTTGGCTTGGCTTTTGGCATGGTTTGTGCCATGCTCTTTGAAACTCTCATGGACCTCGTGGGAGCTGTCCGGTTCACAAGCGCTGTTGGCCTGGTCACCATTGCAGAGTGCTGTACAATACTGCTGGGGCCACCTATTGGAGGTGAGTGCATTTTCTTCCTCTGTTCCCACTGGGTTGTCACATTTAGACTCTTGCAAGCGCAGTTTGTAAGAAGTGATTCTAGATGTGTTTTCTCTGCTTCCCACCCACATTTTCCCACTAGTAATTGAACAGGGATGGCAGGTCTTGGGTATCTCCTTCCTTTGTAGCCCTCCAGTTGAAGTCAACAGTTTGGAAGTGATCTTTTCGTTCCTGATCCCTTGAACCACTTGGACTGAACTTGCGGACTGGGACTTCCTGCAACACCAGATGACTCCTCCTGGAGACTTCTCCTGTTGCAAAAATTCCACATTTAAGCACAGTGAAACATAACAGTTCTAACAGACCCTCTTGTTGAATCAAACTTAAGCCTTGCTATTTGTCTGTAAGGCTTTGAGTACTTCCTTTTATGGAATTTAGTTATCATATAATCACATTTTAGTCATATCACAGCCTTACATCTATCAGATTGATAAGGCTGTTCCAAAAATAATAATAATAATAATAATAATAATAATAATAATAATAATAATAATAATAATAAAGGCTTCCTTTGGATGGAATGGTTTAAAATATCAACAGGCAGAGACCCTCAAAGGTCCGTGCTGACAATATTGAACCTCCAGGAGGGCTTACAGCCATCTGAAGGTAAGTGGGAACAGTGATCTTCTGTCATTTTAACAGCCTCCGCTTCTTCCCCTCTACAGCATGCGCTCACTTATTTTTCTACAAGGAACATGCCTTGTCTGGAAGATATGGGTTTTGAATTTGAATGATACTTGAATCTGGCATTTGGCCTAAGTAAAGTCCTTATCAGATCTGAGTTGGCTATGAAATAAATGATGTTACAGGTGACATCATCTCAGTGTACAGATACTGTGCTCTGTCCTGCTCCTGTCCACTGCGCTCTGTACAGTGTACAGGGTGCTCTGTCCTGCAATCTGCATTTCACCTCTATGAAAGTTTGAATAACTAGTTTGGAAACTGGTCACCTTTAAGCATGCAAAAAAATTGAATTAGCTCATGTATGCTCTCTGTATTCGGATGTCTGAAAGTTAAACTCTGCTAATTCTTTTGATATGACAGTATCATAATATAGGTAAAGAATGAACAGAAAGAAGTCACTTTAAATCTATTTCCTAGATTCAAAACTGAGACGTGGCTGATACTCTGTATGACACATTTTGCAGAGCCATTAATTCTTCATATTGCCATGTAGCTCATCCAGTGTGACAGAAGCAGCTGTATCCTCTTGCTATCTTACTGATTCATTTAATTAATGACAAACAAAAGAAAATACAATTTCAAAATGACTGCTTTCTGAATGATACATTTTTCTGTGTGGAAGATTAGGTTAATGACCAGAGACTGTTAATGAGGCTAAAACTGTTCTATACCATAATCAGGAATATTAGTTTTGTAGGTTTTTCCCCACCATTTTAATAAGCAGCAAATTTATTGGCTCTTTGGCATTTTAATAACCTACTGCAGGGTTCCGCTTTAATGAACTAAGTAAATTGTTCCCAGTGTGTTTTATGACTTTATCTTATTCTCAAAGGAAAAGAGGCAAGACGATCCTACTGTTGAATTTTCCAATACTCTGCTCATTAAAACTCTCATTGAAACTCATTTAGGAGACCTCTAGGTCATCCTGATTAGCAGAAAAGGGAAGATTGTTGTAATTAGCATTTGGTTGATGTTTCACCAGTAACATGAAAACCACATGAAAAACAGTGCATTGACAATGGTGTTCCAAGATATCTAGGAATGATTCAGGAAGAATCATGGCCAAAACCAGTTAAAAATGATTATGTTTGTGATCAAGAAACCTATTTGGTGGCCATAAAATCCTTTGTTAGTGTAATGCAGTGGGATAATTAATCATCAGCTTTTCAACATTAGGGTTCAGTCAGGAAGTAATTAAAGGTCCCTCTTTTTAAGGAGGAGAACATATTCCAAGAAGTCTGGGAGCTAATGGATGATGGGCCAGTTTGAAGGAGGGCTATCTGTACTGTGAAGGCCAGGTTAGGAGTGGGTCTTGCCTTAATTAGGATTTGGGATGTTAAGAATGGTCGATGTTGCACCAGTAAATGGAATTAATGCTCAGGATCATAATCCCAGTAAGGTTTTCATTACATTTTGACATAATGGAGAACAGTGACATTTCAATTAAGCCGTCTCCCTTCAATTACTCTATAACTCCATGGCAGAGGCATTAACCTTTGAGAAGAACCTGTCACATTTGCCTTGGCATTGAAATTATCTGACATTGACAGCATCATCTTTGCATTCCCTGGAACTAATGTTTTCCAGTTCCACGCAGTGCCCTTTCATCTTTGCCCTTGCTGCATTTATACTCATGGTGTAGCTGTGACCAAAAGCTGAGTCCCCTCTAATGCTGGTGAATGAGCAGTGGTGGAATAAATTGGAGGGTCTTTTTCAGGAGTGTGAAATGAGACTGAGTGGCCAAGTGCTATCTCAGGAAGTTCTTCCCAAAAGCTGATGCTTTTGCTGTCAGCCTGATGGCTATCAAGGCAAATCAGCATCCTTGTAGGTGATAACCTGAGTCAATGGAAAGACTGTCTCTGTGATGAGAGGATTAGTTTCTGCATGGGAAAAATAGATGTGCTGAAAAGTCCAGACTTTGCAATGTAGGTTTCCTGTCACCTTCTACTTAACTGCACAAATTATTGGTAGTATTACCTATCTCAGTGTTGACTGCCCAAAGGATGTATAGTGGAACACGTGAAGTATTTGAAGGATCAGAGTATTTATGGAAGAGATCAGAAGTCTGGAGAATGTCTTATTTTATCCTAAAGCCACAAGGGTGTCCTTTAGGATCTGAAAACACAATATTCTTACCTTCATCTCTGAGCTCCTTTTTTTATATATGTATCTTTTACAGGAACGCTTATCGATACCTTTGGGGACTATAAATACATGTTCATTAAATGTGGAGTTGTGATGGTCCTGGCAGGAACCTTCCTGTTCATCATGAATTATTATAATTATCGCATGCTTGCCAAGGAGGAAAAGGAGAGAAAGGCGAAAGAAGAGGATCCTAAAACTGTAAAGAAAGAAAATGAAGGCAGAAGTAACTGGATCAAAGAAACCACACAGGATGGGCCTGAGCTGGAACCTTTGAGAGAGGAACAAGAAGGACCAAAGAAGGAAGTGAATGGCTTAATTGAGGTTTAAACCTGTTTTCATGGGCTGAATGGGATATTATTTCTGGGCTAAGTGGATGCCAGCTGTGAAATCACACTAGTTTTTTAAATTTTCCTCTATGTTCTGCCATGTGCTTCCTCTTCTTTGTTGTAGAAGACTAGAAGAGAAACAAATTTGGCTTATTGTAAAGTGCTAGGACACAGTGCAGCATGGGTACTACACCTCTACATAGTGAAAGGACAATGGCCATCAAAATCAATGCAGAGCTCTTCCAGCAGCCTAACAGGCTTTGCATTGAGTACTGTGGTGACTGGATCTTCCCACCGTGCAGTCAAAACTCTTTGATTCTCTTTGACTGCAGTGTTGGAATCATCCCAGGGATTTGTTGCTGCCTTCCACTGGCAGCTGCGCTGTGACTTGCACCTCTGGCTCATGGAAATGTAAAATAGACTTTACACTCATCTTAAATACAACATGAGAGAGCTGCGTGAGCGGAACAAGGGCAGTACATATCTGTGCATTAGGTGGCAGCAAGGCAGCCTGTTCCTGTGGCCAGAGCATGTTAGGAAGGAGCTAACATGGCTCATCATGGCTTGACCAGGGACTTTCTCAGGGACCTCTGCATTAGCAAAATGACTTGATAAAGGTGATGTTATGTAGATGCCAGCATAACAAGGCCAACATGCTGCAGGAGTCCATCTTCCAGGACTGAAATTATCTATGACAGAAATTCAGTCTTAGAGGGCTTAAACTTTGAACTATATTTGATCAGTTCTTTAATGTTTTCCTTAGGGGATTCCAAAGTCCTTATTATGTATCTGAGTGCCTTACTGTTTTTAGCATGCTTTTTCTTTACAACACCCTGGTGAGGCAGTAAGTGTTATTACAATTAATTAATCATACAATGGAGAACTGAAGCACAGAGGAGCTATGGGCATCATTGCACTGGGAAGATCTGGACTCTGGCAGCAAGCAGTGATGTATTTTACAATAAGTAGCTGTTGCCCAAGAGCCATGGATGCTGAGCATGGCATCACGTACCTGAATCCTCAGTGTTTTGTGGATTTAGCTTCAAGTGACTGGATAAAAAGAAGAACTCTTCAGGCAGATCACCCAAATCTGATTTTTCTCTGCTGCAACAGTACTATGTGATCAGATAGTATTTTATCATGCCACTGTATGCAAAGAATGGATTGTAAAAATACTTTCATAAATACACTGTACTCTTAAAATTTGATCACTTGTATCTTTGTGTACAAAATCTTTTCTGTGAAATCTTTTGTTCACTGAAGAATAATGGTCTGTGGCTGCTGAATTCAGGAGAACTTAAATTTTATCCTTACCTTGTATTTTCTCTGAAAAACAAAATATGAACAATATACTTAGGCTTTTGTTGCTGTGTTTTCAATACTTTTGCTTTCTGTCAAGTATATCTATGGTATTGCAGTAACAGAAAGGATAGAAGGTCTTGAGCATTTTCCACTCTGCCTTTTGTGAGCTTTCCTCTTAAAAATATTTGTAAAAAATGAAATGAGTTTACATTTTCCCATTGGGATGTGTAGGGTAATGCTGCCTTTCTATTCAGTAAGGAATTTATCCTCATATGGTTTCTAGTCCTGGCTCCATGCACATGGTAATACAACTCATGGGCTTAGCCTTTTATTCCAGGCCAATCACCAGTAGCTCTGTGCCACACAGTTTCTTTGCCATCCTCAATGGTCTGGGCCAGCCTGACTCACACCTCCAATTGTATGGGCCCATGAGTCTCAAAGCAGCTGAGAATGATGTGGCAATGATTTGACAAGATTATTTTCATACCTTCCCACCAAATTGTATCAGTTAATTCTAGGAACAATGACCCAGATCCCCAGCTGCCCTTACTGTGAGTGCTGATGTAGGGCTCTTCGTCTAACAGAAACCCAAAACAAGCTGTTTAGATCATAAAACTTTGTTAATGCAGATACTATTTTCAATAAAAAGGCTTTTTTTTTCCAGCTATTTATAAAAAATCCTCTGGCAAAGAGACACCTTTGTTAACCTGTCCCCAGTGGCAACACATGCTACATTGGATAAGTGGTTCTTTACAGATTCAGGAGTCTTCTAACATTAAGCAGTGACTTCATTTAACCTACTCAACCTCCTGTCACAGAACCATATACCATCTTTAAGATTGACACTATTTCTATCACATAGGAATCCAGACTGTTTTAATAAGATTGTGATGATTATGACTGGCTATCAGTGGTAGCTGGCCTGCCTCCTGCCCTACCATAGGTTCACATCTCTGATCACATCTCACTAATCAATGCAGCAAAGCAATGCCAGATAATTCTGCAGTTTTAGGCATGTGAGTAGCCTTTGAAATGCTTTGTTGAGTCAAATCCCATGAATTCTACACTTTGCAGGCTCAAGCTGTAATCCAGACTTGGGAAACCCTCAAACTTCAAAAGACTGCTGCAATATAAAATACCCATTAGAAGAAGCTCTTGTGAAGGAATAGAAGCTGCCTGTGCATCTAATTTTGTGATTTGTGTGGCAAATGGAACATGATATTCATATTTATATGCATGCTTAAGTCTGGAAAGCACCTATGTAGGAAAGTCGAGAGGTGTGAGTTTTGTACCATAAGCCTATGTACTATGCACGTGGGACATATTTGGGATATCAGACATGAAAGGATGATGGCTAACACTTCCATTGGAGTGCAATTACTGGATGTCTTTTATATTTCATTAGCTTGTGACCTTATTAGAAGATATTACCCATTTTTTCCAGGGTTGCTTGCGCTTCTACAGGAGCCTGATTGTAATGCTGAACCATCATTACTAGCCACAAAAGAAGTCAATAGACCAGCCAGCAACACAGCACCCCCCACAGCCGTGTGCCAGTGAGCCACGAGCAGTGTTTGGGAAGATGTGACAAGCACCATGGATTAGATTTAGATTTGTCCCACATGCTCATTTCTTATTAATAGTTTCCCTCGCTTTTTCCCCTCCTTATATATTTAGCTTCCTAAATTTAAAGGCATGGAGGAGGATTTCAACTATTTCAAAGTATTCAAGTGGCAAAACTTGTACATCTTCCTACCTCCCTTTTTAACAGAATGATGAAGCAGTGACCAGTCCACATAGTGGAGCGTCATGCTGCTGGGACATTTTCTACCATCACCCATTGTGCAAGATGTTGCTTTGTCACACATGGCATTGTCTTGGCCTGGGAAAGGAGCAACACAGGCTGCTTGAGAGCAGGGCTGGTGAGCAAGGCTGGGAGACACAGCAGTGCTGGGTCTCAAATCCACAATCTGTGTGATGAACACAAATACACAGCTGTGATGAGTTGTAGATTTGAGCTCATCTCAAACAGCTTCAGTGTTTCTTATTTTTTACAGCCAATTAAAACCTTCAGTCAGGTGATAGACAAGAGGATGCCAGAGAAGTCTGGAACCATGAGTGAACAGAGGTAACTTGGTAGTAACCGTATTAAAACCAAGCAAAACAAGCAAAGAAACCAAAAACTGAGGTACCAATCTCAATGTTTGAAATGTGCAATCATTCTAGACAGCACAAGCGAGTACTCAGAAGGACAGTTCCAGTTGCAGCTGACGCCACATTTATTTTGATGTGTTCAGAAAATGCCTAGTAGACAATACAGGTGCATTTAGATTACACCGAGGAATGAATTTAAAAGACTTCGTACCCTCTGTGGAGACAGTGACATTGACTATAAACCAGTGCTATTTAGACTTATCAGAACCCCGCAAGGGTATTGTGATGAGTGATATTCATAACTGTCAGCAAAGCTTCCCATAATGGCTGTGCAGCTCAGGAACAAAGACTTGATTTGCTGTCTGCTTTGACACTCACTGAAGTATTGCTGCTGCTGTTTCTGTTTGGAGAGAGGTTCAGGTACATTCTGACACCAAGAAATTCACATACACAGGTAAATGGGATCTCCTGTGTCATCACAGTCAAGTCCCTTCTGGCACAGGTGATAATTCCCCTTAAAGAACATACAGCCCATCATCCTGCAGAGCCAAGCACTTGCCAAGGAGTGACCCTGCTATGGTGTCTGTCCTGCAACTCAACCTGAAGAGGTTGAGCCTCCAACAAGTAAAACAGTACAGGAGTCTAGAGGCTTAAACAAACACAGTCTGACACAGCTTGAGATACGCAAACCCTTAGCTCATCAATCAAACGGGATATTTATGCAAAGGAAAAGACCTCCAAAAAGGCACAAATTTGGGCAATATTTTAAACTTATTTTTCCTTTTTTTTTTTTTTTTTTTAGCATTTATGTTTGTTTCTATGTTACTACTTTCTGAAACAAACTCTGCATCTCTTCAACTTTGGCATTACTGATGAATTTGGACTGAAAATGCTTCCTCTAATGACTTCACTTTCTCTTCTCCTTTTAAACTACCTTACTCAGACACATTAACATGGTACTGAACTTGGCTATCAGAGCATGCTGTTTCTATACTTTTTAAAAGCAAATTTTCCCCTATTCCAACACTCCTGAAGTAGTACGAAGTTATTTAAGAGTTGTAGATCATATTTTAGTCAGATACTCAAGACAATTCTGCTGCACAGCCTAAGAAACCTGTTACAGCATAAGCCAGACAGGGAAAGTTTCAGTGAAACCACACCATTCCTCTTTCAGCACGGACTAGGTAATTCATGGAGAGTCTATAGCATAGACATAGAGTTTTGTCCCTCGCAGTGTTCAAGACAGACATTTACATCTTGATCTCTCTGAATTCACCAAGGATGCCCCAGTCAGCTATCTTTTATAACTACAATGGACCTTCTCTTCAGAGACCACATGTCCGGCACTGCAGAAAGTGCTTCTCTGCAAAGGCTTATTAAAATCACACCAGAAGCTTTTATTTAGGTGAATTAGTGTTTCCCAGCCAATGCAGATGCACTGGTACAACTGAAATGAAATAGGGTCAAGTACTTCCCTCATATTGAAGGACTTAGTGTTTCCTTCCTAGACAGATGAGATTCTTAAGTAGCTTTTAATCAGTATGTAATCATCCCTGGCCATTAGTTATGCCACCTGATCACAGAACACAAATCCAGGGAGAGATCCTTAAAAAATCTAGGAGGATCCATGTATTGCTAAGTGATAAACAAGAGATGCCACCTATCACCCATAAATACTATGTATAATACGCACTTGTTTAGCAAACTTGCCAAGTCTAATTCATTCTCCCAGCAGACTGTAGGGTTTCTCTGGCACTTCTTGAAGTCTAATGGAAACCACAGCAGCCCTGCTCCTGCAGAGGCAGCATCAGGAAGGAAATCTCTGATGTGCTTCTGAGATAGTCCCTACCTAGTGTGCACATGCATTCACCCATGTCCCAGCCTCGCTACATCAGATAGAGGGAAAATCCGCAAGCTAAAGCCTTGCCCACAGGGGCTGCATTCCCTGGTGCTGTCAGGACTGATGTGTTAAAAGCACAAGTCATTCAAGTCTGGTGGCAAGAGGGAGCCTCAAACCACCTTTGATGATGCCTGATGGGTCCTAGCCGTGTGCCAGTCACAATGTGAAGCGAGAAGGGAGCTCTTTTCAGTGCTGACTCCCAAACCCATACCACAGCTAGGACTGAGGAGGAAGCACAACTTGCTCTCAGTGTCTGGGCTCTCCTTTTCATCCTTCCAGGCAGGACAACCCACATAACGGCTTGTTCACAGTCCATGCCCTGGGACCTGATGTTTGATGGTTCATATTTCTTATTTCTTTGGACTTTTACCCGCTAGGTGTTTGCCCTCTCTCCTACCTCTTACGGATATCCTTCAAAACACAGTATTGTGTAGTACATCCCGGTATGAAACATGAGGGACAGCAATATGATTTCAGCTTTCAGCCAGAGAAGATAGCAATTATGCACTACATAAACAGGAGTGCAGTGAAGCAGCTTTGTGATTACACTGTAGCCTAAGTTGTAGCTAATTTACTTGTAGTCTGAAGTGCACTGAAGTTAGCAATAAGGTCCGTTACAGGACGAAACACCTTCACCAATATATATACCAATATACTTACCTTCACACTCTGTATTATTTTTCACTCATATCTATCATGAGCCTAGATATTTTCTAGGGATTAATGATAGGCAGTGAAAAGTTGATAGCCTGAAGTTCAGCAGAGAGCTATTAAACTGGCCTGGTCATTAATCCCTTGAAAATACCCTGCACCAAGGTTGCTATAAGGTGAATACGGAAAATAACCTTCCACTCATGTTGACTTTTGTCCTGGCTGTTATATCTTTGATGGTGTATAGAAAGAATACCCCAAAAGCAAGTGCCTCTTTCTCACTTGTATTTGGATGTGCTGAATGTTAAGAGGATGAATCCTCCCTAAGTTCACCTCTGTACACCACTGAGGGCTGCCAGTAGAAGACCCTGAATAAACAGCTTGTATTCCAGTAAGTCTGGCTTAGCCACAGCCGCATGGCAGCGTGTGGAGGTTAATTTTAGACCGAACCTCCATTTTCTGAGATGTGTATTTGCAGCTTCTCTGAGCTGAGAAACAACACTGGCAGCCGGGTAAAAATATCCATTACCAGGGGAATATATAAAAACACCGTTCCATCAGTCATCCTGCTCACACAACTGCCTCCCAGAACCGAGGGTGGTAATGAAAGTAATTTAACATACATCTATAATTAATTTACTACATTCCTCCTGCCAGTGGCAATCATCTTACTCAGGAAAGTTCATGAAATTGATCTTAATGCATAAAAATAGAGATGGAAAAGCGTTCAAGGCAGCTCGATGTGGTTTACTTCTAAGCATGTAAGCAGTTAAGCACTGTTTGGAGAAATGTTTTGGGGCTGATTTAAGCAGGAGCCTTTACCTGTGAGAAATGATGGTAAACACACAAGCTGAGCAGGGCTTTCCCCTCGACACACACAGTTTGTGAGCACTGATGAGAGCAGCAGGCCTTTGCTCCTGGAGGTGCTCTTATTTTGCATAATGCAAACAGAAACCTGAGTGTAGGTTCAAAGAGCCTTTGCAAAGAGGACAAAGCTGCTGGAGAGCCAGAGGTAGCGCCAGGGACACGAACTGCACCAGCTCATGGCTGTTACTCCAGTGGCACTTTAAGCCATGAACCCACATCCCCAGCATCCATTCAGAAGGATGAATCTGTCTGATGTGCCAAACATCCAGATGTGCAGATGTGTCTGGGCACTCCATGCACCACATACACACTCATCTACACACACACTACAGACATGTGTGACAGAGAGACCTATGTTCAGTCTGTTTCTAGGACTTCCTAGTGCCTTAAAAGCATCCTTGGATTGCTCAGGTATCCCTGGTTCCTTGTCTATTTGCTATTACCATTTCACCGGCTGTGGCTGCTCGTCCATGAGCCACACACTCAGCTGAGCTGGTGGCTCCTACCCTCCCAGTGTCTCTATGCTCCTAGAGCTGCAGAGCTGGGCTTGGGACCATCAGGCTGGTAGGAACTCATACACTTATCTCCGATCATGTCTACAACTTCCCAGAGAATCTACTTTAAAATGAAGATCATTAACTTTATGACTTTAGTACAGGCTGGAAAACCTAGAAAAGCAGAAGCACATAAAAAAGAACACTTCAATGCCCTTGTAGCAGCTATATAAATATGTATATAAATAAATAAAGGCTTTTAAGTGTATCTTCCATCACTGTGACCTCCAAATGAGGGAGTAGAGTAGCATTACATGGACGGGGTTCAGAGAAGGAAGAGCCACCATTCCTGTTGGTGCCCTTTCGAGGTGGAACACAGCCTGTCCTGACTGCACTGCAAGGGAGGAAGGAAACCATGCACATGAAACATCATTCCTGCTATGGAAAAGCCCTAAACATGGAAGTAGTTCTTTCATTTCCCTATGCCTGCCCATGCAGGAGAGCCCACTGAATGGACACTTGACCTCTGTAGTTGGGGCTGCTTGTTGCAAGCATGGCTAATTCCTCAGGAAGGCTCAGCAAGAGGCATTTTCTACAGGCTTCTTCCTTAGTGCAGAGCTGTTGACTGGCTTCTACTTAACGCCAGAAAGAGCAGGATGTGTCAGGCCTGTGCTGCCAGAGACAGAAGCATGAATCACCCTAAGGATGCATACAGACAGCAGCAGGTTGCTGCAGGACTTTTACTGCCTGTTGGTTGTCACGCAGCTCCTCCTCACAGGGCATCAAACACCGTCAGTGCTGACTGCTGGAGCCACGAGAGGGACGGCCAGCAGCAAACTGTATAAAACAGCTCTGAAGCCAGCAGAAAGTATTCAGGGATGCTTTGAAATGCTGGGACATGAGCCCCGAATACCTGCTTTTCAGTGTCCCCATGGCAGGAGCCTGGGAAAGTGTCTGCCCCACCAGAACCCTACCTGCTGACCAAACAGCTATAGGAAAGGCGGCCAAAATTGGGGAGCTTCCTCTGCATGGGTTTGTGTTCCCAGTTTACGCTGGCATGAGCATGATTACTCTCTGTGCCCTCCTGGAAGAGCCTCCAGAAGCCCTTGTCCAACCTAGTCCTAACCAGCTCATAGTATGAACTACTACATTGTGCAAGACCTTCCCCTTGCAACACTAAAGTGATACCAGAACCAAAAAAAGCCTTGTAGTAAACCCGCTCATTATAGACATGAAGGAAATTTCAGGACACAGGCATCCGATGGAAAGGGTCAGGGATGGATGGGACCTGCCACCCTTCTCTTGAGGAGCAAGAGCTCTTCTCATAAGCGCTTGTCACTAGTGAGACAACTGCAGGGAACAGCCCAGCTTTTGCCAAAAAGGAAAGTTTCCAGCAAGAGGCAGGAAAAACAAGATTCCCTGGACTGAAGGCACAATCTGAGTCACATAGCTCTATCTCCAGCCAAAATATGGACACTGACTATGGCAACACAGAGGTCAGTGAGGGGCACAGGGCAAACCGTTATCCCTGGCCAATAGCTCCACTACCAAGCGAGAGATGCCCTATGACATGTTAATTACTGAGATTTGCAAATGTGAGGAATATCAGAAGGATTGTATTTGCCTAAGAAAGGGGATCTTGGTGGTGCAGGTGGTGGGAAGAGAATTAGACCAGTGTTGGACACTTAAAGACAAAACCAAACCCACCCTTCCTATAAATTCCCATACCTTTCAGGTTGGCTCCTTCCCCCGACATTACAGTTCTGTGATGAGGAGGCATTTCTGTCTTTCCCTGAAGTGGCTGTGGGTTTGGTGATAACATTACTAGCTGTTGTTGTGAGACACCCAGCTAGGGAATAGATCATGGCGCGTTAGCTGCTGTATGGGCAGAATGAAACCTGCTTGGGAGGAAAAGGATGTGACAGGAAAAGCACCCTTAAATGAGCTATGCTAGATCAGTTTGAAGTGTTCTTAGTCATAACTTCTTCAATTAAAGAAAGTTAATACTTTATCTAGAAAAAAAACCGGCCTGCTTCAAAGCACAGCAATGGATGAAATAAAGTTTGTAGGTTTTTCTCTCTAGACTTAAGCAATTCTCATCAGCAATCGTTATTAAGCAACAATTGCTAATGGAACAGACAGAAATATACAGCAGTGCTATGTGTTTCATCAGCTAATAAAAGAAAACCCTCAGATTAGGGAAGTGTGAGCATATATAATGACATAAGTGACGCTCTGAATGTGTGGTTTCTGTTTCAGTAACTTGTCAGCATTATTTGCAACACAAATACATACAGTGACTGAAAAAGCAATAGTGTCATCACCATTTGTCTTGCAGCTTGATAACAAGTTAGTGGGTTTAAGTAGTACAGCACAACCCTGAGGGACGCGACTTGCCTGACAAATCCAATTCTATATACCCCATCAAACCACATAGTGCTCATCAATTCTGCCTACTTTGAAATGTGTTTTGGATTCCTCCTTTCCTCCTGGTTCCTAGGAGTGGTGCCTAAACAGCATCTGATTTTCCCAATTCCCCTTTCAGAGACTGACTGAGAAACCAGAAGGCGTGAACCAGGCACTAATGCTTTGCACAACCTGCTTCGCTGCCTGGCTGATGGCATGAGTTAGTGAGGAGCCGCATTTTCCTATTGGAAATGGAGAGGAACCACCCTTTTTCTCTCAAAGAAACTGTCTCTTTTCTTCTTCTTCAATAGCACTGTGAATATTGTGCATGAAAGGCCATCCCTTTGTCTTCTTTTTGTTATAACTAGGAAGAAAACTATTTCAAACAAATGAAAAATACTTCATGTTTGGCTTTTACATCTCCTTTTCCCACCCGTCCATCAGTCATAGGAGGAACGGAACAGAGGAAGTAAAAAGAAATCAGGTATTCAACAGAGAATAAAAAAGAAATAATTGCTATGAACCAGAATATAAAAACCAGAAAGATCCAAGATCAATGTTTTCCTTTTCTACCCGAACAGTGTTAAGAAGCACAGTACTGCAGACAGAGCTCTGCTGCAGGAGACGCATGGTAGTGCTGCTGCCAAAACAGCTTTTTAGCGAGAGAAAACACATTCTGCTCTGTTCTTAGAGGTGAAAACATACGCATCTGGGCCAGTTTCCACCCAGAAGATGGGTGCTGGCAGTGACATCGCAAAGACAGCCCTCGCTTTGGAGCCGCCGAGGATGGAAGCTCGCAAGCAGCAGCTTCCCGCAGCCGCTAGAGATCAGCCTTGCCCTGCTCTTGGCGCTGCACAAAACCCCTCCGGCTGCCTCGGTCCCCCGGCTTTTCACATCCGACTTCTTCGCTCCTGAATGTTCATGCTCTTTGCAGTGCATTTTCAGTCCCCTGCTCTTTTTCCCCATCTCTTTGCACTTGGGTGTCATTAACTGCAGGGGAATTCTGTGCGTTTCTCCGCAGCAGAAGTGCAGAGCTCCCTCTCTTTCCCCAGGCTGTTTGCTTTGTTTTAGCTGTTTTTTATATAATGTACACTCTTAAAGCATTTTGGGATTTCCCACCCTCCCAGCTCCTGTCTGCTGCCAGATGACTGTGTTAGTGCTACGCCTGACATTTTCCTTTCCTCCATACATGCATACCTGAGGCCAGGGATAGCAAACAAAGGAAGAGGATATTTTGCTCTTCTACAAGAGTACTCCCATCCCAACCTGCTGTCTGCTCTGAAATCGGAGGCAGTGGGCAGTGACAAAGCCAACACAACCCTGTGTGGTCCGAGCAGGGCTGATGGGCATCTGTCCTCTATCCCACCCTGTGCTCACACCACTTCACTTACACACTCAGGATACTGGGGGCAGTGATATCGCACTGGCAAAGCGGTGTGCAAAGCTTCCTCTGGAGCTGAATTCTTCTACCTCCTGCTTAGAAGCTCCTACTCAAGCTTAATACTCCAATTAAGCTCGTAGTTTCCCTGTTTCAGGTATTTCAGCACTTCTCTGATCAACTCTCATTTTGCACCTCAGAAATATATTGAGTATGATGTGCTGACCTAACCAGCCGTGACAAATTGTGGCGTAGATGTGGGAAGCATGCGGAATACAAAGGGATGCAAAATGTCAGGAACTGAGCTTCAACTTCATTGATGTTGTAGGACCTCAGTTATCATTTTGGCTCAGACAGAACTGTGTTCACCCTCAGGTTTGTCCCAGTGCTTTACCAGTGCTGGGACTGTCTTCCTAAATGAAGAGCACAAGAGTTAATGTACATGTCTGTGTCTGCATGTATTTATGTTCATTTCTCATGGCATGCATATGTTTTGGATGCATGTCTCGCTATTAGAAATAGTTAATCTGGAATAAATGTCTTTAGTTAACTACAGTTTCTTCAGCAAAAATGTGCGGCAGTTCTCATTATGCCTTACTGCAAAACCCTACCCGTGGGCTGGCTTAAGCTGGTGCGTCTACTCCCCTTACTCTCCAGCTACAAACTGAACATGAAAGCTAACATGGCCAATGTGACTGTGTGGTACACTGAGGACAGACATGGGCTTAGCCTTCTGCTCTAAGGTAGCCAGAGGTGGCAGCCTCCAAGAATGTGCCCACCTGAGGTCACTGCTGCTCTGGAAGCCATGCTGTGCAGCTACCTGAACGGTGGATTTGAAAGCCACTCTATTCAGGTGCTGGGAACTTTCCTCCTCCTGCTCATCTCAGGGAAACAAATTCAGAAGGCACAGGAAGATGGCCCAAGATTCTGACACCTGTATCTACCTCAGTCTTGAAAGCTTAACATGTTGATACCCACAGCTTAGGCTTGTGATGAGCAGGCTCTTTGAAAAGCCAGAAGTGACAGCACATGTCTGCAGGGTGATGGAAGCCAGATGAAAAGAAGAGCCAGCCGTTCTGCAGGAGGCACTAACCCGAAGGGATCACTGCAAACTGGGACAGGAGCTTGAGAGTCAGAGACAGAGTGGGAGGAGAGCTGAGAGGAGGGAAGAGTACAAGAAGTGTTAGTCCAAAATAACCTTCACGGATGCCCAGAGTGCTTTTTTCTGCTCTCACACATGCTATGTGGGCACTTGTTATTCTTATGCATTCATTTAGTGCCACCAAGCCCTTTATGACTGCAGCGGACAAGAATGGGCCTGACGTTATAATATCTATTCCTGCAAGTGCACGGTACAGAGGATTTTACAACAAACATGGCAATATCTGAGAACCTAATCTCTCTCAAAGAGAGAAAATAACCAGAAAACACTGGAGTGCGTCCCAAAAGAGATGTCACTGCATTTAATGTGTATTTATGCAACTATTTAGAAGGAAACGAGAAGCAGTGATTATGTATAGAATAAAATGGAACAACAAATTGAGATTGTTTTAGCTTCCGCTCTATCTGATTAGGCAGGAAGAACAACAGACTGATAGGCTCTGAACAAACAAGAATGCGCTAAGCCTAAATGCTCTGGTCCTGGGGGGATTCATTTTTATTTACTGCCTGGAACAAAGAGGGAGAACAAAAGAGGTTTGTTTCAGATCAGCTGGGAGGCTTGGCAGCCCAGGCTGAGCCGGTCCTTCTGCGCACCTATGTGCTGCTGCAGTTAACGGGACTTTTCATGCTGCTTCTCTGGCTCCTTGGCTGAGAAGGAGTCCTCAGGTAACTGTAGCACCAACAGTGGCAGTTTGCAAGTCAGCCCTGGCAATTGGTGGGAAAGGGCTGCAGCTCAAGGTATTCCTCTCCTAAATATATTTAACAGCAGAATATTAGGTTGAATAGCTGGACCAGATGCCTCACGGTCCTCTGGCTCAGATGTCTGCTCAGTGTAGTGAGACGTAAGCCAGATGCTGAAAGAATGAAAACCCATTACAGATATAGCCAGAGAGAATGGAAACCAGTGATTTACGAGGACAGGCAGCGATCTTTCCAAACCCCACTCACAGCTATAAGGAGCAGTGAATCCCTGAGATGCCTGGCATGATCACAGCACAAGATTTAACTGCAGAGACTTCCAGGAGCCAGGTTTTAAAGAAGGAAGCACACTGCAATTGTACATGAGTAGATCCTTGCTAGATCTATAACATAACATCTCAGAAAGACCAAAGTCACCAGTCATCGCTTTGCTGTCTTGATCCTTGATAGGTACACAAAAGGAATGTGCTTGTGTTGAGCAGGAGCCACTGGATTAGCTCTTTGAAGTTGCATGATTTCATTCGTCTACCTTTAGCAGATACCATGGGACCAGAAATTGCTAATGAGCATCGTTGCTCGGTGCACCAGGTGATTATATATTACCAAGGCTCAGGTAGTACATTGTAAGGGTAACATGCCTCAGATAAGTGAGAGAGTGGCTGGAATAACTAGTTTAGTGGTAAAGGTGAATATTACGCAGCTTTTTAATGCAGCAAATTGAATCCTACACTAACAAAGACCTCATAACCTAGGTAATAAGTAACACGACTGGAGCAGGCAATAAGACTGCACAGAACAAGTATTTTGTGTACATGCAGCCATTGAACTAACCTTTAACACAACTGGGGAGATCAAGCCAAATCTTATTTCCCTCCTATTCTTTCATAGGGCCATGCTGGTGTGGGCACCCCTCAGGGTGCAATGCACTACAGCAGCAAGATGTTCTATTAATTTATCTCTGCTGGCCATCGGAACCCTGCTCTGTGAGGATAGAAAGCCTGAATACATCCCAAAAGCTGCAAAACAACTGGAATATGGCTGCATAAACGGTACATTTTGTTCTCTCTCATCAAAAAAGGACACCAGGTTCTTAAGTCTATTATCCTACCCTGTCTCCTTAAATGTTTTAATAATATTCTTTCAGTCTCTCAATTACATTTTACATGGAATGAGAAACTGAGGTTTCCTCACAAAACATGTTGTGCTATAAATACCATTACATAGATACTTAAGAAATGGTTGAATAAACACACTGATGAAGAATAGGAAGAACTGTTCCTACTTAGAGACAATGGTATGATTTTCAACTTGCGAAGAGATCCTGTTAAGCATAAGGAAAGGTCAGCAGCATAATTCTTTGTTCCTTTCCCCAAAAAGCGATGATTCATCAGAAGAAAAGTATGGTTTCTGCAAACATACTTTAGCAAATTTCTAAATGAAGAATGGCAATAGTTTTACAAAGCCTGGCACGGAAAAGGTCATTCGTGGAGAGGACAGCCAGTAATGCAAAACCCAAGTGAAACAGAGGCGACTTAATAGAATATGTCAGAAAGGACTGTTCAGCTGTGATAATAACAAGGCTTCTGCCTTTTATCGTGGTTTAGCTTATTTTCCCAGGCAAGTGAGGCTCACACAGTCATACTCTGTGACATGCTGGAGGGAAGGGATGCCATCCAGAGGGACCTTGACACGCTTGTGAGGTGGGCTGGTGCCAACCTTATGAAGTTCAACCATGCCAAGTGCAAGGTCCTACACCTGGGTTGGAGCAATCCCAGGCACAGCTACAGACTGGGCAAAGAAGAGATTCAGAGCAGCCCTGCAGTGAAGGACTTGGGGGTGCTGGTCAATGAGAAAATGAATATGAGCCGGCTTCAGTGTGCGCTCGCAGCCCAGAAAGCCAACCGTATCCTGGGCTGCATCAAAAGGAGCGTGACCAGCAGGTCGAAGGAGGTGATCCTGCCCCTCTACTCTGCTCTGCTGAGACCTCACCTGGAGTATTGTGTGCAGTTCTGGTGTCCTCAACATAAAAAGAACATGGAACTGCTGGAACAAGTCCAGAGGAGGCCACGATTATGATCAGGGGACTGGAGCACCTCCCATATGAAGACAGGCTGAGGAAGTTGGGGCTGTTCAGCCTGGAGAAGAGAAGGCTGCATGGAGACCTCAGAGCAGCCTTCCAGTGTCTGAAGGGGGCCTATAGGGATGCTGGGGAGGGACTCTTCATTAGGGACTGTAGTGACAGGACAAGGGGTAACGGGTTCAAACTTAAACAGGGGAAGTTTAGATTGGATATAAGGAGGAAGTTCTTTCCTGTGAGGGTGGTGAGGCACTGGAATGGGTTGCCCAGGGAGGTTGTGAGTGCTCCATCCCTGGCGGTGTTCAAGGCCAGGTTGGATGAAGCCTTGTGTGGGATGGTTTAGTGTGAGGTGTCCCTGCCCATGGCAGGGGGGTTGGAACTAGATGATCTTGAGGTCCTTTCCAACCCTAACTATTCTATGATTCTATGATTCTCTGTGTGTCTGTGTTCTCCCCCAGTAATTCTTGAATCCATGGGGCTGTCTGCACCACATTTGAAAGGGAAAAGTAGTTTCAAAGGCAAGTGAGATCCTCTGGCTGTCGTGAAAGCAGGCATTGCTATCCCCACTGATGGAAAGGCTGCAACCATCCTCATCTGCTCATCCTCCCTCAGCCATGGAAGAGTCCACATGGGGAAAGATGTTATCAGCATCCTAAACCCAGGAAGATGTTCAGTGGAGTCTGCCCCTTCCTGGCTACCAGAAAATCAAACTAAAGAGTACAAAACTAAGAAACCAGCTTTTGGTCATCCCACTACTGAGGGAACTATTCATTCCCTCAGTAGTTTTATGCAGCGAAGTACAGATATCACTAACATAGTTCTCTTTGTCCCAACCTCAGTGATATCTCACATTGCCCTCCCAGATTTCGGAAGGATGAAGCCAACCATCCTATTAAAGCATCACAGTACTTCTGTTCTATTCTCTGCAGGTCGGGGAGAGTGCTGGGAACATTATTTGCATGGGTAAGGAGGAAGCTGATTGAATCAAAGAGCAGCATTTGTAATCCTGATCTGAGGAAATGCCTGTGTTTATCAGGGCATTATACCCTTCATTTATCTGTCATCTCTCCCCTTCTTCAGCTGACCAGTAAGGTTTTACGTTGACCAGATTTGGCAGGCTTCATTTTGTGTATTTACTTTTTCCCTGTCATCCTTGCAGACAAATGCACATACCACACACTGACTAGTTTATCTATATAGCGCATACAGACTATCATCTCTTGTGAATGCACTAAAAAGGTCAGAGTACTCAGCTTGCATTGCAAATCAGCACCAGTTATGTTCTCTGACAGCACCAGATGTCAGCTCCAAAATGAACTGCATCTGTTCAGCTGTACACAGGAGCAATGCATGCAAGGATGAGACCAGACTCTTGAATGGCCCCTCAGAGCCAGGGCTGTGGTCTTGCATTGCAAATGCAATGAGTCCATCTGCAAAGAAAGGTTTGGCCTTCTCTCCTAGGACTTGTTGCTCTTCTTAAGCTGAGCAGAGAATGAGAAATGCAAGTAAAATACAGCCTTGGGGCTGGCCTGAGCATGGCAATTCCCTTTCCTGGCTCTGAGCAGCTCAGGTCTGCTCTTATTTTTCCATCACCTATTTCCTACTCCAAGTCCTGCTCTCCAACATTCCACATTACAGCCACAGCAACTCCTTGCTCTGTGCAGACGACTTCTTTGCTGGGCTTTTGGGACAAAGGAGACTTATCGACCCAAGCTTTCCAACCTATTGCAGCGGTGCCTCATGTCACAGCAGTGGGAGTTAAGTTCAGAGACACGGTGCATCAGCCTTTCCAGTTCGGCTGCTCATCCCCACAGTCCTGCTCCTCCAGAAAGGAGATGATGTTTCCTAGCAGGCTACTGGAAACACATTGTGAAGACCAGTCTTAACTCATTCACCCCTGCTAAGCAATACAGATGACCTTGGTGCGTGGTGTATCTGCAGCTAGCTGGTGGAAGGGACACTTGGGCTACTCTGCTACCCATGTGTGTGAGTTTGGGATGGTTTTTGCAGTGTGAAGAAGCTTGTTTACACATGGTTTTGTGGTTGTTTCAATCAAGATCTGACCTGACTATGACTACATCAGTGGCAGCATGGCCAGGGTTCTGTGATTCTGTGATTCTGTTATAGCTGGAGCTCTGTGCTTTGCCAAGCAGGTCCTCCAATTAAATTTTTTCTAGTATATTTGCAAGCCAAATAATTAGCACCCTTGAGATCTCCATGGCCTTCTACAGATTCCCAACTTCTACATTTACAGCAAATTGCTAGAAAACCAAATAAATGCAGTAGCACAGAAAAGGAAACATATTATCTGCTTTCATAGGATCATAGAATGGTTTGGGCTGGAAGGCACCTTGAAGACCATTCACTTCCAACCCCCTGCCATGGGCAGGGACACCTTGCGCTAGACCGGATTGCTCAAAGCCCCATCCAACCTGGCTTTAATGTTACTTGTTCGCAAGTATTAAAACACTTGATGAATTTTAATAGCTGTGACACTTCCCGCTACTCTTTATAAGAGGTATAGTGCTATAGATTCAAAGTGGGTTCCCCCCCCTTGACAAACCCTCAAGAAGCATCTTCCAGCATGCCAGTTTTCACTGATGGAAGAGCTGGTTTGGTTGCAACAGCCAGGGCAAGGCTTCCCTGCTTCAGATCATCTAGCCTGGAAGGGCTCAGAGTCATACCTGTCGAGTTAATCATGCCCCTCATGAGGCTTGATAAAACACACACTCACTGAACATGATGAGATAATTTGGCTTATTTTGTCTGAATTTTTCTGAAGGTAAGGGCACAGAAGGTTTTCCTTTCCTCCCTTGCACATTGCATCTGACATGATAAATCTTTTAACAGTAATGAGAACAAGTTAATACAGGACTACATTTTCTCTTCTCTTAATGAGCTTTGTCATGGAAATGGATTGATTTTATGTCACTTTCTTTTCTCTTTATACTTTTTACGGGTGTGGAATTAGGGAGCAAAATTTTCTCTCTCCTAAATTCAATAGGAATTTGCCTTAGCCTACATAACTTCATGTTTATTTTGGCCACTTATTTTACTGCTCCCCTGTTTACAGCCTGGGAAAGAGGGGAAAGGGCCAATCAATCAAAATCTGGAATACTGAAAAGGTCACAGCCATCCACATGATAACACCATCCCCTGCAGCATTAGGCATTTCCCAGCTGCTGCATCGCTCCAGATGTGCCTCTCTCTGTTTTCCCTGTCATTTCCTCAGGCCCTGGAGGAACTGGGGCGGGAAAGCAGATCTTAGCTAAAGGAAACCCAAGCCCAAAGGGCAGGAGCAAAAGCTTTCTGCCTCCCCTCCAACCAGAGCAGATGTCCGGTCTGGCACATGGTGAGCAGCGCGCCGCGCTGTGAGGAGCCACCGCACTCAGGTACGGCAAAGCTCCCATCACGCTCCTGTTATCCTGTCTCTGATATTGTCAGCCCCTCAGAGGGGAAATGCATTAACTATTTACTGGCTTCTTCCAACTGCTTTTCCCTGCAGCCCCAAAGCTTGAGGCCTTGTGGATCGATTCAGAATAATTTCCCCTTGAATGCTGCATGGCTTTGTCCATCCCCTCCAAATTTCTTGCCTATGAGTTCTTAATCTTCTTTCCCCCCGGTTCAGCAGCTGCCCCTGTGACAGAGAAGCAATTTTCTCCCAGGTACACACAAATGAACAAGGGGCTGAGCTTTAGGTATTACTCCTTGTAGGACTAAACCAGGCACCTGTATATTTATCAGTGCTCATCTCATTGCACAGACTAATTGAAACTTGGAAATCCTTGCTTAAAAATGGGAGCATGGAAATGAAAAGGGATTTTTCACTTTGTGCAGCTGACTATACGCAAAATCAGTTGTAATGGCTACAAGTAGGACTGTTATCTTCTGCTGCCCACAACAGCAGGGCAGAATGTACGGATGGCAGATGTAAATCATGACAGTCTCAGTGTCTACTAATGAGTTGGACTGATCCCTACCAGGTAAGGATCTGGCCTCTGGAAGTCAAAGTGGATCAGTAATTTGGGCTCATAGTGAATTGGCACAGAGTCAGAAGATAAGTCAACTCTCTGAAGACCGTAAACCTTTGCAGTCAAACTGTGTACTCCATATTATGAGACAAACCCATTGCTGAATGGGATTTTGGATAATAATTCTCTTAAATGGGAAGACTGTATGGAAGAAAAATTGAGCAGGGGAACTGCAGGTTTGCATTTTATGTGATAAAAACAATGGGGGAATGAAAGAAACATGTGGCCGCTGTTTTACAAATTGAGTTGTGGAAGCCAAGCTCCAGCTTTGCTCCCATTTAGGATTAACATCTGGAGATAAGGGTTTAAAATCCAATACTGCCTTGACAATGAGGCACAGACACAGCTTCAGGTCGTTGTATTGGCTGCGTATTCACAGCTCACCAATTTTATACCCCTTGTTTCCCCCTAAATTATTCATCCAACCATCCTCTATGTTTCCTTTACATCGTGCCACAGCTGGAAAAGGAGGAAGACATCCTGTATGTACCATGGCTCCTTTTGTCCCTGCTTTCACCCTCCAGGTGTGGCACACTTCCTACCTCCTTTGCTTTTCTATACCACCACTGCTGCAGGCTTGAGGTCGTACCTGCCGCATTAAAGTGGAAGTAAGTGGGCAGGTTTGCACACAAATAGTCACACAAGGCAAAGAATACATCATGGATTGTGATCAACCCAGGAAATGAAGCACTCTTTCTCACTTCAGCTCCTCTCCAACCTACATCTCTCCAAATAAGAATTACACTCCACTCCATCAGAAAACAACATCCCCCTGTACTATGTCAAAACTCCTCCACTTGAATGCAGCACCCTCATTAACCCACCAGGCAGTTGTTTCTGCTGTCTTGCAGTTATATCCAGGAAGTGCTTCCAAGCATCCATCAGAAAGAAATTCACAATATTCCCCTGTGCCCTGTCAGGTTACACAGCTCCTGTAGGCACTACAAAACTGCTTTGTTAAACAGCCTTATCAAATACCACAGAAAGGGAGGGAAAGATGAGGCATGCTAGGTTGTGGAATGAGAATCAACCTCTCCCTTGTCTTTCAAGTATAACTGTCCTCTGCAGCACCTCAAAACCATCACACTAATAAATTAGAGAAAAGACCTACTGTATTGAGTTAGTATGGCAAAGTTTTGGTAATGGGGATGGTGTAGAGGTGGCTTCTGAAAGAAGCTGCTAAGTTTCCTCTGCTACCGACAGAGCTAATGCCAGGCTTTTGGGATAACACATTTAAGAAGGGGGGAAAATGTTACTGAGCAAGAGCAACTGTCTTATGTTGACCCACGAGTCTTTCATTGTATTTCCTCTCTCCTGTCCATTTGAGGAGGGAAGTGATGGACAGACTTTGGTGGGCACCTGGTGTACAGACAGGGTCAGCCCAGCACAACCACTCACTGCCGAGAAGGTTTCATTTTCTTTTTCACCTTTAAAGAGAGACTTAAGGAAATACGAAGGGGGTGAGGGGGGATAAATTACTACATCAAATACTGATTAAGATCACTAGAAAAATTTAAACCTCATTATACCCATGATATATCTGTTATCTGCTGTAGTCAGAGCTTGAGTAGCTGCTGTACTTGTCACTGGGGTTAGGGCAGAAGCTGTATTTGGAGTTGGAGTAGCTGCATTGTCTGTTGCTTTGCCATCAGATCCTGAGACCTTTTTTTCCCTTTGAAGGTGCTGGATAGTGCTGAACAGGGCTCTGTAAGCATAGGCCAAGCCCCAGCACGTTGCCATGACGTGTCCATCTCTGGTATGACAGGATGACAACACACCTCATCTAAGTGTTTTACTAGTTTTTCTGGATTTTGCACTTGTTCAGTGATGAAGTTCCAAAGCACTGGAGGGGCCCACTGGCCTAGATACTTGCCCATACTATCCCATACTCCCTGCCATTCATGACTGTCCAGCCTCAGGGAAAATATATTGGTTCTTCCTATATTGTTGTCGAACCCTAGACAAGGTCCAAACCCGACTCTGCTTAAACCTCGAGATCGGACAAAATGATTGTGGGTAAAACACACTCTGTATGTGTGCCAGCATGGTGATCCCCGCCACAGGAAGGTCTTGAGGGTATCCAAAGGCCATTCAAAACCTTCAGAACTCTCAAATGATGCTGTAAATAGTATGGTGGGAGGGCTGGGAACGTAAGGGAATGACCACCTGAGGAGGAAACAAAGATGTGTAGTTGCTAAACACTTCCATCATATACTTCCCAAAGTACAAAGGTGATGACCACACTGGGAAGACTGGGAAGCAAGCCAGATCAGTTTCATGACCGATAAGTCTATTGTATTACAAGCCATTACCATAAAGCACAGAGAAACAAGAACCTAAGACCAAGGCCCCCAGCCGATAAACACTAAAACAGCAAATACAGGCTGTAAGTAAGGTACAACATGCTGTAACTGTGAGATCAAGAGCAACAACTTTGAGAGCCAATAAATCAGCATTGTGACAAGTGACTATTAATCTGAAACAATGAATGCTTATCACAAATACGATCAGACACACTCCAGTCAGATCTGCCATCTCAACCCTTTGTGCCCCACAACGAACTGTCATGGTTTAAGCCCAGCTGGCAACCCAGAACCATGCAGTTGCTCACTCACTCCCCCCACTCCCGGAGGGATGGAGAGGAGAATCGAAAGAATGTAACTTGCACAGATTGAGATAAGAACAGTCCAGTAACTAAGGTATAACACAAATCACAGCTGCTGCCTCTCTGGCAGAGCATGAGACTCACAAAGTCCTTGGTCAGAGTAAACATTACTGAGCAGCAACTACAAACTTCGGTGTTATCAGCGCTGTTCCCAGGTCAAAAGTCAAAACCACAGCACTGCACCAGCTGCTAAGAAGGAATAAAAATGACTGCTACTGCTGAACCCAGGACAAAGGGGAAAAAGCCCCAGAGAAGGAGAAAAAAAATATTTCAGATTTTCAGCTATTGAACAATGCCAGCATACAGACAAATGGGCATCATATGGCTTTCTGAAGGCATGAAGCTTGGAAATTAGAAGTCAGCTTTCACTGAGAGATTGAGAGGGAGAGAGCAAGAAAGGAGTATATCTAGGTCCTATAATACTAATGTTAGCAGGTTTGAATCACTTTTCCTTCCATGGGGTAACCAAATAAATAACCATTGATATACAGAATAAGAAATCTGTGATGCATAACCAGTGCATAAAAAGGAGATCTGACTGTGTGTTCAGCAGAACACACAGTAGAAGTAAATTCAGCAGAAGAAAGTAAATAAAGAACTCGGGGTACTCTATTTAGAAAGACAAAATACTTTCTTTTTTTTGACAACAAACAGAGTGCATCATATTGCCTCAAAGGTGTTGTGAATAAATGTAATTTCTAAGTAAGGATTACTAGAGGTAAATAGAGCAAAAACCCCAAGTCTGTGAGCAGTGACGGTTGGGTCACTACAATGGGTTCTTAAGTTTGCAAAGTGAAAATTGATGCAAAGCAAAACCCATCTAAATCCACTCAGACCTGAGTTTGAGTTCTGAGACTGAGGGGTCAGTGCCAGTGCAAAGCCCAGGGGGATGCTCTACACTAAAACCTGTTTGCACTCCTGGATGAATCCTCACACCCACTTAGAAGCAGGGCAGGAAGGTGTGTGCTGGAGCTGAACTCCTGGTTCCAGGACTGTGACAGTTTGCTCATCTGCAGTCGGTTTAGCACAGAGCACTTCAATCAGCTAATTGACAGCTAATGGCTTGTCAGCTCAGAATATTCCTTTCTCCCATAAGTAGTAGGAGTGGAGAAAAAAAAGCCACCTGGGAGTCAGTATAAACTTTCTGCATGCAAAGCTTTTGGCTAAATCACATTTTCTTGGCAGCTAATACAGAATTGGCCACAACTGTTCAGCACAGCTCCACTGCTTAATACAGGAGCTCTAACATATTGTTCACATATGAATGGAGTTATGAAAGCATGCTGTGATTTATAGGCGCCTTTCAGTTTACATCTCTGATTCAGTTAGGCTGGGATTTGACTCTTTAGGGAGTTTTTCACTGGCATTTGCAAAGCATCAGACTACTGCAAGCTGTGAAGGACTTAAAAGCTCAAGAACAGTTGTTACTGTGCATCCCTAACAGAGACAGAGCTCTCTGAATGAGGACAATAAGAAATGGTTACCCTGCAAATGATTTTTCAAATCCTCCCTCAAAAAGCCTGCTTCTTCTGCAGTATTGCTTTGTCATCTTATCTTTACAGCATGCCTGTAAGGAGCATCTTGGGACAAAACTTACAGCAAATATTTCTTTCCTAAATTGGGGAAAATAGTATCAGTTGCCCTGGTTAAACACATCTGGAAGAGGTGAAGTGGTTTGGATACTGTTCTCTTCCCATCACCACCTCCTTGACTGCCATCTGTTGCCCAGTCTTGGCTGCAGGACAGTGTGGTCCATCAGCCACACAAGAGACTCAAGAGAAAGGTCTTGGTTTGCAGATGCCGAGCAGCCTCGACACATCACCCCTCCTCCTCTTCCCTCAGCTTGCCCATTTGGAACTGGAAGACAATATCGATCTCCTTGGAAAAGCCTTTGGGACTGATGGCCAATATTAATTTAGAAGCAGCAAAACAAACAGGTGATGGTTTATGACTGAGGAAGGATGAGCTGCCCCCTCAGGTATAGCAGCACACAGTGGAGAATGACAAGGTGTATTCCACCTTCTTGAAGAGCCTTATGGGACCTCTTGTAGCTCTTTCTTCTGAGCTAACTTTCTTCAAGCTCCTCAGTTGTCAGCAATCCTGTGGGTACACATACTGCAGAAGGCAGCATCCGTGTACATCAGTACAGTCGTGTTTGCTTCTTTGCTCTCTTTTCTAATTCATTTGTGCTGTTCACCCAGGTCTCACCTTTCTGTCCAGCCAGTAAAGGTTTCATGCTGGGATTGTGTAAGGGGCTGGATGAACACACAAAGAGCTGATACCTTAATAAATCCTATATTAACACAAAAAGAAAGAGGAAAGGCCTTTGACAGGGACCATGGGCTGTTAACTTGACAGAAACAGCCAATAACGCGATCGTATAATTTTAGTTCTCTTTGCCGACTACCTGGCATTAAGATACCTCTTAGCTTCATGTCAGAGCTGAAAATTTAACTGAAATTTACATCATTTAACACTGCCTTGAACATGGGTGACATTTATTTGCCTTCCTTTTTGCTTTCATTAATTCCAGTTTTGCTTTTAGATTTGTTTGTTAATCCGACAAATGAAATTAAACCAAGGCTGTTCTACATAAAGGGTTTGCATGGATCAGATCTAATAATGTCAGACTGTGTTATTTTATACAAAATGATTAGCTAGTAATCCTTTTAATGGAGGAAAAATAAACAAAAGCCTTCATGAAATGGGTATTTCACATGCCATGCATGGCTAAAGTCATGCTAACTGTGCAAAAAGTATCAGTTATTTCATGCTGGATGCATGGTCCCACTTCAATCAGCAGAGATACTCCAGCATTGGAAGCCAGTGCTGATGCAGTATGTCATGGACCAGACAATAAGCAGCTGATGTAATTCACTGTGGTTTTATTGATGCTGGCATTGCTGATGTTCTGGTAGTAGCATCATCTCCCTCTGTAAGGTGTTCTGAGTGGTGCAGGAATATTCCGCATTGTGTTCTCCTGTTTGTGCATGTACCAACGGTCTCCCCAGACTTTGCTTTCCTTTGCCATAACAGCAGCTGTGATAAATGGCTGTATAACTTCAAGACCTACATTTTTTGTTCCCCACCCTGTAACAGCTCTGATCATCTCTCCACACCTCTGTGATCTGCTGTGGCTCAGGTCTCTCCCTGGTTATGGTATCCATCCATCTGCGGCTTCAGGTCTATCACAGATCCACTGAGCACAAGTGTAGAAACTGCACAATGCCAGAATGACAGTATATGGGCAGTTAAGGCTTTCTAAAGCATCTTATACATTTAAAATTCTTCACACACTGCATCAAGATTTCAAGTATCGCTTCAGCTTGGTGTCTGTTTAGAAATTCTACTCCATTCTGTTAGCACCAAGGGAACTATGTTAATCTGCCCCAGAAGAGAATTTGTCTCTTGTTTTGATCAGTGGCATGACCAGGATATTTGTGTATTTTCTGTTCTAATGTCAGAGTGCCTCAATGACATGCACAGGCTATTATTCAATAATGATGCCTAAATGGAGCTATCAGAAGGGTTATTATCAAGGTTATTAAAAAGCAATTCTTGCTGCCTTCAGTTTAACCATGAATTGCAGAGCTAGCCACCATCTAGGTGAGGATGTGCATATTAATCAAGAGGCTTCCTATAGTCTACCTAGATACCCTGAGCCCAGATGATTGATTTACTCTACTTTTAGATCAGCACACAATCAACCAGGGGTGTTGAACATCTGACCAGCAGAGTTAATTCATAATGTTTGGCAACCATTGTGCTATTTTCTCACATCTGTTCTTTCTGGCTGAGACACTGGATTTCTTTTAAGAGCCCAGAAAACAGCACATGGAGAAGTGTTTGTGGTGCAGTATTCCCTGCTATCAAATGGTAACAGTCCTACTAAAACCCCTTTCACTTCAATACTTTTCCAGGAGAAATAAGCCTTCTATATTATAATATACCAGATGCTAAAGTATGGAAAATGCCAGCATTTTTTAGTAATCATTCGAAGGTAGCTGTACATAATTGCATTCCTATGTAAACCAAAGGTGATCAAGTAAGTTATTAAAAAGCCCATGAGCACTATGTGGGCCGAGTCCTCAGCATCAGGGAAATGCATTTAATTCTGCCTCTTGCTTAGCTTAGGTAAAGGGCAGACCCACATTGCTCTCACATGCTTCTAGCAATCCCTGACGTGCAACATGGCATGCATCTGTTGATGCATTTTCTATGGACACAAGCAGTTCAGCTGGCTCAGGCCTTTTCTGTCGACCCTGTGCTATCAAGACATACATTTCAGGTTTGGCAAAGTTGTCACAGTGCTGTCAAGCTAACCAACACATTGGTTATTAAATGGTTTCCCATTTGCTGCTATCATTTTCACAGGCTACACTTCAGCTCTGCTGGGTACTTCCTAACACTTTCAATATTGCTTTTTTCAAGTACAGAAACCAGAGATGCCAAGACACAGATGTGTCCACTCCAGCCCCTTTCCCCAGCAGCCTGAGGATGGCACTTGAAGTTAAAAACAGTCACTAAAAGCAGAGAGACTTCTCTCTGGTCTATCTCTCAGTTATCAAAACTGTTCATCCTATCTTTGGGAACTGTCAAAGATAAAGTGTGCAGAACAAATGGGAAGGTGGATTTAATAAAGAGTCTTCTGAGAAGTATTGCTTGCACAATCACTAAAAAGCTTTGGAGAGGCCTTCAGGGCTTTTGGACAGTGATTTGAGTACAAGGAGCTGAGCTTCAACAAAATGGGAGATACAGGCACTTTATAAAGAACAACTTTCTTAGACTTCAGCGTTGCATGGCAGGCAATGGTGTGCTAATGAACAACACTGATGTTTTTCAAACATTATTGTGAAGAGTTATGGTGATCACACTGATTTGGGATAGCTGCCAAAAGTGAGAGGAAGAGAAGTGGCATCATTTTGATTCACAGAAAAACTCTAAGAACTCGCCAACAAAGTTTAAGTTGACAAACATGTATTTACTGTGGGGCCGGGAGACATGGGGGATAGCTTCTCCAAGCATGTCTCACTTGAGCAGCAAACAAGCCGTGATTATATAGTCAAAGATGCATACTCATTACCTTATATGCATATTCATAATACTGCTTACACATGACATTATTCTAGAAAATTCCTTCTGCATGCACACAGTAATGTAGCAGTGGTCTTTGGGACCCCTGATGGTCGTTTCCTCATTATCTTCCTCTTCATCAGTTCATCCTTTGCCTGAACTTTGGAGTTGGCCAGCCTTGTTGCCCATTTGCCAGCTCCTTAGCTGGTTCTGACTGGTTTCCCTAAATATTAACTGAAGAGTTCTCTTCCTTATCATTGTTACAGAGTCTACCTGGGGTCCAGGTTGCTTAGTTACAAGCAAAAGGTTCATTCTATATACAATGAGCTATCCTTCATTCTGTCTGTCTTGTGCTTTCCCCCTGTCAATTTATAGGCAGAAAGATGTATCTATCAAAAGTAAAGAGTACTCTGAACTTCATGACATTCATGGAGTCAGTAGTCTGGAAGCTGGATTCACAGCAAATGAGTAGGACCAACCAAAACTACTTTACTGGAAGCACATGAAAAGCCTGGTGGAGAATCATCTCAAAAACCTATGCACTTGCACTGAATAATTCAGTGGCTGGAAACTCATGTTTAGTTGCTGATTCTGCTTAGAAAGCAAAAACTACCAGGACTCTATACCTCTGATGTTACAGCACAAACTGGGACCAGCAACACCTTGCTCCGAGTAAGTTTAGATATCGTTTAATAAATATTCCTTGGTATAGGTGCTGTTCCTATTAGAAGAGGCCTTGCTACACACAGTCCCATTAGAGTCCTACCTGCCGTGGTACTTCCTCATCCACCAAGGCTAAGAGCTAATAACTTCTGGAAAAGCATCTTTATTACAATTCAGAAAGTGCTTCGAGCTTCTGCCTTAGAATAAGTAATTCACCCCCCTGGGGATAAACAAAGCAATACAGTTTTGCATCCCCCCTGCAGAGTCGGATTCCAAACACAAATATCCCATCCTGCTTTAAAAGGAACTCTTCCCAGAGACCTGCTTTATGATAAAACCTATTCTGAGAGAGGATTTCACAACGCCAACAGATGAAAAGCTCACAAATCTCTGCAGGGTAGAGCCTCATGGGAGCTGCAAAGATGGAATGCTGCTGTAACGGACAATTTTAGCCAGGTCCAGAAGACAAGTTTCAGGGAACAGAGCTGCTGAAGGCTTGGCCACATGGGGAACTGAGGCGTTCCCCAGGATGGACAGCACCGGGGTGGGGCATGTGGTGTAGGTGGCTTGGCTTTTCTCACTATCATGGGATGTTTGAGCCCAGCTTAGCTCAGTGGACTCCTGTGGCCTCATAATTTATGTCTTGTTATGTCTTTGCACTGTAATATACCAAAATAAAGAATAACACTCCTGTAACAGAGATTAATGGCTGTGAGGCTGCAAAGTAATTTTTCAATATGAAATGGAGCAAAACTTACATTTTCAGCACAATTTCCCAGTTCAGTGATGCACCTGGTAATAATTATGATTTACATTAACCATAACATCATCCTTCTTATATCAACTTGCCTTAGTGAAGAATGGAATAGGCTCTTGTTAAATGTTTCATGAAATAATTTGAATTACATATGCTAAAACTTCCCAGCTCCCACAAGCCAGCCGAAGAATCAACAAGGATAAAAACTATTTGCTGCTGCAAAGACCCTGATTCTGTGTTAAGAATTAAGTGAGCAGAGCCCTAAGAGCTCTCGTAGTTAAGTTAATTATAACAGCTGACAAAAACTTTAAGTCCAAAACAATGATGCAGCTACAAACCCCATTCTCTGCAGGTTTTCCATGCACTGATACTATGTTCGAGGTAACTTTCTCCTGTAAGATTTTGCCTATAACAAAAAGCAATTTGTTGCTTTGCTAATCTAGGGCCTGAGCTTGTCTCTTGTTCCCCAAGGCATCATGAGATATTTTCCTAGCAGGGTTTCCTGTCAATATGTAATAAACAAAGCTCCTGCAACAAAACTGAAAGACAATGTCCTTTCCTTGGCATTTGTGAGGAATGCAAACCATTTACATGCTAAAATAGAACAGCAAGAAAAGCTATGAAACAGCGTGAATTATTTGCCTTAGAAACACAGATAAGTGAAATACAGAACTAATGTAGCCCTAAAGAGCAGGTAAATTCATTTGAATAATAGGATTATGATTTATGATTTTCCCATTACAAGAACTAGTTTCAATTCTACAGCCTTTAATTATGCTTTGGCTTGCACAAAAGCTGCTCTGTTCCTGTGCATGAAGTACCAGGACCCCAGACAGGATTCAGAGGCACCATGCATACACAGGGCTTCAAAATACCCTGCTTCCTGGGGCCCTGCATCTGTGCTAAAGGAACACTTTAGCCAGCAGCTTACCAGGAATCCAAGGGGCTAGAAACCCTCATTCCCCCATAAAAATGCTCTATTTTACCTAAAGAGTTGGTGGAACATCTGTGGTATGACCTTTCTCCCTTGCTGGTGTCCTAGTTTGGACAGCAGGATTGTTTTAAACCTCTCACTCTACCCTGTATACTATCCTATATATGTTATATGTATCCTCTATGTGCTAGGGAGCCTGCTTCTGTGTGGGGAGGAGCAGCAGGACGCAGCTGACCCCAGGGATGTGCAGTGTTATCCTGTAGTACTCAACACCATACATATCTTTCCTGAAGGGTAGCTGTTTGAACCCTGCACCAGCCAGATGCTGCAAACATGGCTATCAGGTGGTGGTGGCAGTTGTGTTCAGCACCAGGCATCAATGCCTACGAGCACTGCCCACTCCAGGGCTGTCATCAGTACAGGGCTGCCCACATATCAGCAGCCCTGCCTCACCATTCCAAAAGGCTGTTTCATTTCCTCTGACTCGCTCGGTCCCTATCAGCCGAGATGGGTAACAGCTTGGTTCTGCTGCCACTCCTGGAGTAAAGTTCAGCACTGAATCATTAATTACGATGACTGGATACTCTGGGATTTAAACTAGTGATTAATGAGCCTTTCCAGCTCTACCTCCATGTGAACAACTATCTAGTTCACGTTATATTTAATTTACTTTAAAAAACCTTCACTGAGACAGTAAATCTTGCTCAGAAGTATTAGTGGAGGAAGAACTAACACACTGCATTTATAATGCTGATTGCAAATTTATATTCACACTCTCTCGCACTAATGTGAATGCCTTATTCAGAGAGACAATGTAATTCATGTTTTAGGGGAGTCTTTGAAAATCCTTTTAGAAATGGGAAATGGCGAAGGAGACGTCATGCTATGAGAAGTAAAATGAGTATGACAAGAAATGCAAAATAATTCAAAGCAAGCAAAAATACAGTGCCTTGTTCTTATTTTTGGCATAAAGCTACCTTTCCCTTTGGGCAAGACAATGTAATCTGCCGAACAAATCCATCTCCCCGCTAATCAGCTTACAAAGTTTGAATCCTACTGTTTCCATCATGCAGGGGCTGAGACATCCCAAGTTTTGCCAGTGTTTTGTTGCTATGTTTTTCCCCTTCAGCAAACATTACAGTGCAGAGGCACATGGCAAGTGTGCTGGAAACCCAATTTTGAATTAATCTGTTCAGAGCATTAATCCACTCCTAAGCTCCCTTCACTCCTGTACGGTACATAATCGAAAGCTGGGATCATGGCTGCTTGAGCAGCGCTTTCCCTTACATCTGCATTCAGACACCATGGAGTCAAAGGCCACCAGTCTTAACTAATTCCTCTAACTACGTATCCACTGATCTTCCTACCAGGAGTCAGCCCAACGTCTCTGCAAATTTCCATATGTTTGAAGTTTTCCTCTCCTCTTTTATCTTTGCCTGAAAACTGTTGGAACGCAGCTATAATTTCATAGGATAATGAGGAAGAGATTAAGGAATTTGCACATCTGTCACTTAAATGCGCACAATAAGGAGAACGTAAAATAAATAAAATTAGGATCCTATAAAAGCAAACAGCTGCTGCTGAGTCGCTGTCAGCATTGCCTCCTGCACCGAGTGGTGCTTGAAGTTAACTCCTGCATCCCTGAACCACAGCAGCACTGCCTCTGCAAGCTATAGGCCCATCCACCAGCATCTCCTGGGACATCTTTATGACAGCCAGGCTCATGTCCAGGGATGTAGATGGGCTTATGAGAAGGTCGGATAGGCAATCATGCTCTCCATCCAGCCTATCCCACTTTGCAAATGGGACATAGCCTAAACTGTCTGTGATGTTCTGGCAGGTCTTCTGCAACTGTGGATTTTCTTCTAAGTAGCTGAATGGAAAACCCTGAATTTCAAAGCAGCTGCAAAACCTTAGTTGAAAATCCACCAACATTAAAATACTGGCATCTTGTTCATTGAGATTGCCTTAGCATTATCTCTGGAAGCACCATCAGCCCTCAGTTTCCCATATCTTGGCAAGGCTGAAGAGATTTGCCTGAGCCTGAGGATGGCAGAAGAGCTCAAACATAGGGCACACTGTCAGGCTGATAGGCTGGGATGTCCACCCAGCTTTCTCCACAGGAGCTAATGGAGATTGTGGAAATGGGTTCATTCTCTTTACATTTAAGCAATAAAGTTCTGGAAAAACTCTTATTTTCAACCTTTATCCAGAAATGGTTAAGCTCTTAAATTGGATCCATTATCACCCAGATGAAGACACATACCAGTCAGCTAATTATGTTTGTTACCAAACTTGTGAATAATTAAATATTCTATTGTGATGTTATGTTCAGTATTTATTATCCTCTGCTAAGAAGTGAAATTAAACATAATGAGGCCTGTTAGTGTCTCTTCAGAGATGAGCCCATGGTATAGGCACCTTTATCATTTGCACCAATGGTGATTAATGGGTTTAATTTACTTGACTTGCTTGTTGAAATCTGTGAGGGGAATAGAGAAGAGAACTCAGACTGTTAAAATCCTTTTAATTAGACTAATAATGCCAAGTTTGCATGTGTTGACTAGGGCACACTATTAATTAGTTTTACTAGGTTGTTTTCTGAAAGGTGGCACTGTAGCATTTAGGCATGTCTTGTGATCCCAGGAGAGCTAATAAGATGACAAACAGAGCATGACATTACATATAACTGCAAGCAAACAACCTTTAATCTTTCTGGATAAAGGATTGGGGATGGCTGATGGACAAAACACTTGCTGCACTGTAGCTGCCTCTCCCTCTCATTGCCTTTACTAGGTGTTACTCACTCAACTCTGGCAAGGCTCCACAGAGTTGCCCATCCTCAGCAGTGGTAGAGCTGGAGGTCAGTTCTGCATCTAAAGCCCCACAAAACTGATAGCTAGGGGCTTGCCACAAGCAAGATACTCACTTCTGGGGTTTCACAGCTAAAATATCTCTTCCATCCCCAGGAGGCAGCAGGTTGAACGGATTGGTCTGGCTGGCAAACAGCATTCCCACTAGTACCTGGATCTGCACTGCAGCAGCTCTTGCACGTGTACTGGGGAGCCCTCAAGGTACCACCAAAGCCATACTTGTCATCTTATCTGCTCTCAGAGGAGAGGCAAACAGAGAGCCAGGGGCAGATTCTGTGTCTGATCGGATGACAGGTCAAGCAAAAAGCACACTGCCAAGCCTGGGTTTAGGAAGGGAGGCAGAGATGTCAAGGTTGAGGAGGGGAGGTGTAAAGCTCTCTGGCATAATTTGGCTCCCACTAGCATAGAGGTAAGAAATGCATATTTCCACACAACTTTATTGCTGGTTACCACATTTATTGTCTTCCATCAAAACTCAGCACAAGTGGGCAGGTAAAATTATCCTCAGTTACCCCGTGTGAGCAAATGGCACCATGGTCTATATGTACCCCCAACCCAGGGCGGGCAGCAGGACCCAAGCCAGAGCAGAGGCTCCCCAATTTTTTCTGATCATATTAGCTAAGCTGTGCCACCACAAGCAGCCCTCAGGGTCTTCCCAGACCACAGAAGCAGTAAAATTCCTATCTCTTTACTACTATGAATCTGGAGTTCAGCTGCACTGTCAATAGGCATTAGCAACAGTTTAGCAGTTTCACTGCTCGTATGGATGTCTAAAGGATTGAAGATTTCAATCTTCGCTTGCCTTTCTCTGCTCACATTAAATACCTGTCAGTGTACAAATGTGTGGGATTTGCATGCACATCCATAGGGCATTTTGAATGCAGAACAAGCAGGGACTGTCAAATAAAGACCCATAGTGCAGACAGGAACCATAATCATAGAGGAAAAGTGTTTTCAGTCTATTCTTTCTGCAGCCCTGTCACACTGTCCCTAAGAAATACAGGTGAGTGTGTGGCTTGTGTCCCTACAGGCTATAGGCTTACTGAGCTATAACAACAAAGGAAGTTAGCTCCTGCTTGAAGAAAACAGGAGGGGAGAACTGGTGTTTTAGCGTATGCCCCAGGTTGGGAGTTTGGAAGTGAGTGTAGCCCTGTGGAAACTGAGATGCATTTGGGACACTAGAGTCACCACATGTATCCAGAGCAGAGGAGCTACTTGGGAACAAGGACTCTGTGGTTAGTTTCATGCCATGAGCACTAAAAATGGACAGTATTACAAAATGGCCTTGATACCATTCATTTTCTTAAAAAGCTCTACTCCCATCACCCGTGGCACAGTTAGAGCAGAGAGAAGAAAAGGCCATGCTCTTTACTGATCTATGCTGAACAGGACCCGAGCACATGGCTAGGTTTGCTGTTCCTAGTTCTGGTGGCTGTGATTAAAAAAAAGAGTTATTGTTCTGGACATTTCTTGCTTTGCTGCTCATTTACTGAAGCTTCTTAGGAAACTGCTTTGAGCTAGCACCAGGATGAGCCCATTTGGAAGCTGGAGCAACTGGCAAGCACCTGTGTGTTGGGATTCCCCGAGTAAAGTGTCTCAAATGTGTCTGTATCCTATTTCTTACAATGACTGCTTGCTCTCAAATTACACAATGTCCCAAGTTGCAAGAAATCTGAAAGCTAGAGATTCATTTAATGGCCTCCAATGGTCTTTTCTTCAATTAATTTCCCATTGTCTTTCATTGCCTTGGTCCTGCCGCATCCCTTGGGCATGACTCCCACAATTTCATTATGCTTTTCCTTTTTTATATGTCTGCTCAACAGTGCCATGTGATACCTCCCGCCTCCATCACATTCATAAGGAATTGAGAATAACTATTTCCTGACATTTATAATAGTAAAAAAGGTTATTTGCTTCTCTAAGGGGGAAAATAGATTGTCTCTATAAGAAGATCAGTGACTTAGGGATTCTAAATACATACAAATTACCTAAGTAGATAATTGTTTAATGTGTGGTTTTTGAGTCTTAAAGAAATAGATATTGAATCTTTAGTATGATATCCACCCAGGGGTTCCCATGAAAGAAATAGTAAGTTTTAAGCATTTAGTGGAGCTCAAAAACCACAGTTGTCAAACCCCCCATTTTATTTATCATTGAAATGTATTGACAGGCTAAATAGTGTAATTTCCTACATAGTAGGAGGCTTATTTACTGCTTTTATTTTTATTTGGGTAGTAAGAAGAACCTGCTGTCTTCGTAAGGGTGTCTAAAAGTTTCCCATATTTGGAGGATGCTTTTCAGAGACATCGATCACATTAATTCACCTGAGTGGCTCACTGTACTTTGGTCTCTACAAATTAACTATTCTTTATTAAATAACTTTTAATATACCTATATATTAATGATATTGAATATTTTCCACCCACAGACTTCTGACCTTACTTGTTAGCAATCTCTAAGGTCATCTGGTCATCTTTGGCCATTTTTTTTTTTTTGGGGGGGGGGGGAAATCTCAGTAAACCCAGGTTCCTAAATTGCAATAACCCTACTAGTATAACTGCAGCTAGGTGATATTTAAAGGAAGAGGCAAGCTATGACTAATGCCATATTCTGATCTATTTTGGTTTACCTATGTAGCAACAGAAATGCAGTTAAACATCCCTCACAAAGTGCTTACAGCTTAAGTTGAGCTCTTGCTGATGCATGTCCCTTCACCCCTAATTTCAGCTGCTCAACTCAAGTATTCACAACATACTCCCAGCCTTGTAGTCTGTTTGCTTAATTCCTGCAGAAGACCTGCTGAGTTGTTTTCAGGCTAAGCAAAGACAGACCAGGAAAGCAAAGCCTCAGAACTCAAGCCTGAAAAAACCCATCATGTTCTCACTCTCTAAAGCGGGAGCCAGGGCAGATATATCTTGCAAACTTCACAAAGACTGCCGAGCAAGTGAAACGTTTGAGGCAGAGGAGTACACCGCTGGCAATGCTGTTTGATCTATTTGCTAAACTATCTGTGGCACACAGCCCTCTGCGTCTCAAGCATAGGTTTTCCTGTACCCTCCATCCCCATGATTTCATTTTCACTTAGATGAAAGCTGGTACTATCATCCTTCTGACCGACTGCTACACATTGCCAAGGCAGACTGTTCTAAGGAATATGTTCTTATTATTCAGACATTGCCATTCACACTTAGCTCACTTGTTTTCTCTACTGTGCCAAGTTACCCTGATTCAAAGTGCACTGAAACTAATGGAAAGGCTCTCCATGATCTGTACTGGACCAGGCCAGTGGGTTCAGGTTCAGTTTCCAGGTGGAGGGAATACTCTGAGAATGGGACACCTAAACCCCAAGCTCACGTACTATGCTAAAGTCTGCCGTGCCTTGAGGATGCTGAAACCATTGCCAGACTAGCCCACAGATAAGCAAAGGTTAAATTAGAGCAACAGCCACAGAAGAGCAGAGTAATAAAAAATGCTGAGAAAGTACCAGGATGTTTGCAAGTCCTCCTTTCTTTCCGTGTTTCAGCCCACATCAAAACAGCGAAGGGCTGCAGTCCTCTGTACCTCTCAAGCATCATTCAGATCAGGGGTTAGTGCTTAGCCCAGGTAAGGATCACAGCTTGAGCAGAGATGCAAATCTAATTGCCACTTTAACAAGCCCTCCAGCAACACCTTATTTTATCTATTTTGAACGAGCATCAAGTGACCATCAAGTCATTATCTGACAAGTGATGTGTCTAGGCAATGTGCTGGCTGTGTACTGGCTTCCTTTGATGATGAGTGGAGGAGTTAGTGGCAAATAAACCTATCTTTTTACCATTTACCAACTGCTAGGCTATGAGCTGCCTTTTCAATCAGACCTTGTCGGCCTAAATGGTAACACATCACTCTGAAGTGGTGTTCTGGGACTTGAAAGGAGACATACTGCAGATTCTTCAAGGAAAATGGGAAACAGGCATTCATTTTTGCTGCAATCATATCACTGCAGTTTACACCTGGTGCTTTGCACAGCCACAGTTTAAAATCTGCTTTGCAGTGAGAAATGAACTGGTACACTTGCCCCATAAAATATGGATAAAAACATGTTTTGTTTGGCCTAGGTTCCTTACCTGGCTTCAATGAGACTGTATAAACAAAGCACCCATTGCAAGAACAGATTGCAGAATCATGATAAGCATTTCTGGCACATACCCCACCCTTCAAGCAGGCAACCTACCAGGCTTTGTCTGTGAACATTTAGAGCACTCCCAAGACATGTTATCTTGAGTTAGGGTAAGGTGAGCTCCCCATTATGCTTAGATACTGATGAAAGTTTCAGTTTGAGTCAGCTGTCACTGACCTTTCTGATAAAGTTTTGGACTTCAAACCAAGCAAACTGTGGACTGGCCAACAACGAAAGCATGGTGGTATTTCACATTGCAGAAAAAATTGTAATCTTAAAAACAAAAAAAAGTGTGTTTTTAAAGGATCTTCAGATTCTAGTTACAAAGACCCACATGACTCACACTTCAGAAAACAAAAACCATCCCTACAAACTATAGGCTAGACTCTCTTCTCCAGGACCCGATTTCCCAATAGGTTAAATGAGAGAAATATCAGGTCCTTCAACACAGATACACTAATTTCTAATTCCTCCTAGCAGATAAAAAGTACCTATCACAGCAGGAGCAAAGACACCCAAAAGAAAATACCAGAAGGTGGTTATGATAATAAGCTTATTTTCATTACAGTAGGATTATATTTTAAACCTTTCATCAGACTCTTAGAATTTCAGAACATGCTTCTGCGATCCTGGGTTTTCAAAAGAGAAAAGAAATACAAGAGAGAACGTAAAGTCTTACTCCGGTGGATGAACCCAGTTTGTAGCCTAGAGAAGATCTTATTGTAAAGTAACTTAATTGTATTCAGAGGACAACTTCGATTCTGATTGCAACTAGAATCACGCATGTCTTCATTTAGGAAGTCCTATCGGAGTCTGTGTGTCCTAAGCACAGGCTCTTTGAAGCATTGCTTAGCAGGGTAATTTTATTGTACGAGTTTGCATGTAAAAATTATTGTCTTTCTGGTTGTCTAATTAAAATAAAGATGTAATAAAGAATTTATGGTTTTAATTAGAGCATAGATCTTAAAGCAATTATAATGTGATTAATAATTCCTTAACAGGCTTTCTTACACAAGATGAAGAAAAAAGAAGATTTGAGCCCCATGAAAAATCAATATGCATTACTCAATTACATTAACGAAGCTACACAAAGCAGTCTAGGTCCCAATTATATTGCTCCTCATGTTAAACTGGCAATGGAGTCTGTAGTTATTAATGAGTCTTTACCTATTTGTTTAGTCATTGTGGGGGTTTTTTGAGCTATAGGATTTTGTTGCTTTAGGCGGGGGGTTGTTAGAAAGATGTTGAATATAGAGATGTGCCTATGGCCTCATCCTGCCTGAAATACAATTTTGGAGGACAGGGTGACCACGGTTTGCTCCAGAATCAACATGATGATCACAAACCCTTTCTGCTTTGTCTTTGCCTGAATTGTCACCTAAGGCAGCACAAGAGCTGCTCATCAAGGCCAAGCAGATGCAGTGCAAGGCACTGCACCCCTTTCCAGTGATCTCTGCTTGGTGCAGGGGGTTCAAGGGTCCACGAGGACCTCTGGAGAAAGAACCACTCTGGGCCAGATATGCTGCTCCCCTTATTCCATACATAAAGATCCCTGCCAGGAGCACAGTAAGGCTGAAAGGTCAGGATCCCAGATGCGCTCAGTGTCTCTACTGTTTGCAGTCCCAGGTCCTAAACACAGGTGCTGGAGGCCACCAGCATCTCCAGGAGCCACAGAGGCTCAGCTAAAAGGATCCCTCACTGGGCAGCGCTTCATTTTTTGGGGGTGGGGAAAGGGAGCACAAAGAGTTCAGTGCTACACCTGCATATCCAAACACTTCTTTCTGTCTGATGGTGAACAGAAAGCTAACTAGCACAAGACCCTTGGCCTTGACTCAGGCAATCGCTTTACAACATGCTTAATTTAGGCACACAGTGGTCAATAGCGTTATTTATGTACCTAAAGAATATAATTAATTGATGAAGGACACAATATAGATCTATAAGGAATAGTGAATCCAAGCTAAACAGGAAACAGTTATTCCCTATTTCATGTAAAAGCAGCTCTGGAGAAGCCAATGAATGTACCAGGGAGCAGGTATGAAACAAACCAAAAGAAACAGTTTCAAACAACATCCCTGCAAAAGTTCCTGCCAAAAAGGTATTGCAAAGGCCAAAATAATGAATCGATTCAAAAGGGGAACAAGGAAGAGTCATTCATTGATAGGAGCATTTACCCCTAATGGTTCAGATGCCAGTTGGGTGAGCCCGCTAACAAGGGGATGTCACAAGGCATCCCAGAACAACCACCTAGACCTGCCCATCCTTGTGCCCTTAGCCATTTGCAGCTGGTGGCTATCAGGGACAGGGCACATACTCAGCATAGATGCTCTCTTCTTCCTTGGTGATGGCACAGTAAGTACTGAAGAGAGGGTTTTGGGGGGGGAATCAGGATTTAATGTACAACTTATGTGTCATCACTGAAACTTCTAGCAAAAATTTGACTTTACCTTTCATTAATAACCTGGTTGAAGTGGTAGAGCTAAGAACTAGATAAAGTTCATTTAATCTGTAAAATATGAACTTAACAACAACAATATATCTGTACATTCATTCATGCACAGACAGCTCCTCTGATCAAGCTGCCCAGGAAATGAAGCCATACTAATTTAAATGTAGAACAGGGGCAAAAATGATCTCACACAAAGCTTATAATTAGTCATTCTGTAATATGGATTGTCACTTCGGAACTCACTAATTGATCATTAAGAACACGTTGTTATAAAGGTGGTCTTCTTGGTGTGAGGAGAACAAAACCCTCAAACTTCTGAAAGAAAGAAACCACCATTGACTCCAAATAAATCTAGAGAACATTGATGCTTCATTATGTTCAGACCTAACTATAGCAGAACAGAGATTTATTTTGGTACTGTCAGCTTGGGTACATCGCTGCCTGTGGATCTGAGCCTTCATTGATATCTGTGCGTGATGCTGCCCTACAACAGCAATGCACAAGTGTAAAGATGCTGTTAGAGCTACTTACAAATATCAGAATCCAGTGGAACTGTATGCATTGAGATGGATTTCATTTCTTGAGCACATCCTGTGTAGTGCTCTTTAAAAATGTCAGTTCCTTCAGCCAAATGACTGCACAAATTCATGTTGTTTTCACAAAGTTGGTGAGGTTAAAAAAAGAAAAGATTCAGTAATTGCAGTGGGGAAGAGCAAGAACTATTTAATTCCAAGTTAATGCTGTGATTTGAGTGGGTGCCTTGGAGCTGGTTTCGGTTACTTGATAATCTGATTCTAAAATTCCTTGAAAACATTCAAAAGGAGTGCAAGGTTTTCCTAAGATTTTCGTTTCATGAAGTTGTCTCTCCTTTCAACACCTTTGAGTTTTCCCAATACCCAGTGTCTGCAGGCTTCGCCAGACACAGGATAGGGGGGCACACAGCACACAGTCACGAGGGGTGTATCCAACCAGATCTAGTCCACCTTCTCCTCTTGCCATCAAATCTGGGCTGACACCAGCCTAAATGTGGGGCTACAGGTGCATTAGAGGAGCTTAGGGTGACAGCCTGGTTCTCTAGATGAGCCTGTTAAGGAACCAAAGTGGAAAATCCCAGCTACCAAACCAGTGAGCTGGTTAAAGCACTACAGCCATGCGACAGCCATCTGTATTTAGCTTTGATTTACTGATGGCAGGATGGGCTGCTGTTGCGTGCCTGGCCCAGACGGACCTCCACAAACACATGCAAGACTTGCAGAAGGGCCCCATTTGTGATGGATCTGGGACAAAAAAGGACCACGTGGGTCCAGAGTTTGTCCAAGGAACAGGAGCTGTCAGCACTTCATGTCTTTCAAGGCCATGTCCCAGTTAGAGAAGAGACTTCTCAGGAGACCACATTCTTCAAACACTAAGGATGACTTTGGGCAAGGTCCTGCACTCTCTTCTGTCCCTAAGTACTATCTTTGCTTAACACACACCTTCCTCCTGTTATTTTTTTTCATATCTCTTTTTCCATCAGGAAACCATTCGCCTTGGCATGTTTTTTCATCTTCTCATTTACATGTCTCCTGCAAGACTGAAACTCCAGCATTGATTTTACCACAAGATAATGTTAATAGGATCAATAAACCGCAATGACTATATCAAAGTGTCTGTTCTTCACCCGCCACGACTGCAGAAGGTGCTTTAGTCTTAAAGTACATCTAATACACCATCTCTCACTCTTCTTGTCTACCCTTATGTATGAGAGACTGTCTGTCTGCCAGGTAGAAAATAAATTATTAGCTTGCAGAAATAATGTAAATTTTAATACCACTTCAGCATATATAAAATATTACTGATGCAATTAAAATATAGACAATCAGTTCAGTGCATCTAAAAATGGGTGCGGTGTGCCCTGACAGGAATAAATGAAGTCTGTTGGGAAGACGATTATAAGTAGAGTCCTCCTTAACCTAAACATTTCTCAGCTAGTAAAAATCAGGTATCCTATTTCAGTCAGGTCAGCCACCATTTAACAATCTTGGTAGGGAAAGATTGGGAAAGACTTGATTCAAAATAAGCTAGATCCTCTGAGAATGCTCCTAAGGGTCATTTTCACTGGGTAAAGGAGGCTATGTGCTCTCTGGTTTCTTGGTTAGTTGTTCCATGGACTGTTTTAGACAGATCATTTTTCAAAGGTCACAAAAAAGAAATTGCAGGACGGGACAAAAGGTTACAATAGAAAGTTTGCTCTGATTACTTCAAGTCCTGTGCTGTGTGCCCTCAGGTCCCAGAGTGGCTGTTGCAGCCAGCTGCAAAGTCACAGGACAAAGGAGATGAATAATGTCAGCTATCAATTCAAAACAAAATATATTCTTGTTCTTTTTCTGTTTTGTTTTTCCTTTGCGCTTTTTGATTCCAGCCAATATCTGACCCTTAAGCACAAAGCATTTGCAGACAGCATTAGAAGACCTGAAAGTCAATCTAATTATTTTTCTCAAGATAATATGAAGTGTTTCAGCGAGACACTAATGGCTTTGTTCAGCTTTGTGACCAAAATAATTTCACATTTAACTAGCAAGTCCTCTGGCACAGATGAGTTTGAAGACAATACATGGTCTCTGTACAAACGAAAGTCGGCCTGGGTTGATACTAAAGGACGCCTCTCTGTGTTCATATGAATGGGAACCAGGTTTCTACTTCAAGTAATCAGAATCATTTCATTGATGACAAAGGTAAGCAGGTGCTACCCTGAAGAGGCATAAAGCTTTTAGACAGAGGATATGAAAGCAGTCTGGCTCAGAAGCAGCAGCCTGAAGTCATCACCTCTCAGGACACCACGTGAAACACAGTGGAGGACTCCGCCCGTCTCCTGGTAAATGCCTGTCTGCATAATGCCACATAAACCCCAGCCAGTCTGAGTAAATCAAACCCAGCAAACTACATTTGTGAGACTTTAGTGGAGATAAAGGGTGAGATTTATAAAGTGCCTGTGTAATTCAGCAACACGAGTGCTACCAAAAATTATTCCCTAAGGGTTCTTGTAAATCCAAACCCTCTAAAAACCAGATTTTTGCCTTTTTTCTTATTGATATAAATGGACTGTGTTATCCCTGGAGTATTTCAAACTTGTATCAATGTATTTTTCCAGGGGTTTTTGTATATGCCAAACAAAGCAAAGGCTTTAGCTTGAGCCCTATATGTAATGAAACAGATTGATTCTGACAGTTTAAACTTGCTTAAATTTAAAACAAAGGTCAGGGCTTTAAAAACCAAGCAGAGATATTCTCATCATATGGTATAATGCCACTTTGCCCCCATAATTATGTTTTCCATCTCTATATTAAAAAATAAATAAGGAAGTTTGAAGAATATAGTAGTGTCATTTAAAAACTCCTATTCAAATAATTAAAGGTCCCCATTATAAAAATTCAGCTCTAACAATAAGTTGACAGTGAGGACAACCAGCGCAGTGTGTGCAGTTACACTGGTGCACCTCAGTAACTTGAAGGAGGAGGGATTTTGAAGGTCATCTAGAGCAACCTGCTGCTCCATACAAGTGGCATCACTTGCTCAGGTCAGCTGTGCATTTGTCTTGATGAATCCTGAAATCCTGCAATAACTTTTGATTTATTCCAAATTTACCCTCATGTAGAACTTGTCTCCACAGCAAAATGAGGGAAATGCATCCAAATTAAAACTAGACCCAGTGTAAAATGAATGTGTTAAATCATGTTTACTATTTTGTAGGCATGGTTATTCATGATTAAGAGAGCAATAATTTGATTTTTGTTTCCAAAGTAAATTAAGGTAAGATCAATTAAATCCGGTCTAATTCTGTGCAACGTTGTCATTTCAGAGACATAGTACGGTTCAGCAAGATGATTTGAAAAGTTATTTTGGAATGGTTTGACCTCCAAGTTAGACCAAGGACATTACACATAAAAAATTTACTTGAACCCTTTTGTGACATAAATTTTTTGGTCTTATGGATACATTTTGATGCCCCCCCACCTTTCCTCTCAAATAGCTGGTTTATATTAGAGTTTTACCTGCAAGAAAATACCCAATTAAACACTCAGAAGATTATTGAAGGCTTACTGTCAGTAATGCCCAAGGGAGACTGGAGGAACAGACCCTCGCTATTCCATGGGATTAGGACTGGGACTTAATTTCATTATGTAATTATGATTTCCCTTTATTTGCTGTGAGGAATTAGCTGTAGGTTGGCTTTCTAATGTCACCTTAACGGGCTCTGGAATAAAGAGCAGGATGCAGCAAGAATGAACATGATGTGCTCAGCTAAAAGGTCAAGATCTGGTCTCAGCAAAGCCACCAGCTCCTGAGGTTCCCACCTGGGTGTGTGGTTCCCACCAGGGCTCTGGCCACAGTCTGGCTCATGGAGTCTCCAAACAGAATTTGGTCAAAGTACAGCTGGAGAAATTACTTTAACCTTTTAATAAGTGTCCAGCGGTAAGCAGAACGAACCGCTTCCAAGGCAAAATGTCACAGCAGAACAACTGTGAACAGTGGGGAAGTCAGTGAAGGAAACTGAGGCCAATTTACACTCAGAAGGACAAACACTGCCATTTCTTTCTCTGTCCCTTCCCCAGATAAACATGCTATGCAATATCGTGGATAGTAAATTGTTCTCGAAGAAGGCAAGGACTTGCCAGCTTACTGGCACTCTTAAGTAACTAAAGCAACTGCTTTCCAAATGTATTAGTTGTATTTCTACTAAACCTACGGTTGAAAAATATCAGATTCATGTCCTTTCCTAGGGATGAGGATGTCCAGAAATGGTAATAAGGGTAAGGAAGCATCAGAGCTGGAACAATATGAGCCCCAAAGAGCACGCTGCTCTTCTGGGTGTCTGGCGGATCGCTCTGCTCCAGCCCAGAAGGAGCCCATTTGCGTGCCAGGGAGGATGTTTTCCAGCTCTGAGGCTGATCCATGGGGAAAAGGCTGATCAAAGCAGTGATTAAAGGGGGATCTGGCAGGGTCAAACTGAGCTCCTTTGTTCTTCTGGGGGTTTTTTTAAGAAACATTTGCACTCAATAAGGCTAGTTCTTCTCCCAAGGACACATTGGCAATCAAACCTTTGCTTCGCTAGCTAGACTGTCTTAGATTTGTCTTGGAAATACGGAGCAAGCGATGCACCCAGATTATCATAACCTGAGTTCTTGCCGTGTTTTGCTCATGCTGTTAAAGTTTCATATTAAGCTGTATTTCCAGAACTTTATTTGCAGAAAGGCTAGATCTGCAGTTAAGCTATTGAAAGGATGTGATTCCTCAGCCACTCAGCACACTCATTACAAGCTTTTTTAAGATTCTTTATATCCTTTCATCAAAACTGCAGTAATAAAAAAAGCGAGTTACTCCATAAATGCATCAGTCCCCATCCCATTTGAGTGTGCGGCACCCACAAGAACCTTGACTCCAAGAAATCTTTACCTGAAGGGAAAATATTTTGCATGACTACACAAACTACACAAACAAAACCAAGTCTGGTATTCTGTACACAGGCAGGGAAGGAGTTGTGATTTTCATAGGAAACACGAGTTTGTAAGTGCAGTTGTCAACATTCAACTACTACAATCACTCCGAGGATGAAGGAGAAAGCACAAACCCAGCTGAGCAACTTTGCACTCCGAGAAGTGAAGTTTGTTTACCAAAACCTTTGCTTCCCAAACCAGAACACTGAAACTGCTCAGCTGTAGCAACCACCTTTGAATCTAATCACTTAAACAGAGCCTACCTCAAACACATAACTGGTCCCTCAGTCTTGACCCAAGCACTCAGATACAGGAGGCAGAAACTCGCTCACACCAGCACATTCTTCACTAGCTTTTCTAAATGCAAGTCTTCCCCATAGGAACTGAACAAGCCTTGCTTATTCACTCTGAAGCCCTGGTACAGGGCACGTCACCAGACAAAGTCCCTACAAATAGACATACAAAAATCCCAGTATTTTCCAAGTTTTAGCAATGTGTTTTGAAACCTTTACCAAACAATTCTTTCCTTTTGCACCGAGGCAGCTCAGATTCTCTTTTCTTTTTTCTTGCTTTTTTGGCAAACTTATACAAACGACATCTTTGACATGCATGAAATGTGGAGAGGCCCCATTACCCCACCCTTTTACAAACCATTAAAGAAAATGGATTATTTTCCCTCTATGGTTTTACAAAAAAGCATTAGCACCAGCTGGAAAGAGAATTTTTTACAGCTACATGTTAGCTCCAAAACACTCCATGAAGATTTTGCTCATGAGGTGAAAACAATGATGCTTCTAAAGTCTGCAGAACAGCTTGACCTAGTAATACTACTTCCCAAATGTACTGATGCAAGAGTAGGTTATTCTGAACAATAGAACTATTTCCTTGCGTACACAACATTGTTTGCACAAAGTCTCATACCTCCACCTTGCAGTCTTCACTCACTCGTGGCACCACCAAGGCTGCTCCCACAAGTAAACCATCTCTCAAGGATTGCTGATTTCCCACAACTGAAAGCCACGTGGAACCCAAACAGCTTCAATCACAGCACTGTTAAACCAAATTAAAATCTGACCTTTTACATTGGAACTTGCATCTCCCGAGCATTTCTCTTGTTCCAGCGTGCAGGAAGAAGCTAGACCAGAAGACACAAGCAAGAATATTGTAGAATCATAGAATGGTTAGGGCTGGAAGAGACCTTAGATGGTAACACCAAGCCAGAGGAAACACCTGAGAGCTTTTAAATAGCAAAGGGTGGTCAGGAGCTGACTGCTCAGGAGCAGGGTGAGCTGGCCACATGGGATTGGCCAGGTTAGAAGCTGCTCTCCCCATCTCCACCATCTAACATTAACACATGAGGAGGGTGTATAGTCCATGTTAGGCTTCTTCTGGAGGCAGCAACTATAATGTTGCCACTGTGAGTTTAATGAGTATGGTCTTGCTGCCACCCTTGAAGAAATCAGTAGGAAAATTCCCATTACTTGTGGTTACATAGGATCAGGACAAGCTTGGATAAACAGTGTCCTTGGTTAACAGGCATTGCTGTTCTTTGCACAGAGGAACAAAAGAAATACATAAGAACCAAAGGAGAAGCCAGATGTAGTATTAACACCACCAATGCAACCTGAATCCTAAGTGACTGGTACTCCTGAAATCAGTCTGTACTAAGCTGTCCTACAATGTCTTCTTTGTACGCTACAGCTCTACCTGAAATGCCTTATATCAGGATGAGGAAACTTGTAGTGGAATAAAGCCCTATCCAATGCAAGTTTGGTGGTGTATCCATAATGAAACCACAATTCAGCATCTAGAGAAAGCAGTCACATTCCAGCATGACTGAACAGAGTGATGAAGTTAAATTTAATTAAACAAAAAAAGAACTTCAGGTCCTGAAAACCCATGTTATGCAGTGCAAGTAGGCAGTCCACCCACCTTCCCACCAGATTAACATCAGCAGAGGATCAGAAATGAAATGCCATATTTTGCGCCCAAGCAATGCATTCTGAAGAGGAAACAATTAATTACTGCCAGGTAACACTGTCATGGGCTGACTAGGTGACACAGTAACTAATGCATTTTCTCAACCAGCTCATAGCTGCAATGAAGACACAGCAAGATTCCCTTTCACTGCAAGCAAATATTAAAACAACATTCATTATCTTTTCATGGAAGGGAGTAAAACAGTGACCTTGGCAGAATTTGTGTCTCTGCTTTTCCCTCTTCCAAAATAAGACCAAACCAAGGCAGCACATTCCCCCCAAAGCCCATCAAAAGACAAAGCCCCACTAGAAAGCAGCATTGCCTTTTTAACCATTGAAGGTGTTTTTAAGATGGGCTTTTCCTACAGGGATTTCAGAAGCTCCACTGGGGCTGCAGCAAGCAACTGAAGCAAAGCATGGGCCACTGAGTCAAAGAGAGAACGCGAGCAGACATACTACAGCGAGCTATTTTAAACCATTATCGGAGATCTGTAGCTAAGCTCTCCAGCGGCCTGCTTCTAGCTAAAAGGCTTCCACTTGAGTGCTTCAGATCATGTAAGTTTGTTTAAGATGCATAATTCATGAAGGGTACATAGCACCATCCTTGAATAACTTTTCACTCACCACCTGCTTGACAGGGAGAGAGCTGACAGAGCAGTGTGACTTCAGAAATCTGACATTAGCACGCTATGTGTCCCAGGAAGGGACAGGGATCACTCCATTGCCTTAACCCCTTCGTTGATTAAGGAAGCCAATTGCACCAGGTAATTCCATGATTAGGACTATTTCCATCTGTTGTCATTACCACTGAAATAAGAGAATGACAAATGATGGGAAGAGTTACAACTGCTTGCATTGCAGGTCTTGAAAAGGGATGAAAAGAAAATGTCTGGTTTTATTGGCTTTCAAAAGAAATAAATCTATTGCACACCAACTGCCAAGTGCAACCATTCCTACTCAAGCTGAGCAGTACTTGCAACTCAAATAGTCCCACTGAAATCAATTTGGGATTATAAAATGCAAGTAAGGAAAGCACCAAAATATGATGTGTAAGGATGAAACCTTCAGCTAAAATTAATGTGGTTTGCCTCATTGTGGAGCTGTGCCCATTTGCATCAGCCTGGAGTCCACTGCAGCAGCAAGCCTATTGTAGAGCACTTGGGATTTAATTACCAACGGTAAATAGTACATCCTTAAACTTTATAGACCTTATATATTTGCCCTACTTTATTTCGTAGATAAAAGCCCAACTGTGGCCTGATAGGCAATTGAGGAATGATTTATGGACTTCGTCTGCTGTTAGTATCAGTTTGGAAGTGCTGTGTGACAGAAGGGAGGGATTTTTTTCCTAATGTATTTTGAGTGATGGAGTTTGGAGTGGAACTGTCATACATGGATCTCCTTTATGAAATTGTGAATAATTTTTAGCAGGGCTTTAGAAAAAGTGAATAAATACAGGGCAAGACAAGATATAAAGAGAACAACAATGGACACAGTAGACAGGATGAAGGATCTAGTGCATGGCAGAGAAAGAACGCTGCTTTCATAATTTATGCTGTGGGCCAGCCATCCCAGCTGTGAGCCTTGTCCCACTTCCACCCAAATCCCAGGCTATTCTCCTTTTATTCTGGCTCCTTTGTCACTGAAATGTGCCTCCTGCTGTCACGGTTGATGTGACATTTAGATTAAGCACAGACACCTCTCAGTTTCATTTTAAAGGCCAAAACAACAAACACATGCACAGACAAACAAGGACAGGTTAATTTTCAAACCCGGCGTGTATGCCTGTTGTCATCCCCGCCATACACACAGCCTCCAAAAGAAACATTTCACACAAAGCAGTGTTTTGCCTCTGGTGTGGTGCAGAGCAGTGAAGTGAAGCAGCGCTTCCAGCCAGGGCACTCGGAGCGTGCACATTTTAAAATCGGAAGGGTTTTTCCTCCCAGGATTTCAGAGAGGTTTTGTAATTGGCGGCTTGTATGACCCCACTGTGATTTCTGCCCTACACCAGAGTGCTGAGACTACCTGAGAAGTGATTTGTAAGTCAGAGAGAAAGAGTGAAATACACAGACCTGGTGTATTGACATGCACTTTATCCTTCCTTCTGTTACTCTGAAAGCTAGCATGGTTTCCTGCTTTTATAAGGGTCACTTGAGTCTTTCATCTGAGTCAAATCCTGCTCTTGCTTCCTGCAGGGCATACGAGAGAAATGACACCAAACATTATTCTCTTACCAAGGGAGAAATTATTCCTGCGACATGGGTGCTTCCTGCGGACAGCCAAAAACTCTGACAGTAGGAAAAAGGTGTCCATGCCAAAGGTTCTCTGCTTACTGAGATGTTGTTCAGAGAGGAAGAAGTCAAGCAAGTCTATCAGTGTAATTATTTTGCATCTCCCTGTGTAAATCTGGGCTGAAAGGCTGGTGAAGAAGCAGGTGCATGCAGGATGGTTTGGGTCAGGATTCCTTCCTCAGTGACCTGGAAGAAGCAGGGCTACCACTGGCAGGATGGGGAGTTTCATTCATTCCCCAAGGAAGGGGAGGGAATGGGACTTACTCTGGGTAGCTGGGAAAAGAAATGAAAATAAATGTGTGAGCTTACTCATTTACTCATTTACACATTGGGGGACGCTTTTGTGCACTGTTGGAGTCACCAAGCTGGGGGAATGGCAGCAGAGTGAAAAGCCAGGCTGCCTCTGAGCCATAGGCTTGAGGGCAAGTTGGAGAGGAGGGTGGGAGCCCAGTACTGCAGCTTTGGTTTTCAGGTTATTCCTGGTGCTGCTGTGCCATTGTAGGATAAGGCAGAACCACGGTTGTGAGTATTTAAGTAGCTCATGCTACTTTAATGAGATTTCAGTGGCTGATATTTGGAAATATATTATTAAGTTTCTGCAGTGCAGCACTGAGATTTCCCAGTGTCTTCAGGAAAAGAAATAGCACCTTCCGCTCTTGTGTCTCTTGCAGGGGAGAGGTGTTAGAGATCAGCTCAAATACATCCAGCCCTCTGCTAAAAACAAAGTGGGCTTCAGAAATGGCTTAGCAGCATTATGCCAAAGGCATAGCCTGGGCTTTTGCTTCAAAGCTATCTTGTCCTTCAGCAATGTTTTTCCTCCTGCCTTCTCTGGCAGCTTTTCCACCTAGCTCCTCAGTCCAATAACTCCACACTGATATATAAACAGGCTTTTTCTATAGCATCCCTCTGTCTTAAAATTAAAAGTAAGTAAGCATGCATTGTCTTCCCAGAAATAAACACCCAAGACAGAAGGCAGAAAAACTGCCTTTATTTGGGAGAATGAATTTAGAGGTGCAAGATGCTCACAGCAAATGTATAAAGGGTGTGCAGTGCCGTTTCCTAACTGAGTATTCAAACAGGAGGATGTGTGGGGAGCTGTGTACAGAACAAAGTAATTTCAGGTACCAAATCTTACACTGGCACACATACATGCAAAAAAGCTATTTGCAGCTGAGATGTGCGAAGAACTACATGTTCAACCGTCCAGACAAAATCTGCAGACAAGGCAATACAAAATTATAAGTGTTGATGTGCACTTGTCTCTGGCGTGAGGATGTGAAAAGAATTACATCTGTCCTCTCCATCAGGCAATTGTTCATCATTTCTAATGGATAAAATCAGAAAGCAAAACAAAGCCCTGAAAACTCAGTATACCCCAAGCTGGCTAATGGGAAGAGGGCTGTGAGGATACCCTTTCTAATCGCCATTCAACCCTTAGCAAAAGGATGGGTTAAAGGCCACTGTGCTGGACTTGGAAGTTAATCCATAGGTCATCCTAAGTACAGATTTCCTTTGTGACCGTGAGAAAGGCTTGGAGAGAGCTCATAGAAAATTGGGTAGTTTGGGAAGACTAGTGTCAGAAAACCAGAGAGAGAGAATAAATCATCTCTATTTCTTTGGGTACATTATCTAGTAAGTAGGCAAAAGCCCATGTGCAACCTCTATTTATACCCAGGTGTTGTACAGAAGACAGCACTCATCTTTACACAAAGGCTCCTGACCCATGTGGTAGCACTATTCAACTGACAGTCCAGCAGCCCAATAACCACCCTACTGAAGCATCTCTGTGTGAATACAGTCAAATTTCCACAGTTGAATGCAGAAGGTGGAATAAATAGAAGTAAATGAGAAAAACAGGTTCCTGCACGCTTAGATGCACAGAGCCTGCTTTTTGGCTCTGCTCCTTCCACAAGTTGTGCTCGCAGATGTGCACAGCCCATGACCTCCTCTGTGGCAGGGGGATGTGACAAATTGCTGTGTCGCTCAGCTACGTGCAAAGGGAATGAAGCCCACGTCCGGCAGCACCGTGAGAGACGAGGCGAGACGAGACAAGTCTCCCCATCCTCAGCAGGGCTCCATTTGCAAAAAGAGGCCAACAACGTGGCAAGGCACATATTCTGCACAGAGCACCAGAGGTGCAGTAAACCTTGACATACAGCATATATCCACATAGCCGTAAAGAGGTTAAGACTCTCTTGGTAGGAACCAGTAGGCAAGAGCCTCAGGAATGACTATTTTTCTTTCCTGACTTCCCCATAAGAGGACGTAGCGAACAATTCCTCCTGCCTCAGTTGATGGCCTCTCCCCTAAGAGTTCTGTTGCCTGTCTGAGGACAATATTGTTCGTACAGGGATGCTGTAAGAATGAGCAGAGTTTTATGAGGAAGGAAGAGATGACGCCCAGTCTCACTGCATAAGCACTAAGAGTGACAATGACGCAGTTAAACCGCTAAGTAGATCCAAATTATATGTGCACTAGATCCAAATGCTGTCTTTGGGACTTTCATTCTCTGTTTTGTTCTTTGCAGAGGTTGCTAAAGATTAATGATTTATGAAAGCATCAGGCTGCACTGTGTTTCCCTGGGTCCAGTTAAGGAAATCCAATAAACATGGGAGTTCTGTGTGGTGAACATATGTATCTTTCTTCCCCTGTAATGTTAGGACTGTCAAAATGAAACTGGTAGGTTGGAAAAGAGTCTGCTGAGGAGCCAAAAATGAGAACTAGCACTGGTAAAACCTATCAGATAAGTATCAGAGCAGTGCTATCATAGTGCACTGTGCTGTTTGAGGAAGAAAAGCAGCAGTGGGGTCTAACTGGCCAAAGAGTTCAAGATACCTGGGGTTTAGGTCTGCTTCTACTGACAATCATCTGTTGTATGACCTTGGGCAAGCACACTTCTTCTCAACACTTGCTTCTCCCACTGTTTATTTTGCCTTATCTGTTTAAATTGGAAGCTCTCAAAATGAAGTTTGGCTCCCCATGTGTATTCAAAGTTTGGGGCTCAAGGTGCTACAATAATACAAACAATAATAAAAAGGATTGAGTGATGCAGTATAATCACATGAATAATAGGGTACCTTTTAAGATGGTTCTTCCTGCGAGATCATCTTTGTGCTAATAAGTTCTGTTTACTCAGGGAATATTCAATAAATAATAAATAAAACCTCAGGCTGAGACTTTCCCAAGCACAGCAGGTAATTTAGGTGTATCATCCATTAAAATTAATCCAAAGGGTGCATCTAAACCCCTTAGCACTCTCAGAAAATTCTTAGCTTTAGTGTTTGATTTCCAAGCTAGGCAATTGGCAGGGTGGTCTCTGTACCCAGTGGACAGTGGGGTAGAAATTAAGAGGAGTAATGGGCACACTTTTGTGCAGAGCTTTTACTCACCTGGGCAGCTTTACTGGTCATCCAGTTGCTCTTGCTCCCCTGTAGCCCTGTGTGAAGTCCCTGGGAACTGATCACTACAAGAGGTAGGGCTGGGAGACTTTTGCCTCTGGATTCTGCAGATGAACAGATTGGGCAAAGAAAGGAAGATTAAAAAGGAGAAATAACACCTTCATTGCATGCAATATGACTCTACCTCTTCTACCCCCACTGCTCCAACCTGAAATTGTGTTCCTGAGAGCACACAGTGCTGCTCTTGCTTTCAGCAAGGGTCAGTGGGGGACCATGGTGGATTCAGCAAATGGGAAGTTTAAAGCCACTTAAAGCCACTCTCCATTTCTCACCTCCAATTTCTTAAACCTAGTGCAATGGGGGAGGAACAGCACCAGTCTTATTGTAAATGCCACATCACTATGTAAGACAGGACTGACGTGCTTCGAAAGGTGCTCACTGCAGCTTTCGTAGATCACTCTGTCTCTGTCAGCATGACAGATAACAGCCTCCAGACAACTATGAACACATTAAAAATATACTTCCATCTCTGAGCAATCGCACGTCAGTGCAGCGCTGTCTCACCGTGGAGGAGCAAAGAATGCCGTACCTCTGGGAGAGCTGTACAAACATCTGCGTCTGCTTCAGCTCTATTTTTCACTATTGTTCCTTCCTGACAATTTTGCCACCCTTGACAAAAACCCCAAGTGAGAGCTAAAAATGAAATGAGTTCTTTCTGACATGTGCATGCATATTTAAGCATTTCTGTCACTGTATGTTAGAGTTGCAGGCACTCTAACAATGCTGCTTAGTTGCTTGCTTCTTGCATGGCATCAGTAATATTAAGCTATACAGTTTCAGAAGCTGAACATATCTCCTCTTTCTTCCCATTTCATATTGGCCATTAAACTTAAATTATCATCAGAATCACAACAAAACAGAGCAGTGTCTCTAATTCTGTGAAGAAACGAGGCTGACAACACCAGAACAAAATACACATCATTAACAGAGCCCTGCTCATAACGCTCTTAAACACGCAGCTCTGTGAATATTCATACTCTATTTTTGAAGGACACTAGGCTTAAATCTGGAAATTTCAGTTATGTTATTGTTTCACAGATCAGAACACCAAGGAAAAACAACAGCTTTGTGTTGTTCAGGGTACCTATGCCTCAGTAAACAAGGCAGAGGCAAGTTTCCCTACCAAAAAAGAGAGATGGTAGGTCTGCATTTAAGTGACTTGTACCTCACTTTTAAAGAAGTGAATTGTGAATATTATGACTCTGGATTCATCATTAGATGACAGACCAGATGGTTGAAGGCTCTGAGTGCAGTCTCATCCCTATGCAGAGGGATTTCTACAATTGCATAGTAACTGTTATTGGAAGTTTCCATACACATGTAAATCCCTTTGTACTAGAATGAGAAAACCCTTTGACACAAAGCATTATGTCCATTACAAGAAGCAGAATGAATAGCTAATAGTCATTGCAATTAAACTGAAAATCCATTTGGCCTGCTGGCACCTTGAATATAAAGCAGGAATTTTATAAATTATATCTTTCATTTGAACAGCACCTTTCATGTCAGTGACACCTTCACAGATACGAATAGCAGCAAAGTCCAGTTACATGTATTGCAATGAGATCCAAATAAAATTTTAATGCTCAGGATGTACTGAGAAGGCATTGGTCTGCTTAAATTTATTTCATCTGTATACTAAGATATCAAGTCTATGTATTTACTGTAGTGCATTATAAAAAAGAGACCTGTAAACCTTAAAAACATCACTGCAGTCCCAGATGAAAAAGCCCTAAGCACTTACTGTTAGTAAAACCCCACTGAAGCAGATTCCCAGCCTAATGCCAAAAAAGTGTCACCAGAAGTGCTCAGTGAAAGTAACCTTCCTGAGAGGTAAGGCCAATTGCCATTAGCATGGTCTTAAAATAGCCAGACAGTTTCTGAGGATGATCCTCAGGTCCTTGCTCCAAGATGTTAAGCTCTTGGATCTTAGCAGGATTCCTTGAAGGCAAGCATGAACCTCTCCTGAAGATTGCTGGATATCTCAAGCATGATCATGCATGGAACAAATAGCTAGGCCATCCTTACTTTATTATATTAATTAAGAAGAGTTTCTACTTCCATACTGTACTGAATTCTTGAGAGGAGAAATTCAATAACATGCATCAGATGTTACTACAGCCACGGTAGTCATACTGATAGGAAAAATATGCTTGACACAATCTCTCATTGCTGCACTGATACCCAGTTCACTCATGCATTTGGTCCACAAATGGATCTGTGTGCTACCTTTTGCTGTTGTTTGTAAAGATGGTGTCCTGGGTTTAGCGGTAGCAGTCAGTTTTTCTCGTTCTTACTAGCTGGTGCAGCGCTGTGTTTTGACTTTCAGTCTGGGAACAGAGCTGATAACACCGATGGTTTTAATTGTTGCTAAGTAATGTTTATTATTTATTTATTATCCAAAAGCATTTGTGACCCACGCTACACACTCAAACAATGATTCTCAGCCTCAGAGAAGTCAGTCTATTCTGCAGAGAATATTAAAAAATAACACTCCAGAGACATAATTTTTAAACGTCTGTTCAGAGCAGTGTTTCATAGTCTTATAGAAGGCGTTCTTATGGGAATGTGTCTAGAACTACTCAAATAAAATTATGTATTTTTCTCATTTCCTCATTCTAAACTCTGTTTATTGCAAACAGCATTTAGTTACCATTCACTGCACTGCAGAATTTTGCTACATTGAGATGAATTAAACTATCTTGGGGAACTCACCCAAAACTCGGTATTAAAACTATACCCAAACTCAGAAAATACGAACTAGAGAAATTACCTAGAATGCTTCATCTATGACTTGTCTTGGAAGCAGAACTGGTAAATATATTTTGCACATGAACTTAGCATTAATTTATTGGTGCTACTTATTCCCAACCTTCCCCCATCAGTGGCCCTGGATGGAGCTCAGCAAATGCCCCTACCAAGTGTCTCAAGGCCATTGAGACCATATATCATAATTGTTTTGCTTGGAGCTCCACTTCCATCCTGCCTGATTACAGAATCTCATGAATCTGAAACAAGTAGAAAAAACAGGAACAATCATTCGTTCTCCGTTATTCAGAAGACAAAGGCCAGGCCTCTTCTTTCAAGAAAGAATTTGCCTCAAAGTGAATTTATAACACTGAAAAATGGAAAGGTTGTTTTTGTGGAAAAAGCCTGCAAGCAATTCTGTTTCTCCCCGTAGAACTACAACTGCATCCTTTAGGGCAAAAAAAGAACACTCCCATTGCCCCCAACCCAAAGAAAAAGCTGAATACTTTAAAAAGCTGTTATTTACAAAATAAATAGATGTATTGAAATGCTATTGTTTTTTCCCCCAAAAAAAGACAGCAGGCACAAGTTTAATGTTAAACCTACCAGTAACTCGCAGATAGCAAGGGTCCTCTCAGTAAGTCAACCCTTCTGCTGATTTCCATGTAGTTGCATGAACTTACTCAAATTTTCAAGTCTTCTGATGAGGTTCTTAGAGTCCTTCCTTTCTTCTCCTCTGTTGTTGGAGAAAGGACAGCTAGACCCATGGCTGGATAGACCCACCTTCAAAGAGGCCAAACTTTCAGTAGGTCACACACAATGCAAAAGTTATTTCTGCCCTTTGCTGAAGAAAGACTGAGCTAGTTTGGCTTTTTTATTATTATTATTTATTTTAAATGAGTCTATGAATTCAATAGCACTTGCTATTGTCTTGTGCGTGTGTGTGGATATGTGTATAAAATGAAATACGAACCTGTGTTTTAGTCTAAAAGAGGAAAGGAGTGCAAATGGAGGGTCATCGTAAAGCTGTGTAGGATATGGGGAAGTCAGCCAAAATGACCTTTCAGAAATGGCAGCCTTCCCAGCCTTAGAGTCTTTTGTGAAAAATAAAATATTCTATTACATTATTTTCCAATTTCAGCTCTCTCCCCCATTGGGCTCCAGGGTCATACATTTCCGAAAGTTTGGATATATTTCGCTGCTCACCATCTGCCTCAATAGCTGGACATATTGATCATCGACACCAGGACCAAACAGCTGTGGCCCAAGGACACCAAGCAGCCACCAGTGTCATGCCAGTGGGAATATCCATGCTCCAGATCTCTGCAGCCTCACTGACCGCAACACTGTGGGTGCACAAAAGTAAACTCCTCTCCCCTGCATACAATTGTTTTGCCACATTAAGACGAGCCTGGGTGTAAATGAAAATGCTTTACTGTACCCTGAATTTGTGGCAATGTGCAATGTTGATTTCTCCTTTCCTCCATGCAGAGAGTGATGGATATTTTACTTTGTGGTGGGTTTACAAACCTTTGCCCAGTCTATTGTGGCATGCATCACTATGCAGTTAGTCTCCATATGTATGGCATTTGTAAAGCCCTTTCTTATAGTTCAGGTTCCTTCTCACAAAATTAGTTTCATTACTAAAGAGGAAAAATATTTCAGCATGAAGCTGCACAAGAAGCAGCCAACCAGCTTTGCACTTGGCTCAAACAGGCTGGTCCTAATTAACTCATGCAGAGGCCTGAAGTACTACAAACCTCCTGCACCAGGCAATGTGTTACACTCCACAACAAAATCATTTGGAAGGGCTGGGCAATGTAACCTCAGAACTTTCCCCTAGAAATACGCATTCGTGTTTTACAAAGCAAATGACCTATTTTCATACTCAACAAATACTTTCTCCTCCTTTGCCAGCTACTTACATTTTCTTTCTCAGATACATGAAAGAAATACAGCTGGTGGCGTAAGTATGTGATGCTTTTCGTCCTATATATATATATATATATATATATATAGTTTTATATATAATATATGAATACATATATTTTATATATAAAAAATATAAAAAATATTTATTTTCAGGCTTTTTTGCTGGATATTGAAGAATGTAATCAGCATTTTCAAATTCCATTGTTTGGGGGAATGGAGCTCTTGCAAATGAGGGCTAGATACTTCTGATATTGGTGTCCCCCTTTAAAGCACACTGAACTCTCATGACTGAGAAGACATTAAGACAAAGGGTAATTATTCAGAACTATCTTTGTAGATCTCATCCTGGGATTATCCAGATATCCTGATAATCCAGAGGTTAATTTAGGAACAGTCAAAAAAACCCCACCAACCAACCAAAAAAAAAACCCCAACAAACAAAACCTGATTCTTAAGAATTATGGAGGTGAACTGAAAATGGTGACATTTAAAGAATATGTCAATATTTCTTTTTGTTCAGTTTGCATATCTTATTGTGAGATGTGGTAGAAAAAACCTAACAGCTAGACAGGCGAGGCCCCAGGCTGCTTTACCAGACAACATGATTTTGGAGCGATTATCCTAAAGTGTTCTGGCCTAAAACCCACTATGCTTCATGGCAACTGCCTGCTTTTCTAAAAGCAGATAAACACATTCTCTTCATGTGGAGTAAAGCAGATGAAACATCTGACCTCCAGGTGTTGCTGTCACAGTTTCCTTGCTATGAATTCTCTAAATTCCCAACTATTTGCTCAAACCTCTGTTGGCTTCCTATGTGGTAAACAGTACCTCTGCCCCTTTTCACTGGCAAGCAATAAATGCCAGAAATGGGCCATTCACATGCATACACAGTGGCAAACAGGAAAACTGTGCTCTACTGTAACCACAATAGAAAAGGATTCCTGTACTTCACCTCATACTAGACGTCCCTGATGTTGGTGCAACCAGGAAAGAGAAGAAAAATAAAATCAAAGTTATGTTACCCAGTAACTGAACTGAAAGTTCTCCTTGCTTGTTTGCAGTCTGTCTCCAGAGCGCATAGCAAAAGCCCTTGTGATAGTTGTATACGTGTTAATTGGCCATGTCAGTTTGGAAAGGATCGTCTCTTCTCTTGTTAGACTGAAATCTGTTGGGGAAGGGGCTCAAAGGATGCGAATAAAAGTATCGTTTTTAATTTCAGTGTCATTACGTTGGTTTACATTACTGGAGGAGCTAGTCTCATAGGCTTGCCTGCACACAGCTTGGAACAGAAGAAACATGATAGATTCAGGTCTATGTACAATACCAGTACAAAAAAACCTGTATAAAATTACAGGTGTTGCAAGAGGGTACTAACAGTTAGATTTGAGTATCTAATGCAGGGAGAGAGTGGGGGGAGAGCTGGTATTTTGAGGTCAGCTAGAAGCTATTGTGTTTGGAAGTGAAAGGAAAAAAAATGTTCACGTTGCTTTCATGAAACGTGTAATTTTCCATCTCCCTTGCCATGTCTTGAGAGCTTAATTGGACACAGTTGAGGTAGACACAAGCCCAGCTCCTGTCTTAAGCTTTTATTTCCAAAGGTCACAGATTTCGCGCTGATCCTCTGCATTATGCTATAATTTCCATGAGAACCTGAGGAGGGGAACATTAATTGCCTGTGACTATAATTGGCTTCATGATGGCTGGGAACACACACACCAAAACAGCTGTCAAACATGTAACCTGGCAGAAAGTCACCAAGTGTCAGGAGAATGCTCTGAACAGGACTGTCATTTTCTATGCCTGCAGAGACTCTGTGATCAAGACAGATCTCTTGACATAATGATTCTCAAAAGTGACTAATTTGAAATAGTTTCAGCTGATGCAAAGTGAAGATGCAAAGCATGCAAGGGCTGCTGGCAGCAAGGCTCATCTTAAATAGTGAGAGAGAAATGTGGTCTCCTAGACCTCTGTGTGTTGAGGCCACTACGAGATCACTGTGGTACCAATTACACAGCGTTGACATTCGTGGTCAAGGGGCAGTTCATAGAAGTGAGAAATCAAAGGAGGAAACCACTGGATACAGTGATCATCAGGTACATGTGGTGTAATTGGCATTAACATCAGACCCAGCCTCAATTCTGCTAATTCAAAACCAGTCCCTTTTTTGAAGCCAAGCAGGGCAACTCAGATCAGTCAAAATGTCATCAGACAGTTCTGCTCTTTGTGTTACTACTAGAAATAGCAGTTCTGCTCTCTAAGACAACTGAAAAACAACTATCCTTGACGTAATACGTACTAAAGCGGAGAGTTTTGACTGTGATTTTTAGATATATACTTGCCAGTTATACAACAGTAGCCTGTGCTCTGCAAGCAATTGCCTTAATGCTGGGCCAGTCTTCAGCTTACCTTCACTCTGATGGGATTCCCACCTTGGAGTACCATGATGTTACTCCTTTCAATACTGTTATAGCAACCATTGGCTATCAGTGTTATTTCTGTTTCAATAGAAAATCCTGAGCCCCACTGAGCTATGTGCAGAGAAAATCCAGTGTGAGTAGTACTCCATGTCTCAGGGAGACAACAGTCTAGATAGACAAGATGAACAGGGAAGGAAAGGGAAAGAAAAGCTTTATTGATGCCGAGCAGAGACATGGGCTATGAAAGGAATTGGCCAAGGTCACAAAGAGAAGTCTGTGCTACAGAAATGATCCCAAGGCTTTGCCAACCAAATCCAGTGCCTTCACATAGAACTCAGTTTCAGCCCAGAGAAGGGTAATTCAAGATGCAGTACCTGTGAAGCTAGTTTTGCTATTTTCTGCCAAGGAATGACATGGAGTGGGGACCAATGGAAAAGGCGTGACTATGCCTGCAGTTCTCTGGATATGTGTTCAACTAGAAGAAAGGTGTTTCAGCTCCTCTCTAATGGACTTCTTAGGCACTGTTCTTGTGTTATTACAGGATTTTCTCTTGCTTTCAAGCAGCTGTTTATCACACTAATGAAGTGAATTGAAAATGGAACAGTTGCTAAAAACCGTATTTCCTGAAGCCCAGTATATGAGAAACTAGCAAAAAGTCTATTAACAAAATGACTATATATAATGACCAAAAGGACTTGTAAAGTGACATATTTCTCTGTGGCCATGGATTTAAATAGTTTGCTGCATGTTTCTGCTGCAAAATGCAAGGCAATAATCAAATGAAAATCCTCTCAAAAACGCAATTATAGATCTCAAGTGTCAAGCATGCGGGTACTCACATTTCAGATTAGAATTATAGTTTATTCTATAGAACAGAGCAAATGACATCCGACAACTATAATTAGAGTTAAAAATGAACTTACTCCTTCACACACCTACATATTTACACAGTTGGAGGGGAGAAAGTAAATACCCTGAACACACTGTGTGTATATGAACACATGGGCACCCTCTCCCTTGAAGGCAGCTGCTTCTAGCAATGCAACACTAGAACATGAGTAGTACAATAGTTTTGGTACATGTTTTTCTCCTGAGTCCCACAAACTGGGTCATACAAGAAAAAGCCAGTTCAAGAGTCCCATATGTTTATTACAGTGGCACAAAGACTCTTCCCATGTGTGCAGAGCACTGTGTGGAGCAGACTATGCTAATCAGTGCCACAGCTGTTCAGGGGAGTAACATATAGCACTGAGCTTGCTTTTTACCTCAGTAAAATTAATCTTAATTATAGCAACTCATTCACAACATTAATGTGAAATACGCTGTAAAGCTGAATGTAAATTACAAATTCAATTCAATTCATACCTGCAGCAGCTCTTTTTTACATGATTAGGGAAAGTACTGTAAAAGCAGCACCAAAATGCCTTGGAAGTCTTTTCTCTCTATCATAAGAGCAGGAAGATCCTATGCTAACAAGCAAACACTCTTGGGCAGAGCTAAAGAACTTGATAACACTGAGTGAAGCCAACAGGAAGACTCCCCAGACTGCAGATGAGGCCATGCATATATTGCTTTGCCATTTGGTCCTGGCTTCAAACTGAGTGAGCTGGAAAACGGAGAAAAAGAACAGCAGAGCCATCACAGTGACCTCTCTATGAACCTGGATTGGGTAGCGCTTTGCTCCCTCCCGCACTTTAATTCATATCTCTGTGCTGACTGTAATGCTGTGTACTGGCCCCAGCAAGAATTAAATTAAATATTTATACTTTTGTGATGAGATACTTTGTTACCTCGTAAAACTCGCACATATGGAACTCTATTAATTTATGCTAATTCCTTATTTCTCTAGAAGAGCCTTTCTCCTCATTAGCATTTGATCATTTAATACAGCTTTACAGCACACACTAAATTGAAGCCCATAATCTTTTGTAATTGAAGCTTTGTGTGCATTCATTGTCATTTAAGGAAAAAATGAAGGGGGAGATGTGTATGGGAGTATTGCCTTTGTGTGGCACGCAGGGCTCCGGGAAGGGATTAGCTCTGCAGGGAGCTGTTTGCAGTGCCAGCTGCAGGGAGCAGACTACATTTGGAAGGCTGGACCTGCCCTTATTTGTGTTGAGGAAGCACTTTCTGTTGACCTCAGTGAGGAAAGGCCCACTCCTCTGGCATACTGCCTGTGCCTGCCAGCTGTATCTGAGGATGGTGGTAGGAAAAGAAAGTGGAGGTGGAAATTGCGGCCCACAGGGCAGACCTGCAGCCAAAGGAAATTGCCCAGTTCACTTTATCTATCCATCTTACTTCTGTCTCCTGCTACAGCCCATTGCAGTCCTGTTGTCCTTGCCAAACCTTGCCATTATGTTCCTGACATTATGTTGAGATAAGATTACTGGGGAGGAAATCAGTATTGCTTCCCTTGCATTTCCTTGTCCAGTGGACCAAATTCACTTACCCACAAGTCTAATGAAATGAAACAAGTATCTCTGGCCAGTGCAGAATCTGTTCCTCTTGCTGGGATTGACCTCTGTTCTGGTACCAGCTTCCCAGGCTCATCTGTGGCACTCGTCAGGAGGCTTGTTCCAGCACTCATCTCTGGCCTCAAGCAATAAATCAGAAATAAACCAAAACATTTCCCATTTTCAGAAAGGAAGACAACACCGTGTTTTTCTTTCAGTACCAGAAATCAGCAGGGAGCAACAGGATGCAATGTTCAGTTTCACATTGCTCTGTCTTATGTTCCCTTTCTCCCACTTTGCTGCTAGCAGCTGGGGGTCTTTAGCACATTGAAGAGAGACAACTAGCCAGCTTCTGGATGTTTCTAGCAGCACTACAAAAGTCTTTTATATTTACAACAGCACTATAAAAGTATATGATTTATTAAAGTGTCAAATTTATGTCATAGGGCACAGAGGAATAGCTTTGTGCTTGAGATACTGGGGTTTTTCTCCAGTAGTGTTCACTTTGTTCACGATTCAAGGAAACTAGAAGGCACCCATCATTGCAACAATTCAACGAATACTTTGAGGTTTTCAGTGCTTCTGTGTATTTCACACACAGTTAAATGGGGCTCACTTTTACCTCGCTGAATTCTCTACATTGTGTTTCATGAAGAGGAACTCACACACTCCTGCCCAGCTACCGTTCAACTTGAGCTGGTGGGAGTAGAAAAGCCAATGGTTAAACAGAGTCTAATAAAAGTTTCCAAACACAGACTGCCTGATTTTACTGATATGAGTAATCTCACTCAGGTTAGGACCTTCTGATACACCTGTGTCAAAATTATTGTGAGTTTTAATGTAAGAGCTGTCAAGTACCTGCAGACTGCAGTCTGGTTTTATACTTACTTGACATTTACAGCAGTAAGGTTCACATAAAGGCACTCAGCTTCCCCCAGCACAGTTGAGTGATAGTTCAAAGCTAGGGCAGGGCTGAAAGAGCAGAAATCATCCAGCTGTGTAAGATTAATAATTGTAATGTACAGAGGCCCCACTACATCTTTGGGGAGGAGTTTGTGAGCACTACCTTACATGCATCCTTAGAACTGCATAGAGGGAAGCGCTGGATTGAATGTTATCATCCATTCTCAGGGACACACTGACAAAGACATAAACAATGAAAAAGCTAAAATACTCATTGCCCCAGTTACAGAAAACACCTGCAGGGAGCAGAGCACTTAAAACTCATTTAAGTCTCATTGAGTTCAGTGAGAATTAAAAACATGTCCACTGGCTGCTCTTGAATCGAGGTGTAAGAGACAACATTGCTATGTTTGTGCTTACACATTGTGGACATAAAGCAATGACCGTAACACCAAGCACTGTGGCGTGGGCAAACACATTGTATCAGCAGTTTGAAATGGAAAAAAAACCCAACCACCTCTACATATTTATGTTTAAAAAGCACTTCCTATTTAAATGCTATCTGCCTGCACTGACGTTTATTTAAATTGTCAGTTAATCAATTAAATCTATTTGAGCTAGCAGTACATCACAGTAAATCAGTGTAATCACCTTCATCTTCATTTAAATTTAACTGGACTCATCTCTCTGTTCTGCCCCTGATCAGATACAAGTCAGAAGTGAGAAACCAGAAGGATCCAATTTTACCTGTTGGAGTCATGCATCTATGTCGCTAAAGTCATCCTTTTGGGGGAGCATGTGTTTGTGTTCCAAAATGCTCACTTTAGTACCTTTTTTCCTAGGGCAAGGAGAGGAGGAGATTGGATTACTCACCTAGAAATTAACAGACAACCTAAATCTTGTCTAAATGCTTTATCAAATAGCTCTTCAATTTTCCTTTACACTTGAATCAGCCAGGAACCAAGTGTACCCATGTGTCAGCAAAATATGCTCAGGTCTCTATAGAGGTGACGGTCAGCTAGTGAAGGAAGTGTATTTCAAATCAGTGCTCTCAGCCAGTTACGCCGACCATAAAATTACATGGTAAGTGCCTTTTAAAGACAGTTACCACATGGTTATTGTGGCTTTCCAAATTAGACTGTCATCAGGAGTGTTAAGAAGTGAAAGATACAGGTAGGGAACCTGTTAATTCCTTAGCTCCGGCAGGTTGGAGCTCCCAATGCTTATTCATTTTGCATTAGCAAGAAACATCAGAACATCTCAGCTCCCCACACCACGAGGTAAATTATTCCTGGAGCACTGTACTTGGTAGCTTCAAGTTTAATTACCTTGTAATCTGCAGGTCGTGTTATTACTTTGTGGTTATATGTTTGGGGTTTTTTTCATACCTATTTATATAGCCTATAAAAGAAAGTGACATTGGAATGGATTTTTCCAAATTGGTCCCATGCATACAGTTCCTTCAGTGTCTGAAAAAATGAGACTCTGCTGTCAGTGAGCGTCTACTGGCTAAATCTATAAGCTGTCTTAAGAATGAAGCACCTATTAATGTCTTAGCAAGGCGCAATGATTTTTGTATAAAGCCAAAACATATACTACAGTTGATTATTTTATATTAAACTCATGGGACCAGGGCATGTATTTAAGAAAGAATTCATATTTTTGCCAATGTGAATTCATTTTGAAGTAAAGATAGCTGGCCCCAGTTCTGCTTGGGTAGTATTCCCTGATGGACATAATCCAGAACAGGCTTATCTCAAAAGATACATTTAGATCACAAGTTTGATTTCTTTTATCAGTATTTTTTGTGATGTTTACTGAATTCAGCAGCCAGCCCTGGATAACAGAAGAACAGACTCTTTGGTGGCTGAGAGCCCATGTCCCAGCATAGAAAGATGGTCAAGTTCTGCATCCTTCTTTGTTCAAGAATAGTTCTCTCATCAAAACCTTTCCAAAAAGAAGAGTCTTATGCTTGGAATTTGTGACAAACTCAGTGTTTGAGTCTGTTTACAGGGGAGAAGTGTACCGCTCACTACTGTACAGAGGCACATCTCCATCACTCTGGAGAGAGGCTGGGTTATGGCCAAAGATTGGTCCCTCTGACTGAGGTGGAACATTTGAAGTATAGAGATACCTGGCTTTGAAGAAAGTATACGAAGTTACTGTAAGTTCTGTATTGCATTTAACCGCATAAATATTTTACAGCTTTTCTTAATGTACAACCCACCAACGTATTAACCTTTGCAACAAAGAATGCATTGAAATCTTTGTTGTGTGGTACTTGATTAATTATCTCATTGTTTTTTAATTGTAGAGAACCCTAGTGTGTTATTAAACAGTGTATAACTTCTTTACTATGTAAGGGAAGAAGTAAATATATATATTGGTTGCAGGCAGCATCTTCAAACTTTTCTTTATCTTGGAAACATTAATGGGTTTTCCAATTAAATGTTAAAAATATGTGCAATAACATTTTTTGGGATGTTTTGAGCATTTACCTGGTTAAGGGAGGAGGGAACGTTCGCTCTGACGTTTTCATCCAGAGGGAAAAAAAAATGTAATTTCAAGCAGTTTTTAGTGAATTTAAGTATCTATCTCATATAATGCCTGGCTTACCCACAGAGAGATCCAGTTACTGTGCTGGAGGAAACACTGTAGGAGGTTGTGAGCTCTTCGTTATGAACAGGATAATCCGTTGCACTTACTGGTGTTAATACTGTTTTTGTCTGTCAGATTAATGTTACTAACAGATTTTGCCCACCTAATTTTCATTTTCTTTGTGTCCTTTCGGATCACAAGTATCATGTTCAGTATGATCTTAGTAATAGTTTGAGCAGCAAGTAATACACAAGATCTGTTTAGGATGAAGCATGGATTGATATGATGGGATTCACCTTAAAACTATGAATATATTTTTCTCCCTTCCCTCCTTCCCCTACTTTCCTACTTCTTTGTGAATCAGGAATAAAACCCAGATGCCCTTTGCAATATGAAAAACTGATGTACTTTTGTAAGCAGATTTTCTGAAGGCACCAAGCCTTGGGATTTCATTGGGTAAATCAGATGCTTGCAAGCAGTTCTGCTTATTTAAAGGAATGGGTGGCTGTACTATTTTCCTGAGAAGCTACAATCAAGAGTGGCAATTTCCACACCTGAGTGAATAAATATGTAGTAACTTCAGCAAAACATGCACAGGTGGAATCCGCAATCACGATTCCACTGTGCACTCCTTTCTGGCTAGAAAAAAGACATTTTTCCTCTGTTCAGCTGAAGTGTTCTCAATGCTTCTTACAAAACCAAGGGAACCCTTCCCACTGCATGCAAAACCCTCTAAGGTTTCATCTCTCATATGAAGAAGTAATAGAATAATAGGAAAATCTTGACGCAGCCTGGTGCACTTATTCCAGGTGCCTGCTGATTGACAAAGCAAGCCTCAAGAGCCATCTAGAGGTTGTTTGGCAAGAATCATTCACAGTATTTCAAGAACGTGGCTTATGCATGCCAGAAAAAAAATGCCTAGTTCCTTCAGATTTTGGTTTAATGGTAAATCAGGAACACCTCTAGTTATACCACTGGAACTTCAGCAGTGCGGAGATGGTGTCAGAGAAATCACTCCCTTCACTGACAGTACAACTGTTTTATTAATGAGAAGCTGCATTCATATGCTACAAGGAAAAGTATTACAGAAAATGCTGTAAGGCAGAAAGCATTTGGCATGAGAACTGTGCTCCTGTGAGCCCCAGACACACTTCAGTTGATAATAATGAATTAGTAAGGGGATAAGCGGATTTAGCCAAAACTGGCACACAGTTGGGATTTACTTAATTATGAAGCTATTACAGCCCTGATGGTATTGTCTATTCTGTTCTGGCTTCCTCTTAAGTCTGTGTTGAATCAAACCAAAATCAATAGTGCTTTGAACAGCGGCCATCGTTTGCAAGAGGATGGTAAGAGAAAGAAGTTAGAAGGGGGTGTCTGTGAGCTCACTTCATACTTTTTAGATAGCCAAATTGTGCCAGTCTGCAAATAGAGACACCTTCTCTTTGGATGGAATGCTGTAGACTTACTCTTGAGGTACCTGCATGGCTGCTTAGAAGTAAAAGAGAGAACAGAGGGAAGAGGGTTTTGCAAACAGTGGTGGGAACAGTTCTGTTCCAGCAGATGTTCCCATCTGCAGCTCCAGTCTTTGGTGGACTGTGATTTTATTCAGATTTCAAGACATCTCCAGACACAAGTGGTTTTTAATGCTATCAATGGAGCTAATTTTCTGTCTCTTGAGTTCATATCTCTATTTGTCAGGAAAAGAGCAAGCATGACTTTTCACTAAATCAGACTGAAACCTCTTCATAATACCCTCTATCCTCCAGACAGAAGTTTAATGAAGTCCTTCTGCTGTAAGCTGCTTTGATGTCAATACATCCTCTGTTTATCTCAACAAGGAACTTGAACTTGAAAATCTAAATATACTTTGCACTAACTTGATAAATACCAAGTATACTTATTAAAATCTGAGTAGGATGCACATGTGTATAGAAAGTAATTCAACAAGCATATTATGTATTCACTTTAAGTTATAGCATATGCTATGGGTTTAGAAGAATCTCTGATATTTCCTGTGTAAATCAATCTACTGGAGGAAGTATTTAAATACCAGACTGGAATAGCTGAAACACAGGGGGTGGACTACTGGTGTAGCACCAATAAATCTGATCCCACAAAGCTCTCTAGAGATACACAGCAGTCTGCTCTAGGCAAAGAAGATTCCTGTAACTTGGGCTTATTTGGATTTTCCACTGAGACTGAGTTTCTTGGGGAACCAGAATGCAGCTAGCAGCAGCACAAGTTTAATTTCAGGATATTAAAACTTCCTGAAATGTTTCTAAAGCAATAACCCAAACAGTTGCTATCCTGGTTTCAGCTGAGATAAAGTTAATTTGCTTCCTAGTAGCTGGTGCAGTGCTGTGTTTAGGATTTAGTATGAGAATAAAGTTGATAACACACCTATGGTTTTAGTTGTTGCTAAGCAGTGCTTCTACTGAGTCAAGGACTTTTCAGCTTCTCATGCCCTGCCAGGGAGAAGAATGGAGGGGCACAAGGAGTTGGGAAGGGACACAGCCAGGACAGCTGACCCCAACTGGCTCCATACCATAGGATGTCATGCTGAGTATATAAACTGGGGTGAGTTAGCAGAGAAGGACTATCACTGCTTGTGGACTTGCTGGGCATCAGTCACTGGGTGGTGAGCAATTGTATGGTACATTGCTTTTTATTGAGTTTTATTCCTCTCTGTTATCTCCCCTTTCATTACAATCATTATTATTAGTAGTAGTATATTTTACTTTACTTCAATTATTAAACTGCTCTTAAGTCAATCCATGGGCTCTACCTGTTGCCTGGTTCCCCTCCCCATCCCATGGTGCAGGGGGTAAGTAAGCGGCTCCATGGTCCTTAGTTGCCGGCTGAGGTTAAACCATGACAGCTGCCTAATGGATTCCCAGGGCTGCTCTCTTCATGCCAGCATGTGCACCTGTGAGATGTCTGTAAAAACACCACCTGCAAAGCCACGTCCCAAGCAGAGCTCCACTTCTGCATTATGCATGAACCTCATTGCTCTCACCAGATGTAGGTGGATAGGGGGAACTAACGCAGATGCTGCCAGGGTTTTTTGAATCCTGAGAGAGGGAAAGAGAGGTTTTATCAATACATATTATGAATGAGCTGAATAGAAATGCTTCCATAAGGGATTTCTGGCTTCAAGATGTATAAACTGGCTCGATCAAAACACTGAGGGAAGGAGACAACAAAGATAAAGACTTCAGGGGCACTACTGTTTAGTATTTGCCAGCTATTCCAGCTATGTCTCCAAGTGTCAGTGAAAACATACAAATAATAGAAAGGTGGAATCTGAAAATCACAGCTAAAGGATTTCTCTAACAGAGATGTGTTTTCCAGTATATCTGAATTCAGGACATTGGATGGAAAAAGTAAGATTTATGGGTCCTAACCTTTGGATAAACAACTGCACAATAAGAAAACATTTTCTTATGAAAGATGCTAAAACACAAGTTCAGTGTAATGGCACAGCTGCATAACTAACAAAGAGGAACAAGCAAAACGTGAGCAAACCAGACAGTATGTGGAACATAGAAAAAAATTATATATACATGTGTATACACACATGGATGCAATATGAATAGGAGGACAGCATCTGCTGCTAACTCAGCCATGCTGCACATTAGACACTGCAATATATAATCTATCAAATGGGTGAGATCAAAATAGTATAAATGATGCTAATAATATAACTCTGACACACTATGGCCAGGACTGGCCCACAGAGAAAGGCAGGGCTCTCACTTTGAATGTAGGGTGGGTTGGGACTCCTTAGGCTAGTATAACATAAACATGGTTAGTTGAATGAGGTATAAATGAGTTTGACTTTCACATACTGATTCAGTGAGTAAAGTTCAAGTCAGTACTAGCAAGAGCTCAGAGGAGCAGACTATCTAGTTAAACCAGTGACCCTGCTTCAAATTGTTCAATGGGCTTTTGTAAAATACGATTTTAAACAGTTTTTGTGTAACATGATGTCATGGTGTAAGTGCAGTCAGTAACCCACGCAGCCGCTCGCTCACTCCCCGCTCCCCGCCTCCCCGCTCCCAGAGGGACGGGGAGGAGAATCGAAAGAATGTAACTCCCATGGGTTCAGATAAGAACAGTTCAGTAACTAAGGTATAACACAAATCACTGCTGCTGCCACCAGTGATAATAATGATGAGGGAAACAATAAGGGACAAGAATACAGTACCACCCATTGATACCCAGCCCGACCGAGCAGTGAACCAGCCCTTCTGGGTAACTCTCGGTTACATCCTGGACATGACGTGCTGTGGTATGGAATACCTCTTTGGTCAGTTTGAGTCAGGTGTCCTGTCTCTGCTTCCTCCCAGCTTCCCCTCCTCCCTGGCAGAGCATGAAACTCACAAAGTCCTTGGTCAGAGTAAACATTACTGAGCAGCAACTGAAAACATCGGTGTTATCAGCGTTGTTCCCAGGCTGAACGTCAAAACCACAGCACTGCACCAGCTGCTAAGAAGGAGAAAAAAAGACTGCTACTGCTGAAGCCAGGACGCATGATACAACAGGGGTGACCCAACAGAAACAGAACAGGTAGTGCCTCAGACAGTCCTGGCATTTAGCACCTCTAAATGAAGTTGCAAATTCAAACTTCGCATGCAATATAATAAACATCAGAAATCAGGTATATTTGTCTAACACTTAAAAATGTTTCAAAAGATTGGTTATTTCCACAATTGCCTATTTAAATGGATTTAATAGATACATCCCTCAGTGAAGAGAAAAAAATAGCCTATGAAACCTCAAGTCTGTGGAACTCTGGGCCTTAATGAATAAACCCTTAGGGGTTCTTTCCTCCACTTCTTCACAACAACCATACCTTCACATAAAATCCAACTGCCTCCACTGAGAATAAGCAGGACTGAAAAACAGACATTAGTAGGTAATAAATTATTGAGAACAAATTAAACCAGCATGTAAACAGCATGTCTTTGAAAAAACAAGCTTTTGATGCCATTTGGAGACTACAGAAATAAGCTTCTCCACCCTAAGCTAAGTTGTCCTCAGTCTATTACATGTCTGATTGCTTCTGACAGAGGGCAACACTTCAGCAGACAGAAAGAGCCTAAAACACCCCTGAATATCAGTGAAATGCAAGAAAGAAATGCAGGTAAGAGATTAAAGGCAACATCTTGGGATGGCTGTTTGCTTCCAATTTTCTAGTAAACTAGCATCTATCTACAGCAGAGCCTAAGAGTGATGAGGTTTAGATTTGTATTTAACAGTAAAGAGCAGATTCTTTTCCTTACCCAGGGATCAGTGTTGTCATTCTCAGAGTCCCACAGAAATTAGTGAGATTACTGTGCAGTAAGGGAGCACTCACTGCGTGCAGGTTGCAGGTGCATTTATGTCCAATTTCAGACATAAAGTTTCCTCAAAACAGTCAACAAATGTGTTGGAGTTTTCCTTTGAGTGATGCAATTTGAAGACATTACTTTTTAATGTATCTTGTAACACATTTGCAGTCCCACTTACCCCCCAAGAATACTGTGGAATACATAACAACACTAACACTCATGATATATAATTAAAATCTGCAGCATTCAATGAAGAGTATCCTTTAAAATCTGCCATGCTGCCAGCTACATATTTTACATGATTGGAGACTGCCATGTACACTTTAGAAGAGCTATTAGTAAATACAGAACCACATCCTGCCTGTAGATGTTGGCAATGTGGTTTTACTTCATTTGCAAGTCTCCGTGTTCATAAATTACAGGCTAAGATGCGGTCCAAAGCCAGGAAAGTACTTCGGACCTTTGTTACTTTCTTTATTTTCCATCTCTTGAAGAACAGTAGTCTAGCTGTGAGCTCAAGAAGATGTTTATATTTGACTTCTGTGCAGCTGACTAGCCAAGAAAGAGGACAGAAATAAGAGTAAGGATTGCAGTGTGTGCCAATGTGTAAAGGAGAAGGTGTTGTGACCCTTTCTCTAGAGCATGATCTTTGTAACCCTCTGTTTTTGCCACTGTGAACAGAGTCTCAAACACTCAGTCTCCCCCAGCAGCATGTCCGCACCACACCTAGTTATCCTGCTGAAGGGTTTTCATCAAATTCAGATGTTTTCATCTGCTGTCTTTCATCTGTGGCACCAGGCTGCACTGCATCAGATTGGCTTTTATCAGCTCACAGTCCTGTTTGTCGTGTGAGGAAATACAGCTCGGATGCACTGAGGAAAAAATCTGTCCACATGAATTTGTCAGCGATTGCCTGTGCTTGGAACAGGAATATCTGAACCAAGATGGAGGGCAGATAGCGGGCTTTGTGAGCACAAATTCTGAGGGGTGCTACACCAGATAGCGTTTCATGATATGGATGTAGTTGTACCTTTAGTTCCCAGCCCTGGTACGTCCACACACATTTTACTGTGCACTTCAAGGAACTATTTGCAGCATTTCACCTGTATTTTCATACCTGCATCTGCTGATAGGACTGTATATTACAGGTCACCTATAGGCTGCAAAATTGTAATCCATGTATATGAGGTAGGATCCTGTAAACTAAGAGATTTTTGATGCCAAACGGCTTGTTTGCACAGCTGCTGTGTGCATGGGATCTCCACATTCACAGTCTTACCTTACCAGTACCAGCCTTCCCAGAAAAACCTGCCACCATCATAAGCAACTTCAATCAAGTCACTGAAGCTATTAATGTGATTACATTAATTAACATGCATTAATGTTTATCCAGAATCACTTAAAGAAGAATTATGTATATTAGACTCACTCAGAAAGAGTTTGAAGTGAGTGGCTACTACAGAGCTACTCACCAGTTAGGTTTGACACAAGTATTTTCAATTTGACAAAAGATGTTTCTGAACATTTTGAACCTTTGCTTCCAGTGTTTTTCTTCTTACAAATGGAATGTATTTCACTCTGCTCTTCAAGGTTTTGTTTTGCCATTTCTAACTGGTGCCCCTTCATTTTTTTATTTCAATGACATTTTTTCCCCCGTAAACGGTAATGTAATTGGTTTTGATTTAATATCCTGAAAATAAAAATACACTGCTTTGGGCAAACTGAGTATTTCTGATGAACCAAAAAATGACATTTCTTTCAGATTTCCTTTTTTGTTGTTTGTGAAACAAACAAACCAAGCAACCGAACCAAACCAAACACCCAAACATCCTCTTCTGGCTCAGTCCCCCCCACATACACCCTACTCTCCAGTTTTCAGCTCAGCTAGCACTTTGCAGGTAAGCCGAAAACAAGTGAGGGCATGAAACTTGGAACCCCTGAACTCAGATCTTGCAGGAGGACACTTAAGAAATACAATGACCCAGTTCTACCTGTAAAATCTTTCAGTTCAGGTTATATATATTAGAACTGGAAAAAAGTCACTTGGAAGTTCCCATTTCTTGCTGGACCAGTTCAGGACAATATTCCTATACATTACATGTTCAGCTACTTCTTTAGCTTTAAAGGTCTCAGGGCAAGAAAGGCTGACCTACGAGTGAGACACCTCACTTCAGAAGTCTCTCCCTGATATTCTTCCTCTGATATTCCCTAGTATCTTTTCCCAATATTTCTTGAATTTGCCTTTTCTTATTTTCAGCCCATTGTGCCTTAGGCACAGCCAGCTGTTTTCTGCTAATAGTGGAGTGTGTGTGATAGGCATAACATAATCAACACATTTCATGTACGGATTGTCCTGGCCTATGTCTTCTGTCTGGGTTCCTTTTGGGACATCCTCAACTTTTTCAGCATCCGGAATGAACTGATGACTGAGAGAACTTATATGATTGAGTAAAAGTACACTTACTGGAAGTGACAACTCTGTTCAGGTCTCAAAACTGGTGAGCTACTTAAAAATCAATTTTCCCTATTAGCCAATCAATAACCTAAAGGCAGCTTAGAGGTCATTGGAGCAAAATTGTCTCCCCTGAGTCATGAGCTGAGATCGCAAACAGCCCAGTAACCAAAGCTCTTCATCCTCCCAGTGCTGTAGTCCTCACAGAGCAAATATCCCTTTTGTCTATAAAAACACAACAAACATTGCAACAGCACCCTGGGTTTCCAAGTGAACAATCCTTGAAAGAACTGAATGGAAAACATTTTTATCCTTTGGGGTTTTTTTTCTCTCCTGCGTTACTTCCACTTTGCACACTTTACCCAGCACCTGCTTTTCATGATAACTCAGTTTACCCATGCCAAGAATAGCTGACAAGATGACAGAAGAACAGAAAAAAAGCAGGGGAGATATCGATAAAGCCAAAGAGATTTTGAGCACAGCACTTTCAGTGGGTGGGACGCATGTAAAACACAGGCTTCTCTGCAAAGAGGTTGAATTGAAGGGTTTCTGAAACCAACTCTAGGCTTTAAATCCACTGCAGTGTCATGTGAAAGGCACTGAACATCCTACAGAACAAGCTATGAAGGCACGATACGGATGTGCTGTTTTGTTGTACGCAGAGAAAGACTCAGCAAGGACTACGATGTAATTCATGTGCTGATTTCATGTAGTTTCACAGTATGGGGAACTTCTAACCCTCATGGAGGTTTCTAGAGATTTTTTGTTTGATTTACCCTGTTTTCTGAGCATCTCAGCATTTCAAACTCTTCAGAATAGCTGTCAAGTCATGAAAATCCAGTTAACCTCCTTTATGCTAAAGAATAGGAAAGTAAACTGTTTCCATCGGCAAACTTTTTCCATCAGCAAACTAGTTTCTTATGATCTTCATGTGCTATTGCTGTAGATATGGGAGGTGTAATGGACACTTGTCCATGTACATGTGAAAGAAAAGTATAAGGCACAGAAGTAAAAACATGCAATCACTGTTCTCACACAACCGCTGAAGGAAAGGTAGCCCAGTCACACCTGTAGAGGTCACAGTTTCCTTCACTAGCTTTAGAATCCTCTTTCCTTTTGCTTTGGAAACCTACAGGATAATTGGGGAAAAACACTTCCTACAGGAACCGAGCTTCTGTACTGCTAAAATATTACGGCAACTGCACAGCAAACAACTGAGCTGCATGAAGATGAATGAAGGGGAAAAAATGTCCAGCATTCCCTGAAAGTTCTCTCAGGTTTTTATGGAGGAATTTAAGCGGCATACCTGTGAAAATATCTAGTGCTGAGGTTAGTTTACCTCATACAGAACTTCAAATGCTCTTTTTATTCTGTGCCCTGGCAGAAGTATTCACACGCATCAGTTTTACACAGAGGCACAATCAATAGCTGCTTTTTTGACCAAACTCCATCACTGTAAAAATGTTCCATTAAACGTCTGGTAATAACGCTTTATAGATGTTCTATTGAAAAAACAAGTTTCTCTAAGACAAACTGCACACAGTGTACCTGTAAAAATATGAAATAAATTGTTCATGCAATGAAAACATGTCTGAACCAGTAAAAACTATTGTACAAAACACAGGGAAGAGCTCCGTAAATAAGTTTGATCCGGGCTATAAAAAGTTAGTGGTAATCAAGAAATGTCTGGTTCAGGTGGTTGGCTAGAAGAACATCAGAGAGACTGGCACTGGGAAAAGTACCTTGGCGCACTTGCTCCTTGGAAGCTCTGCTCCCTTCTCACGATATACTCTGTCAGTAGCTCAGCATCCACAGGATCTGTGTTGGTACTTCTGGCACAACATTTTTCCATGACTTTTCTTAATTAAAGTTAATTCCTAACTCACCAAAATTCTGCCACTGGAAGCAACCTGGAAATATTCTGATTGTATCCTTAAAATAGAAATATTCTGGGCTTAGAGAAAAAGCACCAAGTTTTCCAGAGGAAAAAAAACAAACCCATTTTCTAGACAGTTCTGTCTGTCAGCTGTCTCCTTATCAGGTCTCCCACCTTCTTGAGACTCAGGCTATCAGGAGTCATCAAATCAGAGAGACCTTTCTCTCCAGTTGCAAGAACTGGGTTTGGTATCTGCTCTCACTCTGTTAACCAGTTTCCTAACTGCTATTTGAGTTTCTTTCTTCACCAGTCTCCAGGGGTCTTTTAGTATAAGTTGTTCCTGGTCTTGTAGTTTGTATTTTGTACACTTTTTCCCTTGGTGGCTGTTATCTTGTTTCTCCCTGTGTTGGTTACTGAACCCTGGCACTTCCATTATTTCTTATCTATGCCTACTGTAGCAAATTCCCATATAACCTTTGAACCCTTGAGACAGAAAACACAGCATCTTTGAGAAGGCTGTCACCTTTTGGGTTTAGGTTTGTGTACAACCAAGTGTTTTAATTCCTTGCTTTTTACTAAGGTCCTCAGGTTTGCCACCCTTACCCTCATGACCCAGTTTTAAAGGTATTCTTAACCGGTTGCAAAACCCCGACCGATCTCACTAGATAGGGCTTTCCACTACCTCCCTCCAAATCATGTAAATACTTTTTCTTGTTTTGAAAACCTTCCCTTTTTAACTGAGTCTAGGAAAGCAGGGCAGATCTTAAGAGAATCAGAATGGATGTACCCTGTAGCACTGGGAAGCTAAAAATTAAGTTCAAGGGGAACAAGGGAGGCAGAGGGGACTGAAATAGTTTTAGAACTGCTCCAAGAGTCCTCCAGTAAAAGCCTCCACTCTGTGAAAGGAGAAGAAGAAGAAAGTGTGCCTCACTGTCTGTCTTCATATTTTTGAAGGGGAAGTCATCATACTTGCTTTCTTTCCACTTCTTCATGCTTAATGCTCTTTAGAATAGAGACCCTACTGTCAGTGAGGGCACTCACAATGTGCACAAGGACTATCTAGTGGTTGCTAAGAAAAGCTGGTTTAGAGTTATAAGTAGAATGAGAGTCCAAACAGCCTTCAGTGCAACTGTGACTACACACCTCTGGAAACACCTTAGCATCTCCTCTGGCTAACAAGCCTTGGTGAAGAATTGGCTCTGTCATGCTCAGCAGCTCTGGGTAGCCCAGGGACATGACTGTGGAGATGCATCAGGTTGTCTGGGCTTCCAAACCCACATTCAGATCAGGGATGCTTGTAGGGGCTTTATGCAAGTGCGGTTTAGAAAATAAAAAGAGATTGGTAAAGTCACAGTGTATAATATATTAGAAATGGAAAAAAATTCTCAGGGGACTCTTCAACTGAGAGCAATGGGATGATTCAGCTGAAAATGATGGATGGCTCCTGCCCTTTTCTCCTGCCAAATAAACATTCCATCCCTCACCGTTGGAGTTGGGCAGCAATGCAAAAATACAGCACAGAAAAAGAGCATAATTTGGCCATAAAAATGTTGCAATAAGTCGTTGTACAGCTGAAATGCCATCTCCTTTAGTGCATCCACCCTCTCGTTTTACAACCAGTTAATATTTTCCTGAACTTACGTGTTGTATTCTCTCCTGCCGCCTCTGCAATCTTTTTGCCTATTTTTCTGCCAATGCCACAAGAATAAAGCTGTCAACATTGCAACTAAGCCATCTTTCTTGTCTGGCAAATTGTCTAGTGGAGACTATAACCTCCTGGCTGCTCCACTGTATAATGTAAGTATCCTGTCTTAACAAAACAGAATTTAAATATTCTTTAGATACAACATATCTGCAGGCATCTGTGCAGAAACAAGTTAAATGTATTTCCTTGACGTTTTTTGCCTTTCTCCGGTGGGAATGGCACAGACATTCATATTAAGCTGAACACGTATTGACATGCTTAGAGAGATGTTATATGGCTTTTCAACCAAAATATCTCCAGGTATTTGAACTGCAATAATAAATATGGCTGCTCCTGAGGGAAGGAAGAAGCAGCAAGGAAAATCCCTAGAAGACTATGACTGAGAACAGAAGTGAGCCAATGGCACACAGTAGTAATGCTTTGAATGCGATCGGGATTTATGATTTCAATTAATGCTGGAACAATTTTAGAAAGTTATTAGCAAGCTACCGGCTATACAGAGCATGGTTCGTTTGTGCATTGCTCTGGGTTAGCTGTGTCATTCTGTTGTTTACAAACACAAGGTCAGATCCTCCGTGGTGTAAGCAGGAGCAGCATAGGCAGTGGGTGTAGAGGAGCTACATGGATACACATGGACCAAAACCGTGGCCTCATCGGTATGGTAGGTATTAGTGTATCGGAGGAGCTATAATTTTACATTTGAGAGATCGAATGAAAGAAACTCACGAGGGAAGAAAGACCAATCTCCTTTCCTCTGTCTCCATTTTGTGTCCCAAGGAAGGCCCAGGGCTGTGTGTTCAACTGATATAAATTTGCTGGATTTACATCACGAAGGACCTGGGCCCTCTGGAGGTTTGCTCACAATTCAGAAGCTAACTGAGGACTGACACAGCTGTACATGCGTGGGCACGTGCTGCATATATATAGATATATACATATATAAATATATATACACACACATGTCCCACCTTCCCTATATTTTCTGTACACATGGCTCTCCCCAGCTGCATCCTAACTTCAAAATTTAAATGGCATCTGTACTTGTTTAGACCCTGCCGCCTCAGGCAGGGTGCTGCTCAGTGGGAAGCTCTGTACGCTGTGCACCCAGAGAGAGCCCAAAAGCTAAGGTCTGGGTCCTACACATGTCTTGGTTCACTGAGCCGAATGAAGCTAGTCAGAAATGAAAGAAAATCAGGTGTAAGCAGCTGAAGGGTAGGGGATTAATGAAGCGGCAGGGGGAGAAAGCAGCAGAGTGGTTTCGAGGCAGAACTGGGGAGAGGCACAAATACCCTCAAGTTTCTATGGCCACTGGCAACAATGGCAGCACGTACAGGGAGATGGCTGCAACCTTGTTCTCCTTTACCTGGTTCAGTCACTGCCCCTGTTTTCATTTAAAACTCTTCTACACACACTTAGAACATTAAAAGTATTAAAGACACCGTACTTCACTTGTATCAGGTACTAAGATATATTTACTGAAGACTCATTATGTACCTATGTCAGTGCAAACACTTTGGTTTCTAATGATGGTAATGATCATTCTCCCCCCAAAGAAATACTAAAATCCCTATTTGCACAAGGTGTTGTACATATTGTCTCTCTCTGGTTTTATATGGTTGTAGAACAAATGCAAGGGACAACAGACTTACATCTCTTTGTTTTCCTATTGCTAAGACTGCAATATTGCATACAGAGCAGTTTTCTATGAGAAGCATTTTCCCTTTCATTTCGAAAAGCAGCCTATCATATAGTGCCAGTTTTGAACCAACACTGTGGCTGCCAGCACGACTCACAGCTACTTGGGCATAACAATATTTGCCAGTGACTAGAAGAGAAAATCTCAGTGATGCTTCAGGCACGACTCTGTGAGAACAGAGTAAATAACTTTTGAAGCTGACCATTTCAATCCATGCATAACAAGAGTAAGGGAAGCCTTCCACCTACAGGTCTGGTATATCCCTGAACCAAGACATCCAGGCCAAATTGTTTTGAACTTTGTGCATTAAAGTTAAACTACAGAATCGACAGCTGACCAAATGGAACAGTTCCTGCTTGCAGTAGTATCTGTTCCTCACAATTTCTGTTTAAACCTGTGGCATGGAAAAGCTATGAAAAATAATCACTTGTTTAAAAATCCTGGCATTGCAAGATGCACCATAGCAGAGATCCTGCCTTTTGAAGTCTTGCTTTCAGTGGGCTTCATATGTGTCTAGATTACCTTCCAGCAAGGCTCTTGGACACAGGCTTCTACTGAGGCTGTGAGTGTGGAGCTAGCAGGGAAGAGGCCAAAGGCAGCCTTCTTTCATTCAGATCTCAGAAGTCTCTTGTGCAAGCTGCCTTCTAACCACAGCAATGAAGGAACCAACATTGATGTTTCTGAAGCATTTCAGGAGGGTCTTTTTTTTTTGTTGCACCCGATAAAGCCAATGGAAACAAGGGGAAAAGAAAACCACAGCTTGTGAGTGTTTTTAAAGCTGACGTTAGTCCTCCATAGCCTCCAGCACATTCTTATTACTCTATACTATCTGTTTTACAGTTTCAGAAAAGTGCGTAAAACACTTTTGGCTTGTTTGCTTTTCCATATGGCAAAGGCAAAGCTTTCCCCTTTGCTTCCATCGGATCTAAAATTGACAAGGGTGCTCTTTAACAACCCGTATAGCACCTTGTTCTGCCAAGACATCTTTGTTTGTATACCAGCCACATCAAATGCAGTTAGCACAGGACTGGGAATACTGTTTATTAGTTAACCACAGCTGCAGAACTAGCAGATGGAGCAGAGCACATTCTTGTTGGAGATCACAAAAGTAATGACTATTGTTCTTTTCTTTTTATCTGTCATTTCTTCATGATGGAGTTGTAGATTTCATTAGACTGCATAGACTTGTACAGAAACCACAGTATCCATTACATTTAATTACTCCCCCATTTGTTTAAACAGTGAGTGATTTTATTGAATTAAATTCTTTTTCTCTGCAGCTTACACGTCAGAGTGGCATTATAATTGCAATCAGGTTGGCGGTTTAGAGTTATAACATTTGTAAGCTGCAGTAAAAGTTTCCAAAGCCCTGCAGAAATTACGTGAATATTTAAAAGGCAAAAAAATATCTGCTCACACAACACCTGTAAAGATATCTTTCTCACTTCTGTGAGCTGAAACCGAGATCCCAGCTGAGGTGTAACACACCAGAATGACCGAGCAGCCAGCAAAACCTGTTTCCTTTGAGAGCTCCTATAGCAAAGACGCTGATGCAGAGCAAAGGAGACAGTGGTAAGACTGCAGCTGCTGGCTGTTACTTAGAACGATTCCCACTGGCTTCACTAAGTTCCCTCCAGTAAAAGAAACAAACAGAAAAACACAAAGGAAGAATTTTCAGTCTTTTCATTTCTAGCATCCTGTCCAACTAGGCAAGTTTGCTGCCATTGTTCTTAATCCCTGCAGTTTCAGTTGTACCAGTTCTCTTTCTCTTACAAGATTCCCCTTCTCTTTACAGTCTTAGCACTGGAGCTTCCACATCTCCAGCTGTAACACCCAGACTTGTGGGCATCACTGTAAAGAATCAAGACGTCTGTCCCAAGGACTTGGTGTCAAAACTGCAGTAACAGTTGTAGTCTCTGAACTTGGATTTCACTGCTTGATTGATACCTCATTTTCATGACATTTTCACTGTGTATCCATTACTTTCCTTTCTTCAGAAGAGAGAGAAGTAATTAGACACTAACATTGCAAAATGCTAAGAATCAAACCCACATACATCCTACAGCCCACATAGAGCATGAAGCTTGTACGTATAGTCTACATAAAGAAATTAATTTTATCAGGGCTTTTGCTCCAAAACACTTCAGCAGAAAGACAAATTGCATTAAGGATGGAAAATTAGTTCTTTTACAAATTAAAACTGGATTATGAACCAAAGGAGTAACAGTGTGATGTGATTTTTCCCTGAAGGGTGAATGAGAGGAAGTTTTCTTTTGGTTGATACATGAACAGGGCTTCCCACATGCTCTTTGGAAACAAACAGACAAACAAACAAACAAACCCAACAAAGAATGAAAACCAAACCAGAGGAATGAAGGCTGGGTCTGGTAGTACAGTCACGAGATGATGTGTCACTCAGTGGGTGATACAGTGGACTAGAAGAAAGGGATTTTCTTACAGCTCTGCTATTGTCCTGCTGTTGTGCATTTGATTAAGACCCATGGGGCTCCTTGTACCTGTGCTATGCTCTGCTGTTTGTTTGGTCTTTTAGGCAGGAGACCACAGGCAATTAGTCTTTGTATGTGGCTCCATCACAATGGAACACTGACCTTGGCAGAGGGCTATAAAACCTATAAAAACTACCCTCCCCCCAAAAATACCCTCAAATCCCCACCTCCAAAACCCCAAATATGGGCTAGTCAACACATTCCCAAGATGCACCTCTGCAGAACATAACCTGCAGAACAGACTGTACTGACAACCACATGCAGAGGGAAATTATGGTGTGTTCCATGACATCATGACCAAGTCTGTCAATGCTTCATACATCCAAAGAGTAAGATATCTTAGTGGTTTGAGTTGTCAACCAGACTAAGATGTTGAGAAATTAAAGCTAAATGACAGCAGCCATTCTAGCTACAGTCAGCGTTGACTGTCCGTCTAGAGCAAAACCTTTATAAAACTTGAAGGAAATGAGCCATTTTGGGCAGAACTATTACAATGGCGATAAAATTCTTCATTGCCAGTAACTCAGCCCCTGGACAGGAATCACTGAGATCAGCATTGGGACCCATATCTGTGGGCTACTTTTGTTACACTGAGATCTATTACACTGGTAAGGGAAAGCAAAGATGTTGTATATCTCTATCTCCCCTCCAGATACTCCCCAAAGTATCTCTTACATCACACAGAAAGCCTGCAAATGTGCTTCTGCGCTGTCTAAATGTCCACCCACGACAGGAGAAACCTCCACTGTCCATTTAAAACAGCACCAAGATACAGGTCTTTCTCCTCAGGAAGAAAATAATATATAGTGCAAGCTTCTTCCATGTGCAACATTTTTCAGTCTGAGTATACTGCTCTGCTTGAAGTTACTGGCTTCTTGAATTAAAATGGGAGAGTTTTCTCAGATTCAGAATCGCTGGGAATTGTTAGGATTGAGACTCCCTGAAATCAAAGCTCTGAGTACACATAATCAGAGCCTACCAGCAAACACTGCAGCTATGTACTTGTCTTAAAGATGCTTCAACCCTGCTTATATGGTCAGTTAACCAGGGTTAAGATTGCTTTGCTGTGCAAAATAACCTGACTGCACCTGTGGTCCATGATCTCCAATATTAATGTGTTATTGATGTGAATTTTCACACCAATGATATAGTCATAAAACATTAGGATCTCTTATCACCCTGACTGACCTGAGGGAAAAATGAATCCACCAATATCTCTCTACCCCACACCATGATCTGTGACATACACATTACATCTGAGTCAAGTGAAGTATGAAGCACACAGCTGGGAAAAGCTGGTTAATTCCACAAAGACAGCCCCACCTTAAGCACAGGGATATGCTGCAGGTGAAACCCTGCCACAGCATATCAAATACAGGTTTAGCCACCTCTTACATCCAGGAAACATCCCTGCTCAGCACTTGGGCATTCCCTTTGCTCTGCAGAAGCTGATGATGACAAACTCAATAGGAAGTTGGACCTATCCAATCTCTCCAGGATTATTTCTTCTTGCAGAAACATGAAGTTCTCTCAAGCAGAAAAAGAAGAAAACAGAGTCAAAAAATTGGTGAAAGACCCATGAAATTCAGGCACAGTGAAATTCCTTCTGTTTCTCCTCCCCATGACAACATATTTCACAGACACACTCAGCATATATCTATTTACACACTAGTCTCTGTAGTGGGAATTTGGTTTCCATTCTAGCAACGTATCCTATGCAGACATGTAGAACCCTGACAAAACCAAAGGAATTCAATAAATCAATATATCTACATCCAACTGAGAAAGAAGTTCCGTTTTGATTCTCCCTGATTTCTTGCATTGCCCACCCACTTTCTCACATCTTCTGTTTCAAGCAAAGAAGAGAACAAAATAGCAAGCCAGCCAAACTGCAAAATAGTGAAATAACTCAGAAAACTGCAAGGCATCATTAAGAACAAAACATTGTATGAGACACATGTATGAGATTCGGTCATTTTCGTGACCAAAAAAATATGCACAATATTAACATCATCCAATATTGTTTCAGTCCACTAGAATGATGACTGCTGGACACTTAACTTGTTCTCAGATTGAATTTCATAGTAACAGAGCCAAATGGGTTATAGCAATTTTCTCACATATGCATCAGAGAAGAGCAGATATCTTCCATGTAGAAATCTGTAAACAATAAACCCAAAGTAGTCAGTTTAAAATTAAATTGTGTTTTACTTCTGTGTCTAAAAGGAATCTCATCATCTCCAAGTGCTTGTGCAAATTGGGCTCATCAGCTAAAGCATCTTAAACTCAGGAATTCTAGAAACCAACCTAAAACTAGCTCAGTATCTAGGGCAGATAAATCTTAGAGGACATTTACAGAACTCTCTGCTCTTGAAACAAAACCAGCTTGTACATCCAACGTTCTAAAATGGGCCACCGTGTATCTACAGTTAATGAGGTCTTCTTAGACAAGCTGGTAGAAGAATATTTTCCAATTTAAATATTTATGTGTGTCTATATCAGATATAGTTGCACATATTAAACATCTATATCAGATATAGACATACACAGCGAAACACACACACTGGAATTTATTAAATAATCCCATTAACAACTTTACACCTGCACAGTGCTGGGTACACGCCATGCACTGCCTGAACATAAGACATCATCAAAACATGCTTTAAAAGTGTCATTTTTAATTTGAAAAGAATTACTGGTTCTACACTTTATGATTTTAAATAATTGAGGACATCAGTTGAAACTTCAGTGCTCTCTTAAAAGTTATAGCTCCAGTAATTTCTAACTCATTAAAAAAATAGCTGAAAGCTTTATTATGCTTTAGGCTCCCAAATACATAGAACTTCTTCTAGCAAAAGGACTTCAAGGATCTGGAATGAATAAGAGATATGTTTGATTTATTGACTTACAGGGCATTTGTAAAATGAAGTTGGTATTTGGCAACCGTTCCATGAATCTTAAGGTACAATAGGACAGCTTGGGAGATAGAGTGAGAAAAACAGAGTAATACTGTTTAAATCCAAACCCAGACAGGAAGAAGTCCTTCATCTGTGATTTTTCCAATGTAAGAATAAAAGTAAGGACAATCCCCAGACCTTCAGATTAAAAGGGTTTGAGCCAATTTCTAAATGTATTTCTTGCCACTTACACATGCTTTTGGTGACTTGGAATTGCTGTCAGAGAAAGGAGCCCTTGAAGGAGCCTCAAACAGTGTGGTCTTCCATACAGCCCGAATCCATGGCTCTGAGAAGAGAACCTCTCATCCTGTTGCAGGCTCAGTGGCAGATGCTTGGCTAATTTGTTCTTGAAAACCTCCAACAAGGGAGTCCCATCTTCCCTAAGCAATCAAGGCTGATGCTCACCCTACCTTTATGAGAAGCAGCTTTCCCTAGTATCAACTTGCCCGGCACTGACAAGCCAAGGCTTCATATTATGACAGCACAACGCATGTACTTGTTGTTTTGGCTTAGTTTTACTTTGTTTTGCTTTACCCTTATTACATATTTACAGGCTACCCTGGGATGTCACGACATACATGCACCTCATGCACATCCATGAGTGATGAGAGGGAGAAGAGCTCCCACAGAAGTAACAAAGTTCAACTGTTTGAAAGATACTGCCTCTTTCCTTTTGTTAGTACCTGTCAAGGTTATGCTGATTACAGATATCCTGGGAGATGTGTATCGACAGCATCATCCAAAAACATCTCAGCTTGTGCCATGACCTTAACAGAGAACCTGCAAAAGGCTTCGTTTTAAAGCCATTTACCAAGGCTTTCACTATAGGCATTTTCAGAAGGTCAGAACTCTTTCAACCTGGGAATGCCAAAATGCAGATCCTCAGAATGAAACATACCTCTGGAGAGCGTCAGCCAAGGAGTATATAATATGTGCTCAAGGAAGTCAATGTTCATTGAGGCAATTAAATATCATGCTTTATATTGCTGTCACTTGTAATTTAGTTAGACTGGAAATGAAGAATGGGCTGTCTATGCAATTGCTATGATAAACATCACAGAACCTGTGCGGAAAAAATTCACAATAAAATACTAAGTTGCTATTATCTGGATGGCAGGCCTGTCCTCTTGCAGAGCGGTAAGTAATAACTCTCACATTTGCAAAAGAAACCAATATTTGCACTGTAAGGATGTGTCCTGTTAGTTTGAAAATAATGTCAATAAGGTGCTCTGCTTAGAAACATCTCCACCATCCAATTGTTTCCCAATCACAATTCATTTACTCAAGGACTGCACTCTGCTAGCAAGTAGGAATGATCCTGCTTTCGTAATTACTACTCCTATGTGCAAACACTGACAGCACAGAGGCAATTCTGGCTGATTTAGCCAAGTGAAAGGTTAATGCTGGGTAACTGCAGCCAGGATATTTTTTCCAGAAGGAAGGCATTCAGTGTGCAATAAAACCTTCTCCCCAGCTACTGTTAAGCCATTGTGCCAAGTCTTTGCTAAACATGGCTTCAAAGAGAAAGCACAGGGCCATTATCTTGCTTGCCTCATCCACACCTGACATTGTACAATGAAAAAGCCAATGAACTTGCAAGGTCTGGATCCCCATTTTGTGCTGAACTGTACCTCTCTAAGAAAGATAAAAATAATTATGTTTTATTCACTCCAAGACGAATTACAGCCAGAGACAAGACATTTTATCAATTATTGCTTTTTTTTAAGCTTTGACCTCAAATACAGCGCTCTCACAATAGCAAGGCAGTTTCTGCGTACTGAACCCTTCAAGATTATTCTTCCAAGGGAAAGCACTCAAGGGAGTCAAGTTCCAAATTTCTTGTGGACAGTCATTGATCTTTCTAAACTTTTAAGGACATCACTGGAAGTTGCATGGTATTTATCATGTCCAAAACATACTAGATAAAATGACTAAATTGAGCGATTTAAAAGAAAATACAGTACACAAATTCTTCTGCTATTCCCACCTAGAAATAAGTTGAATCAACAGTCCTCTAGACAGATAGATGCATATGCATGCACTTTGGCAGCACTCCCATATCACATCCTGTAGGCACAGAGTTATTCACATTCAAAGTAGAGCTATATTCACCCGAGACCTAGACTGAATTTCAGCTGCTGACTTCTTAGGATGCTAGAAACAGTCCTGGCCTCAGTGAGGTGAAAGATCCATTGGGAATTTATTCTAGTCGACATTTGTGCAGGTGACAGGTGATCCAGAGTTCCCCATGTGTGATGGTCTGGAGGGGACTGATCTTCAGAGAACATTATTCAGCCCTCCAAAGAAATCACACCCTTGTAAAATGTCTCACTGAGCAGCTGAAAATGAACACAGCCAAACCACTGCTTATTCCTGGTCTGCATTTTGAAAGACAGAAGCAAAATCAGACATTGCCTGTGAAAGTTAATTCAGGGTGTTTAAGACAAAAATGAACTAATATGGTCTAACCTTTCACTGTTTAGTAAAACTCCCAGCGCCTTTTCAAGGAGGTTACACTCTCCTTTGATAAAAGGCAACTTTAATAGGTGTAGGTGGCCACCTGGTGCATCGTTGCTCCTCCTTCTCCAGTGAGACAAAGCGAAGGGAATTGGAAATGCTAATGATCATGCACATGAATACATTAGACAGCAACTAAGTTAGTTCTCATGCACATGTACTACAGCACAGCTGTGAGTGAAATGAGTATTTTTTTTAACAGAAGCCCTATTTACTCTGTCATCAACCCAGAGGTTTTTTTATCATTCTTCCATAACCACCGATAATTACCTAATATATTTTGTAAACCACAAGTCCATTTTCAGAGCAGAAATGGCACTTAGACACGGATTGACTCCAATTGGCTTCGCCTCCTGCTCCACAGAGGAACAGCCATCATACGACTTTTAATCTCCTATGAAACAAAAAGATTAAACTGTCAATATTAGGATGAGCCACCATGACGGCTGCCCTGATGGAATGGCGCTTCCGAAGTCCTCCTAATAATATGTATGCAAGGAATAGATTTTTCTTTATAATGCATGTAATTGGAGCACAGGACAAAATGTTCTGTTCACATTCATGACATGCACAACTAATAGAGAAGGAGAGAATGAGGCCCTTGGCTATTTATTTGCATGAAAAGGCTTCAATATAGGCTATACTTTAGAGAAATTAGTTTTTAATCTAGGTGACTAGATGAGATTTTGACCCTGAACTGGTTTTGAGTTGACCTGGGAGAATTTATGCAGAAATAAATGTGATGCCCTGGAAGCCAGACGGATGTCACTTCTTTCATTAATTTTTGAATGTCTCATGTAGTCAAGAGGAGCAGAAAATCGCTCCTTTTAAAGGCTCACCTTATGTGAATTTGCTTTGATGAAACACAATCAAAAAAAGCAGATAGAAATCTTAGCAGGAATGTATTCTTTGTAAATTTGGGCGTTGAAGGCAGTTAGATACATTGATTCAGCAGTGATTCCCCCTGCTTGACCTGTATAAAAGAGAAGCCTACAACTGTAGCTTCCTATGAATACATTAAGTGGGGCAACTTACTTCCCCAGCACAAGTCTATTACAGAGAACTATTGCTCTACAGCTTTAATATAACCTGATCCAACCAGTCCTTGCAGAAGGGCTTCAGAACACAGCTCCTTTTTAAATAGCGTTGCTCATTTAATGGCTGATGCAGGAAATGTATGGCAAGCACAGGTGAAGATTTTGTATCAGGTCAGGATAGAAACCTCACATTCCCAGGGTGAAGGTGCTCTGAGCGCAACTGTACGGGATCTGCGTCTCTTCCACCTCACCCCTTGGGAATCGTTAACAGCAAAGCTAATGTATCAGACTGTTAAGCCTTGCTAGTTCCACCTGTTATTAGTGCCTCTTGCCTTGAAGTCAGATATTTTGAGTTCTTTTTATACAAAAGCCATCTTTTAAGTAATTGCCATGGACTGCATATGAGCTGCAGCAGAGACCCCAAACCCCACAGTGCTAGACCTTCAGCATCTCCTCAGCATCCCACCACTGGGAATTACTAGCACTTTTCGGCTAAGGGGAGTGCTGGCCACCACTGGAACCAGCGTTCAAACTGCTTCAGAGGGGGAAGGAGTAATGTAATGAGCACGCAAGCCTCACAGCAGGAAAGGACATGGAGCAATAAATTATTTCTGTAAAAATCACCTCATTAATTAGGGAGAATATATAATTTCTGTATGGTTTCAGGCATTGAGGAGGGCAGAGAAGAAAGAACCTTTGATGGCTGGGGAAAAGCAAGGGCAAAGTGTCATCTAGTAGCTTGACAAATGAACAGGTCACAGCAGCAGAGGAAAAGTGAGGATTTCTCTTCCAGCTGATGAAAAGGGTGTTTCTGTGAGCAATTGCAGAGGTTGGAGCAGGCCAGAGCCATTTTGGACTTTGCCTAAGGCTTGGGCAGTTTGAAAGACAATCTATCCACACATTCCTGTGCTTAATTGCTATATCTGCCTTTTAGGGACGCCAGCTTCCAAGTCTTTGCTTTCCCATAATCTCCCCTGAAACCAAAAGCATGCTGCCTATGCTCTCCATGCTGCACAGTCCCCCTTGCACATATAGGAATAACAGCCATCAGGTACTATCAGGAATAACTCACAGAGGTGCTGCAAAGTGGCAGGTGCTACAGTAATGGACAGAGGGGTAGGAGAAAGGGATAGATAACCTTTACTCCTGTGCTTCCTCATCTGCAACTGTTCTTTTTTTCTGGAGTGCACATCATATAGAAGTGCATCATTCCTGTTCACTGCTTGTCATAACTTTTGGTAGAAAAGCTCTTAGACACACACAGCTCATTAGATGAAGGTAAAGGAGCCTCCCAACTTCCTCCTTTCATCCCACAGCCATCACGCTGTTTCTCTGCAGGACTCGGAAGCAGGTGGATTTTCTGATGTGCACACTTTTAAGGCATTTTTTCTAAAAGCTTGGTCCATGAATCCATCTCTAGTCTACGTTAAAGAGCAAAGCAAAGACATGGACTTCAAAGAAATTGCACCCTGCTATCAAACAAGGGAAACATGGGGATGATTTTATAGCTGTGACATTTAAGGAGGCCTGGGGATGTGCTAAATTAACTTGCCTTGGGCAGAGGTTTGAGAGGACTGTTGCTGCTGGGGGCAGTGCAGCCAGGCTGGTTTCTCAGCTCAAGTATAAGGGAGAAGAAGAGATGTGGAAGGCGCACCCTGAAAGGGAGGAACCATGGGGTGAGCTTTCTGAGTGAAAGGACACAGAGGGCTGGACAGTATGTCTGGGACACACACTGCCCTCCCTAGCCCAACCCCTCTGCAGGCAGTGCTGCTGACACTGCCTGGTCTATGCCCGTCACAGTGACCCGGGCTTTCTCCTTTTAGCCTGCAGCCTTGTGACAAAGCCCTTCTCCCTCCACAGTGCTGCCAGAGGCACCGCAGCCAAGGGAGGGACATCTCAGCACTTACACCCTCCGTCACCCCCTCCAGCAACGCTTGGACACTCCTTGGACACTTGGCCCCAAAGTACACTTCCTCCCAACATCCACACCCAACGTGTTCCTCAAGGATATCACAAGGGTGTCCAGCAGATCACCACAGTCAGCACAAATGCAAACCTGCCTCTGCCAGAAAGAACTCCTGTAAACCAATCTGCAACACCTTCAGGCAGGTAACACTGACTGTCAACTGCCCTACATCCAACTCTGACAACAGGAAGTAAAACCTTGTATCACACAGGCTTTACCCAGCCTATCATCAAGCAAAGGGTTAAGTAACTTCAAAATGCCTATGCCAGCTCTACACAAGTTGCATATCAGTAGCTGGTGAACCGGGTTACTTGTGAAGTTGGTTTCATGCTCATTTCCATGCCATTACTTCAATAAAACCTTTTTGCAGATATTGGTACTTACCAAAAGACTCTTCCAAGCCAAGTTCTTCTGGATGCTCAAACAGATGAATTCCTTCAGGAATGACTGTGGAAATATTTGCAGAAAAAAGTATCAATTTTCATTCGTTTTCCCAACTTTTTCCTCCACCGCTGGCAATAGCTTTTGTGCATATTTCTGTTCTCTACCTTGGAAAGGAAAAGTTATTAAAAACTATTTGTGGAGAAAATAACACGGTGATTGTGGAACACATCACATAGATGAGGCAAGGAAGCTGAGGTAAATCAAAAAGCTAAAAGCCATGTGAGATGTGCTGCTCAGGTGTGGCAGGCCCTATGACTGCCCAGAGCAAGCAGTTTGACTCATTTCAGTTACCCATGGCACCTCTTTCAGCACACACGCAGCTTTTCACCCACCCTCTGGGTGAGTTTAGATTTTATACCAGTACCTCACCTGCTCAGATAACACTTGAAAAGTCAGCTCAGCTGAGCAGTCCTCAGCACCTGCAGAACTAAGAGCTGGCATGAGAAGAGTGGCTCCATTACAAGGTCCTTTGCTGACAGAGATATTCAGTGGCAGCATCTTGCCATGTCTCTGGTCACTTTCTGTTGCTCTAAAGAGGAAATGAATTAAAACCAAAACAAAACCTTTTCTAGAGGCGAATCCAGATTGTGCTGAAACCGATGGGCTTTTTCCCTTTGACCACACTGTGCATGCGCCAGCCTGTAAAGGGTAACATCCTGGGTGGAACAGAACACCTTCTGACTGCCGTGAAGTCCAGAAGCAACAGATCTGTTGGCATCTCGGGAGGTTTTCTGAGTGCTAAGCACATCTGTGCACTACCCTGGCACATCTGGGTAGTGTATTTCCTTGTGCGGCTTGACACGGTCAGGTTTTATTTTGTTTTTCTGTTCTATGAGTCTCTGATCTTGGCTGTTGAAGATGGGAAATGCGGACAAAAATGCATTTGGAGAATGGTAATGAGGGGCCATAAAGAGTTTGCTGATACAGTTTGTATGTTCATTGTATCCCCAGCTTTCTTTATGGGCTAATTACTATGCAGGCTCATGTTTGCTTTCTGAGCAGTTGGGAAACTAGTTGGAAGGTGTATGCTGAAACTACACTGTCTCATTATGCTACTTGCTTCCTCAGTTGGAAAAATCATCTCTGACAAGCCACTTTCCTGGGTGCAGAGCTCAAAAGACGCCAAGAGGCTTGGGGCTCGATGAAAGGTATTTGATGTCAATAGCATTTGACATATGCGGGTTTGATATGTTCCTGGCTTCTAAGTGATGCCAAAAATGCAGCTTATGAGAATAATATAAAGATAGCGGACAGAGATCTAACCTCCTTCAGATAATTGCTCTGAGTTGTTGCAAGGTGACCTTGATCCCCACACAGACAGCTCATTGGTGAGAGTGCAAAAACATTTCTCTCTCCCCATTTGCCATGGATGCGTAAGAGGCAGTCTATGCTGCTCAGAAAACATCGATAACCCCGTGTCTGTGGTGCAAGTGGTTTAGATGGTAGCTTTTATAGGAACACAAGGGCAGCTGTCCTCAGACTTCCCAAACAGTTACTGTCCATGATGCTTTGTATTCCCCTTGGTAAGACCAAAACATCTGGTTTGTAAGCAGAAACAGTGCTGCAGCATGAAACTTTCCAAAGGTGTAAACCCACCTGTCCCATTAGCCTTCTCTTTCTCCTGGGCACTTAACTGGGCATAGAGAAATGGGTGCTGAGGGCCAACACTGCTCCTTTTTCCTCAGAGGAAATGGAGGCAAGGAGACACAGGGATGAGGCTTTCAGGGGTGGAATCCTGCACAGCTTTGCCCTGTCCCTCACACCCTAGAGAGCCTAGCCCATGTCTGCATCCTCTTTCAAAGGTATGATTTCCTGCAATTAAGCCCTGGACTGGGCCATTAAGTGGTTATAATTATATTAGAGGTGAGGCAGGACACTGACAATACACAAACACTCAGTGTGTACTGAGCTGGAGGTTGTCTTCTGCCCGGCAGCCACACAAGCACTGGCATTGACATGAAGGGCTCCATTTCCCACCCCGCTCCTGCAGCATGGCAGTCACTGCCTCTCCCCGAGGACTGGCATGGAATGGGAAACCCAGTTTCACAGTGTTATTTGGCTGTAGGTGTAATGCCCAGGGAACATATCCTTTCTGCCTGCCCTGTGCCAGCACTGCTCACCTCACCAAGCAGCCCTGGGCAGCGCCAGGGCAGCTCAAGGCAGAGAGGACAACACACATGGAACCATTGGCATGTCTTTAAATGGGAAGGAAGAACCCATAGCCCTCTTCTGTCTGCATGGCTCCAGCCTCCCAGTCAGGCATTGCCCATCCCTGTTGTCACTAGTGCCACTGTAAGGCTGGCCACCACCTTGACCTGTCAAACCTGCCATGAGGAGTCTGAGGTAGACATGAGCTCCCCACCACTGTGCAGAGGGCTCTGCAGCGGGGACAGAAACAGGAGCTGGACATGTTCTTTGAGTCATCAGCTGCCTTCTCGGCATGGTCCCTCCTCATGTACCTGTGACTGGGACAGGCTTAACCCCATGCTCAGTAGGAGATGCCAGAGACCAACATCCCTCAGGGGCTCTTCTTCTGTGGTGATTTGCCTAGAGGAACCCATGGCAGGAAAAATGAGATCATTCCTTGTGAGGAGGGTGAGGCTGAGGGCTCCCCTGTGCCAGTACGAGCTGCCTGCCCAGCCTCAGGTAAATGAATTGCTGTAATAAACAGAGGAAACCACACAGAATCTTTTTGTCTGGACTTTTCCATGAAATTTCACTCCAAGGTAAAAAAGTGCTTTTCACACCGTGCTCCCAAATGTAGAAATAAACAGGAAAAAACAAGCTTCTCTTTTACTGATTCATTTTCCTCCGTGTCAAAGCAGCACAGAGCCACAGGTCGGGAATATTAATGACTCTCCATCTGGGCTGGGCAGTGCTGCAGGGCCCCAGAGCCCCTTAGCAACACAGGCATCAAACACCAGGACAGGAGAGGAAACAGGTTTGTGCCTTCCTTTGCTCATGTTTGTAGGTGAATCCCTTCTTTTCATATCCGAGAGTGACTTACCTCTCCCCAGGTGTCACTGCCTGCACACAGCAAACTGCTTGGCTGGTTAGCAAGAGCAACTTCCATGCTTAGTTAGATTTTGCATCTCCTAACGTTGGGGCCAAACTTATCCTGCCCTTCCTCTGGGAAGAATACTTTGTCCTGCAGCTGCCCCTGTTCAGATTGAAGCTGTCTGCTGAAAGCCCTCACCCATGTAAGATGCAGTTGCTGTGATAAAGAAACAGTTTAAAGATGCCTTTAAAACCTAGTTCACTTAAAACCTTTTGAACTGCCCTAAATCATGGATGGAGGCAGGACACGGGTGAGAGGGCCCCACAGCTGCAGAGTGCAACATACCTCAACATGCTTCAGAATCAAGCCCTGTACGTTCAAGAAGTGGTATTGCATTCCCAGAGATACTTTGCTAAGATCTTTAGATCAGAAAATCTGGAGAAAATCTATTTTTTACCCTGAAATTCTAAATTCTACCTGCCTCTTTCCAGCCTCTTTCTGAAAACTGCAATTCCCATCTGTTCAAATTCATGCCTTTTACCCATTGCTGCAGTATTTTACTGAGTCTGTATACTTCTAAATACTATATATCATCTTGCTGTTCAAATTCCCTTTGGGCTAGGAATTGTATGTGCACACAAAATATAATCCTGATTTGAAAGAACATAGATCAATGGTAAGGTACAAAACTCTAAAGCGAAGTTTTATATATTTCATATAGGTCTTGCAGCAGCTACCCTGCTGGAAAACCAAACATCAAGCCTGGAGAACAGAGGCCGAAGGGAACGTGGAACTTGCCATGCCAAAGACAAACAAGAAATCTGTGAGACAACAGGAACAAGATCTCCCAAGTAAAATTTAAAACGCTAGTCCTAAAACTCTCCCTGGTACTACGCTATACATCTGTATTGCTGCTTTCTGTCTTGGGTATCTCACACCCGTGTTTTATGTATCTTTTAATAACATTAAAAAGGAATAAAAAATATGCAAGTGCTACTATTTATGAGTAGGCAACTTTCTTAGAAGTTCACAAGAACAAAAAACTCAATGCATGTTCCAAGGTGCAATCAGATTTCTGAGCAAGCCTCCTTTATTATTCAATTTAAGCACAACTATAATATATAGCTGTTTCAAATGTGGTTCCTATCTGAAACATGCCTCGTAGAACAATGTTTCTCTCTCTCCCTGTAATTCTGGCTCCACAGCACCAGTTTTATTTGCCAGGCCTAGCAAACAATGATCTATCCCTCCACGTCATGCATATTATGTCAAATTTATTACGGCAGCTTTTCAGCATATTTCCATTCAAAGCTTCATTCTTCTTACAGATTCTGCAAGTGAACAACGGTATAGTTACAAATGCTTCCCCGTGAGGCAGCACTCCTGACAGTAGGACTGAACTTACTGTACTTCTTGCAGAATTGTGACACCCATATCACCAATCATTATGACACATTGCTGAGAAACACCGTTTTGTTCTGTGGCTGATACATGCCCGACTCAGACTGAGCAGGGGTGATCCTGGGAGTCGTTCAAGCCTTGATTAGTACTTGAATAGATCAAGCATACATCTTCATGTCCCAGTAGAAGACAACCCAAAGAATTAGCTGTCCGCAGCCAAGGCCCTGAACCTTGGGAGAGGTTTGTCCTCAGAACAAATGAAACGTATGTGGGAACATGAATACCAAATACACACAGAGCAGCGTACCAGGAAACAGAGAGAACTGCAAGATGTTTCTGACAAATGGTGGCAGCGCTAATGAGCGTCTGCACTAAATGATTATATTCCTTTTTTGATCGAAAGCACTGAAAGCGCTTATAGATTTACATTAGCTCTGACCCAGTAAAGCTTTAGCACCTGCTCATAGTGAGGCTCACTCATTGCAATGGCAGCACTCACATGCAGGTACATAAAAGAGCTGGGGTTTGAGCAGAAAAATGCCCTGCCTGGTTCTTCCCAGCTGACAGGGCAAGCACCCAATAAACATGCCGGTGAAATACTATTTCTGAGCTGTGAATACCTCTCTGTGAATACTCTGCAAAGACCAGCTCTGAGCTGCACTGGGAATAAATGAACAGTTATAGCATCCTCCCACAACACTCATTGCCTTCTCCTCCCTGCCCACAGCTCTCTCAGTGCACTTGTTCCCTTCCTGTTTCCAAGCATCCCCATCCATGGTCCCACCTCTCCTTCAGTTTTGTAAGCAGAAGTGCTCTGATCCAGCCCTGGGGATGTCTGTGTGCTGAATGCAGTGTGGTTGGCTGTGTCCAGGGGCCAGGAGAAGCAAGAAATGCTTATGAAAAGCTCTTTGATATCGCTGAAAGTTTAACTCTGGTTTCTCAAGCCTCACAGTCCATGTAAATTGTAGCAATGCTGGAATTTCTGTTGGCAGAGGTAGAACAAAGGGGTAAAAGCTTCGGAGCATTAGTACATATTACATTCTCTGCTGCTCCTGTAATCTGCCTCTCATGAAGAGCACAGATACACTGTGTTATCAATATCAGACCCAAAGAAGAAGATTAATGTGGTTAGTCATAAACAGACTGAGGAAAACTCATCTGGAGTTTACAGGAGTGCTAGTGGTTGCTCTTGGAGAACCTGCAAGTGCAAGGATATTGAGCAGCAAATAACCATTTAACCTAGCGTGCCGGCATTTCTCTGTCTTGGAAGTTTATGCCAGAAACTGAAAAAAGCAGGATTTAAATAGCTGTCAGAGACACTGAAAAGGCTTCACAGCTCCAAAGGTTTGAAGAAAATAAATGCAGCCACTAAGAGTATTTTTTAAATCATGGACAAATTGAATAAGCTAATAATGGTGAATTTCATACAGTAGTAAATAGGAATATCACTCTTCAGCCCTGGGTTTTACGACAGAAACCAGTGTCCTTTGGCACATAGCAAACTTAGGTGCAAAGAATTGAAAAGGTTCTTTTGTCAGCAGGAGACCAGCTGGGAGCCATGAACAACGGGCAGGTCTCCTGCCTAGCATTTCAGTGCCTTTCTTACTAGAGCAACACTACCCATCCATCCACACAGCTTTGTATCTGGTGGTGCTAACACAGCAGAACACCGATCTGCAAGGCACTGAGCATCTTCATTGCCATTGCAGCACAGTAAGCCTGTGAGTTCTGGTTTCATGCCAGCTGGCACTCCTCTGTCTTTGGAACAAGCATTTGGGCTAAGTCATTCAAGTGCTGACAACTGCTAATTCTCAGCCACAGGGCAGCACTAATTTTATCTTCCAAATCCTGGTCATCTCAGGGCCTGTACCAGATCTTTTAGCTCACTGGGAGAATGGCTGAGCCCTGTGGATATGCTCTGAGGGATGGCAGAATATGGGGAGTGCTGCACGATGGAGGATCCTATGTTGTGAGGAGGACATGCCACCAGGTCAGATCATCAAGTGTTAAGCCATGGGTGTAGCTTACCAGAATCAGTTTTCCAGCAAAAATAGTCCCAGAGCTTAATCCTAAAGCAACAGTGCTGGGTGACAGCACTCAGAACTTGCATAGGGGCATAAGGCATTCTCTTCTGAGGGGATGCAAACAGTAAACTCCTCTGCAGGTCTCAGCTGCAATACAGGCGGAAGTAGGTGAAAGTCTAATAGACCCCTCAGAGGACAAAATGAACTAACAAAACCATCAGCATCCATCCTTTGTTTGTCAGGGAACATAACTGCTGTCTTCCATCTTTGCTTACAGCAGAGCACATGCTTAAGTGGTTTCCTGCAGCGGGATGTCTTTGCTGAACCGAGGCCTGCAGGAGCCATTGATCGTTTCCACTGATAAACAACCTTGTTTTTCACCAATACATGGATGCAAAGATGCCAGCTGTGGACTAAAAGGTCTTGCAGCAAAGCCAAAATCTCAGGGAATAACTGTCGCCTAAACTTACAATTAAAAAGAGGAAAGAAAAGGTTGGATTCCCCCCACCTCTGACATCCCTTTTCCAATAAAGCACACAGAGCAGCTTCCGAAACATAACATCACAGGAAGAGTACAGTTCATGCAGCCAAAGTTTTCTTATCAAAACAAAAAATATCCAGGAAAAAAATCAGACATTGACTGTGCAATGGGAAAGCTCAGATTTTGTCATGTGAATCCACCAAAACCAGCACAAAGTTCCTTTATTTTCAGTATAAACTGTTATTTCTTATCTTCCAGTAGAAAACATCCATTCCAAACAGCCGTTTCTCTTCAAGTGCAAACCCAAATCTTTAACAACAGTACTTTGAATGAAGACTATTGTTCTCAGGTAAAAAAGTCCCTTTTCCAGCCGCTGCGAATAAAATGCTTTGCTTCCTAATTCTAGGTAGGAACCTTCTGAATGGAAGCTTAGCTGCGGCTGCCAGAATGTGGATTTGAGGTGCTTTAGGGCTGGGTTTTTTGCTTTGTCATGTATTTGTTTTTGTGCCTGCTAAACGCGGTGCTGTGTAGAAGACAGCAGCACTTCTAATTAAACCCCCCACTAGCAAATTTAAACAATTCCAGGGTCAGCAATATTTCTGCACTGACTGAAGATAACCAGGTCATTCAAAGTAGCCCCCGTACCTGAAACACTGGAAATTTCTTGGCCCCTCGCATGATTTGCCTCTACTGGGATTTATCAGGATTTTTCTTATCAGATTTATCAGTATTTTTCTTGGAGAGATTTTTTTTCCCTTCAAGTCAAGTGGAAAAAGCAGAATGACCTCTTACTTTGGCAACTGCTGAGTGTTTAAGACACCATCAGGAATTTAACGAGCCAGTGCTGTATTTATCCCAACATTAAAAGCTGCCTTTCCTGGGGGTTTAAAAGATTCTTCCCTGGGAGCACCATTTTTTTTTTCAAAATACATATCAAGATGTTATTTGCTCCTTAAATTTCCTTTTAAAGCATTCCCATCTGTCACTGTCTGCAAGTCTCATATACCTTAGGGAAAGGATATAGCTGTGTTTTGGTTATCCCTAGTCACACCATAACTGCAATGTGTTTAAACAGAAGAACATTGTGATTTACTGTTTCATGCAGAAACTGGAACCTGTGCTGGAGCTCACCCACAGCGTCATGGCCAGGTTCTTGGTTGACTTTTTCCCACTGATGCCACAACCCCTTCCCTCTCATGGAGGTAAGGCAAATATGGAGATAAGTTAAAAAAAGTAAAAAGAAGTTTAAAAAAGTAAAAATAATTACTCTCAAGTTTCTTGAAATGCATCCTGCCTTGCTTTGGGCTCGTTTTGATTGGCTTCTGTATAATTAGTTCCTGCTCACAGTTTCTGTGATAACTGTGATAATTGTACTCCATGCAGTCAGCAAGTGATGAAGCTGTCAGTATTTTGTTAGCTGGTTCTTATGGGCTGTTTGATATTGGTAACAAATTACCCAATTTATACATCATAAATAAGATTCAAATGCCCTGCTTTATCAGCTAGAGAGAAAAGAGACTGTTATCTTGGTTTAGAAAATGCTTGTGCTAAGATTCCCAGTGCCTTTTGGCAGGAATTCATCAGAGCAGATGTATTCCTTCTATTGGGCACCATTTGGTTCAATTATTCTTAATGCTTAATGGCAGAATAATTGGACCAAACGGTAATATATACTCCAATAAAATACTTTCATCAAATGCTTCAATTGCTTGATCTCTGTAACTGCAGTGCTGAGATCTTCATTCTGGTTATTGACATTTGATAGACCATGATGTTAATGTTACTTTCATATATTTTTTTATGAGCTTTATCAGAGGTGAGCACTAAACCCATGCGAAAAAATCCAGTAAATGGGCTGGGGATTTGGGACAAACAGGGAGAAAAGCAAACTGACATAAAGCTGCTCCATCATAACCACAGACACTTCTCTGCAGCCACCCTAGGCAGAAGGAAGGGTGAGGATGGCCATGCTTGTTCTGTGACTTCAAGACACGTTTCAAACATCTTCCCCTTGCTAGTGAGCAGCTTGGCCTATGTGGCCAAGTAACTTTTGTTTTCTACTTACTGGGCATTTAAAGTGCTTGTGCTCAATGTCTTTCCTTGGGCAAAACTCTCACTAAGCTGAAAAGTGTTGTGACAGCGATAACATGGGGTCTGATCCACGCTCCATGGAGTCAGCATAGTCTAACAATGAAAACAGATGTCTAACATACTCCTGACCCTCCACTGGTATTCTGGTTTGCTGGATGACCTAAAAACAAAGAGCAGGATGATGCCAGGAGACAGAGTGGGCAGGAAGGAGGTGCAGAGCCAGGAGAGAAGCTGTCAGAAGCGACTGGATAACTGTCTTCACTCGCTGCTGTGTGCAGGAAATAAATACCTGTTACCAGACACTCATGGCTTACAAATCAGGGGAAGGCTTACAAACCGGGAGAGGATTACTGGCTCTCCAAGACACTGCCTGACTTCAGTTTGTATAATGCTTGGTACAATGGGCCCTTGATCACTAACTGGGGCTCCTTGCTGCCAAGCAAAGGATGCAGTAATCCATTTATCATGCATCCAGAAATGGCCAGAAGCCAGTAAGGAGAAGATGAAGCCATTTTCTTCCTGCTTATGAAAAAATCTCTGGCTATTATTACTGATAGATTTTATTTTAAACCGACATAAGCGAAAAGCACAGAAATACCTGATAACGCTCCCCGCTCTCACAGATCCATGTCCTGATCACACCACCACAATCACTGCGGGCACCACACTGGTCTCAGTAAATGCATCAGCTCTGGTACCTGGATATGCTTCTGCAAGCAGGTGACATCCCAGTTTCTGCACAAACAGGGAGTGCCCAAGAGGACAGAGCAGCAGAGAAAACAGCAAGAAAAGTCCTTCCTGGGTCCCCAAACAGCCCTGCTCTGCTGAGACACCTGCTTCAGCTTCAGACACTGAGCAAACAGTAAAGCGGAGCGAAATCCCTTGGGAAGAATTCTGTTGGGGATTGTTAGAGGATTAAACAGAGCAGAAGGAATGGGGAGGAGATGCATTTTTAAAGCTTCTCAATTAATTTCTAATTGCTGGCATCCAGCCAGTCTGGAGAGGCAGGGAAGGGATAGGAGCCAAGGGGCCCCAAGCTGCTCCCACTGCAGAGTCCACCCATGGCTGGCACATCAGAAACACCAGGGCAGCACCTTCACCCGGCACTCCTGCTTGGAGCTTAGGTCTCAGAAATCAAACATTATACTGCTACGGATGTACTTACTGTGCCTAATTAGCTAGTAGCATTTTATTAGAAAGTTATTCTGGTTTCACCAGTCTGGTTCCTTTTGTTCTTTTCTGGGGAAAGAAAGAACTGATTGAAAATTGAAGGGGTGAAGTGTGGGGAAAAATCCTACCTGTCAAAGTTTTCATCACAATACTGCGTTTCTGTATTCCACAAGGAAAAGCAGGAACATTTTGGGGATCTTTTGGTTCCAAAGTCAATTAAGGCACTCACAAATCTAATGCTCCAACCCCGGCAGTGTTCAAGGCCAGGCTGGACAGAGCCTTTGGTGACATGATTTAGTGTGAGGTGTCCCTGCCCATGGCAGGGGGTTGGAACTGGGTGATCTTAAGGTCCTTTCCAACCCAGACCATTCTGTGATTCTGTGAAGTTCTTTAATGCAGACCATTGAAGCAGAAGCTACTCTTGCGTTGCCAAATTAACGTTTATCAATGACATGTACTGAGCTACGGATGGGGGGCCCAGGACATCGGTAGAGGTACAACACAGTGATGTCCTGAGGGCTGGGAGTGACACAGGCACTTTCTGAATTACCTGCTTTTAATACCCATCTTAGAAGAGACTCCAACACAGCGTGTGGGTGGTTCTGTTACACCAGCAACAGAGAGAGAACAAAAGGGACCGTACATGAAAGCCCTGTCATACAGTCTGCAAACATGGGCTTTGCTTCTGCCGCTGCATTTTCAGATCTCTGCAAGACCTGGAAACAACCAGGGAAGAACTCGAGCTGTGGCCTGAAACAGCTCAAGCTTAATGACGAAACCTGGAAAACAACTGTTAGTAGGAGGCAGAGCTCTGGCAGACCCCTCCACGTCCTTTGAAAGCAAGCTGTTTTCAAAGGGCAGCCTCATGAGGATGGAGATGGGAATTTCCCAACTAGAAAAGCCAATAAGGCTGTCATGCAAGAGCAGGCTGGCTTCAGCAGATGGAGCATGACAGCAAGAATTCTTTAGGTTTGTGAGCAGCAATTTCTACAATAGGAACAATCAAGAGGATAGGGGAAAAAAATCAATGGACAGATACTGTTAAGGCAATCAATAGGACTGAAGCTCTAAGGCTGAGCTATACACATGGAGAACTGACATTGACACTAGTCGTGAGCTGTTGATCTCAAAAGTTTTGTCCTGAAGAAGAAGCATCCAACAGTGCTCCCATCGTGGTAATAATGGAGAAAAGATTCATTTTCTTGCAAGTGACATCCTGCATGTCTGAAAAATCTACTTTCCGCTCTGAGTATTCTCTGAAGTGAGTTTCAGGACTGAGTACCAGATGTTGAGCGGACAAGCTGTGGAGGTGCGTTACGTCAAACATTTCACCAGGGCCACGAGACAATAGTTATGGAAAATTAAATGCGAAATAATGTATTGCTTCAGTTTCCCAGTGTTTTGCACATGCTTGTTTACGGCACAACTCAAAAGGCATTAACATCTCCACATCACATTCCTCCTGCTATACAATAAGAAAAAAGCATGTGGGAAAGCCATAGAAAAAGCCGCTGATGCTAAGTGCTTTCCAGCACCTCAGGAACCTGGGGTTAGGCTGAGCAGTGAAGCTGACAGTGGATCTACAGGTTAAGGAAGTCCAAGTAGATAACTTGGAATTTGTCTGACTTCCTATTAATACTGGTTTCTTTGGGCCAGCCCTTGCAACTTCCAGTGACATCAGCCAGGAATGCTCCCAGGAACACTGCAACCTCCTAAAAGCCCTTATTTTCATGTTTGCCTCGGAAAATGGGAAAACAAAAGGGGCAGAGAGAAAAGCATCCATCAAATGAGAAAGAGAGGGCAACTTCACAGCTCACCTTGCTCAAACATTTCTAGGGGCTCCCTCCAAGAAGCTGCCAACACCGACCAGCTTCCCTAGCACCATATTCAGAGGCAAGTCAGTCACATCCTATTGGCCTACATAGGAGCAGAGGAATTTAGGCCTGATCATCTTCTAATGATAAAGAAAAGATTGGATATAAGGAGGAAGTTCTTTCCTGTAAGGGTGGTGAAGCACTGGAATGGGTTGCCCAGGGAGGTTGTGAGTGCTTCATCCCTGGCCAGGTTGGATTCAAGGCCAGGTTGGATGAAGCCTTGGGTGATGGCTTAGTGTGAGGTGTCCCTGCCCATGGCAGGGGGGTTGGAACTAGATGATCTCAAGGTCCTTTCAAACCCTAACTATTCTATGATTCTATGATTTACACCTCCATAGTAAAATTCGAGCTTCTCTGTACACGGCAAAGAGGTGCATAAGGTGCAAATCCCATCTCACCCATTGCTTGGTGGCAGAAGGAGGATGAGCACTCTGATGTTCAGTGGTAGCACTGCTGGCCTCATGTTGAAACACAGCGTGAGTCCCTCCAGAGCTGCAGGTTGTCTGTTTTCACAAGACCTCCCCTACAGACCAGGATATTACAGCTGCAGGAGACTAACACCACAGTGCTGCCAGCATCCTTTGAATTAAGCCTCTGGTTGCACACTGCTGAGGCAAAAGGTGAGTTTAGCTAAGCAAGTAACGTGATAAGGCACGTTAATTACTTCCTGAACTGTGCTGCCTTGCAGGGTGAAGTCCTTTCATGAGAGCACAAGGAAGGAGTTGATGCGGGGACTGACCTGCTGAGCATTGGCCAATATTCCATCACAGAGCCAAACAGAGCAGGACTTGAGTTTTCTGAACCTCTCTACTGACCCGCCTGTGAAACAAAGGAGCAACGTCTCTCCTAAGTACCTCCTGCAGTGCTCTTTCTTGACTGTTATGTTTTATTCCTGTTTTGGAGTGGCTGGAGAGCAGCAATCTGCATCTAGCTCTAAAGAGGCTGCCACATGCAATTACAGAGAGAAAGTCTTAAAGGACACAGCGCTGGAGCAGAGAGACATTTGAAATCAAGGGAACAGCTTTGTTTAGCTGCGTGGCCTTTTGCTGCCCTGTAATTCTTTATGTCGATTATAATAGAAAGATCAAATTCCTCATTTTCTCACCTCTGTAGCTAGAGAAATGCAAACCCTCTTTCACACTTCATCTCTCTGAGCCTCCTTTCCCAGGTTCGCTTACCAATACTTTGTCAGTGTCACCTCTCTGGCGATAGCCTGACGGTATGCACAAGCGCGTTCAGAGGAGCTGCTCTGGTAAATACAAAGGACGCAGTTTCCAATTCCCTGTTGCACATCCCAACAGCACTTAATTCATGGAGTAACCCGTTTGTGTCAGAAGCTGCCTTCTCTCTAGACTTCGCTATCCCTGTTATATTTCATTGCAAATTAGCCTGGATTTAACTGGAAATTTGAGGGCCAGGCTATTCCCCCTTCTTTGCAAAAATAAGGAGGCATCTCCTGTACCAAAATGATGGGATAAGAGAATACTGTCCTTATGGCATTCCTCTTGCTTCCTTCTTGATGATGTGGGAGTGCTCCAAGGACACAAGGAGGGCAGATGTGGGAAACCATCACAATTCCAATGTGGAGCTTCTTCCTTCCAAGCCTCCCCAGCAAGGATTCACCTACCACCCCCATCCAGTCCTGTGGGCTCCCCTCAGTGTTTTGCCCTCTGCCTGCCTATTGAGGCCACTTTGTACTTACATGAAGCGGATGCGTAAGGGGTAGCTCAAGGGAAGCAGCCTGAGCCTGTCCACACACCAGAATGGATGCGAGTCCTGTCTCCAGCCTGGCACTGGGATCCAAAATGCACAGAAAACCTTTTCCCTCTTCAGTGTTCTAAGTCCTGTAGAAAAGGAATGGCCTCATACGCTATGCATATGCTATGCAATGCTCTGCTCTTACTGTCCCTACACCATTCAGCACCCACAAACACGGGCAGAATGGAGAAATGCAAAACGCCAAACACACATAGGCACTAAAGATCCTTCTGCAATCTGCAGGAGGGGGCTAACACATGCTGGCTACATCAAATCTTATCTCACAGTACTACCTCTGAGGAATAACATGCAATAACCCATGTACACTTTTATATTTAATCTTTAGCTGGGATTTTGTGAGGCTGAAAAAAGACAAAGACGTGTTGAGGATCCTACCAAAGGTGCATCTGTCTCTGGATTAAAGCATCCTGACATCAAACTGACTGCAGCTGGGCTGCAAAAAGTTATAAACCACTGCGATCAACACAAGTTTTGCACCAAAGTACAGACACACATACCATGATTTCCTCTGGGTGCCAGGCAAATCCCGTTATCCCACTTATGAATGTGCCTCATTAAGCAGAAAAAAACCCTGTTGGTGCAACCTGTTCCTTTTTAAATTAAAGATATTAAAGTTGATAGATACCCCTAATTCTCTGCTCAGGCTTTTATGCATTGCAGTAACACTGCTCCTATTGTTAGGGAAAGTTTTTAGTTTGCATAATCTGCTTTTCGTTTCCCTGGCAGCTGCAGATCATTCTTGGTGACTAAATGAAGAACAGTTTCTCTCAAGAATCCACCAGATCTGTCCTCCTTTTTCCTCCCTGTACCTACAACTTAGGAAGAAAATAAGAAAACAAAACCTTACCAACAAGCATTAAATCCTATCAAATCAGGCTGGAAGGTCACCTCATCCATCCCTCTGCCCTGAGGCAAAAATCATCATTTCTTTAGCCACTCCTGGCAGATGCTCATCTAACTCTGAAAACCTGATGATTTCACAGCCCGTTCTTTGGCTTAGCTCATGGCTGCAAGCGTGACCCAAATGTCCCTTACCACAATCAAAGCTCCTCACTGCTTGTCCTGCCCACACTGGACTTGGGGAAGACTATTTCTGCTTGAAGTAGTCTCTTTTTAAAGCAGCCCTTCACATGCTTTTCACTCCTCTTATCTCTTATGAACATATCCATCTACAACTTTTCTGAAACACTGCCCCATTTCAGAGCCCAGTACTCCTGAACAGACAAATCATACTGCTCCTCAACCCATTTCTGCTCTGTGCTTACTCCTGTTGTGAGTGGAGAATGCAAGAGGTCAAGGTCTTAGCTCCCCAAGAAAGCAATGGATAGGTAGGGAAGAGGCACCAAGGGGACAACTTTTAGGCTGACATGTGCCGGGTCACTGACGCCTGCTGGTAGCAGTGTTGGGCTGACCAGAGCACACTCAGTTCCCAGGTGGATGCCTGGATGCTCACACAACACATCCAGTTCCAGAACAGCCAGCCCAACAAACCTGGTGGTGTGGACAATGCTAACTGGGAGGATGACACTATAATTAGAGAAAAATCACAGAGAGTGAGCTATGTGGATGGAAAGGTGGGGAAAAAACCCAGGGATTTTAGTAGAGGAAGAGGAAAAAATCTGAGACGATAAACCAAGCATGCAACGACTGGCTTTTCCCTCACTTGCCCCTTGCTAGAGTTGATCTTGACTCCAAAAGAAACTCCAATTTTCTGCAAGGCAGCAAAAAGAAAAACAATGCATGAAATCTGGCCATCAGCTCAGAGGCTTACAGCAGCACCTAGTACTAGTATTTTACATGCCATGTAATGAAGCACTAAGCCTAGGAGGTTTTTGGATTTCCGTAATGAAGTTGACAGAATTTGCCAGCACTTTGCCTTGTGCACAGAGACTTCCCAGCTCTCCTACCCAGTGAGGTTGCTCAGACCTGTGTTTTGGTCCATACACTCAGCTATTACTCTGCTCAGCTCTTTGCACAAGGGAACCATCCAGGCCAACATCACAGGTAATAACCAGAGGTTATGGTAGGTGCCCAGGTCTATAAAACCCCAAAGGTCACAAGGCCAAGCTCACCTTGGAGGGCAAGGTGAGCGGCACAGCACTGCTCTGGACTGGGGAAGCAGACTCTGCTGTGAAGGGATGGTCCTGCTTGAGATCTCACCTGGTGATGGATCTGCAATGATGTGCTGTTCCAATCACAGCAATTTTGCATGACAACAGCTGCTTTTCTGGATGTAGGGAAGAACAGGCTTGACAAATAGGACAGTAAATGCACGTTAAGGACATTACTCCAGAACTCCCAGCTGTTACACTTTGCTGTGAGAACTTAAAGGTACCTTGTTAAAGATGTAACACAATGTCTGCATTAACAGTTTCCTCTTGTTTTGCCTTCTAAGTGCCCAGTCCTACAGAGCTTTATTAATACAGGCAGATTTAACGGCTAACTAAATCCCACTTAAAAATTTTCACAAAGGGGATTAACTGTAATTTACCTCCTGCGTACACCACTGGTTGCTTGCTATGGGAGCGAAAACTCTCACGTATGAGCCTCTTGGGTTTAGGCTGTGAAAGGCTGATGGAGCAGAGTCTGCCCACCCTGCTGCAGCAGGGGCAGCACTCAGGTAGGCAGCTGCTGAAGACAGCAAACATACTTGTGCCAGGTTGTGACTCTGCATGCTTAAGCAAAGACAAAAGCATCCCGTCAAGGCATTGCATTGACTTGCAATTTATAATAGCTATAAATCACAGGAAACGCTACTGAAACACCTTTCTAAAGGAGAAAACTAAAACTAACTTTACACATTTCCATACACAGCAAAACAACACATGCAAACAAAATCAAACCAGACTGCAACACCACACCAAGCAAGCTGAACACAGGAAGAGAGCCCTGGTTACAGGGAGCCGACAGTGCCTTGAACGCCAAATGTTCCAAAGGACAAACCCAGAGCTTACGAAATTTTGCATAGGACAGCTGAAAATTAAACATTATACTGTTCTGTATATGGCTTAAGGGGAATAAAATTTGTATGTACTGTCATTACCCTACATATAAGAAAAGATACATATAAAGATCTACTTTTTAGACAAAAAAACACATATATGAGTATATCAATATTATCCACTTAAAGCTAAATTCCTATGCATTTGATTCCGCCCACCTGTAACAAAATGCTGAATGGCAGAACACAGAATGCAGCAAATGAAACAATTTTCTATTTTATAGAAAGGACGAAGTCATTAAATGTGTTCATTTATGCATTTATTTCATGAAATGGTGTACGCAGCATTAATCTTTGCAGAATAAGAATCATGTACACACGCAATGAACGGGTTTGAGCCCAGAAGCTGCATACAGTGTGCGACAACACTGCACAAACAGTTCTCCCACAGAATGCTTCTATTTCCAGTATTAAAATATATAAAATAGTGTGCCTTTGTCACTTATTGTGGTGATGTAAACATTGCTTCCTTCAGAGCGGTGTGCTTCTATGCACCTTCACCAGAACTGCTAACGATACCCTCCTCCTTCATTCAGTCAATAAGTACCTACCCAGTGGCATATTTATTGCTCTTCTAACAGTCATACATTTTTTCCTTGAGCAATATGTAGAGAAAGGAATGGAGAAGAAAAAACCTACAGTAATTGATGATAGCAACCTATCTATACCATTTGTGTCAGGAGCCAAAGATCAGTGCAGATAATTTATTTTGAATGTAACAGTTTTAATGGAAAAGTCAAGAAAAATTTATTTACATTTTTCTAAGTAGAACTTGGGATCGATTAGAGCTGCTCAAAACTCACAATTAATAATTTATTAGACAAATTTTTACCTCTCTGGCGATTTACAGGACCAGGTCATAATATCCACTCATTTGTTCACTGTTCAAATGTATTGATGACTTTCAGCATGTAAGTCCTGGGCTGAGTGAGATCTGTACTGAATTCTTTAGTTACACAAGCCATTTGGTATTGCCTTCTGTTCCCTGAATGAATGATTTGTGTAACTAACAGTGTGGATTTTGACTGTGACAAAATAATATATCATCAAAATAAATCTCGGTCAATATCTGAGTACTGAAACTTACTTTTTTCTTTCTTGTACATGTTTTTTTACCAAGGCCTGAGAAATCAAATACTTTACAAATGGAACAGTTAATTTGTATTTTATTCACAATAAATCAGAAATGTTGTTTTTTGGAAGTAAAATCAATTGAAGAGTATTCCATGCTCCTGACAGAAAACTGCTTCAGGTTCTCATCTTACTTTAAAACCTCACAGCAGTGACATCCTTATGAAAGCAGGTTAGTTTAAAAAAGTTAGCAGCCATTTTCTTACTGGCAGACACATCCTCCTAGATCTCTCTGTATAGCACTGTTACACCCAGAAATACCGCACCTCATTCCCCAAAACTACAACATAAAATGAATCACATTTTGCTGGCTTATAGGCACAGTGTAAGAAAGGGAAGTCCTTTCACTACCAAGTATTCAATGCCTTTTCCTGTTGTGAGGTATACTTTGGCATCTACAAAAGAAAAACATCTTAAGGCAAAACGTGTGACTTCTAAAGAAGAAAATAAACATTATTCATTTGAATAAAAATAGATAATGAAAGCATAATTTTTTACATTATTGTAAAAATCCATAAAAAATAGAAACCCATTATTAGTTTGCTGCCTCTTTACAATATAAAAAAATCCCACTGAAAATATTGTGAAATAGGTGAACTACACGTGTCTGATTAAAGAACAATCCTGTTGATAGATGTCAATTAATAATTATTGTTATCTTATCATGACTTTATCAGTGACAATTCTGGAAGGGAATCACAAAAAGAGCTGCATGAAGTACTACTTATTACAATTCTGAGTAACAAAATGACCAAAATCACATTAAGACATACAAACTTTTCAAGGTGGCAGGTGCAAAACTTATGAACCCCAAACTTGCAAGCCCACGGCCTCAGTTTGCCACGTATCACAAATTAAGTCCGCCAACATCGATGACTGCTTAGGAAAACTCTACTAATCCTCTCTGAAATAGTGACAGGAATGACATCCTGTGCAATACACATACTTCCCATGAGAATAATCATCAGGTCGTTATTTTTTGGCCACGCTAGCCACAGCCTTCTTTGCTGCATCCTCAAGGTCATTTGCAGACATGATGGGGAGTCCACTTTCATTCAGAATACGCTGGGCTTCATGAACATTTGTTCCTAAAAAAAGAGCATTGACTATAATTAGCAATTAATATTAATGCATAAATGAGCATCTTCTATTAAATCTCTATAAAAGGAGTTAACGTTTCAAACTACACACCATTCCAGTTTAGCAACAGATTCAAAGACTGGTTTAGAGTGAGCTGAGAAGAAGTAATTCTTGATTTCAATGACAATTTTGACAGATAATTTTGATAATAGCATTTGCATCCACAAGAGTGGCCTTGTGAAGATGAGAAGGTCAATCCAATACCCACTGGTCAGTAGGGACATCCAGCAAAAGCAGATGAGAGACCACATACCAGGCCTTTAAGACACTGAGAAGACTTAACACATTTATTAGCAATGATCAGCTACAGCTAAAGAGCAGCCAGTGAATCAACAGCAACTAAAGTTCACCCATGTCAACTGAAAGCTGCAAAATGGGCTACTGAGAGTCAAAGACTTAGGTAATCCTGAAAATCTAAGTGGTTTTGAGCTGCTCTTGAATATGCTTTTTCACATTTCTGCCAAAAATGGGCAACACAGTGGTTTCTGAAACATTCTGCATGATACCATTCCCTCTGCTGCTGCACTAAATTGCTCCATATTGAAGGCAACTGTATGACTATACAGTCCAAGTGCTCCATTTTGTATGCAAAAAGCTCAAATTCAGTCAACGGACTACACGCACAGCAAAGGAAAAAACCATCCCTAATGAAAAAAGGTATTTCAGGAAAGTCCGTTTTCCCCTCACTATTCGCACCTGTATAAAGGACATCATCTTCCCACTTGCTCCAGCTCATTCCCCTTGGAAAACAGAGACTAACAGAAAATCTGAACTCTCCAGCAAAGCCAGTGGCAGTTTTGATCTCCGATATGCTCTGCACCATGAAGAACTTGGAGTCTTCCTACTGAGGATATGCAATCCACACTTTGGAATCACACTCTGGTCACAAGCACAAGACCCTGGGCTGATCCTCTTTAGGATCATTTCTACTCCCCTTCTCCTCCACATCAAGTACCTTGTTCATTTGCCATGTCAAAATGCTTAATTACTTTGTAATTCCTAGACATAGCAAAATGAATTTTAATTATATTTGGAGCTATACACTAATAATACTCTTAATTATTAACCAAGCGAGGAGCATACTCCTTATTGTGCAACTTCCAGAATGCTCATTTTAAAGGGTGTTTCTGTTGTTTTTTTTCTGGCAGACTTTATAAAATGTCTGAAACTGTACAGCAGAAGTAGAGAAATTCAAAAGCCTGTTTCATCAGCATGCTCAGGTCAGGATTCCTACTCCCAGCACCGAGAGACTGAAGGCGTCTCTGTCACGGCAGGTCCCAGCACTTTGTGATAGGAGGGACAGGTGTCTGGAAGAGGAATGCTGGCCTCCATCTCCTATGCTTTAAAAGCACTGTCAGAAGAGGTCATGCTTCCCATCGGTATGCAGAGGACACGCTATAGGACTTGTGAAGGAAGGTCAAAGACATCTGAAATCTCTGATGGAAGATGGATTTGGTTGCACAGTAACTGTATGCGATTGCAAGTCCAGAATTGTACAGGACTTTTCCCACAGAAAAAAAAAACAGTATTAAGGGCAAAAAAGAATATAATATTTGATTTTCTTTTCCAACCATCCTATAAAACATAATGTGGAAGCTGTTAATTGGCAGTACAGAACTGCACAGGGCAGTCAGAAAGCATTATGAAGGTTCCCTTCTGTCATGTTCCTCACATTTATATAGTGATTCCCATGAAGTCTTGAAGGTTTTATCTATTATTTAGATACAAGTGTGATAAACATTTAAAACAGCCAAGACTGTACTGCTCTCTCAAACAGGATTCTCCAAGACAAAGTGCTGTGAGGAGAAGAAAACGGAAAGAGGGAAACTTTCCTGGAAATTTTCCCACAGAGAAAAATACGACGATGTCTGTGATAGCCACGTATTTAAAACTGACTTTTGCCCTTCACTAAGTGGCCAATATTAATTTACTAACAGGTCAGAGTGGGAAAAATACATAGGATCTATTCTGCACTGCATTGATTGCTATACTCACCACTTGTCTAACATGCATCACAAAATCAATACAAAATGCAGTCCACTAAGAAGGGAGGGGGAATTTATGCAGGCAAATGAAAAGATGAAAGCTGAAAAAAATCTTACTGCAGTCGAAAGAGTACAGGTACACTCTGTGTTTTTGTTAAAAAGAGTGTTTTATAGGCAGGCCACATAACGATTTTTGAGCATGCATTTCCTTTGCTGTGATTTTCGTGTATTTAAATAATAGCTTTTTATCCCATTGTGAAGTATTCCAGATATATGGAGACTACATTAATTATAATGAGATCCTGCTGAAAGCAGAGGTAAGACTTTTAAAATTAAACATAAAACACTGGAAATGTTTAAGACTATACAACAGGCATCATCTTACTGCAGTAGATGTTAGGATAAACAAATAGATACTCCCACTATTCTAACATTAACCTCCTGCCACTGGATGGTGTCAGAGAACCATAAACAGAATCCCATACACAGGCTACCGGAGTAACTTGCCCTTCACCTACACTGAGGCCAATCCATAAAGGGTGAAAATCCACAGCACTGAAGGCTATAGGGCTTTTGTTGTTGTTGCTGGGGGTGGTTTTTGTTAGTTTGTGGTGGTTTTTTTTTTTTTTAACTGGACTCTATTAAGGCAATGCCTTGGTAATGAGAAAAAGCATCTTTTTCCATCTGACACATTACTGTCAATGACTCCATAGAAAACCAGGAGAGATGTAATTTTATACCTTCAGGCTTTTTAATCTAAATATCCTCCTGAAACAACCTCTCTGTGTACATGCAATCTCTCACATTTACACTTCTGCTGCCTTGAAATCTCTGCTATTACTGGCAAAGCAAATCTATTCAACCCATTGCCTAAAAAAACGAGTAATAAATATTCTTTGTAAGCATGTTTCTATAGATTGTAAGATTACATTAGCACACATTGTTACAAATGAGTCAAGAGGACTGCATAGGTTGAATGAAAGCAAACAAAGAAAACACCCCAGTCATACTCCAAGATTTTGATAATGTTCACTTACTTGCGCTGCCACAAAACCATCGGGAACAGACTAAATTGTCACTGCTAAATACTGATGGCTGGAGAGGATGCAAGATTCTGCAATGCCATTTCTAGCTTTCTGGGCAAATAAGATATAATGGGAGAAGACACAGTTATCTACATTTGATATATCCTAACAGATAGAAGACTTAAATAAAAAACTAATCTGCTCTACCCAAAACATTTTGCTATGAGAAAATATTTTACAATGTGCAGCATATCTGAAAATTGACATGAACACATTGTGACCATGTTACATTATCAGCAGCAATGTTTCAGCTTTGATATGCTACACGGATGAGTGTGTTAAAAGTTGAATTTACCCCCATCATGGGTCCAGGTTATGTCATTTGTGCTAGCCCACAAGCTGGAAACTCACAGCCTCTCAGGGCTCAGAGGTACTAGAAAATAAGGGACAAGGTTTGAAGTTCATCACTAACTCACCTTCAGTCAGCATCTAATTTGAAGTCTGACTGGTGATAACCTTTACTGAATGATCTTTAGCTGAGGAACTGATGAAGTTTTGGTGGCTCACACATCTTGTTGCTGTTGGCTCTGCAGTCAAGAATGAATCAGCTTTCACTGCCTACTTGTAAGAGACAATTAAACCTTTTCTATTCTGTTCACCCCATTTGCACTTTTTTATCCCAAACTCTTCCCAAAGAAAATGTTAATCTTTTCCTCAGCCTCATGTCTATATCCTACCTGGGAAAAACATATTTAAATTGGTACTGAATGTTTGAACACCCAGGATGTCTGTAGAGGTGAACAAAGTTCTAAGTAAGTGTGACTCTGCAATAGCATTTCTTCTCTCAATAGGCAATCCGGGATACTAAAAGTCACAGACATACATATTAGACCATATGTGTGAGCAAGATGTATAAGCTGGAGCAGAGTTTCACTTGTGTTTAAGAGATTTCAGAATCTAATGACTGTTTAAATATATTCAGAAGAACACTGAAGGTCACCAATCACATGGCTGAAAAACATGATAGGAAACTTCAGATTCAGACATTTGAATAAAAGTCGACTTGCTTCTAGCTGTGTTTCAACATATTAAGTAGTTCAAATTCCTCCCAATTCTTCTTGTTCTACGACCAGAGCAGCAGAGAAGTCATTTACTGACAGAATGTAAAACTTCCAGCATAGGAAGAGGATATCTAATTCACAATTCTTTTTCATTCTTTCCTCTTTTCATCTAACTTAGAACTGCATAAATGAGAAACAAGGTTTGGCTGCAATTCAGCACCCATAGTTAGTTTTCACAAAACTTAATTGAGTACATTATATTTTAAAGGGCAAAAAATCCTGCATAAAAGCAGCAGAAGTTACTTTTCTACATCTGTAAAACATAAAACCTGGAATATGTGATTTCTCCATTTGTCCATGAGCCTTTTAAACAATAATCCTGTGCCTCAGCTGGTGAGTTCTTTACTGATAAGGCACGTAAATACATGTAATTATAAAGTTACCATTTTCAAAGAGGAGAGTAATCCTTTCTTTATCCACTGGTAAAACAGCTTGTAATTATTATACAACTGAGAACAAAGATTTGTCCACAGAATCCTGCTAAATCAAGACAGATTTGACTGATTAAAACTCTAGTCATCAAGACATTTGTAATACAGTGCATGCGGGCAAAGAGTCTTTAAAGTGCAGGTCACAAATCTGTTAGATTTATGGGAATAATCATGAACCTTCTGTTGGAAAAATGTTCAAAATGGAAATCCAAAAAAGTGCCTGTCCCTTTCTCACCTTTTGAAGTGCAAAATGTTATCAGTGATGCTTTAAAAAAGCCTTGGGTAGCCTTATTACTTCCACAGTATTCATTACTAGTTCAAAATCCTTCTATGTTTTAATAACCTGGTGCGAGTTGAAAGAAGAACAATGAAGATGACTAAGGATCCAGAAGGACTGATTTCTAAGGAATCTGACTATGTGATTAAGGAGGCAGAGAAATCAGGAGTTACATTCCTACTGTTTCTAAGTACAACATCTGACAGCTGTAAACCTTGTCACTTTTGGTTTAGGATGAACTGATGGGAAATGCTAGAAATGAGAGAAGGAATAAAAATCTTTTCAGATACATATTATGCAAAAGTGGGAGTTTGCTATATTAATTCAGGACAGAGTTTCCTGAAGAAAACGTGGCATCGCCATCTCTGGAGTTAAGCAACTAGTCTAGGAGAAGCATTATTACAAACCTAGTGAAGAGTGAGCAGTCATGGGAAGATGGTCAACAAAAGATGTTTGCATTAAATCTTGTGTTTGACATTCTGAAGACTCAGCTTCGAACTCTGGGGAGGAACCAGCACATGGCTCATAAAGGTCCAGGCACAAGAGGCACAGGCACTGTGCAGTCACCTCTGCAGGGCTCTCTGCAAGCCCCAGGCAGAAGAGCTCCTGCTCCACATCGTCTCACCTTCTCTTCCAGACAAACTCCACGGTGCAGCAGCACTGGGACCTCCTCACTCAGCCTCTGCAATCTCCCATAAGCCACGTTAAAAGACAAATAAACATTCACCCTTACTTGTGTACAACCACAGAAGTATCAGAAGAACTGGAGAAAGGTCAAGAAAGCCCAGTGGCAGACCTAGCAGACTGCAGCTCAAAATGAGCAAGGTGATTTTCTTGTTTCCCTTATACCAGTTTCAAATACTGCAATAGAAACAAACTTATAACTATCTTGTTCATTAGGAAAACTAATGGCTTTTCCAGTATCTTCGCTTAAAAAATAACAGCTACAATAGATGAGAAGTCTTGCAGGTCTGACACATAAACTTTTTCCCAGCTATGACAGACAGGAAAAGTTTGTTGCTATGACAAAAAGCTACACAACATTGCCTAGAGCTGACAAACAATGAGATTTTTTATTATGAAACCTTCCTGCTTCTAACCAACATCCATCAGTCTCCCTGATCCATATTAAGCTGGCTTCTTACTCTGTTAAGGTGTTTAGTGGTGCTGCATCACCCAAAGAAATTTTTCACAATTTGTTTCTAAAATCCATTTTAGAGTAACTGAAATTTCCTGCACTTACCAGAGCAGAAGTCTGACCCCATTAAACCAAGAATGCCCTCTGGAAAGTGTTTGAACCCAGCAGGGAAATCCATAGCACAACTTTTATAGGACAAAATTGTATGACACAGGCTGTGGTCCCCCTGACGTTAACTATGTATCATGTGTAATGTACCAGGAGAAGGAGGGATGGGAAAACCCTGCTTTGTCGTGAAAGGAAACAAGCGCTGACCAAAGGGCTTCATGGGTGACCTTCATGAGTCCTGATGACATTTGAAAAGGAACAAGTCTAGTGCATTCAGAACTTTTTATCCTCTCCCCTCTACCAGAGTGTTAAAAACCACCTTTGTTTTGTACCTCAGGTACCTAAATGGATGCATTTCCTCCTTTCATCGTCAGTGCTGAGTAACAGGACACTTTATGCTCTTTCCACATACCCAAACATGAGAATCGATGGTTTTGAGGAACAGCCCTTAAAAAAGCCCAAAACCAAACAGAAACCCCTCTATTTCCAAACCTGCTTAGCGAAAAAGAAACGTTTTAAGCTTGCCAGAGTTGTGTGCTGATTTCAATCAAAGCAGTTTTTCATTCAATGGCAGCAGAAGAATCCCCCTTCCTCCCTCAGGGTACTTCTCAGAAATTAGAGACAGAACTCCATACCCACTGCCATTATATTAAAGCCAATAACTGCCAAAGAGCACTCTTCCTTACCTATTACTTTTTTGTTTCCAGTTTCATAATGCTGGATGTACCCAAAAAGTATTCCTTGCCCTTACCAAATCTGTTTTTTAATGGATTTTAGCTGGATAATTGGGCAGAAGAACATGTTACAGTAATCTCTCAAAAACACTGTTTCTAACATCTTCCTTTTAATTACGGTATTGAAAGAAGTTTAAGAAAACTGTGATGTGGCTGCAGGTTCAGCAATAACGGAATTTCACTCCAAAAAAATCATTTGAAAAGAAATGGCTTCCAGTAAACAGAAACTTGCAGCAAAATAATTCCCATTTGCATTGCAAATCTTACAAGTAAAACTGTAAAAACTTTCATTGCAAAATTTCATTGCTTCAGGTACCACCAGGGAGCAGGAATACAGAAACCTGACCTGAGTTTATTGACTTCAGGTCACGCTATGGATGAAGAATGGGATGTATTCCTACTGTGTGAGACTAATCTGTTTGGAGCTTAGTGATGGAAGAATGCCAAAGTGGATTACTGTGCACCTGAGGGTCAAACCATCAGCACTCACCTTCCAGTCTGACCACCAGAGGTACTTTCAGCTCAAGCTCTCGGCAGGCTTTGGTAATGCCATTGGCTATAATGGCACAGTTCACGATCCCACCAAATATGTTCACAAGTATTGCTTCAACCTGTAAGAAAGACACAAGAGTAGGGATTAGGTGCGGGTTTTGTCTGTTTTGGTTTGGCTTTGCTTTTTAAATAAACATGGGTAACAGACCCAAACCAGGGTACCAATTCCCCTCTGTCAGACACATTCTCATTTATGGAAGATACAAGCTTTACCTCTGTACTCAGAGGACTTGGTCTCAAGTCTATTGTTTCCATAGTGTACAGCAGTGATTAATTGCCTTGGTCTAAACTGGCATGGTAATTAATGTCATAGACACATTATTACATAGAAAAGGGGAATTTCTACCAGTAAGTATAAATAAAAAGAGATTAAACAATCTATGTTTTGTATTTTTTTCCATGTCTTGAATATTGGAGCTCAGAAAACACAGTGTATGAATGTGTGGATACGCATGGAATGAAATATTCATGTGTGAATAATGAACAAAACGATCTGGATACGCACTATATCATAAACAGTACAGAGGAAAAGGTAATATACTTGCCCTGACTTGATAAAGAGGACTAAAAATCCCTTCTAATTAAGAAGAAAAGGCATGTAATGAAGAACATTCATTACAAGAGATTAACTGATAACCTCAAAAAGCTGCTATTCATTAGTTTCTGAAAACTGAAATTCCTGCACCCAATTCACTATTACATTACCCATTACAATGTACAAGACATTAATACCTACAAAATATTGACACGGTTTCTTCCCACTTGGTAAGGTAGTATACTATTAAACCCAAGTTCATAGACCAGGCTTCCCACCACAGCTTATTAAGTCGAGGGGACACCCTACAGATGAAGCTACGCTGTATTTCATCCACAGTGGGGCTAATCCACAACATTTGGGGTACTCTACAATAAGCTTCACTGGGTGTCATAAACAAGCTTTGCCAGAATGCTGTTGATGCAAAAGACAACAAGATAAAGAAGGGATTAGGTCTGAAGGAACGAAATATCACTGGCTTTTACTTGTGCATGATGTCAACCACAATTATGCTTAACTCATTGCACAAGATGAACAGATTCACTTTGCCCACCCTCCAGGTAGCCAGGCTCATACTAGCACCATGAAAATTCCCCACAGTCACGCACGTTTATAGCTCTGCACAATCAGGTTTAATATTTCTCCACAGACAAAATGTGACAATTAACTCCTGTGATGTGCAGTCACACACACAGATTGAAAGCTCACCGCTGTTAGTAATACTGCCATCCAAAATGCAGCAATAAAAAAGTGGGAAAAGAAATCTCAACAAATACTTTACTTACCATAAGAAATCATTTCACTCTTAAGCAGTACCCTGGACTGCAAAAACATCACTTACTAGACCTCTGGCAGTGTTCACATTGCACTACAGAACTCCAATGCTAGAACAGTCATAAAATGAAGATGGCAATGGGACCACCTCACTGATACCTCTCCCATCACTTGCTGCTCCCTTCAGCTCCAAGATGTTTCATGATGCCACCCAAAGTGGTCAGAACAGCTCCCATCTGACCATATGGGACACAGCCCCATTTTCTCCTCCCAAGCTTACTAGACACTAACTCTTTCATCTAGCTTTCCATTGATGATACGCTAGAATGCTGCCTGTCTGCTATGTGTCTCTTTACTATTTGCACTGGAGCCATCCAATTAAGGTATCAGAAGGAAATTAACAATGCAGTCAAATCAGAACATACAATTTAATTGATTTTATAACTCTTATAGTTTAGACATGGGCCAACACTTTAATGTCATGCATTTACCAGTTTAGGTGTTTCTGGGTATTAAGTTGGTGATGCCATTATTATTTATTGCACCTTTGCATTGCTACAAAATCCTTAACTCTGTAAAAGCTACCAACAGTGAAACTTTCTCCTTCTCTGCCTTGCTCCTACCGCTTGTGCACATGCAAGCATTGTTGGTGTTAGGAGGTCAAAACACATAAAGAAAAAATCTAGCACCTTCAAACTCTAATCACATTAACCCTTATGGCAGGGAGAGATCTATGCAAAACACTTTGATGTTAAAATATACTAGTGGTGGATTCTAACAGTTGGACAAGCCACAGACACCATTCTGCCCTTTCTAATACATACTCCTAATTCAGGGACATTGCACCGGGCATGTGACAGATCAACTTAACCGAGTGTGTTTACATTATTAGAGATAAGGAGGAGGATTTTATGCCCAGTACAGATATTTTAATTCCTAATGCAGACATTCTCATTTAAGGATCTGCTTTTCAGCTTCCAAGCTGAATTCTAATCAGGTCTTCTAATCCATTGGCAGCAAAAGGGGGGAAAATAAAGTTGAAGGAAATTAGATGCAGCTTGGATAATTGATGTTTGTATGCTTGGCTTTAATAAAAATACACAGTTAAATTAGAGAGGAGTCTAAAAGGATTCAATCAATAAGAAGCTGAATCAGGAAGAGAATTCAATCTTGGGTTTTACCGTAATCTTCCAAATAAGCCAAAAGATCAGTTCAAATGATGCTGACTGTAACTCCACTGAAATCTGTGAACATTGTTTATGTATGCTTCTGTAGCCTGACTAGAACTTGCATTTCCAGCTGAAAGAACTTTAACATTCAGACCCCGTAGTTAGATGAAAAGGTTTACAGTATTTCATGTGCACAGAGGATGCACTCTCTGTATTATTTAAGTCTGTAAGAGAAATAAACCTTCCATTGTATACCAGAACCATGCTCAGTATCTAATGTATACAGACTATTAGACATACAAAGGAGAAGGCAAACTGTCTACACACAAGACAGGTTATTTGATAGCATTATTATTCTGATAACCACTTTTTACCCAATAGCATGCCTTACAAAACACTATTAAAGAAACTAAAGATAGCACTATATCCACAGGTTAGGTTCCTTCCACCCACAAAACAACTGATATATGTGAAATCACCCTCAAATGTACTTGCAACTGATTATGGACTCCTCTGGAGGAATAAGGAAGCCACAATAGAATGAAGGCATCACCATCAACAGTGGTAACAACCTGCAGTCTGCCAGGACTAAGCACCAATGCTGGGAAACAAAAGCAATAGTAACTAAGGCAAATGCTGCATTATCACTGTCTTCATGCTAGGTATGGGACTGAATCTTTGTAAATACTGCAAGACCCATCAATCCTACAGCTCCTAAATACTGTATGAACATATATGCAGCCTCTTCTCTATGTATATTTACGTATGCTCTGTCTATATGAAAACTAACAGCTTTAATTAACAGCGTCTTTTTGTTCAAGGGATCCTTGACAAAGCCTTCAATTCTGCTTTGAATGTTCAGCACAAACCCCCCACCTCAGACGAATGTAATTGCACGCTACCTGAAGCAGTGGTAGGACATTACTGTTAGAACTGCACTGAATCACTGACATAATCGAAACGGCTGCCATATTCCATGCAGCTAAGGGCATTTTACATACAGGAGAAGCAGCTTTAGCATACATCATACCTGCCTGCGCTCCAGAAAACAGATACAGTGTGTGCATTTACTGTATTTTCTTCTTTTTTTCTCTCTCTAGAATATTTTTAGCCTTAACAAAATGTACACTGGCACTTGATTATCATACACATAAGGATTCATATGAGCAGCACCTATAAAGCGTTCTACCTCCCCTACAGCCCATTTATAAATCTATATACAGGACGTCTCGCTGTCTGCAGCAACTGCATTCCAGCCTGCTGACCTTCAGAGCCCACACTAACACCACAGATTCTGTACACAAAAAGAGGGAGAATGAAAACTTGACACTTGAAAATTGTTTCTCTTTCATTTACCACTGAACAATTACAACAGGCTTAGGCTGATAATGCACCACAGCGCTGAACAATGGCAGATACTTCATAAAGGTAAAGCTCTGAATCTCACAAATCCAAACACAAATGCAAATGAACTGAGGGTGAGGTTTCATGATCATTTGAAGACGACCAAGAAGAGGTAACCACCAAAACTGCTCTCCCACTTTCTCCCTCCCTCCCCTGCACACAACCATGATTGAATGAATCTCTCCCATGCTTGAATAAGCCCCTGATCCATGCAGATGTCAGAGCAGCTCCTGGATCCAACTGACCCTACAGACACACAATCACTGGCCCTGAAGCGAGGAAGAACCCCTAAAGTGCTGTTAGGACCCATGATAAGGAATGTGTCAGCCAATTGTGAAGCCATTTTTTTGCGTATTATTTTTCAGGATCAGAATGAGTATTAGGTACGTACAAAAATGTGAGGCTAACGGTACAACTAGAGAACTGTCCAATGAAAACCCAAACTGAAACCATCGCGACCACGACTGTACAGCACAAATCTCTCCTGAATACTACTGAAAACGTATGGAACACACATGTTTTAAAATACTTGTTTTAGCAAAGTATTTTACATTTACTTAAAAATGTATTTCAGGATGGCTGGCATAAGGACAGCTCAAAACCACGATTGTTCCAACATTCAGACCCCTTTAATCAAAAGTTTCTGCTGGTGTATTTTTAATGAGAAACTCTTGAAAAAAACCCACATTATCTGATGACAGCAGCAAGGACTTGCACCACTTTTCCAACTATGAGCAATGCTGGATGCACACCTCGTGATTTCGATGCATCTTCCCCCTTACATGCACACACAGACACATGAACATTCTCACAGTGAACTATAAATATTACTACAAAACCCACCAATATTATCTCTGTCCTTGCTGTAAAATGATTTTTCTGAAGCTCAATCCATCTATTTTAGTTAAAAACAAGCTATTGGAAACTGTCAGTAAAACTACATCTGCAGCAAATTAAAAGCTACTCTAGCAAAGAATTTGCTTACAGATTGCTTTGACCAAAATTAGAATATAAAACTTTTACAGCTCAAGCTAACTGAATTAATTTACTAACCAAACCTAGCCCTTTCATCAGCTAAAGGCATACCCAGTCAGTATAAAGCAGACAAATACTTCAAGTTTTCTTCTCCAGGATGCCACAGGTCACATCTACGTGGAAGACAATGGTTTTGCAAGGTACAGTTGGCAAATATGCTCCTGTCAGAAGGCTTCTAGCATTTTTGTGGATATAACGTGTTATGTCTCCCAATCCTTCTGGTCAGTGGAGTCTGATTTTGTGTCTTTCACTGAACTAAATTATGAAGTTGGCAGAAAATAACTAAGAAAAGCAAGCCAGCAGTATGCTGCCAGGCATTTGCTGCTTCTCTCCTTCCTTCAACACAATAAACACCAGTGGAAGGACGGCATCTCAAATTGCTCAAACAAAAGAATGTGGGGAAGCTCCCACTGCAGGCTGCTGGGAGCATCTGAAGATGCAGATGTATTCCCAACTCATGGAGGGAAAATAAAGGGGCTGTAACTTACATCTGGATCCAGACACACAGCACTACAAACTTACACAAGCAACAAGCATCGTCACTCAGATTTTTGTATTCCCATTCTGCTTTTCAGAGATGTGCAGCTCCTCAAGTCCCAGTTAAAAAGAAGAGCGTCCACCACTTCTAAAATCAGACATCCAGGATGCAGTTTTGCCTCGCAAACATCCGCTGGCCTTCGCAGCACTGACACAGAAGAGCTTCTTTCTCACAGGGCTGGAAGACTGTGGGAACCTTTACTAACAGCAAAGCATCAAGAACTGCTGCAGTTTAGAGATATGCAAAGCAAGACACACTTACATGCACGTGACTTTGCCAGGATCAGAGAATCCCAGGAATATGATTTAATTAGCTACAGGTAAGCAAGGAACTTTCATTTGATTTGGTAGAGGCTACACTTTGGTTTATGAAGAAAGAAATCCTCAGCATGACATGGAGAAAGCGAGTCTCCTTGTTAGCTGCTTTGGAGATACAGATGCCAAGGCAGAGAGCTGAGGACATTTTCCAAACCCTGTGGAGACGGTTTAGTTTCCTTGGATTACAAACCACATGTTCTTGTGTCTCAGACAAAGATCTGTTCCCTATCCCTCAACAGGTAGAGAACAATACTAAGAAAAATATCAAACCACTGTGTAAAATAGGATGCATAGTTCTTCACTTTGAATCTAATAAGGTGTTTAATCCTTCCTACTATTCCTTTGGTTTTTATTATTCACTCATTCGCAGCTCACAAAATTCGTTTCAATGTGTTATCTCCAACTCTCAATGCAATGTAATAAAATGCAATAAAACACAGATGCCATACACTTGCATCTTCACTCCGTATCTTTCTGCTTCAACTGATAAGTCAGATACAAACATTTTTTTAATGTCTCTACATTATTATGACTTGGATCACAGGTCAAATGTAACTTTTTCTTATCCAGTTTGAAATATTACTGTACCTTCTATATCAGACAACATTTATGGTTCATTTGAAAATAAAGATTAGACCTACTGTATCGGAGCAGTATGATTTACAGACACAGAAACAATTGCTTAGAATATCCACTAGAGGACAGTGCAATTCAATGTGGAAAAGGGATATGAAAATCCCCTTGGAAAGAGGAGCAGGGTTATTTTTCCTACTTAAAGCCAAACTATCTCATTTTACTTTATAAAAATGATGCAAAATATTATTTTGCCTCTTTGCGATGGGATTTTGAAAGTCTGAAGGTGATAAATTTAAGCAGGTTGAATCAACAAAAAGCAAAGCAAGAAAGCCTGCAGTGAGGTGAAGAAATACTGATACAATGCCATTTTGCATGGTTTATACTATCCTAAAATAGGTCACGGTTTAAAATTCACTACTTTATTCACAGGGTTTAAAATTCACCCTTCTGCCATAGCAGGAAAGGAGCTGTAATGGATCTCCAAAACAAAATTCAGGGTTCTTTTTTATGTTTGGGGGGAACTGACAGGTAGGAAAAGCAGATTAAGGATCTTCTCCCATGCTACTTTTTAGCCTGTGTTCAAGAGGTTCCTGAGGAATGCAAGTCTCAGAGATCGAACACCCTGTTTCCTGTATCACTTGTTGTCTGTTAAGCCCTTATGCAGAATGGCTGCCGAGGTGGTGGTATCTGGCCTGCAGACTAGCCCAGCACTGGAGAAAGGCCTTTCAGAGATGCACCTCACTTGGCGCCACACTAAGAGCACCAGATACCACAGCTTTGCAAAATCAAGCTTTGTGGCTCTGACGTCTGATGTGCTAAACCAGCCCACAGTCGTCAGTGAGCAGGAAGGCTCACAGCAAATTCAGGATCTAGAACAGGATACAGCTTTATCGGCTTTTGCTTTTACTGGTTAGAAAAGGACTCAGTGACAATCCTCTGGTAATTGACCAGATTTGGGCTGTGGGGCTTTGACGGGGTAAGAAAAACATGCAGGTAAGCAGGGTTCTGAAGCAGGGAGAGCTCTGGTGCCTTCTGATACCAAAGACAGTTCCAGAATGGACCAGCAGGAACATCTCCATCTGAGGACTTAGTCTTACTCCTCTATAATGCTGACATAAGAAAAAAATTAAGGTATCAGAGCTCATTAAATAACTGGTATGAGATGAAATAAGAACTGGCAGATAGTGCACCACAGTATGGCACAGGAAAGAGTCCCCAGAGACCTTCCTTTGCTCAGCTGCAAGAAGCCTGTGTTTTGGAAACAGAAATATTCCAATTCTAGGCACACAGCCTCCTTTAAGTTCCAGAATATGACGGCAGGCAGCAACGTGACCTCAGGAGCCTTCATTTCAATATTACTTCTCTGTGAGACAAGTCTCGCACTGAGCTGGTTTGGGAACAACACGCACTCTGCGCACACTCAGCCCTGGCACAAACACATTCATCATGTTAATGCTGCCATTCCCATGCGAATTCCCACGAAGACAAAAACAAAAGGCAAAAACCGAGGTGGTGAGGGGTATGTCAATCATCATGACTTCGCATTTCTGTTCAGGAGAACAACAGAAAAATAATGCCTGATCTTTAAAACAGACTTTGGTCTTCTCCCCATATTGAGAGCTGGGAACTCACGTAAAACGAAGATTTCATCTTCTGTTTATAGAAAGCACAGGACTGGAGGAGCTGGAATTTTCAGAGACTCCCCATGTTGAAAGATTCACACTGTAAGACTTCATAGCACCATAGTTATCTGTCATTTCTTTTTCCTATCATTATGTGTTCAGCTCTGTACCTTGTTTTGGGTAAGGGACAGGCCCAACTACCACTTTTCAAGTCATCATGGCAAGGGATTTATTTTCTGTAACCAACAGACATCAAAACCTGTCTTTATTTCCTCTTTAGAAATAGCCTTAGAAATATAAATACTGTATTTACCTGGAGTATCATAATACTAAGTGATTGTACTCATCACAAGAGATAAAACAGATGAAAACCAGTTATTCTTATGCTCTAGAGTGACCTGGGATCTTCTTATTTTGTCACCTGAGAAATATCTCTGACGTGTATTCCCCATGCACAAGAGAATGAAATGCTACAAAAGCTCCTATCTAGGTCATTCTGCTTTTCTTACAGAGACAATGGAAACTTTTAAAAAGGAATTCTGTACTTCAAGAAACTTAATTAAAGTATAAAACTGCATTGTCATGGGTACTGAACTGCACATGCACGTCTGAAATCTCCAAATAATTAAACCTCGTTCTTTTATGGTAACATTGTAGTCATCAAAAATGCGAATTGCTGTGCTCATTAGGTTCTGAATTACTGCCACATAAAAATCAGCTCACTATTAACACCTAAGCAAATCAAAATAGAAACAGTAAAACTGAGAAAGGTACAAAGAGTGACAAAGATACTGAGCAAGCTTTGTATACAGAAAGATTAAATAAACTAGGACTTTCTGTCTTAGAAGAGGAAAGGTGGAGGAGGATATATAGCAAAGACTGCAAGAAGCAAGAGAAAAAAGGAAGAAGGTGCAACCATTTTATACGTGCCTTTGGGTAATTTTATTTCTTAGTTCTTACAACGCCAGAGATGATGAAAATACAAAAGGGACCCTTTTACTGATGTTTTTAAATAGAGCATATATTTAAGACATGGAACTCACTGCCAAAGGATACTGTGCATGTTAGAAGCTTACTTAAGAATACACAGTAACAAATTTGCAGAAGGAAAGCCTCTCAAGGCTTGTAAATACAAGGATATCAAAGATTACTAGAAAGCAGAGTGGTACATGGGGGAAGTATCCTCACAGTTTTCCTCTTCTTGTGTTCTTCTCCAGGAACTTGCTTTTGGCTGCTACTGGAGAAAAAAAGATCATATCCAGATAGATCCAAATCTTACTCAATGCAGTTATAGTCTTCTATTAAAACAAAATGTATACCCATAATTTCTTTATTACATCTGTGCACACTCCTCCTCCCATCCAAATTAAATCACAAAATAGTTTATGCTGGAGTCATACATTCTTCTGTCAGCTTCAATGATTACAATACTGTCTAATCTCAGCAGTTACCACTTAACATCATCAAGAATGTGGCACCAGACAAGTGATCAGAATGGATGATTGATTACTTCTCTTTTCATTCTAGTGCAATTAATTCCTTGCCCTTTCCTATCCTTTCAAGGATAGGAGCCCAATCAGAAGATGGGAACTGAAATTCAGACCTATGACTTTGTCCACAACGGGTAACAAGTTTAACAACAGTTTATGTATACTCTCTTCCTCTTGCTTCATCAAGCCTACTCATTAAGCAACCAGTGCTGAACCAGAGGGAGAATAGCTAGTTCCCCGGGTTGTACCAAGTCCTATATGGAAGACTGCATAAGCAGAAATTAGGACATTTTCCTCCTACCTTGCTAAATTCAGGCTGCACCATTCCTGAGCAGCAGACGGAGATGTGGGGAAGATTACTACCCATCAGCTCAGACTCCTTCCCAGTCTGCACCAGCAACAGGTGACCATCAGGACTTGCTACCACCTAAACACTAATGAGAACTTTTGTTCCAGACACGTCTCTTCTGAAGACTGGCCGCTCTGGCATTATATATTAAAGACATTCAGCTCAGAACAGGACTGTTGAAAGATGGATAATGATCTTTATCTTCCACAAGGTTTATATAAAGTAATTTAAACTAAGAAAGAGTGACAGTTTAAAAATTAATGTCTAGTAATAACATCCCCGCAAACAGGATGCTAAGCTAAGAACTGTATTATTGAAAACAGAATGACTCAGGAGCTGACAAAGTGGTTCTACACACTTTTTGGATTGTCTTGCTACATCCAAAGTCCTAAAATGCAACTTAACATCTTTTCATTGTAACAAGAAGGAAAAAGATTGGCCTCTCTGACAAGTACAAATCGGTAATATCACTTTACTCCTCCTAATAATTTAACTGCCATCTCCCCTTGCAGTAAACTTTTTCCACCCATTTTCTGCATTAAAAAAAGGGAATCACCTTCAGCGAAATCATTACTCAATAATGATCCCCCAGCCACTTTTCACAAATTTATCAAAGCATCTTGTAATAAAAACAGAGCTGAATGTTTTAACCACAACCCCAAAATGATACAATCAGCAAATCTAAACTGTGAAAGAAGTTATAGAGCTACATTAAAAAACAGATGGAGTGAGCATAAAGCAATTGCAGATAAGGTAGCATAAAGGAACTTTAGATTAATTAAGGCTGAGATGCTCAAGGCTGCCATCGGGAATCATACACATTAAAATTAACAGGAGACATGTAAATCACAGCAGGCTTATTTTATCTCAACCCAGTTGTGTACAGAACAACACAAGGAATTGTAGGTGTCTGTTAACTATATTCCCTTGCTTCACAAATGATTCTGCAGTATGGTCAAGGAAATTATGTATCTCAAAAAACAGCTCTCCTGGATACCTGTTAGCTCCAATAAGAGTTAGAAAAATCTTATGAGGATCTGAAACTCCCACACTGAATAGCAAAAAATGTCAGAATGAGACTCAAATGTATGCAGCCATAACACTTGAAATTAAGCATGACGAAAACAAATCGCCAACAAATACTCAGTTATAAAACCAACCATCAATCACAGCCAAAAGCTGTCACTTCAGTAGCAGACTTTCTCTAAATTCAGATTTTCTGCTGTGATCAATACTGTATTATATTGGCAACAGTAGTTCCTAGGTGTAGGAATCCAAAGACACAAATAAAGAGCCAACTCCCAACCAAAAACTATTTCAGAACTTTACTTCAGCGCAAAACTCAACCGCAATATTTAATGCTAAGCAAACAGCCAAATCCAGCAGCGTCTAATACCTTTTGATCTCAAAAATCAGATAAGCAAGTATAGCTGAAGCAGAGGATGCATTCTGTAATTTGCTAGCATAGAAGTGAAGTTACAGGTTCGTTTCTTCTTTTCTTCTTCACTGCTGGATGATCCACAGAAAGGAACAATTCCTGTTGTCAGAATTTATTTCATCACCTGAGAAATACATCTTGTTCTCTGATAGAATACTGAGAACCAACCATGATCTGGGCTAAGCTGCAAAAGTAGAAGCGAGTTTGAAGTCTGTATTTCAAAAGAAAACAATACAAATGGTTATAAGCAAGGAAATTAATGCAGGCGGAAACAGTTTAATGCATGTATTGCATTTGGTTTTTGTTAATTACTTTCTAAGTACTTATGCATAGTAGCAGCTAAAGAGAATTTGAAACAGAGATCACATAAAAGCATTTCCAAGTGAGTGTTTCACGCTGAGCTACAGTCTGCCATAGCAGTGCTGATCAGTCAGGAAAGCCTTGCCTTCACTTTCAAGGCCTTCAATGGCCCACCAGAATCTGAATCATAGAACAGTTTGGGTTGGAAGGGACCTTAATGCTCATCCAGTTCCAGCCCCCTGCCTTGGGCAGGGACACCCTCCCCCAGAGCAGGTTGCTCCAAGCCCCTGTGTCCAACCTGGCCTTGAACACTGCCAGAGTTGGGGCAGCCACAGCTTCTCTGGGCACCCTGTGCCAGCGCCTCAGCACCCTCACAGAGAAGGATTTCCTAATATCTAATCTAAATCTACTCTCTGTCTGTTTAAAGACATTCCCTCTTGTCCTATCACTACAGACTCTTGTAAAAAGCCCCTCTTGAGCTTTCTTGTAGTATTCTTCAGTACTGGGAGGCTGCTCTAAAGTCTCCTCCAGGCTGAACAAGCTCAGCTCTCTCAGACTGTCTACACAGGAGAGATGCTTCGGCCCTCTGATCACTTTTGTGGCTTCCCTTGGACTCGCTCCACTAGGTCCATGTCATTCCCACCTGCTCTTTTCAAGCATCATCAAGGTAGGCTCCCGCCTAGATTCTGTTCTGCCAGTTGATGGCAGCCGCAAGCTAAACCTGATCAGTCACCTTAATGTATTTTGTCATGTCTGAAAGAAGCTTTCCATGAAGATTCCCCTGTGACACTCTTTTGGTTGTGACATCTACAACCTCCCAAAAAACCTCACAGGCTGACAAAGACAAGACTCTTGGCAATCTGAAACCACTGTGATTACAGCTCACATTCTTCATTTTCCCTCTTGGACCCTACTAGAACCTGAGGTCACAGGTTCCTGTAATGGCTTTAATCCAATTAAAGGATGAGTGGAAGCAGAGAGGAGCAACACCCTGTGTTTTCACCTACTGTGACTTAGCTGTAATGCGAAGTCATATCCTAGGACTTTCAGGTCTCTGAATTAGAGACCTGGGTTTTGTGCTGCGTTGATACACCGTCTGGCACAGTGAGTTCTGGCCCATCAAGAGCTAGTACAAAAGGAGTAACCACAACAGCAATGACACTGTTCTGTAACTGCAATTAACCTATTCCAGCAGCTGCAAAATAACAGTGTTTCCACTGTGAACTAATATACTGGCCCTGAAAGCAAACGCACACACACTTCAAGCTGTTGCCTTTTAATTGTCTGTAGTTGCCCTTTTAGTGCTACCATTCACCTCCACACGAAAGCACTTCAAACACATGCAGACACTTGCAACCACCCCGCAGAGATGCATGGTTATATTCTCACCAGTGCTGGCTTGTAATAGAGACAGATGACAGCTCTGGGAAGCAAGCAGATGACACATGAAAGTATGCTCACAAGACCTTACCCACATACTTTGCGAGGGATGGGAAGTCAGGGGTTCTCAGTGGTGTTTGCAAAAGAGACAATGGACAAACTGAACACCTTTGGAACAAGTCCCTGTTCCAAAAGGCCCATCTTATTTAAATGGAAAACATCATCAATATTCACATTTCCGTGAGACATCAGTCCAAAGTCATCTACCACATTTGGTCTTTGGGGCACCACCACATAGCTGAAGATCTTTAATGAAGAATGGTTTCTTGGACTTATTATTTGATTTGATAAAGCCATCTACCAATTATATGTGGCCACACACTAAACAAATCAAGCTGAGTCCTTTTCAAAAGCCAAGATACCCTGCAGCACTCTCAACAGCTCTCACCTTTGGTGACACCTTTGAGTGTTTACAAAGAGCAAATGAAATGACTCTGGTTTACTTCTCCCTAATTAAAACGTTTTAAAAGAATTTAATTACAATTTGCCAAACTACACAAATGTAAAGATCTTTCCCACAGAGAATTAGTGATGAATTGAATGATTTTTCTTTTTTAATCAAACTGTTGGCAAGCAATGTGGGTTTCCTGTTTGTAAACAACCATACGAATGCTAAACATATTTATTCACAACTTGACATGAAATACAGCTCTGTAATTAATCATTTCCCTATCTAATTCAGGCTAAATAAAACCCCCAAACTTGTACCCCTCTTTTATTATGAAACAGTCAGTTACACAGAAATGAATAATTATCTGAATTATCAACTATCTACAGATGTGTGGCTCTTTTCAGCCCAGACAATGGCATACCCCTGCTGCATGCTGGTAATCTTGCACACATTCACTTCTTCTTTGTTTTAAGTGAGAAAATCTCCTCACATATTAAATAAGCTCAATCATGAGCTATTAAAACTATTGTTTCAGGTTATCTATTAATTGCAGGCTTCCCCGTCTATATTCAGCACGAAGATACCAGCCCTCTTATTAATGGAAAAATGCTTGCATGAGTATGTGAAATGTTAAAGGCCAGGGGTTAAGACTAACTCCGTAAAAATAAGGTAACTCTTAAGCTGTGAAAAGCTGTCATTGGAATTAACTGCTTCAAATCCTGTCCTATTTTGAAAACATAAAGCCAGAGTTTCAGATATATAAAGAAAAACTCATTAGAGTTTATTTTGTTCCAAAGGCTTAAATAATTTGCAAGAATAGTTTCCTTTTCATATCAACAGATGTTCAGATGTGAAAGACTGTGTGATTACACTTCCTGTAAAACCTTATTTTCATCTGAAATGCAACAATTAGGAGCCAATAGGAAGACAGAGAAAACTATGCTGCTTATGTTAAAAGATTAAATTCTTTGCAGGAAGGTTATATTAATCCAAAATAGACCAGAAATGTAATCTGCTGCTTGAATATGATTTTGCTATAATGGCAGCATTTGTATGCTTTTTTCTCCACTTAAATGGGAAAAGTATATTTACAAGATCTTTACAAGCTCATTACATTCAAATAGAATGAAATTAATATGCAGGCATGTTGCCCAAGTGACATCTCTGACAGACAAAAAGACTTCTGCTGGTAAAATAACCAAACAAAAACTACAACACATACAATTAAGGACATAAAAGATGTGCCAAGGCCTAGACATGATAGCATGATAGCTATCAAGGATAGCATGATACCACTTCTTTCTAGGTGCTCTTTTTCATTATAGTGAACTAACAAAACTCCACATTGCTTACAGACATAAGATTGCTCCAGAAGTCTAATACAGGAACTTAAAAATCAACAACTTTGTTTAGATACCTTGAACTCGTGTATAGTATTGCAAACTAAGTTTCCTTGGTGTGATGCAAAGAGGAGTGGGAAAGGAGGGGAAACAAATTAACTTTATAATCCATGAAGTCAACTGAGTGATTCTTGAGCAACAACAGATAATAATACGGTCCTTATCAAAGTTTCACTTTGTTGTTTGTCTTCAGTGTCTGCAACTGACAGATACACTCATTTACACCTTTGCCAGCTGCAGTCTGGCAAACTATTTTGAATTAGTCCCTCCACTTGAGCCTATGAATTTAATTCCTTCCACAAACGGCTGGGCAATGTTTCAAAACTCTGCTTCAAGACATGCAAAAAGTCCCATTTCATACCTAACAGAAAAACAACAGGCTGTTCCCTGGTACTTGCTGGAATGCTGATACTCTGCAGAATTAAACACAACCTGGATGAACAATTTAAGACGTATCAGAAGCATCAAGAAAATATCTGCCCTACAAACTTCGGTACAGTTCTAGTTTTGATCCAAAGTAGAAGTATACTTAAATCTCCATGGACTTGTATTGTGTCCCCCCCAAATTTCTTTGGTTCTAAATTCCACTGACTATAAGTCCTTCTCACCATAAACGCCCGAAATGAAGTAAAAATTGCTGTCCATATCAATGAAGAAAAATACTCTCCTTTTTAGAGTTACAAACTCTCTTCCTTGCTCCAAAACCAAAAGCAAAACACTACTGAAGATGAATAAAGAACATACACTTAAAACTCTCCAACAAATTATAGCCATGGTAAATGGTACAGTGATTACTCTATCGTGCCATTTGGGATTATTCTGATGATACTGAATTAAATAGATTGCTCACAAAATCCTCTATGAGCACATGATCAAAACGATCGCAGAAATGCAATGATTAACAATCACAACTCTGGGCAACACATTCCTGCAGATAAAATTGATGCAAATCAGAAGGAAAAGTGTGATAGGTCCTTGTCGAAATAACCAGTACATTTCTCTCATAAACACTCAAATACTTTACAGTCTCTGTTTCTTGATTTTTCAACTAGTTGGCTGCAAATCCCAAATATTTGGTTAACACTATATCAAGAGGCTTCGGAACAGAGAATTAAAGAATGAACCATATCAGCAAGTTATGGCTACTCATGCATTATAATTAAAATACACAAGCATTCGTAACGGTTCCTTTGCAAAAGATTATCAGAGTGGTAACTTGATGTGGAAGAAAAAGCATTGTCATGGATTAAGAACAACACAGGTCGGATTCAGAAAGCAAAATGCAGAATGAAAGCATCAGTGTTTAGTTTGGCAGGTATCTAGCAGTGAATGTCTCAAGGTTTCATTTAGAACGCATACAAGTTCTTTAGGAAGGTGAGGAGTCATACAGCCAGTGGTCCTAAAACAGCAAATTAACTGACTACAGTAGACAAGAATCAGAAGGAACAGTAAAATACAGCAATACTGGAATGATCCAATTTACCAGCTTCTGCACTCCTTCATCTGTGAATGTGCTCCCCTGCTCGAGTAGAGCAGAAAGATTATTGTGCAAGGCAGTGGTTTATTAATCCTGTCAGAAAACCAACACCTGCTCAAGGTTCAAATAATCAAGTTTGGATAACAAAGCACCTAAACACATGTGCAAAATTCTTCACTTTTCAGGATGTTTTCAAATATCCAACGAAGCAGAGATCAGGAAAAATCTCATGCAGAACTGTTTTGCAATGGATTCAAACATAAACAGGGCTGGCACTTCACAAAGCAATCAACACAGCTACACTTGTATTTCGTTAATGTATTTGCTTGTTCAGAAAGAACAAGTCTTTTATAGTCACCACTATCAGAAGTAGAAAGACTATATAAAACAATTTAAAATAAGGCATTGCTATTGAAAGTATCTTCTCAAATCAACCTTTACAAATAACCACCCCAAGCACATGGATTTTATCACTGAAAAGCAATACAATATATCAGTAAATAAATAAAAAGAAAAATCAGGAAATTTGAATTATATTTTTTTCATTTTTGGTTTGCAATTGCCTCTTACATAACCCCTCTGTAATTAGGTATCTGTTAAAGGTTACTGTCTCAGATATAGTAACTAGCAGAGATGATAATTCTGAACCAAATTTGTAATGTCCTGTGTTTATTGATTCTGTATTCTTTTCCCTGAAGGACTGGCTACTTGGAATATAGAAAGCTCACTGCATTGGTGTTTCACAGGAGGCTTATTCACCAGCATCCTTTAACACAAATTGCCAAGGCAAGACCAAGGACATGACATATCACTGTCACCAGGATGTTTGTATTCTTAGTCTAAACAGTTATGCCTCAAACTGGCTGATGTCCTTTGCACTTATTGCACGCTATCATTTCCAACCCAAACCATTCTGCGATTCTGTGCTCATCTGAGTTATTTTCTGGCCTGGACTTCAAGTTCCCATAAAATTTCCCTTCCTGCAGAACAACTATGTTCCAGTTAATCACCATCACATAGCCTGCCTCTATTATTACCTGCTAGGCTTTGATTACTAGGACCTCAGCAAATCCAATATCACTGATTTCCTCTTATGGCTGCAGCTGTGATGATGACTTCTAGAACACACTGGAACTGGCAGAAAATACTGAAGTAGTTCTACACTGAGAGCTTGCTGCTTTCCTTTAGGTGTAAAATTCATGCATGAGCTACAAAGCTACTTTCCAAATAAGTTTTCACTCTCTGGGCTTTGAAATCAAACCCCAGCAAGCTCTTGCAAGTTCCATCTGTCCTAACTCTTGGAATTGCAACCTTCCTTTATGCCCAACGTTTATCATTTGATGAATGAATTCCACAAATCCATCTAATGGCAGAGCTGTGAATGTTCCCAGGTAATAACAGTTCATGTGAAGGTGGCACTAAAATTATTTCAAACATTTCGCAGCAAACCAACTAAGAACCTTATTGTCAACACATAGAATCAGACAACTGCCTTTGTCAGGACTGGTATTTTGCTACAACCACTCGTTGTAGTATAGGAAGGATAAACACTTTAAAGACACAGAATTCTGCAAAAATTAATCTGATTAAAAAACTAATTATATATATATATAAAGCTTATTATATATTGCTGAATGTGAATGCCACCAGGATGTTTGGATTCTCAGTTCACTTACTGGTTATTTTCAGGCCTTCACTTGGATAGCATGCACTTATAAGCATTCTTCTAAAAGCACGTTGATCCACCCATATGTCAAAAAATATGCAGTAACACAGCTGAATACTGCACACAACTGCAAATGTTAAGACTCACATACAAAACCTCAAAGAAACAAGAATCACCTTATTGATTTGTGGATAGATCCTTTGGTTTTCTAGCTGTGAAAAAGCTACAGGTAGCATTTTCTTTCAGTATAACAAGATGCTGAAGTTGTCACCTGTTTCTTATTAATTTTTCATTTCTACATGAAAAAGGTCTTTTCTGGGAGCCCTCAATGGCAGTACAAATCTGTTTCATTCACTTCTCAACACCAGACACGTATTTATTCTTAAGTTTTCAATTTCATTGCATGGCTTGCTATGCAACTTGCACACATCAACCCTAGCAGCAGACAGCTTTTCACCAAAAAACTTGTAATTTGACATATACCTTGTCTTGCCTTAGGCTTCAATTGATTAATTCATCTTTCACTTGTGCTGAAGTCTTCCATTTAAAATGTTTTAGTAGGAAGAAGCAGATTTTACAAACTGAACCAGAAAGAGGACTTTCAGCAGCATCTTCATCCCACTTTCAAACTTGGTGTTCTGCACAGCTGTTAAGGAAGTCTTTAAGTTAATTTTGCTGTTGCTATTCACATGAAGTTTCTGTTTTTCAGACGTTCTTTCCTGTGCGAAATACAAGGACTAAAGAGCAAGGTTGTCTCAGTCATTTCTCCTCTTAAAGAGTTCAGTTGAATTCTCTCATTCTCAGATTTTTGGCAAGAAAATGGAGTTGGAGAAAGTGTTACTCAGGATCTCAAAAATTCACTTGAATTAAGAAACTCAACCTATTACACTACTGAATGGAAGATTACAGTGTAAATTTTGACAGGAGCTATCTAATACTTCAGAAGGTAATGTACTACAATAGGAATAACAAACTGAAGATTCATATGGATAGAAAGGAAACTCAGGCATAAAAATAGATTAACTACAGAAAAGCTTACAGATGTACGTGTGGTATCTATCCAAACTAATGAAGTATGTATACGAAGATTGAGAATTTCCTCTAAAAAAAAGACACACGCTAATGCAATTAGAGGACTTCGAATTCAAGGCATTTTTTTAGTCAACGATGTGCAGGAAGTCAGACTAGATGATCTTAAATGTCTTTCCTAGTCTTCAAATCTGTCTCAAGGAGCATATACAGATTTGGCTTTGCATAACCTCCACATACGTACTGAGCGTATTACAGATGTAAGATTACTTCTGCCATAAAAAATAGTACAAAATAGCTTTTCCTTGGCTTTTCCTTGAGTAACTACTTACGGCTGTAGAGCTGGCAGATGCAAGCCTGCTCACCTGCATTCTTTTCAGTAATGCTGAATCAGATGAACAGTTGACCCACAGTTTCTGGAACAAGTTTGTCTCTAAAGGACTGCTGGTAATACTGAACTGGAATGGCAGATACTTGACATGATGCAAAAAGAGTATGTACTTCAGTAACAAAAGCAATAATTGAGATTCTTGAGCAAGTAAAGTAAATCAAAGCTAACGTTTCCCTGGATATACATTCAAGATCATAGGGACCGGAACAACTATGGCATCTTCTGCAGTACTGATGCTGACAGTGCACCAAGAAGAAAACAGAAGAGGCCACAGTAGCTTCAGGGTTCATTAGAAACACAGAGAGTGGGGAAGAAATCAGTGTTTACCAAGTGCAAAAAAGGCAAAATCACTAAGGAAAAAGACTTTAATGTCAACTTGTAAAGTGGATATTATGAATAATGTAAAGTTTAAAAAACGAAGAAAAATCCTCGAGTATTTACGTCTGTATGCTCTAGAAATGCAGACACCAAGTTACACAAACACAAGCTTCTGCAAAACATAAAGTGAATACCCTTAAAGTTATACCATAGCAATCATTTTCCCTGCAAGGCCTGAGCATCTTGTCTTGCTTTCCCTAAGCATTCTTAACGAATATGTATTAACTGGAGCACATGGCAGGTGCTTCCTGGGCTGAGACAAGGAGAAAAAGGGCCATGCAGCTCCTACCTCATCTGGAGCTTCCCAGAAATCATAGGGAATCTTCCATTGACTTAAATGAAAGCAAAGGCTAGCCCACTTTTTGGCAGCGGAAACATGCCTAATAGCAAAAGACATCCCTTCCAAAGCTTCTGCTGGCCTTCAGTAGTCCTAGAGAGCTGGAGACATTGTCCTATAGGAGGCACCTAATATAAAGGAACACATTTGCAGTGACCATTTTTGCAAAATGCAGTAGTTAATAAGTCAAGAGTAATTTAGGGTTCTGAGAGTAAGAGAGTGACATAGCATCATCCTAATGAACACTAAACACAGCAGCAACCTATAAACACAAAACCCAGATGACTGATAATCAGCGTATCCGTCAGCTTATCCCTTGACAGCTCATTGTGATGGCAGGACAGGAGAGGAGAGCAGAGCAGTTCAACCTAGAAAATAAACTAAGCATTACAGGAAGTTGAATGTAGCAAAAAGATGAAGAAATAAAAACAATTGTTTTTTTTTCTATGAATTTACTCAGTTTTGTAACCCTAGGTGTCGTAACTGCAACGAAGATGAAGATGAGCTGATTTTCACCTGACATTACCCATTGAATAGCATTGAATAGGTGTGGTAAAGATGCAAAGTACTCCTCATGTGATAAACTTTGTACATAAAAGCAGTGTGGTTTGGAGGTTGCTAGGAACACCTATTTCTAGTCAACACTGAGCGTCTGCTGTTCCAGGGGACACTGTTCTCTCTCACAGCTGAAGGCCAGAAATGGAAAACAGCAGCAGTAATACCAGCTTGATTTTCACTTGTGTTTGAGACACACAGCAGACCACTCCTATAGCTTTTCATACACAAAGCAAACCTGCCTAGCAGAAAATAAGATGCTACACCATGCTATTCTGCAAAGAATTGCAGAGAAAGCCACTGCTGAACACTGAAGACAAGGAAAGGTATATCCCTTGACAGGGAAGTAAGACAAAAGCATGCAATTACCAGGTGCCTAAACAGGGAATGGGGCTGCAGAACAAAGGATGTCTAATGGCAGCTGCAATGTCTCATCTAAACATGAAAACAGTGTTAGAAGCACCATTACATGGCTTGTTCTCTAACCACGCAGCTGTACCTTACATTCACATTTCTAGAACTGTATTTATCCTGATGTTAATGGACTTTACAGCCTGAATTAGTGAATAAAAAAAAAAAGCAACCAGAGCAGTGGAAATTTAAAACTATTATTAATGCTGGAGATTAATAACGTTAGTGACTGTTCACCTAAGCACGACATACAATAGAAAGGGTAGCCACTAGACCATTCAAACCGTGCATTTATAAGTTTGTATGATCCCTCCTCTCTCCCCCTCCTCAAATATTTATTTTCTAATAGCAATAATGACCTCAGTATTCGAGGCAGCCTTCAAAGATTAATGGCCAGTGGAGGTTAATGGTCCTCAGCTATTCCTCAAGCCATCAACTCCTCCCAGCCAGTCATTAATCCCCAAGAAATACCTTAATGCTTCACTTATTACTGCTTAAGCATCAAGCGTGTAAATTTTCAGGGCATTAAATCTCAAAAAGTATCCTTTTTCACTTCATAGGCCACTATTTCAACAAAGCAGACAGATGAGATGAAAGTGACTTCGTTTTATAGGGATTCTCCTCGGCTTTACAAGACAGCATTTATTTGTGTTTATCTGCATTTATTTGGTTTGCACACTAACAAATAACATTTCCTTTCTTGTCAATTCAGTAAATTTCCTGACAAAATGCTGATATCAAACCTTCTTCAGGCAGCATGTCAGCAGGAAAAAAAGCCTTAATGAGAACAGCTTTATTAGTTTCTGCTGCAGGAAAAACAACACCACAGAGGAACTACTAACACCCCACACTTCTGCTGAGTATGTCACTGATCTTTGATACCCATCTAAATACATCAACATGCCCTCTGCCCCCAGCTCGGCACCAGTGACATCTGCAGCAGGAGGCCACATCGCAAGATGTGGCATTGCACAACTCAAGTCCACACCACCGGGTTTCTAACACAGGTTCTGCCACTGACTGTTGGGTAACCTCAAGGAAGTACTGTCATCTCCAGAGACCTTTTTCTTTCCGTGCATTACCTGTTTAGATTAAACTTCTTAAGGAAAGGAATTGCTCTACTGCAGGATGCTGACTTAGAGACCTTGATTTCAGCCCAAGTTTCTATTCTGTACTCCAACATAAGCAACTACAAGTCATCTCTTCCAAGGGCCTGTTAAGCTCAATATTTATCTGGACGTGATTTTGTACATCAAAGTGGTACAGCATGCAAAATTACCTATCCTCCAAAACATTCATGAGTCTTCTGGGAAGTCATGATACATAATAAAGTACTTGTTTCATTGTCTCTGGATGTCAAAAGAGTAAAACAGCAAAAAAGGCAAAAAATAAAGTCATTCAAATAGTGACATCATCAATCAAATTTAATCTTTATCCACTCAGAAGGTCAATGTGTCTAATTTAGACTGTACCTGATCAAGGCAGCCTATCAATCATTTAAAGGGCAGCCTTTTTTTGCCTTTTTCTTTCCCTTTCTCTTATTCTTTTCAATGCACATCAAGTTTTACATTCCTTTCTTATTGTCATACTCCGACTAATAAGCCCTGCTTTACAAAGCATTCACAAATTGAATTACCTGACATTCAAAAAAAGAAAAATTCTGTGTAGGCTTCATTGTCGCAGATACGACAAACAAAGCAAGATTTCATTACTCCTCAATCATTTTCTTTGAGGAAAACACCACCAACAGATTCAGAAAAAATGTTGACAGTACATTTAGAAAGACTAGACATAATATCAGACTATTACCATACTCATTTATATTGGCACTCAACCAGCATTAGTTGTGAAGGCAACAGGGCTAGCTGTCAAACATGTACAAATTGACAAGCTATTAGAATGCCAACTGGATAGATTCAATTAGAGAATTTACTCCAGCACTGAAAAAGCTTGTTTTTAAGGTAAGGCAGAAATGTGGTATGTGTTGACCAGGAAAAAAATGATAGAAAATTAATATGCATAGATAAAAACTTATCTCTTCCTCTCTGCAATAAAAGCTACAAAGGATGTTAACTCCAAAATATAAGCTTTATATAAGGTAATGCCCAAAATGAGTCAAAGGAAAACAACACAGGTAAGTCTAAGCCTGACAAGGTCTTTCACCTTCTAGAAGCCATTTAGGGACCCTGAAGACAAAAGAACCTAAGACCCACATCCCAAATCTGGAACAGCAGGTAACCCCCAACCAGACACAACTCAGCATTAAATGACATTGTGCCTTGTTTCCTCACTAATCTCTCAGAGTAATACTTGTTTCCTCCACCAGCGAGGTGTGGAACTGTGGAGGTGCACTCAGTAGCCACTTCCTACTCGGGAGGGGGATAAAGCTCTGTATTTGGAAGTGTCAGTGCAAACTGGGGTGCAGGGGCTGAAAGCACAAATGAGATGTTAGAAATACAGGTTCCTATATGGGAAAAGATGAAGATGCAGAGGAAGAGGAAGGAACTGTAGAGGCAATTCCTGTAGAAGTTTGAACTTTCTGAGAGAACATATTTAAAGTCGGATCCTGTTACTAGATGCAAATCTGGAATTATGCCACAGCCTCTAAAACCAGCATTTACCACATGCCATCTTCCGTGCACACAACAGGACTGCTAATTAACATACAAAGAAAAACCTATGAGGAGTTCAGTCACTCTCCTGACAGGCCATGCAGTATCTTCCCTTTCTTAGCCTATTTCCTTTTAGCGTTTTCCAAAGTCATGGCTTCTTTTGTGGCTTTTTTTTTCCCTGTTTTTTTTTTTTTGTTTTTTTGTGGGGTTTTTTTTTTTTTTTTTTTTTTATATTAAGCACATTTTTGGCAGGATTTTGCAAACAGAAATGCAAACTGGGTAAACGAAGAACCTACTCAGCAGCCTCCTCACCTGCATTAGGAAGGGCACATACCAAGCTAATTTCAGGATCAAAGTCTTACACTATAGCTCTTGCTGTTTGGAAGTCTTCTTATGATATTCACTGCTCTTTGGTTTTTCAAAATGTTTAGTTCCAATTTTACTAAGATTAAATAACTCTACTCCCTCTCTCCTGTTTACACCTTTTGTACACTTCAAAATGCTCAGCATGTCCCTCTTCCCAGGGAGTGTAATTTTTTTCACACTTCCTTATAACCCTTTCACCCTCTACCTCCATTATATTTGATGCTTTCTTTGATTTATTCAGACACAGAAAGTTCAACAGAGGGAGAAAATGAAGGCATTTATGCCAGGTCCAATTTATCAAAACCTACGTTAAGGATGATTTCAAAGCGTAGGAAATAAAAGTTTTCCCTATTCACATATTTATAAAATGCAATCAAAATTCACCACCTCCTTTAAAAAAATATTAACAAGGAAAAAAAAACGAGTGAACACCTTTAGCACTTCTCCGGGTAGGAAAAGTACGACAGAGCTTAACAAACTCTGGGCTGGAGAACAGCAGCAAGATAAGGGAAGATTACTTGAAACAGTTATGATAAAAACGTGTATGGGGCATGCATGGAGAACTGGTATGCGTGATTAAAAAAAGAAAATACAAATTAACAGGAGATGGTGCGTGAACCGCTAAGGATTTCACTACTGTGAGTCTGCAATGACAACATCTCTTATGGGTGCCAGAGATATGAATGTCCTATGTGGCTTTCCCCCCATAAGTGACAACAAACATAAAGATATAGCATCTGCACCATCACATTTTATTTCGTGCCATTTATATGGTTTCAGCTTTTTGATGTTGGTCTTTTGAGGAAATCAGTTTCTATAGAAACAATTCTGTCACTGATGCAGCATACGAAAAGTTGTGCTAGTGAAAAGTTAAGTTTACCATTCTGAAGTCTGAATGGAGGAAAGGTTGGGTAAAAAACAAAGCAGAAAATCCCAAACTGTACTACAATATTCTGTTATATCTGTGGTTGCAACAACTACCTTTACCCCGTGGACAGTCAGTGCTTCACTGTACTGTATCTGACCTATGGAGAAACCTTTACTCTTCACTCTGCAGGCAGTCACTTGCTGAGAGAAAACAGTATCTCAAACATTTCCAGCTCCAGTCGGAAGGATTCTGTCTTAGCATCCCACATTATACAAGAGAGGAATCCTGCATTCAACAAGCTATCTTCCTTTGATCCCAAGTCTCAAGAACTAGACCACCCCGTCTCATCTATTCCTGATGTTTCTTCTGATCTGAATGAAATCACCCCAGTTGTTCTTTAAAGTTGTGAGACACCTTCTCTTGTCCTCCTGCTAAAATTTCCCAAGAAGAACTGTTCTGACCATAGGAACCCTGTTTCTCAGCAAGGCAGCTGGAGCCCCATCTTCCACCAATGCAGTTCTAGTAACTTCTTGGTGTCCCCGCTTAACTGTCCCTGCCAGTCTGTTTCCTTCTGGAAAACTGAAGCTGTAGAAGTGCTATGAAATTACAGTCACAGATGCTATTTGAAAAATCAAAGAGGAATCTCCAGTTCATGGAAAGAAACCTCACATTCCCAAACTGTCACAATTCCAGTAAGCAATACTGGCTTCAAAGGGCACACGTTTATTTGAACACCTTAATGCTTAAGATGTATATGTGCATGTACATAACTGCAGACCTGGGGAAAAAAGAGTTTAGTTCATTCAACACAGGAAAGAACTGGAGATGTATTAAGGACCCAGTATGATTTTTGCTAAAGCAAAACAGCACTAACACTCCAGAAGCAGTGGATGTGTAACTAAAAGAAACCTCACTGAGAGGAGAACCAGACCTTGACTGCTCATGGAAATAAATCTTTCCCTATGACAGTTTTGAAATTTCATCTATAACTCTGAAAAAAGAAATTCGAAAATTATTCTCAGTTAAATCCACAGAAGCACTGACCTTCAGCTGTATAATGTTCAAAGAAAAGACACTTTCACTTCTGAAAGATCCACTGCAAATACAGTCTCAGCAGCTCCAGAGCAAGTGTTGAGAAATGCAACCTGCTTTCATAACTCATGCATTCTAACTTATTCAAGCAGTTTTTCCTTCGTCAAGAGAATTGCACGATTCAAGATTCAGCCCTACATATAATGAGCAATCAGGAAACCCCTCTCATGTATGACATGCTCTTAAGTGTCAGAGTGACAAAATAAAGCACATGTTCCTATAATATTCCAAATCAATAGGAAAATGCATGATTCAAATTCAAATTCTCAATATAACCTTTGTGTTTACTACTAAAGAAAATCCATAAACAGTTTAGGTAAAAGACTTATTCTGAAAAAGCCCATTACACCTTAAAATAAACTCCAAGCTGTAAATCAGACAAACCTCAACACAACGACTGTGCAATTCTGCAAGATAAACTTATTATGTTCGTTACAGAGAACTGTCCCATATAGCAACTGTACCACAGATCCTCATGCCGAACTAATAGGTTGAAAACAAGCACTGTACTTGATCACATCTCAACTCCTGGCTCACTACTATGAAGCAACAAGTACAAACTGCAGAAACTGCTTTGAGATCAGATTTTTCTAACTCTGCAAGAGCAGTGCTGGCACCAGCAGCTCCAGAATGAACACAGCTTTCCACCATAAAACCCCCTCCCTGGATCGACCTGCCCTGGATCTTTCCAGCTTGAGATTCCAGAATTGACTCCAACAAAAACAGAACAACCTTTCCCACAACAAATCTAATTTCTTTACATATGCCAGCCCCCACGCAGAAAACATAGCACTAACACGAATGCAAGCCAAATGTCACAGCCCATTTCCTACCCACCTCAGAGCAGTCTGTAAACCAGCCCAAACCAGAAAAATACATCCAGGTTTCCGTAAGGGCTAAGGATTAAGAAAGCAGCATGTGATATTAGCTGCCTCCTTTTACTTTAGTGAAAGGTACTCAAAAACACTTGCTGTAAAACCTTTCCAGAATTGGAACACACCCTTACAGCTTTAAGTGGTTTTGTCTCAAACCCTTCAAGACCCTTTGTTATCTAAAATGTCAGATAATGCCTCAGTGCATTGCTAAGTTAAAACCCCGAGTTCAGGGCTGAAAAGCTCTTGAATACATGAGCAAGATCAAAGCAGGTATGCTCAGTAAACTGTGTAGTCACTGTTTAGGGGCATGAGGAGCATCACTTCCACAGCATGTTGGAAGTAATTTTCTCTGGTGACATGCTATGTTTTGTCTTACTGAACATTTAACCTCTAGATTTGGACAGCACACATTTGGCATGGGCGCATTTCTTTAGGGAACACCAGAGCGGTTACTTCAAGTGACAGTTTTCTAATTATTCTGTCAAGCATCAATCTGTGAAGTTCCCAGTTCCTCAGCACCCTGACTGACAGGGCAATCAGTGCTTTACTTAAAGCCTCTAGAGCTGCTCTGTCCTGACAAATGTGCTTTAAGAAAGAACAACCAACCAACCCATCCCTCCCCTCCAAGGTTCAAAGGCAGTGGAACATTTGACTTCTAAAGCAACTCCCCACTTTCTGCAAATACAGTTCCCCGAAGAAACCAAAACCATGGCATTAGTACATATACAATGCAGATGGGGAAAGAACAGAGCAAATTTTCTTTTGTATTATAGTAATTAATTTCAGGCATTTTACTTTGGAGCAAATCAGTTGATAAAAGTACATCAAAACCAGGGAAGGAGCTGAGATAATGAAATCATTTTCACTAAGAAGTTTTCCTTCTCTTAAGAGAGGAAAAACACCCACCTTCACAGCACTTTCGGCTTGATTCTGAGTTCCTCTTATTTTTGATGAATATCATCTTCCTTTGTTGAGGGTGCTATTGTGACTTCTCTTGGGGTCTTACAGCACCACTGACTGCAAGTGGGAAAATGAGGGACTTTGTGAGGGATAAACAATTAGCCCTGTACCAAGTTCAGGGAATAATACAAGCTACTTAGTAGTCACGACCACGATTTCCTAAATAACATGAAAGTACTTCATGCTCTTTATCTGCTGTGTAATTAAATTCAACAACGGGGCTAAGATTTTGACCAATAAGTTGGCACTACAATTAGACAAGGTTTGATTTATATGCCAAGATCCTGCACCTGAGAATTCAATAGTGGAGTTGCTTTCCTTGGCTTGCTGGAACAATCCTGTATTGGTATTGTTTAACTTAACACAAAGAGAAAACCTCTCACCATACAGAACAGCAGCACCAGCACCATCATGCAAACAATACTAGTTTCTGTTTGCAATCAAATTTGCACCAATGTTGATCCTTTGGTTTTCAAAGGTAAACTATGACTAACACAGGTTTGGTGACTAGCTCTTGATCGTGAGCACTACAGAGTGCTCTATGGTAAAACTGAACTCGGCAAGACTAAAAAATAAATGAAATATGAAGTCAGGTGTCAAACAAAGGGTAGAAGACTACAGCACATGATCACTAATCAGAGCGAACTGCAGAAAACCTCTCTCTAGATTTCATCCTTAATTCTATTTTTCTGAGGACATTAAATATAGAAATATATTCACACACACAAAATTCATTTTTTTCTCAGATCTGAGTCAAAACTCCCAGTACACAAGTAGCTGTGATTTATGAAATGAAGGAAACTTGTTCTAATCAGAGCTCACATCTAGTCACAGGCCAGCAATGGCTGTAAGATTGTGTTTTCTTTTGTTTGCTGGGCAGCTTAATGCTCTATGACTTTTATACATAAATCATCACTCCTGCTAACAATACCAAATGATTAATTTTCCTTAGTGGACCAGATTCCTTTTGGAGAAGATTGTGATGAACAATGTAAGACCAGGAATTAGTTTCACTGAATTTAACAGGAGCACTTGAAGAGGGAAGCATCGTGCAGTAGAAGGAAGAACACGAGTCTGGCGTAAACAAGGGAGCAATGGTAGCTGTGAAAGACAGAAGCTCATCTAGACCAGCACTGTCCTCCAGTAACTACTCATCTGACCTAGTGACAAGTCAGGTCAGGCAGCCAATCTATTTCCACAGAATACCAGGTTGGAAAGGACCTTAGGGATCATACGGTTCAACCTTTCTAGGCAAAGTATGATATAGACTATATGTCCCAGCACAATGTCCAGATGAATCTTAAAAGTGTCCAATGCTGGTTGAGTTCACCACTTCCATGGGGAGATTATTTCTGTTTCTACAGGCTTAGTCATTCTGCCTGTGTAGCTCATTGAGCTTTTTCACTGCTGTGTCAGATGACTGTGGGTGCAAATGGAGAGGAGGAGGATGCAACTGTGGAAAACTATCTTTAACACACTGTAACTGGTACAGACCTGATTCTTTGACAGAAGGGAATGTCAGAGCTGACCGCTGATGGCACAAGTGGAAGAAGGAAGTTCTTTGATAGAAAAGCCTAAAACTGCAGTGGTCAGTAAGGTGAAATCTGTCCCAGTGTCAGAGGAAAGGCTGAACCCATCCACTTTCAGATGAACTTACTGAAGTTCAACAGACTTTTGGTATTACTAAGGGATTTTAATGAACACTACTGTAATGTAGGCACTATCTCTGCTTAAGTTGCTTCTATTTTATCTTTTCAGTTCCATTACTTCCATAGTTTGTATGACTAAGTGAAAACAAAAATGTGTTTAAGATTCTAAGTTATACACACAAAGTCCCAAACCCAACTGTACAGGGCCCTGTGGAAGTTTTGATTAAAGGCAAATCCTTCACAATTCAGAGAGCACATGCTCAATCAGTGGTTGAAGAGGAAAAACCTCCAGGGAGCAGCAGGAACTAAACAATTCTGATGAGGTTTCTGTGACTTTCCAGCAAATAGTAATTTGCTCTTTTATGTTTCTTCAGTAAGAAGTCAAGCATTGCAGTCCCAAACCTTTAAATCAAATGACTGCTGGGCATCAGGCATTCAACTCTCACCACCTACTATAAAATACTGACTCCTCACATTCATTCATTTCTACCCAATAATTGATTCTTCCTCTTTTTTTTAATAGTTACAGGCCTATAACTATTCTGGGAGGTTGACTTAATCAAGATTTAGTCAAGAAAAAAGAGATCCTCAGCATTTTCAAGTTTTAATCTTGTCTACACCACATAAGCATGTACGTAATCTATTTTCTTAATGAAATGCTTTTACTCTTTCTCCCTGTTATCACTATTAATTCTAAATCTACCACGCAGAAGAGCCATCATAGTTTACAGGAAAGCTTCTGCTTTAATCAAAAGGTTGGTATTACTCTGTCTTAACTTTTGCTTAACAGCCTTCTCAGCTGGAGCTAACAGATTTCATTCCCTTTTCTGGTAAAGTGAATACTGGCTTACATGGCCAGCCCAAATGTCACCCACTCAGAAATCCAATTTTATGGCACTGGTGGCAGGATTGCTGCCTTGCTTACACTGAAGCACTTCAGTGTTTCTTGGTTGGAGGAAGTCAATGCTGTTCCATGGCTATCATAGCTGGCTGCTCCTCTGCGCTGAGCAGTTTACTTGCAGCGACAGAGTGCTCCTTCTCCCCCACACGTGAGAATGAACACAGAATCACAGAATGGTTTGGGTTGGAAAGGACCTTAAGATCATCCAGTTCCAACCCCCTGCCACAGGCAGGGACACCTCACACTAGACCATGTTGCCCAAGGCTCTGTCCAACCTGGTGTTGAACACTGCCAGGGATGGAGCATTTACCACTGCTTTGGACACCCTGCTAATCTGAAAATTAGTCCTTTTTCTCATATATTATGAGAAAAACTATTAACTGTAAATGTATGATTAACTCTTGTTTTCTGCAGATTGTGATCAGAAGTACAAGCACTAAAAGAGATAAGCCTTTCACTTTTCACAGTAAAGATAACACCTCATCTTAGAGACAAAATATTGAAAAGTACAACACAGACAACACCTTTTAAGAAATAGGAGTAATTTTCATTTTCCTATAACGAGGCAGTTTTTCTATTAGAAGATGAAACCAAACCTTTAGCAACAAGAACTACTCATTTGTGGTAGATGCGGAGTTGACTTGCCAAGTATATAAGCACATGACAAGCTTTAAAAGTGAATAGGCTCATTTGTTTCAGCTTTAGACATCCATTCAGAATAATAGATAATAAAACATTAAAACTTGAAACAGGTTTGAATATGCTGTTGAATTGGAGCATGAATAATGAAGCTGTGAAATAATTCAGTCCTACCTGAAACAAAACAATGATTCAAGGGAAAGAACAGCTTGTCCCTCTTTCATTAAGTCATATTTCAAGTAATTTTTGTCTCTTCCAAAGCTTTTTTTATCATCCTATGTTCAGCAATGCAAACGAATGAATGAACATAGGCCAAAGAATATTTTTCTTATTCATATATAATATATCCCTCTGACTGGAAAGACAGAATGTGTCCTGCTCCAAACCCAAAGTTTACACACTATAGGAAAACACATTCCGTATCTCAACACTAATAAAAATTGAAATAAAGGGAAAAAAAAAAAGGCATCTAGAGTGGAAAACAGAAAACATAAGGAGATACACTGCACCTCAAAATGCCATTTCCACAGAGATGGGTGGATATTCTAACAGATCATTCTCTTATAGAAGACACCAATGAATTTAAAAGCTATGTATTTGCCAGAACTGCTTATTATTCCTGATCACATCACCGCAGTAATTTCAGATGGCATACGAGATTAATAATAGGTCAGAACAAGATCACCTATCGTGATCCATTTCCTATATTAAGATGTCAACCAGAGCACAAGTGTCACAGCAGAGACAAGTGCAACATCTGTATTTTTCATGCAATTCTCTCATCTTTCCCAATAACTGCATCACTGAACCTGACATTGCACTTTTTGCAGCTTAGAGACAAAAAGTGCTTCAAATTTCATCCAACCCCCCCCCCCCCCCCGGCTCTTTTATTTTAAAGTACAGACGTATCTTTACACTCAAAACCTTAGCAAGATCAGGCCCTTTATTCTTCTGTCTTTACAAGATAGTTTTATGATGGGGAAATGTTCACTAATTTTGTTGTGTTTCACCATTCCCCTCACCCCCTGTTGAGTCTTATTCTTCAACCAACCTATGCTCTACCTACCTGTGCTCCATCCATCAAGGGTGCTTCTGAAATTATAAGCAAACCCAGTTCATATTCAGTTCACTGTCAGAAAAAGATCGTGTCTTACCCAGTTCAAATAGCTAAAAGCACCTACTTGAAATATACAGTTCATCATCTAGGCCTGTTTCTATCAGGAACAGATGGAGGTAAGGTGATTAAATTTCTTCACTTTGATGGAAAGAACAAACGCTTTCCTAGATAGCCGTAACACCTCAAACCACTTAAAAATAATGAGCATGAAAATGTGATTTTCTTTACAAAAGAGTTTAAGTAGGGACACCTACAACTTTTATTTTAATATACTATTCCCTACCTGTATTGTCAAATGATTTGTCTTTCATTCTCCTTTAAATACGCTAGATAGATAATTTATAAATACATTCATAAATTACTCATCTCATCAAGATGAGTTAGCAAATGGAGATTCCTAAAATATCATCCCTTTTTCTCCTGTGAAATGAGTCATATAAATTTTCAATATCTAATCAATTTGCAAACTACAGTAAAGGATTACATACTTTTCTGATGTATTATGGCATTTCCTTTTAGTAGGCAGTAGTAAGACACGCAAACATAAGTGCCCATTATACCGCACACACTGGATACGAGATCAGGCATTTGGCAGGTAGAGGTGATGCTGGCAAGGTTTTCAAGAGGGAGATTTACTGCCTGTATCAATTGCCATTCATTTTAGGCCCTGTTTTGGAGCAAGAGGGTGATACTACACTACGACATGACAAAAGACATGCACTATCCCATAGCCATTAGCATGTAGTTCTCTAAAACACTTCCCACCACAGGCTCAGTTGTACTGGCTCACCAGGACAGTCCAGTCCCAAGCACTAATGAAATAATACTAATAATACTAATAATTCCTTTACCACTTTGATCATTAATCAAGTGTATTTCAAACAAGCAGGAAAATGCAACAACAGCCATCTCAAGAGGGTGAAGCAGATTGTCTTCTGAGGAAATGGCAAGGTCTTTTCTTTTGTCCCTATTTTAGAAGGGACACCCCTACCGAGAGGGTAATGTGCACACAAATATTTCAAATTCCATCCAAACCCAACAGCTCAATTTTTATTGTGATTCTTCCACACAATTTTTAGCATTTATAGCTTCTATGGAAACATTTGTGCTTTTTTTCCTTATGCCGTTGCAAAGGAGGCAATTACAGAACCTCTGCAAGTTTTCTTCCTTCTTAGTAAGCTTATTTTCACAGCCAGTTTTTAAGATTCATTATAGCCAACTTTAAAATGCCAAAAAGCATTCAACTTGTCAGTGCCTATAAATAATGGGAGATTCATGTTACAGTATATTTACATATCAATTACTTAGGGCTCGATACTACACATGCTCTTGAAAAATACATTACTCTTGATTATAAATCAAGACAATTCAATTATGCAGCTTAAATGCATAATTGTCCTCACATTTTCATAAATATTGGCAATATGCTATCAGTCTCTCAAAATGCTTCAATGAGAGGAGAAAATGCCTTTTCAATACTTTAAGTGCTCTAAAAGATGACTAGTCATTTCACATTAATTCCTGCAAAACTGTAGAGACACATTAGAAGAAATCCTTGTTAAAGTTCTATTACTCTACATTTTCTCACCAATGCAGTGCTAATAAAAATGTGTGGAAATTTCTAAATTACTCCTATAAACTCAAATCCTACAGAATCCATTAAAGAACCATGAGCTGCTCCAATATCCTTGGTTAAAGGCAGAGTATTTGTACAGATTTCTGAGGCAGAAAATACAATATACCTTTGTCAACTTTCCCCAGCTTTACAAGATGTTTCTGTGCTCAAATAGGTCTTTTCTACCTCTACAAGGTGTCATCCTATGACAATTTAGGGCTATTCTCTGAAAGAGGAAAACAAACCTCTAGACCATAACCAGCGCCAAGGAGAATCAACTCATCCTGAAACACTCTGGCTACGTTTTTATTTAGCGGGTTCTTAGAAACTTGCAGCGCTGGATAGCCTGTAAGTTCCTAAAATAAACTGCTGTAGGACTCAACTACCTTTATGATGGACAATTTTCAGAACAGCCAACTTCTGTTTCTTTGCTGCATTTAAACCTTACTACTCACCTTACTGTGTCAGACACTGACTTGCAACACTGGACAGATTATCCAGGTTAACTGAAGGTTTCCTTCACCTTTTTGTGTCTGGTTCCTCTTTCAACATTTGAGATTGTATTTTAAGTAAGACAAAAGAATAGTCTCTCCATATGTGTTCAGGCACCCCCAAGGCAAAAGGGGGTCTCTACGTTCTATTAGGTGATAATATGAAGATGACATTGTAAGATCCATCTTCCAAAAACTATGTGGTATACTTCAATGACACTGTCTTACAGAAGTGTCAAAACTGCAACATGAACCCAACAGGTTTATCGATTATGACTTTCTTTTTTAAAATGTAGCATTTCAATTCTACAAAAACCATGCTGAATACAGAACTGGCAGTGGGATAGGGCTCTGTAAAAAGCAGTAGAGGAACACGTAATTAACACTCGAATAACAGGAATAACTTTTATCATTTCCATAGTGCCTAATTTCTTTAATGGACTATGTAATTTTTGATTGTGTTGACAGCAGTCATATGTGGTACATGAGTATTATAACCTACAGTTCACACAGAGCGGGACACCAGAGCAATCAAAGCCTGAACTTTCAAAAGCAGCCACTAAATTGAAGTGTCACCATTTTCAGATATCCAGCCCCTTTAGGGCTATGCAGAGTTGTGAACACTGAACTCGTGGAACTCTGTACTGTAACACACAGATATTTTTCAATACAATAACTCTTCACCTACAGCTTTCAGAGTACTCAAAACATCATATGATGTTTCACTCTCTTGTATGAATCAGAAAAACACACAAGTCATAAAGCCTTTTCAGGCTGTGTAAAGAAAAGCTGGGTAATGAAGTGTGTAAAGGGTTCATGATAGTTGAATAAGAAAGCAGAAAGATTTCTAATGACTATGTAAGAACAGGGCTCCCCTGCGTTATGTGAAATGACGTGCACTCTGACAATCCAAATCCAGCGCTAACAGTCTAGTATATGTCCTTAACTGAATGCTATTTAATTTCAGCAACATTACACAGACACTGAAATAGACTGCATGTGTGATAGAGAAGCTTATCTCATCCTACTGAATTGTGTTTTTGCATTACTGTAACACTGACAATTAGTGAGGGAAACACCAAAAATGCATGACAAACTATTCACAACCAGCCTATGCTCTAATGGGGATAAGGCTCAGTATCACAGAAAGTGTGGGTATTTTAATGTTTGTATTTTTAAAACCTCTACACCCTATTTTTTATTCATGCCTTTAAAGCTTAACAGTCCCCACTCTCTAAAGCACCCTCCTCTCACTCCACACAAAATGTCCAGGACTAACAGGACTCCTCACTGGGCAAACGCAGCCCTAGAAGAAAGTCCATCAACTTGTTTCTTTGCTTCTGGATGTTGCCTTTGATGCTCTCTTCCTCTTAGTCAAGACAGACTTGATAGCCTTGACTGACTGGCATGCCTAATACTGCCACAGACGTTCTGCAGATCACACTAAATAGCTGTGCAAACTGCCCGCACGCTGAAGCTGGCCGCTGACATAATTTTTATGTGATGTGATTATAATGTCTCGGTGCCCAGTCCTGGATCAGGAACACCATGTGACAACATTCCCCTCTTCTTCTTCCATTCTCTTTTCTCCCAGACTGTTTGAAATGATGCCTCAGAGGGCAGGATGCAGGGAATAACTGGTTGGGAATAAATACCTGGCAACTTGTAAGGAGCTTATCTACCAAAACCCCGTTTTGGCTCAGCCTTGTAACCCAACAGTCAAACACTAGTCACAGACTCACTGAGTAAGACACATTTTTCCACGACTTCCAGGACAAACCTCTCAGCTACACAGTGAAGCCTATTTAAAAGCCATACACAAAAGAGCCTTTTCCCCCTAAAACTGGGAGCAGGTCTTTGTGTAAAGTTGCAAAGTGAGAGCAAACACTCCAGTAACACTGATGCAGTTACAACACACCAAACCGCCTGAACGTTTGCAGACTTTCGGAATTGTCTTAACTGAGCTAGCTCACCCAATTCTGAATTAATTCCCCTGAAATAAACACCAAATAAATTCTACAAGACAACCTTATTTTTATTTCTGAAATCTAAGAAAAGAATATCCTAAATCTTTCCTCCTAGTATAATGTTCTCCCTTCTGTTGCCACATATAGGACTGCAATGTTAAGAAAACTAATACTAAAAATTACTCCGGCCAAAAGGATAAACCCATGATAAAAATGTCTTCTTATATACAGATGGATAAAGTGTATTACTTTCACAACAAGCACAGCTGGAAAGTAAGTGAATTGCAAAAATATGATTTAATGATACCCTCCTTCACAATGCTGTTCTCTCAGATGCCTGGTAAATAAAAGCCCCAACACCTCTGCTTCACACTCAGTGGTGAGACACGTTACTTTTCCCATAACTGAGGTGGGTGGAGATGCTTCTGACATAAGCAAACAGAAAAGAAGAAAAGTGACAGGAATAAGAATGCCTATTCCATATTAACAATAATCTGAATTCAGACTAAAGAGTAGCTAAAGGAAAAAAAACACCAACAAATTTCTGTGTGTATTTGATATTAATTATTCCCTGGATATGAGTTAACAGATGTCAATATGGAATATATTTTTTTCCAGAGACATGTTTGTCAATCTGTCAATAGTATTTTGCTTAAATGACAAGCAAACACTTGTTAACATCAATTGATTTAGGAAGTCTTTAGTCACATCATCAATGACAGGCTTCAAAAAAGGTTCTCAACGGAGCTTTAGGGGGAAGAGAACAAGAATAACAATCTTGGCCTTTAACTGCCCATATTCCAGTGATACTTTCTAACAGGAGACGACTGTTAAGGACTACAGTCAGTGACTGGTAAACCAAAACTGCTTACAATGTACTTTGCTTTTTTTACTGGGTTTGCATAGCAAGGTTTTGGTAGTGGAGGGCCTATGGACAAGTCTTCCATGAGAAGCTGCTAGAAGGCTCCACAATGTCCAACACAGCCATTGCCCTCCAGCTCCAAGATGGACCTGCTGCTGGCCAAGGCTGGGCCCACCAGTGAAGGTGGTAGCACGTACTTAAGAAGGAAAAAAACCCTGTGCAATGGTAACTTCAGCTGGAGAGAGGAGTAAGAGTATGTGAGAGAAACAGCCCTGCAGACACTCAAGTCAGTGCACAAGGAGGGAGAAGATGCTCTAAATGCTGGGGCAGAGACTCCCCTGCAGCCCATGGTGCAGAGCATGGTGAGAGAGGAGCTTCAGTGCCCTGGACAGCAGATTTATTATTATTTCAGCTTATTATTATTTCAATTATTATTATTATTTCAAATTATTATTATTTCCAAAACCTTGTTAAATCCTATAAACAGATATCATGCAGTAAATGTAACAAGCCAGGTCTTCAGCATGAATAAAAATGAGCACCTACTGAGCTTGGTAAGGACATGAGAGTACTTAAGGATGAAGACTTCAGTAAGGATAGCTGAAACAGCACCTCATTCATCCAGGCATCACTCAGGCCTCTGAAATACCAAAGGAAATACCTCCTCTACCTGACTTGTGGCACAAGCAGGAGAAATGACGCTCCCGCAGTGCCTCCCAGCAGCTTCAACACCCAGAATTGAGCCACCTTCCCCTTTCTTGTTACTAACTGAAATGCAGGAAGGCAGCTTATTTTCTGCCAAAGCAGACACACAGCACAAAGTCACAGAAATAAGACAGGCAGGAAGGAAGAAAGTTAAAAACAATCTGGAATTTAGATAGTGAAATGAAAAAGGAATTCAGAACCACTGCAGTGACCTGTGTGACCTAGGAGGCACTGGATACGGCAGGCTGCAAACAAGGCTGGCAGAATATAAAAGAGTCACTGACTCCAGAGACAGCATTTCCATTCAAAGCCAGTGGGTAACCTTCTGCAACAAAAATACCCCTTTTTTATCTTTTTTTTTTTTAATTTTTTTTTTTTAGGATTATAGACCCTGACAACAGCCAGATTAAACCAGCAGCACAGCAGCCAGCATCTTCATCTTTCTCAAAAACAATATCCCCAGCTTCATCAAATCAAATCACCGCATACCTGTATTGTGTTGCTTTAATACAAAACAGACATTTTAAAGATCTATTTCAAAGTGCAGTTGAATGTTTCCTTCTGGAAGATTTCTTCTTGTGCAATGTCCTTAATGCTGCAAGTGCCACGTCTCAGTGCAACTAAAAGACAGGACTTCTTTATATTACAGCCCTGCAAGCTTGTTTGTTTGTTCAGTCTTTCTCAGCTTAATGTTGTCTGGAGATATTTACAGCAATTAATTGTCCCTCAAGTTCCAAAGAGCTAATTTTTATCTTCTCAAACAAGGTGGGAATCAGGTTAAAGGTAGCCATGACAACTCTTGGGGTTAAAAGCCTACTACCAGTTAAGAAAAGAGAGGATTCATTCAGTTATTTTACTGTGTATTAGTGATCTAATGGACATGGTGTATTAGGAGAGGAAGTAACACTTACTATCTTTTCTGAACAGAAAGAAATAAAATATGACGTGTTTATTGTTCTAATAGCTACTAAACTTACATTAATATTAACTGAAGAGCTGTAAGACAATCAAGGGCTTTGATGTTCGGCTGATGTAACTGCCAGGGCTGCTACAGTCTCCTGTTATGTGCCAGGATATCTGCGTATCTTCCCTAGTTCTAATTTTATCTCCTGCATATTCTTTAGCAGTTGCCATTAAGAGAAGTTTTTCACCTGATGTCTCATGGAACTGGAACAGTATTGCTGATGGTCACGCTGACATAAAATACAGATCAGCCACACTGTAAGGGCTGACAAGAAACAGTTCTGAAGTGACTAACTTTAAGCTTCTCAAGGATCACATCTGTGGTCATATGCAGAACTAGGCTCAAAAGAACTAATGCTAATAACATCTTCCCCTTTTTTCCTGGAGTGCAATAAACAGAACAGGCAAGAGGGAGCTGTTTCATGATTCTTCCTGTGAATGAAGGAAGATCAGAAAAGGCATTCAAAAGGAAAAGAGGATGCAACAAATTAATGAGGAATGAACTGTGCTGCGTTTAGGATAAAACCTTCTGCATCTTCAGCAAGTCAAAGCCAGGAATGGCACAGCTATAGCTGTGCATAAACACAAACATAAATCACTGTATCAGGTTCTTCCCGTGCTACCTTTTACTTGTGTAGCTTTATTAGCCCTGGTGCAAGCAGGTAGTATAAAGCAGTAATATATAAGCAGAATATATAATAGAAGAAGGATGTATTTACAAGTCAAATGTTTGGCATGCCGATGTTATAGACCTGAGCGCTATTGAAGTGCCTTTTTGCTTTCAAATTGTTTAAACTCAGTAAGCTTCATCACCAAAATTAATACCTGTTGTATGTGCTGTAGTAGGCAGATGAATGTGTTTAGTATACTGATAATCATCAGCTAAGTTGCATATTTAAGACTTTACTGCACCTGCTTCTCCATCAACACAAGTTTTAAAGCTCAATTACATCTCAGCCAGACCTTGATCATCATATAAAACACACACCACAGAACAACTCAGACACATGCGAGCAAATCTTTGTGCAATGCCCTGAGGATAAAGCTCCACAAATGAAGACAAGCACAACACTGTCTACTAGCATCAGACAATGAAGGAAACTACCAGGTTTTCTAACATGAATCTCAAATACATCCTTCGTCCCTTCTGCCCCAAGTAAGGTATCTTGCTTCTCTGCTTCTCCAGGTCTGTGTTCTTCTAGGAATACTAGTAACTTGAAGTTTATGCAATCACTAAGCAGAAGGAGATAACCAGTTCTCTTCCTGTGGGTCTTGGGAAGAATGTAAGTCTAGAGCTCTACAAACAGAAGGTCAGCATGACCCCATCTATGCATGTGCAAAAAGGTCCAGGAAGAATGTTTTGAATATTGACTGACTCTAGTACAGTTGAACGGTCGAGACACTATGTGCCTTAAAAACATGCAAGGAGTGTTACAACTGCAAAGAGCTTAAAATCTGAAGTCAACCTGTGCTTGTTTTGTACTGCAAATTTTCTTCCTGATTCTGCCTTGAAATTTTGTTACAAACAATATTCATCTCTATGTGAAAAGTCACAACATTTTGTCACTGCTGCACAGGATATACGATTATAGAGATGTAATTTTTACTGGAAGGTGGTATTTAGAGGAGTTCATATCACAGACAAAACGAACGTGAGGAAAATGGATGGAAGCACTGGAAAAAAGAGATAAAGGAGACAAAGCCAGCAAACCTGCACGTGGACCAGGAACTGAAAAGTCAGGCCAGTGGTTCACAGTGAAATCATTTTCCTTCCAGATCGCCCCTTAAGTAACTCTTCCTCAGTGTTCACACCATTATCTCTATTTTTCAGCATACAGCTGTGTTATAGAACATTAGCATTACTGCACGGGGAAGCTTCTGGTCCAAAACCACCTTTTTTACCTTTGGATCAGCAGTCAGCAGCTTGAATGCTTGATATACTTGTGCTTCTTTCACGCCACCACCCAAATCCAAGAAGTTGGCTGGCTTTCCACCATTCAAGGATATTATATCACATGTTGCCATTGCAAGTCCAGCTCCATTGACTGTAATCGTAAAAACCAAGTACTTATATTTCACATAAAAGTATATAAGATTTGTGAAAAAGTTTAAAACATATAAGCACAACCACATAACACAGCTCATGAACGCCTATTTCTAAATGGATCAGTACCTACTCAAGGATATCCAAAGCAACAAATAATTCAAACTCTGGTGCACACACACACCAACATTTAGATTTCTTTTTAACTGTATCTTTAGGACTTAGATGTGCACCTTTCCTTAATTATGGGCACACAAAAACTTCTTGGAATAATGATCACATCACGAGGCATGAAGGACAAATTGACTCCTTAAGCTCCCCTCCATCATTCTGATAGCAGTAGATGACGTCTTGTATTACTGTAAAAGAGACAGCTAAATTTTGGGGATAAATGCTCCTGAAACTGCTTTTTATTTTGCATTTGCATTAGTTTAGAAGCAATCCCAGGGGCACACACATCCTTTAAGCTAGGAAAAGTAGGAGAGAATTACTTGTCCCCAGCAAGTTGCTCCTGCTAGACAAAGGAAATCTTCTGTGTCATCTGCAATTCAACAGCAATAACTAAGACTAAAGAAACAGTAATATATCATAGTGTTACCAATTACCATTTGGGTTTTTTTTGTTGTTGTTTTGTTGGTTTTGTTTTATAAATTAAGATCAAAGTCTCACTGTCACTGAAACTAACTGCAAAGCGTTAACAGTATCTTCTAGATTTATGGTTAGAGTACACATCTAAGCAATATAAATATAAAATATTTAATAAAAAATAATAAAATAAATGTAATAAAATAAAATTTAAAATCAAATATAAGACATTTTCTCACCAAGCTGAAATAAAATGCCTAATTCAATTAGATTCATAATAAAATGTACTGGCTAAAAGCATTTATACAATGTGAAAATTATTTAGAGCACAGCTCACCTTCTTACTTATCTCTTCTAAAGAGAAAAGTCATTTCTGTCCTACAGAAACTTCAGGAAAATAAGAAGCTGATATTCTGCTTTTAACAACCTTCCTTAAAGGAAAAATGGAGTTCGATATTCAACTCTAAGTGGGAATATAATGTTTTTATGCACATACTTTTGCAGTGTCTTTTAAGTAACACAGACTGAGTTTTGATAATTAATGATTGATTTTTGATTACTTTTCTTGATTTGTTTCTATTACTGGGAGGACCAATCGCATCATCTTAACAATTCAGTAGGTAGAAACCTTCTCCCTCAGCCGGCCCTCTCCCTGATCACCCTCATGCCCTGGCCTGTCTGCTGTAGCCTTCACCACAGTTTGCACACAGTTCTAGTTTCATTCCTGCAAGAACTTGTGGAAGGACAGACAACCGAAGCAAAACAGGCTGAAATACTGTTAAGGGTGGACTGAATGTCAGAATGTAAACAAAGTCTATGCACTGAACAAGTATGAATTTGTCTTCAAATGTCTTTTGGATTTATTTGTTCTTACCAAAGCAAGCAATATTTCCATCCAGTCCTATGTATTTTAAGTCATATTTGGCAGCTTCGTTCTCTATAGGCTCGTTTTCAGACTTGTCATCCAGGGCAAATATTTCTTTTTGCCTAAATTCTGCATTGTCATCAAAGTTTATCTTGGCATCAAAACAAACAACTAAAGAATAAAAGAATAAGACAACACGCAGGCATTTAGAGATCACAGTCACACAGAGCTTCTGAAATATTATGACTACTACAGCAGAGATGGGGAAAAAGTTACTTTAGGACTGAGGTCACTTCCAACATATGATAAGCTGAAGTTCTAGCACTGAATACAGCAAATAAGGGCAATTTTTTCTTAAATCCTATACTGAGAAAAGCAAGCATCTCCACACTAGTACAGTGTGACAGCCCTTGTCACAGATGATCTTCTGTGTTTGCTTTAAACAATGTTCATGTAAATTATGAAGCCAGTTTGTGTGATTTGGACGTTAGATTCATAAGAGAGTCTACTCTCAAAAACACTGAAAGTACAACAGATGTAACAAATAACAGGTTAGCATCCCAAAGCAATGCTTGGTAACATGCACTCATTTATAGTTGAGCAACACACAATGCTTTCCTTAGCCATAGTTTTAATTTATAACGTTATTAGCTACACACACATTATTTCCCTAAAGATCTGAATTACAACTTTAAGCCAATGGATGTTTAAAATGATCAAAAGATTACAGCTAAACAAAATTTACAAAAGAAATACAAAACTTCTCATCAATGTCAACACCCATTATGGCTGTAAAAACAAATTAATAAGTTGCTAAACCTGACTGTATTAAATAATAGATACAAAAGACAAGCTGGTAGACATAACATTAACATAAAAACATCAGCAACAGAAATGCACACAGAGCGAATGGGTTATTTGCCTATTTACTGACTCATTATTTCTATGGGTTTGCATAGGCAAACACCTCATTAGATTAAAATGTTCTAAGTAAATGTAAGACTATACACTTATCATTTCACCATTCAAGTGAGGTGACTTGTACTATACCTAGATTATAATTACTGACTGAAGCATAATTGATTTCTCAACGCAAGCCAGTCAGAAATAAGTGCCTTTAAATGCTGCATCCAGAAAACTCTAATATTAGTTTCTCTTTCTGCTTGTTTTGATCCGTATCACCATTGAAATACATACATGTTACACGTGCATGTCTCACAAGAATTGTACACTCCTCTGCAACTAAAGGTGAATTGCAATTAAAAAGACAATTTTAAGTCTTTGATACAGATACCCACTAGTTAAACAACTACTCACAATCTTTTTTGGTGGCACAAACACCTCTCTTTTTTTTTTTCCTCAATATGCAATTGCTTAAAACTCAGGAGGAAAATACTGAAGCAAATAGCAAAAGATTTGAACAAACAGGAGAGTCTCAATCGTACGTTTTGATCTGCATTGGGTTTTCCTGGTTTGGTTTTCTGATGTTGCCGCAGGTTGTGCGTGTCTTTGCACGTTGGAGTTGTAACCAATACCAGATTAAATTGAAACACGACCAAATTTCACATGACTGCAGTTTCAGAGAACTAGTCATGTGTGCTTGTGTATAATAAATCTCTCTTGGAAGAGTCTAGATCTCACCCAGTCAACCATGAAGTGGGAATCTGCCAATGTTCATAATACGGTTCTACTGTACTAGAGCTGCTTTCATCTTTTTTTTAACAATGAACTAAGACTGGTACCATTTTTCTTCTTCAAGCTCTAAGTTCTTTGAATTGCTAAAACAACTCAAAGCTAGAGTAAAACTGCAGTTGCAGAGTTTGTTTACCTTAGACATGAACATTTTCAATGTCACATTAATAGAATCTCACTTCTCCAGAACAGTCACCTTTAACAAAGGCTATGCTGTACAAAGTAGCAGGAAAAACATCTATTAATATTTATCAACCCATTTGCACCATCAAAAGCACATTGTTACATGCATGATAGATTATACAAATGGATTTTTTTTTGTCTAAACAAATATCAAAGAAAGCTCCAGCGCTTGTATTCATGGAGTACTTTTGTTGTTTTTGCTAGAAGTGTGGGATTTTTGTCATCTGCCAATTCAACAGCTTACATTGAGAGCAAACAAAAGAACCCAAATAAAGGGGCAGTTACAGGCTTCTGACCCAATAGTGTTAACAAAGAATTTGCTACAAAATTAAACAAAAGGAAATGCATATGACAATGTATTTTCTAATGGAAATTGCACAAATGAAAAACACAAAGCACAGCAAGAAATGACTCCATCTCAACCATTACTTAGACAGGAATAATGGTCTTCATACAGAGACTTGTATTTTATCATTAGAAATAACTGCATTAAGCTACTCAAATGTTTTTCCATTTGTTTTATCTTTATTCTTCTTTAAGACATTTCAGATGGAGAAACTGCTAGCAAAAAGAAATAAAGCACAGGAAGGTTTCTGTGTGTGCCTGCTAGTAAGATGGCTTTCACAGTTTGAAACCCACTCTGTTTCTGCTCCTCAGATTCCTGGATGTGAAACACATGCAGAACAACCTCAGAAAAAACAGCATAAAACCCCCTACCATCCCTCAAATTAAGCCCTCCTCACTAAATATGCCAAGTGCGAGTACCAGAACAACCTAGTCCTGGCAAAAAGAGCTCACCTCAAGCTCTGATAGAAGGCAATTGTGATAAATGTCCCAAATTCTTGATATCTGACTGAGCAAAAGAACTACTGGGTACCTTCCATAATTATGCTATGATTCTATGATTAAGGTACCTTGGTCATTTATTCTACTTAATAATTATTTCACGAAGTTTTGAGAAAGGATATTTTGTTTTTACAGTATCAGTGGTCTTGAACCCACAGAATAAGCCTTGTAAGTACATCAGCCACGGTGGACAAGCATACCAATGAATTTGTGTTGAACATCATAACCTGCAGGAAATTCCAGCAGTTTTTGTTGTACCTATTTTAAAGGTACCATTCACCTTCAAATAGTCAAAAGTGTTCCATGTTCCATGTTGCTAGAACTTGCAAAATCCAGACCATTCATTTTACAAGGCCCTATTTTATTGTTCTGCTTTAACTTCACTATGCAACACAGAATGAAGATGATCTAACCTCATTCCAAACTGATTTTAATGAGGTCAACAGATCTATTTAAATGGGGGGGAAAACAAGAGTCTACTACTAGGTTCTGAAGGCGTATTTTCTATTTCCATTTAAAATACAGCATATGATAGAACTGCACTGGTCAACAGCAGGGCTTTTTGCTTCTTTCTGCCAGCACACATTTCACAAAGTGCGTAAGAACTAATACAGCCAGAGTTAGCTCCTAAAAATGTGACTTACATTTATTAAGCTGAGCGAGGTTTATAATGCAGAAACTACTGATTCAATGTACCCATTATCATGGTACTTCAAATTAAGAAATCTGAGCACACAGTGCTGCGAGAGATTCTCAGATAAAGAGTTAAGGCATTTGGAGGAAATCACTCTCATGAAGTAAACTCTATCCAGAGAGCTAAAGGATTCTGGTGGCAAGAACACACACAAACACCCAACCACAACAGAGAAGGAATTTGAAAAAAGGTCTGCTATCAAAGCAGAATTCATATATTTAAGCCATAAATATGTTCTTCCAGCTTAGTGTAACCTGAAAACAGCTTAATATGTTAAAAAAAAGATGCATATTTAATATTTATCATTATCTCTGAATTATCCCCACCTACTTTAATAGACATGATTTTCCTTTTTATAGTTAAAATGTCACTTTATGATACAGCATTTTTGTGCCCCAGAGCCTATTTTATCACAAAGAGCATCATCATTTAAGATGCATCAGTAAAACAGGGTGGGGCAGGATTTGTTTTACAACTTTTAGAGCTTTTCAGAGCTCATTACCAGCAGAGTTTTCCTTTTAAGCAGTGGACAATTCTCTGCCAATTCTTTAGCATTAATTTTTGTATTGTTAAAAAGGGAAGAAAAACTTTGGACAATAGGAAGAGACCGCATACTTTCTAGCCACAATTCCGCATCTGAATTCCTGACCAACTGAGCCAAAACCATAGATTTTTAGTGAAAAGCTGCTTACTTTACAAACTAGCTGTGGACACATAAATAATATTTAAAAAATGCTCTTTTATACAATATCAGCAACTCATGTTCTTAACTGACACAGCAGGGATCTTTTCCCAGAAGTTTCTAGAACAGCAATAAAGCAGCCACATTCCTAATGCCTGTTAAAAGGGGTAAAGGCAAAGGGAAGGAAAGGTTTCAGCTGGAAAACCAACCACTAGAATGATATTAAAGGTAATCCAGTGCCGTATTTTTATGTTATACCTTCTTAGCCCTGTATTTCCGGTGGAAGCAGATCAGTTACCCCTTTTCTTCCCAAATGATGTATCTAAATACCAGTTCCAGCTGGAACCTCTCTCGTGCTCTAGAAGACTGTAGTCATGCACTTAAAATTTTAACTTACCCACACGCTTAGATATGTAGAACAAGTTTCTTGCCACACAATCTCAGTAAGTCTAACAGCAAAAACAAACAAAAAAACCCGAAACACCAAAAAAACCCACCCAAACCAAAAATAACCTAACTTGTACAAAGAGTAGTAAAGCAGAAAACGTTACTGTTTCTTATCAAACACAACATGTAGAAGCCAATACTTTGATTATTTGCATGAAATAACAAAAGGTTTTGCAATGTAAAATCTGCCATGGGAATATTAATGAATGTTGCTTAAATTACATTACAAAATCAAATTAATGCAAAGCTGCTTTTACAGCTTTCTACACAATTTAATTTATAGTTTGGATAAATAAAGACTTATAATGCATTAATTTGTTTCCTTCCATTTCTTACCTTGCCCTTCTGGAGTTTCACCAAAGGGATTCACTTCAACCTGAGTGGCATCAATTTTCAAGAACAGATTATACAGCTTCTTAATTTGATCCGCTGCCTAAATTTGACCAAGTGATTTACAATTACCACAAAGAAAAACAGAAGTTCATGTTTTCAAGGCAGAGGTAAACAATTATCGATTATTTTTAATGTATTCAACTGCACACTAGATCTAGATAATTACTACTTTTATTTCTGTTTCTTTAATCATAATTGAATAGTACCTAAACCAGCTATCACATAGCATGATGGTACTGCATAACATCTAGTGACTGAGCTTTTAAAGACTACACAAACTGAAGATTTTCTACAAAATAAAGAGCACGATAACGATGACAAGTTTAATGTGAAGAGCTCATAATGACATATTCTCCAGCACGCTGAGATCTAAGTTGCATCCACGTTAATCAGTCTAAATTCAGAAACCATAAAGCAGTATCTGCACATTATGACTTCAGAAAAAAATACATTTTTCCTTCCTAGATCAGTCTGAAATGTTTCCTTGAAGAATTTGTGTCAGAAGCATCTTGCTTACTCTTCACAAGATAGTCTTGCTTATTCCTTACTGTTCCGCACCATCTAGCTCTGTGACTGGTTCTGTGGCTGAAAGCATTGTGACTACTAACTTCCAAGTCTTTTGTTCTTAGAACATTCTTCCATTAATAGAACAGCTTAAGCAACAGCAACATGAATGTGCATAAAAAACAACCCTTAGGTTGTCAGTGTGTGATGAACCAATCAGCTGAGTAAGTTTGCAGATGAAGTGCACCAATAAAGAAGCATTCACATTTATTCCTTCATTACTGACCAACTGACCGAAGTACACACACCAAAAACATTTGGGATCTCTCCTAATAAGCAAAGTGAATGGAAATAAAATGACAGAAGTTAGCTTTCTCTCGCAGTGCCATTTATAAGAGAGGAAACACTATATGATCGGAAAGGCTCAACTCCAACCCCAGTTCAGGGATCAACACGTCTTAAGACTCTCTGAAGAGTTACTGTTTGGAAGCAACATACAAATTGCTTACGAAGCATGCACACTCAGTTGACAACCTGTCCTAATACCAATGGGTATAGCTGTCAACAGTGACGCTGGGGAAAAGTTCCACTGTGCAACCCCACATTGATTCTGGGCAACCTGAAAAGCTGTTGCTGCCCTATTACACTGCTGTAAGTGTAACAGAGCACCAGAATCACTTAACATTATTAAGCCCTGCTCCATCTTTCAGCATCAATACCTGAAAGGGGCCTAACAAAGATGCTGGAAAAGGACTCTTCATCAGGCACTTTAGTGATAGGACAAGGGGTTTAAACGTAAAAAGGGGAAGTCCAGGTTAGATTTAAGGAAGAAGTTCTTTACTGTGAGGGTGGTGAGGCACTGGCACAGGTTGCCCACAGAAGTTGTGAATGCTCCATCCCTGGCAGTGTTCAAGGCCAGGCTGAACAGTGCCTTGGGTGACATGGTCTAGTGTGAGGTAATCCAGCCCATGGCAGGGGGCTGGAACTAGATGATCTTAAGGTCCTTTCCAATCCTAACTGTTCTATGATTCTATTCTATAATTTTATGTTTCTGAAAGAGGTAACTTAATGCCAACACTTCTCTTTCTCAAGGTTTACAATCACTGAGCCTCTTTGAGGCAAAGCATAAAATCCTAACCTAGAAACAGTGAATGTGTAAGTAGATACCAGGATTTGTCTGAATAAAAACTATGTCCCTCTGCTTCAGTAAATTCCTTTGAGCTCATAGCACAAGGAAAGAAATGCATTCACTGCAGCATTATTTAAATGTATTGTTGAAAAGTCCGTACATTGCTGTTAATTATTAAGTACCAGAACTCAAGGGCTGAAAGGTTCTACATAATCATTCCTCCTCATTAGATATACAGCTAAATCTTCAAATGTGTGTTAATCAACTTAATGAGTATTCGTTTTTTAATTGCATGGTTGGGATAGAAAATAATTAAAACCATTGAATTAAAAATAAAGGAGTTCTACAGAAATGACAGTTTGATACTATGGGGGAAAAAAACAGACAAAAGTAACATAAACAATCTCTCTTCTCTGCAAAATGATTTATAAGGCCAAATATCTCACATATTTGTGTACAATATGGAATTCATATATATATATATATACACATACATATAAAAGAGATATTGAACAGACAACAAGCTGGCTGCATTTTGGGTTTGAGCTGATGGTCAGAAAAAAAAGGCTTCAATTACCCAGAGAGATTCTCCCATATTAAGGGCCAAATTTTCCAAAACACCTCTACCCATGTAATTCACTGAGCTCCATCGGAATCAAAAGAATCCCATGTGGTGTAACAGCATGTTGTCACCAAAGACCAGGAACTTTCACTCTAAAACAATAAGGAGCTTATTCAAATTGCTAAAGCCTGATGACAATTATCTAGGTAAAATTTAGTATTTAAAATGTCAAAACACTCCTGATCTAATGGACACTTGGCTTTTCGTGTCTATTTGGAAAGCATTTATTGTACGGCTGGGCTAAAATGCTGTCAGTAAAAAAGGAGGAAATAGTCAAGTTACCTTCTGTTGCAAAGGTCCTTTGAATCCCAAATTTTTTGCCATCTGCAATGCCTGATGATCCTTTATGCCTTCAAAAATATCTATTTCCTCCTGCAACAATAGCGTGCATAAATATAACTAAATATTCAACCTGAATGGAGATTTAGAACTTCAAAAGGAAAGCACTTAGTATACATTTGCAAATGAGTAATTAAAGCATGGCTGTTTGCCAGAGCTCTCCGAGACTGAGGCTACAGCAGCTGCCTATAGGGTATAATTACCACACCAACTCCAAAACAGTCCTTCCAAAAAGATACAGAATTCTTCAGGGTGGCATTCTGACAAGACAATGTGACACCAGTTTTCACTTTTAATTACTGTACAGATGGCGTTGACGACTATTTAGTCTGTTAATTTTAATGACATCTTCTGGAATACTTTCAAGGCAAGGGGTGTCACTGCCCAGTAACACTGGAACGTCTATGTAATTTTTAGAATGCACATTAAATATTTTTATAACTGTTTGAATAATTACACTTGATGGTATCAATTATTTTCCCAGATTAATAGCTCATCTACTCATTACCATGCCACAGTAACATGAAGAATACTTAAATGTAGTCATCGTTAAGAAAGCAATTACAACAGTTGTATTTCAGCTGCAAAAGTCATTCAGGTACAAAGAAACAATTAACAATTCTGTCAATGAGAAAAAATAACCAACTCCAGAAACAACAACCATACTGGCACTGACCCACTGTGAACAAGCTGTACCTTCCTGAAAGTGCAACTCAATCATGAAACAGCTCAGGTATTAAGTTCAACGCATCAGAGAAAACCCAGGTCCAAACTCTTTTTCTAATTGAGCTGGAGACAAATACTGACAAAATCAGATGTTAAACATATTTCATTCATCTACTAGATAACAGGTCTGATCCTCTATTGGGTAAAACAATTTTTATGGTTCTTACTGTCTTCTTTCCACATGTAGCAGAAGGAAAAATGGAAGGAGAAAGGGCGGGGGGGGGGTGGTGGTGGTAAGGGGGAGATGGGTATGTTCTTTTGGATAACTGACAAGGAAAATTTTTAGGGTAAAATATTATATTCCTACCTTAAAGATAAGTTCTGGGCTAGTAACTGCAACTTCTTCTATATCAACACCACCCTGTGGGCTGCCAACCATAACAGGTCCGTTGCAGGCTCTGTCCATCAAAATGGCGAAGTATGTTTCCCTGGAAATATTCAGTGCTTCTGCAACCATCACCTGAAAATGCAGATAATAAAAAAACCACAAAACATGAGCAGTTCTGACTGGTCCATCTAGCTGGTGAAGCAGAGAACATGGTGGCTCATGGTTTTGCACTGCCTTAAAACACAGCAGTTTGATACTTGCTATCCTGAAAAGAAATACTTGTTTCACTTTCTTTACAAGGTATTACAACCCAGTAATCTCTTCTCCAAGAAATCCTCTCTCCCTAAATAAGGGACTCCCCTGATGCTGCTGTTCTCACTGGTGCATGTAACAAGCAGCACAACCCAGGAACACCTAAGAGTTGGGGTTGTTCCAAGAGGAGAATGGGAGCTGCTGCTGAAAACCTCCATACTAACTTTTTACATGCACTTTAAAGAGCTAACCACAGAACAACTTGAGTCACAAGGGAGTACAGTTTGCAAATCACATACACGTGAGAAAGGGTATGCTGCCCTTCAGATGCATCTCATCAGTAGCTCCATTCCTCACTGGTAAATCCTCAGGCTAAAGTTCTTTTTCGCATTCTGACAGAAGGCCCTCCTACACTTACAATCTCAGCACTGAATTCTAGACCTGCCTTATTACGTCCTAAGGAAAAGGAGCTGCAGATAAATTCTGCCATCCAGCTTTTTACTTTCAGTTTAGAGACAAGCAGATGTGTGACCTTCAGATACTCGCACAACCTAGAAATAAAAAAATTGGTTTTCTAAAAAGCTACTAATTTGTGGTATTTACTATAAACTACAGAGCCCCTTTTTCCCAGTATCTGACAGATAACTCGGCACATAACACAACAGATGATTCAAATCCTACATGTTTGGAATCTAGAAGTATTCACATTAAAATTGGGGTGAAAATGGTCCAGGTAAATTCTTTGTAACAACTTTTTCTCTCCTCCTAAAACCATGGTAAAAACAAAGTCCTTTCTATTTTAGTATTACAGTAACTCTTCATCTGAACTGTCAGTTTCTGCAAAAGTTTAACAATAGCTACTGAAGAAATTTCAGAGATTACGTAATTTTATACTTGGCAAAGGGCTCCTAAACCCATGTTTTGATAAATGCCCCAAAATGCTCTTCAAATCTGCATACGCTCATTACTAATTGTTCATCGTGACCATTATAGGAGCCACCATCTCAGGTGCAAAAGCTGTATTTCTGCTCTGCATACAGTTCTGCCTTTCAACCTGGAAGTTGAACAGCCACCTCTGCAATTAAATTAGCACTATCACTTCTCCTTATGACAACGAATTACATTCTTCCTTAGCAGAGCTACTATTTCATATCTTTCAATGGAAGCAGTAGAAGTTAGGAAAAATCACTTCCCTAAGGTTAATACTAGGATTAGGCAGCAATGCCTTTCTAACATGGTCTGTTTATAAATGGACAATTTTGGGCAATTATTTTAGATGGAATTCATCACTCCCAATGAAACATAAGGTGAAATGCATTTGAAATTAATTCATCAGTCAGCAGCTCAAACTCCTCAGATCCAAGAGGTATGTATACACCTGCAGTCTTCAAACTCTGCCTACCTGGCAAGATGTGCTCCATCAAGTAAGTATTGTTGGGGATTTCACAGTTCAAAGTCTATAAACAAGTTGGTTTTTTGACATTTTGCTCTGAAGTACACAAGAACAACTGTACGTACCTTCTGCCTGGCTGTACATCTTACCAGAACAGGAAAGAAAAAGTAAGAGACAAGGCATTAAATAAATCCGTGGCCAGAATGGAAGGAAAGATGCTGTTTCTTTATGGGGTTTTTGATTTGGAAACATAGCAATTTTGTTTCTTTTACATAAGGTGATGCAAAGGAATAGTCCTAATAGCAACTGTTCAAAGACAAACTAAAGAAAACTAGGGTGAAGGGGAAAAGCAAGAACTTTAAAAACTACCATATTTAAAAGCATCTGCCTATTTTATGCTACTATAAAGGGATGCTAAAAGCCAACTTCGGAAACATAGCTTGGCTATCTACAAAGATGTGAGAAATTAACACGCAAAGATATGGAATATATCCTTGATTTGCTACTTTTTACCTGCATGCATGTTTTCACCTTCTTATGTGTCCTGCATCAGTGTATCTGAAAAATGTGAGTCAATTGTTTTAGACATACATAAGTCAAATAAAACCACCTGGCGCTACCAGACCTTGTCTGAGCTGTGCTCAGGATCAGGATGATCCAAGACTTAGGATGAGACTGAGTAAGTCTTGAGAGAAACATCTGCAAGCACAGCAGGTGGAACTTAAATTATTAAATCAGGTATCTTTTCAACTGCTACTTCTGACCCAAGTGATTGTCCTCACTATTGCTTATTAAAACTATGTCAACATCATCAAATACTTCTCTCTCTGTCTTAATGCACAAAACTACTGAATGTCCATCTACTTTGTAGTAGGCAGGCTTACGGTAGAGTAAAAATTGTCAGATGTGTAACATCTCTCATTTTCCCAACAAAGCATTTACTTTCCTTCACCACCCTCCATGTCTCATGCAGAGCAAAACCAGGGAAAACAGTGTTCAAGGTTTTTAAGTATTATGTCTTAAAGCTTACCTATCATTCACATGACAAAACCAACACAAACACATCAATGAACAGTTAAGAGCAGTGAAACTGAGTAAGACTGTTGATCCTTCTCATGTTTTGTCCGTTTTGCTTATGATAAATAATGTGAAGCATCATTATCTCTTTATACCACATCAGGTCTATATTTCAAATGTCCTGGGGAAAAATCAGTTTTATTGAAAACTACCTGGCAACTTCAACCTTTCCTTCTTAAAACTGAACCACTACCTAAAAGTTTAAATTACACATCTAATTTCATAAGGGTAACTACAACAGCTCTTTTATATTGAATCAAATATTCAAAATGTTGTTATTGCTTGGAGAGAAAACACAGGTAATGAAGTCTCAGGCTGCCATGATAAGAGAAGACTGTCTCCTCAGATAACCAGGCTCTCCAAATTCCAAACTGCCATAAGAGAATTTTATGTAAACTCACAAAATAGCTTCCAAGTTACAACGGACCTGAGGAGACTGCTATTTATTTGAGAAACATCAATCTAACTAAGCACAAACATGCTTTAAATTCCATAGTAGGTACACAGGTGAAGAAAGCTGAAAACTCCACTTTCTGCTCAGAAATTATTCTAATTGCAGAAAATTCCTGTCTTTCATTCCTTCCTTATAAACACATGTCAAAGGTATGCAACTTCCACCCCTTGACTTGACACCAGCTCATTGATTGCCTCACAGAAAGTGACTTAATAACTATTTTCCTTCTGGAAAACATGTATTACCTAAATTCTTTAAAACATACGAGTTCATTCAAACTTTGCAGAACATAAAAAAGTTCAAAACCCACAAAACCTAAACCCATGCCTTTTTCTTTCTCCCTGAACTGCAATTTTCTTTTAAGTACATATACACTCACATATACTTATGTTCACATACAGAGAGGGCTTATGCCTTGAAATAGAACAAAAATGCCAGCTATTAAATCTCAACTTCCCCACTGCTCTTAGCAAGCTCAAAGAGTCTGTCTAGCACTTCCTGTGCACTAACTACCCACCGCATTAAATGACATCTTAGATATAGCTAAACTTACACTTTTAATCATATTACTGTTGTTTGGCCGTTGATTAAAATTTCAGTGTTGAACATTGCAGTCCTTGTACTACAAACATGAATGCCTCGACTCCTTTAACTATTTTATAGATCCTAGAGTGAGCTAATGTGGGACAGGGTAAAGGTTCTTAAAAAGACATTATTTTTTCTGGGAAATGGCCTTTTGATGACCTAGATGAATTGTTTTAAACGTGCTTTCTTTACTATCTAACAAGCAATGGGGAAACCATTAGCATACCACTAGTTGAACTGCTACATAATTAACCTAAAACAGAGTGCCAGCTCTCACCATAAATTACCAAGAATCAAGATTTCAGCACCAAAAATGTAAAACATACTATTATCCTGATAAATGTGTGTGCAATGAAGGCACAAATTGTCCTAGGGCTTTTAAAAGCCAAGTCCATAATCAGAATGGAAGGTCATGACAACAGGTGATAAGCTTCGTCCCAGTGAAAAGCATCACACTAGTTTATCATGGATCAACACTAAAATACTTGCAACCTTTGTCCTGAGAAGTTTCCAAGTAGCTCTACAGCAAAGGAAAAATACACAATCTATCAAGGCTGTATGCTTTCCTCTACCACCAAAATATCACCTTAAACTCCACATATGCCCTAGCTGCTTACTTTTGACCATTGTTTATTCATACAATCAAAGTGTGGATGGAGAAGAAAGCAATTAAAAGTCAAATCTTCTACAGCTATTCTACACATGGTAAAAAAGTAATTTTACTACAAATCCCTTGAATAATCCATTTCAGAGACCCAACACCCAACACCTTTTGTTCATTTCTACCAATTTTAAAGAAAATTAGAAGTTTCTTTTTCAGAACTGAATATGTAAACGAACAGACTTGTACTCAAAGACTGGTATTTCCTGTACTGATCTATTCAAAGTAGGTCAACTAGGGCAAAAGAATAAAACCATTGAATTTATAAAAGAAAACTGCTTTTACGATACAAATTTTTCAAAGCAGAGTGCATTATATGGGAAATGTATATCCTCTTTTATATCCTTAGTATTATCACGATCTCTGACAGACGTGCCTTGGTAATACTGTTCCTTCTTTTTAATATCTAGTATTTCTTTTTAACAACACCTATGAGGAGTGATGGTAATCTGCTCTCCCCGGCAGAAGAACTGCCTGAGCTCCTTCCTCCAGCCCTCATTAGACAGTATCTTTCCAGACAGGTGTTCTCCTTCTATGCTAATATATCAAGCTGTTCACAATATATTAAAAGTGAACTGCAGTTCTTTTCAGTTCATGCCAAATTATCTACTGGCCTCAAATATCAGGAGTGTGGCTCTTGACTACATACCTGTATGAAGGTCCTTTCTCAGTAAAGCAATACATTTATGCTGAGACAAATCTCAGCACCTTGCAATATGTACCATCATAGGTAAATGAATTGCCATATATTAGCTGAATGACTACCACAACCACATTTAACTCTGTACCTGCAACATGTTAGGAAGAATCTACTTTTAGATGCCTTTTTTATTTCTTTAAATTGAGAACATTCCCATGCAAACCCATGCACATTTAAAGGGGTCTTATAAGAAAGATGGGGACAAACTTTTTAGTAGGTCTTGTTGCGACAGGACAAGGGGTAACGGTTTTAAGCTAAAAGTAGGTAGATTTAGACTAGATATAAGGCAGAAATTTTTTATGATGAGGGTGGCAAAACACTGGCACAGGTTGCCCAGAGAGATTATAGATGCCCCATCCCTGGAAACATTCAAGGTCAGGCTGCACAGGGCTCTTGGTCTAATTGAAGATGTCCCTGCTCATTACAGGGGGTTTGGAATAGATGGAATTTAAAGGTCCCTTCCAACCCAAACCATTCTCGGATTCTCTGAAAATAATCTGTCTCTATCTTTAGTAACAGTTGCCCAAAACTGAGGATGTATGACATATGGATATTATTATTACTATAAGTAAAGATGCATATATTAATTCTGCAAGAAGAACATCAATAAGCATGTACACTTAATGCTACAGAAAGTTATGCTAGCATTTAGTATGCATTTGGTGAAGAATGAACCTATGATACAGCACTCCCTTCAACACAGGTAATGGAAATGAATTTATTTCCCACTACTAGCTATACTGAAATTGATGGACGAAATACATACACACAATGAAAGAAAAAGTAACATTTCTTTTGTCAATTAGATGCAATCAATCAGGCATTGGAAAAGGAATGAAAAAATAAATCTATGTCATACACTCCAGTATATCAACGCAAAACTGCAGCTGAACACAGTTCTCAATATTCAAGAGGCAAAAAACTTACCTTTTTAACTGTCACACCATCCTTTGGAGTTTGTTTTGTTGACAGATTGTACCCAATCATCTGTTTAGCAAGCTGTTCAACAGTCTTAGGGCTACAAATAAAGGGGAAATGTTAGTTTACTAAAAGATATTAAAAGGAAAAGTCACATGGTTATTGTCAACAGCTTGAATACTACAACGGAATTATTTATGCTTTTTCAACTTTAAAGACTTACTCTTTCGTTAGATGCACTCCTCCTTTCAATCCACTATTGAAAATACCTTTTCCTCTCCCTCCAGCCAGAATCTGTGCCTTCAGAACAATTTCCTTAGCCTCTGCAAGAGAAAAAACACCTTGTTATTCTATCATGCGTCACTTATTGAGCTTGTTAGTGTAAGTTTAAAATGCATTTCCAGATTAGATCCTTTAAAATAACAAGAAGTTGTTCGTAACTTGTGAGTAATAAAACAAGAGTCAATGCAGCATTTTTGTAAAGCAACCCTGCAAAGAATTGTTAAAGGATAAATACACACTATTTATTAGATGGATAAATCTGTCATTACTTAGATCAAACCCATGCTATTAATGCCACGTGGCCTGCACAACAAACGAGATAAACAGCATACAGTTTGATGACTTACACTCTGGAATGGTTTTTAAAATATGAATGTCATGCTTTAAGCCCAGGCGGTAACTCAGAACCACGCAGCCGCTCACTCGCTCACTTCTCTCCTTCTTCCTCACCCCGCTCCCAGAGGAATAGGGAGGAGAATGGAAAGAATGTAACTCCCACAGGTTGAGATAAGAACAGTCCAGTAACTAAGGTATAACACAAATCACTGCTGCTACCACCAATGATAATAATCATAGAACCACAGAATCATAGAACATTTAGGGTTAGAAAGAACCTTAAGATCATCAGCTTCCAACCCCCCTGCCATGGGCAGGGACACCTCACACTATGCCATCTCACCCAAGGCTCTGTTCAGCCTGGCCTTGAACACTGCCACGGATGGAGCATTCACAACTTCCTGGGCAGTTCATTCCATCCTTACAGTAAGGAACTTCCTCCTTATATTCTATCTAAACTTTCCCTGTTTAAGTTTTAACACGTTACCCCTTGTCCTGTCACTACAGTCCCTAATGAAGAGTCCCTCACCAGCATCCCTATAGGCCCCCTTCAGATGCTGGAAGGCTGCTATTAGGTCCCCACGCAGCCTTCTCTTCTCCAGGCTGAACAGCCCCAACTTCTTCAGCCTGTCTTCATACAGGAGGTGCTCCAGTCCCCTGATCATCCTCGTGGCCCTTCTCTGGACTTCTTCCCGAAAGTGATAAGGGAAATAACAAGAGAAGAGAATACTATCGCCACCACCTGCTGGACTGATACCCAGCCTGACCTGAGCAGTGATCTAGCCCTTCCGGGTAACTGCCCCCAGTTTACATCCTGGGCATGACGTGCTGTGGTATGGAATACCTCTTTGGTCAGTTTGGATCAGGTGTCCTGTCTCTGCTTCCTCCCAGCTTCCCCTCCTCCCTGGCAGAGCATGAGACTCACAAAGTCCTTGGTCACAGTAAACATTACTGAGCAGCAACTGAAACCATCGGTGTTATCAGCGCTGTTCCCAGGCTGAAAGTCAAAACCACAGCACTGCACCAGCTGCTAAGAAGGAGAAAAATGACTGCTACTGCTGAACCCAGGACAACGAATCAGAGTGCATTTTGTCTTGAATGGACAACAAACAAATGCCCATCAACGAAAATAATTACATTCCTTCCTCTGAACAAATGTAAGCAAACCTTGGGATATGGTCCTAAAAGAAGAAGTCCCTATCTCCAAAGGGCAGGTAAGTGTAGAGCAAGGACAGTAGCTGTGAAAACACGTTTATCTGTTTGAGGCACCACCTGAATCTTTGCCAACTGGAGTGTAACAGTATCTCAGTAACAGAAAAGTGCAGCAAGACACACTGACAAAAGCAACTGTACCAAGACCTACACTGGAAGCAGAAGCAATTCTAACATCCTTACAAACAGGGGGAGGAAGGGGAAAAGAAACAACTAAACAAAAACATCACTCCTGATCTCTGCAGCTCCATGGACTGTAGCAGCTTCTCGAACCATAAAAACTTGCCAGGTGCCTGCAAGATGTTTATGAATACTGAGTACTGTCACTTTGCACATTTATTATAATACTGCCAGGTATTTTGCGAAGTCTGAGATCCTCATATTAGAACTGCACTAAGAATGCTTAGAAAAGGCTACCATTATTCATCTTTTCTAAAGCCTGTGGAAATGTCTGATTTCAGTGATGTCTGGATTAGGTCGTGCCTCAAATATCAATATTCTATGCAAGTATGCAAGAAAACAAGAGAATTTGTTGTTAAATGCACAAATTTACCGTTAAAGTGGAACAGAGAATACAGATACTTTTCATTCAGACAAACACAGGCTATCTAGGCTTGAATAACACAAAAAGCATTTTAGAGGTTATTAAGTTAAATAGAAGCTTGGAGGGGTGGCAATTTTTGGTGCAGGCCAGCTCTGACGCAGCACCATTTCAAAGTTCCAGTATAATAAATTTCAGCAACCAGAAAAAAAGTTGGATCTTGGGATAGAATAAATATTATGGCATAAATATCCTATTTCCTGTATTAAGATGGGAATGCATTTTTAACATAGCTATTGGAGGTACTGTACTAAGAGATGTGTGATTTCCAAGCTTCCCAATGCAAAATCCCTTCATGTGTTTACCCATTCAGTAACATTTGACATATATCATTCTGAAGCTTAAAAGCACTCTCCTTGAAAATACTTCATGCATTCCAATACATTCATGTTCAGGGCTCCCTATTATTCATGCCACTGCAGGGCAGATAACAAGGAAATTTAAATGCAACAAAGTTTGGTATCAAATGCTTCCTAAGCACAAAAAATATTAAGATTAATTAAATCTATAAATCATTTTCCAACCTGCAGAAACAAACTGTTCAAATCACAATGGCTGCTGCAAAAAAATATCTAATATAGTATTGTTAATAGATGTTGGAAGCGTTTAATTACATGGGTTTGAGGTGCCAACCATCCCGACGATGTGAGTTTTGATTGTCAGTGATATCTGATACCAACTCTGTGAGTGATCATTGCCCTCATTCCTAACCGACACACTACATGAGTGCTGATTATCTCCATTTGACGGCAGCAAATGAAGGCAGGGAGAGCAATTACTGTGTACATTTTTATAATCCACTAGAGAACCATCAAGGCAATAAGAATAACTTAAGAAAAACAACTATCAAAATCATAAACAAACACAATAAAAAGCAAGCATAACCATGTAAAGATTAGACGTGAAGAACTAATCGATAACAGCAGCTCAGCAGAGCACACTACAGCAGGCTCTTCTTGCCCTTGGGGAAACCAACAGGAAGCAATCTAATTCAATAGTTACTTGGCTAAGCTCTGTAAAAGAAAGTAAACCAGCCAGATCTTATAATACAGTAACTGGGACTGGTTATTCAGTACTTACCAAGCTGATTACTTAGTGTCACTGTTTTATTTAGAGAGCCAGTTTCTAGAAATGCTGACACAGTTTTTATTATCTCCTGCCTGAATTGCCAAATTATGTTATGAAAGACTACCCCAAAAGAAAAATGTGGGTTTAGCTGGAATATTTGAAGTAACCACCTTCACTTGGAAGCTCTAATAAGTGTTAAAATTCTTAAGAACAGTAAGTAAAGTCAGGATTACACCCATTAAAAACAAAAAGCTCTAACTAATTTCCATTAGCACCCTTCCAAGCTGCTGTGGTAACACTGGAAAAGCGGTTAACAAGAGCTGTGTACTTATAAATACTGATCTGAAGAGAACCTAGCACAAGAAACACATCTTTACACCACCATAAAGAATAGTGCAATGTTTTCAAAAGCACTGAATTTGATAATTAAGGCTCTGATGAACTCCTGTGTATGTCCACTGACTGACAACCATCTCTGTAAATACAGAAACAACCCCCATAAAACTCCCCAAATAACAGAAGACTGCTGCTTAAATGTGCATATATATATATTTTTTTTTTAAATTGTGACAGATTTAACATTTTCCTTACCATTCAAACCAATACCAGAAAAGACTGCTTCCAAGTGTCACTAATTTAGCAGCAAACAGCCACAAACTGCTCCATGCAGGTTAATGACGCATTTCTGGTAACAGCATGTGTTCTTAACTAATTATAACTTGAATATTAATATCGCAGACTTAACAGTTTATTCACTGAATCTTGTATCTGTCCTTTTTTTAATTAATCTACAAAATAAAGAGGCATGAACATTTCTAAAGAGTCCTTAAATAAAAGGGAGCAAAATACAGCTTGTCTCTTAAGTCAGATGCCAATAAACAAGCAAGACCTTTACTCCTCAGAGAAGTCCTGAGAGACCAACATTTCACAAGTGTAGTTGGGTCTAACCACATTTCTAAAAATAAAATTAAATCTGACCACATAGGAAAAAAAGCTTTAAGTACTTTTAAATAAATTCAGATGTTTCAGCAGGACAAAATATAACACTCCGAGGGACAAGCATCCTCTAACATTGGATTCAGCAATCCACCTCCTTCCCTTCGGTCAGTGCTGTGAATACAAATGGCAGTGATACTCCTTGCAGTTGTAATAGGCTCAGTTCTATAATGAAAGCCTATTTAAATCAATAAAATCAGTCCTGCTTTTGGGAGCTATGATTACTCTGGTCCACTGGTACTGCTTGCAGCAAAAAATGAACAGCTTGTACTCAGCCCACTGCTGTGTATATTTAACTACTGAATTCTTGATCATGAACAATATACTGAGAGCCACAGCTCTGCTAGTTATGTGGCATGCCAATTTATTACCTGTGAACAACTTTCCATTATTATTGATAGGACTGCGTGATTGCAAATTAGGCATGTTAACAATTACATTCAAATGTGCTGTGGCTTATCAGAAATAAAATACTGTAAAGAACGGTCAATGTAAGACTGTGTGGTAATAGGCCTTGCTCCTGCCTGCTTATGAACAAAAGATTTTCTGTCAGATGGTACCCAGGGCTACTTTGGCAAGGCCTCCCACACTACAGAATTAGAGCATGGGACTGGAAGGGAGGTCTCACATTAAACCCTAATGACATTTCTGTCTCACCCTGTGACTTTTAGCAGTTCAGATTCTCCACCTGCAGGGGACCTGTGAAAATTAATTAGCATCTGCACCTCTTTTAAAAATGCAGAACCTGATTCCGTATTACAGTAGCATATTTTAACCCCAGTGTAAGGTAGCTGATCACCCAAGTCCGACTCCAAACCCTGGCAGCACTGTTAAGTACTGCAGCAAGATCAATGCATCTCTGGAAAATGCACTGATCTCTCTTGCAATGATCTTAGCACACATTGGAAAATAGATGGAAGCAACCCAGTATCATTGTAGCAGAGCAATGAAGACAAATTGAGGACATGCCAAATCAAGGTCTTACGGAAGCCCCATCTCCTTACTGACCCGAACACGAGCATAAACACTGAGTCTGTAAACACACAAGAACCATTCCCACAAAGGCAGCAGGGACTGAGACACCAAGTGTCCTGTAAGGGTTCTAGATAACATCTCTCCAACTGCATCTCTGCTCAGATCCTGTCTTCCACAACGTGGGGTTGGTTTGGGGTTCTTTACCTCTAGCTGATTCACCACTAAGGAAACCTACTTTCTGTGGTCTCATCTGTCCTGTTCTATTATTGTTGCTTGGTTTTTTTCTGTTTTAATGCTACCACTACCACCTGAGTTTCTAGCTTCCCTTTGGGAAAGACTGGCTATAATTAATTTTCCCAATTTCAGCCATCCTGTTATACTGTAAGGCAAGATCCTGTCAGGTGCTTATTACTTTTTAACAATACTCCTGTCCAGAGACACTCAGTGTACTTACTTCAGCACAAGAAACAAGAATACAAGGTATAAGGAAGATTATAATAAACATAACACAACAATAAAACATTGTAATAAAACCTAATTCCCAAATTGAAGACTGAATCTTAAAGTTGCTGTAGTAACTTTTCATACATGGGTCTCTTTACACAAACTTGCTCTGAAATCTGAGACAGCTTTTCCCAAGGAGCAAGTATTGCTACCACTTCCACTGCTCCCCATGCTCCAAGAGCTCTGGAGATGCAGCATCTGAGACAATTCCCATGCTTTGCAAGTAAGCAGACTGAGGTGTGAAAAAGAAGCCATCCACAAGACACTTCCCACATCTACTGCTATTAGGTTGCTTAGAGATCTTTAGAATTAAGTTAGACAATTGTCTTCCCCCCTTTTAATTTAAACTCTCTTCCTCTGGTATTTTTATACTTCTGCTCTCTAACAGCAAAAAAGAATTATGTTCTGACAAGCCTACTTTCTACAACTTTTGGTTTTCAGACTGGTTTAGAATTAAAGTTAAATAAATCATCCTTTTTATAACTCTGTACTTTTGAATATATTGTATATTTATTGCTAGATTATAAGCCTCATTAAAGTCTATAAGGATAAATTAGTCAGTCTCTTGATTCTGTCAGTACTGTTATTAATTGCTTTCATAACCATTACTACACACTTCACCGGTGATAAAAATTTTAAAGCTAGATAAAATCAGCTAAGTTAAAGCTCACTCTTAATATTGTGCTCTTAAACCTTCTCAGAGTGAAAGTAATCAAGTATTCACATGCCCCACATTTAAGTAAAACCTGATGAATTACTTATACAGGAAGTGGAGCCTCAGCAGATCCAGCAGCAGAAATGGAAAGGCATGGAAAAACATGCACATTAAGGCAGGGATCCCAAAATAAAACTGCTCATTGTATATGCGTGTTTAAAACTCCATAGGATAGCTTATTTTTGCTGTTTTCAAGCCTTTAACATTTTCTTTTGTCAGCTTAAGTTGTCAGTATTTTTTATGTAGATTCCTTCTGTAATAGATACAGGGTTTAGAAAAACTACTGTTGGTCCCATCTGTTTGTAAACTTGAAAATTCAATCAGGAGAGGAGCAAGTTCTTCATTTGGTGGAAGAGCAACAAAGTCTGCTGATAAGTAGACAAGAGCAAAAACTTTTTCTGCAGCTCTCAGGGAACATCCATTCCATGGGTGAAACAGAGAAGGCTGTTTCCTGTAACCCATGTCAGCCCAGCATCCTGCACCAGGTTGTGCAGTAAATACTGAACAACGTGGAAAAATTCATGCAAACCGACAGCGTTCTTCTATCACTATACCCACCAGTTTCATTCTCGTAACTTTTAGACTTTCTAATATTCTTTGTATTATGCCCAAGTCAATGTTATTTCTCTCTTCTTCTGATAGTTTCACTTTAAGAGACTGTAAAGGCAAGGAAAGAATACTTGTCCTTGTGTATTACTTGTGATCCCTATTACTTGACATCACCATTGAAGCCTCTCAGGATAAGCTATTATGTGCTGAGAAATTTGGACATGCAAAATCATGTGGTTTTGTAGACCCATTTTCCTTGTAAGTATAAAATACATTTACACATCACAAGACTTGCTTTCTAAAACCACTGTCATTCAAAAATAGCTATACTGAAACAACTATACTGACAGCTTTCTTTGCATCTTTCCTTTTAAAAGGCCTACAGTGATTTCAAGTCTTCCTTGCCAAAATATTCTGCAATTTTAAGTAAAACATGTTTTAATGGTAAATGCTCCAGCCCTGGCAGTGTTCAAGGCCAGGTTGGACAGAGCCTTCAGTGAGATGGTCTAGTGTGAGGTGTCCCTACCCATGGCAGGGAGGTTGGAACTAAATGATCTTTAGGTCCTTTCCAGCCCTAACTATTCTATGATTCTAAGATTCCATTTGTTTCAATGCAATTCAGAGAACAGGCTTTATGGAATCTAAATGCAGCGTTTAAGTCATGCAGACATTAAGAACAAACACTGTTCTCGCCCCCAGCTGCAACAATACACACATCTTTTTTCCTGGAATGCTTTCAGAATTTCATTCTTTGTGATTATGTGTAAGGCACAAAAGACACAAAGTCTTCTCTGACTGATTCTTTCATCCATTATTGCATTGCAGAGATAGTTTTGAGAAATTTGTAGATAGCGTAGAAAATACAATAACTGAGAAACATACATTAGTTTTTTCATAATTCACTTTCAAGCATAAAAGAGTTGTTGTAGTACAAGGTATTTTTAAATATGGAGCACAAAACAAGAAACATCAGCAAGAAACCAGGGAGTTCCCATGTTATAAAGCAGGGAAGACAACTGCAACATTACCACCATTGCTTAAGAAGTGTTAACAAATCCATAATGAAGTATGCGTGGCAGGTGAACCCCATTCAAGTAGACTTGATAATTAGCTCTTTGCCAAGCAGAGTCTTTACACACAGGTTGGCTATGCCTGGCAAGTTCCTTTTAAAAATAAGCTTTAAAACAGTGGGCAAAGATAAAAGAAATCGAGAGCACATCACACAGGGGTGGCTGGGCACACCATCAACAGCCTTCACAAGCACAAGGAACAGGACACGTGTGAAAAGGGAGGCATCTGAAGGTACAACAGCTTTAGATTCATTTTCTGCAAGTTTGCCAACTCCAGGGCAGGACTAAAGCCCTTCAAAGGGTTTCATCATCTCTTACTGCCTTGCAAACACCAGGACAAAATGACCTGATAGCTTAACACGTGCATGCAGGAGATCCCCCTGCTTCCACGGTACTTGACATCACATCATAGAATCGGCTAGGTTGGAAAAGACCTTTAAGATCACTGAGTCCAACTCCTCTTTACAATAACTTACAGAGACACAATACTGATGTTTTCATCAAACAGGTATTTAACTGCTATATTTTAAGCACACACCAATCTCAGCTTGGCATTTGAGTGCATGCACAAGTATTTCCCTGAGCAGCGCTTTGACATGTTTCATGAAGAATTTCTTAATGAAGCTCCAATCCTAAAGCTCTTCCACAGTTTGCATTTTCGCCCGAAGTGATAAAATACTGAACAGATCTTGGCAGAAAATTTACATTTTTTGCAAAATTAACATTTCCCTCCCAGAGACAACTACCATTAAAGAATTCCGCTCTACCTCTTAGCTTTCTCTACCTCTTAGCCTTATATCCCTTAGTTTTTGTTTCACTGTTTAGGGCTGTATTAGATACCACACATTTTCAGATACTCAGACGGTAACTAAATCAATCCACACCCAAACATGTAAAAGAACAGCAAATCTTGCAGTATTTTGATCTGAATCAAGCCCAGGAGTATCGAAATGTCCTCCAGTATTCCAGCTCATTACCCAATTTACGTGGTGGAATTAAGGACAGAGTTTTTACTGTATTACTGAAATAATTTAGTGAGCCTCTAAAGAAAATCATGCCTGGGAAACATCTGGATGGGAAAATGACCACACACAAGAATTTATGTCCGCCTCAGGAGTGCTGAAGACAGAAAGCTGGAAAGGATTTCTCTGGAGCTGCTATTCTACATATGCACTTGATTCCTGGCCTTGATTTTGAAGCAAGAGGGAAAACCGACACTGATGTGCTAGTCCCGCTCCATACCAAAACCAAAACAACCCCCTACCCCCCCCCCCAAAAAAAAAAAAAACAACAACCAACAAAAACCCAACACCACCCCTCTTACAGACAGGAATTCCATACTTAAAGAGGGCATTTTTAAGACCACAGTATTTACCACTCAAGTGTTGTTTTATTTACTTAGGTATTTTGTATCTGAAGAAGGAAAGAATAACAGACTCCACAATAAAAATAAACACTATCTCATTTTAAAGAAACAATCTTTTCCCAGCAGGGCTTCTAACAGACATCTGATAGCAGGTGTAAAATCCAGACGGAGAAGTAGCATCTAGTAACAGAGATGCTGGGCAGTGAACATGGACAGTGCTGTGTGACATGTAAGTACTGTTGCAGATGTAAGTGGAGCTTAAGTGATGAATAGGTACAGCTCTGGCCATCCGGAGTAGCAATGAATTTTGCCCAGAGTGAAAAAAAACAAGAAGAAAACAATTATCTGAATTGGTTCTGATGTTTCATTCCTGTCAAGCAGAGGTTAACTAATTGGAGACTTCTGGGCAAAAGCTCATTCATTTCTAGAGCTCCAGATCTAGGAAACAGAGTTATCCAAGTTTGAAACAGAGAGAGGAAACTCACCACATTGAGGTTTAGAGATGACAAGAGAAAAAGGGATACAAAAATACATGCAGAAATATCTATTTAGAACATAGAAATGCTGCAACCAGACTAAGAGGCATATTTATTCCTGCATATATTTTCCTACACAGGTTGCTTAAAATCTTAAGGATTACTGATGTTAGTTTTCACGGTATGTAGCTTTTCAATTCATAAAAAACCCTACTGCATTAAGCAGTACAAAAAGAAGTATTTTAGCCCTCAGGCAACTGGTAAATGTTAACTACTGCAGGCAGGCAAATTTTCATCTGTGATAAGAACAACTGTTTGTAACTTACTGTCAGATAATATCAGTAATACAGTAAGCACAACTAACAAGGGAGAGTATGTACTATCATCCTCCTCTTGTTTTTGTTTACCCATCACATCATTGAGATAGAAGCAACTGCCAAAGTAATCTAATATTGGAAAAAGGTTAAAAGGAGACCCATTATAAGAATGTTAATATTTAATTCAATATTTCAGACTTAATTATTCCATTAAAAGTACATCTCACTGATCAATGATTCACTGGTGAATTGAGATTGAAAGCCCCAAAAAAATCTGCTTAGAAGAGCATCAAATCTTTATTACCTGAACAACATTCTTTAACAGCTTCATAAAGTTAACCAACCTATACAACTCCTTCACACGTCTGTGGTACGCCAAGATATTTAACATAAACCCATTCAGAACGCACTCCTAACAATGCATCCCTGCCAATATTAATTAGCCCTTGAAGAAAAATGACTTCCTTTAGATAAGTTTTCTCCAGATTTCTTTCTTGTTCTGTGATATTTTTCTTAATATCACACCATCTGCAGACACTTCTCAAAAACACTGCAGAAAGGCAATTTAGGGAATGTTCCAGATAACAGGCAAAAAAAACCCCAATCCAGTCCCACTGTGCTTTTCATAGCTTGGTAATTTTTGCAGGCTTTCATCTTGGTGATTTGTTCTTTTTAACTTCATTGTATTAAAAGCCCTCAATGCTGACTGTTTGGTAGAAGCAAGAGAATACAAACTGTACAGATTCAGCTCTGAAGACTCACTGCGTATTAGGAGAGGTTAAGAGAAAAAAAACCTTACAGTTTCAATTGTTATCACTACTCATTGAACACGAGCCACTAAAGAGATACATGTCTGCAACGACTTATTTGGCTGGACCAAACAAGTTTCTACTTGCTTAGCATTATGGAGAAAGATGTAAGTATAAAATGGGTCAAGAGCCTTTTATTCCGAGATGAGCCTTTAATTCGTGAACCCAGAAGGAAATATTTATTACTTAGATCACACTGTAAAGCATTGTCAAAGTACATGTTGTATCCTTGATTTTAACCAGCAGCTTGTTAGCTGAATGATTCATGAACATGTACCAATGGGCGCAGCTTCTTTACCTGTCTCAGCCTCTCTCTGCCCCTTAGTTTTCTCTGTGGATTTATAAGACTTTATTACCATACGTAGCTACAACACTCTCTGTATGAGGACACTGGACAAGCTGTTAGCTCTATTAACTTAATAATAGAATTCAGAGTGTGATTTCCAATTAATTTCATTTTCTTCATTCCATGAGAAGCCAAAATTACAGACAGCCATATGGTGCTTCATAAATAACAATTAAAAGTTATTTTCTAATCTTTAGGCACTAGAAGAAACCCATAAAAATACATATGGTTGCAATGACACGCAGCAAATTAAGTGCTGGAATGTCTGCAGATGTCCAGGAAGCTCCAAACATTTCCTCAGCTTTTTCCCCATTCACACATTTCTGGTGCATGTAGCCCCTGGAAGTTACAATTAATCTCAGCGTAGGCCTCAAAGATCATCATTATTCTAAAACTGGATCTTTGTATGAAGATCTGTGTCACACAGTTTGTGACATGAATCTGATAGTCTTTACCTTCTGCACTGATTTGTTAACTGGTTTGTCCCTACCCAGCCATAAACACCTGCAGAGCTCTGTCAGTCAGAAAAACTACATCCACATGTCACAGACTGGACTGGGATCTGAGAACTCAACTTACTATGTGACCTTGTCATTTTTCAGTGAGTAAGAATTCACGCTATCCAACACAGGTGTGGAACTCCAACTGAGAAACCAGTCTACTCCAAACAAAGAAGAGTTTAGCTGCTGCCCCAGACACCTTCTTCCAGCCTGCCCCATATTATGCCTTGTGTATACGCAGGCAGTAGAGCAGTTAGATCTGGAAATCCCACCCTGAAGTTAGATAACAAAGTCTCCTACTGTAAAATGAAAATAACAAGGCTACCTGCCTCACTGGATGTTTTCTGGAATAAAACATGCATACATGAGGGGAGAATTTTCCTTACAAGCACCTTGGATAAAAGCTTTTATTGCTGCCTGCTACTGGAAGTTAAACTGATGGGCAGAGGTATTTTATTGTCTAGCATGAGAATCCAGATGTGCAGAGCTGGCCGTGGTTACCTGAAAAGCGAGGTTTAGCTCCAGTACAGTCAGATGTCAGCACATTCACTCAAGCTATAAACGACTCTTATCTGCACATTGCCTGGGGATAATATTAACAAGAGATTTTGCTAAACAAAAAGAATTAGGAAGAAAATAAATTCTAAGCTTAGGCAACAAATGTCCAGTGGTAACATTTCAAGTCATGGGGACCGTATCCCTTTCAAAATACACCTATATTTAAACCTCCAGAATTGTTGCATACAAAAATACTGTACAGCATGGTCCCATCAATTCTCAAGAGTGGGATTTTGTCAAATTCACCTTTTGTGGGAAGATATTTTGAGGCTTTATTGAAGATAAGCCAAAGAGAAGAAAATCTAGCTTTCAAATTCATATTCACAGAAATATTTTCTTCCCCTAACATCTATGTGCTGCTTCTGTATACACACACATACATGCACATCTACCAGCACAAAGATTTCATCAATCTAAAAACTTAAAATGGAACACACATGCCTTAAGCTACAGATTATAAAAACTACAGTGAGTGAAGGGACAAAATGGGGGGAAAATGCTCTCTTGTACTATTTAAAAAAGAGCTCAATTTGATTGCTGTTTGCATAACTAGATATAGAAATATTCAGTGTAACCTCAGCTAGTACTAATATAACCTAGAAGTTTAGCAAGAAGGACACATACTCAAGGACTGCATGGGTCTGACTATTAAGATACGTATTACAAGATAATATAAAGTACATAGATATATGCACTTACAAATTTAGCTATTAAAACAGAACATAATTTCCCACTGTAACAATCTTTGCCCAAAATCTACACTTCCACAGCATATGGCAAGTAAGTAGGTCTAACATATCTCATCAACCTGCAGCAAGCCAAACAGATGTAGTGACTCTTATATCTTACAGCTCAGTCATAAAGGGACAGTGCCAAATACATACAGATGTATGTCACAGCGTAAAAAATAGAGTGTTCCTGTTCTAGAAACCTTCCCTGTTAGTGAGCGATGCGCAGATCTTCCCATTAAGGTGAATGCCTGAAATTCTGTATTAAAGTCAATCTGGTTTAAATCACCAATCTTGTTGGTACATTGCCAGAGACACAAGAAAGTGAGTCCCCGCACTAGGATCTTTCATCCTGGAAAGAGATACTTTATACATATATATATACACACATATACTATATGTGTGTATATATAAAAATACATGCGTTTAGTTGGTGCAATCAAGCATACATCTGCATTAGGGGTTGAGTCAACTCATTCCACTGCTTGCATTTTCTTTCTCTGGTATTCCACTGAGCACTTCATGCTGGCATTTGCTTTCGATTTTCAGGAACCTGCCTCATGGTCTACATGATTCAAAGTTCGGACATGACGTGCAATAGCAGAAAGTATTTGGCAGCAACCTGGGTGCAAAACAGCTCTGGTAGAAGCTTCCTCGTAAGAGAAGAGCTACAAACATTTAGCAGAATACACTGCCTCAATAATAAACATTTTGCCTTTAGAATTACTTTCAAAATTGCTTCTTTTTTTACACTAAAATGCCATATTTTGCTAGAGAAAATATAAGGTCTGAAAAGGAACAATTTTCTAAGTAACTTCCCATAAGTGCACACTTTCCTCAATTAACAGGACACAGATTTAAGTATTTCCTGAAGAACTTTTCTTAAGAGGCATCTAACTAATTAACTGATTATGGCTACACAAACAACTGTGTTTTCTAGTTCAAGTTTTACTTATCCAATAAAACCATGGGAAAGTGTGCATCCTACAAGGTTGTTGTAATACCTGAACTTATGATCTGATTCACACTGGATATACACCTTTGTACTTCTCTCATAAGAGTTGTACTATAAGGAGTTATCTGGCTGGGGTAGAGTGTTATCTGCTTATAGAGCAAAGAATCACTTCTGGTTGCTAAATACAGTCCCAAGCATAAAAGAGCAAGACAATCCCAGTGGCTGACTTTTAATAATTCCACAGAAAGAGATAAAAATGGGTATACCTTAAAAAGCCCAAATGTTAACTAAAAGGAAGACAAAGGTTACTCTGTACATCAGTGACATTATAAACCTCACTGATGTTTTAACTCCCAATAAATACTGAAAAACCGCATTTTACCTGCTAAATTACTGACAAAACACTGCCATTAAAGTTGTATGTACTGGTGTATGACCAAATGTCACTTTGGTCATTTATCCCACAATGACATTTCTAAAAGCAATCACTGATTTCATTTAAGGATAGGAAAGTAATTATTAACCATACTAAGTTTTCCAATTTCCAACCCCCAAGAAACGTTAGCTCTAGTGCATGCCCTGAATCTAAACTGTTCCTTATTTGCTTTGTGCTAAAAAAGAAAGCGCCAAAAATCTATTATTTTCTTCTTTGTCTATACAAATTCCTACTGTTCTGCAAGGGAAGCCTGTTTTTCAAATTCATCACAAACGTGGCTGTTCTGATATCAATAGATTTTTCTTCAAAGTAAATCAGATGCACAGCCTCTGGACTAGAGTTACAAAGCCAAACATACTGGATACATGAGAGAAGAAATCAGATAACATACACAATAATTTTCTTTCATTACCGCTGATCTGAGGCAGAACATCTCCAATCATGTTTTGTCTTTCAATTGACTAACACCAAACTGCTTTTCTGACATTATCTCAGCTGACTTTTGCAGAACCAAGTCTGAATTTGGTAAAGGAATTTTTAAGCAGCAGCAAGTAAATAGAGGGTTGGTCCCACTCACTTGAAACCTGCAGCAAAATGGAAATACCTACAGCTTCCTGGGTTTTCAGCATAGCGAACATGAGTGGAAGGCAAACTGATTTAAACAAAACCCTCGTATGTCATAGAACAATGGCCTGTGTAAAATGAAATGTGCCACCCTTCAAGGCAGCCTGTACGGTACTCCCAAAACACCAAACCAGAAGACAGAACAAACATCAAGGTCCACCACCCCTAGGGCAAAGCATTGTCAATGCGTTTGTAACCTAAGAAAACTGCAGAGGGACAAGGGACCTGGCAGCAAGGAAAGGATATCAATGATGAACCAGAACCATGTTGCGAAATAAAGTAATTTCCCCTAGGAGTGGGCTGTTTCATAGCCCTGTACAGTGCAGCTCTAGAGGAAAGCTTCAGCCAGCAGTGCAGAAAAGGTGTTGATAGGGAGAACAAGTCATCTGAGGCTCTGACCTTGGCCACCCATATTAGTCATGTGTGCTCTGTGCCAATAAACTTTTCATAAAGCTCTCAACTGTCCTAGCCTAATGGAAGAAAAAACAAGGGAGCAAATAAAACTGAAAATTAGGCTTGCATTACTTTCAGCAGAGAGCTTTACGACTAGTAAGTGAAGTGATAGAGTACCACAGCGCTACTTCCATGACATCGCAGAATGCACGGAGAGGGTTGGCAGATTTCTGTTCATATCTCCCAAGAACTATCCTGTTACACAATCAAGTGAACAGACAAAGAAAGAAAAACTTGTAAATGACCAAAGTTAGAAAATCAGGCACATTCTGCTACTACATTCATTTTTCTATGTGGCTTCTTATCACTTGCCTAACTCAGAGCACTATTTCTCATCAGAAGTTAAGATTTAACTCCACACTAAGCAAGCTACAAGTAGTTTGAAGTGGCTCAAAATCCACAAAGATCAAACACACAGCCAGATTTTTATTGCTTATGTACTACTGACATCAGCCTTGCAAAGCTATTACACAAGCACCCAAATTTAAGGTCTAAAAATCAGTGGATTTGCTTTCAAAGCTTTCATGGGACACACCTGACTTGAAGGAGGAGGTCTTCGAGCTTCTCAGTACTTGAGGAAGTCTTGATCAAAAAAATCACAGGCCTTTATGAAACCTTTATAAATCACTGGTACTCTGAATCAATCATTCAGAAGCATTTTCTAAAGGTTGTGCTTTTCAAATGCTATGGTGCAGAGCACCTTTCTCTGAGAACACCAGACTCCAAAATATGCCAGAGCTGCCAGCTACAGTTGCTGGGTTTGAAACTTCAGACCATCTGTATTTTAAATGAGCATTCTGTAGATAGTTATTTGCATCTCTACCATGCCAAAGTAGAGTCCCAAATGTAAATGCATTCTGCCTGCATGGGTAAAGACCCAAACATATTGATAAAAAACATACACACAAATATTTGCCTGCAACGACACACCCCAACTGAGACACAGCCTGCTTATTTATTATAATTTCCACTGAATTAACACTTAATATGGTTACAAAAGTGATGCCTATGCAATACTTCTCTCTAAAAAGTGGAAATACACTGAAGTAAAATACTTTTGTAACTACTTCCAACTTTACATTTATGCAGAAGGTAATGAATATTCTTCATAAAAGGCTTTTCCAAGCTTTTTCAGTGTGAGGTGGTTTGTTCTTTGTGTATTTCAACGAAAATTTTCACACTCCTCCCTTCAGCTTTTCCTGCTGACACTTTAATCTCCCCCTCTTGTAAATATGAGCCTATAAGAATAAATCATGTTACTTATTAAAGGTAAAAACATGATTCAATAGACAGCAGAAAAGACAATCTCCATAAAGTTTTCACCCACAGTGACTGAAATTAGTTTTTATACAAAGATTCAAATACATACCTGGCGAGGCAATGAAGCAAGAAAAAAGTTCTCCAACTGCCCATGGGACTGAACATTTTTTGGCCAGTTCTAGCAAAGTAAAATCAATGACAATGCTTTAAAACATAAGTATTCTGCAACAAGGAACCTGACACATCAGAGAACCATTGCCTATATTAGCACCAAAGAACTCCACAAAATTAATATAAAGTAGTATTTTTTCACTTTTATATTCAGGTCACTTTTATTCCTAACATCATTGATTCAGAGGGGAAAAAAATACCCTTGATTCTTCTGTAAATATATTCTGCTTGGAAAAGTGCCTGTATGAAGCACACCAGGGAACAGGAGTGCAAGCAGCCCACATCACCTTGCCCTTTGTTTAGATTGTCAGTTTTTCCTTTTGATCTTTCTTTGCAGTTGAAGAACCAAAAATTGATTTTCCCAGTTGAACTGAAGTAGAAAAAGGACAATGTTTTATTTAAGATCCTTCACTCACGCACATACGCCTATTTTTCTTTCTTTACATACAAAAGAAAATGTCTTTGTTCTTGTAAAAAAGTATTTTCAAATGGGGAACACTCCCAGTGTACTGACTGTGGTTTCATAACAAGAGGAGGGGGAGATGTGTTTAATAATCCCAAATCTTGCCCCCCTGCAGAGAAGCACACACACCTCACAAACCATCTCGACTTACAGAAACTGAGCTTCAGGGAAGCAGCAGTCATACTTGTTAGGCATTCGCATAAACCTATGCTACTACCAATGTTACACTCAAAATCTTGCTTATGGGCAAAGAGAAAGCACGGATTATATATTTAGATACATATAAAGCCAAGAATATTACCTGAAGTATAACAATAATCTTAAATCAATTAAGACAATATTCCAGGTTTGTTACAGAAAAAGAAAGAAAACCTGTATGTGTAACTTTCAATAATAAGGTGGTTCAAATGGTCATACAACTATTTCCTAATTTCTACCGCTGCTCCTGGTGTTACGCTCAAACTTCCAGTGCTCTTCTGGGTCCCAAGAGTGCCAGTTTCATCCTGGTCTAGGGCTGTTACAGGCAAGTCATTACTACCTGGAGTCCTTTGTTGGGAAAAATACCATGTTACTTCTGATGATTTCTTCTTCCTCACTCTAGGATACCGATTTAAAATTTGCTCATTTCTTAATGGCCCATAGTCATCTACATTTACTACATACAGTGCTTTTTACAGATATTAGATACCAGTTTCTCGTTCCTCTTCCTAACACCAGAACTGTTTTATCCTGCTTGTGGTCTGCATTTCTTTAACTATCAGCAAGTTACTCATGACTTCGGGATCTCCAGCATCAAGCCTGGGCTCTGATGCTCATCAGTCCGTACCTGTACTGTGTTACACCACACCATATGACTTCACTTCTCTCAGCCTATTATACCAGGTCTGTATTCCTCTATACTGCATCATTAAATTAGTTGTAAAGCCATAGTGACATCAAAGTAAAACAAATTAGCCACAGATACCTGGTCAGTTAGAAAACATGCTGTTACAGCTAAAACAAGTAAATCAAAACTTGCTATTACAGCTAAAACAAGTAAATCAAAGCAGGCTAAGAGAAGTCTGAGAAGACCCAATCCTGAGGCTCTGCAAACCATACAAAGCTTATGACCTGTTGCTAGCAATAGCACCATACTACAGGGCTACAGTTACAGTGAGAAACACTAGACAGCAGAAAAGCTCCTGATTCTACTCAGTGTTACATAGTACTAATAAAATATAAGTAAAACCAGAGAACAACCATAGAACAACCGTGCAAATCTCAGATGCTGTATTTGCCCAAGCCTAAAGATACAGTACCTTCAAGAACAATCTTGAATCACCAGAGAAAGCTATGACTTCCGAAGCAAAATTAATCATATTCCATTTCATGTTTTCACATAATTCTCCAAGATAAACCTTGCCACTTGAAAGTTTTGAAGTTTCCCATGCTCACCATGTAGTCAGTGAGCCCCTCAGACATCTCTCATAAGGTCATAATGCTATCCATCATCTTATTTGAATAACAGTTAATCATCAAATAAGAACTAGTGTGTGTTCTAATAGGCTAATTATTATTATTATTATACACACATTTTAACCCAGTGTGACCAAAATTATTGAATTTAATATATTTTTTCTATTATAGTCGCAACTTACATTTCAGAATAAATCACTGATACTGGCAGAAACAAAGAAGCTCCCCAACACCTCCAGACATTATTGGTACTCATGGAATGAAAATGTTCTGTGTTGCTTGCATAAATTCTTACTAAATCCTTGAAGAAAGCAGAGCTCACAAACTGCTGTGCTGCTCTTGAACCTCAGAGGAATGCTGAGGACACACAGCCTCACAAAGGTTCCCTTACAAACACAAGAAGCTCCTGCCTACTGCAGGCTTTCCAGTGCTTTCCTTGGCTGCTTCAGTCTTTCTAATCTTTTTTCTGTGAACCTGGAAAGGCTTTAACAGCTTTGCCCAAGCATTTCATTTGAATCAACTCGGCACTGATTTGTCACACAGGATTTTGTTCAGAACATTTTGCTGGATAGCATACCAAATTCTGTACAATTACAAACACTCTGTAGTGAGGCCAAGCACTGATGAGTTTAAGGAACACAAACTGTGATTCTCCTTAAGATACACAACTACCTTTTTAGAACTTGCAAAGAGAAGTGAAGATACATAAGACAACCTATTCTAGTATCCAAAAGGCACTTTTTACTTGTTTAAAATATAGAATGCTACAGACACTAGGCGCATGGCACAAGTCTCCATTATTAGTAGAGCTGCACTAGTTATTTAGAAGCCTACATGCATTCCTCACGCAATAGCTTGTCCCATGTAGACCTTTCCTACTCCTTCAGAAGAATACAACATCTACTCACCAGTTCTAACAGCATTTCTGTCTTGAGGTCCAATAACTACCTCACCAACAAAGATATAATGACATACATTACAGCTAGACTTTGTGTTTTTCAGGTTTTGTAACATTAAATTAGCTTAGAAAAATGAACGTAAAAGCAATAGAGGCATTAGCTTCTGGTTTGGCAGTCAGCATTTACAGGAAAAGATGCATCTTAGTATGATGTTGAAATCAGCAAAGCTATTTCATTTCGGCTTACTGCAAGATGAGCTCTGTGGGGACTTTTATAGATAGGTACTATGCTCAGAACTTGGATTCTAGATATTTTATTGCATAGTCTAAACATCACAATGCCTGAGCAGTCTTATCAAACTGTGGAACTTCAAGCTCTCTCAATTACTCACAGATAAAGGGAATTTTTCTGGGTAAAAATGGAATGAGCAGCAACTGTGTGAAGAATAATGTGTAGCTGATTTCAGTGCTTTGAACCTATAAAGGGACTGACATAACAGGTGAGCAAGTACATAGAACCACAGAATGGTGTGGGTTGGGAAGGACCTTAAGATCATCCAGTTCCAACCCCCCTGCCATGGGCAGGGACGCCTCACACTGGACCATGTTGCCCAAGGCTCTGTCCAGCCTGGCCTTGAACACTGACAGATATGGAGCATTTACCACTTCTTTGGGCACTCTGTTACACCTTCACAGTAAAGAACTTCTTCCTTATATCTAACCTGAACTTCCCCGTATCAGTTTAAACCCATCACCCCTTGTCCTATTGCTACAGTCCCTGATGAAAAGTCCCTATTCAATACCTCAAATGTTCTCATTCTTTATGCACAGGGCCACCATTCAGCAAATTCTCAGCTTCAGATGAGCAGGACTGTGAATCAAATCCGTGTTGAACTTGCCAGCAGCAGACTACCATATCTGTAACACTGGCTTCTTAACCACGGCTCAGCTGAGAGGTGGTAGGTTCAGCTAATCTGCTATTTAAATGACAAATATGTGACCCCAAGCCCCATCCTAATGGCCCCTTGTATGAATCCTCAAAAACAGATGCTCTGTCATCCTGACAACTGTTAAGAACTGGTTAATATTTCATTAACTTAAGGTCAGCAAGTTGTTTTACCACATCAGAAAATCCACTTCTCAGTTCCTGCACAGGGCCACTTAATACTGTCCCCTTGGTTTAAAAACTAGAAAAGGGAACTGCTGGAAAGAATGCTATAGTACATTACTACTTTATACTGCAGAAGATACTGCTAGATTATAGTGAAATGTCACTACAGAATAGGGCAACTTTAAAAGGCAAAATTTTTTGTTCATGCGTCTGCCACCTCTTCCATCCCAACCTTCTCATTCTGAGGTCAACTCAGAACTTGCATTTGAGGCACCATAAATTACATCTGTGTAAATAAGGGTCACGGTTAACTCTCAGAAAGTCTCTTGTGGTGTAATTTACCTAATAAGATGCATAAGAAGAGTGATCTAAATAGCTAAAACAATTCATAGAGAGACAAGAGAACATTATAATTAACATTGCCCTACCTGTTGTTAACAGCACTAATTGCATTCTTTTCTGCACAACTGACGAGTATCACATCACATAGGTATCTTCAGTGAGATACAGCTCCTGTTAAATTACCTCTGAACCTCAGCTGTTAGAAATCTCTCTCTAGTATTAAACTTGACTGGTTTATTTTGTTTTCTTCATCAGCCTAGAGCTTCTGAAGGAATGCTTAGTACAGTCTAAGGAAGGGCACACGTAACACTATTTACACGATACTAAACATCAAAAACTCGATGTAAAATACAAGCCATAAATCAGAACCTATAGCATGAAAACTGAAAACAGACACAAAGCTGAGTACACTCAAAAGACACAGGAGTCTCATCTTGGAAACCCACAACATAAAATATGAAAATACATAATGTTTATTCATCTCAAAGTTGGAAAATAACTTTTCAGTACAAAAGCATCTTTAAGCATCTAACTTAGCTACTTATGGATCAAAGAAACAACCAAGTAAACACTATCTGCATATGTACTTAAAGTACAAAAGTCACTCAAAAGATAAAAATAAGTTATTTATAGCATAAGTTAATCACCGTATTTAAATGGCATACCACTTTATGGCATGAGACATAACCCTGTATTTACAGGGAAAAACATTTTATAAGCACAGTTTTTTCTAAGATACCTAAATTTGCAGTAATCAGCCTCAGGTCTCTTTTGTTCCACTTTTATTCCAACATATCAAAAACAAAAGCTGTATTATATTGAAAGTAAGACATGGAAAGGCCAGTAAGAAAATCAACCACACTGAACATTTAATGAGCTAAAACAAAAACCTGTGTAAAAGAGGGTGTTGGATATACACAGCATCAGGAATATGATGATAATCTTCAATGGAGCACAATACTCGCATACACTAAGATTAGGAAAGTTGCTACTAAATTTCACAGATGAATAACAGGAGGAACAGATGGATAAAACTTGGCAGGGAGTAGATGGAAGCACAATGCAGTAATGGTGAATCTTCCCAATGACTTTATATTGTTAACTATTTATACAGTTCATTTTACATGGCTGCCTTTCTTTCCTCTTTCTGCAAATAACCTGGGGCTGTTCTTAAGCATTTAGAGTAATAAATATATTTTACAGCCTGAAGTTTGGCCTTATTTATCTTACTCAGGTGAGCAGTCCAACTAAGCCCAGGGGAGGTGCAAGAAAAATGTTCTCCTTCATAATGATGCAAGAAACAACTGATATTTTAACTGTAGAACAGGGTAGAGCATACACCACATAGAGGTAAAACTGTCAACTTTGGGTTTTTCTTAATTAAACAAAAATCACTTAAAATACGAGCACAGATAACTTCTGGAACTAACCTATGATTCTCACCAAATGTTTTTCTTTATGGCATTCCCAAGGGTTAGAGCCTCACCTAAAATATACTGTGATGCAGGAAGTCAGGTAATATATCCCAATTGAATCCAGCAGGGTTAAAAAGACACATTTCATATTCATAAATGTGTTGAAATATTTTAGTTTTCTTAAACTGCAAATATTTGAAGAAATGTAGATAAACATATTTCAAATTCACAGCACTTTCTCAAATATGAAATAGCGGATTAACAAAATGTCAGAACATCCTCTGCTTCAAAAACTGCTCTTACCACTTTAGGCAGAGATTATCTACCAAAAAGAAAATAACAATCACAGCCTTTTATGATCATACTTCACAACTGCTGATGTATTCAGAGTATCAGCTGGTCAATTGCTTCCATCTTCAAAGATGAAACAAGTTCTTGCAAGTCACACTACCCTTTGCAAAATGCTACTAAAGATTACTTCATGACTGGAGGAGGATGAAGAAGAAAAATGGGAAGTGACTCATGGTACAGAGGCTGTATGCTGTGTCTTCTCTGAAGTTTATACAGAAAAGTGTATATAAATATATATATATGTACATATAAATGTAGATATTTACACATATGAAAGGCCAGATGTGAGATATTTCCAGCTTGGCTCAAAACCATGTGCTTCTATAGCAAACGTACAAGCTAATATCCTTACACATCAATCACAGCCCATCCTAAACCACCACCTATTCTATAAAGACAAAAAGTGTAACAAAGTGAACAGAAACAACTGACAGATTAAAAGAAAAAATGCAACTTCCCCAACCAAATCATATAGGGAAAGCAGTTGTAAGGAAAGCACATTCCTGCTGTACCCTGCATCACCAAGGGAACACTACTGGAGATATGGAAATTACAATAGTATCAAAACTTGGGCAATAACAGAATGGTGGTTTTAAACACTCAACAGAAGAAATAGTAAACGATGGGGCAAAAAGTCAGGGTTCAGTTAAAGAATAGCATCTGAATAAGAACTGTTTTTTTCTGCACAAGTTTAACTATTAATTTGAAGGAACTTATCACTACTCAAAAAACTTTCCTGTTTGTAAAATTTTCCACTTTTACTCTCTCCAAATATAGCTTAGTTCCTCCTGTTCTTTACTGTGGCAATTATGTGAGGCCTGACTACAAAAGGAAACACCTTTCCACACATCAAGGAGCAATGAGGGGCTAACCAGAGCTAATGTCGTATTTGCCCCCTTTGCAGATGAAACTGCAGCCTCAAATAACATCAGTTTCAGGGACAAAAATGCTCACAGTATGGAGGAGGGAAGAGGTTATCTATTTCTTTGAAGAACTTACTACCAAACTACTGACCACAGGAAAGAATTTTGCTAGTAAGGACCTAACAGATACTACAAAAGGGGAAACTATGCTCTTCTCTAGACTGCCATCATTCCACTCTTGTATTTTACACTAGCTCAATATGATCTTGCTACTAGTGCTTCCATTAAAAAGCTTAATTTAAAAAACACCCACAACCCACATTTTACAGACATAAGCATCCGTTACATAATTGACACCCTTTTACACGGGATTATGCACTGAGACTGATCATACAGATCACACCAAAAGTACGCTAAGTTATAGTAACTATCCACACACAGATTTCTTTTGAATAAACACATACATCAGTCTTCAGAGGGAATTAGAGAAGAATTCTCGAGTGAGAGTGACACATCGCTTGTGGACAATAACCAGTATTTTATAACTTCTCCCACACGCTTTGTTAAATACAAATGCCAAGTAAATGACTGTTCGAATAACCTGGTATTTCTTTCAACAGTCATGTAGTTTATATCAAACGAAAAATTTGGATTCAGTTCTGCCCTGAACCACATGCAGTCAGGGATGGCAGAATCCTAAAAAAAAAAAACCACAAGCACAACTCATTTATCTTCCATCAGGAACAGACATTCCCAGAAGAGGATACTCTGTGGCATTCAGATAAAACCTGCAGCTATAAATACAGGTGATTTGGGAAAAAAAAAATACTCAGTGTCACAGATGGGTTTTTACAAGAGTTTTGCAAATTAATACCACAGTTATCACTTACATTTCAATGCAAGCCAGAGTAACAAACAAGGGAAAACAAAACCAAGAAATTCAGCTTCTGCAATTGGCCCCCAAATATCTAGAAGCAGATGGGCACTGAGAGAGTGTAGAAGGTGTGATTTCTCTCCTTTACACAGCTGCTAGTATTGCAGAAAAACAATGTTGTTCGGTGTTTCATACCTTAGACATAAAGATTGTCTAATGGCTCTGATTTTATGCATAAGAAACATGAAAATTTCATGCAGCTGCTTCTCTATTACGCATCTGGTTATTGTTTTGCAGCTGCAAAACTACCTTGAAGAACCACAAAATATGGCATGACAAGTCTGGAATAAATACCAGCAGTCAACTTGTACCTTCCTTGTGCAATCTTGCATCTTTTATAACCTGTAAAAATTCCTGAATCAAGAGTTATGACTTCTGTCACCTTCTTCTTTTATAAACAAAAATCCACTAATTTATTTAACACAACTGGAATTTGTAAATGACCACTTTCTATGCCACACGTTAAATATAAAATTCAGTACCCCATTCCTAGAGTACTTTTTCTTGCTTTGTGTTGTTACTTCCAAGTAGCTGTTTTGGTAATTTGATCAGAAATCCAACACAGAGAACAATAAGTCAGCACAACATTAGTGTCAAACATCTGAAATGAGATTTTGATTTGTTAGCCCCCTATCCATTACTCAGATTACTATAAATCTATTGAATATGAAGACGTTTGGTGACAAAGAATGGTCATAAAATACCCAACTATTGTAAGCAGTCCCAAGCTTGCATTTACTGACTCACACTCAGCATGTAATTTTCTAACACAGAGAACAGATAAGAAAAACAAACCAGATTTGTTTTTTCATTACAATCCATTTGTAATTAACCATTTCCCTAATTCCTCATGAGACAGAGTGTCCTTCAAAGAATTTCCATATCTAAAATACTTCAAAAGCAATGACATGTAATTTAAGTTGCAATGGAAAGGTTCAGCACGAAACAACACAAAACACCCAGTGGTAAGCTTTGACAAAATCTTTTATTAATTTTGTTTCAAAAGGAATAAAACTCAAAATCACAGTTAGGGAAGCTGGAAGTTTTACTGCCTTTTCTTCTGGCATGCAGGATGCAACACACGTGGCCATTACCAACAAAGACGTGCGGTGTTAGACAACTGCCTGTTTTTCACACAGATGCCAAGGGCTTATGTGGAATAATATTACTAATCTGAAGAGAAGGAATGGGGCACGTAGTAAAGCTAATTGAGAGACCCCTTGCAGGGTTTACCAAGGATAACGCACTGCTTAAATACTGCTGCACTTAAAATTCTGCCACTTCTCAGCAGCCTCTGTGAAATAAAATTTCTTAGCATGAAACAGAAATGAAGGAGGGCAGCAAGGAGGAAGGAGAATAAAGAGGAATTACAAGATTCAAAACCAACCAAACAAAACGTGTACACAGAGAGGTGAAAGCAGTAGTATTTTAGGTCTCATGTCCAGGGAGAGAGGCCCTGCTACACAGCAGTGTGAACAGTCATTGTGTATGAAATCCTCACATAGAAACCCTAATTCCACCTTAATAGTGCCTTTGTGTGGTTTAGCTTCCAGGACAGATTAACTTAAAGCACCTAAAAGCAAGGTGAGAGCAAACAAAGAATGTCCATAAAAAGAGCTACTACTGAACAGATATAGTACTCCAGCTCTGCACTATAGCTGTATCACAGCAAATTCAATGCGGCTTACTAACAAAATCCCTAGTAAAGCAGGTTTCAGTGACCACAACCCTTTAACACCTTTCCTCACTCCTCTGATTTTCCATGACTGATTTTTTTTCACCCAGTAAATGGGGTAAATAAATTGGCTCATTGGCATATTGATTACTAAGCCTCCCACAAAAAATTACTTTAAATAACTATAACCAACAAGGCACTGCCTTCATAACTTTTACACTGGTTTATTATTTTCATCGCTTTCAGACACGCATGAGATTTTGTAAATTGTTGACATAATACCCAAATTTAGAAGTTTTTTCCAAAAAGCAAATGATTTCAGAGCAGAAAAATATCAAAAATATACTATTTGAACTGGCAGCAATCATTATTTGTTTTTTGATCATACGCAGAAACATTCATTGCTATAACTGCTGTGTCAAGTGAACGGTGGTCTAAGTAAACTTCAACAGGCAGAAAAAGGTATGCTCACAAACACACAGGGACTTTCAGCATCACACAACTGCCACAGGTTTGCTGTAAGTAGGGTAAGATTCAACTGACTGTTTAGCACAAAAAACAAAGAGGTTGCTCTTAACCAGAACTCACAAGAGGGCCTTGGAAAGAAACAAGAGAAAATGGGTGCAACGAGGCAAGGGCTCTGAGAAACAACAGGAAACTGAGCAAGGGACAGAAAGTGATTAAAACCACAGACAAGGGCAAATTTTGTGGAGCTTTGAAATGGATGTATTCAAGAGATGCCTATGAAGACTGGGAGTTACAGTGTATTAACAGGTATTTCCTCTTATTGAGGAGTTGTTGGGAAATGCAGATTTGCTTTGGTCTTAGACTTCATCGCTCAAACAAGGCAAATCCATTAACTGAAAACCCGCCAAACAGAACAGAGAAACACTCATGCTCAATAATGCTGAACATGGTCCAAAGGCAGCTCATCCACCACTACTTTTCTATTAAATTTAAAAGGTTGTTTTCTAAATACTTACCCATTTGAGAATAGAATCATATTAGTCAATAACTTACAGCATTATTTTGTCTGAAAGAATAGTTTCATAAAGCCATAATTTAAGTGTAAGGAACTTTAATAAAAGCTGTCAGAGAAAGTAAGAGAACTTATGGGAGACCTGATCCTTAACAGCGAGCATGTTCTTTGCGTACAGCTCCATGGAATGCTATTTCAGCAACACAATTTTTCAACATATGTAGAGAAATATAATCCAAGGGGATCTAAAAAATAACTAGTTAGAACCACTAAGTATATAGAGGGGTTTGAGAAATAACTCATTATACACAGGTAAAAAATTATTACTACACAGTGAACCACACAGTGGAAAGAAATATGAAAAATCACAGAAATGCAGGAGGCAATTCCTCTGTTACCTATCCTGGTGGAAGAAAAGAAAGGGAAATCAATCATGTAAGCAAAGCACACGGCAGTAAAAAAAAAAGATCAGCTAAGTAGCCAACAATCTCAAAAATTGAGGAGTAAATTGAGTTACTTAAATACAACCTTATAAGAGAGCTAGTCTGTACAGCATACTAATAGAAAAAGCTCTTCCTAGTGTAACAAAAAAGAACCTAAATTCACATCTCTAATATCCCCAGAAATGTCGGGCTCCAGGATCTTTTTCATTTTCCCTAACATAAAAGCTTACATTAAATGCCGACATTACCACCAACAATTTCTTCATAATCTTTACAAAAAGGACATTACCAAGCTAAAGATCAATTTCTGACCCTTTCTAAATACAAATTGCTTTCAAGTGGTTTTCCCAACTTGGGTTGGAGAGATGAACTTTCAGATAAGCAATCTAAAAATGCACCTAAAAATGCAGCCTTCCATCTAAATTAAACACAGCTAAGGTAAAAAACCCAGCAGGCTGAGGTAGGAAGGAGACTCATGATCACATGGCTGAGAACTCTTTCAATAGTCTGAAAAGTAGTGAATAGGTGACAGGTAAATGACCTCATGGAAAGAGGCTTTAATAAACCTCTTCTGTTCTTTATAAAATACATGTTTACCTCTCCAGCTTGATATAAGAAGCATGCCTTCAGTCCAAAGCCGAATTTTATGAGCTCCCTCATGCATAAGGGAATGGAAATAGGACATGCAGAAACTATATTTTGTCAGACCTTTTTTTTTTTTTTAAACAAGAGTGAATAAAAGCCTTGCACTCAATTCAATTGCATTTCTCTGTGATAGAGTGTGAACACTGCACCTGACTGATTCCTAAACGTAATGAAACACTCTAAGTGGCAACAGGCAGCACTCTATTGCTTTTGTTAAAAATCACAAAAAGAAACGCACGCCAAGTTTCCAGCATTGATTTAGGATTGTCAGCATTTTCAGCCACCTCTGTAAGTTCTCTACTGATTCAAAGAGCCAATTGACAGCACATGGTAACACCCTCCAGCATAATTATAATCCCTTTCAGCTTTGTCCACCTACTAGTTTAAAATGATGGTTCCCTTAATAATTTCTCCATCAGGCAGAACTTCAAGAATAGTGCATGGGCTGAAGCAGATTTAAGGGCCTTTGGTGAAGAAGGCTAAAGAAAATGATGGACCCTGAAATACTGCATAATGCATCTGCCCAATACACACCCTAATAGTGTGTGTATATATATATGCACACATAGGGATTTTTTCCTTGTATCAGTAGTACAGTATGAGGAAAAGAAATAGCATGAAAGGACTCCCTTTTTACTAGAAGTCACATGGAAAAGATGAAGGGTGACGGGCAGAAGTTATTCCTGGGGAGATTCCAACTGGACACAAAAGAAACTTCTTCACAATGAGAACAATGATCCATTGGAATAATCTCCCCAGGGAAGTTGTGGGCTCCCCAGCATTGGACACTTTCAAGATTTGGCTGGGCAGTGTGCTGGGACATCTAGTCTAAGCCATGCTTTGCCTAGAAAGGTTGGACCGGACGATCATTAAGGTCCCTCCCAACCTGGTATTCTATGATTCTATGAAATGCCTTCTCTGGCTAAACAAGCCTTTAATGTACCACTGCATTAAGTGAGAACCAGATCAGAAGACTTGGGAGTTACTGCAACAGCCAGATGATCTTACACATCTCAGAGAAAAACTAAGCTCTCAAATATTTCCCTTTGTTCTGTTCAATACCTGCACTAGAACTGTAAGAACTTGTCTACAGGTTGTGTTTCTTCAGACAGCAAACCAAGCAAGGCCACAGTGTTGTAGCAGGACAGTACAACGTCTTTTTCTTTCCTCTCTTGAAAACACAAGGAATTTTAACATGAAACAAAACCATCTGTGACTGTATTTCTTGGTATTCTGTAAATATCCCCTGCTCTGCAAGAGTTACACCTGAAAACTACTTAGCAGGTAGAGGGCAATGAATTCCTTGGGGCCTAATTCCGTATTCCTTATTGTGTACAACTTCGTTTGAAGTCAGTATTAGTGATGTCATTTTAATTTTCTTCACATCTGCCAGCCTTATCTTTGAAGGGGGGGGGGGGGTGAATCAATCCTTTAATTCCGTTAAAAATTCCTTGTAGACTGCCTTTGTGCTGTTGGCAAGTTTTGAAACTCTGAGAAAATTAACATTCCGTGTATTCAGTGTACATATTAATAAAAATAGCACAAGAGAGGAAATGGGCAAACTATAACTAAAGTGCTGATACTGGATAAAGGCAAACCCCTTCAAGAACATTAACACCTTCCTGACAAGTGAAGACAGCAGCAAGAATTATGTAATCCCATCTCTTTCCACTGCCTCAAGAGGAAATCCAACAACAGCAAAATTGGTGACCACAGGCGTGGCAGCAGCGCAGACACCTCTGTCAAGCACACAGTATTTGGTGAAATTAATTTGTGAATACCAGACTTCCAGATCAGGAATTTCTATCCCTTTATCTGTACCCCTTAATCACACACACAGACCCATATGAGTGATGTAATGCTCTGAGATTCTCAAGGAAAATTATTGTTTCAGCTGTATTCACGACAACAGGTCTATAGAAGGAACCTCCTCTCAAGAAAAATACTGAACCCCTGACTTTCAAGTTTTGATATTTTTAAGATAAAAATAAAGTTATGTTGGCAAGCATCCTTTCGTCTTTGCAGGAAGGAAAGTTAAGGACAGCTGCAGTGTGACATACAGCATCTAAACCACCAGATTTTTGAGCAGTACTTGGCAGGGGTGATTGGCCTCTCCTTTCACCATCTTTCATTGCAGAACGCCTGTCTGTCAAGAAATCCCACAGCCACCTCCATTAGGTTTTTCATCTGAAAAGTATTTTGTGCCTCCTCTAGGCTGAAGTTTTTTGTTTTGCCCATAACTTTTTACTTTGTGTGGCTGCATATTCAGAAGACGGCAGCCCATACCAAATTGTGCAGATAAACTTGAGAGACAGAGATATGACTAGTCTGAAGGATCATAAAGATGATAAATGTGATGAAATATTGAACAACAATGACCACAGTAGCAAAACTGTGATGCTTCCTGATGCTTAGATTTCAAAGTGCATGTTAAAAGTAGAATAACAGCACGCTATCAGAAGGATTACAAGGATGTTGTTAATTATTTAGTGGAGCAAAGGAGTGTCAACTATTTCAACAAGAAATAGATTCCACCCTATAAACCACCATTCTTTAACACCCAGTCATGCAGTATGGTTGAATGCAGTTACATAAAACAAAGAAAGTTACCACCGACTTACAAGTTTTGAAGTGCTAACAAGCCAACTCAGTTAAAATAAACACAACTTGCCCTATAGTTTCATTTGCAAATAATTTTTAGATTTCACTTTTGATTATATAAATTTCAACCCGTTTTTTTTTTTTTTTAATAGTTCAGTATGCCTGTAATTTGCAAAGCAAACAAGCTACAAAGGTTATTTAAATCTCGCATCATAAAACAGAAGAGGTTCACTGCCTTTAATGGAGTAATTAATTTCTCCAAGTAGGTACAGAGATTGAGACCAGCAACAGTTACTGGACACACCAATCCATTTATGGGTTCAGTCATGAAAAGGAGAGTTTAAGTGTTGTAAGATCTGCAAAAAACCTGCCCCAGCTTCAAATGGCATTTCCTGATTTTCTCAGACATCCCAACATGAGGAAACCCTCCAATTTTATGAGCTTTGCTTTGTGTCAGCCTTTTTTATTTTGCACTGCCAAATGACCGTAACAGTTACATTGAATGTTTTTGTTTCAAATATATTTGTTGTCATAAGAAGGCTTTGATTGCTGAAAAATGTATCACCTTAAGTTACAGATATTTAGCAAGCCATTATGCTAATGCTATTCAGCTACTTAAGGTCTGATGAGACTCTGATATAAGTTGCGTTAATTTACCTTCCAGTGTGCAAAACAGAAATGCATTTAACTAAGTGGCTTGTGCATTACGTAAAGCATAAAACAGAAAACAGAAAAGCTTCCTACCCAATTAGACTACAATAACGTCTGGCCTCTGGCATTTTGATGTGTGATGTATTAACAAAAGCTAAACGAAAAGAGGAAAACTATGCAAACTACTGTTTCTACTATTGCAGAAAACTTCTCTCAGTTAGAACTGGATGACAAATACACTTCCATGCATTTCCTTCTGACAGAAAAGGTATTACATAAATTCATTTCTGACCCACACTTTCATTTTATGTTCACTACACAAAAGTGAGGATGTTTTCAGAGAACCAAAATGAAGTTCCAGAAGCATGGCCTTCTCTCCAGGCCACTGTCAAGTCCTTTTGTGATGGTACATGACTCAACTTACCTTTTTTTTCTTCTCCATATGGACAAGCATACATACGAATATGCACAAATATAATTCTCTCAGTATATATAAGCATGTGCAAGAAATAATTCTCTTTTCTTCACAGAAGCATACAACAGTTGAGGTTACAAGGACCTCTGGAGATCATCTGGTCCAACCAGGTCAAAATAGGGTGAGCTACAGGAAGCTGAGTTCAACTGGGTTCTGAGTATCTTCAAATTGAGAATCCACAACTTTTTTCTCCCTCTGCTTTTTAAGAGCAAATTTTTGTTTGAAAACCAAGTTCATTTACTTCAGTTTCTAAAATTATATCAAATATACCATAACAAATAATTTCCCTCAGCAACCACTCGTGATGTATTCTGAATTATTCAGTAGTATAGAAATAATAAGTGACAAATTCACGTTACACACTCCTTCAAAACATTTTAAAGTTTAAATATTGCTGTTGCAAATTACTGTTCACATATGAAATTAAGCATATATTTATTGTCTGGACAACATATCAAAGCTTTTCAATACCCATCAATTTGTAGATGGTGTACAACTTATTAAAAAGCAATTTGGTTTTCCAGATTGCTATCTGGTGAAGTAAATTTCTCCCATTATTGGTCAACTTACTTAGTCTCTGAGCAGCCTCCAGGGCATCATTTGCTGAATCGGCTACAAAGAATCTCTGAACTGTAACCCCATGGTCTGCCATTATTTTTTTGCTTTGGTACTCCTGCAGGTTCAGCCATCGTCTAGGGGTTAATTGAATAGCCTAGAAAAAACAAGAGGGGAAAATAACATAATGCTCATTAAGAACAGTTCATGAGACAGCCAAGTGAGCTCTTCTGCCTTACGGTTATCTCAAACCAGCAGTTAAACAACAGTTTCAGGGAAAAGGTAAAATACATATTGATTAACCCAAGTGCCTTTTCTTAACATTTGGGCATCCAAAGTACTCTGAAAGCTAAAGGTCTATGGCTTTTTTTAAAGCTCCCCAAGACTCACTGGGTGTTCTTGGCTAGACATAATGTCTTGCATTTAATATCAACACAGACTGGCAAACTTGGCTTGAACTCTAAAGTCTATTTATGTGGTTTTATGTGCCATAAAAATATTAACAGCCTGTTAACTTAGAACTTCATTGTTTCATAATAAGTACCCTTATTTACACTAAATTTTATTTTTTCCCCTACAAAAATTATTTCTACTGATTCTAAGCATTTAGTACAGCCTCTCCAAGAAGAAAAAGCACTTGATGTGGAATTAGCATTATCTTGTATGAAAATACGTATTAATATATGCATTTTTGGTGGTCTGTTGTATATGCTTAGTTGGATGAACTTCCAAGTATAGTTAGTCAAGGATGCCAGCACAACCACATCAGCCGTGCAAGGCCAATAATGGTCAGAGAAGAATTTACTTTCCATTCTCAGCCTGCCAGTTTAGATGCTTGTGTGCGCATATAGGTATAAATATATATCATGGATACAAAGATATGGCAACCTTACACACACAAAAAGACAACATTTGCTTGTCTTGACAGTAGACATTGAATACAGACATTATAAAAGTCACAGGTTCATCACTGACAGATTTTAAGGAAGGACACATTCCTCACACAGGATAAATTGTTACAGACAAAAGCAATAGTTCAGGAGCTGTCACTGACTCCTGGCAATGGTATAATGGCAAAGGTGGAACTGACTCCTGGCAATGGTATAATCCCATTTTTGGGCCAGCAAAAGATGCTCTTCCCATATGGAGAGACAAAGTGTTGTCCCACTGGCAGACAGCCCACAATCGATTCTTGGTTTCTCCTGAAGTAAGGAGCACAGCATGCAAGCTAGCACTATATATTTAGGTATGTTAGACATAGAGGATTATTTAATGTACTAATACTTTGACCTCTAACAGCATGATACAAAATATTACCTAATACAGCTTCATACTGAAAACAAAAAAACCTCCATATTAAAATCTTTCAGTAATACAAACCCTCTTCACAATACTAGAGATTTAAATGCTATGTTGTATCAAAAGCAGGCCTCCATCTGTTCCCATTTGCTTTGAAACACAGCACAAAAGATTGCGGCATAAAAAAATAAACCCCCCACCTTCTGCAGCATATAACCACATGTTTTCTGTGAGTGACTCCCACAGAACTTAAACAGTTACAAATAGCTCAGAATGACACATTTTAAATACTTCTAACCATAACCTAGTTAACATATTTTGGAAGAATAAAATGACATATTGCCAGTACGCCCTATGGCTATCTCTAATTCCACTATCATACAGGCACCTCAGTGCTTTACATTCCTCCATGTTAGTCACAAACACTGTATGCTTCCATTTATGCAATGCCTTCAAGCATAGGGTCAAAATTTAAAGTCCCTTTCATAATTGTTGACATGTAATTTGTTTTCCTATTGTAAGTTCCCCTGTTAGGCTCTAACAGCTACTAATTCATGACCATTTCCACACATGGATTAACACCAAGAGCCAAGAGGGACCCTGCGGGTCAATTCTAGCCTCATATTAAAAAAGACCAGAGAATTCAACCAAAAGCTGGTGGTACAAGCCTTTTGTTTCTATCAAGCTTTTAGCGTGACTGAAGAAAATACCAGTTTTATCCCTGACAGTCATTAACCTTCTCTTTGTTATTTTTTTTTCTCTACAGACTACCTCATAACATTATTATTATGAGGACTTCAGAATACATCATTATTGATACATGCACACAATCAATACATATACACACACGCACACTGAGGAGAAGCACCACCTGAATCTGCACAGGCAGCCAAGAGTGTATTACTGTGTTATGTGATCACTACCCTAAGACTAAAGTACATTTCCAGAGGCCCCCCTTTCAGATGTAAGCAGCAAAAGAAAGAACAACCCAACTGCAATCAGAAGCCAACCACATTTGTGGAGGGAGGGAGACAAGGAAGGAGGAAAAACCAATACCAATCTCTATTGGACTAACTGGCTTTCAGCCATTCTGCTCTAGTTAAAAATTGTATCTGATGTGCACACTCCCCCCCTCAAGGCCTGCAGCTACAACGGGAGCACATCTACAAAGAAATTTCTCAATGCATCTCTTGAGCAACAAGGAATTTAGCAATCTGGCTTTCAGGGTTCAGAAAAACAAGCTCACACCTTTATTTAAAGCAGACTGACTTATACCAAAACAAACCAACCCATCAATTCCAATTTAAATCTGGAAAGAAGAAACCTTGATTTAAATGATTATATTCTAATTCTGGTTTTGTTCTTTCCAGAAGAAAGCCTAATTCTCCCCAACTGGAAGCTGATGTGAAATGAAGGATAAGACTATGCTAAGTTTGACAGCACTTTTTTTCCTCATCAGTTATATGTTTATGAACCCTAGAGATACATTTATTTGTTCTTATATTCTTTAATCTTGTACTTACTGGAAGCCAAAACATATTTGAGACACACGTCAAACTGATCTTGGGTAGAATTAAATAAATGCAGAGAAAACAATGTTAAAGTTAATGCATTACATAAAAAGCTGAGTTACAAGTTTTACTAAGGATTTCTCTTAGGTATAGGAGTATGTTTACTTCCAAATTATTTTTCTTATGCCTAAATGTGTTTATTTACAACTAACTGTTTTATATAACGATTTCTACAGCTCAGTAATACAGCTGACAAAATTTTGGTCACTGGTTTTATAATTTATAATAAGAACAAGTCTTCAAAACAGCTTCTATTCATCATTTCGAATAGTAAATCAGTTTCATATGTATATATGATTAAGTTGAGCTAAATAAAATAGAAAGGGAAAATATTCAAACAATTTATTCCAGGGCAGATTTCTGTTGCTGTTGCTTGACAAAAGTCTATTTCAACACAACTCATTTTCAAATGTTCTGCTAGGCAGAAATTCAGTAGTTAAGGACCTTGCAATGCAGCACTGTGTGTCAACGGACATCTCCATTGTTAGTTCAAGCCAGCAAGGCTCAAATAATAAAATCCTTTAAGGACTCTCTTAAGTAATATGGACTGCAAAGGGTCAACACCTAATAAAGGCCACCAGTGATAACTAACAACATGTGACAAATAGAGAGCAGAGGCCACTGAAAGAAAAGCAACCAAAGCCCTGCTTGTTTTATGAAGAGAGGTCATCTCCAGTGCCACCCATCTGGTGTGCCACACTCGAGTGTTAACTCAGCTCCAGCCTAGTTAATGAATAAAGCAAGGCTAACAGCTCCAACAGGAACCTGCAATGAACTCTGTTCCCAACCACCCTCTTGGCTGTTACAGAAGCTTTTGATATGTATCGGTTTTATAACTTGAAAATATTAACTCAAACTGTTCCATCGGGATGCTCCAAATTATTGCTGAGATGTTAATCATATGACATATAGATAGAGTGCATTTATACATAAGCATGTGGAGACAGGTCTGTTCTCTTATAAAAAGACAGTTATTAGGATAACTGATATTAGGATAATTAATACCAGGATATTATGAGAATATTTACTTCATAAATTACAAACCAGGCAGGTCTGAAGAACACAGAAATGAAGTAAGAGAATAATTCATTTGAAAGGAGGGTGATGAAACAAAGATCTGGCCAAGAACTGCTGGCACAGAAAAGCACAGCTTACAAACTTAAGGTTAGTAAACACATACATTTTTTCTCCTCTCCTCTGGGTGACCACCTTTCTGAGTGCCAGCTGAAGACTTTCAATCAAGACCTCCCACAACAGACAAACTCCTGGTTGTGAACGACCTACCCAATAAAATGAATTAGTGCAGCCTACCACTGTGTAAGGGGTACAATATATTTTAGAAAACAGCTGTGACAAAGTCTGTATTAGAAGCTCTGAAGAGCAAGAACATGAAGACCTTGTTTTTTAAAGCACTCGCAGTATACATATCATATGTCTTGAGAAGTGCGGGCAAAGTAAAGCAGGTACAAGAGATGAAACAAAGCAAAAGCTTTGAATCCGTGGAGACAACTACTCTTCCAAAAGACCACCTTAAAAAATCAAAACAGTTGCAAACATATGCATTTTAGACTTAAGGCACACATGCACACACAAAAAAAAGTGACCACAAGATGTTAGAAATGGGAGTAAACAGATTCCCTGAACTAATTCCCAACTCAAATATGTCTGGGTTGCAATAAATCTGTATCTGAATGATTTAAAAGGGACAGCAATAAAAAGAACTGGATGAAGAAGTACAAGAAACTTGAAAAATCTTTGCAGATGAAGTTCCCAAACCTCCCAAACTCATTTATATCAAGCACTCAGAATAATTTCAGGTGGGCTTCAAAGAGCATAAATTTCTTGGGCATCATAAATCGCCACACATCCTACAGATTAAATATACAGCTGAGACTGACCATAACAGTGTCACTGCACAAAGGTCCAGCCCTAAGACAGCCTAGGCAAGAGTCTAGGGAGCTTTGAAAGAAAGCTATCTCCCATATTTAGTCTCCTATAGGCAGCCATAATCCATCCTTTCTCCTGAAACTTATCAGGAGGACACTTTAACATGGTACACCAGTGTCTTGTGTCTTCGTATTAACTCTTTATTTTCCCATTCTGCAGCAATATTCTTGTCAACTATTTCCCTGCTCTCAGCAGCACTAAACAGCACTGCTGGTTTCACCAGCACAGTCCTGTCCTGCATGAAAAAACAGATTGAATAATTTGGTTGCAAATTACCATCAGAAAAATAATTTCAATCTGAAAGCTGCTGGGGGGGGGAAGCAAGTAAGAGGAAAATTAAGCACACAGAAGCAAAAGCTAACTTTTAAGGATTTCTGTTCATTATTGATTCTTGCCACCTTCTATTCCCATCTTATTGCCTGCTTAAATACTTTTATCTCCTCTCCCTGCATACTAGTGGGAAAACCATGAGGGAAAACACCATACATCTCTGGGATCCTCCCATGCATCTTTGTCTACAGCTGAAGCACAGTATGTTCCAACAGTCTAGATGTATCTGTGTTTTAACTGTTTGTTTCTTGCAAGGTTGCACTGGAGTACAAGGAGTACATTCTGCCCTGCCAGCCTGAGAAAAGGACACTGGAAACACTTGGACTTCAATAAAACCTGACTGCCTATGTGACATCCCACATTTCATCTTCATAAGACAATAGGCAAGAACGAGCAAATTTTCAATTGGTGGCATTTTTCTGTTAAGACATTCTTTCCCAACAACAAAAAAAGTTTTAAAACATCTTACTAAACTTACACACATCATCACTGTACATACCCCTTAACCTTGAATAATAATTTGTCAAGCTCTGAACAGCCCAAAGAAGGGCTGTGGGTTTAAATACATTTTTCTAAACCTTTTTTTAGTGGCATTTTATTTCGATGCATGTTAGCTACAGTTGCTATAACAAAGGAAAACCTAAAATGACTCCAGTGAGCCTAAATGAAAATTCAGACAATATGTTTTCAGGGAATGGAATAAAGAAAACCTCAAACTAAAGAATTTAGTCATTTGAAAGAAAAACCTTATTTAAAGGCTAAAATAAATATTATTCATGGCTTCGCTGAAGACTTCCAACAGACCTTCTATTACCAGAACAAAAAGAAACAGCTTTCATGTGAACTCTTTGTATGTGTTGTGTATTGATACACACATTGTAGCTGGAGAGCAGCTCTTGTTTGAGATTCAGATATGCCAGGTAAGTTGAAAGCTTTGGGGTTTGTTCTTCATTTTAAATCACAAATAAGCTTTAAGAATAAACCATAAATAAGCTTTAAGAATAAATCATAAATCTTATAAAATATCATAAAGCCAATATCACTAGTAACTTATAATTTATTAATCAAGTTTTAAACAGAAATTAAATTCTTCCTAATAAGATATTTCTTAAGATTAAATTTCTAACATAAGTACTTATCAAAGAGATTAAATATACTTAAATAGGACTCTATTACAACTGATAATATTTCCTTAGAGCCAAAAACAACATCAAGAATCCCCAAATTCAAGTAAGTGGAATGAAAGGCCTCAACTGAACAATAACGTGAAGTGAGATGAAGGCAGGATTATTTAATCAACCACAAGTTTCACAATGGATTCTGTCCTCCTGGTTAGAATTATGTGACGTTTTCCAAAAGCACAAAGGTATCACTGGGGTTCAGCTCTAATCCCCCTTCCCTTCTCCAGCCCCCAAGATTTTTGTTACCCATCAGAATCATACTATTATGGATCAAAAGTCAGTAGAGTGACAAGGATTTCAGAAAACTACTGTTATTAGTAATTGCGTGTTTGATTCTGAAGAAGCCTTATGTTCAATGTACTACTTCATATAACTAGATACCATGTTTGGTCCAATTACATACGTACAGTGTCATTAAAATGAGTGGTATGTGCATCAAGAAATCAAATATCTTTTGAGCATCTTAACAAAGCCAGGTATTGCATAACTATATCAGTGGTTTATTGACTATTGCTGGAGAAAAAGCTGATTGTTCATGTAACCTGCATAATCTCTTATTTACCTCCTTTTTGTCCATTCTTTTAATATAAAATGCTAAGAGTTCTGCACAAATAATGCATTTAAAGAGTAGTTGCATTATTCTTCCGCTACTCAGTTTTCCAGTTCTTGGCCACAAAAAATAATCTGCACTATTTCAAGAATATGGGCTAAACGACAACAACATAGTTAAACAGGAGTAGAACTACAAGTACATTTTATAGCAGAAATCTGCTTCGATGTATGTAAAAAAAACCAACACCAAACAGATTTAGAAAAACACTGCAAAGAAATGTCTTTGTCCTTATGTATGCAGCATTAACCACTCTGATGTGCAACATCTTTCAGATGACCCAGGAGGAATCTTTTGAGTGCTTCCTTTTGAAAGAAGAAAAACACATACTCATAAACCCAGGAGAGACTGTCTTAACCTATTCACCAAGAAGGTTACAAATTGCATGTTAAGTACTTCAGCAAAACTGCTCAGAAATAAACGTTCCGTGTAACCACAAAACAAGAGCAGTAACAATAAATGCAAGCTTCATGCAAGCAGCTACTGATTATATCTTAAATGAACATATATGCTAAGTATTAGCTCAGTATAATGGTTTTTCACTCTTTGGCCTGCCTGCCTGGTAAAGCTTCTAAGGTTGGCTCCAAGACAGATGATTTCATATAAATATTCATGTACAGCATGTATGCATCAGGTACCAAGCAGTGGCACAGTGGCACAGGTAAGATAAACAGACAAGATAAGCAGGCAAGCTCTAATAAACAAACAAGCAGAAAACACCACAGTGACATGTACACACATGAAAAAAACAGTGGCTTTTTGAAGCCAATTCAGCTCAGAAGTAGCTGTGTCAGTAGAACAACTGAAGCTTACACTAGGAACATTATTAGCCAGCAGTATTACCAGCACTGCAACTTTACACTTACCTTTCAACTCATTAAGTTACTACTACAAGAAAGTATTCTTCCAAATAGCAAAAGAAAATCATTTTTTAATATATTACAAGGGCTGAAGAGGGGCTCTCACAGGCAGACGCCACCACCTACCTGAAGAATTCTAACTGTTAAGCACCACATATTCTTTTCAAACATGAATGAATCACTCGAATTTCTTCTGTACCAAGTGATTGAAGAAACTGTTAAAAAGAACTAAAAGGCCAAGACTGACAAACAACTGAAGAATCAAATTATAGTCTCTATCACAACCAAAACCTTTTGGTCTTAAAAGAATTAGCTTAAAAAAATTTTGTGCCATTTCATGCCCAGTTCCATATGGAATTACCTTGGCTAAGCATCCACAACTACATATTTGTCCATATTGAGTTCACTAATCATGTTCAGACAATTTCACTTAAAAAAGCCATAACCTCAAACACCTAGTCTCTCTTAGCAAGTCTCTTCAGGTCAAATCTGTACTATTGGAAAATGCCAAATAATTCTAGCTGAGGAAAGGGAATCCAGTGATAATCAGCACTATTAAAGAAAACAAATCCAACAACAAAACCACCACTAAGCAAATTTCTGGGAGAACTTGACGTCCCTTGACACATCTATATAGTTTGAACAGCTCTACTGTTTACATAAACCCAGCTTAATGCATTTTACCGCATGACTGTTCAAAGGAAGATATACTCAGCAACATCCAACATTGCCTTTCCATTCATAGTATGAATGGAAGCCAGTATTAACATGAAACAAAGATCTCTTAACAGCACCTGAAAGTAAAGCTGGTCAAATAAATGCATACCACTTTCTTCCCATCCTGCTGCTCCACTGAAGGAACATAGCTGTAACTATGCTAATAGACTCTGCGCCAGCTCATCTCTGCATGAATGAAAATTACTTGCCAAATGTTTACAGGATCAAGTTGTATACATAGGGTCTATATTGTAATCGTTATACTGGAAATAAGTCAATTAGGAAGAAAACCTGTGATGTCTATGGGAAGATCATTTAGATGGGTTTTGTATCCAAAATAAAGTGTTTAGTGTATCCTACATAAAAGAATCTAACCAAAACAAAGTATCTATTTGCTCACTCAACACATTCTACAGTATTCCAACTCAATCTGTGCACTCTGACGTGTAACAGAATTCCAAGAGCATATGAAAGAAAATAGATACACAAAGATGACAGTAATGAAACAGCACACCATTCATCAGTAAAAGGAATAAACCTTTATTGTATTTATTGACATACAGCTCCTGTAATTGACAAAGTTGTAGTAGAAGTTCCTATCAAAAAGGAACCATTGAAAATACAACTAAATGGCAAACCTTCCTATAAACCATCACAGGTACAGGCACATTTTATTAGGTCATATACTTGAAATGCACCACATAACTCACTGCAAACAAACTAACACACTTCCTTCAGTTTACTGGCAGTGCTGATGTAAAGAATAAGTATCCATAGAGTCAGTCTAACAAGAAACAAAAATTTGCAAGAAAAGGCACTACACTAAACAGAAAAAGTTTACCACAAATCTAAGTCATGGAAAGCAAACACAGATTACTACATTTTGTTCAGTATGAAAGCAAGTATTTCAAGCATAAAAGAAAATGGAAAGACTTATGGTAAGACTCATCAGCTATAAGATCTGTCATGTTACATCAAACCACACATCCCCTTCTATGCAAAGATGATTAATGCCACACCCCTATGGGCATATTATGAAAAACGGGACAGCAAACGTCCTGTTTGCTACCACAAACCAGTAATTTGAATCTTCCAAAGCAGGATTTAGCATCCAGAGCATCCTATTTAAAAGCCATAGAAGAAATCATCTTCCTTCAACATCCCAAATTGCCCACTTTAGACTGGATACAATATGGCAGTGCGGTCCCTTTGGTATCAGCCCAGAAGCTTCATCCAGCACTGAGCGCTATGATTGATCCACACTTCTGTGATATATTTATAAAGGATAAAACTGATTCTGTGAGCTAGTTTAGGAAAAAGTCTTGAATATTCTCCTGACAAAAAACAGAGTTTCCACGCTTTTGTCCACAGCAGCTAGGAATTGCTTATTTCTTCTAGTTTGTATCAAAACACTGTACGCAGCTTTGATTTTAATAAACAACATTTGATTTTAAGATCTTCCACAAGTACAGCTGAGGATCAATGATCTTAAGATCCTTTCCAACCCTAACTACTCTATGATTCTATTTATTCCTTCAAATGCAAATTAATTTTAACTGAATTAAAACAAGGGCAACACATGAACTAGTTAACAGTTACATGCCTTTTAGTTTCAAATTTATTACTTAAACTGTACAAAATAAACCATACAAAATATCTTGAGCAGTAAAATGCAGAATGTCTTGGACAAAAAAAAGTATCGCATTCCCATTTCTTTAAAGGCTACGGCATTTTGATCAATAAGTTGTAGCGGCAAGTTACTGTTTTATACCACTGAACCATATACTCACTTTTCAGAACAAGTGAGATCTGTCACTGCAATTGTTAAGGTTTATGTAACACCCAATTTCAAAAAAATACAAAAAACCAATCCCCAACCATGAAATATGCCACTACATCATCGTTTACTAAAGACAGACAGCATGTTCTGGTGGGTAATCATTATTATTCCCAACAGCTACACGTTTCTTTGAAACAAGATGGCTATGTTAAATAACTTAATGATTTTCTTCATATGCAGAAAAAAAATAGAACTGGGAGCTTGGTTATAAAAGGAGCACACAGTTAATATTAGTAGGATCTTTACTGTTATATTGGTTATGAAAATTAGACTGAGATAAACAGTTGAAAGGATGACCAAGAGCTTGGAAAGTGTAGTTTTGTTTAGCTATGCAAACTTCAGCAACTTCAAAAACATGAAACAGGCATCCGTTTCTGCTCAGAAGTCCACCTTACTGAAAACCTAACCATTATGTCAAGTGAGCAAACCCAGATAGCCCTGCCGAAATTAAATCCTAAACTGGACTGAAGGAGAAACGTATCAGATCATCCACAGGCAGTTTGGTGACATTTTGACAGCAGCACATTCAAGCAATCGACCAACTGCTCCCCACATGCCTCTGCAGTCCAGGAAAACTAGCCCTGTGTTACATCAGTCTGCCTTGCGCAGTCTCCCAACCAAAGCTGAAACCAGTTTAGATTTCACCACCACTCTCCCACGTATTGCTGATATACCCTCACATGGCTATATAAAAACCTAAACCAGCCAAGTGCTTTGTATTACTTGAAACCAAGAAGCCAAGGTACTAGAAGAAGTCATTACTGCAGAGCTGTGGTTTCCCATTTCTGCTCAGATGACCTGGAGGCAAGCTGCCAACACGGTTCCCCAGCTGCTCCCTCCTATGTCCTCCCTCATGTCCCCCAGACCTCAAGTGAAGCTAACCCAGCTTAAAGCTGCTTTTGCTGCTGACTCTACAACTCAACCCATGAGAGGACCAGGTAAAGACGAGAACCAGTACAAGACACACCAGCAATGCTGTGATAAGGGCAGGACCACTGCTTCTGACCACAACCTGCCCTTACCCAGGGGCAGCAGACACACCAGACTGCTGCCTGTGGCAAACCAAGCCTGGGGAAGACAACATGGAGCCACATGCTCAAACGGGGCATTTCCTTCTAAAACAATTACACAAATTCACTGCAATTCATTGTAGAGAACAGCAATGCTCCAGAAGAGCTCTAGTTCAGAAGTCTACAGTTTAAAATAATCAAAGTATTTTTATTTTTTTATTCCTATATTATTTGTGTCTCCATTTTAATACTAGCTTATGCAATCAAAACAAATGCTTAGTTAAATCTTCCCCTGAAGACTTACACATAGTTCAAGCAAACAACAATTTCTCTTGTCATGTTGCAAGGTTCTTTTAATAGGAGCCACTGCAAAACAGAGATAGGAAGGCAGGAATCACAGTGCATCACAGCAGGAAACATCAAGATGGTGACAAACATCAAAGAAATGAGTTTTCTTGAACTAGTAATATGTCAATTTTAGAAAAGGAAGAGAAAGTACTTCTCCTCCATCGCCAGGCAGCAGTGATTATTCTAATGCAACATAATAAGGCAAGGATATAAACTACAGATTACCTGCCTGTACATAACAGAGCATACCAAAAACTAATACATGCCAGTTGACATCACTTGTCTGTTGAGAAGTAGGCAGTCACCAATTACTAACAGAATGAGAATTTGTTTAATGATTATGCTAATTTTACTGAACTCTTGTTAGACAGATATACAGGCAGTATTGATGAGTTCCGTAAGGCTTTATAAGTATGGCTGAATTGTTTCAAAACAAATTAAACCAGAACATATTGTACACTATTTAAAGGAATACTAAAAGCCGGTGGCGAATGAATCCTCAGGATGAGCTCTCTGAATAAAGCACAAGTTTTCAGAACTGTAAAGACCTACAAACATACTGCTGCAGCAGAAAGCATCACGCTTATTCACACTTATGTGCATGGGAACCTGCACCCAGGGATTCTTACCTACAAACGCAGGTGACAGAATGTGCCCATCTGGCGTACAAGTGTTAGCACTTTACAAACCCTTACAGAGGCACATGCTGAATTGGGCATGTGTTAACACAGGTCTGCTCTAAAAGGCAGAGACTGAGAAACTGTCTGAGAGGACACACCAGCTCCACTGAGCTCACCTAGGCAGAGGCTGAGGAGCTTGGATTAGGGACACTGAAGAATGTGCTACACTGCTATTTCTACACAACCACCTATTGTACCTTTTTGTTGTTACTAATAAATTCTAATCTATCTACAGGAATAGAATAGTAAAAGATTGTCCATCTGAAGATTTAGTGCAGCGCAACATGGCCCTGAAAACAAAAGCAGCTGTTAAACTTTCAACTTGTAATTTCTCCTTGCTTGTGCTGGGGCTGCATCTAGTTTCTCTTTTTATCTCCTAAGATTTTTAAGTTCCTAAATTGAGAAGAAAATAGGAAGAGGTTTGGGGTTATTTTTTCACTCAAGAAGAATCACTACAAGCAATATCTGTCAATTTGTAATTATTTATTCATACACAATTTACGTGAGAAACAATATTACTTTCTCTTTCAAAATCATGTCTTGCCAAAGGAGTTTTATTTCAATATTGTCGTAGACATGAACTGCAGCTGATTTCAAACAACTAACTGTAAAAATACTCGGTATATGATATGGCCATATAAGCCATGCTTCTGCTGTTTAAGGAGAAAATACAGAGACAGAAGAGACTGCAGCGGGATGCACTTCTAGTCAGAATCAGAAGGTCTGACATTCATGTGTAATACACGCCAGTTCAAAGAAGCAAGATCCTACAGAAACCATTTAGAAAAAAAACCCAGTTTCAGCCTCAACCTGAACAGCCTACCCTGAATGTTAAAATTAACCTGGGAGAGTGAATGATTTAACTAAAGAAAGAAACCTACTGGAACTGACCCCAAAGTCAAGTCATGAATCAAACTCCCCCACTCTCCCCAGATTTCCTCACTGAAGTGGGTGAACCTTCCTAAAACTCGCGCACCAGCTGAACCGCCAACTTTGCGAGATAACTGGATCTAAAAATATGTGGCTCCATTGGAGCTTTTCAAGATTAAAACACAAATGCTGTGACTGCAGGAATTGAACATTTCATCCACTACCCACCACCTCAAAATTAATTCATTAATAAATACTGAAGAGGATCGACCTCCTCCACACCTCTAAACCAACATTCCTGCCACTAAAAACTGTATTTAACTGTAATAACATATTAACCACTATGCTATTTGTAGACATATAGTGATACTTCAACACCCTTCCTTATTTTTGATTCAGCATTTTCTTTCCTCTCTCAGTGGTGGAATCCCTCAGCAGGGAAAGAGGAATGTCAGGAGCACATCCATCAGTTCTGAAGTGGCTTGATGCTGTCAAGGATTTCTTTGCTTTATTTATCTCTTTCATTAAAACCTACCTTCTAAATATTTCCACAGTGACTCCAACACGAAATGGTACAGTTCTACTGCACTTTAACAAATGCCACAGAAACAGAAAAGGACTCCAGAAGACAGCACCAGGCTCACATATTATACATGGTTCTGAAACAAAGGTTTACAAAGCCATATTGATTGATTAAAAACAAGGAACAGCATCTATTCAGGAACCTTTCCCTTTCACCTAAGCCACAGCAATAGGCACATGAAAAACACGAAGTTTTAGAAGCACCTCAGTTATGTCTTGGATATTTCACACTATCGCAGATAAAACAGTAAGGATTATTTAAGCTTTGCTAGTCTCTTAGTAAATGTGCTCAGGGTGGAAGTAGGGCTGAAAACTCCTGCACTGCTATTTTAACAAAACTCTTAGCAGTTCTGAATGTTCCTGCTAGCTGTCTACAGCAAGAAACCCTTTTACTTCAAGAGTTCCCGAACATCTCGCCCCATAGGTGTCTGCCCTACTGTGTTCTTTTGATTTTATCTTGTACTCCTCCTTGTCCTTTTATAATCAGTCTGATTGCAAACTGATTGATCCCAAGCTTAACCTCTGCACTCCCTCAGAGATGATGCAGCATGGTGTGATGTTCCTATACTGCAGAAGTTATTTGGGTCATTAGCTCACGGAAAAAAAACCAGAAACTACACAATTCTGTTCCAATTTGCCTTTAAATCACATTTATAAACTCAGCTTTCTGATTTATCCTTCTGTTTACTTCTCATGCAAGGAAGCAGAGAAATGAATGAACTTGAAGCAAGTCCTTCACTCATTGCAGATTTAAAGTCTCCAGTAATGATTACAGACTTATTTACAGCTTGCTTACACACAGGGATTTTGACAGCTATTCTGTAAATACACTCGCCTACTCACTAAGCTCCATTGTAAACTACCAGGAACATGCACAGGGTCATACTTGAGCTCCTTCTGTCATCCTTATTCTCCTTATCTCAGAAAGCCAGAATGTGAGCCCATATCCTTGTGCACCACAAGGCAGATCCTACCAGCTACCACCTGGATATCTTTTTGGGTATTTGTGGATATGGTTCTGTGAGGACTACAGTCCTCAAAAGTAAAAGAGAAGATGGTAGAAGAATGTTGTCTTGAACAGTAAGAACCTGACCTCAATATCCCACTTCCCACACCTTGTCAGCCTATTGGTCAACAGTTGTTTCAGTCAGGCTGCTAATGACCAGCCACCAAATTAATCAGGCCATAGCCAAACCTCTGACAACCTGCATCCTGCCATTCCACCCAGAGGAGTATCAAGGCCTCTATTTACATGCAAACACCAAAATATAAATCCCTGCAAATTAAGTGACAGCACACTTCTGACGCTGAGAAGCTCCCTAATGCATTCTGCTTAGCATTTAAAGGCTGACTGAGCAGAGCCGGGTCTACTCCAATCCCACTAACGTTCACCTGAGCAGTGCAAACCCAGCCAAAATGCTGCAGGCTTCTTATTCCCTGCGATTACAGGAAAACCTTCTGGTTGGAACAACATGCGTAAGGTCATGTAACAAACAGGATGTCGAGTAAACAGAGCAGCCTGCACAAAGCTGCTAGTCCCCTCAAAGTGGCAAACACCCCCCACCTAATTCAGAAAGCAACTGCAAAACTCTTTTCCCCAGCATTAACAAAACTTCAGCGGAATAAAACAGTATTAAAAATGCTTATTGTACATCCATATGTGCCCAAGAAGCTTTATACTTCAGAAATCAATTTTCAAAGCCTTTGCTTGGGTAAAGGAAACAAGAGTATGAATTCACAGATTCTGCTTTTGTCAGTGTGCTAGCCACCAGTAGCTCTGCTTTGCATTAGTAATTAATTTTAGTCAAATTATGTTCATTTTGCTTGTTTAAAACTTCAAAGCTTTAGGAAAAGCATACTTTTCTGACCTAAAAAGTAAGGGCTTTGAAGTATCTGATGAAAATAAACTCTCTACCATACACAACTGAATAATCAGCTGCAGAAAATACCATAACACATTCCCTGCCTTTGCAAATGAAAGGAGATTGTTAGTGATATGCACCACGCATTCAGCAAGTGAAATGAGCTATCTTCTCCACATAAATCAGAAATACGCTCTTATTTTAAGTATCTAGAGGGGAAATTAATAATTTTGTTCTCATCTGAAAAAGTGTTTAACTTCATAATTTTTTTACAGGATTAAAATTGTACTTTTATGCAACTGTAAAGAAATGCTTTATATATTAAATACAACCAGGAAAAAGTAATTCTTAAACTATTTTACCACCAACCTCTGCTTTTCAGAGTAACCCCACTATCAATTTGTGTACACTGCATCCTAATTTAAGCTTCCTGAATCATCAGGAAACACAAAACATGGTCAACAGCTTGATCAGAAATGCTTCTGAGTTTCTGTCTCAAGTAAACATATCTATCAGAGCAGCATTTCATGCCTACCATACCCTGGAAGAATACTTTTTCAAGTGGTAGAAGTTACAGGTATCTTAAGAAAAACAGCAATAAAATGCCAATTTAGACAGTCTGAGCTCCCTTTCTCATCACAGAGAAGCAAATAAGAAACATAATCACAGTTTTTTTATTCCAGCTCTTTAATACTTGAAGTCAAATCATGATAATTTCTGTGCTACCTAATTATGTCATCACAGAAGATTATGAATTTGAGCACTAAGCACCACAGCACTCCCAAGCCACAAAAAAGCGAATGCCCACAGCAGTGGAATAATAAATACAGAAAAGTATCTACAGAAACAGTTCCATTGCATGCCTAAGTCACAGCAGGTTTATCAGAATGGACTTAACAGTTGCTATCCCGGAAGCACCAAAAACACCTACCTGTATGCAATTTTTGTTTAAATCTGAATGCTTCACATCTTTTACTGTTAATAAATCTTGCTTCTAATTTGACCATTTGACTTAGACTGACATGAAGCAAACTCAAGTAACAGACATATAGGAGCAAGATAGCCTTCTGGCTGCTTGGGCAGAGGTAGGGAGACACCAGAAACCCCCACAGAATAATTGATGAAAGTATGCCTTTACTAGGAAGCCGAAAGTCATGAACTTTTTCCCTTCCTTTGCAGGTAATTTCTTTATTAAATAATTTCTCCATTATTCACACTGGAAATTCCCCCTGCTGCCATGCTCAAATCTCAAAAGCAAGCCTAGGACACTATGAGCAGCATCGTATCTTAATCATCAAAGACTCTGACCTTAAAGAGGATTTCTGCATTTCTAACATCACCAATCAAACGTTTCCAGGAAATAACAGCCTATTTCAAGTCATCTCTAAAACAAAGCAATCTCTGATTTCTTGCTTTCTGGAAATGCAGGCACATCCGCTGCCTGCACTCAGCCATGTGGAATGACTGAGACTTGCCAAGATGTGGAAGCTGGGTGTACAGTAAAAGCTAATCAGTGAGCAAAGTGAGTAGGGGAGAGCAATCCTTCATCAGAAGCATGTTCGTCAAGTAGCTCTTTAAAAACACTACCTGCTTGCCAGATGATAACATTAATCAGACACTAAGTGAGAGAGGTCACCAGCAAAGCCAATGCCAACACAAAATGGCTACTTGTAAGGACAGCAAAGTAATGAACAAAGCCTTCAGCTACCAGCAGAAATCCAGTCTGTGACCAGCCAGAACCCCCTGCACAAGGTGGGAAGTGACAGCTCTGCAGCGTCAGAAACTCCCAAGTGCTCCTCCTAGCCCTGGGCTCCTCTGTGGCAAACACCAAGCAAGACATCCCATCTCCACTTGAAACCTCCCACTTCTATAGGAATGGCCTAAAAAATATCCTAGGCAACTAGCTGTGATGGGTGTTTTTTCGCAATATCTCTGTTACTAGACCTTTAAAGGAATAAGATATCTTACTGAGGTCAAGGACATAAGAACATGCATTTTACTTTATAATCACAAAATCTCATTTTATTTCACTCGACAGATGTGTGGTGTGGGATGAGGCACCTCTGCACCAGTAGAAGAAAACACCAGAAAATGGCCAGACATTACAATTCATGGTCTGCAACAGGCTGCAAGACTGCAGAGAACTTAAAACTCATTTCCCATCTGACAGACTGAAAACTCTGCCATGTTTTTGTCACCTTGGGTAGACTATCAGGAAGGTAGAAGATTCTGAAAATGGACTGACCAAAATAACCTCTCCATTACTTCTACAGAGAGGAAAAAAAAGTCAGAGTATGTACAGTTCTGAATGGCACTGATAAGCTCAGTATAAATCACGGCCTGACTATATGGAGGGAGAAGAAGGAAAAGGAGTTTAACGTACTGGAACAGAAAGTCCAAGCCAAAAGGATGATGGTATTACTTCACTGATTAAGGATACTGGGAATATTCCCAGCCTTGTTCCTAGTGCCTTATTACAACCCATGCTGCATCTATCAAAATACACAACATTCACTGCATTCCCTCACTACAAAGCCAGTCATTACATCAGAGAAGGCTATCAGATCAGCCAAGCACTTCTCCTTTATAAATTCAGGCTTCCCCAGTCTTCACATTCCCAACCAGCTCTCCTTTGTTTCTACGTGTGATGTCCAGTAGGGCATCCCATTTTCAGCTCCTCAGTCATCTGCCCTGGGAAGCTGTTATCAACAGTCTCCAGTAACCTCCTGGATTACTTGATTACTTGTTCCCTGCTGCACCACCAGTCCAGCAAATACTGGAGCAAATGAAGCCCCCCTTGAGGACCACGGTGTGCTATTATGCGGCTTTCTACAGTCTTATGAAGCTTCATCTGGTTCTTGCTGATCAACCTGTCTGTAGCAGACATGTACAATAATACTTGTGTGCCCTCTAATCCTGAACTCAAGACTCTCAGCTGGGTCATCAACCCTCCCTAAATAGAGTGCCATGCGTTCCAGCTGCTCTCCCAGATAACCTTTCACATAATGCTTAAAGCAAGCTCTAAATATCGGTTCCTTTATTCCCAAAATTTATGGCGTTACTTTAGACTACTTTAATCCGAGCCATTTAACTGAAAAACAAATGCAGACTGAAACTCTGCATGAAAGAATTCAATTAAATAGATTCACTGTTTCCAATATGCTTGGAGTGGCAGAGTTGAAGAAGCTAGAAAATTTAAGGGGAAATAAATTTCTCATGCCATCTTCAGACCATTAGCAAGGAGTATGTTGACAATAAAAAGTATATGGTTGCTTTTAATGGCCCTTTCATCTATAATTATTACAAATATATATATCTTTCACCTATGTCTATCATTGTTATCTTTAATTTGCACATAAAACTTCTCCTATAACTGGAATTTCCCAGACATTTTTATACCACCTTTTTTCCTTTTTGCACAAGGCAGTAACTGCTTTCTTGGCTGCCACTAAATTAGCAGATGTCAAATTAAACTGTTCTTTTGTCCACAGATCCCTCACAGGAAGATCTCAAAAGAATGATGAAGTTCCACTAGTAATCTGTGCCTGGTTTTTAGTTTGCAGCTTCATATTTTTTAGCCAAAAGTCTTGGACAAGCAAACCTAGCAACCATGATCAAAAATCTCACTTAATTCTCCATAACTGACTATTCCTACAAAACTTTTGCATCTTACAAATAATTTAAATGGACAAGACTTAGACACCAAAGGTAAAGCAACTACAGTAAGAATGATTCTCTCTCCTCCTGACCCAAATTGAGATGATGGTCATTGCTTATATTCCTCCAGGTCTATCTACTCCTACAATACCTTGCCATTTTTCATCTTTCCCAGTTATTGTTATGAACTTGTTTACTGTTCCTGAAGTATTCTAAAGGCACACTGTACAAATGAGTGTTTAAAGTTCTGCTACCGATGCTCCCAAAATAGCCATCCATTTTCAGACAAACCAAATTTCCATCTAGAGCTTAATCATTAAAAAGAAAATAAAAAATAATCCTTTTGTTCCAAACTAAATTACTGCCCCCGGGGGTATTCTGCCTGTTCCACCTTCCTTAAGACAAACAGCCAAATATATAAACTCCAAATGCCTAGGCACTTTATATAGTCACATCTCCACCCTAAAAACACAGAAAGCGTACTGTGAAGTTGCAACATTTATAATGACTTCTCTATAGCCTAATTTAGCTGATAAAGATGTGCACATAACCTTTGGTCCTTCACTTGCAAAGAACATGAAGCTATGGTGCTTTTTATTGCAAAAAAAGCCGAAAACCAAAATCCAAATACTTAATTATACGAAGATACAAATAGTAGAGGCAAATTTCATCTACTTTGCTCTCGAGGGCCAATCAATAAAGCGCTATGCAACAAACCAAAATGCTGTTCAAAACACCCCTTAGGGCTGGAGCATATGCACCAAGGAGCTGTTTTCCATCTTTTTAACTAGCTGCAGGCAGCATGCTCTAAGAAAGGAATCTTTCCCCTAAAGTCTTGTTGCTCAAAGTGGCATGAATTTCCACAGCTGAAGAACAGTTTCTTAACTCAGGAAAAAGATGCGACCTTTGTGCTGTTCTTTAAACATGGCTGATGCAGGCTGGTATTTTTTCAGGAGCTTAATCTAATGGTAAAATAATAATGAAAACCAACACCTCACAGAAAGATTTTGAGAGAAAAGGGGGATGTGAAGTCATCAGGGGTTTACAATGCCTTAAAATCTGTAATGTTTTCTTGAGGCTTCAAACTGCAGGTACAGAGCAAAGGGAAAGCAGAGAAACTCCCAGGCTGTCTCCTTCCCCAGAACGACACCTGGTATCACCAGGGACCAAAGTGATGGTCACTTGGCCATGTCAGAGGCCAACCCCACTAGTTACCTCCAGCTTTCCAGATGCTTCCCTTTGTCTAAGCCATCAAAACCACCCAGAAAGAGAGGCTCAGATCTGATTCAGTGACCACACAACATGTGCCAGGGCATATACCCCGTACGTACAGTCACTAAAGCCTTGGACCACCACAGAAATAAAACATGCAATTCAATTTTGGGATACAGACTCTTGTAATTTAGAAAACCTATGAGCAAGTGGAAACAGACCAGAGACATGGAATTTATAAAAACCCACACTATGTCTAATCTGTTCAACAAACCAGCACCTTTTAAATAAACAAGACAAAAAAAGTGAAAGTCAAGACCTTTCATTTAACTGGAGATACAAAAAAGTGTTCTAACAAGTCAGTTCAAATACTCACTGGTTTTTCAATTCCTTCACAGTCAACACTTAGCCACTAATTATACAAGAATATCATGAAGGCTTCAGCATACAGTTTAGAATCTGTTTTAAGTATCGTTCATGCAACAGAGACTTCAACAGCATCTATTCAACAGCACAGCATAACTCCACTATTAAGGATTTTTTCACAACAGTCAATCTTAATTTCTCTTCATTTCATAGCTACTCCTGCTGTGTTATCTAGTTAAAATAAGATCAGTAGCCAGTTATTAATTATGGATCAATGTTTAATTACCAACTCCAAAGTTACTGTCATAATCAGTTGCACAGATAACATGATTTCTATGTCCTGCGTTTTATTAAAATGCTATGGAGTAGGGTAGGGCTGAGGATACAGCAAACTGATTCACAGATGGCTATAAATTGGCTTTCCCGGCAGAGACTATTAAAGAAGGGAATTTTCTAGAGAAAATCCCTAGGGTACATGCTCATGCTGCAGATTAGAGTCTCAAATACGCTCAGAAAGACTGCGTGGTCAACAGCAACAGAAAGAAAATAAGTCTATCAGTTGGGGTTAAGTCATCCTGGAACTGTAACTGTGAAGGAGTCCCCAAAAATAAGGAGGGGGGGAATCATATCTCTAAGCACTATATGAATACATTTCCAATTTTTGCTGAAAATGAATCTTCCAAACAGGAGAGGGGAAAATATAGCAGAGAAATCATTCACTTCCAAGAAACAACCAAATCCCAAGTGTTTCTAAACCCTCATCTCACTTTTCTGTTTTCCCAAAAGAGCCTCAACATCTTCACACATTCTTCATAGCATCCTTGCTGGCAGCCATCAGCCAGAAAGACCAAATGAAAGCGTGAAAAAAAAACCCCAACAGAAATAAAAAACCTGCCACATGCACTGACAACACTGCAGAGAAAAATGGGAGGAAACAATCACTCGGATACCAGTAAAGAAAACACAGAGCTTGTCAACTGACAATTTATATAGTGCCTCAGGAGGCAGATCAATGAAAAAAACATTTGCTTTTACAGCAAAAACTTTAATGAATACTAAATATACCCAAGCAAGGTAAGGAGTCTCTTTGGGGGAACTGCTTGGGAGTTCAGCTGGAGGGCCAGGTGGAAGAGTTTACTCATCCACAGCCAGGTTTAAGGCTGTGGGTGTTGCAGCTAATTCTCAACTTAATGCCATATTCATGAAGGCTGTCTCTTCTTACCTCATTAGCCCTATCCCCTGATTATAACTACATGAGGTACAAAGAAAGGTAAATAACTACAGCAAACCTTTTCTACTTCAAGATAAAGCAGTGAGTATCTGTGCCAGAGACAGGTTGCTCTCAAGGCAGAAGTTCCATGAGTATAAAACTAACTGAAAAAAAAATAATTAAAAATAAAATAAAAATAAAAATCACAGTCTGGGTTATATTTGTTTTCATTCCCTTCTTTTATTTCAAAAAAGCATCCAATAACCATGTGTTTAATGGAACTTCCAGGGAGGAGTGGGACAAACATCTGCTCCTCTTTGGCATTGTCTAGAGTTTGACAAGAGCTTTCCAGTCATTTGGTTTAAGTACCTGTAGAAAAAACTGTCTGTGAAAGTCTGTAGGCTTAAGTATTTCCTGCTTCTGAATGTGAAATCCTAAAAATGATAGCAAAACTGTCAACCAGAAAAAGCCAAACAGGGAAACAGTCTGAACCTTCAAGAAACTTTTAAGAACTTAACACAAAGCCAAGAAAAAGCAAGACTTGGGCACTGAAGTAGCTTCTGAAATACTGAATTAAAAGTTATTTTCAGTAATGCTTTCTGTTGCATGGAAATCATTAAAGTCCCAGCTGATAGCTTCTTAACAAAGACAGAACTTTCTCTGTTCAGTATTAATGAGGCTTTTTAGGTACTCAAGCCTAGGAATTTAACACATCTGCAGTGAGCAACCTTGTACAGATCCCTATTTTTAACATATATAGCATGCAGCAGATTTTGTAACAGGAATATTGTTTAATTCAATCTTCCCCCTCTTTTCTTTAAAAACAACTTTTAACACTCATGAAATCTGGAAATGTTTCAGCAGGACTGAGGACAGTTTTGAAGGCCAGGACAGGGTTGCACAACGCAGTGGCAATCTGCTCACTTAGAAAACTGAAGAGTTACCTTAAGCATTTTTTCTTCTATGATTCTGATTTAATTGTTCCTCATTTATATTCATCGCTGAAATCATCTGCATCTGAAGCTGTTCTGAAAACATAGCATTCTCCCAAAGGGCCCGATCCAACTCCCATTCAAATAAACAGCCTTCAATGGAGCCTATTTGTTGCTAGCCAACAAGATTGAATTCTGCTGCAGAGTGGTCCCCGGAGCGTTTGTCACAGCTCTTTACAAATATTGCTCCGGTAAGAACAGGTCTAAATACGCTTGTCCACATGCACCACATACAACTGAAATCTACCTTTTATCTTCTTGCAACAGTTGGTCAGATTTAAACTCCAAAAGCACAAAGAACTGAATCTATCAATATTAAAAACAGTAAAAAATGTCCAACAGTTATAAAAAGGTAAAGAGCCAACGGGAAAGCAGAAGGACAATAAAATATTTTCATGTGATAGGTTCAAGTACCATTTATTCCACCCCTAAAATTAAGTTACACAGAAGAATGTTTTGTGTGTAGATTGTAATGATAGCATACAACCAACTTCTCAAAAAGCTTGTTTCAACGCAGCTATGAACAATATCAACATAAATAATAATAAATTAATAAGAATTATATAATAAGAAATTTTGAATAATGAGAAATTTTGCAACAGATAAAGTGTGCAAATGCCAACCGTAAGTCATGAAGATGATGAGGAAAGATTTTAAATCTCAGCAAGCATCTACTCACACAGGGTTACCAAAACAACAAAGACACACATTTCTTGATTACACCCTCACCATATGGAAGACCCCATTTGTGAAAAGAACAATGTGGCAGGCTTTGAGGACAGGTTTTGCCAGTTTATGGTAAATAAATAAACAAACAGTGGAACTTCTGGTCTGAGTTAAATAGGGAATGACACAAGTGAGAAAAACTCTCTCAGTGCAAGGACTCTCCTACTCTTCAGATGATTTATGCTATTTTGTACGGCTGAAAACCAGACTCTAGCTGATGAATTTATTTGTAGTTTAAAGTCTGAGACAGTGGAAGATTAGGATATTATTTAGATGGGAATTGGATAATGTAACGCTGCAAAAATTAAGACCTTTCTACAGCAAAGTTTTATACTTTGAATTTAAGATCCTGATTTGTTGTTATACAGTATCGATGTGGTTCTTGAAAGTAGTCTAGGTGGCAAGCACAGATCTTGCGAGATGCTCTCAATATCTGTCAGCGTTCAGAAACAGAATAATAAAATGTGATTTATAATACAAGTTCAATACCTGTATTCCACAAAAAACGCACAAATATGAAGTTTTTTTAAAAGTTGGGCACTTTAATATCCCAAGAATACTCTTCAGAACCTGAGCTGATACCCAGTGATTTCAATGGGGTGCCTTATGGGATCACTCCATGCTTTGCGAGATAACAGAATAGACCACCAACTCCTAATTTCCACCTGCACCTCAAATCCCCATTGCAGGGCCAGGTAAAGACCGAGCTTGGAACTGAGCTCAACCAAAGCACCTTCCGCGCTTCACTCTCAGATGACTGCCCAGACAGCACTCCACACTCAGGCCATACAAAATCCCCCCACATCAGAGCCCTACAGGAACAGCAGGGACATATACAAATCCAGGGAGGTTACTTCTGAATTCAGCTTTATAGGATCACTGTCACTTAAACCATGATGGCAGGAATGCACCTTCACCTATGTAATGTATAAGCACCAAACACTGTTGGGGCTGATAGGCTTGCTTATCAACATAAACAGAGTTAAGTATGTATGCCTACAGACAAACGTATGTATATGCACATTTATGTGTATGGATATATACAGAAGTACACACACTTTCCTTCTGTGTGTGTATATTAAACTGACACGCACTAAATTAACTAATCAATTGCACCAAACTGCCAAATAACCATTCTGACCATTAAAAAAGGAAAGTTGGGCACAAAAGATTTCATTTAAAACCGAGCTAGCTAATATCCTCCAGGTTAAAAGGTAAAGCACACCGAACCAGATGCACAATGCAAGTTATGTTCAGCAGCAAGACCAGGCTTTACCCAACAGCCATCCCATGCAGCCACACACCGGCAGCAGTGCCTGCAGAGCAGAACCAGCCAGAAACACGCCTTGTTTGCTCCAGAGGCTTTTGCTTCTAGGAAAATACTTATGCTTAGAAGCGTTAAGGAAAGCAGACTCTCCTGCAGCTGCTGATCTGATAAAAAGACAATATAAAGAGGCTGGCTGCCAAAGGCGATAGAGCTAAAACGTCCATATCTCATTTTACCACAGCGTATCTGCTGTTGAGGTGAATAAAGAACTGCTATACCAAGGGAGAGAGCCTGAGCATGAGCCCTTCAAGAAGGCCCATTTACTCTTTCCCATCACACTTCGGAGATTCAAGACCACCGGGAAGACAAAGTGATGACTGGCCTTTCCGGGTTATCAAAACTGTGGTCCAACACTCCAGCCGGACCTCAGCCACCTCCACAGTGCTGCCACCTGCAACGTGGTTAACTAAACGGTATTAGATCACACACGGCACCCCTGTTTCTGCTGCGGCAACAATCACACGTGCTCTCAGTTTCAGGGCCAGAGCTGGCGCTTCAGGTCACGCTTTGGCCAGACCTGGCACCGCCTCTGCCCCGAGCCGCCGGGCGCCAGGCGCGATCGGCCGGGGCCGCCCGCTCCGGTTATCTCCGCCGCCAAGCGCACAGCGCGGCTCCGGGCTCAGCGCATCCTCCAGGCAATACACCCGCAGGACAGCCCGAGCTCCACCACGGCGGACAGCGAAAGGGCTTCCTCCCGCTGCGAGCCGCGCACAGGGACGGCTGCGAGTCGGGGGAGCCCCACCGGCCGCGGGGGGAGAGCGGCTTCGGGGGGTGCGGAAAGCAGCGGCTGAGCGGCCGAGGAGCTGGGTAGCTTCTGAGAGGCTCCCCAGCGCTCCTGCTGCGCTCCCGCCGCCCTCCCTCGGCACCTGTGCCAGGAACAGGGCCGGCGGGATGCGGCGGCCGGGGCCGGGCTCACTCACCGGGAAGCTGCCCCGCAGGCGGGCGGATCTCAGGGCCAGGATCCGCAGCACAACCCCCGCCTGCCCAGCCAGCGGAGCCGCCATCTTAGCCGCGCCGCGTGCTCTCCCGGCGGCCGCTGTCTCCGCCCTGCCCCGCTCTCCGGGCGGAAGCTCGGCGGGGCCTCAAGGCGCCCACCCCGCCGCAGGGGGGGAGAGGGGCCGGGCGGTCAGCTGCGAGGGCCCGTGAGGACCTCTTAGGATAGGGTGTGCGGGCGAGCCGGTGCGAGGGGAGGATTAGGGGGTGACCGTGGTGAGCGCGTCTGGGTGCGGCCACAGTAGTGGACAACGATGTGCGGAGGGGATGGGGAGTGTGAGGTGAAAGCCTCGCACTGCGAAGCACTGCTTTGGCTAGTTTGCTTTCTCACTTTCTTCCTGTTTCTCGTGACTAAAAGCCCTTTTTTAGGAAATGTTAAATTAACCCAAGCTAATAAGCCCTAATAAGGCCTGCTGGGATCCAGCTGACTCTTTGTAGGAACTTTAATCTGAACTCCACAAAATGCCTCTGTTCGTTCTTTATCCACAGGTAAAACCTGTTAGTTAAAGCCACAGTTGAGATGCTGAACTGAGGCCCACCTGGGGGACAGTACTTAAGGCCAGAGCCTTGGTAACTCATGACTTATCACATAGATATAAAATCTGCCATATGAGTTCCCAATCTGAGCTATGGTTTCCTGAAACCGAGTCCTAGAAGTGAGAGCTGTGAAAATGATAAAATGGTTTGGACCTTAAGATCATTGATTAAGCTATCCATGCGGACACAGGTGAAACCTCAGTCTGATGCAAGCTCAAGAGTCAAATGCTGTTTATGGCTACAGTCTCTAGGTGACCCCGCTGAATATTTCTGTTTCTAGTTAATGCATGCTCCAGATAATCTACCTATGAGTAATGGAGAGCTGACTTTAGTTTATGCAAATCACCAGTGAACAATGATGGTTTGGGGGGAAAAAACACAAAAGATGAGATACCCTTGCACTTCTACAAAGGTTCATATAAAATTCACTTATATTGAGTCATGCAGAGTTTAGTATTCTATCCAGGCATTAGTTATGCTGAGCATTACTTAACACAGTTGCTTATGATGAAATAGTTGGATAAACACAACAGTCAAATCCCCATCTTTACTCCAGGATGTGAGTGGAACAAAGGAAAATGCTCCTGTCAGTGCTTAGAAAGTACACTCCTAAACGTGTTTAAAAAAAAAAACCAAACACAGAACCGAACAATTCCCCTTATTGGAATTTAATCAGCCAATAAATTATACTCCTATTAGAAAAAAAAATAAATCTGCAAGTTCATAAAAACTGAGGTGCTAGAAAAATCTGAAATTGGACAGTTTTGTCTTTGTCATGACAATTTAATACAGTGTGTTTCAATAAAGTATCTGAAGATGCAGCTTTCTGACAGCATTGAGCAGTAATGTATGGTACCCAGTATTAACCGAAGTGTTACTGTGTGCTTGTTCTTTCAGTGTTATGTACTGACTTTGGTATTATGATGGAGGAAATATAATTTCATTTTTAGTCTCATGATTGTGGCTTGGTAAGCACAGTGTTGCCTATTCATACAAACTATTATGGCTGTCTGCATTAGGTTTATATATATAACAGGTATATAAGCTTTCAGATAATGTGTGTGGATTGCATGCAAGGCTATCATTTAATGCTATGAGGAGCACTTTCACTGCGTAATATAAATAGTGGAGAACCTTCTTTACTATATTTTTTATTGTTTGGATTTAGTAAATGGAAAAACATGGTGCAAACACCCAGTCTGGGTTAGTCACCAGGATATGATTCTTTTGTATCTCTAGGGTAGAAGATACCTGATCTTTAAAATCTGAGGAGAAAAGATACGAAGATTCATTGTCTTCACATTCAGTTTCCTTCTGTGTATGTGTAAACCAATGAAAATTTAGATTGAACAGGTCTCTGAAGCAATTTGCAGAGCAAGCAAGAACCAGATTTCTTGGAGTATGGGATAGCAAGACGTGTGTGGGTGCATGACAGAAGAGACATACATTATGAATTATTGTTAGGAAACTCACTTGGGATGCAGGAATTTGGGAACAGCCAAGGAGTTGTCCGAAGATGCAAATGGGGGGGGGGGGGGGTGGAACTGCAAAATAAAAAAGGGAGGGAGAGAGGCTGATTTCAAAGGAAACCTTCTAGGTTTCCAAACATTCCTCTCTGTATCTTATCATGGGTGTGCAGCATTTGAGGGTGCTGCCCTTCTGGTATCTTCCCCAGGATGCATGAAAAGCTAGATTGTAGCTAAGTGTTTCTGCAGTATTCTACTTAATGTAGAACAACCAGTAATGTTTTTTCAATTAGGTCTAAAAAACATTGTATACAGCATAACTCCTCAGAGCTTAAGCCTAAAGAGTCGATACAATTCAAGTGAAAATATTTTAAAAAACCCAAAAAATAGTCAACTTAGCACAGTTAAACCACAATTTTAAGTGTTTTGGCATTTCCTCTTCATTGTAGCAGTTCTTGTTAACAATGAAATAGTGTATTCATTTTGTCATTCAAACAGTTTACCTCCCAAACCATTATTTGCTAAAAATGGATGTCACACCCAGCACATGAATAGTGTATCCAGCCGTTTAGAAAGGTTGTTTATCATTAACTTTTCATTTAGCCATAAAACCATTGGACAAAGACAAGCTCATTATAGAGAACAGAGCTGAATGGTGGGGGTTTTTTCTTAATAATTCTTCCAGAGTAACATACCTGAGTTTGTGCTAATACATGTCAGGAATAAATCCACTATTGCAGCAAGGAAGCAGGGATTATTTGTATTTTTATGGATAGGATACTGTTCTGATTTAGAGTCAAATAGAACTAGGCCAAATAAATCTTTTCTTACACTATTAGTCTTACAACTTCAGTAGAGTACCTGTGAGTGAGGTAAGCCATCACATGTTCAGTTTTGCTTACTGATGTATCACATGGTTGCTTGAGTCTATTTTTGATGGGGTATAGCCTTTTTTTTTAGGAAGCGATGGAATTATTTCATCATGTGTGTATTACCTTGAAATTATTTTTGTGTCAACTGCAGAACTTGAGCTTCATACCACGTAGATTAACTAGAGATTAATTTAGCCTGTATGAGACAGATACATCACACACAGCAAGAAATTACCCCGGAATAATGCATGAGGGTAGTAGAACTGCAACAAACTCACTAGAATAGTCCCATCCTAGGTGACTGAAGAGTGGGAAACAAGATCATAGACTGACTCTTAGCAGTGTCACTATAGAGTTTGAGTCCTAATGTGCAAATCCCTCTCAGTCTATGATACTGTCTCAGTCCTTCACTATTGCTCATTCCTTTTCTCTGTTCATCTCAGCTTGTCTCCAATGTAAAACAAAAAAGAAAAAAAATATGCTAAATGGTAAATATAGCAATGAGTGGAGGAAAGGGTGGTAAAAGATTAAAATAACAGTGTTCAAGTCTAGAGAACAAAAGAAGAATTAAAATGAAAATAGCATATTAGAATTGTTAATTACCCTCTAGGTCACTGAGTTCAGTCATTCCATACAGCGACAAAATTTCCACTCATTAAAAAATTATTTGAATATAATGGAAGGGATCCTGGAAACAAGCAGGATGGGGTAGGTGTTGAGTAGGTAGGATCAAATTTCTGGTCGTGTTGTCTTCAGCAAATACATGGGCTCTATCTACTGCTGCATCATCAAGGTATGTAAATATCAGTTTGCCTTTTTTGTATCTGTTGTACATAGTGAACTCATATGAGGTTAGGAGCAAAAGAATAAAGGGAAGTCTCTAAACAGTCTTTACATCTTTTGTTTGATGCTGTGGAAAGCCAGGGTGTGCATTTTAACACTGTGTGATAACTTTGACATGCAGTTAAAGCTAAAAACTGGAAAGAAGAGCCTAAAACAAGGAAGACTTTACATAATAATATGTAAGAATAAAGAAAAAAATTTAGTGAAGTAACCCACTTTAAAAAGATCTGTAGCAAAAAAGGCAATACCAAGGGGAGCAACAGTAACAATAATGCGTGACCTTTTTGATAATCTGACCTTCTGACTCTGTGTAAAAAGGAAACATTCAGGAATTATGACATAAATTAATTGGCTGAAAACAGTAGAAGCAGTGCATCAATTTACAAGACATGTACTGCTACCTTTTGCCTGAGCCCTGCTGTATAGTACGGCAGACAGGGGAGTTCAGGTTTCTCAGCACAGAGAGACTGTGGGTCTATAACACTCGGTTCCAACAATGCTGAGAACCCTGATATTGTGGGTAGAAAGACAATTTTATTGAACTTCTGTCAGAGACAATATGGAATTGTGAATACAAAAAGTGTAAAGATGTGAGCCGTGGGATACAGTGGAAGAAAACAACCTCTCAGAGGCTAGACCTCTTTGATAAGATATGACTATATCCCTGCAAAGACTTTGAAGCCTTTAAAAAGTATAGACAATATAAATTCAGGAAAGAAATGTCTTAATAGTCTGAAAAAAAAGAAGGTGAAGAGTTACTTGGGGGAAAGGAATAGAGGTTAGAATAGCAGCAAAACAGTGATGTAATGAAAAGGCAGGCTTTGTCATGTGTGTGCTAAGCAGTTCAGCCTGTTCTGCAGGCAGACATCATAAAATAAAAACACTGGTTTATTAAATATGAAGCAGAATCTTGCCTTGGTCAATAATATACTGTACATTGTATTTAAAAACCTATTTAACAGCAAATCATTATATTTAAAAACATATTTAACAGCAGGCTATCTAGAGTGTAAAGGAAAGCACAGATGAAGAGGTTGCCCAGACAGTCAAATGTGGAACATCCATACCCAAGGGCACATGCTTAATGATAAGAATCTGTGAACTCTGTATGTGCTGTGCACTAAAACTCTTTAACTGTTTCCCAGCAGGGCTGGAATACCCGTGTGGAAGAAAGGCAAGATGTCACTGCCTTAAGAGACTTCTAACAGAACAAGCTCTGTTGCATAGGATTAAATGTGTGCTGTACAGTATCTACAAAAATGTGAGCATTTTCCAGGAATGAAACCTGGATACTATATGACAGCTGTAGCTAAAAAACCAGTGTTTGCCTTTACCAAAGGGAGGCTAGGCAAATTAGGAAACCTATAGGTGTTTGCATCACATCTAGTCCATGTTTTAATTCACAGGTTGCAAAATACCTTATAGCGTGTGGTCCCAAACCTGTTACAGGGCTTGAAATAGTCTATTGTAATTATTTTTGAAACCTGTAGCGTGAAAGGGCTGCTAGTACGTGAGGGGTAATTTTTTCCTAATGAATTTTATGGATTGCAGAGGGAGGGAAATTGATTTTTCTGCCGAATTAAGTATTGATTTAAAAGTAGCTTTCTGTGCTACCTAGTTTGGGGTCACAGGCTGCTATTTCAGTGGATTTTGTAGATTGCTTGCTGTGTTTTCCTATTTCAATAAGATCTTTTGGCATGGATGCAGGTTTCACTCTCATTACAATTGGTTGGATGCCAGCAAGTGGTTCAGTGATCACGGAAGTTCAGGAACACCATAACCTTTCCGAACAGCCTCACAAAGGAGTGCAGCACTGTGTAAAAAATCTTACAGAAAAACCTGAATACAAAGCTAGAGAAAACTGAACTGTCTAAACATAAAGCAGGATTACAGCAGTTACTATGGCATTTGGTGCATAGGCTTACTACTTTGTTGTCTAGATTGCATATTTGGACATTTACAAGTGTCATAAAATCTAACTTTTGGGCTTGTACCTTACACTGTGCAGAGATCTGGTCGGTACTACACACTGTACTATACTATATAGGGGACATTATATGTGCTGATAGCAGACCCAGTACAGACTATTCTGGGTTACTGGGTATCCTGCGTCACTTTGCCATTCAACAGTCACTACCTCTCTGTACTGTTGATTCCTTTTCTGTTTACACCTCCTTCCATTTCCTTAGACCGTGTTTCAGTATTTTTTACGCTTTGTATTTTAGACATCAAGACATTTAAGTTTTACTTTTTTCTGCACTGACCTCATGTCATTCATTAGTGGACAGTGTGGTCATCGAGACTTGAAGGGTTTGCAGTGAGAGAAGGCAGATGTCAAACATGAATTTCTTCCAAAGTGCTTCTGTACAAAAAGGCCAAAGTTTGTACATTTTCTTTCCAGTTTTGCTGTGTTGTCTGGGCTCAGCTCTGAGACAGCTGAGGAGACAAGAGTCGTTGCAAGTGCAACTGCACAGATCAGGTCACAGTGATCTATTTTGTTAATCTGATCCCTTTGGAGTAGAAGCTGCAAGTGAATAAAAATATTTCTACAGGTAGTGGCAAGGGGTGCTTTCAGGTGTCTCTTTTACTTGCTGATCTATCAATTGTTTGAAAATGAAAGTGTAGTGAAAATGTAAGTTTCTGGAGTAGAAAAAGTGGGCTGTGACTGTTTCTGGAGGTGCCTTCATATTACATGCAGGAAGCCTTTAGAGCCTGATAAGAACATCAATATAATTGAATAAGAGCCAACCACACCCACAGAGGACAGTAAATATTTCCCTGACCATATAGCCTAAGAAGTTGACCAGAATTCCTGCTTTGAATGGTGTTTGTAAATTCTATGGAAAATCAAAGTGAAAATGGAAAGCCTAGAAAAAACAAAGGCTCTATCCCCATGGGACCTTATCTATATGAACAGATGAGTAGGAATGGTACACACTCATGTTTGCTTTAACATAGATGTGTGGCAAAAGAAGCCATGTCATTTAAAGACTAAGGAACAACTTCATCTTGGGAAAACATTTTTTTAGCCTGTGAGCAGAATAACTCCAAAATGTTTTGTTTATGAAGATTGTTACAATCTGTAATAAAAAATAGACATTGAACTGATTTAAAAACTCATGGATATGGACACATATAATCACACCTTCAAATCTTATGTGCATGTACACATATACACTACAGGTTTTTCATGTTTCAGGAAAGGATAATAGAAACTTCTTTTTCTGCTAGTAAAGCTAGAGGAATCAAAAAGAACTTCCCCGTGGCTTATCTTTTTAATAGCTTCTACAAAATTATGTAGGAATTATCATATTTTTAATTAATATGCAGCTGTTAAACAGATCAAAATGGGAAAGCTTTAGCCGTCAGCTTGCATGTAGCAGAGCCTAAAAATTCCTTTTTTTTGCATTCTGCGTCAAAGAGGAAATTGGAATAAAATTTCCCCGAGCAACTGATAGTTCTAGTATCCATCTGATTTGGTAGCATAGCATTTGCAAGCTTAGCTGTTTAAATTTAAGACTATCAGGTATAGCTTCTGCTATTGTTTGTCCTTAATAAATGTGTTTTGATGGTTTTGTTTCTCTAGGAAAGTTGGGAATGTTGTAGTGTGTACAGACAAGTCTACAATCAAAATTCTACCCCAGTGGGTATTTTTGGTTATCAGGCTGTGCTTCAGAAAATGCTGAATTTTTTCTTAAATAGAAAGCCAGTGAAGACCAGTTCATTAAGAACAACAGCCATAGGAGGTATGTGATTTGTTTTGAGAGTCATTTAGGCTCAAAATGCGTACTGTAATAAAAATTCAGGGAAATAATAGAAAATCTACATGGACCGCTCATTTAAAGTCTGTGATGATTTTATGTTTCAAATTAAGGTAATATGCATCTAAAGTGTAGTATCCTGAGAAAACTGTTCTTTTATTCACTTTAGATTTAGCTTCTTTCGATTTTTAACGTATTTTTAATGAGTGTTGAGCTATAACTGAAATGAATCAGTTTGTAACTCAAGGCTACATCTAGAGTAGATTCCCGACAATAACAGAATTTGGAGGGATAAATGCCAAGAGTAAACTTTCTTATCTCTTGTGGTTTCTGGGAACATAGTTATTACAATGTCTATGGCCCATGGTTCAGTTCTTTACAAAGTACTGACTTTACTAATACTATCAACCTGCAAATATTAATGCAAGTGTATAATGTAGCAATATCCAAGTCACAAAGTGCTATTTTTAATTGAAAGAATTTAAAAGAATTTTGATACTGCCAATAAATACTCCCCCAAATTCTGATGGAATTTATGCATACATAAGAGTTTACGAGTGTTTCCTTAAATCTCTGCATGTAATATTGCCAGCAGGGAAAGAAAACAACACTGTATGACTCGTCTGACACATGCAGCTGCCTCCCATGTTTCAACTGAAAACACAACTATTACCACCATATAACATTGAAACATACTACATTTAATTCATTACATCAGTACAACAAATAACTGAGAAATTTGCAAAATACATTGTTGTTCTGTGAGGAAGAGAAGTATATTTTAGGTAATAATTGTTATGAATTAATCACTTAGCTTTAATGCTAAGTATGATCTTGTGATACAATGTATAAATATGAGCTCCAGTCAATAAACAGGCCTGTGAAGGGATTCAGCTCTTGTTCCTATATAGTCACAATGAGTCTTTGTTTTAACCCCCACCTGTCTATGTAAGGAGCAGTAAAGTTCGTGCTAACTTATGTCAGAAGCAAAGACTTGAGCAATGGCACTGCACCTTATACACACCTGTCACCAGTATATCTTGCAGAAGTCTCATGCTTTTCAGGCCTCTGGGAATAAGTCAAAGGTTTCTGGCACCATATAAAGCACGGAAGATGTATGTGTGTGTATGTGTGTGTGTGTGTGTGTAGGTGCATACACATACAATGGAGAGCTTTACTGACAGAAAATTCATAGTCAAATGTATGCTAAAGTATTACATAAGGTCTACCGGGTGTTTGTGACATTAGCAATTCAGCAATATTTCCCTTCTAATTCCTCCAGGTTCTTCCTGCTTATTCAAAATTGTGAGGAAGTTTCAGTACACCTAATATTTCAGGGATTCCTGGCAAGATTGTAGAGATTAATTACATATAACACAGATCAAATTGTTAATTGTTAAAAGCCCAGTCCTGCCTTGTTGCATCTGTGCTGTCAGACTGAACAGGTCTGTCTTAATAACTTGAAAGGCTGAGAGAGAGAGAATCAGCTCCATAAAACTCCACCCAAATGAGAAAATCAGTCCTCGATGAACAGTGAGTACAGACCATCAGAAATCATTTTTCTTGATGGGCAGATGGAGAAATGTGGTTTTGAAGGTAAGCTGTTAGATTTTTGAAAGGCAACTATCAGGGGTCATTTTAGCCTTAGCTGATTATCTCTTAGGCTTTAGCTAAGACTAAATGGCAAGTTCAAAAGTTTGATATGTACAGCTGTGGTGTGCAGAATGAAAGGTGCTTAGTGTAGATTAAAGTAGAAGAAAAGAGGCAAAGTCAAAGTCCACGAAAAAGAAAGCCTTTCCTTTTAGGACAGACAGCTGAAAGCCAGGGATTGCTTCATGTTGTGTCACACTTCATCTAAGTGAAACCGAACAATAGTACATGTTTGTTATGCAAGCATGTTTTCCTGCTCAAAAAAGAGAATTGCAAAGAATGCTGTTTTTTATATGTAAAATACTCAGTCATTCCCTAGGCAGGTAAGATGGTCTGCAACTTACAAAAACAAAGAAGTCAGCAACCTCCTGGTCAGAAAGGCATCCTCAGCATGTCCTTATCTTTGTGATGTATTTTGAAGCCACTGAACAAAGATGAAACAAAAACTCATGGAGAGGCTTGGTGCTAGTGTATTTTGTCTCTTTTTTTTTTTGTTACCTCCTAAAGAGTACAGTACTCACATAGAGCAGCTCTCCTTTACAGACAAGGTTGCCATCCTAACTTCATCCTACTCGTAAGTAACTTAGTGCTTATGGTGTCTCAAGGCAAGTGGTCTGCAGTATTTCTGACTTCTGCTCTGATACTGCAATGACACCTAAACAATGGTACAATCTTAAGGCAATTCCCTTCATTTGCTGAAGTAAGCTGAAATTTTCATCAGGGAGCTGTTGCTTCTCGTTTATAAAGAAAAACATCAGCTATGATGGTGATAATACAGAAAGCCTCATTAATTACAGCATGCAATAAAGAATAAAGTGAGTGGTAGAGAAGCCAAGCAGATGGTGCATTATAAACAGACTTTTTAAACAGTAACCTTCACAGTAGGGAATGCTGTAGGTAAGAGTGCAACTTAACTTTCATTAGAACATTTTTATTTCTATGTTTAGAATATAAATTTATTTCCAGATATGTTCTTTGCTGAAAGTTAAATATTCTGGAAAGCCTGAGAAAAACAAAAAGCAATACAATTGCCTTCTAATTACAGAGATTACAGGGCAGAGGAGAAGGGGAAATGCTGTCATGTTTTTACTGTTTTCTATCATTCCTTCTGCAGTTTTAAAACCTACTGTAAAGAAAACTTTGCTAAAAACTTTTTAGGAAGAAATTGGGTGGTTAGCAAAGAGAAACAGGGGCAGACATAGCTCTCTATTTTGGGAGTGTGGAGTTGGGAGAGGGGAGGCTTAGAAAGCATTGCAACAAAGGAGGAGCCTTTGAGGTACCATATTCCCAAAGGGAAGGAAGAGGAGGGTGAGAAAATACTGCTGTGTGTTAGCGGCAGTTTTAAGGGACAAACCCAGTAAAGATTTCTCCATCCATATAGAGCATTCCTGTATGCCTAGGAAATTAAAATGTAGCCCTTTCCCTTGCAAGCATCCGGAAAATATCTGTACTATAAACCTATAAAATATTTTATAAGAGAAATAATTCCCATACCATAAAAATAACAAAACTAAATCTGTGTGGTTCAACAACTCAAATCAAATTCAGTAACTTACTGGTGGGTTTTATATTAATAAATGACATGAATGCTAAGAAAAAGCTTCTCTGCTTCAGTGCAACAGTGCAAGAATATTGTTAGAATATGCTGCGTAACTTAACTGACCAGCCCCAGGAACAACAGATGCTCAGTTAAGATACTTTGCATCCATACCTACAGTCCTTGTAGGCTGTCTAAAATCAGCCTGCATGCAAATCCCATCTGCCTTTGCAGACACTGCAGTGGAACAACCTCAAGCCTTTTTTTTTGCCCACTATCCTATGATTTCAGCAGGGTAACAGGCAGAGTGACTAAAGGACTCACTCTCTGCAAGACCTCCCTCTTTCGTATATCTGGTTCTTTCAGCCATGAGCTTCCTACTGCCTTAGTGACACACATATTACACTTACTGTTAATGAAAATCTAAGATTCATGGCAATACACTGACATTCCATTACTTTTTTCCTTCCTGATGTACTTGGTAATTACATCCAGTTTATTTTTAGTCTGGACATCCAATGGCAAAAAAACAATGATCAAATAATCTATGTTAAAAATAGTTAAAAAGAACATATTCAGAAAATAATTTCGTACTCAACTGTTACCTCCATTCTGAAGTGTATGATCAGGTGGAATTGGAGAAATTAATTTTGTTCAGCCTTCTGGGTTAGCATATGTTTTCAAAGTGGACAGTAAGAAGCTTGGATTCCTTATTTCTGTCTCAAGCTTTTTTGTTTGTTACCTCTGAAATTGCAGTTTGTCTGTATAAATATCCAGTGTATGATAGTATGTATAGAGAATATCCAGAGTCTTCTTGGGGTTTTGGCTGTTTTTTGAAGCTCTAGGGTGATTCATGACCAGTCCACCCATAAATTATCCCTTATTTTACAGGTTAGAGTGTAGCAGCTCCATATGATGCTACCACAATTCTCATTTGGGTACCATTGCCACTGATCTGAGTGTGCTAGTCCACAACAGGCCACATCGCCTTAGGCAGCTCATGGTTTGGGGATTTTTTATAGACCAGTGGTCACATTTATCTGTTTCTTGAATGTGGCAGTAGCAAGGGACAAACCCTATCTCTTAAAGAAAACTCACAGTTGTTAATGAAGCTTTTAGTTATCCATCTGACAAGACATCTAGCTCATGTGTTCACAAAGCACTTGTGTGCAACAGACAGCTCTGAAACTTAGGAAAGGAGCTCTTTGCTGCCATCTCTCAGTGAACTGGGAAGAGAGTAAGATGTATGTACAAACTTTTTAGCATGTTCATTTGCCCGCACTATTCCTGAAGAGCATTTTTACTGATATGTTAAGGAATCATTAACGTTTGGATAATCAGAGAAATTAAACAACTTTATACATGTTGTGTGGATATGAAAATCAGAACTGTGTTTAAATATAATCTGTTTGAGTGGTATCATAACTGAACCTTAGTCTTGAATGGGGTAGTAAATGAAGCTGAGTACATATGAATATATAAGTACATCTATTCTGAACTGACTGGATGTGTCGAGTGTGCTGAAAAATGGAGTGGAGGCATCAGCATGACAGGAGATGATGGTAGCATCATTTAGGTACAGTGATACAGGATTAGCAGTGACAAAGGGTGCAAATGGGGGAGACAGTAAATTGCTTCTTTTATGAAAGGAGGCAGCTCTTCTTGAGAGTATTTGTGGATTTGTCTATTCCATTTTTTGACAGTAAATGATAGGTGCAGCTGATGGGTAAACTACTAAATTTGTTCATCAAATGATCAAATAGAGTTACGGAGTGTATGCAAAGATACTGTATGTGCCTTCATGGGTGCAACAGAAATACTTTAAATATCGACATTTTGTAGAAAGATTGCTAAGCAGTGCATCAGTGTTGAAATCCATTTTATCTTCATTTTCTACTTTCAGAATGAGACAAAGCTCTTCAGAAGGAATTAATACTTCTTAGTGAATTCAGAGAAAATGTTAGTTTCTTAAATGAACTTACGAGTTATATTTTGAGCTAGTCTTTGCAGGGTTTAAGAAAAAACCGTAGTATCTGAACCTGCTGCTTCTTGTTAGCAAAAATATTTGGAGGAATAATTTAATGTTTATATCATTATGGGAAGTTTCTTTAACATTGTATTCATGAATGGTCTCATTAAAATCCCAGAGCATGACTATATGGCAATGCAAACACAGGGTTTGACCCAGAAGAGCAGATGTTTCTGTGACACCCTCCAGGGATTTCACTATTGATTTTACAAGAAGGTATTCAGATGGTGCAGTGATGGAGAGCAATATAAAACCCTAAGAAAGATGCATGGACATGATTAAGTGTTTAGTGGCCAGCAGTCAGTACCTTTTTCCTTCCTCTCAGGTCCCAATCCACATATGATATGCTGTTACCGCTTTTAGCTGCAGGGTTGGTCATTAAACTCAAGCAGAAATAGCTGATATGTTTAGGTCTGGAGGTCTCCAGTTCATTGCTTGTTTATCTCTGTGCTGCACTTTAACATTGCTACAATATTGAGACCTAAATAAAAAGCAGAGTCATGAATATTTAATTTGTTAAAAACTTTATTCAGATATCATTAATCTCTTTACTTCTCAGCTATTTTGTTTGTTCCTTGGAGAATTTACAATTTCCCTTGAGATTGTGGTCTGTTGTTACTCTTTCCAGAGGAAACATAGAAATCATATTTTAACCAAAAAGGGTTTTATCTTCCCTTCATGTTCTGTTTAATGGTTTTTAGTCGAATAGTATGAACTTTTCTAGACACATTTCTGGGATTTATGCATTAATATCAGACTCCAGATGGAGAGGCTTTTTATCAGATAAGCAAACCTGGGAGGAAGTCTTGAATGTTAACACTGGGGATGGAGACTGGTACAGTACTCTTTCTTTAAGCAAGTCTGATTGCATTTGAATGACACAAAAGATTTCTTTTCTTTTATTCACTTGTTCTATTACTCCCACAATGAACTATATAAGATCAGTAAAAATCTGGGATGATGAAAAATTTGGTAGCAGGGTGTACCAAGAAGCAACTAACATATTTTGTAGTTTACTATTTCTTGAGACTGGATGGCCAGCTTTCTTAAGAGTGCTTTCAGGTCCTGCAGATTGACATTCTGCTAGATTCTGATTTTAGTGTAGGTAATGGTATTGTCGTCAATGCTTTGCTATACAGCAAGAAGTCTTTCTAGAATCAAGCATGTGGTCCTTCTTTACTCAAAGAAAATTCAACTTCTTTTCCAGCCATTGACATCAGTTGATAGGGCATTGCTGGTACTCATGTCACTGGGTCTGATTTTATGATCCAGGATCAAGATCTGAATTTCACAGAGTATTTTTGCTGGAGGAGGGAAAGGTATAATGGTTCATGGCGAAAGTAACAGGCTAGATCTACCCTAGCTGGAGTAAATACCATAGATTATACTTGTGTAGTCCACAAAACCCTTTCAACCTTTGTTGTACCCTTTTAGTTGCATTTTAGCTTACAACTAATATAGAGTCTATATCTGATTTCATGGGAGCCAAGTAGATAGATGTTGTTGAGCACTAAATTAGCACAGTATTTAAATGCTGTTTTCAGCTCAGGAGATGCCTGTGAACTGCCATCATTTCCTTCCTCGTAGTTATTCAAGGATAGCTTTTCCGCATTTTTAGATTAGATGAATTTGTGAGGAATATTCTGCATCTTAGTGTCTACACCCCAGTGTCTCTACACAAGCAAAGTCATATGAAGTTGTCTCAGACCAACAATCTTTCTGGCATTCATAATAAGATTCTTTGTAAAATCTACTTCCCCCAGTTCTGTGCCCAAAATGCATTTTACACACTAAACCAGTACAGAAATGGTCAGTCCCAACTGCCTCAGAAAAGTTAGTTAAAACAGTGACTGAATATTCATATCAACCCTCTTTTTGCATAATATACCTTTTTACAATAGCAAAATACTATCTCTTTAGTTGCTGACATTCCCTGGTGACATGCCAATGGTTCTGAGAGAAAAGCCTTTAAAAATATTGGTGTGTTTTTTCTGTCACCTGAAAGTTCAGAGCTACAAAATATTTGCACAGACAACCCGGTTTGTTGGCTACTGTCACTTGCTTCCATTTCTTTAACAAATGCTGCCAGTTGCTTAGGTTTGTCACACTTTCCTTTCCCCTTATGATGCCACTTACATCTCCATCACAGAACTAATAGGTTGCTCAGCATCATTTCTCACTTCCGTGTCTACACATTGTGTGGGAAATATTTCTGATCCATCTTTCTTGTAAGGGACTCAGTAGCAAAGATGTATCTTATTGTCATAAAGAAGGATTTTTTTCCAGCCTTCCTGTTGTGGCTGGGTTGGGTATCTGTTCTTCTCAGATATACCCCAGCCTGTGTTTTTTTCAGGTGCTTTCCACCTGATCTAAGCACACGCACTTATTTCTTTAGTGATATTCCATCTCTACAGATGTGAATACTGGAATTCTTTTTGCTTTGGAGCTCTGGCTTGATTTTTTTTTTTTCAGATTCATTCTTCCACATTGTGGGCTTCATGGTCAGACACCTTGAAAATTCATTTTCTCAAGCCTAGTCTGAGGTTTCATTGGAAATACTGCCATTGTCTGTGTAATTGCACCTTCTTCCCCAAGATCAGTAAATAATTTATACTCCATTAGAATGTGTTTCTATAGGAAATCATGGTTGCTTGACCAGCTCAGTTATACTATGTGTTCCAGAAGAATTTGCTATCATAAAACTGCATAGTAAAGCCTTAAAAAAGCTGAATAATCCAAGGATTGCTGGAAATTTTAGATACATCTAAGTAGTATTCCAACAGTACAATAACATCGTGTAAAATGTACCCTAGCTGTATTGGTATCTTCTACCCTACAATAGAAACAATGATAAATATTGTATTAAACTACTCTAATGCTTGAGGCATTTAACCTTTTTGAAGAGTATGTGTTGTAAGCACCCTGTGTTCTGCAGCAAGGTAGCTGGTTTATGACAAACTATTTTACAGCTTTCCTTTAAAAAACATTCATGATTTACATTTTTTGTTTACTGAAACCTTTGTATTTTTGCTACATTAAAATAGCTCCTAAGCATTCAGTAGCAGACAGAGGAAACTGGGTGACATTCTAGTAAAGGTGCCAGTGAGTTCATACTTTCATGTATGCATTTGAAGGAAAGACTTTAAAGGAGCTGGAGAGCTCATACAGGATGTGATGTATTTTGGGCAATTGTACTATTCTTGTCCCAGGCATTTGACAGAATTGAATTTCATTTGTTGGGAAGTATTCGAAAGTGATTCTCACTGTGATTCTTAGTAGTGTTACGGTCTAGTGGTCTAGATCCCAGGAGCTCTGCCTGCTTCATCTCAGTCAATGGCACACGAAAAGCCCAGCTGCACATCTTCCAAAGCTCCAGAAGAAGGAATGCTCTGATCTCTTTAACTGTGGAAAAAAATGGTGAACTAAAGTTCACAGCTTTTCCAGAAATCGTATTTTTCATTATGCAGTTGCTGCAGAGGCTTAGGGAATTTTAAAGGAGGAAAAGACAGTTGAGAATATTGCAAAGAACTGGAGAGCACTGATAAGAAACTGGTAGAAGAATATGCCTTCCAGCTGCGGTGTGAGGTTGCCTGAAGAAATCCTTGTGAATTCCAATTCCTTTCCTTGAGCTAAAAGAGAATGGATTAGGAAGCATAATTCCTTGTAAGCAAAGGTAGGAAAACTTTGCCACCTTGCTGCTGCCTCTGCTTATCTCTGTCTTTTATTATTCCTTCACAGTTTCCTTTTCTTCAGTGATACATCACCTCTCCAGGTAATAAAACATAGGATCTTTGTGGATAATATCTTCATTTTGCATGGCAAACACATGCCATAAATCCAGGTGAAGCTTAATAACTGATGTATGGCATCCTTCTTCCCGTGAATGGCAGAGACAGAGGATCCCATTTCCACTCTGCTCCATTCCAACTGGAGGACAGACAAAACTTGTTGACCAACTATTTGGGTACTCGACTGATTGATAAATATAGTTAAAAAAAAAAAAAAGCTACGGGAAAGTGATGTTAATATTGGCTTTATAACTTCCCAAAATCCTACTGGAGAACTCCACACTGGTCAGGGTTTCTAGAAGAGGATGGTGTTGAAAACCCTTGTACCTTGTCACTAATCATATACCAGCCCTGGCCCATGTGTTCTGCCTTCAGAACTAGCACTGTGTAATGTTATGGCGTCCCACGAGTCTTACTTTACGTGGAGGACTGTTGCACAACGTAGGTAGATCTTCTAATGACATTGTTTCTACTGGACAAACTGGCCTCTCCTTCTTCTATCCATGCCTGTGTGGAATACCTAGCTTCACTGCATGGTAGCTCTTCTAAAGAAATGAAAGGACTATAATGATTAGAGTGGTCTAAAATGGACCAGGCTAGTTTTAGAGTTGGCTAGACTAGTAGAAGGGTTTTCCTATAAGACATACATGTGGCATCTCAAATGTTCCTTGTTCTATCCTGACTGCTTGGGGTATTTTGGCAGCCAGATACTCACTGTAGTATGAAGTGCAGGACCGCAGAGCCACACTCTCCCGAAGTGGAGCTGACAGCTCTGAAACAAAGGCAGAAAAAATTTTCTTTGAGCAGGAGTGGTAGTATAAAGCCCTTCATATATAAGGCAATTACAGTGTAAGCTAATGAAATCAGATGCCAGCTTTGCTGATATAACTAGTTTCACAACCTCTAGCCTTCCCAGAATAACACAGAATAACTCATAATGGGACTGCACAGAACTCTTTCAATTAGATTTCAGCAGTGGAGCGAGTTATTTTAGCTAGGCAGAAGCATGCAAAGCCTGTAGGCTCAAATACATGGTAATTAAATAAATAGATTCAGGCTTTTGCTATCACAAAAAGAAATTAAGAACTCAGTGTAAAAGATGTGAGAGTCTACCTCGAAAAGACACCCATTCAGCTGAAATCATCTCACTGCACTCCATTCAGAAATCCCACTTCTGGCAGAGGGGAGAGGTTGCCATTTCTCAGGACTCTCAGTGGTGAGGATGCCTTCAAGTGAAGATTGTGAGTACAGCTGTAACTTTCAGCTGTTACAAATGTCAGAAATGCCTGTATAAAAAAAAAAATGGATGCTAATCAGTAAGCAGGGATTCTGAAGACAAGCTCTTTTGTGGGTACTTCTTTTATTAAAGGTGATATTTCAACATGTCAGTCAAGTATCAGTGCTAAACACATGAACCCAATATAGCACTTGAGTTTCTGCATTGGATTTTTTGCATCTCTGCCCCTGGCAACTGTTTTGCAATCCTCACTGCAGCCTGCCTGCCAAAGGGTGCTGAAAACAGCAGCAAACCATTGCAGCAACTGAATGTTGCATTCAGTGTGTGGAGGTTTCTTCCTATTTTCGTGGTGGTTTTTGCTCTTTCCCGATAGTGACTACTGCTAGGGATCAAGTTTTCATTTGCTTCATCTTTCCCATATATGATGGGAAAACTTTCCAAAGGAAGATGACTTATTCCCCAAACAAATTACTTCAGCCAAGTATCTTTGAACCAGGGCTTTTTTCTGGCCTTCAGATGCTTTCAGGTTGCAAATCATGAACATACTGGCATGCCCGCCACTTGGCTTACTAATGGATTTGATGAGAATGAGAGCAAATTCAGGACTCCGTGAAGGAAGGTGAAGAAAATCTACAAATGCCCTTTCCTGATATTAATGATATACTGGAGGGGAAGTAGGAGTGGTTTTGTTTATCATACTTTTATATTATTTTTCAGAAATTGTTTATATGTCATTGTCCAAAGTGGAGCAGCTGGCATCACACTGGGAAAGAGAAGAGTGTGACCAGTTTGCAAAGAAACTCATGTGACTTTTGGTGTTGGCTTCAAAATGGGAGAAGAAATTATTTTTACCTTATACATTTGAGTAAGAATTGCTTATAGTGAAATAGCTTTTACAGTCCATTAAGTTCAGTCAGTACAAAATTAACTTAACTGGCCAGATTGACACCTGGAGAATTCAGCTTGTGCTAGAGGGAATCTTCATCTGTGTAAAGTTGATGCAGCTAATTCTGTTATCTCTTGCTTTGGATTTAACATCTGTGAAGTTTCTGCTGCCGGAGCTGCATTTTCTGGGTGATTTGGAACAGTCTGAGACAATAGGGGAGGAAGGAAGCATCGAAGGAGAATCAATACTATTCTGCTATGCCCCATCCTTGATTAGCAAACTAAAGACAGGGCACACTGGCTTACACTTTAGTATCCTACAGCTCCGCAGCCAGCCAGATCCTACTCACGTTACTTCTCTGATGATTGTATCTGAACCATGAATGTTGTGACACATCTACTACATTTGATACTTCTGTTTTTCTTAATCACTGTAAAGTACAGACACATTATCTTCAGAGCAAGGAAGGGCTAACATCCTTCCTTTCCCTGGTGGGAATGGCATAGGGCAAACTGATAATGTAAACTACCAAATGCTGTTTGAGATCCAGGCATTGAGAAGAGGATGAGAAGGCAGATGTCTTGTGTAGAAAAGCAAATGCTAGCTCTGCTCATAAAATAAGAAATAAATCCTTCCTGAGAGAGATCCAGAATATTATATTCTCCACAGGAATGAAGAATTATGAAGTTCAGCTAAAGTGTTGACAGAACAGTTTATCATGAAGTAAACTACTTTCTTTAGATAGCACTTGCTTTTTAAATTCCTATGCAAGCGATTATTTTCATTTTAGGACCTTTAAAAATAAGCCATCATACAGGGTATTTCCAAAATGGCAAAATCCTGAACCAAAAGGACAAGATCCTGAACCTGAAACTGTGTAAAATAATGTTTTGCCCATACAGTGAATGTAATTTCTCTCTACCATTCTCAGGCTTACATGGACAATGTCAGAAACCCCCAGAATTAGTCCTACAGCAATCTGAAGTCATGTTGTCCCAGAAAATTTGTTACCATTGCATGTTTAAAGCATCAATCACAGTGTATGATGCCATCCCTCAGAGAATTTCCGTTTTAATTTCTTTGCTGTGGTATGGGATGATCATTATAATAATGATTATGGCTATTTGAAAATCATTCTATAAAAATACAGGGGATGTAACTGGACAGGCATGAAGTTTGGCAGCACATCTTCTCTCAACAGTCATTACATTGAGTCCTGTAGTTACCCGAGTGGATCTGTTGCTTTTTGGTCATTGAAAGTTGTAGTGCATCATCATATCAAATTGCCAACAACCGACTGTTTTTCCCAACAATAGGGAACTGTGAAAACTGTTTACTTCTTGTGTATATTGTATTACACTGTTTTATGTAGTTTCTGATCAAATCACAAACAGAAGTACTAGAATTCATATGGTTTTGATTACAAACTTAGGTAAGAATTTTGCATTTACTTTTGAGACTGCCAGGGATGAAGAAATCATCGGTAGTGCTTTAGGTAGCCACTGTGTACCAGTTTTGAAGTCCAGAGGCAAGCTGTGGAAACTTTGCCATCATTACACTGAAAGCAGAAGACACAGATGTGATAACTGGCCAGATGTGATAGCTGGCTGGACTCTGAATTGCACACATGGGTACCAAAGCTGCGTCATTCTGAGTGCTTGTTTGAGAGAGAACTTTGACCTTTGCACAAGTGTGAAGGCAGAGCCCAAAGTCAGTCTGTTTCCCAGAAATGGAAGTGGACTGTGGAATTATTTCCATTGATTGTAAAACAGACATTTACACTGTCCTCTTTTTTTCCTTTTTATTGCCTTCCCTGTTGAAGAATTGATTTCAATAAGGGAAGCAGTACCAAGAGAAGATTGGCTGTATTGAATTCACATTGAACTGATTAAAACCCATGAAAGTTATTAGAAAAATAAACATATTTCCTTTTCCATTATGCAATATTTTGCCAACAAATTTATTAGTTTAATATACTGTCTAAGTAAAAATGACAGGGAATATTATTTAGCATCATTGGAGAATAATTTTAGCAGCTGGAGAACATGGTTATATGTATGCAACACAGTTTACAATTAAATATGTTTTTTTTTATGCAAGAGATCGTATAGTTTTTCACCTTATGTTGCAAAGAATGAATAGTATGAAGATAGTCTAGATCTTCATGAAGAAGCCTGGTTTTGTTTACATTTTTTCCAGATTATTGTGAAATTTTAGCTACTGAAGTAAATCTGCGTAAGGGTTATATGGACAACAATCAAGCGTTAGTCTGAACAGGCAGATACTAATCACCACTTCCATTGTGCAAAGCCAGTGTTCTTGCCCTGAAAAAGAGGTGCTGTCACTGAGACGAGAATCTGTTTTGCAACTTACTTACAGAGTAAGATAACAAAAAAATCATCTGGTGCAGTTCACATTTCCAAATGAAGGTCTAATTGATTTTAGAATAATCAGTTCCTGTCCTTGACCTGGTGCAGAAGCTATGCTTCAGTAGTGCAGTCAGCACTGCCTTCTGGAGGAGGTGATGGGAGATAAAATAGGCCCTGAGTACCTATGAATAATAGAGGGGTTTGGGGCCCATTTTTATAAGAATAAAGGATGTGTCTGGATTAAATTCCCTTCAATATTTTATTGGACATATGTCGTGGTTTAAACCCAACCACAAAGTCAGCCATAAACCACACAGCACGTCCACTCACTCCCCCTCTTCTTGCCCTCCGCCTACACCCGGAGGGACTGAGAGAAGAATCGAAAAGAATGCAACTCCCACGGGTTGAGATAAGAACAGTTTAGTAACTAAGGTATAACACAAATCACTACTGCTACCACCAGTGATAATAATGATAAAGGAAATAACAAGAGGAAAGAATACAACACCTCAACACCAGCTGACCAATAACTCGCCCCACTCCCCCCAGCCAAGCACCGACCGATACCTCCTCCAACCTTGCAGTCCCTAGCCCTTCAGGGTAACTCTCTGTTACATCCTGGGCATGACATGCTGTGGTATGGAATACCTCTTTGGTCAGTTTGGGTCAGGTGTCCTGTCTCTGCTTCCTCCCGGCTTCCCTCCTCCCTGGCAGAGCATGAGGCTCAGAAAGTCCTTGGCCAGACCAAACATTTCAGCAGCAACTAAAAACATCGGCGTTATCAACACTGTTCCCAGGCCAAAAAATCAAAAACACAGCGTTGCACCAGCCACTAAGAAGGAGAAGAATTACTGCTACTGCTAAACGCAGGACAACATATTAATTCTTTCCCTTTGCATCCCTTCACAGATGTATACTGATACAACCTGCTGTTAAACAACAGCCCTGGCTCCTTCTCTAGGGCACATAATCAAGGATCTTTTTCCTGCTTTTTCCAGGTGTTATGAGGTTTAATTAATTTATGCTTCTATGGCACATTGAGGTCCTTGAAGAAAAGGTAGTGTAGGGTTGCTTCATTCCGTTACTGGCCTAACAGATTGCTTGGAAATACAATTTGGTACACACGGGTCGCACAGCTCCTACATCTGTGCGGTTTCCAAAGGGTTGATATTTTTCTTTCTCCTTTAAACTTCTTGGTAAAGGAGAAAAGGGGAAGGTAGGTCAAAGAAATGCTTAATGAAAGAGATCTTACACATGAAACCTTTCCAAGGAGGTTCCACTGTATTGTCCATTATGCCTATCAATTACGGTATCTTCTTTCTCCTGGGCACTACTCCAATAATAGATGATGCACAAATAGATGGTTTGCACAAATAAAAGTACCAGTAGAATCTGATAAGGTAAATAGCATCTTTCATCAGTAGAGAGTCCTGATGTACTGTGTGGATTTGCTGTTAACTTTTGCAACATCCCAGCAAACTCATCTGAGCTAATTCTTAAGTACACTGTAATCCATTTGTTTAAGGAAATTTAAAATTACCTGTCAATACCTGTATTTTGGATCGTTTCCTGTTATTTATTTATGGAAAATGGCTGCTTTCCATGAGAAATATTACTTTCATGGAAACCAAAAAAAATTCACATCCATATGTCAATTCAGTTGAAGTGTGACCTTTTGAACCAAAGAGGTTTTCATTCTTTGATTCATGAAAGTTTTATCATCCTAAAACACAGATGTAATTTTTAAGCAGTGTCACTATGAAGACTGAACATTCTGGCTTCCTGATGTAATTTCAGATTACAAATCAGAAGACTGTTTTATGCCCTTTTTGTCCCAATCCCTCAACTTAGGGTTGGATCAAGAATGTGAGCTTTTGTTTCCTTCTTCCAGTCTGTTCCTTTCGCTTTCCATATATTTTCCATTGTTAAGACTGTTACTGGTTATTAGCTGACACTATTAGACTGGGGAGATGAGACTTTGCTGGTGAAAAAAGCGTAAAGAATTGAAATGACAGGGTTGTACTGGTAGTGTGGTGGCTGCTCTAACTTCTGCTCAGTTGTAGGTTGTGCTGTGATATTAGATGCCTTGTTGCGATGCAGCAAAATTAGATCAGTGCCCATGGGCCCTACCACAGAACTGTGAAAAAACACAATGTTTTCCACGTCTTTGTACCAAGAATATACACTAACTTTGTAGAGTTTAGTGTATATTCTGAACTGTTTTAAGTGTTATACAAGTGTAAAACATCATATCTGCAAAGTGCATTGACAAAAATTCAGGCAATATTTTACAATTTGTTGTTACTGCTTTTAATCATCTAATTTTGGATTAGTCATTGTCTAGCACAGCATTGGAAGCCGTGAGCTCAGAAACAAACTGTGCCTCAAGGATAATATCGAACCAAGGTTTGCACATACCTGGGGCAGAGTGGGTCCTAAACCTACATGAGTAATCACTAGAGTCATCATTCATTACCATTCATCTCAGTGCAGCTTCTGGGCTGAGTAGCTGAGCACAGTGATGCACTATTTGGTCTGCTTCTCTGAACTGGAGCACAAAGGCTTCACTGAAGAAGCCTTTCTTCAGTGTTGTTACACACTGCTATCTGAGCATCTCACTTCTAATGCTCACTATATGAGCATTCTCACTTCTATTAAACCCAATGCCTGGGTTTAATAGCTGAAGTCTTCAGTTAAAATTCTTTTCCAGGTGCTTTCTCAAACTTACCTTTGGTTCCATTTTCGCTGGAGACATTCCCAAAACAGCATACTGCCTTTCTTTTCAGACTGTAGAACAAGAGACTTTGCTGATACAAGCCTGACCATTTGCTCTGAGGTAGCAGAACCTTTCCATGATTTAGACCAGTTGAACAAATGACCTGTAACTAACACCAATACTTGTTTTATATATCTCTGCACAGTAGCAGTTCCGACCCAAATATTCATTCACCTAAATGTTTGAAATCATCAGTCTTACATCTGTTTCTGAGTATGTTCTTCATACTTTTGCCCTTCACTAGTACGTAGTGCCTACATGTGATTCTCCCAACGTAAAAATTCATATAGTCAGTAAAACTTTAGGTTTGGAATATTCATTATCATTAGAAGATAAATGAGGCCCACAGAAGTGATTTTCTTACATAGTATAAGTATCTTTTTCACCATTACAGCTGTGCTGAGGCACAAAAAGACTGGTCTGCAGTAACATGAGAAATAGGAAAACTGCCTGAGGAAAATCTGGCTCATTTAACTTCTTTCCTGATTTGTTCTAAAACCAAAGAGTTAATTAGTGGAGTTAAAGTTTCTGGTTGGTGAGAAGAACACTTTTTCTGCATAGACAAATGACAGTGTATAGTGCAGATTTAATTAAAGAGAACAGAGATAAGTACTGCATTGTATGCTAAAGTAATGTTTACTATAGCAACTGATTACTCTGCAGAGAGCTTGTTATTTTCTTTTCCAATTTAAAGTGAAGATAAGAAATATAGAAGGATGATAAATATTCGATCTGAGTTGTACCTTTTAGGGAGGTAACTGAAAGATACTGAGAACACTTATGTAGGAAATAAAGCTGCAGAATCCACGGGCGATGTAAATTGGCATAGTTCCTTTTGACATTACTGAGTGTTGCTTTACACCAGTGGAGATCCTAGCTCTCAAGAGCCCTCATAAAAAACTTTGCTGTCTTCAAACCACTCTGTGAAGATTTGGACTTCATTGTGCAATGGCCTGATAAATCATCCTTCATTTCTTCTGAGAAGGTGTGGGAGAAATGATTGTAAACAGCATGGTTGTTCTCTGAAAGAAAGCTGTAGGTCGTAAGGAAGGGATAGTATCCTAATACTGATCAGTTCCCATCCTTTCAGAGCCTACACCTTTGTCATTTCTTCAATCGTTGTAAAATGTTTGCTCTTCCATTTCAGTGTGGTGGTTGCGTGCGGTGTGAGAGGCTGGGCTTCTGCTGAGGAGGTTGACTGAGAAACAGTTCTGTCCCAGATCCATTGTATGACTTTGGCAAGCTAAAGTGCTACTGTGTGCCTCATTTTCTTCATCGGCATGCGCCTTCTAAAAGCTACTCTTTCTTTTCCCACTGTCCTTTCTGAAAGTCTTGATTGCTATAGGTGAGAAGTGATCTGGTGTTTAAATTCAAATGATTTCCACTAGAGCATTGCCTCTGCTATGGGAGAAGTTAGGACCACAGCTCCACAAGATGGTGGTAAACAACTTGTGTCTTAAAGTTAGCAGTGGGCACTTGACCCCTCACCCTGATGCAGTGTGCACTTCAGGATCACAGAGACATGCAAAGGTTCTCACCGGAATCTGGAGTGCTGAAAGCATTCAGGTCACGTTTCCAATGTAGCAGAGCAAAGCCAGACTTGACATGTGTCAAATTCATACAAAAAGAAAACTGGATTATGTAAGCTTCATTATTATTTTTTTACTATTAATGTGTATGCATCTCATGTAATTGTGGCATAAGCTGATGTTAATTAATTCCAAATAGCCTGTTTAACTAGAAAGTTTATGTTGTATTTCATTACTGTAGGAGGCTCTGGCTTTCCAGTTTCCTCAAAATGAAACAATTTTCTTTTCAAGTGTACATAACTGAAGTCAAAGAGACATAATATTCCCAACTGTATAAAACAGCCTGTGGCAACTAGGTTAGAGCTGTCAGTTTTACACATGGGGTGCCTGACAAACATATTATACATACAATTCAAGGCTGACCTTATACTGCACCTGAATTTAAATCTGTGTACTGCACTATGCTTTATATCCTAAATAGGCTGTTAATACTCTCTTGCAGCCCTTCTCTTTTATAATGGGCTGTAACTGCAAAATCTAAATTGTCACGAGCAGCAGCCAGAAGGTAACACCATAAAATTAGTTAATTTTAACATAAAGATTCCAAATCACTGCTACACACATTTGAAAAATACTTGCTTTTAAGCACTTGAGTGCTTGCACACAAGAAGAATGTTACACAGAGATCCACCATATTTTCCAGTGTTTTCAAATGTCTGGTGTCTGGAAAACACAAGGAATGAGAAGACAGTCAGCTTACAGGGCTGGGAACCTTTAAGACAGAAATTCAGCTTTGAAAGAAGCTCAGAGAGTGAAAAATTATTTCAATGAATCTTTTCTCCAAATGTTGCTGCATGAGCAGCTGTATACAATGGGAAAGTCATAACAATCCCTGCAGATCATGGTGTTCAGCTGCACCTCCTCTCAGGGCTATCACACGGACTGTGGTGCAGCTGAGAGGCTTTGCAGACAGGCGGTGGTGTGAGGTTGTGTGGTCTTTACTGGGACATGTGCCCAAAGTCAGCATGCCAGCGCATGAGCAGGGGGTGTGCCTAACACAGCAGTGGACTCCTGCTGATGCAGAGGTGGTGAGTGTTTTATCCCTGAGCTCTTGCACATCTTTGTGGGCAGTAGGCTACAAGCAGTCACTATGCAAGTGGATGAGGGCTCTTGTTCATGTAATGTGGAGGATAGTTTGCTAAGCTATCCTAGCTGAAATAACGTGGGGGTTTACTAAAACCTCTTAATCCATCTGTAAGATCATCTCCTTCAAACTAGAAATTCCTGGTTCTGCTTGCTTGGGGGAGCTGAGATACTAGCCAGTGCTTTCAAAAGATGTAGTAGCGTCATTTGCAGAGGATGAAGATCCAGTGCCAAACTCCTGATGACTTCGGCAGGTTGGAATTTCTACTGTAACTTTAATGAGAGCACAGATATATGCACGACCCACAGAGCAAAGCAGAGTGCTTCCCCTGCTCCTGTGCTGGGGAAGTGATCATTTACTTCCTCTTTTATTATGACTGGAAGATTTTCAAAGTCTTTTCAAGGGATGGTGTAACTGCAGACATTGGGTGGGGGGGGGGGAAATGAGAAAGGGGAAAATGTGAGCAATTTACTGCAGCTCAGTGTAAACTTCTGTAGGGTATACAGAAGGCTAAGAAGGGAGGACAGATGTTGAGGCCACTGCTCTACACGTGGGCAATCAGGCATCTTGTTTGACTCTCTTTTTCTCTCCCCACCTTATGCCTCAGCCCCAGGCAGCAGAATTTCAAAGCTCAAGTGTGTGTGGATTCAACATGTCTCAGAAACGGTTTCTGCCCACCTATGGTCACATAGGAAAACTCTTTTTTCTAGAGTAGGTTTAGGATGTTAGTGATACAGAATTTAAACACTGCCTGTCCTGAATGCAAGCTTGCATTTCATTGTGTCACTTAGGGACAACCAGGGCAGGTCTGGGAAGTGCTTCGGGCTCAAGTTTTGTTATGGCAGGTCAACACTGCTGTAGTATCAGCACATCAATCCAACAGCCTAATAAATAGAAATGTGAAAGGAATCACGAATTGAAGGGGGTCCATCTTCCTTCCATCTCTGTAGCCTCTTCCCAGGAGATTTGGTCCGTTAGCCCAGTGCTGTAACACTGCACACTCAGTAACTGTGTCCTTGCTCAAAATGCAAACAAATTCTGGTGCTTACTTTAAAGCAGTATGTCTCTTATCTTCCCTGTGCTTGCTGCTGCAGAGCTGTGCTGTTTGCATGTCAAATCACCCCCTCACTTCTGCTCCGAAGAATAAACAAGAGAAAAAAAAGAATTTCATTCAGCCAAGATAAGCTCAGGAGAGGTCCAGAGCAAAGAGTCTGATTTCAGACTGACCCAGGCAGTGGGGAGGTTCAGATCAAGATCTCAGCCAGAGCTCTGTAAATCAGGCTTGGCTTTTTAGCTTGTTTCCAATCCACAACAGGAGCTGGTTGGGTTTGGCTTCATGCCCTGTCTCTGTGAGCTCAGACTATGCCTGGCACCTTGAGCAACAATGGAAAAAAAGACTGCTTTTCTTGGCATAAACAAATCCTTTTGGAAATGTTTTCAGGCATTTCAAACTGTTTGGAAGTATCCCATTTCAATCTGTAGATTCTCTTTGTTATTCTCCTACATGCTCCTGTCAGGCATTATGCCTAATAGGTACCATTTCTTTTTAAATTCCTTTGGAAGTAAAATCCTTAGAATGACTGGTTTTGTTTCCTTTGATTTGTGTAGTTGCCACTGATTGACTCTTGTCAGACTTCCTAAATCTGGCTGCTATACTTGCTAGAGCAAATGGAGACTAGGGCATGGTGTAGCATGTATATCGTTCTAGCTAATGAAATGATTTCACACCAGTGGTGCTTTACTAACAAACACTACTAATTCATTGAGTGGATTAATTTCTATAACTGATTGCCAACTTTCTTAGCTAGCTTGTGCTCAGAAACTTTTAACATAAGACTCTTTCTCTCCTTCCTCTGGAGACATCTATCTTGTATGCATTATGAAATGGGCACGGCCTATTAAGGTATTCTTCCCTGCTTGGATATGACAGATACTCTCAAAGGAACTAAACTCATTTCTGCACAATGTGCTGGAGACTTGAAGAAGTAAACTATAATTCATCTTCCCTGAATAGCACTTCTCAGTTCAGTGCCTAAGCTGGATCACCTTCCTGTGAACTTTGCCAATGGATGTTTATTTGCTAAGCCAAAGCCATATGGGTTTATTTTCGTAATATACAAATAATTTTGTAGATAATGTTGAAAACAAAAAATGTTATCACTGATTTCCTATAAATTAGATATTGCCATTGAAAAAAAATTGACTACACAGATTCTTTTGCATTCTCGCATATTGACTTTTAATTATGCACTGTTTAATAAAACAAATATCAATGTCTTTCCCATCAAATGATAGGTAAAGTATACAGTCTCTATCATGACTGATTTTCTTAGCTCATCCTCTAGATTTTGTGAGTTGAATGGAAATGCAGAATCTCAGATTTGTGTTGAAAAGAAAAAAAAGAAATGAAGGAAGCTTCTAATACTCAGTAACATTCCTACTTAAAGGAATGCTTTGTGGAAGATGGGTTAGATGTTTGGTTGGCACTAATTTAGCTGGCATGGTCAATTGGACTGTTTAAACTTGTTCTGTTTATCACAACAAGATTTTTTCAAGATGCCATTATGCTTCATATCCTCCTGTAGGAATCTTGTTTTGTAGGCTGAGGTTTTGGCTTAGGATAGGAAGTATTCACCTGTCTTGTATGATCAAAAAGATAAAAATCCCTGGGTGTTAAGCATCAGTTCTCCTGGTAGGATTAGTATGCTAGTGTTCATAGATGCGTACTAACCCTCAATGCTAGTAGGTAAAAGGGCAAGGAAGTGTAAGTGATTCCTTTGGGCTTCTTCAGTAGCACATAGTTGTTTAAACAGCTTCCCCTCTTGGTCAGATTATCACTTAAGCAAAGTCATGTTACTGTTGCTCAGGGAAGAGCCTTTGTCCCTAGAGATGAGCAAGCACTGAAAACAAGACCTGTTCACTGTCCCAACTGTCAGCTTCCCAAGTGTGAGCAGGCTGGTGTCTGCTGAATACCAACCCCAGCATCCCTCTGAATAATACAAGCTTTCTGCTCTGAAGCTCAAGGCTATGAGATGATCTCGCAGCTCAGTGCTTCTCTGCATGTTCCTTACCTAGTCCTGACTTTAGCAGCTTCCCTTGTGCTACACAGAGATATTCCCCCTTTGCAAAACAAGAGGAGAAGTCACAAATACAGAGAAGTTAGTTTAGGAAGATATGTTAGAAAACTAATAACTTCTGGTTGCCCTTCTGCATGTGGCAGTATTCTGGTTTTGTGGTTTCTAGCCTGCTTTTGCTTATCCTAAGATTCCTCTTGAGCCCACCATTTCCCTGTAGCAACAACTGTAATTCCTCAACCTATGTCTAACATTGTAGCTTAAAAGCACAAATAAAATTAAGCTATTATGAGAATGTTATTCACATACAAAACTGTGGGCTGAACGACTTTCCATGTGTTTTATTTGCTAATTAATCTGGAAGCTTCCCAGAGTTTATTTTAAAGAGTCCAGTTTATAGACACGTGCACCCAGCAGAGTAGTCTGTGCTAAGGCATATGTTTAGAATATATGCATGGAATTGCTTTATGTGCATATAAAGCATAAATGTTGTGTTCTCCAGGTTGTAGTGTGGTGCTGTACTAAAATCCTGCCAACAGAATGAACAGTAGTTATTAGTACTTAAACTTTGTTACAGTGTAAAAAATACTTATCTTTAGTCTCTGCTCACCTCTGCATGACATCGGAGGGGGAGGCCCAGGAGTCCTAAAACATTTCCATTTGCTGTCGCATGAAACACACTGACTATTTTCCATTGCTTTCACTGCCAAGCAAGCTGGTGGTAATTAATTCTTTGAAAAACAACCTTTTTTTTCAAGTGGCAGAGCTGTTCCTTTAACAACTCCTGTTAGAAAGTTACGGGCACTTAGAACCATAATGGAAAGATTTCCCAAACCTCCCTTTGTGATAGAAGTTTGACTTTTAGACATAGTGGGTGGGTATCCATACCTTCCAATTTTAAGGGGAGTTTGTCTTGTTGCTTCACTTTAGATTCCTTCTGTAGGTGATGCTAACTTCCTCAGATATGATTCAGATCAGAAATAGACTAAGCCACCTTTTGGCTTAGTCTATTTGCATTTTTTTCTAGGGCTGTAGAAGGTACATGATATTACTTTAGTTATACCACAGAGACCTCAGATAGACAATACTGAGCTGAGCTGGGAGGAGAGCAGGATCCATTGTGTGTCCAAGGAAAATTTATCCCATTCCTTGATTGGGTCAGAGTCAGAACTATACTAAGCAAGGAATAGGAATTGCCTTCTTGTTTCAGTGGGCACCAAGAAAAATATACCTTTAAACCCATTTGTAGACAGATGTGCAGTTTCCAGTGAATTAGAAACCATTAACTCTATCTGTGAATCCTGGCATCGGGAAAGTACCTGTATGAGGTGTGCACATATTTTAAAGGATAAAGTTGGAGCAGTAGAGGTTCCATTGAAATCAAATCCTTGCCTTCCAGAGTTGCAGTTTGCTGAGTAATAAAAGTGGCATGCAGATAGTTTATTAAGACAGTTAATTAGTTGGCTGTTGCCAATTGCATGTTAATTTACTATTAATAATTGTTATTCAATAACTCCAGGACAAATGCAAGTAGAAATAGTGCTCTAGATGCATAGGTGTAAATCGTTCAATGTCATTCTTGGCTGGATGAGTTAATACTCACTGCTGTAGTCTCTGGTACCATGGAGAACATCTATTCAGTGATCAAACTGAGATGTATGTATGTCATGAGATGTTCTGCTGCATGCCTCCAAGAGATGCATAAGCCACAAAGAGCTGAGGATTAGCCAGATATGTAGCAACGTATCTTTGCTCTAGCACTACAGTGTATGCATTTAGGCTAAGAATTCCAAGTTCAGCCCTTACAGCCAGCAAACCTAGGCAGGTGCAGGACACATATCAGCGAGAACAGCTGGTTTAGGGCTAATGAAGGAACATTCCAAGAACTGGGACTTCCGTGCCTAATAGTTTCCTTGATGATGTTGAACTTGTACAACACAGGTGCATTAAAGCATTTAGAAGCTGGATTCCCTGTGGTTTTGACTGTGCTTTTCTAAAAGTGGCAGCTTATGTGTGCTTCCATGTACAACAGAAAACAATGGAAATATCTCAAGAAGTGGTCTCAAGAGGCTGAATCATATCTCCAGCAGAGATATATACCACTTTTCCTTATTGACCTTTAATATAGCTTCCCTGGCACTCTGCAATCAATGTAATCTTTTCACTATCATCATAATGGCCATTATCCTGAAGACAACAGACAGAAGTGGAAGTGGTACTAAATTAGAAAAATAGCTGAAGGATTTCTTTGTTTTCTTTATGGATTTCTTATGAGGTTTTTTCCCTTATTTTCCATCTTTTTTCTTCCCTGAAGTAAAAAACATTCTTATGCTGAAGCAAGCAGTTGGCCCCATTAATATTACACACTTTCTTCTGTTTTACTACGTTGCAACAGTGCAGTATTATTTAGGGAAAAATACAAATGCATAATAAACAGATCTATACAATCATTACTGAACTAAAATAGCAGTTAGGAAAGTATTTCCATTGTGAAAAATAGCCCTGTTAAGACTCGCTGTCTATTTGTAATGTTGCAATGTAACTCAGATAAATTGGTGCCCAGGAGTGTGACATTTCAAAAGCTTGAAAATACACTACATTTTTCTGATACCCCATTTTTGTAATTCTGCTAGCTATTTTGCAGTAGCATGAAGCAATTCCTCTATGCCCAGGCAGTTCAATTAGAATGTTGTAGATGTTGTCAGAAAGACTCAAACCTAAGTGCCCCTGAGCAATGGTTGTGATTACACAAAGTATCCTGTGCCCCTTCTCCCTAGTAATTGACATTTCTGGTCAGTTGCGTGCAATGCTATTAACTAACTATTAAAGTAATGACTCATTTGTCTTGTAAACTTTGTATAGTAAACCCTCCCATTTGGAGTTAGACATGCATTTTTTAGTAAACAGGGGTTAATAGATGAAGACTTCTGCAGGGACAAAGGCTCTTTTTCCATTAAGTGTTTCTACTGACCTAAGCAAAAGTTCACCAGATTCTGGAGAATGATGTAGCGCAGCCTAGTAATGCTACCTGCTTATCTGTCATTATTCATAATACAGATCAAGAGTTCAGGAGCTATCAGAAATCCTTAGTGAATTGAGGCTGTGGAGTAAGAAGGAGAGAAGAAGATCGGGCACTGACGTGGCTGACCTTTTGTTAGGTAAGAATCCCAGCTACCTAAGGGCTGGTCAAGCAGTACTGCACTTGGAAGGGCAGAATTCAAAAGCATTTGAGAATTTAGGTGTGCAGACAAAAGCCTAACAAAACACACAAACACCCCAAGATTCACCAAAGTTTGTCTTTCATCCCTCACTGGGTTAGGCATTTTTACAGACTGTGTGTGTGACTATAATCATAATCATAACCGCACTTAGAGGGGGTTATTTGGCACAGTGGGAGTGGAGCAGTGTATTGGGGCAGTTGGGGCTGCAGCCTCTCCATCTGCCCGCTGTGTGGCTGGGGCATTACTTGGGACTAGATTCAGTTTGGTCCCCTGAATCATTGTGTGTTTCATTGCTTCATGAATCCCTTTCGCATCATTGTGTGGTTCATTGCTTCAAACTTTGAAGTCCTGGCAGAGGCTGGAGCACTTTTGACATCTGTGGTTCTGTGTGAACCAGGCCATGATGCACCAACTGTGGATGAGTCAGGGATTCACTACTGTTCCGCATCAGACACAGTCCGCTGCACCCTTAAGTATCTAAATGTATGGACTCCCTGGATAGGACCCATAGCAACCATGGAGGTTTAAGAATTCAGTTCACTATCAGTGCAGGAGTGCTGACCACATCATATTTCAGACTGTAAGCAACAGGCTTCTGCTCTGGTCCCACAAACCATCCATGGGTTCAGCGGATACAGTTCTTGGAGCAGCCAACCTTTGGCCTGAATGATAAGATTGCAGGCCCTTATCCTCAATGCTACCCCAGTTGCCTAAATAATTGCAGTCTTCACAGCTTTTCCCTGTCTTTCCTTCACTGACTTTGTGCAAAAGAAAGATGATTTGTGCCCACTTAGGAGAAGTGGATTTACTTCCTGCTTCTGCTGCAGTTTTCAGACAATGGCCTTGATTTCCTTGTTCTGAAATGGGGCAATAAGATGTTTTCTGATCTATCTATCTAGTTAACATTGGAAGGACAAGAACATTTTACTACTGTGTGTGCACCTGATGCTCAGCACAACAGGCTACTGATTTTGCAAAGCATAGCGCGAACTGTTTTGTTAACCCCCAAAGTCTTCTGAAGCCAAGAAATGGTAAATACTTTTTAAAGGTGAGCTATGACAAGCCTGTTCCCATTAGTTTTCTGATTTTCTACTAGAAGTTTGCACTGGCTCCTATGAAAAATGGTTACTGGTGGTAAATGTTTAAAGTCCTCTTGATAACAGGCAACAGTATATTTTTGCAATATGGAAATTGATTCACTAGTATGATGATCAGGCTTCATAGCAGTTCAAGTCAGAAATCCAGTTCCTAGTGATGATAAATAGCAGTTGGGCACAGTCTGGTTTTAAAGTCTTTAAAAATCTCTGCATGTGACTTAACATCAGGGTATGAGACAGCATGACTGAATGCAGATTTGGTATTTTAACCCAGAGGCTTAAATGTCATAATGCAGCATCATATGCTGCTATTACTTAAGAGACATTTGAAAGCTTGGAGATGACAATATAAAATAAAATTATAGAGTATGCTTTTGACAGTTTCAGTTTCATGAATCAGAACACGTTCTAATTCTTTGAACTACAGTTGTGATGTTTCACTTTGGATCACTTAATCTCCTATTAAGTAGCTGTCTTATCCTATTTTTCTCATAGGTATTCACCCAAATGACATCAGCATCATTGTCTAGATCAAATCAAACACTAATACTGAGTTGTTCCTATGTATACTTTAGCAGGGGCTGCCCACACAATCTGGTATAAAGAAAAGACTAATAGTTTCTGCTTTGTATCTATCTCAACTTTCATTTGACCTTGAGTTTTGCCTCAGAGGAAAATATTACCATTTTCTGTTGACAAAAGCAGTGTCATGAAGTCTGGGGGAAAAAAGCAACATTGACAGATATATTGAATTAGAATTATAAAACAAGCACACAGCAGTTCCTAAAATTGCTGTTGGCATATGTTAAATATCTAGTGTGCCACTTGAAAATCTATTATCATAGGCTTCTGCTAAAAAGATCTGTTATTGTTATCATTATTGTGCCTGCAGCCTGTTAAACAATCATGAGATGAGAAGCTTGCAGATTTTTCTAGTGCACATGAAGGGTTAAATGAGATTTTACCCACTAAATCCAATTCAAAACAGAACAATTTGCCAGATCTGGAATATATTCCAATTCAGCTTCTAAGGATGTTGCCACTTAGTCTCTCCACTGTGGTTCAAGATCAATTTGGGATCTGTATCTGAATCCCTGTCTAATGGGAGTTGTAACAAATGGTCACAGAATATACAGACATTACCCTCCATCAGAGATAAAAGCCAACCACACCACCAAACAAACAAATAAACAACCTGCAACAGAGTTCCTCCAACAAAGTTATTCAGGGGATAATAGTACTACAGAGAGCAGTTATTCTTATTGTTGTTATAATCATTGTGTCTGCAGCCTGTCAAATACTGACAGGCGCCTCTTTACCTTAGTAAAAGGGAAACAAAATGATCAGATTGCAAAACTCGTAGACTTTGATATCTGATCATGTCTAGACAGCCTATGTCCCTGCCTCTTAAAGACAGTCATCAAATGCTTTGCATCAATAATTTGATATGTTGCTGTTTTCAAGATGTCACCTCCTTGGGTCCCAAGTGTCTGCCTCTTCTGTACTCACTGTTTTTAGGTAATAATGAATGCTCGCTTCTGTTTAGTCTTAATAACCACACAGAACAAGCTGCTTCAATATCTGAAAAAAACTGCATCACAGATTAATCAAGTGCAGAACAAAGCCGATTTAAGTGTATGACAGCCAGTAAAGTTGTTTGTGATGCATTATGCAATCTCTCCCCTTTTCTGCTCTGTGCTAAATACTATCACTGGCTGTAGAGATGGAGAAAAATTAGAAATCAAGTTCTCTGGGAGTTTTTACTAAAGTGTAAAACTGGGTTTTTATACATTAAATACAATCCTTTAATAGAAGTCCTAAAATTTCAGAGGGTTATTTAAGAGACTACATGCTTTGGAGAACTGAAGGAGCTGAAAATTGATCTATAGATGCTTTGGATGTGTTAGGTGCCTTGCAGGCAGTCGTAGTGCAAATTTCTCATACTACAAATGCAATCGAAGTCTGTGTTTGAGTAGAACCAAACTATTTGTGGTTGAACTGTAATGAACTTCCCTTAGCTCAGCAGCGCACTTGTTGGGCTTTTAAATTGTGCGGTTGTAGGAAATAGTTGAGTTATATGCAGCAGTTTTGCATCAGCCCATCAGTGCAGGAGGAACTGACCAGAGCTACCATTCATTTCTCTTTGGTTTTTATATTGGATATGAAAAAAAAAATAGTTGTAATATTAACTATTTCTCTTGGTTCTGATTACTCTCAGATTACATTTAACTCTATCTTGTGTCTGTTCCACAAATCTATGTCCCTGAAGTATTTATGAAAGTAACACAGGGTATAAAACTGACAAATTAACGCTGATAGATATGCAGAGAAAGTGATGGTTCTGAATATAGCACATTGTAGTTATGAAGACCTCAGTATAGAAATGATCTCCTGAGTAAAATCTATATGAGATAGATAGAAGTTGCTACACAGAGAATTAGCTTATTGCACGCCATAGATTTGAAACCGTCTTTCTTGGATGGCAGTGGAAAACTTCAATATACTCACATGAATTATAAATGATGTCTGATTCTCTTGTTGAATTAGGTACTGTATGTTTTTCTAACATAGGCCCTTTAGCCTTTAAAAAGCTGCATTTTGTATGTGCAAAGGTGAAAGATCTGCCTTTGGATATGTTTACTGTTGTCAATGCTGTTGTGTAAATTGTGTACCCTGCTGTAAATGTTTTTGTTTTAATTGGGAGAGCCAGAGATATTCCCTTAATGTGGGAATGAAGTCATGGCTTTTAAACAATTAGTTTAGAGATGGAATTGATTTGGAAGAAATAATGCCTGTGAAGATGAAGTATATGAGACCAGAATTGATTCAAGGCGACAATTCCTAAATAGTTCAGACATTTTGGTGCCTTGAAATGAACATCTTTTCTGTCAGTTCAGAAATAGAATAACATACAACAAAGCAGATCAAAGCCAAGGAATCATCACTTTGCTTTTTGGATTCTCAGCAGTGATATCATTTATATTATGTTAGACATCTTAGTTTTGTTTTTATTTCAAAACAATACATACACCCTGGAAGTGCCTGTTGCTAGCCTCAGACATTAACCTTTCATCATAGTTATAGTAATGTGCTCAGTACATGAATAGCTGGATAAAATTCACAAGGCTATGTGACACAAGGTGCTAGACAAAAAGGTCTTTCAGATCCTATGGTGCTATGAACTTACTGCTTCTTCTTGGCAGAAAGAAGCAGTCAGGATTCCAGTTAATTCATCAAAACAACAGAGCATATAAATTTGGCATTCGCTTCCTAAGAGCTGGATTCCACTGACTTTTCTTGTGCTGAATAGAGCCTTCACAGCACTGTGTAAATGAAGTTATGTTGGTATAGCAAGGTGCGTGGGTCCTCACTCTGCTGCCGACCTGTGCCCAGGCCTGCAGACCTGTGCCCAGGCACCAGATTCTGCCATTCCCATCTGCAGGAGTGACAGAGAATCTGACTTAAACACTGAAGTGTTGCAACTAGACACAAATGTACCAGCAGCTTCTTATTAAGATCAAGCCTGAAGATTTTGGCACTTCCTAGATCCCATCACAATATTAGTTAAGTGAAGTGGCTGCTTGTGGTGCTGTATCTGTACTTCCTGGAAAGCACTGCCCTCAATAAGAACAGCACAAGACTGTGAGTAATAGAACTATAGACAGGACATTAGCCAGACTAACCTAGCAAAGGTCAGTCAAGGATAAAGAAAGCCTGGCAGACTACTTGGTGTAAGAATTATTTTATACAAGAAGGACTTAACGGGAAATAGAATGACTTTGCTGAAAGAACAAGCTGATAAGGATGCAGTGAAAATAGTGATTATGTGTGCCAAGAACAGAAGGTGGTCCAGACTGGAGCGTGCCAATGGGAATAAGCTTTACTATGTTCAGACCCATGCCAATGTGGGAAGGCTGTACACAGACTCCAGCAAATCTGAAGGATGTTTACCTGGTTAAAAAATGTGTATTCTCAGAACTGGGTTGCTCTAAAAACAGTCTGGTTCCAACCCTCGCAGTGTCGGTCTTTCAAGTATGTCAAAACTAAATCTGAATGACAAACCAAATACATTTCCTATCTGATGGCACAGCACAGGTCGTTTTCACAGATCAAAACATAAGGCTTGCCCTCAAGCAAGTGTGTGAAGAGGCCATCATAGAGTCTGGTCAGTTCAGTGGCAGCCAGGGGTAGTGTTGACTTCACATGGAAGACATCCAGGGGCTACCCATGCGAGGGATTCCCAGAGGGCCTGAATGAAAGGGAACAGACATTCAAGAGACCTGTGATCATTTAAAAGAAACATGAGTTTCAAAAGGGTACCTAAGATTGGCACTGTGCCTATACAAACTAAAAAGGAGTCAAATAAGGAGAAAATTGACTGCAACATCACCTTATCTAAGCTCTGACAGAGCACTTTTACATCACAGATCTCAAAGCATCTTAAAAAGGAAGATAATTATCATTATGTCTGTTGCATAGCTTGGGAAACCCAGGCAAAGAGGAAATACTGTTTGCCTATTCTTACGCAAAGTTGAGTCTAAAGCTGGAAAAGATGTGTTTCCTAATTCAGTCCATGCCTGCTGTCATGTGACCCTGTCCTGGGTTCAGCAGTAGCAGTCATTTTTCTCCTTCTTAGCAGCTGGTGCAGTGCTGTGGTTTTGACTTTTGGCCTGGGATCAGCGCTGATAACACCGATGGTTTCAGTTGCTGCTCAGTAATGTTTACTGTGACCAAGGACTTTCTGAGCCTCATGCTCTGCCAGGGAGGAGGGGAAGCTGGGAGGAAGCAGAGACAGGACACCTGACCCCAGCTAACCAAAGAGGTATTCCATACCGCAGCATGTCACGTCCACTATATAAACTGGGGGCAGTTACCTGGAAGGGCTGGTTCACTGCTTGGTCGGGCTGGGTATCGTTGGGTGGGTGGCTGTATTCTCTCCACTTGTTATTTCCCTTTTTATTATTATCATTGGTGGCAGCAGCTGTGATTTGTGTCATACCTTAGTTACTGAACTGTTCTTATCTCAACCCGTGGGAGTTACATTCTTTTTATTCTCCTCCCCGTCCCTCTGGGAGCAGGGGCAGGGCAGGAAGGAGGGGGAGTGAGACTGCAGCTGGGAGGCTGGGCTTAAATCACAACAGACCCTTAAGTCACAGATGAATGAACTGTAAAGTACAGGAGAACAAGTTTATGAGTATTTGAGTCATGTTTATAATCTTGAATTGATATTTTTGCACGTTGATCTCTCTTCTTACTGTACCCAGCTGCCTTTCATTTTCTGCTGCCTGTATTTCTATGGGGGTTTTTTCATAGTCATGATTCACTTTAGCTCTGCTAATATTTTTACGGAAGTTGCTCAATCTTTGTTCTGCATTCTTTTGATGATTCTGTGCCAAAATCAATTATAAATATCAGAAAATGATGGGGTTTTAAAATACAAATTATAAGACGAATTCCATGTTAAAGTAGGCTGATTAAAATAAAGTAACCAGAACAATGTCTATTTATTCTAGGAAAGATTTCAGCTTTTTGATTAGTACTAGTGCCATTTTCAAACTTCAGTTGTGCAAATTCAAAGTCTTCATGTAGACTTCATGTCTTTTTTACAATGTAAGGCACCCAGTGCTGTTATTTCTTAGTGGCAGAGCAGCCTGTTGAGTAATCCTGCACCCTTAAAGGGAACTGATAGGAACTGATGGACCGTTGCAAATGAAGACACAGAAGAAATGTTTTTACAGAAGAGAAAACATGGAGTGTAATTGTAAATATTGTGTCAGAAAGTTACTGCTTACTTTAGTGAAGGGACAGTGATCCATCCTGTCACATGGCGTGCTACGGATATGTATAGCTGACATAAGTGTGTGCACACAGACCACCCTGAACATTGCACAGAGGGGTAGACACCATTTGTGGTTCAGGACTCTTTAATTACGGATTGTAGCATCATTAAAGTAGCTCATCTGGGTTTCTTTTGCTTCAGCCCTTTTGCCCATGGAGAATGGTGCTGGTGGGAAAATTACACTCTTGTTTCAGCCTGCATCTGTCAGGTTGGGGCAAAACTATTTTTAGTAAGGAAAAATTCTCCCTGAAAGCTGAAAAATATCACATTTTTCCTTAGAAAATGAGTTCTGCTCATTCAACCAGTTAGAACATCTGAAGAGTTTGACAGCACAAATCCTTGTTACACACGCGGGTAGGTGTGTCAGTCCTGCTCCATGCTCCTGACAAATACACTGAAGGGGCTCTCTGAACTGAGACCTATAGGTGGATTTGCACTGTAACATAATAGGGTACATCGGGCTGGAGTAAGGGGCAAACAGCAAATGAGTGACCATAGACTTTGGCAGCAGCAGCCGCTTCTCTTAGTGTACTAAAGGAAGAAATGGAACTAAAGCTTTTGTCACTTAGGAATGCAGGAATACTTGGCTCTGTCTCCTGAATGGGTGAGAGGGTAACTGTAAGAAGGAATGACAGAAGGCCCTGACACTTGGAGTAAGCAAGAACATCTGAGCTCTTTGGAACAGATTTCACTTAAAGCACCTTTGGTATTTAAAGTACGTGATCATACTTTAGTCAAATTAGAAACAGATAGCTCCCTTTTTTTTTGTCTTTATTCACTTCCAGACTTGTCAGAAGATATAAGAAGAGTCAAGAGATGACATAATAAGTCTTGTCAGGGTCATATGTTTGCGCAGTGTTAAATACTAGTGAAGTCAATACTCGATCATAACATTTAAAGCAGCAATTTGTGTTTCAACAAAATTCACCTTTTAAAAAATGAAAAGGGGACTGATTGCCTGTGGGTTTATGAAGGACTTACTGAAACTTCAGAAAAGGTTGCTAGGTTGAAATTTGCCTCTGCTGATAGTGAGTTGATTTTGGTTCAGTATGACGAAGCTACACATCAGGATTCAGCAATTCTTTAGCCTCTTGGCAACTGAGCAAAGATATTTGCTATTCTGTACTTTTGCTGGCTGAGGGGACACACATGTAATCCTCACCTCACTGGGGCTCTGGAGCAGGCCTGTTTGTTCTGCATGGTTGGAAGGCTGCTTGTGCAATAGTCCATAAGCAAGTGGTATGAGCTAAGTATGAAGAGAGAATAGATGGAGGTTTCGTGCTTAAGGAAGAAGAAAGGAACATTGGGAAGTGCTGTGGTGAGGGCAGTACAATTCGTAATTGATCCCCATACTCATGGAGCTGTGCATGGCAGCTAAAAAAACAGTACGTGGAAATCTTTGTGGTATATTCTTTCACTAAATATTTCTTCTTAATTCAGAACATGGTTTAGAGACCTCCTTCCATTTCTGTTGTATTTGTCCTTTTGCATTAGCAAACAACTACTTTGCCTTTGCCATTATCCAGTTTTTCTGTTGTTGCCTCTTTTCCTTTGTATTTAATGAATCACATGAACTAAATACAAGAAAACTGAATGTATATAGTGCAGAAAATACAAAGTATCTCAAATAGCTTTACATAAAAGAATATTTAGGAGCTTTAAAAGTGAACTGCATTTAGGGTTGGAAAAGCCAGCCTAAAAAGATAAGATTTCAATTTTGTCTTAAATGAATTAACTGAATCTGCATTTCTGATGTCAAGTAGAAGCATATTCCATAGCTCTCATGAACTGCAAGCAAAAGCCCTACAGCTAAGAGAATTTAATCTGAATCTTTTATTTTGCATTTTTGGGGATTTTTCAAACTACGTTTCTTTTCATACGTTCTGAAATCTTTGTGGCTTTTCGATTTTACGGCTTGCATGGTTATTCCCCACAACTGTCCTTACATTCCAAATCACTAAATGAAACAGTCTTCTGGAAAAATATTGTTAAAACGATAAATAGCTTTGAAATGACAGCCATGATTCATTGGAGCAGAATAGTTTTAAGTGGAAAAGTTGCTTCCTGTAGTGCTTTCTCCTTGGAAAAAAGCCCTACACATTCAACAGAAGTGGTCCACGTGATGAATGTATATGGATGCACTTATAATTATGCACCAAGAAAATAAATGTAAGTGAAAGTAGATCATTCAGGAGCTTTCAGTTCTGGGTCTGCTGCTATAGTCTAATATGTAGGGTTGTTAACCCAACATACAGGGATGAGGAGCTGATGGGAAGAAAGATTTTATGTCTAAGATTCAGGAGATCTACATTCGTTCCTGCCTTGTCATGTTCTGTCCTCCACTGCCAGTTGCCAATGTCCAACAGTTCATCCTTGCCTTCTTTTTGTCTGTTTGATATGCTTCACTTACAAGCTTTTCTTGGGCAATGGAGGTCTCCTGTGTGACTGTTGGATGTCAGGGTGGAGCTGAAATGGAGAATTTCCTTCAGAACTGATAGTATATTTCTATTGCTATGATATGTTTCTCTCCCTGCTTCTGGCAGTAATCAGCATGTAATCTCAGAGTATGCCTTCACTGCCATGAATACACAGCTTCTAAGCATATCTAAGGTAGCTTTAAACCACCTAACCTGAGTGTTGAGACTATTGTAGACTCTATCAGTAGGGTTCATTTAACAGCCCAGGAACAGGTGCTTAGCATGAGCTGAGGTGCTTTTGGGACTACCACAGTTGTCTCCCTGAGACAGCTAGTTTAACAGTTGTTTAAATGTATTGTCTGAACTGCAAGGAACACACGTAAACATGTGCCTTTGGTGTGGCAGCCATAGGCTCATCCATCCAAAGAACTGATGGCCCCTTACTTTGCTAACTTTATCATTGCAACCAGCTGCAGGAGACAAAGCCAATGAGGGTCTGAATTCTCAGAAATGTTTTACTTATGCTTGTATATTTCCATGTATAGCCATGAGTGCCATCAAAATGGTAAGAACTCCTCAGTTCCTTGTGTTACTCAGTCCAGAGTAGAGGGAATAATAAACCACTTCCTCTCTTCCCCCAGGTCGTGTGCTGGCAGTGTTGGAGGGGTTTCAGTAAGCGTAGTGAGGTTAGGGACCAGAGAACAACTGCTCTCTGCAGCACGCTTGCCAGGTGCCGGCAATGATCCAGGTAGGCATTCGTGCCAACTGTAATGCCTTGCAGGGAGGGAATACTGCTCCTGGCGTAGACACAATATGTGTGGGCACATGGTTGTGAAAGGGCAGATGCTTGGGGCATTTTTCAACTTGGCTGCCTCTTCCAGATTTCCGGCAGCTGTTATTAATATTTGAGTAACGCTACTAGCATGCTCCATTTGGACTCAGCCAAGCTGTCTCCTCTGATTTCTCTCGTGCAAACTCCTAAGCCGTGTGCTTCTTTACTACAATGTTCAGCCTCCCCTAAAGCCAGGATGGGGCTGAGAGCATGGGTACGATTTCCTGGGCATAGGTTAGAGCAGGCTTGCAGTTGCTCTACCATCTGTTAGCAGGAGCCCCCAAACTCCCTGCTCCCTCCTGCAGCCCAAAACCAACATCTGTTCTAGTGGGCATATCTAGTGAGGACTCTCAATCATCACCAAAGAAGACACCAGTCTGCATTGTGTGGAACAAACCGAATAGAACATATCCTCTGTGCAACCTTTTCCAACTTTGCTTCTAGCAGGGGAAAGTCCATTTCTGCTCCGTTTGATTGCAAAGTCCCAGGAAAGGTTGTTGGTGAGCAGAAGAAAGGACAGTGTGGTTCTGTGGCTTTCTCCTCAAAAAGCTGAGCTGGACTTCCAGATGATTTACAATATGTGTTGTTCAGTTTTGGTAAAAAGCTGCTAGCAGAACTTGTACCCATTTTATAGAATTGCTAATGGTCATCAGAATCTCCTGGGGTTTCCTAGAAGTTATCCCCTTTTCACAGCTTAACGGATTAATAAAGTGATAGCAGTGTGAGAGGTCTCTCTGCAGTATTCGTAGATATGCGGTATCTCTTGTTCTTTCTCTGGTCCTCCCAGCAGAAATACTGCTACCATGAGTTACTCACTTTGTGCTGTTGTAAAATGTCTTTGGCTCACAGGTACACAATACGTACAAGACCACAGGAGGTCAGAGCTAACAGTGCCAGGAGAGATTCAAGCTAGCAAGTATAGCACAGACAGAGATTTATCTGGAGTGTTAAAGTGGTTGTAGGCTTTACCTAAAGTCTGTGCAGTCACTTGCTGTTCATCCCTTCCCTTTGTCATATCAAAGCTATATCAAGGTCGTATATCAAAGCTATATCAAAGTCGTATCCGTTAAACCCTGGGCAGAATATAAAGTTTCTCACTTAACTGTTCCCTGATGCCTGAGGCCTGGACTAGACCTATGTGTCCAGAAAAACCTGAATGTCCAGTGCTAAATAACCAACATGTTCCAATAGGGGAGTAAAAAAAGGATCAAACAATTCATAATCAGTTCTTAATGAGAGTACCTGATACTGCACCTGGGTAGGAAATGGGTTTCCAAGTCTGAATCAGTTTGAAAAATTTCAGGAATAATAATTAGGATGAAATTGGATACGGAAAAATCCAAAGCTACTGAGCTTCCCCTGCTCTGTCACTTAAGATCCTCTTGTCAATGATTTTGAAAATCCTGACAGTCTATTAGACCAGGAAATGAAACTTCTTGGCAAACAAGATGTTTGCTAATTTGGGTATTTTGTGTGAGTCAGAAATGTGTGGAGGGAAATATATCGAAACTAACCCCTTCTTGTGAACTCTTTCAGGTTGCATAACTGACATTTGCCAATAAAAAAGTGTTACATCAGAAAGTTTCTGAACATATCCAAAAGAAAAGGCTTTAGAAGCTACTGCAAACACTTGCCCACACAGCATTGGTCACACTGGATTTTCACAATGGTCAACGTGATGAGCGTCTGCTTTCTCCTGTGTCTAACTCCAACTAATTGCAAAAAATATCATGTTCATTTATGAACCTGCATATTTTCACATCATTTAACTGATCACCAAGCTACACTGTCCCATTTCTTTTTATTTCATGCTTTCAGCTGCTTGGTGAAAGCAAGGTGATGGAAAAATCCAGCTCTTTGAAATACCCTCTAGAAATCAGTAAAAAAGTCATGTTTCCCTTGCTAGCATTTTCACACCCACATGTATTCAAAATGCTTAAAATTTTCATTTTGGCTTCTGGAAAGTACATTATAAAGTGAAAATTATGGCTACAGAATTAGAATTGTGGTGTTCAAAAATCTACAAAGTAGTTTGATTTAAATTATCCACAATTGTCTGTTTTTCTTCCGACTGGAAAATAGAATGTCACAGGTTCTAAGGATTTCCTTTGAGTGATGCTAAAAAGCCTTGCACATTACCTGCTTGCTTAGTGCACTTTTGAACTGAAGCATTTAATGTTTGAAAATAAGCACTAAACGTATCATAGTTAATTGGAGTAAAAGGAAGATTTGGGGAAAAATTGAGCTTCAGTGGCAGCTTAGAAGTTACAGTGAGATGTGATTTTATTGTCTTGATTTATGAGATGCATGTTGAATTCTAATTGCATAAAATGAGAAAGAAATGTTAAGACTTATGGAAACTACTGAGAGACAGAATAATGGGAGCAAGTATCTAAGTAATGCGGAGAATGGCAAATCCTGCTTAACTAGCCTCTTTTGATAGCAGGTCATTCAAGGATTTCACTGGTAACAGTGAAAAAAGATGCAGACCTTTTCAATTGTCAGGAATTTATTAAAATTGATATGACATCTAAGTAGTGTCTAAACACCAAGTTACAAGGATTTGAGTGTGCAATAAAAAATCAAGGGCATAATTCACTAAAGATATAGTGTCCTTTTTGGAGTGATTCTAGTTATTTTTGGTGTCCAGATCTTCCACAGTATGTCAGTGATGATTCAAGGTGTGAAAGGCAGTTGGGGACTGGTCCTCAGTGAAATAAATCCCTGCAGAGAAAAGGATATCCTTTTACAGTGGCTTCAACTATAGCTTGTGAAATGTAAGGCCAAAAGAAATAAGTGATATTTTATTCTTCTTGAAGCTTCTAAAGACATTTAGTGACAGTCCTCTAAACTAAAAGCTTCACGTTTCTTCTTATCCTGTATTCTATGTAAATCAGGAGGGCGAGAATGCTGTGGTATTCTCCAGGTGACAATACAATAAAGCATCTATCTGAAACTGCCACACTGATACCATTTAAAAGCACAAGCAAAGGGAAATACTACATTAAAACTTTCTTTAATACTTTGTGGAGACAGAACTGTTGAGACAAATCGATATGGGCAAAAGAGAATGAACTGGAATCTGACCTGAATTGCAGTTACAAAATAAGAAGGATTTCAGGGGCGCCTGGGTGAATGATGCTTTCAAAGTCAGGATGGATGCACAGAGCAGTGGCTGGTTTAAAGCCACAGGTGTACTGACATGCTGGCTGTGGTAGCATAAATGCCCAAGTAGTCTGTCCATCTGAACTACTATGCCGTGAATGAGTGTGGTGAAGATGAAGATGTATGTAGGTAGGCTTTTTGGAAAAGCCAGATACGGACTTATTTTAAACTTTGCCCTATCAGAAGTACTGTAAACACCTGGTATTCCTCATAGTGAAACCTGCCCAGTCACGCAGTGCCCTGCAGATGTCTGAGAGGATTGTCTGTCATTGCTAAGGAGAGAGAACAAGGACTGGCCAACACTTTGTCCAGTAGTTACAAAGGAAGTTGGCTTGGGGCAGTGAGTTTTCCTGACAACCATAAAGCTCTACCTCAGTCATTGTCCAAAAACCTAAAGGCAGGTGACATTGCAGCCGCCGGGTCCTTTGTGTTTTTATTTACCTACCCCTGTCACAGGGTCATGTCTGTCTCTTGTCCCAGAAAGTGAAGTCTTTGCAAGAAAATTGCTGTGCACATTAAACCATGTTTGCCCCCCAGGTATTATCAGGACACGTGGCAGCTTTTTACTAAATTTTTGGTTCAATGATGATCTTGGTGTCATAGCACCAAAGGATATAGAGGGAGTATCTGAAGGGGGCCTATAGGGATGCTGGGGAGGGACTCTTTGTCAGGGACTGTAGTGACAGGACGAGGGGGAACAGGTTAAAACTTAAACAGGGGAAGTTTAGGTTAGCTATAAGGAGGAAGTTCTTTACTGTTAGGGTGGTGAGACACTGGAATGGGTTGCCCAGGGAGGTTGTGAGTGCTCCATCCCTGGCAGTGTTTAAGGCCAGGTTGGATGAAGACTTGTGTGGGATGGTTTAGTGTGAGGTGTCCCTGTGCATGGCAGGGGGGTTGGAACTAGATGATCTTGAGGTCCTTTCCTACCCTAACTATTCTATGATTCTATGAAGTATCTGTGCCCTGGTCAGATCTTCCTGCCAAGATGTCCACTCTTGAAGCCAATGTAAAGCCCACAATAAGGCAGCTATAAGATTTCAAAGGTCCCTTACTCAGAATGCCTTTAGGTCCAATTTCTTCTGCACAAGAGATGTGTGGAGTGTCATAAAAATGCATCTCAAGTCACTGCGAGAGAATGGAACGGAGAGTACTATCAGGAGTTAAAGCTGTCCTAGGTTTTCAGCTTCAAATGTGTTTTCTTTGTGGAGTTATTTCCAGTAATGACACATGGTGGGTGGTAGGTTGTGTATTCAGCTCCCCAATTAGTTGTCTTTGCATGAGTTCCTCTTTTATCAAATCAAATAGAACAAAACTCAAGACAGATGCTACCTGCAGATCAGGTTACTGTGGGGACATATGCCACAGAATGCTGTGACAAAACCAAGAGGCTGAATAATCCAGATTGTGGTTTTGTTACAGCTAGAGTGAAAAATTATATTGATCTTAGTTCAGCATCAAAGTATCTATTCACTTGTCCTCCCCTACAGGAATGGCCACAAAATGAAAACATTCAGAGCTGGTTTTAGTTCGTCTTTCTTCAAAGCCCTTGCAGTTGTTCCTAGGAGTCTTGGTTATTAGAATATGTCAACCTGACATAACCCAGCTCATAGTATTTCTATCATCAAGAAATTTGCTTGAAGAAAAATGAATATGAAATAGAAACTATTCTGGACAAAGAGCGAGCAAGAAATATGATATGACTTATTGTCCATCTCATAATTCAACATCTTTTTGGGATGCAGCAAAGTTTAGGTAGTGTGCCCTGTGTCAGCACCCTGAATGTGTGCACCAGTGCTTCTCTTTTCAGTATGACTTTGTAAGTCCATAGAGCTTCTGTGTCCCTCTAGTGTGAGTGTGTAAAAGGATTGTCTGAGCCAGCACAACCAGCACAACTGAGAGCCTCTGCCATGAAGGGATCTGAGCACCTGCCTGTCTCATGCCTAGCAGTGATCTCAGTTGTTTTTTTCCCTCATCAGTAGCTGAAATGCAGGAACAGAATGATCATGGTGTTGCCAGTGGTTGTGACTTAACTTTACAAATACATTAATACTACCTGGGTTTCAAAACAGCTCCAACCTTTCAAAAGAAATGTGGAACCTTCTCTAAAATTTGTTTCAACAAAATGCTTAAAGCATCCATTTCTCTGTCAGTACAGGTTCCCCTTTCCATTGTGTATACATATGCAAACTGTTTAAACCACCCATTATGTCAAGGATGTGGAATCGAAAGAAAAGTGTGAAGACTGTTCTCCGCATATGTTGAGAAAAAATCTGCAGCAGGCAGTAAAGAATCTGGTAACAGGAGAAGTGTCTGAAGTTATGTGCAAGGTGAAAGATGAGATTGTGGCTGTGAAAACAAAGTCAACAGGAGGAGACAGAATACCCTTCACCAGGTAAAGTGATATGTACTGTGGTGCCATAGTTTGTTGAAGCATGATGGTGAGGGAATTTTCAGGATTTGGGAACTGATCCAGCTGACTTTGCTGACACTGATATTATACAAAATTCTCTCTCAACTAACTATGTAAAATGCAGCTCTGACCAGGAAAGAATCCAGATAATGACAGGTCAGAAAGTCTGAAGTAGGAAAATGGGAGGTTGCATTACCCTGAGAAGAAGGGAGGTGTTTGCCACAGCGGGACAGACAGCCAAGGAAAGGAATCCCCACTTGGAGGGAAGAGCTGTAAATAAATACTTGGATAATATACTTCATTTGACATTAATAATGCAGTGCCTTAAGTATGTTGGATGTGCTTTAAATATTACATGTGCATCCCAAGCCTCTCTTGTAATAATTTTAGAAAATAGCCATAATCTTGTCGTTTCAACAGCAGAACAAGTTTTCCGGCATTTTCATCTTACTTGGTGTATGAGGAGCTGAGAAATGTGGACCTTCTCCACATAAAAATTGCATTTACTGTTATTACTGCCTTTGCAGCTGTGCAAGTAACAGTCTACTTGATTTCAGAGAAGTAAAGTAAATTAAGAGAAGATGAAGACCCCAGCACAATAAAGCTACTTTGGAATCATTATAGGACATAAATATAGAGCAACTCTCAGGTCAAATCCAGGTCTGGCATCAAGAGTCACAGCTTCAGCCTCTACAAGAAATGCCTGTAAATGTCAGGGTTAACTTTGTCTATCAATTAAAAATTTGATTGATTGGAAAATACTTTTAGACTTTGGAAAACAGCATTAACAGTGCAATGGGATCACTGAATCATCAGTGCGAGGTTCTTGTCAACAGGATTTCCACTGATTTATTTCACAATTCAAAAGAAGCATTACTGTGCATGCAGATGAAGACTACCCAGTTTTGTACAACACATAGAATGAGAACTGAATCTGATTCATTTTTCTACCTCTATGATTTACCCTAAATTAAAGAATAAGTAGTAAAGGAATGTATGAACAGGAAAAACAATTAGGGGGACTTTTTTTTTCCCAGGGAGAAATGTGTACACTTCCAGCTTACATCAGTGGAACTTTTGAAGTATGCTTGCAAGAAAACAATTTGTTCTTTAGATATTAAAAGATACTCAGACTCTTGCTGTCAACAATACAAGACGGGTAAGTAACACAATGCTTGCTTGAGCTAAATGGATAGATGAAATGAATTTCATTTTTATTCAATTTATCCCAAAGCTTTGATTTTGCTGGATGGTAAAGGTCATGGTGAAGGCTGAATCTTTTCTTTGCTATTATTAAAACTGTGCTTAATTAAATTTATGTGGAATATATTAAAAGAACACAGTGTTACTCTGATACCAGTCCCTTCCCTTCTAAACAGGGGACTAACAGAGATTCAATCTGATTCAGGGCCATAATGATTATCTTCTTACTTTCTCACTGTTCAGTTTATATGCAGTTGTACTTACTTACATTTTTTTCCTGTTTGATACGATCAACATGCTGTTTATTTGCTTAGCTATCCATACTGATAAGTATATCTACTCAGTGCTACGGCTGTAGAGTAGCATTTCCAGCACAATCGTCCTATTTCAGTAGTGATGGGAAGGGAGGCAGCATTGGACTGGGGATTAAGAGAGTAAATTCTTGTGTTTGCCCTGACAGCGTGTGTAACTACAGGCAGGTCACTTCACCTTCACATCCTCCTTCCCTTTTTATTTGATTTGACATGCTTTGAAGCAGGGACTGCCTCTTTCCTTGTGAGTCTGTGAAGCTCCTGGTCTTTTTTCCCCATGATGCTAGCTCTTGATCTAATAAGAGGGGCCTGAGGGCATTGTGGTGATGTTTCTGCTGTGCTGAATGTCCACATGGCAAAGGGGAAGCTGAACAATTCAAACCCAAGGCTCAAACCACAATAGCTCCATTCAGCACCCACAAGTTTTAATTCTCACTGATGCCACATAAAAATTGAGCCTTTTGCAACCCAAGAGGTACTAGGGAGCTTTATGACATGTACCTTCTGCTCCATTTCATAATCTCTGGAGTAGGGTGTGCTAATGGGGGGTTACTGTCCTTTATACTCCTTTCTGCTTTATCTGCTCTAAGAATAAATAAATACTTTGCACACACACACACTGAAAGCAGAGAAGATTCTTCAGGAAGCTGTTCACTGTGGAAGTCATAAATCACACAAGAAGTGAGTGTCACTTCCATGGTCTCTGTTACATGAGGACACCCTTAGATAACAAACATTCCTAAAGAGAAGTTAAAAATCGTTTCCTATGGCCAAGACTACTAAAAAACAACATTTTGCTGTGGAAGAGGGGAGGTCTGGAACTGCTCCTGTATTCAAGCTGTCACTGAAAGCAGGAGAGTGCACATGAAAACTGGGGGAATGGTAATGCAGAGAAGAAGAAGAAGAAAGCTGGAAAGAAGAAAGAAATCCACACAAAACTCGAGCTGTTAATCACATCCCTATGTTGATAAAATATTTATGAGATCTCATTCAATTAATTAGAATAAACTATGTAACACTGCAGGAAACAAATTGAAAATTTAATAAAGTAGGTTCACTTCCAATTTCTTTTGAAGAAAGAAGCTAATTATATTTAGTTCTGTAATTATAACTTTAATTAAAATATAATGCAAAATATTTCATAAAGTGAAAACAGTTCCGTGTTAGAAAATGGAACCTTTAAGACAACTTGCTCCTCAGACAAAAAAATTCGTAATAATTTCAAATTAACGTTTTAATATACCTGTTTCTAAAATCTTTTCAGGGTATTGTTCATACAAATCCATCTTAGAAATGCTCATTAGTGTTAGCTTTTCTTTAAAACATACTGTCTTACCTTCCTACCTCTATCCAGAAATGTTTCGTACTCTGTGTTAGGGATGTGTGTTTTACTTACTGTGTTTAAACCAGAGACACATTCTTTATTTATACTTGCCTATTGCAGCCCACAGAGCCCAATTTTTATTTAGAGAATAATTTCAAAACGCATTGTAAAGTATATCCATGTAGCAGCTGCCTTCACCTGAGCAACAAGGGAAGAGCGCCTCAGGCAGAGAGATCCAGGCAGGCACGGGGATATTTGGGTCTAGCAATATAGAATGAGAACACTGACAAAATGACCTTTTGTTGATGTTTTTGATGATGATTTAATAGCAACAGAGTCTTCTAGGTTTGTGCAGAATGAATTTGTCTTCAGGACTAAAAAAATAATTCTACAAATGATTTCTAACACGCAGTTCACCAGGGAGTCTGGGATGAATGTGCTGTTTGTTGGTTCTCACAGTTTATCTGAACTATATTTGAAGTCCACTTGCATTTCTCCCACTTTGTTGGTTTCTGACTCAGGCAGGCTTGTCATTTAAGATAGAAATTGTAATTACATGCTTCAGTATGTTTTTAAATAAGTGTACCACTGGGTATTGTTCTCAGTGAAGATGTCAGAGTCCTGGACCTTTCAGTTTTCCTTCTTTCCAGTAGAAAAATAGTTATGCCAGTGCATGACCTTTGAGTCTTGTCTCCTGTGTGGCTTTAGTTACCTGCTCTGCCTGGCTGGCTCATAGCACTCATCTTTCCATCCCTGACCTGTCACCTATCACTTATTCTTCATCTCCCAGCCTGCACACGTTCTCTGCTATCTGGCTTACAAGCCACAGCTCCAGTGGAACAGTGGTAGATCAGGAGCAAGGGACAAGGGACTTCCACAGTACCTCCAGAGCATCCTACTGGCAATACCTTGTCTTCTCCCCTGCCCACACATCTGGCAAACACTTGCATGCTGGGCCTTGACCCTCTCATGTTTTGCTTCAGCATGCTAGCCAGTTCCGATCATCAGCTTTTTACCTGCCTGTGATCCAACAGCAGGCTTTGCTTGATAACCATGCAAGTGTTGGAATCACTCTGTTCTTCCCACCTGCTTTTTCTATTTCAGAGTGCTCTGTGTGAAATTAGATCAGTCTTCTACACAGGGCCCACAGATGTGCTGAGTGGTACTTAGCATCATCAGCATCACTGTAGAATAGTACCAAATGAAATCACAAGTGGCTTATTTGGCATGGAGAGAGCTGGGGTTTCAAAAAAGGTAAATTATATAGATGTTTCCCTCTGTGGGACCACCTGTCCCAGCTACAACAAAGCCCTTTCTCCCTAAGATTTCCATACTTGGCTTTAATCTGACTTTTTGGCTAAGCTGAAAGTATATTCTTCTGTCCTCTTTTGTTAAATAGTTGAAATCCTGGCAATACACAAAGGAAAAAAGAGAGGACATGCAAGAAATGCATATAAGAAACTTAAGAAAAAAGATTACTTTGTCGCTTTTACCAGTGTTAACATACAACAGTGATCACTAATGATATCATACAAAGGTGCTTTCTGCCTCTGTTCTCTTCTAGCTGGAGGAAGAGATACACAGACTTTGCTTAGCCTTCATATCAGTTCTAGGAGCATACTTTTTGCCACCATTTTTAGAAGGACCTTTGAGCATCAGACCTCATCATCCTAACTTTCACCTTTGTGTCACTGTTAAAAAGTTGTTTAACTATAGATTTTCAGTGCTAATGAAAACTCCTTCTGTTCTTCCCAAGTAGATCAGATGTAACAAGAGTGAGTCAGTTTTAGCAGTGTTAATTGAACAAAACAGGGACTGAAAATAGAACAGATTGAAGGAAACGCTGGATTGACATATGCTGTTTTCGTACATTTGTTGAACATTATTGAACATTTCTAGTATAGTAATCAGAGAGTAGGAAAATATCTGGGAGTGTTTATTTGGTAGAGTTTACATTACACAGCCTGCAATACAGCCAGAGCAGCATTCTGTGATCTTTCTGACCAAATTGTTTTTTGATCCTCTTTGCCAAGGAACTTGTTACGATCAAAAATGACCACTTGTTACCAGAGCTGATGTTTCAAAGTCTGTCTAATGAATAAGAAGCACAGCAGCAATGGGAATCCTCTCTAAGTGGATCAGAGGCTGTGGCACTATTACTGAAGAAGCTGCAGAATCAGCTCCTTTACTGGTGCTTTTATTTCCTACAGCCTGTAGGTTGCTCTGCCTGGTCAGTCAATTGGTTTGGTGGCTGTTCATTCCCTATACCATAAAGCCCTTTGTCCTTCAGGCCATTTTTATGATGGAATCTCTTCATCTCCAAGAAAGCAACTAAAGATGCTGGCTCATATCTAGCTCATTCAATCTCTTTTTGGCAGAACTGGGCTCTCCAGTGACATTTTAGTCTCCCTGCAGAAACGAATAGCTAAAGATCTGGGATAGGTGGATTCATGAAAATCAATACTGAAGTCAATGAAACAAGACATCTGTTGTGCAGATCTAGTGTCTCCACTGAAGTTATTGCCAAATCTAAATATTGTCTTACCCTTTACTTTAAATAATGTTAGAATATGCTTACTTTCTACTATGTTTATACAGATACAATGTTAATCACATGTCACTTTGTGCCTTTGATCCACAAATAAACTCACTGGACTGAGCAGGCCAAGCTATCTTGAGAAAAGATAAACTTCTAAGAAAAATCTTTTAAAACCCTGTATTTGATCAACACACAATTAGGTTGAAATGAAGTTTGGGGTTTGGTTTTTTTTTTCCCTAAATAAGGAGAAAGACAAAATCTATTCTCTTGAAAGGAAAGATTACTATTTAATGTTTTGTTCTTTCCAGAAGACATCAACAACCAGTGGCCCCCATTGTTGATCAGACTGAACTACAAGGACTGAGCATGATGAGCAGAGCATCAGGTGAGCATTTACATTGATTTAGTTAGTATAGTATCTTTACTGTATCTTTGTAATAATGAGATCAAATACTCTAATACAGATGAGAATTTATGCTGGGTTTTTTAAGTGGCTTGAGAGAATTAGGCACTCAGACTCAAGTAGTTACATGTGCAGAAAGATGTGGTTTATATTCTTATTTCTGTTGGTACTGTAGTATACTGTAGAAACCATCTATGGGAGAAGATTGTCTTCTTCTGGGTATTACGGCTATGGTTTGCAAAGGCAGGGACCCTTCTGAGGTGTTTACAACCTAAGTATCATCTCTAATCTAAATATAACACATTGTGAGTTCTGCCATGAATCTGCTGTACAACTATTTTCTCTTTCTATGCATCTCTTTCTGCTCTGATCTTCTGTTTGGTTTATGTAATATCTACACTCTCCTATGGGAATTAACTTTTATGGTATATCTACACAGTACCAAGAGTAAAGGGGTGTTAATATCAGTGGGGGCATTTGGACAATATCATCTTGCAAATAAGAATTTAATCTGTAACATGTCTGACCCTGTTATCAATGCTTCTATGCATCCACAGAAAAACTAATAAAAAAGGGGAATAGACTCAGTTATCAAACAAGAGATGTGAATACTTAAATAGCTGCCTGTTCTCTTTCATATTTTTAAGATTTAAAGGTTCATGTATTTTTTTCCCCTGCCTATGTTAAATGAAAACATCTTTACTTGATATTCATCATTCTACAATGGCCATTTCATCACCTAGACAACATGAATAAAAGTTATTATTCTTACTCATTAGTCACTCAGTCAGGGAAAAGAGAAAAATTGAACGTTTTAGAACATTTTACTTTTCTGTCATTTTAGAGAAAATGACACTCTTAAATGATGGCCAGTCAAACCTATAGAATCTATTAGTAACTTGATAATAAGTGTGAAGGGATGCTGGGACCCAAAGGAGTCTTAAAGTGGCATTTATCAGGCATGTCACATCATTGCTACTGGTAATAAAAGCATTTTTGTTTTATGCTGCAGCGTCTATAGAGAATAATATTTTTTGTGCTATAGCCAAAAGTGATATTGCTGCATTCATCACACTGTTTGATATGGAATAGCCTAAAAGCACTGGAAATTGGCTGTCATTATTTGTTTCTGCCTTCTTTTTTTTCCTAATCAAGGAGCCTATTATAGTAGTGGGAAGAGTTTCCCTTGTCTTCAAATTAAAGCACACAGACACACAATTGTAACATTTCCCCATCAGAAATCTAACCCTTTGTTTCCAGCACTGGCTTACAGTTTTAGTCCTTTCAAGATGAATATAACTAATTTAATTTTCATTTTATCTCTCCTTCTGAAAGTAAGTTTCAGTGTCTTTGATTTACTATTACAGTCTCTTTTGGCAAAACCTTCATTGGCTGCAGTGAAAATTCTGTGTGTCTGGGGACTACAAGATGATGACTTTGGATGTTAGCTTCCATGTGTTAAAAATCAGAAAGTAATCAGTTACCTGTGAAAGTGGGCAAATTATTTGGTTTTCCCTTTTTATTCAATCTTTTAAATAAGATAATTTAAACAGGGACAGGTCACAAGGTGCACCTACAAAGGTCTCTATGCTATAGTTCTGTTGTAGAACCCCCCCGAGAAGGGGTAGCATATACCACTGAAAATCTTTTTCCCTACTGGCATAGCTACTGCCAATATAAACTAAACTCTTTTGAGGGGATTCTTCAAGTACATAGGCAATTTTTAGGCCCGAAAGACACAGTGAGACCAAGCTCAACTTTTCTGTGTAGTCGTGGATGGTGGCACCTGGGAAACTACTGCTGAGTCACGGACTCAATCTGTGACTGTGATAGACTGTTCTTCCTAAAAAATAGAAACTACTGGTAGCAGGTAATGAAATGTTAAAACTGAAAAAATAAATAAATAAAACCAAAACACCAAACCAGAGAGAAACCTAGAAGAGTCTTTCCTCTTTTCAGCTGCCTTCATTGATAGGAAAAAGATCCACCAATCAATGGGTGAACCAGTCATGGCCTTGTGCTCTGTCCCCCTGTACAGCTGCTGCAAATTTGCATGGGAAAGCAAGGCTAGGATAGGCAAATGCATCACAGGAACTCATTTAATAGCAGAGAGGAAACAGAGCGCATTCATCATATTGAATTCTTTCCTACAGATATTCATCATTTGCATATAAAAATGCTATCTGATTTTCTTCCCCATAAACCAGGTGTGATGTTTTCCTTTTTTCCTGCTGTTGTTATTTTGGTTTGGATTTAAATCTGTCACTTTTGAAAATTTATGCTTTTTAAGGCCCACTACACTCTAGAAGTAGAAAGAAATGGGATTTTGAAGGGCTGGGGAAGTTAAAATGCTCTTTGTTGAGTGTGCTTGTGCAGCACAATAGATTTTATAATTACTCGAGCCTGTTCCTGGTGGTGGGGTTGCTCTTTGAAGCTAAATTCTGCCCTGACCATTTCTTTAGACTGCAAGATTTGTCACATTGACTGACTCTGTTAAAATTTGGCATGTCTTACTAACACTCTTCAGCAGAGCAACCCACTCTTTGTCTGAAACATATAGTCAGGAAAGACTGAACAGTTAGAGCAACCCTTATACTTCTTAGGGGCATGACGGTGCCAATATTGTGAATAGCTCTCTGTACTCCCTTCACATTAATTTTACTCTGTCTTTATAATGTGCCGACATATAAGCTGACTCCATGGGACATTCGGTCCAGTAAGAGTATGATGCTATGACAACTTCATTCAGGTTTTTAGAAGTTTGTGCAGCCAGACAATTAAAAACAAAAAAGCATAACATGCAGAAATGTATAAAAGCACCACAAATGCTTAAATGCTATACTGTTAGCTTGGATGGCCACATTTAAACTGGGTGAACAACTTATGCTTTCCTTTTCCTCACTTCTTACATCATTATTGCTGGTTGTTTGCATAGCAATTACGGACTGGCAGATGAAACAAGCTGACTGTCCCTTGGAGGTTAAATGTATCACTTGTAGAGTATGGTACGAAGGAATACCACCCTCACACCAACGCGCCCCCCCCCCAGAATAAACTAAATTGTAAACACTGATTTATTGAATTCAAGAACTGTCTCAATGAAGCTGTTGAGCCTTCCAGACCATATGACATGCCTCAATCCACTGATAGAAATACCCATCGGTTACAACAACCTGCAGACCTCACTGAGAAACCATAGAATCACAGACTGGTTTGGGTTTGAAGGGACCTTAAAGCTCCTTCAGTTCCAAACCCCCTGACTGACACAGGCAGGGACACCTTCCACTAGGCCAGGTTGCTCCAAGCCCCGTCCAACCTGGCCTTGAACACTTCCAGGGATGGGGCAGCCACAACTTCTCTGGACAACCTGAGCCAGTGCCTCACCACCCTCATTCCTTATTCCTTATTAATTCCTTATATCTCGTTTGAATCTCCCCTCTTTTAGTACAAAACCATTACCCCTTGAGCTATTGCTGCAGGCCCTATTAAAAAGTCTGTCCCCATGTTATAAACCTTCTTTAAGTACTGAAAGGCAGCAACAGACTCCCCAGAGCCTTTTCCAGGTTAAACCACCCCAACTCTCAGCCTTTTCCTGAGCAGTTTGTGTGGCATTCGGGTGACTCTTGTTGGGGCTGTTTTTTGCCAGTGGCCATTTTCCTAAGCATTCCCTACCCCTTACTCTGGCAGTAGTTGCTGATTTATTTTGGAAAAGATAACGCGCCACTAGCAGACAGTTCTGCAATAATTGTGTCTCAGCAGTTGTCTTTGGTCACCACTAATGAGAAGAAAGGAACGAGCTGGAGAAAATGCTCTAATTAGTTCCTGTGGATCAGAACACTTCTCAGCTGAAATAAGCCGTGTGTCTTCACAGAGCTAATGTCATTGCACTGGAATGTGGGCTTTTTTGAGGAAAGTAATAGTAGTATGTTTGAACAGAGAAACCAAAATAATTTTGTTATGCAAAACAAACAAACTGCAATAGACTGAGGAGAGGAAGTTCAAGGTTTGTTTCTGAAAATCTCAAAATCAAATATGCTTGTATTTATGTATTTATAGTATTATGTATTTATAACTCATATCTATTTTCTTTATCCTCTGCTCTTTATGGATATTTTCACACTGCGTTTCTTACACTGTTTGCAAAAATTCTCCGATTTTTTCAGCCCTCCATTTCTTTCTTGATAGTTTCAAAAATTGCTGCATCTCTTACTGGATTTGAACTAAACAATATGACCCACTTTTGCTTTTGTTAGTGTTTGCGTGCAAAGCTAGAAGTATTTGCAAAGAATCCGTGAATTTATTCTTGTCGTGGTTTAAACCCAACCACACAGCTCGTTCACTCACTCCCCCCTTTTTTTCTCCCTCTTTCTTTCCTTCTCCCCCCTCCCCACCCCCTGTTCCCGGAGGGATGGGGAGGAGAATTGAGAGAATGTAACTCCCACAGGTTGAGATAAGAACAGCCCAGTAACTAAGGTATAACACAAATCACTACTGCTACCACCAGTGATAATATTGATAAGAGAAAATAACAAGAGAAGAGAATACAATACCACCACCGAACGAGTTCGACCCCCCCGCAAGAGAGCCCGTGCCTTTCCTGGTAACTCCCAGTTACCTCCCTGGCCATGACGTGCTGTGGTGTGGAATACCTCTTTGGCTAGTTTGGGTCAGGTGTCCTGTCTCTGCTTCCTCCTGGCCTCCCCTCGTCCCCAGCAGAGCATGAGACTCACAAAGTCCTTGGCCAGAATAAACATTACTTAGCAATAATTAAAAACAATCGGTGTTATCAGCTCTCTTCCCAGGCTGGAAGTCAAAACACAGAGCTTGCACCACCTACTAAGAAGGAGAATAAACAGCTACTGGTGAACCCAGGACAATTCTACATGAAAATGCTGCTCATTTTCATGTAGATGCTCTACATGAAAATTCTACATGAAAATGTAGGCAGACACCTTTTCTATGTGAGCACAGTAAATTTCACCAGGAGCAAGCCACAGAGGTGTTTCACTGAGACAGCTTGCTCTTTGTTACTGCAAACACTTGTTTTAGAGCAGCTGCCTCAATCTCCACTGAATATTCTGTTGAGTAAGGCACATGTGTGAATCGCTGACACCCATTGCATGCACACATCTACTGTATATGTGTATTCCCTCTAACTTCTCTAGCCAATACACTTTTTAAGCAGAAGGAGCGCGGAACAGTGACATTTTTCTGCCCAGCTATTTCTTGTTATATGTTTACCACTTTGCTTCAGGGCTGTGTACCCTACCTTTTGCTGTAAAAATGAGTTGTGAGTCCAACTGAAGGTCCATCTAAGCTAATACGTTATCTCTGATGGTTGTCAAAAACAGATAACTGGACAGGAGTAGAAGAAGGAACATGTATGATTCTTATCTCTAAAATCTTGCCAGACTACAGCCATTCTGAGTATTAAGTTTTTAGTGAATGTGAGTGGATTTTAATGAACTTTCCTGTCTTTCCTTAAACCACAATACTCTTTGACAAAAGGTTTCACAGGCCACATGCCTGTTGCAGGAAGTATCACTTAGCTTTGTTGTAAGCCTGGCTCAGAATTTCCTAATTCTCTTTTGTTTTTCCTAATTTGAAAGCAACTTACAGCATTTTCATTACCTCTTTCCTTCTTTCCCCTTTCTGATAGTATCTAGCTTTTTGTAGTGCTCTTACCTTCTCAGCTCTAGTCTGTTCCAGGTATTCTACATGTAATTAATAACCTATTAAAAAGCCTATGAACATAAGATCTTCAAATGTGAGATAGATACACAGAAGCGTAGGTGTTTCTCCTGCTTTAGCTCTAATAGGCATAGGCATATAAGTAAGGAATGTGAAGTCTATGTCTTTGGGGACTGTTATTTCACTAGGACATGACAAATAAAATCAACCTGTTCCATGCTGATTTGGGGTTTTTTTCCGCCACTGAATGCATAGGAATTAACTTCTTATCATCCATTCTTACCATCCATTCACCCCGAAGCATTTCAGACAAATGTATCGGAATGACTCAGCAGTAATGAAATATTCTGGCCTCAGATGCAAAGTCGAATGCAAAAGCCTTTCGGCTTTAACTGAGGTCTTGGGAAGAGCATCCTAACATACAAGCTGAACTAGGCTACATGTAGTTTCTATTCAATTCCTAAGGTCTGATGCTTTTCCACCTGACTCCAGTATTATGTCTGATATTCCTTTGAGCACACACAGTACTTCGTGACTCTTAAAAGGCTGTTCATCTTTGTAAATACTGATGAACTACTCAAGAATAATCAATTTGGTGTTACCTACTTTCTACATTCCTCCCTCTATTTGAGGGGCCTATCCTTGGTTATCAACCTATGCACACGCTGAACTACAGGGATTTTGGAAGCTTATCAGACACATGAATGTGAAATCTGTGGGAGTAGACATATTTAGCTGGAGGGGGAAGCAAAGTTCAGGTACTCATCAACAGGTTTAATAGAATTTAACATCAAAACCAGAAATGAAATCAGGTCTATTCTGTATGTAAGAATTACAAGTATTGTCCTTTTGTGAACAGCAGTTTACAGTTTTTCTGATATTTGGCTGAATGCTTTGCTGTTTCTGTTTAGTTAGCCTGGTTATCTGTCCTGAGAATGGCTTATGAAGTTTGGACGTAACAATCTTATTTACATAAGAACTGATACCCTAACCAATTAAGTGAACATTGAGTTAAAGCTGGAAGACTAGAATGGGTATCTCTAAAGACCTGAATTTATTACTGGATGTTTATGACTACAAGGCAAAGTTTCCTAAATAAATGGGAATGAAGGCTATCACAGTTCATAACTTTATACAGATAACATTTCATTGTATCGATTATTCACTATTACAGAAAGCATTCAATTAATTTGGTAAAGAATAGAGCCAGATTCAGTGTCTTCTGTTAAAATTGTGAGTGTTCAAGTGTCCCTTATCCTTAAAAAGAAATCTACTGAATGTATTTACATGTTCACCAGCTTGCTGCAGTCTTGTATTACTTGTATATTACTTGAGTGATGTCATTTCTGAAACAATTCTTCATGCAAGAAACTCAGCATTTCCATCTTGTAGAAAAGGCACATCCAGTGATGACATTAACAACGATGCACAAAACAGCAATAATAAAGTAGGCATTACATTTCCTAGTCTAACTCTGGGTGATCGTGCTTTGAGAGACACCTAGATTTCTCAGTCAGTTGTTTCTATAGCATCTTTGTATTTGTGTATATAGTCTGTGTGTATGTAGTTCCAAATCAAAGCTGGTGAAGGTGGGAGATACATAGAAAGATGGAAGAGTAATGTTTGTAGGAAAAGGGCTGAAAAAAAGGAGAATTTCACTTATCTGGACAGCTGGATTGATGTGAAAGGCAATATTTGAGGGAAAACCCATGCAAATGTCAGGCAAGAAAGGAATACATTCTGACAGCTATCAGAGAGCTAACAGAAAGATGCCTCTGAAAAGTGAAGTTCTAAAGCAGCAATATCTTCAGTGGTTTCTGTAGAGTGGAGATGGGGCAGGTAGAAATTGGATGCTTTGGTACATTACTAAAATTCGTATGGAACTGGAGAGAAAGAAGGAGAATTTGTTAAACAGATTTTTCTGTGGATCTACTAATCAAATACTTCAGCCAGGCACTGTGCAGCAAAAGGGGATACGATTTCTACTGATTTTGTTGTTTTTCTATAGTACTCAAAGCTTGAATAAGCAACTTGTCAATTGTAGTTCATAGGGACAGTGAAGAAAATTGGAAGACAAGACTATGACAGGTTGGGGTGTTAGGACTGAATACAGAAAGGGAGGAGGACATCATGTGACCTGAATTTAAACAGAGTTCAGCAACTGAGACGCAAGTGTGTCACCTCCTGATCTGTCTCTCACAAAGGAACTTACATGGTCAAAATCACCCAGTACTGCAAAAAGGTGCCCTATTACTGCAGACTGGTTTGAAGAGGTACAGTGTTACAACCTTTCTACCTTTCTACTTGGGAAGTAGAAAGCACGGATAGAGTAGCTCAAATAACCACTACTGCTGCAGTCATTCCTGTATCAAAAATAAATCAAGATTCATGCTTATCTTTTTGGCTAACAATTTGTATTGTAGTAGGAAGGGCACTGTAATTCATCATGCTTCAAAGACCTTATCTCTTTGTTTAGTTCATTCTCCTAGGTAAGTAATAGAGGGTGTAATGCAGTCCCTGCAGCTTACAAGGCATGGGAGAGCCTGCTTTCCTAATTGTAGGAAGAGGGCAGTGTTTCTTTTTGTTTTAAACTTGCTTTTTTAAGAAAGGAAGGGGCAATATGAGTGAAATATCTAAGATGTTAACCTGGAGGAGGGTTTTTATCACATGCAGACATGCTTCAGATGGGGTAAGACAGAAATTCTCTGTCTTGCCAGAGGGAAAGATCAGAACCATAGGTTTAATGGAAGTATGTATCAATCTTAGGTGCATTTCCAGGCATTTTAATATTATATCTGCATAAATTTTGGGGTTCTTTGTAGGTAACTGCTTCTACCCATCTGATCGACCCTTGGACAACACTTACCTAGAAGTGCAGCCAAGAGGATAATTATTTAGAGTAGCACTTTGTATAAACACTCTGTAGCTTAGCAATGAATGGGTATTGTGTGGATATTAAGATATAGGTCAGACTATGCTACTAGATTATGTCAGATTTTAGGAATGCAGGGGTATAGTCTCAAAGCATGTGAGTATTTGAAAAACTGACTCTGTTGTGCTGCCTTCCATCTCAGTTTGCATCACTACTCAGGGTATTGGTAAAATGAAAGTCTGTCTGATATTCTTTTTTTTTTTGGTCCTATTTTACTCTTGAACTTCTTCCCCTTTGAAAAACAGTGTCAAGCAGCAATTACTGGCTAGCTTTTCTGTCAGGTGAGCTACCATGCTATTTGTACCAATTTTTCCTGCCCCCCTGTCCATCTAAATCATCCCTGACATAAAGATCACTGTTAAATAGGATGATTTTGTAATATGAAATAGGAATGATTGCTATCTGGCCAAGTGGAACTGAAATAAGATCCCACAGTTATGTGATAATAGCTTCAGAGTGTGTCCTGAAGGCTGCTGAGCCATTGCAGTTCTGTCAATTTCAAGATATTGCATATAAGTTCTTAAAATGTGTTATTAAATAGGATTTTATCCTATTACTTGTTATAAGTAGAATGTGAAACACCCCACAGAAAGTCACAGTGGCAGAACAACTAAGGAGGCAGGTGAATATGACTTGAGTCTATAATACCGATGATGGCCACTTTATTCTAATGGAACCAGGTCTGTGTAAAACAGCCATAGCAGTTCACAGGTGGACCTCTGAATTTTGTTGTATGCCAAGCTCATACTCCTTTGACTCTTTCTTGAGACATCTAATCTTGCAATTTAAGGAAAATGAATTTCAGCCCATGGCTTTTGCATGCTTTCTAATAACTGTAAAATTGCCCAGGTTCTTTGGAAATTGACCAAGAAACATGAGCTACAACAAACCTTTGGAAAATTTTTGTTATAAGTTCCAGATGCTCTTAGCAGTGTTTCCAACAGCCTTCAGTGATAAAGCCTGGAAGCTTTCCAAAGCTGGTAAATGCATCTAATTCCCTCCAGGTCCGATAGCTACTACAACATCCCTTGGAGCCTTGAACCATAAGCACACTGTACTGTTGATGGTAACTCAGACTTTCCTTTAGCAGATGATCAGAATGTAATCATGTTAGCAGTGAATTTTACATTAAAGAAATCCCCAAAATACTACCAATCACTTTAGGTTTATGAACCACATCTCTCAGAAATGAACCTGAGTAACAGGAATTGTGTAAGAGTCAGATAATCCTTCCAGCTGCAGAGAACTCTGCTGGCAGTTCTTAAAAGCTGTTACTGGGGGGATGAAAGCAATGCTTTAGCTGTCAAACAGTAATAAATGGGGCTTTTTCTTACACAGCACTTTTTTTCCTTTTCTTTTTTCTGGCCATCACCTGATCAACTGGTATTTTAATCCCTCGTGATGTTGGTTTACCTCAGTTCTTGTCTTACTGCTTTTCAGCCCTGAGGTGTTTTATTTCATTTACTTACATTCCCTAATACTTCCCTATTATGTATTTCTCATTACTTTGCTCATTATTCTTTTCAATTTTTCTTGATCTGAAAGATACAAAGATACGGCAATTATTTTATCCACAAGTTTCAGCTTTGATGGGATACAGAGCAGTATTGCTATTTTGTATAATAGAAGTCTTTCTATGTTAAATTTGACCTGTACTATACAGCATTCAAAATCAATAGCTGTAAAAATATTCAGCTATGGGCCCATGACTGATAGTGTTCTACTTGTAAGAACTGACAAAGTCTGATGGTTCCTCACAAGCCATCCAGTTATCCCATGATGGTAACATTTATGATCCAACAGTGACCTCTTGGTCAGGTAGAACACAACCCATTCTGTCATGTGGGGCACAGTCCCATGGTTTGCATTGACAGTTGAGGGGCTTAAGCATCTGTGTAGATAAACTTCCAAATTTATAATCTGCACAGGATCGTTTTCAGATCGTGGGTTGTGATCAGTTTCCTCCTTAAGGATTTTATCTCTGTGGCTCTGCATGAGATTGTGGAGAGTTTTTCTTGCTCCAGTGCTTTTTCTGGCAGAAACTTCAGGACAATAATGTGATCTGGCTGTAGTCTCATTCGGATGTTATTTTAATCCCTCTTTATAAGAGGACTCTAAAAATCACTAAATGTTAGGAGAACAAATTATTACAATGTAGCATAACTTTTTAGGGACTCCTACCTTCACCTGCTTCCGATAATTCATAGGTATTTGGATGGTTAGGCTTTGAAGCTGTGTACTGAGATGTAGGTTTTAAATATGGACAGGCTTCAAAATAGAGTGTTAGACTGCACCAACAATGTTTTTCATCACACAAACTCTAAATCTTGTGTGTAAAAGTATTTATTTTTTCTTGCAATTTTTCTTCAGTGTTTGTGGTAACTGTAATGTCACCATCTGTTCAGGAAGAAACAGAATAAGGTGCCAGCTCAGATGTGTCAGATAGATTAAAGCCCTGTAATGCTCCAAGATTTCATATTATGTTAAATCTATTTGGTTTCATTTAATATATGTCCATGCTGGTTATTGTTTGTAGTCAGAATGCCCAACTGGAAGAGTCATTTGTGAGAAGCTCAAGATTGTCTCGATGCTTGGGATGAAATACGGCTCTAGAGTGGGTGAAAAGAGGTTTTTTTCTGACTTCAGTTTATAAGTTTCTGAAGTTAGCTCTAAAAATTACCTGCTTGTTTTGAGCCTGCTTAACAAAACACTTCAGAAGAGACATTGCCATAGTAGATCAATTTGTGTTTGGCCTAGTCCTGTGTTTCAGCTGTAGTAATCATCAACCTTTGATGCTTCAGTAAGAGCAATGCTTCTATTTTGTGCTTGTCTGAGACAGTCTGCCAGAGATGGGTTTATACAAGGTGTAAGGTCTCATACAGTTTTCAAGTCCTTTGTGACTTAATTAAATGTGCATACTTGTTTTATCAAGTGACTTTTGGGTGGGTGCTGGCCCTTTTGAATAATTCATCATAGACAATTTTTTTTGTGCAATAACTGTTTCTATTATTAAAATATTTAGAATAGGAACTATTTAAAGTGGTCTCTTTATGTAAAGGGATATTTGCCAAACAGATTGCACAAGAAGCAATGATTACAGGATCTATATGCAAGCTGCTTGTTTCTGTAAAAATATCCAACAGGACTGGATGTCCCCTTTGGAAAAAATCAAAACAATCTGGAACCTACAGAGGGAACCAAACCCAACTGCATTTTGACACAATCCTCTTTAGGCATTCAGATCCATTAATGTATATAATCTGCTAGTTTCTAAGCTCTTCTACTCATTCAGTGTCCCCATATGAGATTTCTTCTGCCATGAAGAGTCCTTTCCTCTGATAGTGAGGATTAGAATTATAGAATCGTAGAATCACAGAATGGTTTGGGGTGGAAGGGGCCTTAAAGCTCATCCAGTTCCAACCCCCTGCCATGGGCAAGGACACCTTCCACTAGAGCAGGCTGCTTCAAGCTCTGTCCAGCCTGGCCTTGACCACTGCCAGGGATGTGACAGCCACAGCTTCTCTGGGTAGCCTGTTCCAGGTTGGAAATTTCTTCCTAATATCTCATCTAAATCTTTCCTTTTGAGTTTAAAGCCATTCCCCCTTGTCCTGTCTCTACAAGCCCTTGTCAGAAGCCCCTCTCCAGGTTTCTTGTCAGCTCCTTTATGCTCTGGAAGCTGCTCCAAGGTCTCCCCAGAGCCTTCTGTTCTCCAGGCTGAACAAGCCCAGCTCTGTCAGCTGAATATGTTCCCTTGCCAGGGCTCCAGAGTTTGTCACAATATTAAATTTCAAATGGCAGAAAAGAATGGAACTGTGGTAATGGTGATACTTCCTATCCTGCTCCAAATAGAGTTTCAGCCTGCACACTATGATGTTAAGTACATTTTCCTGCCAGCATGAAGCTAGTGCAGCTACTGCAAGTTTAGAAGTAATTGTAGACATCAGAACAGGGCGTGAAGGTCTGACTGAGGAACTGTTCAGCCTTGTGCATATTTTTAGATGGCTGAACATCTCACTTAGTGTAACTTTTAGAAATACTTTTAGGGAGATTTGCATAATAGTTCACTTCTGTGTGCAGAAGGGGTATTTCTCAAGATTAATGTTGCAGAAGTTATAAATGATGCTTGTACTGAGTACCTAATGATGACAGCTAGTGAGAAGGTTAGCATTCAGATTATTTCAAGGTTCTTCCCCAGCATGTTTTCTTACCTTTTCTTCTGAATCTGGCCATTGTTGTGCAGAACAATCAGACCTACTATAGGAAATGCTATTCTCCTAAATACTGACATAACCAAATAGAAACTGAAAAGATACAAAAGAGGAAATAGGCTCCCACATCTAATGAAGAGAAGCAAAACATTTGTCAATAAGCACCTTACTAGAAGTTATCCTGTGTTCTCATTCTCCTTCAATAAACAGTTTGCATTTAAGGTTTAAATTCAAGAAAGGTTTAACAAAATGGGTAAGCACTGAAAAGCCTGAAGATTTGACTGAAATAGCTAGGTAATAAATCTGCTTAATTTCACTCTAACATAAACCAGCCATCAAGTTCATAAATGTAATAAACACAGTAATTTTCCTTCAGGCAACTAGGCCAATTTGTGAGAGTGCTCTCTGGGTAAGAAATGGACATATCTTCATAGCAAGAGCATGGTACTGAAATAGTTTCTTCTTTTTTTTTGCATATAGCAGATTCAGCTGTGTAAGAAACCTGACACATACTCTAGGATCAGACATTATTTGAAGACATAGTTGTGTTTTAGAACAATCTGTCTCCCTCTTAAGAAGAATCAGTGCAGCTGAAATGATCATTCTTTCTAGCTGGATGATAGGGTAAGCCCATTCCTTGAGAGAGTGAATCATGAAAGGTTTTGTTAGTTCAGCAACACCTCTATTAAAACAAACAAACAAGGAGAAAACCCACAGTAGCAACGCTGATAAAGTGCAAATCTATGTGAGATATGGTATTTGAACTTCAATCTGAAATATAAAGTGTGCTTCAATAGTTTACGTTAAATGTAATACTTCAAATCCAGATCCTTTAGTATTGCAACAAAATGGAAGGAGATGATAATCTTCAAAATCCCTAAGGCTACTTTTCTTGAGTAATTTTAACTAAGAGCTTAACCAGTACAAGGAAATGGGTGAAAAAGGCTTAGGCATGTGTAAGACATTCCAAAACTCATAGTGACAGATCTCATGCAATGGACAGGGTGATACGTGATACATACATGATACGTACAACCCTTTCATAATCCTTTTTTACACTGAATGAAACAGAAGCCTCGGGGCATGTGAACTCAAGCATGTAAAGAAGCAGGCAAATGCTCCTAGGGCAGTTTAGTTTTGTCATAACCTGTTGAGTTTGTTCTTATAGTTCACTTTAGAGAAGGATACCTACAGTTGTCTCAGGTACAAAGTAATGCATACTTGAAAACTGTAAAGTAATTATAGAGAAGACAAGATCTGAGGTCAGAGCTCTACATTTTCAAATAGTTTTGTCTCCTGTCGTGCTCTCAGTCATGCCTCTATTAGTGGTTGGTACCTAAAACCAGAAGGACCAGAAGGATAAAAGTATAATGGAGTAAGCCAGTTGTTCCCGGGTGTGAAAAGGGGGAATTAATGTTTGACCCCTGTGAGCTGCCTGGTGTATGTCTGTAAGTACAAGATTTAGTTAAACAGATGGTAGCATACATTACTGCTTTAGAAATGTGATTAATCATTATGAATGTTCTAGGTCCTTTAAAAGAATGACTAGAGCGTCTGGCTATCCACACTGAAGCAGGGTACACCCACCTGACAAGAATCTATCTCCATAACATAGATGATACTTGTATTTACTTCAAGTACTTTGCATCTTTATGCTTCTGTTGAATGGACAAGTGCTGGCACATTCTTTTAAATATGGCAGATTCATTCTGAAGTTAGACTGCATTTATATTCTACCTCCTGTTGAATTTCAGCATCAACAAAAAGCATGAAACAAAAAAATCCAACCTAATTCACCAGTTTTTGTGAAGCTTGGAGATGAAATTTGATGTAGACTTTTAGACTGGAAAAATACAGTGCCTTTGCCTCTCATGGGGGTACTTCACTGAATCATCAAATCAGTTAGGAACTGCACCACTCTAAATCCTGGGCAAGTGCACTAACATTAATTCTAGCGTGTTCTAGCTGACATGCTCACCAACTCATTACAAAATAGCTCTCATGTTGCACATACATGCGATCCAACTTTATCAGCAGTCAATGAACAGAACAGCTGCCTGTCAGAAGTTCTCTGCTTTTCATATATGTCATACTAACCCTCATGACCACAGACCAGGTATCTTAGGAGCATTCCTTCTGCAGATGTTTGGCAAGTGCCTAACAACTTGCCTTGCTTCTGAGGGAACACAGCATGAACTCAGGAGGAGCTTCCTAATGCTGGTCAGCCCCTTCTAGTGGCTACCTTTCCTTGGATGGCTATAGGCATGGTGATTTATTTGCTTCAAATAGATATTATATTTTTTAGTCCTCTATATTTATCCACATTCTGTCGTTTAGTTCCATCTGCTGTTACACGGGAGTCTTTATTTTAGAATCTCATTCTGCAAGCTGCTGTCAGCTTGAGGCTGTCAGAGATTCACAGTGCTTAAAGCTGGACGGGACCCATGGTTTTAGTCTGTTCTCTAAATTGCATGCCTCTTAATTCATTTGTGTTCTCCGGTTGCACACTGCGGGATGATTTCAAAGTACATAGCAATCGTACAAGAGATGTTTGGTGCCTTACAGGATGAGGAGATCCCTGTGCAGCTCTCTGAGGTTCCTTGTCTTGGGAGCATTTCAATCATGCTCAAAGAAATAAGAGATGAGAATAGCTTGAGTAGCCAGTGTTGCAAAACAAGTAAGACTGAATGGATAATCTAACTGTATAGGTTTCTATAACCATTTTAATTTGCTGAAAGTCACATTAAGACTCAAAGATACTTGGACAATCCAGATTGCTCTGTTTCTCTTGTTCAACAGATCAATGGATTAATACTCTCTATCATTTTAATAGGACTCTGAAGGCTTACAGAAATAAACTTACTTTAGAGGATTACCTTCTTGTTTCTGTGCATTTATAAATGCCATCTGTTCGTATCTGAGAGCTGGGTGTTATGGTAACCCAAGTCTTTTAAACTTGAGCTAATTGCAGAATGCCCGTACTCATGGAGTACATATGCATGTGGGTGCAGAATGCAGGCATGAGGATGGTGACAGGGAAAATCCAGAATATGGGAAGCCTTTGAATGGATCTTGTTGGCCACAGTGGTCTGTTTAGAAGAGAGGAGGTCCTCTCCTCCATGGGAGAAAGCAAGGAGGGTTACCTGTAGTAGTACAACAAGCCCAGGTAAGGAGGGCTCTGCTTTTTTTGCCAGTATAAATCAAACTTTGGGAAAAAGATGAGGGCAGGGTGGAAGCCTCTGTGCTGAAATTCTTTTTCATATAAACTTTGAGATATCTTATGTGTGATTCACTGTGAAAGTGTCACCTGTTCAGTTCATTCCATCTGCACAAGGAAAAGCTCATGATTACTGTGGCCATGGAGTGAATTTGGATCATCATGCACACAACTCCCTATGTATTTACTGAACTTCTTAAGTTATTCTTCATAGAAAGTAATTTGGCATGTGTACACAACATTTTCTCAAATGGGTTTTGCTCTCAAAAGTATCTTTCAGCATGTGGCTGTGTAGATCCAATAAAAGGTGCACAAAGTTAGGCAAGTACACAGCCTCATGCTCCATAGTTGACTGTTGTATTAGCTACTATTTTCCTGCTCTGTGCATCCATTAATTATGGATCAATTATTCAATTCTTTAGGAACTCAGGTGATGCCTGGGCTACTGAGTTGTGAAATTAAAGCAATGCCACAGTGAACAGGAAAGAACATGCATTTACTTTAGAACTATCTTCCTATGATATTGATACTCCTAGGGCAAAAGTGTTTTTCATCAATCAATAATTAAGCCAATTCGTATGAGTGTCCTTTTCCCCACACTGCTTCTAACTCATCTAGCATAAATTTTATCAAGACCTTCTTTCTGGGTAACAGTCTTTCCACAGTTTTTAATGGCACAATCAGAATCTGAAAGCTAAATGCCTGTTATCACCATAGGCATAATTCACTGTGCTCGGTATCATTTCCTAAATGAAGCACAGCACAATTACCAGAAGAACATTGCTTTACAAAGTGAATCTTGTAGTTCAGTAAAATTTAGCCACTGAGGGTAAGATCAGCAAATAAAGCATTAATTTGCTGTTTGCCATGCTGGAAAAAGTGTCAAACCAAAATGAGAGCAGTGGTTTCTTGGCTGCTGGGACCAGGAAGAGTAGCACTCTCCAATACATTCTGCAGTAAGTCTCTTGCTTATGATTTCATTTAGATGCCTGTAGTATTTAGCTGGTTAAGTCAGCTCCTCTTTACCTTTGGAGAGTGAAATTTCTGATGACAAGTCTTTTGTTAGTAAAAATAGTCTCCTTTAGAAAAATGTTCTGTAGTGTAAGAACCTGAATAAAGTCAAAACTTGAGTATTTACACAAAATAAAAATAAGCTAACAAATAAAGATAATGACCTGTTTTTCATTGCCTTACCTCTTGCTCAGTCACTTACATCAATCAAATTAAGCAGTTACGCAAATTACAAGAAAAAAATCTAAGATTTTACAGCTTTTTTGCATGGGGCAGAAAGGGAAATTAAGCTGATACTGTTTTCAGGTGTCTGTCATTTTGCTGAACTTTAAGGTCTTTAAGAAGTACTGCATTCAATGCTCAGCCTCCCTGATACCAACTGCAGTGTGTAAGTTATCTTTAAGAATGCAGTGTGAGGTCACATTTGTATATATAGGTAGGAAGGGTCTGCACATACGTCTCCATCAGGACTGAAACTGGTAGTTATCTCACCAATTTGTTGCCTTTACCCCGAGCCTGTGATGTATGAGAGACCACACAGATTGCCACTGGGGTGAGCACAGCTAAAACTGTGGCTCCTAGAAGCATAGAGCTACCTTGCACATACACTTTGTGTCAATAACCCTGGGAAGTGTGGCGGTGATGTCGGTGCTGCTCAGCACCAACCTGCTTGTGTCCAAATTCTTAAACACCCCCAGACAAGGGGTGAGAACCAGTTTGTGCCGAGAGTCTCTTCAGTGCCATTACAAAATACTGCTGCTGTGCAACAAAGGGTTGTTCACATCACACACCCCCCCCACCCCCCCCGAGGCTGCCTTAGGCATCTCAGGAAAATGCAACCCAACCCAAACTTCCTTTACAGTGAGTTAAATAAAGTTAAGGGCTTCTAGTTCATTCATGACACTGAATTTAGATACCTGACACAGTGTAGGTTAAAAAACTCTGAACTCTAAATCTTCCAAATGCACACGTTTCATGTTCGGCTCTTGCCAAATCTTTCAGCCTTCAAAAATGTCTTTAGAGCTCAATCTCTGAAGTATAGTTTAAACTGATGATCCAGAAGACCAGGCTTAAAAAAAAAATGTTGACTTCTGGGTTTTTCCTGCTAGGTTACCTGGAATTCCATCTTGAGTAAAGCAGAGCTGTGGCTGGAAAGGTATGTTTGTGATTCAAGCTTATTCAGAAATTATGTCCTGGGTTCAGCAGTAGCAGTCATTTTTCTCCTTCTTAGTAGCTGGTGCAGCGCTGTGTTTTTGACTTTCGGCCGGGGAACATTGCTGATAACACCGATGTTTAGTCTGACAAAGGACTTTCTAAGCCTCATGCTCTGCCAGGGAGGAGGGGAAGCTGGGAGATAGCAGAGACAGGACACCTGACCCAAACTGACCAAAGAGGTATTCCATACCACAGCATGTCATGCCCGGGATGTAACTGAGAGTTACCCGGAAGGGCTCGTTCTCTGGGAGGCTGGACAAGGTATCGGTTGGTGCTAGGTCAGGCTGGCTATTATTGGTTGGTGGGTGGTATCATATTCTCTTCCCTTGTTATTTCCCTTATTATTATCATTGGTGGCAGCAGCAGTGATTTGTGTTATACCCTAGTTACTGGGCTGTTCTTATCTCAACCCGTGGGAGTTACATTATTTCAATTCTCCTTCTGATTCCTCTGGGAGCAGGGGGAAGAAAAGGGGGGGAGTGAGAGAGAAACTGCATAGCTGACTTGCTGACAGGGCTTAAGCCACGACAAAATAAAAAAGATTTTTGGACCTTCTTTATTGGTTTGGTTTGGGGTTCTTTTCCAGGGAGGAGATAATGACCTTCTGGGATGGAAAACGTCTTCTCTCATGTGGTCTGTCAACGTGTGTCAAGGTGTATATAAATGAAAGCTCAAAGTGTTTCTTTTTTTTTTTTCCTTATTATGTTTTAGCATCTTAAATGGCAAGAAAGCTTATTTCAGAGTAGTCACACAGCAATGATTTTTTTGGATCATGTAAGAGACTACAATATAGTGCTGTTTTGGCTGAGCTTGAACATATCTTGGGTGACATGGTCTAGTGTGAGGTGTCCCTGCCCATGGCAGGGTGGTTGGAACTAGGTGATCTTAAGGTCCTTTCCAACCCAAACCATTCTATGATTCTATATGCTTTCAGAAGTTCTTGGTGAGCAAGAAGCAACAATGTGTACTAGGAATTCAGAGCAACTTTTTGGCATACATGATTTAACACAGAATTACAATATAGACAAAATTTAAATGGTAAATCTTTAACCTTTGAAAAAGCTGTGTTGGAATATTAGTTTGTTAATTTAGAAATGAAGAGGTAAAGCTGCTTCCCTTAGTTTATTTTGAAAGCTTCAACCTATATATGTTTGCCAGTTGCTTCCCCAAAAATACTTCTCAGGTGTAGTAGCTGCCAAAGGATGGCGAGATGGTGCACTGCTCTGGTGGTTATTCGTTCATTGACACACTGCCTGCTTTTGCCACTAGATTTATATGGCCATTTAAAGAGAGAAAATTCAGACCTGTAGACTAGACAAGAGCATCATAACACGCTATTTCTCCATCCAATAAAAATGTCAGCTTCCTTTATCACTCTTCCTTCTGCCCAAGAAAATCTGCCCTTTGAAGGGCAGGTGTGTTTTATACCGGAAAAATCTAATGAAAAGGGCTCTTTCTTTCCTCTTAATGGAATATTTTTTGAGGTCTTATATTATCTGTCTACACTAGGTTCAATGCCACTCTCAAGACCAGACTTTTCCATCATTATTAATGGCCACACTGTGTCCAAGTGTGGAACTCTCGAGAGTGCAACAGAGCTGGGGGTGGATCTGAGCATTTGTTCATTCCCGTGGTCTGGCTGGAAGGAGCACTAATGAGTTCAAGTCCAGTCCCCTTCAGGTTTCAAATCCATGTCTTCCTGAGATGAATACAGACATCTTCAACTTACCTGTGCAAGAAGGCATAAAGATCCCATGGATGAGCTTGCCCAAATCCATTCGCAAACCCAGGATTTATCTTGCAGCACACAACCACCTGAAGCTGGTTCAGGAACCAGTGACTGCAGTCTTAGAATGTCTGCATCTCTGGACTTCAGTTCAACAGTCCTTTTAATGAGACCAGTAATATCAGCTTTAAAAAGCAGCTAGAGCAATTTAGATAAGCTATTTAGTAGAAAGTATTATTAATAGACCTTTTCTGACAGCCAAACGGGGATGGCACTTTTCACTGCTATATATTAAATGAGAGTTTTTCCCTTTTTCATGATGAATTGGAGCAGTGTTAGCAACCATGGCAAAAGCATTTCCTGATTGCTTTTTCCTTTCTTTCTAACTTCAGAATACATCACTTCAGGGATTGCGTATCACTTACTGAATTGCTTCTGTTTGCCTTCTCTAGCCAATGCCTGCTTTGTCAGCAGTCTGCGATCCAGCCGGTGATATTTTTCACTCCTTGTCTCAGAGGCACGTGGTGCTAAGTCCTGTCCAGACGCTCTTGCATGCCTTTGTGTAAAGTCTAATGATAGAGCTGTTCAACTGAGTGATACTCATAGCAAGAGGGGCAGGTCTTGAAAAAGAAAATCAGACAAAACCCAGGCTTGCCTCAGATGTTGAAAACAGTTGAGGAAGAACTTGATTCAGTTTAAAGGGCACTTCTGCTTTGACGGTTCTGAAGTGCAGCGTGTGGTAATAGAAGATGATTATGCTGCACAATAGCCCGAATATAGTCACTGAAACAGGGTGAAATTAAAAAAGGTTTCTTCATATAAGGCATGGTGTAATGATTTCTGTCATGCTTATAGCCATAAATGAAAATAGCAATTCATTATACACCAGAACTAAGCAAATAGTTGAGGCTTCAGGTAGTACATAAGTAATAAAACCAAAGCCAATCTAAGGACCCGGAGGCTGAGTGCATTTTCTACTTTATTTATTAGTTTTGATCTAGACCAGAATAGACTAGACTAGAAATAACCATCCACCTGCTCTGAGCACCCTGCCAATTATTTCAATCTACAAAACCAAAATGCAATATGAACAGCTCACTGCTTCTAGCAAAGTGCAATACTCACTCAGATATTCCTACCCATCCTTTTCCACCAGCACTTTAATTCACTTCTGTCTCTTCCAGTGCCAGGTCACATAGATGAATATTGCAAGTACTGCTGATAGATGCCATAGCAAAGTATTCTTTTATTTTCTTTTCCTGGTTTTTCAGTGAAAAGAAGGGAATTGCCTAAAGTGCAATGAAAACACTTTGCAGTGTCTCATTGTAGAAGCAGGCTTGTAAATTATTAGGCTTTTGTTCCCTACTCTGAGTTTTCTTAAGAGACTGCTTTTTCTCTTCTTTTCTGTGCTTAGCTACTTTATGTAATATTTCGACCTAGCAACTTCCTCTCTTTGCTCCATTCTACCTTTTAATTTACTAAAATGTGAGGATGAGTAGCAATATTGCTTTTAGTAGGAGAAAGTTATATGAAAATATGCCAGTGTTCTAGCTATTTAACCATCGTGTCTTTATTTCTTTTCATCTCAGTACAGGTTAAATTAAAGAGTGAATCACACATTCTTCTAAAAGGATTAACACCTTAACAGTTAACATTCCTAACAGTGGATTTGACAGGTGTTGCTGTTATTTAGATATAGACCAAGAAAACAGTTTGGTTTTCCCAGATACATAAGAGCAATTCCCTGTTACAACAGTTGTGAAGCCATAGATGAAATCTTAGCACTCTGGAGATCAATGGCAGAATATTCTAGAGTGCCAGTACCTAGATGTTCAAACAAATCAAGTGCCCAAATCCTCTTGAAAATGGCAAATCATTCACTGACAATGGCATCTCAATGTACAGATAGTTTGGGGTCTGTAAGTCTGCTTGCAGACTGCAAAGTAACCCCATGGCAGTGAGAGCAGACTTTAGCAAAGGACCACTGAAAGAATTTCAGATACTCTGATGCCTATATCTGTGATCATTCCTTCCACTGCTGCTATAAATTTTATTGGTTCATTCCTCATCTGGCTCTCAACCACTGGGTGTAAGGCTGCAGACACACAGTCACTCATATCTGTGCTGTTTAAAGAGATTATGCCCCCATCCCACACCCATCTGTCTCCTCCCTTCTTGTTCTCTTTTTCATTTTAATAAGTCAGCTCCAAGTATCCCCCACGTCTTCCAGCTGTCTGTCCAAATCTCACTGCTATTAACAATAGCCACTGAAGGCTGGGTCACAAAATAGGAAATGAGAAATTCTTTCACAAAGAGAAAACCAACATTTTGCCTTTTATAATCAAGGAATATAAGGAGAAAAGAATGAGATGTTTTGTTTGGGTTTTTTTCAGCCCAAAGTCCAAGACAAGAGGTGAATTTTTCATTGGCTTCAAGTTGTTGTTTTCTTCATTTTTTTATATAACAGAAAAACCCAGCATGTGAATGGATGTTGCATTTCACCTGCTCTGAGTTATGCTACAGAAGGGAACCCACCCCTTCTCCAGTGGATCAACAGGGTCCCCAGGGATATATATGTATACCTTCCCCTCTCTCTCCCACTGCCACATGTATTCCTTAGGCTTTGGTACAATATACATCATACTCTGAGCTGAAACTTGATATACATATTCTTTTGCTGTTTCCTTTCAGGAGACACGTTAATTTTCTACATAAACAAATCTGAAGCTGACTACACCAGACAAATAGTAATAAAAACTCCTCCCTCACACTTCTACCATATCCTTGCTGAGTCTTTGCATCTGTGCAAAGCAGGTAAGTGACTTTCTGAGCTGCAGCAAATGCTGCCTCTTCCTTTCCGGTACCTCATAATGCCTTGCTGTAATTCCTGAGACCCAGCTGGCTGCTCGCAGTGATCTCGATCTTTGTGTGTGCTGCGGGCTCCTAGTGCCCTGCTCTGCACACTCTTTCCCATTTCCTACATGCTGTATTCCCTGAACCCCTCTTCTGGTCAGGTTTAATTGTTTCCTCAATCAGGAACAGTGTTCCCCTTCTCAAAATGGCCACAATGGTAATGCCCTTTCAAAGGATCTTACTGCACAGACTGAGAATAAACAGATGCTACCTCTCAAGGGAGAACTGAAAGCCTTTGCTTAATTAAAAGGTGTTTTATGCCTATTTAATATAAATAAAATTGATTTTTACATATAATTCAGAGGGATCTTTGCTACACTACTTGCTTTATGTGTTTTATAAAAAGGGCGAAAAATGCCCATTTCTGTTTCTTTCCCCTGTTTTAGTAGCAGCAAACAGTGATGTGTTGTACCCAAGTACCTTTGTTTGCATGCAAACCCTTATCTGAAATGACATCAAGACCTCCTTTAAACACTTGGCAAATAAAAGGAGATAAAATCCAATTTATAGATGCAGATTCTAAAATTCCATGTTCAGTGCCCTTTAAGTATTGCTATCCTGTATTCTTGAGACTCCTTACAGATACATTATCAGGCTTAGAACTGAATAAATGTGAACTTTATTAAATAAGTTCATTATAATGGTATTTCATAGGTTTGGGCTTGCGATTAATGGATTGTAAATTTATACTTTAAGACTAGAAGACCATGATCATATAAATAGTCTTATTGAAGTTAACAGGGCTGTTCTTTGAAGAAAAATGCCATTCAGCAGAACACTTAAATATATGCATAGCTCTAAGCATATGTTTAAGTTCAAATGAAGTCAATCTATTTGGTTTTAAGAGGGCTTTACTGTGCTTAGCTTCCTTGAAACATTTATATTAATATATAGGGTTGCTGCTGCAGTAGCCTTGGGATGTCATTAATGTTTTAAAAACAATAGTCTTTCTAAGCACTCATGACCATTAGGTAAGAGAACTACTGTTAGTTGGCAGCCAGCTTAAGGCCTAGAAAACTCTGTTATCTGATATGTGTATTAAACTTTTAGATGTATTTTACAGATGCAAAGAAGAGAATTAAGTGGCAGATGAGTTGCTGAAGATCAGTCTCTACTGCCAAATGTTGTAGATGTAAAAAATTGCCGGAGTGCAGTTCAGGAATGGTGGTAAGAAAAGAATTTGCTATTTCCATTTTTTCTGCCCAAATATTCGGAAAAAGAAGTTGTGGATTTCCTCTGGAAGTCATTTTCCTTGGGTTATTTTGGACTCTTCCTCCCCTCAATAGTGTAATAATACCTTATAGAGGGATGGGAAAGAAATCTATGTTGTCATACTTCTCGGTAGTGGGCACAGCATAGCATGATGAAGGAGCATTGCTAACACAGCAGCCATGTTCAATGCATCTCCTTTACAGCAAAAAGCTGCACTGTATAAGGATAGTTTGAAGGCAGAATTTATTATATTTCTTTAACAAAGGCATCTAATGTCTTAATTACAAGGATGTGATACAGAACTAATAGGATCATTCTACATTATTAGGCAAGGGTATAGAGGTTGAATGTATTCTTTTACTCTGTACACGTAGGACACTGTATATACAAAGGGAACTTTCAAAGTAAGCATTCCAAATTTAAAGCCCTTATCATAGGTAATCTCTCAAGAAATGCAAAACAAACATTACACTTAATCCCTCTGCTTCTTAAGTGTATCTGTAGGTTACTTGGCAGCATAAAGCAATCATATGCTCTACAGAGCATCATTTCCCTGATTCAGAGGAAATCACCCCATATTTTTTTCTCCCCTTGATTTCCAAAATGTTTTTACGAGAGACTAAAAGTCTTACCATATCTACAGCCACAACTCTTCACAAAATTGAAGGATACTTCTACCATCCTGTTGGTGTCCATAATACAATTCATACCTTGAATTTCCCCCAGACCTACTGACTTCCCTGTAGTAAGGAGCTGCATTGACATCAAAGAGGTGTTATAGTTCCTTTGGCCTTATGATCCTTTTATCTAAAGTAAGAATAATGAATGAAAGTGCAGCAGCAATAATGATTGATCCAATCTGTCCCCTTTAGATTTGAGGTAACCTTCCTGGACATCATTTTACATGACTGAGTTTTGTCATAATTTTGGCAATGATCAGGAACATAAAACTAGAAAGAGGGAGGGAGTGTAAGCATACAACGCAAGAGTCCTTCCTTACTATTTCTCATCTGTAGTATGAACTTGACAATGTAACACTTGGATGGTTGTCTTGAATAACAACATTCTTATTTGCATAAACAAAGCAGATAATCTGGGGTTTTTTAAGTTTACTTCCACTTGAATGCGCAAAAGTAGCAGATTCATGTCACTATGTTTTATGCTGGACTCAAAATGGTGCAATTCTGAAGAAATTCAGAAGTGCCTCTTCTTTAGAGCCATGCATAGATACAGATGAATTGAAAATAGCAAAAGTTCTTATTTTCCTGTTGGTATTGAGATCCAGTACAATGGGTAAATGTTGATTAAATGTCAGATACACTAGACTGGACAGGGCTTTAATCAGTTGTTTCTAGATATTCCAAAAAAAGATGCATAGTTTGAATTAAAAGCTCTGAAACAACAGCAACAAAAAAGACAGTAGTGCTCTTGACAATAGGATGTAGAGAAATACCAGTAGTCTTATTCAAACATTTTCAAGCTTTTGTTTGGCAAAGCCATGCAGGACTCAGAAAAGTACAATACCAGAAATGTAAGCTTTTAACATTGCTGTTCTGCTCCAGTGAATGGCCATAAATATCATATTTATATAGTTTTGCATTTGTCACTCAAGGATCCAGTCTAAAAGCTATGAAGTTTATAATTAGAAATATATTCTGTTCCCTTTTCCAAATTTCAGCCTGTACTCTGGAAGTCAAGATGCAAACTTTCTATCATGGGCATTGACAATAAAGATGAAGGTTTATGCCAGATTAGGCCCAAATTAATGTTTAAATAACTTCAGTTTCTTTAATGCGCCTACACAAGACTAAAACTTATTGAACAGCTTATATGATGATGGTGCCATCCCACTCTCACCTCTGAGCTGGTCCTCAGGAGCTGAGAAAAATCAAAATCATTTCTGTCATAATAGTCAGCAGGATAAGGCAACCACTGGGTGCAAAGAACACAGGGCACAGAAGAAGGTGGTGTTCTTATAGGTTCTTTTCCAGCTGGAACCACAATTTGACTTGCAGTTGATACCCTTTTTTTCCAATACAGAAAATTCTCACTGAGCTGGTGTAAGGGAGCTGTGAGCTGTAAGGGAGCTCTGAGCTTATCCTCTGAATATCAATGACTGCAACTGGAGAAGTAGAAGGAAGCTGTAGTCAACTAGCAGCTGACCAGTGTACAGAGCTGGCCAGTGTTAATCCTTAAAATACAATGTGTCATGAAAAAATTAGGCAAATGAGATTTCCATTCCTTTCATCAAGCAATATTGCATCTGCATGGTCACTACTGTCAGTGTTCAGAGTTGTTGTGGTCTAAATAATTTAGCATCACAAAGATATAGATACTTGTTTTGGAAGATCACCTAGCTTGATGTTTGTCACTTCTTACCAGATAATTTGAACAACATTTGAGAATCAATCTATTGTTTTCTTTTAAATTAAAGTTTACAGAAATAATGTAAGGTTGGCCTGAGAGTCTTCTGAGCATTCTCATAAGTGTCTTTTGTTTTCATCCTACAAATTTCTTTTGTCTTCAGTTCTTCCTTGAATTAAAACCAAAGTTCCTATGAACGGAAATCTCTTCTAACAGTTGGTGTTTAGAGAAGCATTTCTCTAGCTGCAGCTTAGCATGGATGTTAAGGAATAATAGAAACTTTTTAAATTATAGAACTAATTATCTACATGCAGCTGATCAAACACTTTGCTCTTCTAGCTGTGAGCACAACTCACCACATCTGTTGGCCTCTCCCTGGGTGAGCCTATGCTGCAGTTGCTGCTGTGAATGTTATGGAGTGGAGACACACCAAAAGCAGCATTAAACTAACAAGACTTGGATTTGTTAGCACAACAGCACAAGGCTTGATGGTGGCTTTTTGCCTGGAGCTTACCCAGTCACTTGCTGAGTGTTGGAGCCGATAGAGACTTTAGAAGTGCCATAGAGCTGGGCAGCTGCAACCGCTCTCAGCTGTAAAGGTTAGCACTGCTGTCTCCTTCACAGCCTCTTTCCTCTACTGTTGCTGTTGTTTTTTTTTTTTAAGTTACTTTAGTTATACAGAAAGCTCACTAGAGATACAGATTGCACTTAACTGTTCTTAGAGGACAAAGAGATGACAGTGAATTGGCACAACATCAAATTAGGAAAGAGTCTGGGCAGCCTATAAGATAATTTATCCCACCATGAGAAAGTTGAGTATCCTCGAGTTGTAGCTGAGTGAATGAGGATATTTGTTGACACAGGTACAATGTTCTCTTGAGCACATTGCATTGTGATCATTATTTAATTTTCAAAATATCCTTTTCTCGCTTCGATGATGACGAGTCATGGAGTTACAGAATGTAAGCACTATTAATGTACAATGTACACACCCTTACTAATCATGTGGATGGACTGTATTAATACTCTTTCATACAGTCTTTTAGACTACATGAATAATCTCTCTGCAAGCACAGAGATTTCCACATGCAGGAGTGGAAACACTGTCATCCATATGCCTTCAGAAATCCTCCTCTTGTCTTCTGTACAGTCACTAGCTTGTGCTGTATGTCCAGCTTTAGCTATGCATAATAATAGTAATAGAAAGGCATATGATGTTCTGTTTCATGTTTGTGTATAATAATAGTGCTAGGAAGCTGTATGATGCTCCATATTCTCTTTGCAAGCAGAAGTGAAGAAGCAGTTGAATCCTTTCTGTTCAGACTTCTGCCATTTTTCACTTTTCAGGACCAGCAATTGTCAGCGCATTGTTTAAAAATCCCTTGCACTGGTTCTCTTCGCAGTGACTACAGAGTTTGCTTTCTCTGACTAACAAAAAGCTTCTTTTTATTATTATTTTTCCCCCCACTGAATGAGGGAATGAGGGCGAGCAATTTTTGATTTAACCTCCTGCTGCTGAGTTTTCAGATTTTACAGTGTTAACAAAAGGGGCTGCATGTTTTCAGTGCTGAAAGCTCTGATTATACTATGGCACAAATTCATAAAAATCAAACGCAGGCAGGGAATAGCAGGCTCGAGATATGTGACTCTCTCTAACTGCTGGCCTCCTGTAATAGAAAATTGAACTTTCTCAAGAGAACAAGCTGTTAAAAAGAGACTGTTTTAGCAAGTCTTAGTCTGTATCCATTTTGATAGATTTAGTTAACCTACAAGGGAACAACAGTATTGACATATATCACTTTGAAAAATGGCAGCTGAATGAGATATTTTTGTTTCCTGGGTTATGTGCTGAAGCCATGTCATTTGTTCTGATTATTTTTTTCCTTTCTCTGCTAACACACTTTGTTCCTGTATTTTATGATTATATGCTCACTCTCTGAACTACCCCAGAGATATTGATTACATTTTTTGGTGAGTGAACAGTCTTTCAACCAGCCTACATGAAACTCTCACTTCTTTTCCTATTTATGTAATTGTTTGGACTAGAAATATAATTAGATGAGTAAAATTATTATCCTAAAGAGCCTCTAATCCTGGTAAATAACTTTTGGTGAGAAGACTTCTGGTTCCATTGTTTCCTCAGCTGACATCACACAGGAGAAAGAGTTGCTCTCAAAGGAGAAAACTCATGAGATTAGTTAAATTTGGGTGCTGCCTCTGTGGGGTTTTCCTAAGAATTAATCACTGCCTGGTCCTGTTGCCTTTTGAGTCTTCCTTCTGGAAGGATAATGAACATTAAGGGAGGGAACTCTTATGTTTTTTCAGTCAAACTATGGATACAGCTGTCTGCTGAGGCACCGCAAGATGCAGACCCAGGTCTGAGATTTTAAGATTCAGATCTAATAGAATTCAGAGCATAACCATAAAACCAAACTGATACGGACAGTGTCACCACTGCTTTTACTTACAGCTTGTTTGGTGAGAAGAGTTTGGGTCAAGCTTGTCAAGAAAGTCTGTTGTGAACAAAGCTTTTACAACAGAATTGTTCTCCTTTTCTTTCATTCTCTTTTCTTCTATTTCCTATGTGTACAGGGAGCGGACATGTATGTGGGCTAAATCTCTTCTCATTGCAGTTTGCTGACACCCCATCAAGTTTGTGTGCACAAGGCACAAGCACTTTTATGATTCATACTGGGGTTGATCAGGATGCTGATTTGAGCTTACTGCTCAATGCTTCCTTCCCTTCCTGGGAAAGCCATTGCTTGTTATTTAGGAAGGGAGTTGATAGTGTTGGTAGAGCTCGGAGCAGCTTTGCTCCCAGGCCAGTGCCAGAAAACAGATGTGTGACGTGCTATATCCTTAACAGATGGACATGCCATATGCCATTAAAAGTGGTTATCCAACTTTCTCTCACATTGTGAATGAACAGCTCTTCTCTTTTGCATTAAAGCCTTAACAGGCAAAAAAAAAAAAAAAGTGTTAGTTCTTAGGGGAGGTAAGTAACTCAAAGGAAGATTTCCCAGGTTTCTCAGTGCTGAACAGTGTGGGCCTTTCAAGGTTCTGTCTACCTGAGAGTCTGGTATGCCTATATTCCAGGCTGTGGGAGGTATCTTCTCTAACTTACAGTCCTGGGATTACACTAATGCATGTCCAAGTCTGAATTAATTTACTTCGCTTTTCCTAAGGCAGGCTTGGAGCCAGGCTAACATGGTCACAGGGCATCTGGAATGACTTGGCATACATGAGGAGTAAGCTCCCGTCTCCACAGAGCAAAGGCAGGGCTTGTAGAAATAAACTTGGATTTATAACTGAACTCCAGTTTCCTGACAGGAAGGAGTAGAAAGTTGAACAATGGCCTCAGAACAGCTGCACACATAATTTATATGCCGGTTAGAAATTTCAGTTAGGTGGGACACTTCCAGGCAATGCTCCATGAGTATTTGGGGACTGAACAGCTCCTGTGTTTTAGGCTTGCATTTGGCTATGGACCCATGAGTGATGCTGTGGCAGTGTGGTTAAGTTGTTTCATGAACAATTGTATAGGTTCTCTTTGATATGCATGAGGAAAAATTATTGCCATACCACTAGTCACTTGTGACCTTAACAAGAAAACTTAGATGATCCAGGTTTTATCATTTTAAAATGTGAACTGTATCACGTATGGGACTAAACCCATTTTGCTGAATGGCTGAAAGCATTTACAATGGTAAAGTGATGCAATTGTACTGAAAAGCATATTGTTTATAAAATAATTTGTGCTTAGAAGACTAGCTTCTGATGAGGAACATAGAATTTTGCTGGAAATGTGCTAAAGACTGCTCCAAAGCTGAATGGAATATTAGTGTAGTTTGATTAATTCAGATGAATGACTGGGCTTTGGGCTGGTTGGTACTTTAGGTGAAGATGCCGCAAAATGGGAGTTGAGAGGAAAAGATTTGGTGAAAGTCTTCATAGGTAAAGTTTTCTTTGACCCAGCCCTCTCCAGAGGGTGGTTATTTTTCTGTTCTAAGTTGGAGCTCCAAAATGCAGAAGGACTACAGTCGGTTTGATTTGGAGAGTCTACAGCATCGTATGAGACAATGGCCACAATAAAACTTATATCGCCTGAATAATGCAGAATCAATACACAAACAGAAGTGTGTGACAGGGGTTGCTATGGCATCGCCCTTATTTAATAAAGGAATAAATAAAGGAATGGAAAACTCCATAAATGGTCTCAACACAAATTAGAGCTGTTCATAACGACTCTAATCTATGCAGTAGCATTTCTGAAAAATTAATTATCTTCCTCCATAAGGAAGAATGGGGTTTTTTGATCATGCTTTAATTTGTCTAAATTTATGCCAGTTCAGGTTGAACTGTCCCTGAAGCTTCACTTGGGGAGCAGGGAAGTTGTGAATAGAGAGATCTGTACATGTGCTTTGTTCCTATGCCTTTGGCTGGTTTGTGCTGGAAGTGTAAGAAGACAGGCATAAATATACCCCAAAAAGCAGTTCCTTAGAGAACATGGAACCTAAATCTGCAAGAACCTTAATTTTATTACTTAACTGAGAAGGGACAAGAACACGATTTACCCAGTGTGGCAGAACCAGGCTCAAGGCTATATGTCAGCCTACCTGTGGGTCCCAAACTGTCTCCCAGGCCAGGATGCCTCTGAGCTAGGAAACCCACACTTAGATTCCAGATGGAGCTGCCAGACGACATCCTCACATGCTTGGAATCAGGGTGTCCAAGGAGTTAACAGGACTAGACAATTTGGGTGTGGAGAGAGGAAAGGGCAAGCAAGTCATATGCAATGAATAATTAATCTATGAAGTAAAGATCTAGTTTTGCTTGTCAAACATTGATTTTCTCATTTAACCTTACTAGGGTTTGATAATTTCACACACATTTGAATAGTTTTGCTTGATATGTAACTTGTAGTGTATGTTGCTTAATCAAGTGTTGTCAGTTGTGGTGTAGTTCTTCATCTTGAGTAGAATAGTGCTGAAGCTGTGCATCACATCTGGTAGGTGTTCAGATATGTAATTCATAGACAACGAATATTTTCTCTGTCACATTTATTATTGGTAAAATCTCAGTTGTTCTAGCAAACAGTTCCTGGCAAATGAATACCAAAGCATCATATTATGGTAAAAAGAAGAAAAATAAAAAGAAGATTCTGATGAAACTTCTTAAATGTTTTTTCTTCAATTTAGGGGTCGGCTGGAGGTTTCTCTGTGCTTGAGCATTTGTTAGCCCTTAAATGTGTGACACCCAGCATATCTCCTACTGTTCCTGAAGAGTGTGTCAACTTTCAAAGGAATAATTTAAAGCTAACTTTCCCGAGAAGCAGTTTAATGAATAGGTGTAACTGATGCCCACTAGTTATCACATTACAGAGTACTTGGTGAATAAATTATCTTTTTCCCCCTAGCATGAAACAGATCTAATTTGTGGGAATACATTTGCTAGTCACAAATATCCCTCAAAAAATGGTTGTGAACAGAAGAGTATTTATTATGTACAAAAGGACTCCACTTACTTGAGTCACAGGCAAGTTTGTACTTCAAGAACAAAAAGCAAATACCAAATGACAAATGATTAATGTTTGCTTAGGAGAAAATATCATTGTTTACTTGCAAATGCAGGCATTTTTACAGGCTTGATGTAAAGCCTACCAGTAACCTGAAGGTCTCCCACCTCGTGCAGATCAAGCTGCTGAAGAACGTGTCTTTCCCCAGATTTTTGTGAAAAGAGAAAACAACTTATGGAGATATTTAAAAATAGTCAAAAGTAACAGGTACAGACAAGCAAAATAAAGATAATTCAAATAGTTCCAGTTACAACACAGGAAAACAGAACAAATACATAAGAAAACACTTTGCCTGGGGAGCTGTGAGCCTGTGTAGCCTCCTGCTTATGAAAGGGACTGCACTTTCCGTTACTTAAAGTCACTGAACCGCTGCAGTTAATTAAAAGTGTAAATAATTTGCAACAAGAGGACAAATGGGGCTGGGAAAATTATTTGTCCACATATTGATTGGAAGTGCATTTTTCACATTCCTCATGATGTGATAAATCCCACAGGTGGTAAAGAAATTTAGGCCAGGTCATTAGCAGAAAACTCATGTGCACTGAATTCAGAAGTGCTGAACAGTTCTGTCCTGCCATGGCTCTGCTCTGTAAGTCAGCAAACAAAATTTGGCAGCTGAGTATTTAATTCTCAGTAATAAACTATACTTGAAAATGTCATGGATTTGTACAGATACCCTTTTCTTTGGCATCATGTCACTAAAGCTAAAGGATGTTGATTAAATCATTAATTGCTTTTCACTTATCCATTAGGCTGCATTTTTGCCTTTTTACAAGAAGATATTTAAACACCTTTTGGTCAAAAATATACAATAGGAAAGGTTATAGCCACCCTGATTCACAAGAGAATTTTACGTTTGCCTCAGGTAGGGACAAATAAACAACTGTATTCACTATAATATCACTTCATGCAACTTTCTCTGCCACTAGTTAGGCCTTAATACACTTAGAAGGTTGCTCTTCTAATTTAAACTGTGTGAGACTTTGGCTGGAGGCTACTTCTGTGTCCCAGTGATAAAAGAAGACATAAAACAACCCAGTGCCTGATCATTCTCCCTGGCTGTCAGTGAATCATGTTTAATAGCATCTCCATTGCATTTTTGGCCAATTTGTTTGCAATGGCATCCTTTTCCATGGGCTTACTGCTCAGCAGGCCCTGAAGCAATCTATGAATAACTTCCCAACAGATGCTGTTTATGAATTGAAGCAAATGGCTTCCCTGTTTCTCTTTTTTCTCACTTCAATAATTTTCAGTTACATTAAGATGAATATTTATAGTCCTATACCAGTGCATAAAAATGGGAACAAGCAGACCTGTGCATTGTTTCATACGTGAGTGCTGTTCTAATGGGTTTTGGCTCAATGGTTTTAATAATGTTCTGTTGATGGACTGAAAAGAGAATTCAAATTGTAGATCAGTCACTTCCATTCACTGTTTTAGCAGACTGGGCATTGATGGCAGACTATATTAGGAGCACGTATAGTGCACCTTATCTTCTGGAAATAATACACCCCCTAATACAAGCCTACAATACCTTTCTACTCAGCTTTATTTCCTGTGAGTAATCCCAACTGCATTATTAAATGCAGGACCTTACACTATTGCAGCTGGTCTTTACTGGGTGTATTGAGTTTGCATGGCAAGGTTTGGTTAGCAGGGGGAGTTCAAGGGTGGCTTCTGTGAGGAGATGCCAGAAGCTTCCCCCATGTCCAGTAGAGCCAATGCCAGCCAGCTCCAAGATGGACCTGCTTCTGGCCAAGGCCAAGCCCATCAGCGATGATGGTAGCATGATGGAGGGGAGGAGGTGCTCCAGGCTCTAGAGATTCCCCCACAGCTGGTGATGCAGAGCATGTTGAGGCAGGCTGTGCCCCTGCAGCCCATGCAGGTATCCACCTGCAGTCTGGGGATGACACCATGCCAGAGCAGGGGGATGCCCAAAGGCGGCTGTGATCCTGTGGGAAGCCTGTACTGGAGCAGGCTTCTGGCAGGAGCTGTGGTCCCATGGAGAGGAGTCCACGTTTTATAAGATTTGGTTTTATTTTTTCGCTACCCTACTTTGATTTGATTGGTAATAAATTGATTTCCCCAAGTCAAGTCTGTTTTGCCTGTGGTGATAACTGCTGAGTGATCTCTCCCTGCCCTTACCTCAACCCATGAGTTTTTGTGATATTTTCTCTCCCCTTTCCAGCTGAGGTGTGATGGAGTAGCTTTGTTGGGCGTCCGGTGTGCAGCCAGGATCAACCCATCACTCTGGGTTTATCGAGCTCTGGCTAAAATGTCATCTGATTTACAATAAAACTAATGTCTAGTGGTAGAAGTCACCAATGTTACACATATGTCATTTCTATGAACTAAGCTGGTAAGTACAAAGGAGAAACTGATTTGTGACCTGCCATCCTTCTGCAACAGAATAGCACAAAATTCTTGTTCAATCCTAAAAAAGCCACTTTACAACATTTTATAATTCTCTAACAGTTCTTTGATGTTGTTTTGCCAAGAAAAGTGGTTAGATTTACAACTGTAGATGTTTATTGAGTTTTTTCCAAGGGAACTGTGGTACTGCTTCATTCATCTCCAAATGTCTGATCTAGTTGTCATTTCTGTTAAACAATAAAGAGGCTAAAGAAATAATGCTTTTACTATCACAGTAATTCCAAGATTAATAAACCCCTCTAACTTTGTAGATACACTTGTCCAAACATCTTGTCTATAAATATATACTAGATACAAAGCATTCATATTTAAATACAGGATATGTCAAATTATTGCATTTTCCACTGCTCTATAATAAATTAATTTGAATGATAAAAATAATTGGAAATATGGATGAGCACACGCATTATTCATACTACACATCTTTAACACATTTTACTTCCCAGTACAGAAGTTGGAAACAATCTGAACAATTTCTCATATCTTAATGTGATGGCATTCATCTGGATTACATCTTTTAAAAATCTGTTGTAAACAGGGCATACTAAATAACTATGACTGTTGTGCCTATGAAACTCAGATCGTGTGATTTCATCACTTTTGGCTTCCCATTAATGAATTAAAAGCTTATACCACGTTAACTTACATTATCAGTTGCTGCCTCAGGAAAGTAAACTGAGGCATGCACTGTGTCCGGAGTTCTAGGCCATTAAGTAGCAAAATAATACAATTACAGCCTTACCAACCTATGCTTCTAGAAGCATTTATTTAACGTTCTGAAGCCTCTTCTAAAAGGCATGTATTGTAAAAGGCTGGTATTTCTAATTACAGGATAATTTGGCATTTGAAAGTATGTATTAATTTGAGTCATAGAATCTTAGAATAGTTAGGGTACTTGTTCCATTTTCCATCAAATCAATAACTTGAAGAGCTGTCGTGTTGGATTTATTGAGGTGGCCAGATCTACTCTTCCTCTCTAGCCTGTGCCATCTGCTACAAGTCCTTTATAAGTTCTTGGCACTTATTTTCTGTTTCCTTTGCACCAGGAGAGTGCAGTGTACCGGTGTCTTTCTCGCATCTTTGCTGATGTTTTTTCTGGCCTTCTCTAAGCAGTCCTGCATACAGTATAGAATCATAAACAAGTCCTTCCCTTGAGACTAGATTTAATTAGGAAAGGTATCAAAAACACAGTAATGGAAAGGCTTAATTTGAATTTTTCGGTATCTTTTAAGAATGAAAAAAATGCATTAAAACATCAACCAGATATTCACAAAATGTCTTCTTCCTGTCAATCACACACAGTGCTTTTTTATTTAATTATTCCATATAATTTATCTTCACTGTTCCCTCTATAACTCATTTCCACAGCTCCTTGCATCTTGGACAGGTTATTGATCTAACGTGTACAGAGAAAGTTTTTCAAAGACAGTCTTTTAATAATAATCACCTATGCATAAAATCAAGGAACTCTTTATTGTAAGCAGTAGTAGAAATTTGATCAATGTGAGCATTACAGCATTAGGCCTTAAATTAATTGTTTCAGCTTACACTTTGGGTAACTTTGACATCACCCTCAATATCTGATCTTTTCAGAATTTTATCATGTAGTGAATGTTATCTTTATAAATCACTGTCAGCTAAGAAATTTTGCTGGGGACATAAAGTAAGTGGTGAGAACAATTTTCCGCTGGAAATTGGGGATGGAACTGGATGCTAGCCCTGATTTGCAGCCCCTGTAATAATGATTTAATATCTCAAAAATAACCAGGGAAAGCAGTGAAAGAGCTCTGCCAAAATGTTTGACAAAATGTTTATAATGTGGAACAGAAGCGTCATTCATAAACTGCCATTGGGACGCAGAGATTAGGTATGCTAAGAGGAAGATTGCGCCTGTAACTGAGAACTTTTTTCTTTCATTCACCATAGAAATTCCTGCTGAGAAATGTTGCTATCAATCAGTGAAGTTTTCATTAAAAAAAACCCAAAGGTTATTTTTTTTTAAGTACTGGACTAAGATCAAAAGTGTAGACCCAACACTCACCTCTCATTAACCTCAGTTAAGGGTGGTAAATAGGGGCATTCCCATATTAATCACAAAGAATGGATTTTTTAAAAGAAACATTTGAAGTAATATCTAGAAAGTGAACTGTGGAGGGTCAAGCATGAGCACAGTTCAGATCATACACACTGGTCAGCTTCCTACTGGTCCCTGGGGACCATTGCTGCGGGTTTTGAATACCCTTCAGTGACAGGAATAATGGAGTGGGCAGTGTGCCCTAGAGAGATGTGAGGGAAATGGATGCTCTTTCCAGGAGGAAGAGATACCTATGTAAATGCACATATAGTCCTTCAAAGAGCTTTAATGATTTACATGTAGCTGTGCCCAGTTTTCTGTCCATTTATACAATTCTAATGCTTAGTGTTTCTAATGAGTTGTTTATTACTGTGGACCTTCAATTTACCACGCAGTGAGCAGGCTATAAATACTGTTTCTATATAAATTATTAATAAAATCAACATCTTTTATCACTTTTTTTGCCTGACATAAACTATGATGAGCTGAAAGTCCTACAAATGCTTTTAAGCTTTTCCCCCTCTCACCCCCCCCCGGCACACAAGAAGAAAATATTTGCTTTTATACATCACTGGAAGTGCTTTTTCTGTGGCTAGAATAAATTTCCTCAGTCTTTCTGTAGTGGATACTAATAACCAAAGTGGCTTTGTTATTACCTAACAAAAGGCTAACATGCTTTATCTTAAAAAAATGGTATCTTTCCTATTGTCCTTTTCATCTCAGCCTTGTTTTCAGCTAGAGTTAATTATTTTCCTCATAGACAAAATAAACCCCATTGGTGCTAACAAGGGACATTCAGATTAAGGGCTCACAGAGGCTTGGATCTTAATGTTAACATTATTGTGTGAGCAGGAATTTATCAATTTGGGATTAAAAACTAATCACCAAAAATGTTTCAGGAGCATGATTCATAGTCAAACCAAAATACCAGAATGTGCACTTGATTCTATAGACAAGACAGATGTCTTTATCTTAATTCAATGAGAACTGCACTGGAATGTGAAAAGGAGTGTGCCTTTAACAAAGCTAAATTTGAACCATCACATGTGATAATTTCATTCCTGTTTTTTCTTCTTTCTTTGCCTTTCTCAGGCATGACATGACTCAAACAAAAATAACAGGATAATATCACAGATGTTCCTTTACACCAATCACTGGTTATTGCTTATCCAAATGATGTTTTAATACAAACACACAACTGCTCCTTCTGCTTTATTGCTGTCAAAATTTTGTTTCAAATTTAATAAATGGAGAAGTGTGAGCAGATGTGTCATTGACAGTTTGCTTTCTTCGCAAGGCTGCATCGCAAGCTAGAGAGGATGGTAGTCACATCTGCATCTTTAGAATACTTAATTCTGTGCGTTTTCCACCCAGTCTGGCGGTCCTCAGTTGGCTACTGGGGCTCGTGCAAATGGGCTATGGCTCTGCAGAGGATCCGGAAAGCTGCTGCAAGCTCAGAGCTGTGCAAACAGTTCAGCATTCAACACTAGCTCGGGAACCTCAGGTACCTTGCCGGCTTTTTGGAGAGCATTGGGAAAACCCAGTCTTCCAGTCACAGATGGTCCCTGTAAACCTTATCAATAACTGTATTTATCCCAGATTTTTCCCGGTGTTTGACATAGCATCTCTTACTGCTGCACCATTTTGGATTCAGTTCCAGTTGTACTCTGGTAAAGCCCATGGTAAGACTGGCTGCCAAAAGTGAATCAGTGGGATTCTGCAGCTTCCAGGATATCTGGGTCATCAGAGAAAGGGGATTTCTTGTCAGGTGGAGGTGTTGGGGGGCATAATCCTGTATGGTGGAATTTGGGCAGGAAAGTCAGCTGTATCCTAGCTAACACAGATCCCCTATTATACTGAAATGGGTAGCTTATGGTTCTGGGAAACAGGCAAAGAGAAATCCCAAGGAAGAAACTATCTTAATATAACAACAGCTGAGGCCCTAAACCACTGTGAAATAAATGCACTTTATAAATGCAAAGTGAAAAAATAGTCTCTCACTTCCATTTTTTATGTGATTTATGTCTTTAATTTATTTAAATCAGTGACCCATCAGACGCAGACAGAAAACTAGAAATTTGGCAGAAATTTCAACTGTCAGAAGGAAATACTGAGGTTTTATTTGCTCTCCCCCTGCAGCTGCCTCTCCGTGTTACAGGAATTTATTTCAAAATGAAGCACAATGAGGAATCATCTTGCCAGCGTATTATTGATCTGTGATTTGGGCAGCAGGCACAATACACTGCAGACACAGATGTGAAAGAGAAAATTTACTCCCTCTCACCCCAAAATTTTCTGGAGAGTACTTCATTTCAGGTAGATAAATCTTTAAGCTTTTCGTAGCACTTTTGTGACCAAATATATGCCACTTATATTACTTATGGGATTCTTCAGCAAACCAAGAATGAGCTGGTATCCTTGTATTCGTCAGATGGTCATGGTTTGAAGGCTGCTGATACCCATGTCCCAAAGGTGTCCACACACAGCAAGTCTGGTCTGTAAGGTGCTGAAGTGAACGGGTTTTTTCTTTTCTTTCCCTTTTCTTTTTCCGCATTGGTTACAGCGGTATTTGGTTCAAGCTCAATAAATTCAACAAGAAGTACCGGCTCTTCAGCTGGTGTAAATTTCACACATTTGCTTCTAAAGCAGACACTGCCTTTCGCAGTGGGAATTTGCTTGCTATCTTGGGTATACACAATTTGCAAGTGCTGAACTTGCAGTGTCCAGCTCCATAGCTTAGAAAAAGACACTGAGATTTTCCACACTTTGCTGGTGGCCATACTCTGAATATTACTTTTTCTCCTCTTTTTTACTGTCTTTGTTGCTGACTAGTAAAACGATTATTTGTACTGATGCTTTCCAGAAATTGAATAAATTATGAGTCAATTTCCAGAAAAATTCCAAAAAGTGACTAAATTATGCCTGCGGCATTTGAGAAAAACATGGTCCATGTATGAGGAGAAGGCCAAAAATTCACAGAATGAAATTTTCTTTAGCCAGCTGTGCTTGATTGCCTTTTAGGAAATGATGGTTTTTGTAACAATCTCGCCCTTCCTACCAAAATAATCCAACCTCTTCCAGTATTTGTCAGGAAAGCTACACCCATGTATCAGCCATTAATTATAGAAAACCTTCCCTGAGCATAGGCAAAAGGGGGAGTTTTAATTCTCTCTATGATACCGATTTCTTTTGTAGCCTCTGGGAAGTCAATCAACCATCTTGCCCCTGCAATAGCCACTTATGCAGAATATAGGTGGTACAGGAAAGAAGGGCTGATGGGGCAGAGTGTGTATGGGCACATGGCTTAAATGAAACACTTCTATAAATCACTGCCTCAATAAAGAGCTAGTTCACTTTTTCAGGTTTGGAATTGTACAAGCACTGCTTCGAAAAGCTCTTTTATCCTCCATAGAATAGGGTTAGTTCAACTCGGGAGCATATTTATTCCTTAGGAAGGTATCTTTAGGATTAGGCTCTTTGAAGTGCAACAAAGACAAGTAGCACTTTCTAAAGGCTACGACATTGTGTGTAAAAGCTCTTTCTGAGGTCTGGGCATTTAAAGTATTTAAAAGTATTCTTTAGTAATAGATTAAGCATAAAGATAGGACAATGGCATTCAAATATTTGTTCTTATTCCACAATTATTACCTTATTGCATTGTCTATGTCAAGGATAAGTTCTCACATTCATGATGCAAGTTTTCTGCAGGTGATTCTTTGTAGCTATGCTCAGCTCTGTGTAAAGACAGAGGCCTCTTGAAGGCATATCTGCTGTGTGGCATTCAGTGATGGTTGCATAAGTGTCTCCCTCAGCATGACAGGACAAGATAATAGAATGAAACTATGATGATTTCTGCAAGATAAGGACAAGTAACTGCTACCTGTTGTACCCTACCATACTTTATGTCATGTGAGTGGTACTATACTATTCTAGGTGTACCTGTGCAGCCTCAAGCTAGAGGTATGTGTTGTAACCACTAAGCCATTAAGGTGCACATTACTTCTCATATTGCTGATAGCAACAGGAAACAGAAAAGGCATGCTATCTTATCAGTTATGCCAAAAGAACCCAGAAATACTTAATCCAGGTTCTAGCCTGAGTGCAAGAATCTTTATGGATGTAAGGTGGGATACTGGAAAACACACTCTACCCTGTCTTTATCCAGTAGGGGGATCAAGAAGTGGCTTGTGAGTCCATTGTCCAACCTGGTTTTCTTCTTTGTTGTCTCAGAAGCTTCTCTGACTTTCCCTTCTGAACATGCACTATTCCAGGCTTTCTGACTACATACTCCCTTGCCTGGTGTCATGCCGTTGTGCTGATGGCTCCTTCTAGAGCTCTGACAGTGATGGAAGAAGGCAAACACGGCATGCAGCTCTGTCTCTGCAATTGCTATAGCCAAGTTTAGATACAGATTTAATCTCTATCATGCATGGACACTCCCTGCATTTGTGTCTCATTAACAGGATCTCCCTGATAGACAGTGTATGCCAGGTTTTTCAGAGTTCTGAGAAGATAGATGACAACTGTATAATATCAGATCCATCATCGTACATGAGAGAGGGATCCATGAGATGTGGTCTACTCTTGGGAAAATCAAGCCCCACTCAAACTTTCTGAACCAATATGAACTAGTAGAGTGATTTGACAGCAGAGCAGCTCTTCACATTTTCAGCTGTGGTGCTTTTGACTTCAGAAGCTTCAGAAGCTGAATTTACTGTACCATCAAACCACAGCTACAAGAGGAGTCTGTAATTCTCTTTTCAGTGTCATCTCTACTGACCTCAAAATGAGACTAACTTTTGTCATTTCTCCATGGATTATGGAGCCCTCTAATGTCAAGAAGCTGCACTGGGTGAAACGTCCTCTACAGTCCAGCTCCTCACCTTTGAGCAAGCTGTGGATACTGGCATATTCATTGTACTGTGTTGAAATGCAAGATAATGCCCTTTATGAATGAAAGACATCTATTATGTGTGCTAACTCTACATACAGACTTCCAATTGTGCTTCTGTTTATATTCTGACAACTGCTGACTCCAGTGGTACTCAATCAGGCCAGAGCTCAGCACCACATCTTTAAGAAACTGATACTTTTCTTGTTATAGATGTTTTTACAGCACTGGTGACATACACCATTCCATCAAGTACTGATTGGAAAATGAGGTAAATAAGCACTTTGTGTTGCCTGAGGATTTTCTCCTCAGAAATAGAGACAAAGCAAATTTCTGGAAGAAGCCAGAAAGTTAAAGTTAGAAATTAAATCCTGCCAAACCCTTACAGTTTGGGAAAATACATGGTTACCTAAGAAACAAAAAATATGAAGACAGCCATGCCATTGAACCTCAAACATTGTCCGACTGATGAAAGCAAAAATAAACTGTATTAATAGTACAGAGTTTAGCATCTAACAATGAGAAAATCTGTAATAATGGCTTAAAAAGCCAGTCTAATTTTCCATGACCCTACATAAGCCTAGTAATACTCCTTAGTGTCTATATGAATTTGTTAAACCTTCTCAGCACTGGGAAAACATGACTTCTTTCAATTTTGATGTGTTTGCATCTAACACTTTCACATGCCATAGATTCCATGGGAGCGGCAATAACTTATATTTGAGGATTAAGAAACACATTATGTATTCCACATCTCAGTAAAAGTAGCTAAATAGTGTCATCTACCAGATTTCTAAAAGCAATCAAGTGCCAGATCCCTGCCCTTTTAAATAAGCAAGCTTGCTTGGAAGAAGAGCATTCTGAGTTTCATAATTAAATGAAAAATTAGATGAAAGCAAGGGAGGCTGTGAGTTGATGCAGCTTGATTGTAACAACAGCGTCATTAATGGTTATTAATGGTAACGGGGATAAACTGTCAGATATCATCCACGTGTAAGTAGGTAGACATGAACAAATGATGAATAAATGCATCTTAAAGAAAAAGAATCCTTGGTTGAGACTTTGGTGAACTTGTAAGCTAGGAGAGTAGGTACAATGAAACAGAAACAGGGCATTTGTTTTAATTTTGGATATATAGTGTTTGAATAAGGAACCCAGCATCACACGATGGCGTGCCATGGAAACCACGATGTTATGGTTTTCAGAAGTGTGTTGCAATGAAATGCCCCTTTTGGCTCAGAAGCCTATATTCACCCATGACTAATTTCATTATGCTGCTTAAGCTGACATACTGATTAAAAGAAAGTCATTCCATTTATTGCTTCTTTTAATCATTAGGTAAACACAATACGGAGTGCTTGGTACATTTGGTAAATATGAAGCAGATCAGTTATTACTCCTCAGGTGCTGATAGCACTGTCGTACTGGATTATCTCCCGTGTTATCAGCAACCCATTCTACCACACAGCAACTTCTTGAAATTGCAGCATTGTAAACAAGAGGCCTCTGGGCATTTGCTTTTCTCTCTTTCAAATATACATAATCACTCAGCAATTCCAGGATGGTTAAATTATCCTTAGAGCCAAATGACTTTGAACTAGATTTCTTTCCTTAATGACATCAGTTCCCTATGTGCCACTGATATCTGTGGGACTAATACATGAAAATATCTCTGCTGGGCCACATTTTCCACCCATTTACAGGGTGAGGTGGCTGGAGTGCATACAGCCCCCTCAGTAGCTCATGCTACTACACACAGACTGCATTGTTCTCCAAATGAAGAGTCTGCCCACATCGCTGTTCATTTGATGGCTGTAAAAGTAGCTTCAGCTACGTCAATGTTATCACCCCTTACTGAAGATGGACTTTTTCAGCTTCCATGTATGACTGTTTTTGAGGCAGGTGGAGGCATTACAGCAGCAGGGTGAGATTTTGCAGTACACTGGTACAGATCTAGCTCTTCTACAGCAGTAAGAGCTTTACTATAGATTTCCGTGACAGTGGAATTAGGGTTGAGCTTTCCAAACCCTTCTGTTAGAAAAAAATGCAGAACATATTCAAAAATTTAGGGATGTTGTAATGAGTGAAGCTGAGCTGAAACATTGGTGGGCTTCTTCCCTCTTATCTCACTTTTGGCCATGCAGGACCACTCTTTTCCTTGCATTTGCACTGGCACCACATGCCCTGTAAATCCAGGGAAAGCAACAGACAGGGTGCACAGAGATGGGGAAGGCATTATGGCACAGTGTTTTCCCTTGGATGAAGCTGATCTTTCCCCTCAGATTCACAGGATTATGCAGCCTTACTATGCTGCCTTGTGGGGGTACCACACAGGAGGATGTGTCTTAATCCTACTAAAAATGATGTTCTGTCATTCTGCAAGAAGCAGCCTCCAAAGGTCCCTTGGGTAGGAGTTCTGAACAGCTCTAACATTGCAAATTAATGTTTTCCCAGGCAGTTCCTGTCATATTTATTACTACAGTGACTATTACTACTATTGGCATTTTTGCCTATAGTTGCTCACGCGTTTTCGCAGAGTGAGGATAAAATTGGAACCCAATTAATTTTTCCAATTCAACTCTCACACCTCTGAAACTCAGAAAATTCTGAAGTTGTCACCAGTCTGCCTATTATTTTGTTTGCTGCTTCCCTCCTGAACAGTGGCATTGGGATGAGCTTATATTTGATACCCTGTTGTCATTTCTCTTTGTTTTCTGTTTGCAAGATGCTGATGGCTTGTTGCAAATTGGAGAAGGATCCCAGCATGTCAGCTGTCTGGAAAAACTGCAGGAGCAGGTTAGCTGGGAATGAAACCTCCCAGAGATGCAGGTTTAATACGTTTGCGTGGCTTTCCCCCTTCGGTTTGCAATCACTCTGACTTCAAAGAAGTATTTTACAAGTTCCTACATTCAAAGCATTGTAGAGAAAAGTGTTTGTTCATTCTTCCCATCAGCTGCTCTCAGAAACAACCTTACAACAGTTGGTAAAGGGGAGGGAGACATTTATTGTTCTGATTCCTTTAAAGCAGCAACACCTTACAAAACTGCAGGACTGTGATTTTTGTGGCATTATCTTTCCTAGCTTGTGTATTCCAGTTTAATACCTCCTCACAATCATGATTTTCCATAAGCATAATTAACATTTTGCCTTCTGAATGCAGTAAGATGCATTTGCTGGTCTGTCTAGAGGCTGAGCCAGGAAGCGTTGTTTCTCACTTGATAACATTTTAATGTTCCTGGGAAAGAGTGGTCTATTTGTTGAAGTTTTGTTCAAATAACACCGCAGCCAAAAGTGCTGTATCTCTTTTCACATGCAAGCATACATTTTCTTCAGTTGTATTTACTTATTTGTCTACTATTAAGGATATCGCAGATTGAGAAAACTAAAGGCAAGCAGGCAAACCTGCAGACTCGTGAGCTGAGAGACTCATGGCCTAACAGCAACATACACTGAGGTGTAAAGTCTGTTATTAGGATAAAAGTCTGGCCTTGAACAATGACAAAACTTCCTTGTCTTCAGGAAGATCAGCATTTCTCCAGTGTCTGTCTTGTAAGAGCAGAGGTTCTCCTTCTTTGACTGAACATTATTTCTTATTAAGTCACTATCAAAACTTTCAACCTCATTATGAACTTCATCTATTTTTTCCCCTTTAAAACAAAATATGAATCTCACAGAAATATTCCAGTTTAGACAAAATTACCATTGAGTAACTAGGTATTTTTTGTCAGAAAGACAGTAAGATAGTGGCACTGATTTTATACCCTGGTGCTGTGAAAATTCACCCTTTAAGCCTGTGTCCAAGTCTCCTGTTTGCTTGATTCATTGTGGATTTTTCCCTTATCGGGTGAATAGTCTGACCATTTGATTTCATTGTTGGTTTCTTTCCAGATGCCAGAAGTACTGAGTATTTAAATATATATCTGAAGTTCAGCAGGAAATTGAAAATTGATTCTCTACAGCAGTTATCTGAGATATGGTTCAAGTTCTTGCTTCAAGTTAGCTAGAGCAAAGAGCTGAAGCAGTCTCAGGGGATTGTCAGCTTGACAGATATTCTGGAGCGCTTTCTGTGGCATCTTCGAAGAGAAATTCAGAAATGATGCATTTGTTTCAACAAGTCTGCGGTTTGCTATTGGCTTCACTAAAGCAGCACAGAGGGTAAGAAGAGAACAAAAATAATTTTGAATTACTTGGTTAATATGCAGGCACCTTTTAGTGGAGACATAAATGAAGAACTGTCAATATGGTGATGATCAGATTCTGACCCCATATCATTTTCTTTAGCTTTGCAGCTGCATGGCCACGAGCTGCAGTCACAGCTCAGCCTTCTGCTGATGCTGGAACTTGTAGATGCAGAAATAAAGGAGGTGGCTTCTGCCCAAATTATTAACCCACAGATCGCAGTAGAAGCCAGCAGGTTGGACAGGCCAAAAAGGAGGACACATGATGACAGAGCATTGCTGGAGCTTGGATATCCAGGGGCAGATGTCTGGTGTGTGGATGGCTGACACATACACTGCTAACTGGTGTTGAAGACCTGTGGCTCGACTTCTACTGTGAAGCTGAGTTTAATCTCCTTTAGTTTTCCAAGCAGTTCCCAAGGCTGCTGAGTACAGCTGAAGCAGAGGAGTGCACTCCAGTAGAGCTAAGTGCTTCCTATAAAGGTAAGTGGCATGACATAAAGTCATACTCTTACTAATGCTTCTATGAATTTGATATACTAACAGAGATGTATAGACTCAAAATGGTAACCTTTGTCATTCTGAGTCATACATAAATAAATGGTTGAAACAGCAGTTCTGTGCAGAGATTAGTGCTGTTTTTCTCAGGAAAATCAATGAAACTAATCTTGAGTAAAATATTTGCAAGAATATAAAAGTGGCTTAGACACTTTTCTGCCTAAGCTTAAACTTGCTTTAGCAGCACCTCCAGTGGTAGCCTATTAAATGCTATTTGGACTCCAGAAGCTGTGATACGTGAGAGAGCTCAAACACCTTTCTGTGCTCTGGCAGGAGACTGAGCGCAATAACGATTCGGTGTTACAGGCCAGTGTTAGTTCAATACAGATTGATTTGGTTCTGTATCTTTTTGTTCAAAATGTATTTCACACAAATGGGTCTGGAGTGTTCAAACTTCCTGAATCGTAATTCCACCAAAATTCTGGAATAAGTAAATTACCCTCAAAACCATACTGGAATTAGAAATAAATCAGCAGATTCTCTGTTCAGCAGCAGCAATAAATCCTTCCTCTATCACAGCATACACTGTTTACATTTGCCTAGGGGCTCTAAAACATTATGAGATGAAATGATTTTCCTGTTCCTTGGTGTCTGGCTGCCATAGAATTTAAGTGTTTCATGAATTTAATTGTGAAGAGAACAGTTTAACATTTTTCAACCCCCTGTGGGGAAATGGAAGGAGGAGCCAAGTGGATATTACGCTGCCTGGAAAACGATTCATATTTAAAATTAAGCTATGATGACTGTATCAGGTAATATTGAGAAGGCCAGCAAATGACCCCATGTCCATTAAAGACCCATGCAAACTGTCAAAAGGATTTGATATCTTAAGTAGGGCCTAGCCTTCTGCTTGTGGTAGAATTTTATTCCAGATTGCATAAATATCTGTATTTATGAAACATTAAGGCAATTTTCAGCGTTTTCCTGAAAATCTATTAGTTGCTTTCAGGCTCTCTGAAAGATACTATATTTCATTGCACGAGAATTCATCTGTCATACTTTGAAGAGAGTGTTTATATCACTAGCAACTAAAAGCCTGTAAAAAGGCAGCTGCAACCTTTAGCTGGAGCAGAGATAGAAGAAACAAGAACTACTACTGTTCCTTAAACATTTTTTTCAATGGAAAAGGTTTTCCTGGCTTACCTTGGTTACTGAAATCCAGGAAAACATGTAACTGAAGTGCATCAAACCATTTTTGTACTATTTAGGGAATGAGAGGATTGCTGTATAAGCTGGATAAAAAGCGCAAAACTAATAGTTTGTGCCTCCTTTAAACATACATCCCATTATATTTTTGTTTTCCAATCTGTATTTTCTTTTCTTGGTACTCCTTTATGCTCTTTCATGCTTGGCAAGCAATATGGGAAAGATTTCTGTGCCATTGTGTATGCTCTTATTCTGACTTCTCTGCTTGGTGCACAGAAGTCAGGGTGTGACATGAACAACAATTTGATGTACAGAGCCTACAATGCCAAAAGAGTCTAGTATTTTATTCAGAAACAAATGACAACAAAATCTTTGAGAACCTGAGAAGAAGGTGGGGTGGTAAAAGGGATGTGTGGGAGAAGAGGAATGTAAAAAAAGGATCAAAGCAGATACATTTCAGTTGGCATGCGATAACATATTCCTCAGTTTCCTGGAATGAAATTTGTACCTTCCAATATATTTCACTGATGGATCCCGCACAGCAAGCTTCACCTAAATTATCCCTTACAAATTTTTCTAACCAAAAATAAATAGAATTAAATATCATAACTTTTGCTAATGTGCTTGCTAGTGAAGCAAAATCAGCAGTAAGAAAAAGCGTACTGCTGACAGTTTCAGTGAAGAACAGAATCAGTCAAGTATAATGTTCATCATTCCTTATTTACTATGATAATTAGATCCTGACATTCTGCACTGTGATGTGCATGGCTTGCTTTGTACAAGATGTTACCCACGTTATTTATCTGGGAGTTGTCTTTTTCCCCTGCCACCAACTTAATGCATTTGTTTTTAGTATACATGCATGGGAAATGAGTGCTTCAGAGGTTCCCGATGGGCCCAGCACCTCTCTAGGTGCATAGCTGGTGACACACAAACAAATAAATCTGCTTCCAGGGACACCACTGCATGAAGCAGAGCTCTGGCTCATTAAAGCAAACGCCTGGATGTGCGTTCAATTGATGTTCTTTATCACTGAAAATGAGGAGTGGTGTGAATGGGTCTCTTGAACTTCTTAACTACAGTCAGGGTTAAGAATGACAGAATCTGAGCCTTGGGAATTGGAAGAAATAAAAGAGTAAACCTGACAACAGAACAGACTGGAGACTGGATCCTGCATCTCTCTTAGGGTGGAACTATGCATTAGCAGATGGCAGCCTAAAAACAATATGTGCTGAGAGAGCTCAGGATGTATGGCAAGATTTTCAACACCTACGCGAGCATTCAAAAGAATATTGTCTGTCAGGGGTGATGCAGGAATTTACAAGTTGCTTTTGTGTGTGGATTTCTGGAGCTATTATCTACATACGATCAGCTTGGAGATGTTGGAGGCAAGTTCAAGGCAAATTTTTACAAAATGGAATACAAGAGCTAGTCACAATATTAATCCATATGTTTTGATGTGAGCACATAAACACATATAAACCAGACCAGACCCTTATTATTGGTAGATCATGCAGCTAGGTTGCTTGTGAGAGGCAGCAGAAAATTGCAACTGAAGAGCAAATCATGATCTTGCCATCTGCCTGGAAGGAATTATTATATAGGGTTTGCTGTCAATCAGCCAACCTGTTCTGAAGCAAAAGCAGAACAGTATATGATTTTTTTTTCTCCATGCTCATTTCATGCACTAATTCCTTGCTCAGAAACAAACCATTTCCAGCACTAGTACAGCACAGGGGTCTCTGGCTGAAGCCCAGCCCTGCGAACAAGTAGATGAGGTGCGGAAGAGAGCGCCTGAAGTGTTATTCTTAAGCAGCAACAAAGCCCATAGCTGTGACAAGCAATTAAATCTAAAGATGTTGAGTTTGTTAAAGTTATGGCATCAGGGCAGTACTGGCTGTTGTGTATCACATAGTCATGACGATTCTCACTTCTTTTGTGTGTTTCAGTGGGAGAACTTTCCCCAATCTCGTTTCTACCAAAAGTGCCTTTTGTGTCGCTTTCTAATTTTGGGGGGTTGGTGGTTTTGGTTCTGGTTTCATGAGCATAGTTAAAGTCAGAAATTGTCTCTGCCTGCCTGCTTCATCTTTTCAAAGATTTTCTTACAAACTCTACCATCTAGTGCACAGTATTTGTGTCCCATCCATAACCAAATGTTCCCTGTGTAGCACCTCTAACCTGAGGATCTCCAAGCATGCTAAAATGGGTGTGTTGAGGCCACTCTGTGCCCCTGCAGAAACCACGGCATTTTAGAAGTAATAAATTTAAATATAATTTAAGACCATATAATGATTCCATTACAGGAGTTCACACTGCAGGGGGCAAGTAGCAAAGAAACCTCTCGATTTGTTAATGTTTTTTTCCACCACTGGCTTTCTTTCTGCTAAGGTGGAAGTAAATACACAGGTTTGCAAATAAGCTATTTGGTCAATCCTGTGGTGTAATATAACAGCTGAGATTTCCTCTGCAGCTGAGGCCAATGCAGAGTTAGTAGACTTCAAAGTGTTCTTTTCAGGGTAGCACCTGGAGTTATAAAGACCAGAAGTGCAGCACTGCAGAGCTGAATTGGCTCCTTCCTTGCATTTGTTTTTTGCAGAGGTACCAGCCAAAGCTTTCTTTCTAAAATAAGATGTTTCTGAGTACAGGGTGGTGTGTTGTGCCAGGATGTGTATTTGATGTGTACGGCAGCACCCAGACATTTCACAGCCAAGAGGGGCATTAAGCTCAAAGCTGAGCTCCATGCTTGTCTAGTATACAGCACAAGCATCCTGGTATGTTTCCCAAATCAGCCTGATTGTGCATTGTCACTGGGATTTACTCTAACCAAGACATGCTTTGCACCTGATAGCCTTTTTGACCTGTGCTAGGTTATGAACCCTTAAAAGGCTCAGGTGGCTTGAGTTTATAAAGTTTCCAATTTGGTGAATGAGGTGAGATGTGTGGGGTTGTGTTATGGTGTTGTTTGCTCCAGAAGTGGAGAATGCAGCTGAAAATATGGAAAGATGTTTCCGAGTTAGGGGAAGATAGAAACAGGAGCTAAACCTGACTGTGAGTGCACATTACTATTTAAGGTAGGTGGTTTGGAGGTAGACCTTTGGTGTTGGAGAACTGGGTTCCTGGTTGTGTTCATGGTGTGTTGGAGAGGTTCTTTCCTTTCGTGGTGATGTGAGGGATCGGGGGTAGCCAGGAAAGGGCTGGTGTATTTTTGAGCTTTGCTCTTTGTGGTAACGTTTTTGCTATGGTTTCTGCATACTTTTCCTACTATTTTCTGTATGCAAGGAGGAGGTGGGAAGCTGGCTGGGTTGGGGGAGAGTCTGCCACAGTGGAGCTGGAAAGGAGATGAGATATCAAGATGGGGGTGACTTGCTGCAGTGCTATAGGGAGGAATTTGTTTCTTTAGATAGCTCTGTTTCTATGATGATGTCTGAAATATGCCAACTTGGACAGAAGGAGTTTATTTTAGTTGCTGTTGAAGCCTCCTTTTTTATTACCTGTGGATAGTGGAGCTCTATTATTTGTTAAGTTTAACTGAAAGATAAGAACATAGCAAGCCTAGAGGGAGTGAAAACAGCCCAGCAACCATGACTGAACTCACCATAGTGAATTTGCTTCCCAAAGTGTCTCAATTATTTTGCTTCTGTCGGATTTGTTTTATTTATGTTGTGACTACTGCAAACGCTTGTACTTTTGTGTCAAAATTGACTTTTCAGCAGAGGAAGTAAATGCTGAACCTATGCTTGAGGACTGATATACTGCAACTGCTAAATTAAATACCCAGTGTCCTGTCTGACTGTAGAAGTACCAATTTTCAGTTCATGCAGCTTTGGCTCATGATTTGTCCCCTGTAGGTGGGTCTTAGTGTGTAATGTGGTTTTAGCTTGTTTAGAAACGCAACTGCAAGCTGACAGTAGTAATAGTCTTTTCTGAAACTAGGAGTATTTCAATAGTATTTAAAGTAATGGGTGCAACTAGACTAACATTAGAATGCCTGGGCTGAAGGCTCTTGAGTTTGTGCTAAATAGAAGTTAAGTACCAATGCTAAGATTCTGTATTTTCAGATCAGGATGATCTCTCCAGCTAATATCTGATAAAGGCTAACAATATCACTACTTGACAAGAACACTGTGGTTCTGTAAAGTTTGATAGCTTTGCTTTTTGGTATCTCTGAATTGAAACTAAACAAGCAACTTGTCTCCATGATGTGAAGGTTATGTTTTACGTTTATATTTTGAATATATCGAGTGCTATTGACACTTTGTATGATAACAATGTACTGCACAGATAATTTGGTTAATCCTTAGCAAGTACTGATCTTGCTGGCTAATGGCAAGTTACAGATAAGGGTTGAGATTTTTTCTGTGCGTTGTCCTACATAATTTAAAAATAACTGGGACAAACTTTTTGATATAAACTTGCTTGACAAATATAGATGTGTTCTTCCCCCCTCTCTTTTCTCTCCTCTCAGGCATGGAAAAACTGCAAGAAGCAGACTCATTGCCTCCCAAACACAGTAATTGTGGAGACCAGACATCCCTTTAACAAACAATAGCACCATCTTTAAGGTAGGCTGAGAAAAAGACCTGTGAAAACCTTTCCTTTTGTGCTCTGTTCTCACTTCTCCCTGCTTTTGTCAATATGCAGACTTGTTATATTTAAATAACAAATCTGCATATTGACTAAAGCAAGGAGAAGGTTTCACTGGTTTTCAGTATATGATCTACTTAATAGCGCTGTTGTGGCTTGTTTTGTTCTTGTTGGCTTTTCTAATGGCTGTGGCTATGCCATCATCTTGCTGGTTGGATTTTCCTGCACATTTTGGGGTGGTGCATGGCTGACAAAACCTGCCAAGTAAGGCTGGTGTGATAGCAAGGAGAGAGATACTGTGGTGATGTGGCATCGGATAACAAGGTGGGAAGGAGCCCTCAGATTTAGCAAGCAGACCTTTTCCACCGAGTGCGTTGTGCTCTTCCCTGATGTTGCTGTATCCTTGGCTGGTCCTCCAATACCTCTGTAGCTGCACTATGCTGGAAATGGAGCAAATTTCCCAGGATCCTGTATTTTGAAGTGGGACAAAAAACTGTATGAGCCAGTCCCTGGGCTCCCATGCGAAATAATTTCCCTGCACATGTTGTTCAGCTCTGGTTCTTCAGGCTTTTGGTGCGTGCAGTCTTTGTGTTTGACCGGCAGAAGCTGTGGTCACCAAGGCAGACAAATCGCCAAGTATTTCTTTGAAGTGTTTCCTTCATGAAAAAATGATGCAGCCTTCTAGCTGAGCTTTTCATGGTCAGCGTGGTTGCCTCCAGACAAATCAGTGCATCTGGTTTTGCCACTGGGAAAGCTAAAGGAGAAGAAAGCCTGACAATACAGGCTACAGGATTTAATGCTGTTAGAGAAGACATAAGAAGGAAAGGAAATGGGTTCAATTCAGTCACTGAGATTGGACCAGGCCTCCTTCAAGAGATGAAGGAAAGTGGTGGGCACCGAGGGGAGTCTCAGGGCAGGGAGACTTTTCCTGGCTGTATATAGAATGTTAGTAAGGAAGTGGATCACCACTGTGAGCATCTGGCTGAGGACTGGGGATGTGCATGTAAAATGTCAAGCATTGGTGAACTTCTATGCACTTAATGTGGCAGTAAGTGTTTGTCTGGGCAAAGCTGATTTCTAGGAAACCCATAGATCTATGTGCTCTTTCTTGTACCAGAAGAATCATGCTTTAATGCTTGTGCTCCCTGTACCACTGGGGAAAGAAACCAAGAGCTGGAAACACATAGGAGGCTTAGGGCTCTGGATGAACGTTGCTGCTTGGCTTGTTTTACTCTGGGCTTTGTGGTTGCTGTTCAGGCAACATGTAGGCAGATCAATCAATCTTCACATGCTCAGCTGCTGGCTTTCCATGTGGGCTGGTTTTCAATGGAAGACAAGCTGTGGGCAGGCTACAGGGCCAAACAAAGCTTCTGTTCTCATACTTTAAAAAAACTACCACAAATCTTGCACGCATAAGACAAAAGAGGGTCCATAACTTGGCATTCAGTGGAGGTAAGGTAAAACTTGCTCTTAGGATACACTTGGCTCATCTGGGGTAGGAACATGTAGGTACTGTGGAGCTGCAAGGTACTGTGGAGCTGCAATGTGCACTGCCTGTTACCCAGGCAGCAGCCAATCTGAGTTTGGCTCTATGGGAAAGAGCTTTGTAGGGTGGGTGGAAGCAGCTGGAGGGGATGGAGAACACAGTCTGTGAAAAGCAAAGCTTCATTGTCCCAGGAGCGCTGGAGCTAATGAGCTTTGCATTTCAAAGGTGATAAGCCTTTTTTAGACCCTGCAAAACAGGGTCTGGGATTTGTCTTGTTAAATCTCTACATGGAGAAGGGGCACCTATGGGGGTGGAGGAGAGAGGCAGAGGAGGCAGAATGCAGAAAGTAGAGGCCAGAGGCCCTTATTTGGGTGCAAGTACCAATCTGCTGTCTGCATGAGTCTGCCTGAGTTGCATATGCTCTCCTCTTCTGTGTGCACAGAGAATTGTGATAAATAGAGGTTCAGGCAGTAAGGAGCATTTATTTTTATTTGCCTATTTTCGTCATTCAGTTGGCATCTCTAGATGAATGGTGGAACCAGGAGAAAAAGGCTGTTCTCCTCGTGAATACAGTTGTCTTGCGTGAGGCAGTCTTTCTCAAATACAGTTTGATGTCTACTGACCCCTTGGAAGCTACCTTCACCCAGATGAAAGTATCATGCTGATGTAATGGTCTGCTTTTGGCAATCCTGCCAACAACCCCATGGAGTCTTTCGGCTGGAGCTGTGGATAGGCAGTTTTCCATTATCTCTGACTGGGAGAGCCTGGGTCCTAGTTTCTGTCTTTCTGGATGCCACCAAGTACCAGAGCGGAGGCGAAAGGACCTCCTTTTGACACTTCACTTCCCAGCACACAGGTGTAGACCACATAACCCAAAGTCTGTTTTGCTCTTCTGCACAGCCTGGACCCATCCTGTCCCAGTGCTGGCAGGAGCTGCCACTGCACAGGATGCTTGACCCAACCTTTGGTCCAATCTCCCTTCTTCCTGGAGACAAACTACTTTAAGCCTTGTCTTTCCATGAGAAAGGATTTTGAAGTCTGCAGACTGCTCACTACTGCCTTATTTTTCCTTCCTTTTTCTGATGTGTCAGTGTTAGTAGCCCTGCATTCAATACATGAACCCATGGGCACATGTAAAGCATCATTCCCTTCCTGTCAAAGCCAGTGACTCCTGAAGTGAGGAGGCTAAAGTAAAGCCCCAAAGCATCAGGTGAAGATGACACTGTGCCCAGCTCAAAGCAGGATAAGAGGAGCTGTTTCATGTTTCATTGGTCCACTGAAACTTAAAATTGGCAGCAAAGACATCAAAGCAGGTGTGAGGATGCTTCTGCAAGATTTGCCAAGGACTCCTCTGTTCCTGTCTGATGCTGGAAGGCAGGACAGGGAAGAGGTTGCAAGCACAGTCTCTTTAATATTCTCTTCTGTTCCTCTGATCTCCCCCTTACCCTGCAGAAGCAACATGTCCTGTGTTTGTGCAGAGCTTGTCCTGAGCAGTAGCAGCATCTGTCAAGGGTTACAGTGGCATTAGCCTCATGGAGCTGGGAGTTAGCAGTGCTTGGCAGAGTTCTGCTGTACCTTACATAAATCTGTATCTTGCATAAATCTGTCTCTGCCTACTCTGCCAAGGTGTGTGCTCACGATTTGTCTGATTCCTCCTGCTGTCCACAAGGCTTTCAGTTTCCTAGAAGATTTTATTTGCTTCTTGAGGCCCCTCTTTCCTCACACCTTCCCACTCCATACCTTTTCCTTCATAGTTTCCCCACGAGTTGTAAAGGGAACATACCTTGTTAAACAGGTGTTATTGTAAATTCCCATCACCTGCCCCTCTGAGGTGCTGCAGAAAGCTTCCCAAAGAGGTTACTTGCATGCAGTACTTCGTGGTACTTAGTGTACATTGGTTGCCTCTCATCAGCTTCCTTGGACGCTACTAGACCTTTCTAAGGGCAGAAAGTAGCAGCAACTGCCCCTGTTCTTGGCCTTCTTCCAGTGTGTAGGGAATTCTTGGGAAAAACAAGAAAACCTTTATTAAATGGAACATATCCCAAACCATGCTTGTGCCGCGTGCTTTCATACAAAGCACCTATAATAATATTGACCTCTTGAAAGCATATCTGGTCACCGTGGGGCTTGCCCTGAGCCACACTCTTCATCCCAGCACTACTCAGGGACCTGATGGGATCCATGCTACAGTGGTGGCCTGTGGAGGGGCCACTCACCAGTGCTCTCCGATGTCACTTTGTCACACCCTCCTCCCAATTGCTTTACTGCTTCAAGGCTGTAATAGAGTGCTGCTCAGGTGCAATGCCAGAAAGCAGTGTATGTTGGTCTGCAGGGCCAATCTCTTAGTATGTATTACCCAATAAAATGCAGTGGCTCCAAAGGAGCATATGGTCTGTCAGGTAAACTCATTGCACCTCTTAAAGAGACTCCACTGAGATATGTGTCCTTACGTGCTGAGAAGGAGGTACTTGAAAGTAAGGGTATTATTGCTATTGTTATTATGGTTTGGAGTCTAGAGCTCATAAGCAGGGAATGTAGTACATCCTTCTACCACAGGTTATCAGTGGAGGAAAAAAGTCTCCCACATTGTGTACAGCATCCGCCCTGGGCTCTTAAAATGGAAGTTTCTGTTTTGTCTCTAAGCCTGCCTTCTTTTGTAGGCAGAGCTGGGAGCTGTAATGCAAGTGGATAGTATGTATTGAGTCTATACAGTGGCTCTCGAAAAAAATAATTACATATGGTACAGGAGGGAGAGGAAACTATTCCATTCCTGTAAATAGCCACTTAAAATGCGGATAATAAATAACTGTAATAAATAATCTTAGCTTTAGCACTTAGGAGGTGCTCTTCTCCCCATTGTCTGCCGAGGTGCGTCAGAAATGGAGTTGGAAAGAAAGATTCCAGAGTTGCGGCAAGGTGTTGGAAAGCCCATGGGAGCAGATAGGAGTCTCCTGCCGTTTCCTGCCTCTCCCGTGTGTTTTGTTGCACTTTCCCTGCACCACCCCTCCCCGTTCAGTCTCGTTTGCCTCTTGCGAGTAAGTGCAAGAACAACGCCCGGGGAATAAAGCCTCTGCCGGCAGAAATCACGCATCTCCCAGACAGCTCATTGGGTGTTCAGTCCTTCGCCCTCCCAGCAGCGCTCTGCCACCCTCCTCTGCCCATTCATACCTGCTCCTCGCAGACGAAACCAGCGGCTCTTGTGTGCAAAGTCTGAGTGCCGGTGTTCAAATGCAGCTCCGGCTGCTAAACCCTGGCGATTAGCGGAGTGCCAGGCTTGGGCTTCCACTGAGGGGCTGTGTCGCTTTAAGGCATGTGATACTTTCCCGAGCAGGCATGTATTGAAATAGGCTCCGGTACTTACAGTGTCGTATAGCCGTGTACGTACCGCTGCCTTACTCTGCACTGCCCGCGCTGGAGTGAGGCTGCTCTGCCCTTAAACATAAACTGCTCCTCGTTCTTAACTATCCTGGAAGCTGCAGATTATTTCAAGATCACTTCAAAGGTCTCGTCGAGCAGAAGGTGATGCTAGGAGATGATTTAAAGGTGAAAATGAGAAGGTTTCCACCCCTCAAACCTTGGCCACTTTTCTGACGGCAGAGTCTGAGAGCTCAGATGTCTCCTTTACTCTGGAAACAGGATTTGTAACGAAAAAAAAATCTTTTTTTTTTTTTTTATCTTTTTTAATCCTGATAAAGAAGATTATTGGGAAGCGATTAAAACCCCTTATTGTGATACAGATGGATTTAAAAAAGTGTTAGATCATTCCGATGAACACTAATAGAGTGCTCTGCTCTTGGTTGGATTACTCAGGTAAGGAGCTTCTTTAGGATTTAAGATGCACAAGGCAGATCTGGAGCTCATCAGATAATAGGTGGAGGAATAGTCACTGCTATGTTTCTTTACTAGTGATAAGATGATCTGTGTGTAAAAGTGTATGTGATAGCAGTTTTCTGACAAAGAAGTGCATAAAGAAATGCTTGTGAGAAATGCTGGGGTTTGAGCAAAGGTAGCTTGAAATATGTAATTTGAGAGATTTTTATTTAAAATAACAAAAAAAAAAAAAAAAAAAAAAGACAGGGTGCTAATAATAAAGCCTGAGTGGGCTGAGTAAGTCTGCTGTCCATGTGGCTGAGAACATGATGCTGGAGGAAAGACATAGGAGCATTTAGCAGACTGCAGAAGTTTGGCTTTGCTTTGCCGTGTTTTAAAGTTCAGCATAAATAAGCTGAATACCTGAAATGTCCCTATGTGAGAGTCGGCTTTCTCTTTTCCCTTGTATAAAAAGCATGAGGGCATCAAATAGGACAAGAAGGCATTAATTCCTGAAGACATGGGAAGCCTACTGGGAGCTCCCTGATCTGAGGGGGTTGAATCTATTTTGCAAGATAAATAGGTCTAAAAGGAGAAGAGGAAAACTACATTGTATACTGCAAAGTAAACAGTTGGAAATGAAATTAATTATATGTTAAGCAGTGTTTCAGACGCTTGGTACAGAGAAAGGAAGAGCCTCATGCTGATGGAATAATGTTTTGGTATTTTCTGTTAATTATTCTTGTCAGTTTATGTGGTTCTTTTCAAGCAATTAGACTAAAAAAGCTTCCAAAAGACTATGTGCTGCTTTAAAATCGAGGCAAAAGACTATTTTATATGCATATAGTTTATTACTACTGTATTTCACTGTTTAATATTGTTAATCTCCTTAATGCAGACCCCCCCGATATAGCACATACAGACTTCTTATTGTCTCAATTTTTGTGTAAAGACATGATTTTTCTCTGTGAGAGATTTAATCTTTCAAAGTCTTTCTTGCTCTGTGAAAATGATGTTCAGCTGATTGGATTACTAGATAGAAACCGGCATCCTGTCATTGGCTGAGTAAGGAGAGTGCCTGAAGTTTGATTAATTTGGCAATATGAAATGCAGCAGAACATGTTGTTAAGGGAACTGGACGATGTGTAGCGTAGCTGAGCCTTGCAAAACTCCGGATCCTTGCAGGCATTGAAGAAAGAGCTGTTGAAGTTAAGAAGTAAAAGGGAAATATAGACAGTTAGTACAATAATGAATACAGGTATGAAACCCACAGTTGTCTATGCTGGATGTCAAAGCGTGCCAGCGCCAGGCGAAAAAGAAATTGCTCTTTCCTTTTGCCATAGGAATATTGTTAACATTTTGACATGATCTGCTTTGTGATAAGATTTAAATTTTCTATTCGATACATGTGAAGTTCAGTCTGGCCGTGCTCCAGTCCCTTTACATGCACAGGTCAAACAAAAGGAAGCTGATTTCATCTGGGGTTGAGAACATAATTCTGAGAAACAATTGCTTTGTTTAGCAGACAGTGTCATGATTAAAAATTAATGTTTTTAAAAGTAAAAAACAAACTGTTACCTTCTGGGTCAGTATTTGCTTTCCATTCTTGGAGTGTTTCTGAATGCATCTCAGCCATCTGAGGATGCTGTATGCGTATCTGTAATGTGTTTAAAATAGTTTTGATGCTGGCTGGGCATCATCTTTTTTCAGCTTCCTGTGGTTTTAGTTGTATTTTTATTTTTTAACTCCCTTATAAGTTCAGCTATGGAGCAGTGTGGGAATGTTTTCCAGCCTTCTATTTGCGTTTTTTAGTCCTCAGATCCTTACAGTTTTGGTTTTTTTACCACTGAATTATTAAAGTTATCCAGGCTCCTGTGTTGACATCTTGTTACCTCAGCCATCCTTTTTGAACACGACCTTAGTTGTATGACAAGTGTATCCTGCAGGGGGGAATAATAACTAAGACACAAAAGACAGGCAAAAAGACTGAAAAACTAAGAAGTACTGTTGTAATGGAAGCTGACTATTCTGTGTGCTGTATGGCATTGGATAATAATGTCTGTCTAATATTTTGTTTAGAGAATGGCAGTGGTCTCTGCAATGTCCTGGGTCCTGTATTTGTGGATAAGTGCCTGTGCAATGCTGCTCTGTCAGGGGTCCCTCCATCACACTTTCCAGCAGCATCACCTGCACAGACCAGGTAGGACTGAGATCAGCTGTGGGATGCCGTAAGATTGCAGGCTCTCTGCCCGTGCTCATGTCTGTCTTGATAAATGATTGAATAATCATAAAATCCTTTTTATCTTTTAACTTTTATGAGTTGCTTGCCTTTGTATTGCACAGCATCTCTTTTTGGTTGTCTAACGTGTTGTGCTTTGCCAGTATGATGTTGGAATATTCATCCTTTAACATCACTTTCTAATAATTTCCTGACACAGGAATCCTATTTTGGATAACCATTAGGTTTCTCTGTCTTTTTCTCTGTCCTTTCTTCTGTCTTTGCTTCTCCCTATTTTGTGCAGGTCTGGAATGATTTTATAAGTCAGAAAGACATTGTGACAGCACAGGTTGGATAACTTTGCAGTTACTTGACCCAAGCTGGACATGGATTTGTTACTTAAAATACTGGCACCAAATCTCGCTCGTAGTCACTAGGGTTTACTGGAGGTCAGGCATTTACCTTGGCATAAACAAGAGGCACAGTTACTCTAAGGTTCTCAAGCTTATCTATAAAAATTAATGGGCTTGCAGAAGTGTAGCCCAGAGAAGAATTTGGGACTGTCTTCCAATGGAGTAAATGCCTGTAAAGTCAGAATAAATCCCACAGGTTAACAGCAGAGATTGCAGCTCACTTTGACTGTTGTGATCCACAGAGAGTGCACATTAAGAGTTTTACTGTGTTTTTATTAGTAACTTTTTCAACTGATAATTATGCTTTTGAAGAATATCTTGCTGTGTTAAAAATTGAGGAGTCAGCATATTCTAGCACATTATTATCATCTGGTTAAAATCAGATGGGCCAAGAATGTTAACAAATTTGTAAGCAAATAGGGGAAAAGTTTTAGGAGCTTTAGAAATGAAAGATGGAAAATGCTAACTCACAGTGATGAATCATTAAAGTGGCAACTAACACTTTAATGGTTTTAGATCTAATGTACCTTCAAAGATGGACAGTCTTGAACTGCAAGTCTTTAGAACCCTTAATGACTCAAAGTTTTGCAACTACTTTCATTGTCCAAAAGTCATAGGTATTGGCATTATCTTCCTTTCTTGTAATGTGTAGTATAGAGGAATAGGGCTAAATCTTTGATAGACCAGCACTTGGTGGCTGTATTAAGGCATCACCTTAACTAATGGTGTTACCTTTACTAGGTAGCAGTGGAAGTTCGAGAGCATTTAAAGTTTGAATGATGAGGTTCTTATTTGGGACTTGCAGAGAAATGTGTGAAATATTTATTAGAATCAAACTGTAAGTAATGCTATGGTTATTTGAGTCTGTCCCTCAGTGAAGGAAATAGGAAAACCCAGCCCAGTTAAACGGATAGGTAAAAGAAAAATGTAATCTTGTTTTGTACAATCAGTTGAAACAAGTGACATTCTGAGAAAAAATGAGAGCTGGGCAGATCCAGAGCTCTGCATATTTGCCTAAGCTTGAAAAATCACCTTTTTTATGAAGCAAGAAGAGCAAGACACTGGATGCATACCAAGTGTTGGGGAAATGTGAAAAATGACAAAAATCTTTCACTCAGAGATGTGATACAGATAGAGTGAAGGTTTTACAGCTGCCTCATCACCTACTTAGAAACAGCCAAGCTTTCCCTCCTGCAAGCCTTTCTCAGGCAGCTTCTCCACACCCTATGTGAATAAGATTGATGGTGTTCTGATCCTAGGCAGCCAATTTCAGTCTCTCAAGAAATAATCCACTACATTGACAGATGAGTGGAATTTGACATGATGTTCACCTCAGATTCAGCTTGTGCTGCACCTGGGAAGTACCAGCTAGTGAGCGTCCTTTAGGGAAACTATTAGAGATTTTGGACAATTTCTGCTGTCACAACAGAAAGTCAAGAGAGTGGGCTTATTTTATAAGGCCATGAATTTGCAGTCTGCCAACAGAGTGTGAAAGGTTGTACATAAAAAGGGATGGAAATATGTTAACTAGCAAACTGAGTGATTTTTAATGTATTCAACCGCAGTCCCCGAGCACACCCTATTTTTCATATTTATAATATTAGGAATGCGTCATTTACTTTTAGTTAGTCACTGTGTAAGTAAGATTAAAATGTTCAGCCAAATAAAAATGAAAAAAAAAAAATGGATGCAGATGAGCCATTGCATAATTTCAGTAATTTAATATTTGGTATATGAAATTTCAACTTATTGAATCATGGCAAGTATAACTGTAATCAATAGCATGCTCAGCATACCTTTTCTTTCAGTGTGTGATTGATAATGAGGTGCTCTAAAATAAGGGTATTTGAGCTGGTCAGCTCCATCATGGGGCTGCTTTGGTACAAGATAACTAAAAAGGCAGGTTCCACCTTGTTTTGTGCTTCTCATATTTTACAAATAGAGTCTCACTGAGTACAGGAAGGTGCAGGTGAAAGACAAAATCCTCATGGAGTGTATTTAGCATAATCAACTGGAACTGAACTCAGTAGATTAGCACAGTGCATATACCCATCTGTGCTGCTGTGGTTAATCCAGTTTCAAAACTGTGGACATCAAGGGCAATATATAAAGTGGTTAGTTTGTCATCAGAGATTTCTGAGCTTCTTGATTTTTCCTGAAACTTAAGCAAGTGTCTGAATGGGTTGAAATAGATTCCTACATTGTACAATCACAAAGCTTAAAGCTTCCTTTTAGTGTAATATAATTTTTCAGTTTTATAATGGAAAAATAATAATAATAATACTTCCTTATTCAATTAGATTACCTAGTGCAAGGTATGAACCTGAAAACAAATGTGATAAATGTCTTTATGTGTCAGCATTTGTAATTGGCTGTAGTTTTATTTTCTGTGAAATGTTGGCAGGCGGGCATAGATAGTAAGGGTATAGTAAATATTGCTTGAATGTAAGATGGGTGATGTTGTATTATTTGTACCTGTTCATTTATTCTTTCTTGTCGTTAACAATGGAAAGCTTGAATGCTGCTGTTAAGCATCCTTAAGTATTGGTGTCTGTTCCTTTTGTTTGTGATAGGTAAAGAGAGCAAGGTAGGCTTTCAGGCTTCTCCTCTGGGATCTGGAGGAGACCTTTGGAATAAGCTAGCCAAACACCATTGCAATGTAATTCCCCTTGGGTAATACACATGGCTTCCTGCAGGTTTTTACGACTGTGTTTCATTTTCATGAAAATTATGTTAGGCAAAGGATGTGTGAAAGCATTCTCAAGAAAAAGTTTTATGTGGAAACAAATCTCCATCTTTTTTCAAGAATGCCATTTCTCTGTGATTTAATAAGAAACAGTGGTAATGAGAAGAAATTCACATTGACTGATTTAGGCAGGAAGATACACACAGTTGTAGAACTGTTAAAGTAGCCTGAGGGTTAGAGTGGGCAGGTTGTGATTTGTAGAGTTAGCTAATGCCTGTAATAGTCCATTGGTCATCTGATTGACAGGTTTCACCCTGCCCAGAGGTAGGAAGTAGATGCTGACATTTGGTTAAGATAGCAAGATATTAGCAAAGTAAAGAATTTAACAAAAAATAACCACCAGCCTTTCAATCATACAATATTTAGCAAATTTTCTGGTGTTGGTCTTCCATGACAAATGTTTTGCCTCTGGTGAGGGCCATCAGCTAGTATTGAATCACACTGGACAGCATGGGCCATGTGCTGCTTAAAAATACAGGATTCACCTGTAAGTTTGTCCAAAATAATTAGGTACACATTAAGGATGCAAGGTTAGTTTTGCATACAGTGTAAAGATGTGAGGCAGACACAAGCAGAAACATGTCAGTATTGCTACAGTAGGTACATTTGCAGATATGTTAATTAAAAATAGGCTTATCCCAAGGAAGAAGTCATGGACTGAATCAAGGCTGGAATCATATGGCTGCTGAACATGAAGTACCTTTTGTTGTGACGGTAGTTAATGATGTACCCATTAAAAATAATCTCAAAAAGTGGTTCTCTATACTTCATATAAGGAGGAAAATCAGTCTCAAAGCAGTTCTACAAAAACTTAACAAGCAACATCAACCTAAAGATGCTCTGAGTATGTTTCTCAGTAGACAGCATTTTGCAGAAACTCAAGTCTGTGGCTGTGAGAAAAAAAATATCTTCGTTCTTATCTTGGCCTTCCCACTGATTTTTATAGCCTTGGGGGAAACTGCATGTTTTCACACTTCAAAAGGTCTGCTGTTTTCACATGCTCAATATATGTGGCTACTCAGTTCAGAACAGCCTGGGAAGAATGCTGGTCTGAAACTAATTCCTCAGGGAAGTGTAAATAAAATATGTCTTTACTTTGTAGAACTGTTGAGATTTTGTAGATGAATTCAACAGCATTCTTGCTCTTGGTATTTATAGAAGCAAGTGTAGAACTAGGTAGTTAATACATAAATGTGTACGGTTTCCATGGTTAGCAAGTATTCCATTAATTGTACGGTGTGAAGGCAAACTGTTGCCTTTGATACACAATGTCCAAACTGCCATGCAACAACTTAGCCAGTATCCATCAGATCATGTCATAGAGATGAAAGCTGGCAAGTGGTGTTTCTCCCTGTGTTAATTAAAATGAACAAACTGACAAGCTGCATGGCCTGGTTCAGTTTTCTTTTACACCAGTAAATGCACAGGAAGTACGGTATGTGTCCTGGTTTGTTCATGATCAGAAAAACCTAATCACAGTGAACTATTCCAGTCACCCACTGGAAATCATCTCTCTTGTGTGAGACCTTTCTGTTCTATACCTCTGGCCTTCACAGTCTGTTCTTGAAAATGGGAAACTGCCGACTTCTAAGAAATCCAGGTTGGGGGTACCTAATGTATTCCTGATGACATTCAAAATATATTTGGATATATGTGGACAAACATTTATATGAATCTGTGTAGGCAGAGAACTGATATAGTGAAATCAACACTTAAGGGTGAAGTAGGATTACTAGCAACATGATAGTGATGAACTGCCTACTGTGCTTATATGATGCACTTGTTTACAGTGTGTATATGTATATATACAGTATATAGTTTGTCAAAAGTAGTGCACCCTTATTTTTCTTCTATTTTTTTTATTTTTATTCTATTTATTCTGAAACACTGAACCTCCAGAAGGAGGAACAACATGGGTATAGTGTTTGCAGCCAGAGAGATAGCTGTGGTTTTGGGTTTTGGTGGATTTGATGTTTGGTATTTTCCTCCTGGGGTCTGTAAGATGTTACTGTTGATGGCTTCTGTCTCTCAGGTAAAGGGAAAAGGCTAGGTAGGCATTGCCAAGGAGCAATCCATGCTCAATGGAGGGTCAAAGGCAAGGGAACACCTCTCTTCTCGCAGCTCGGTTGCAGGTGGAGGAAAGCTGTCAACAGTCATGCTGCTGAATGTGATGCCTTGTTACTTCTGATCCAGGGAGATGAAGTAACCTGAAGGGGAGCAGGTGTTGCAGCTCAATGGACTGTGAAAAGCAGTATAGCCAAGGTGTGCAGTGGGGCGGGGAGCAGACTGCTGTGCCCAGCATGGCTCCATGGAAGCTGTGGGAAGCGTGCCTGTGTTTCCTGTGATTGCCTTCACTATACATCCAGTGTGGAAGAGCAGTGGCAAGGTGCTAACAGCAGCGTGTTGAGAGAAAGGATGTGCTGTCTGCGCTGGCAGTGTCTGTGCTCTGGTCTGGTGTCTCCTCCTCAACATACTCCTTCTTCATCCTGTGCCATTTCAGCCCTCCCTCAGGCCTCTCTGCAGGCAGCCACTGAGGCAAGTGTAAAGCACATCCCTTTGCATGGCAGAAGCTGCTCTGGGCAAAGAGGGACCAAAAAGTGCCTCTTGCTGTGACAGCCCCAGCAGGCACCTTCTCCTCCCACACCAGTATGCTGAGCCTCTCTCTCCAAGTGCAGCCCTGGGGCCCCAAGTGAGTCATGAAGGAACCTTTGAGTGCACTGCACTATTTGTAGCTTGCTGTCATGGTATTAACGACTGTGAGAATTCATACTATGGTGGTTAAGTCCCAAGGAAAATTTGGCACCTACAAATACAAACCCCAAAGGCAAACTACATCACTCTCAGCTGAAGTATTTCTGCTGATAACATCAGAAACGTGCCTTTAATGATTAGCCTACTTTAGTCCAAGGCTCATTTATATTTTAAAAGGCAATATCCAAGTGCATTTCCTCATAAGATAGATGTGTTTTCTCCCATTAAGTTTCATATTGTTTTATCCTATCCCGCCTATAATCTTTGCATTTCCCTTTCAATGTTTTCTTTTCCACTGTGCTGTGAAATCAACCTTTGCTGTGAGCAAGGTTTATTTTCCTGATGGGATTCAGTATTTTTGCTATATTCAGATGCTCTGTACAGAGCAGTTCTCTCCAGTTAAACTAATTTTTTTGCATTGAGTATTCTTTTCATTGTGCTCTGGGTGGGGACCTTGAGGACTGCAGCACAGTTGGACTCTTAAATTTATGGCACTCAGTCAGTGATGCACAATGGGGAATTGGGGGTGTAAATTAAGCTGAATGAAGTTACAAAGCCCCATGTATGTATCTGTGACTCATATTTCTATACTCTATTTAGAAGATTGTTACCGGACATCTCTCTTGCCTTCTGTATTGCTTTCAGAGCGACAGTTTTCCCCTTAACAAGGGGTGAAGAAGCCAGTCCTGCCCTTCTTGAAAGGTCACTCCGGTGACAGCAGGTGCAGCATCGCTGTTGCTATCATGATAACCGATAGTTGTGTCATAATGTTCCTTTGTAATCTTTATTTTTACTTTGACAGAACAGCTTTCCTTGGAACTGAATTGATGGCATGAATAGAGAATCTTAGTAGTTCTTTTGCTGATGTGAAAGTGATTCCTTGAGAAGCCACCAAGTGAAGGGTAGTGCACGGACAATCTGTTATCTGAGGTGGCTGAATTTCCTTCTACAGGGGTGCTCTTATTTCTGTGCCTTGTCTTTGAGCTACGAGCAATCTGGGAATAGTCTGCTCTATACTAGCAGCTCCCACCAGCAGTCGCTTGTGCTGGGTGCTTTGAAGTTTTATTTGTTTATCATGCACCTTACCTCTCACTAAATGAATGTACAAGTAAAAGCCTCTTAAATGGTGATCCTTGTTTCTTGATTGTTAGGAGAGCTGCTGGTTGAGATCAAAAGATGCATTTAATCTGTTCTTAATAATGATCCAGAGCTCCTATGGGATTAATTCTGGTTTCTGCAGACAACAAATCTGAGTTGTGAGCCTTCATTGTGAACCCACTAAACAATGAGCTTCTTAACTTCTGTATTTAATACAATAACTTTTTGATAACTTCTGTAGGTAACTTCTGTGCAGGTGAAAGCTATATTGACAGATAGCTTGAGTGGAAAACTCCTACAAATATTGATTTATTGGAAAGTGGGAACCTGAAACTGATTTCCTATGTTGTAAATAATGTCAGCAGTCAACAGGCTCTATAGCTTGGCCTGAGCACAAGCAAGAGCCTTGGGATCTTAACTGCGCTCACTGATAAAACTTTACTATCTTTTTCTTTTAGTGTCCTCATTAATGTACTCAAAACCTGCCGTTAAATATTTCTGGCAAGCAAAGCTTCTGTGTAATTCTACTATATTGTTGAGGACTTATTAATTATAATCTTTTCTTGCAGAGTCTATTTATATTTGATCGTGACATTAATTGGTTGCCAAAACAAACTAGAGTTAATTGTGTTTAATTAAGTGGTTGGGAGCAGGCAAGGAGAGTTTATTTGGAAATGTTGCTTTCATTGATTTATGTATTTTTTTAAAGGAGCATGAATAAATGAAGGGAACCTGTTGTGTTTAGCACCTCTTTCCCTACCTGAATTATTGTCGACAGTTGTGACTGAACAGATTGAGGACTGGAAAAGTATCCATATTATATGTGCTCTTCTGAACAAACCTATGAAAAAGTAAGTTTCACATTCTGAATTTAAATAAAACCTAACCCCAAGCAGAACTGAGATCAAGTGACAGCGAACTAACAGTGAGGTAGTGTTCAGAATGACACATTTTTAAATGTGTTTCAGAGAAGAACTTAGCTTCATTTCAGACTTGGCTGAAGGTGCTTTGGATAAGGAGAGTATGGTAAAATACACTAAAATATTTTCTATTAAAATATGTAGTTTTATTTCTATGCTATCATAATTTCTGCATTTTCTAGCATGTGTTTCAAAATCAACTGATTTTACGGTTCAGAAGCATTTGAACACCAGCCTATTTCATGTTTTAATGCTAAAATAGGAACTGAGTGGAAAATTCTGGCGTCTTAATGTGGGGTTTGAGAAACTGGTTTCCTAAGTTGAGACCGTGACTTAAGAGTAGTTTGGTATCTTTTTGCCTTCCCTGTTTCTGCCTTCATATTCCACACTGGAGAGGGGTGTGTGGAAGTTATCTGCGTAAGGTACCTGTTATCCCAGTGGCTACCCAAAACAAGTCGTCATCCTGATAAATGAGTAAATCCTGTCTAGAAGCATATACTCAGATATGCTGTTGGCTGTCACTTTCCTGAAAGAAATCAAGACCTCACAAACTTCAAATCGAATACCAATGCAATAAGAAAGGTTTTGTGTGGCCTTCAAGCCACTAGCTTGTTTTGGTTTGCAGCATTAAGGGGGTCTAATGTTTCCAGAAGTTGCCTTTTTTCCCCCAAGTCTCTGCTGTTTTAAATAGGCAGTTCCTTATCTAGAAATAAGGAAATGATTAAATAATTGCTTGAATCATAAGTTGTCAGGGTTACACTAACACTGTTTGCTGTGAATATCATTAACTCAAGCTCTTCCTGGTTACTTGCATTGGGATGCTTTCAAATCTGGGTGGTCAGTCAGCCAGAAGTTACTGTTGTGTGTTAAAACAGACTCAAGGCATGAGTTGAAAGCACTAGAGGTTTTCAAGCTTGTGATTAGTTTCAGTGTGCCAGAGCAGGATCTGACAGAGAATGACTGTGTCAAAACTGGTTCTCACATCTGAGGTACAATTATTTCTGCAGCAATAGTTTTGTGAGGCTTTAAAATGCAGCTTCCCCCCCGCCCAGGCAGTTAGAAACTGTCTTTCCATGGCTGAAGCCTCAGTGCTTTCTCCAGGTCAGCTGCCTGGTAGGTGTTGCTCTTAAACTTGCTTTGAGTTTATCCAACAAATAGATGACTCCTTTAGTTCTAATTTAGGGGTGGTTTTGGTATTTCTGTTATCTTTTTCTGGCTGGCAGGTAAGGAAATCAGATGCACGCCAAATGAAACCATTTGTCATGGATTAGTGCATGCAAATACCTTGATAACAGCAATAGACGAATGCTGGCAGGTGTCTGAATGCTAACTTTGGAAAAGAAAATTAAGAAAGCCAAAATACCAGTGATAGTTCCTAAATGAGGTTATTCGATGCCTAAGAGGAAGGCAATGCTTTTCCGTCACCTCTCTTGACGTCCTAAGAATAGAGGAATGCACAGTGAGCACTACTAAGTAGGGATGTGTCTGTAGCTCTCCCAGGACTACACTATGTCAGGACATTCCCTCTGCCTATTAAAACCCATCTGCATTGACAGCAGAGGAGAGGGATGGGACTCAGCTAGGCGAAAGCAGGGAAGACCATTAATTATACTCCAGTGTGTATATTTGAGTTTGTCATAGTACACTGAGAATCAGAAATGCTTCCAGGCAGGATACTGAAAAGGTGGGATGTATCTTCCTCAGTGTTCTGGTTGGAAATGTTTCGCACTTCCTTTTTGCCCTGAGGACAGAATTGGGTAACTGTTTAATGCTGATCTCATACTGTTGATAACGTGCTGAGTTGAATGAATTTACAGTGGTTTTTAGATATTTTGTCTTGTACTTGTGATTGTTACTCCCATTTCTTTATGAGCCTGGTTGGACTCTTTTGAGTCTTAAAAGATGAGTGTGGACTCTGCCAAGTTCCTCAATCAAAGGTGTGAGGGGGAGTTGAGACACTGTTATGAGAAGGGAGTTTTGAAGTGCCCTGACTGGGAACAGGTTGTGGGCAATGAGCGTCCTGTGTGTATCTGTATGTTGTATTTTCCATCCCTCCCAAACCACCTTTAGGAGGGCGCCACATACAGAGGCTGTAGACAGATTACCTGCTGGTTTAGGTAGGCTTTTACCGTTTCAATCTTTTTGCCCCATTGTTTAGTCTATCTCTGATAGTTGTTTTGTTGGTTTTTTGCCTCCCTCCCTTTAAATCACTGTATTTTCTTTTAAATGTTTCTTTATGTAAGGTCTTATAGCTCTTTCTTTTAGAAGAGACTCTCTGAACCTCCTCTTAAAGTCAATGCACCTTGATTTGATGTTTGAGCAACAAAATGCTACTTGATTTCATCCCAATTAGAACACCACTGTTATTTTTATGAAATAGTTCAAAGCATTGCTATTTGAAAAGAATTGAAATGGAGCTATTTAAAAAGATTTGAAATGCTAAAATGCGTTTTCCACTTTCTGATATTCACGCTGTATTTTAAGTGTTTTCTATAAAATCCTGGTGAAAATATAATTTATAACATTTTTCACCCATATGAGTGAAATCAGAGTTTTCCAATGGGAAAGCTTTCATAAGTACTTTGTCCTTGTCTCTGCAGCAGACTATGTAAGGCAGTATACTATCATAGTAGTTTCTTGGTTTTGTTCTCCACCCTTATGCTTTGATTTTTGTGTACTTGTACTGGAACGAGTTCTTCATTGCTTATACCTCCACAGTTTCTCCCTGTTCTCATGTTGTAGTGTTGTCAAGACGCCTTGTTTAGGTCATGATGTTACCAGAGACTCCAGCATGTTGGTCAGATTGGGTGATGCAGGCTCTGGAAAGTAAACTTTTGACTGGGCAGGACTGATTCTGAAAATGGACAAATGCTGGTGATAGTAACAGGTGCCAAGTAAAGGGAAGGGATTTGTGCTTTCACTGTGAACCATTGGGTGGTTTCCCCAGTAAAAAAATCCTTGGCTTTTTAGGTTGTATTTGCATTGGCTTTGAGCTGCCTGTCGCTGCATGCTCTTTTGTGATGTGCCTTCTGTGAGCAGTGTGGTATCAAGCAGTTCTTTGGTACAAGTCATACTCCTTTGAGGTTCAGGCTCTGCAAGTTCCCCCTAAATCCTGTTCTTATGTAAGTTGAATTCTCTGCTTGTGTTCTTATTTTTGTTTTTACTCTATCAAAGAAAATAGTGTAATCTATAGTGTCTAGGGAAGGAAAAGAAATACAAAGCAGTATCACATAGTGAAGTTCTTCTGATGAGGGTTATATGTCTTTAGTTTGCTGCTTCCTACATCTGAGGGACTGTGCTGTTTAACAGGTGAGAAGAGATTATTCCTTAGTCCCAACAGAATCTGTGAATCAAAGTTAGTTAGGAGCAATTCACACAGAGTTTAGAATGTAAACCTGCTTTTAAGTAGAATGATAGCAAAATAATTTCTGTGAATAATACATGTGCATTGTCTGAATTACAGAGGTCCTACTGTAAGCTGTGTCCTGCCTCCTTTTAAAGTGCTTTAATGTCCAGGTTTCACATAGGAATGAAGCAAAAATAGAACAAAATTCAAAAATGCCTTTGTCAGGAGGGATTATTTCATATTCTGATAGCATGTACAGATCTGAGAACATCAGTGTTTTCTGTAAAGAGAATGTCGTTTTACAGGACGCCCAGCCAACACCTGCCTTGGGTTCTTTTCTTTCTCTTTATGTGCAACCCCTGTGCAGTCTGTACATAGCATCCAGCAGTGGAACAGATCATTTGAGGATTCTGAAATCACCATTATAATCATATTTAGGGCAGCTGAGATGCAAACAAGTGAGGTTTTGTTATTCCGTTCCTCATGTAGCCTCTTAAAGTGAGGTTGGCGGCTGCCAGACACCATCCTCCCAGCTGGTACCTGAAGCAGGCATCCCAGTCCTTAGTGCTCCGTTCTTTGGCAAGGCTTGTTGTGGCAAGTACAAGTGCTGCTGTGAGCTGGGTGATGGATCATGGAGGCTCTGAGCTCGTTCTTTTCATGAAATCAAGTGCTTTGCTGTAAGCCAACTTCATGCCGGCTTAAACTTTCATGGTGGTTAAGCTATAATCTATCAGGCTGCCCCAGCTGTGAGGTGTAAAGAGCCTTCACGTTCACTTACTGTTACTCAATTGACGAACAAGTTGTACCGCTGTAGTGAATTTTTCCCCTGTGTCCATGCTCTCAGCTGAACCACAGGCTCAGCGCAGGCAGGCAGTGAGGCGTTTGCTTCCCATGTGGAGCTTCCCACTTTTTACTTAATTGCCTCCTTTAAGAGATGAGAAGGTTGGGCTTCTCTTTGGACAAAAAAGGCTGCAGTTTTCAGCGTGTTTCTCACTTGAAGGCTACACTTCCCACCAGAGTTATGTGGTGCTTCCAGTCTTTCACAGGCAATGTGATGACTCTGCTAAACTGGAAAAGCGTATTTTTTGTGAAGTCTGACTTGCAAGTCTTGTTAACTGCACTCTGTTATCTCCGTACGCTTGCAGGCCAGCTACAGCAGCGCAAAAACTTATGGCAAGATAAATCAGGTTTTTTAATAGGGGAAAAAAATCAGACTATTTGCTACAACTGAAAAATAAAACACCTTAAATTTTGTATTGCTTCTAAAGACAGATTACTCTGGGGAAACACCTAGAAGACAAGTCCCACATGGACTGCGCTCTGTGGGGTCCTAGGTGGAAAATCACCTGAGAACAGTGTCTTGTTTGGTCCAGTCAAACGTATGGGGAGCACTAGTTAGGGCCATGATGCTGTTAGAGTTCTGCATGTACTTCCCCACTAATGGCCCTTTTCTGGCTGCTGCTGTGGAGTTTCGAGCCACCTGCAGAAGTTTTGCTCTCGCTTGCTGGAACCTAGGAAAACCAGGTCTTGCTTCTATCTGTATTGATTGTAAAAAATGTTCATTTTTACCTCTTTTAAGTGGTTAAGGAATTGTAATGAACTTTATTTTCCATTGTGATGGTTGTTCATTTATTTTTATAGGCCGAAGGAATACAGGGTAACACTCCGCATTTTGCAAAGCGTTCTTTTGTTGCGTGGCTTATAGCAGTGTAAATAATTGAAGTTTTCTCATTTGACAGCCAGAGCAAGATACCAAGTGTTGGTTTGGTGCAGCATTTACATCTTGAAATTAGCTTAGAAATGGGAACGAAAACAAAATTGAAACCATTTGTTGCATTTCTAAACACTGGAAGAAAAGTGAGGGAAAGGCCAGATTTAAAAAAAAAAAAAGCTAGAGAAGCTACTGTTTCTATTCTTAAATAGATTTAAATCAGAGTAGCTCTAATCACAAGCTAGGTTCTGCTGTAGGGGTTGAGCCTTCATCTTTCTCTCAGAAGTAGAGCTTGGATATTAACATATTGCATGTAGGGCGAGTAACTTCAGTACCTCTTGAGTTTTCCATTTGGGATAAAAACTTAGGTAGTTGGGAGAGCAGAGGTGGGACATCAGGATTATTTTCTCATGTGCCTTAAAAAGGGCAAAAAAGTCAGCCCATTGCGGAGTCTCCACATCTAATGCGGTGTTTTTGGTAAGGTGGAGTGATCCGCCAAAAAGTGAGTGATGGAAGAGGCAGTGCTAAACTCACTGCCACCAAAACTGAGTGCACAGAGGGGTTCTGGGGAGGTGGTGGCAGATGCCTGTAGTTGGGAATTAAATGCATGCGAAAGGGAGATTTTAACAAATGAAGGATGAGTGTTTTAAAAACAATTTGCTGCAAAGGTTAACCTCTGAGAAGGGCATGCTTTGGTTTTGCTTTTGTTTTGGCAGAAAAGATAGAATACTGCCTGCTAACTCTGTGTGGTGCAGGCAGCATACATTTTCTGCCATTCTTGTGCTGCATTTAAATGTAAGGCTTGAACCGTGGCTTCTTTCTCTCTGCATTTTGGAGGAGGCCAAGGCTGTACCTTGTGGCCTCTGTTCATTCAGAAAGAAGAAAAAGCCCAGGGGGAGGGAAGGCAAAACTTTGTCTGCTGTGCCTTTAAGGTCTCTTGCTGACTTCTGAGTCATCTCAAGATCTTTGCTAATTTAATGAGCCAGTTTCACTTGTCAAGGTGACAGTTACCCATGTCAGAAACCAATGCTCCTTCTCCTTTAAGACACATGCGTAGCAGTTATTTTGCTGTCCTTGAAGAAATAGGCTGGAATATCCCTGTTTCGAGAGATCCTTCTATTTTATTTTTGGGACTTAGTATTAGAAACATGTTTCTTTAAGTGATAGCATCTGCCTTTTGTCATTTTAATGTGAACTCTGCTCTGCTTTGCAAAGCACCACTGTTCTCTTCCAGAGAAAATGTGATCGTTTATCAGCATTGAAGCTGTGTGTGCTGTAATATTAATCGTTGAATCAGCAGGAGTTTAAACTTGTATCTACTTGTGCCTTTTTCAGAACAAGTTCTTGGGAGGGTGGTGGGATTGTGGTGGGGTTTTTCTAGTGGCCACATTGGATTTAAGTAAGACTGATTGCAGTAAATGAGTTGGAGATTATGTGACACTTTTAGTGAAATAAATAGACCTGCCAAAAAAATAAATCTTCTGGTAGGAACACACCAGTTTTAGCAGGATCCAAATTTCAGCAAAAGAGAACAAAAGAGAGGTTGAGATTTTGTCAACTGTATGATGAGTGGTATTGTGCCCTGGGCTTTTCCCTGGCAGCTGCTGTGCAGGTGAAGGCCTTGACTGGGCTGTTGAGTTTGTCTGAATTTTCCCTTTCCTCAGGACAAAGTCTGATTCAACCAGTGAGACAGTTGTTCAGCACACAGGGAGCTGATGGCATGGCCTGGCAGCAGCATAGCAAGTGAATTGGGTTTGCATTGCAAGGTTTTGATAGTGAAGGGGCTACAGGGGTGGTTTCTGTGAGAAGCTGCTAGAAATTCCCCCATGTCCAACAAAGCCAATGCCAGTCAGCTCCAAGGCATACCCACTTCTGGCCAGGGCCGAGCCCATCAGCAACAGTGGTAGGGCCTCTGGGATACTAGAGTTAGGAAGGGGAAGAAGTTACTGAACAAGAGCAACTGCCCATGGAGAGACGAATGAGACTATGAGAGATAGTCCTGCAGACCCCAAGGTCAGTGAGGGAGAAGGGGAGGAGGTGCTCAGGTGAGTGATCGAGTGGCTTTGGTGGCCACCCCACCGCACCAAGGATTGCTTTTCAGCAGCCCAAACTTCTTTCCAAAGCCTCGTGATTTTGTGAAAGTACAAGCCTAAATTTGTGTGAGATCTTTTCGCATTGTTACCCAGCTCAGAATATGATCTGTAGCTGTCAAATCTTGCAGAGCCCCAACTTTCTGCCAGCAGAAATAGAATGGGGTGTAAAACACTTAGAATAGGTTTTGACAGCACTTCGTGTGGAATAGAAAATGTAGATTCATTTCATAGCTGACAAAGAACTGATTATTTATGTTTCTTAGAAAACAACTAAGAATGTGCAAGAATCTTTTTTTTACCATTATGGATGACTTTCCTCATATTTTCACATCGTTCTTTTTGAATCATAACCAACTGAGATTAAACAACAAATGGCTTCTGAGATGTGTCATTTTCTGCAATGATTTACATAGGATGGTGCCCATAAATTAGGGAGGCAGCTACTGGATACTGTGAATGAACAAGTACTTGTGATGTAGCTTTGAGAAACATCCTGTGAATTGTACCTGGAGAAGATAATGGTCCCGTTCCATAAAAAGCTGCTTAATGTTTTCAGGACAATTTGCCATGAGGCAAAGGTGTTTTTTGTTGTTTTTTAACATAAACCAATGAGGTTTTATGCTGGATTATATCACTCTTTGCCTATCTCTTTTCTCATTTCTTTTACAGTGTCATCTAAATTTCAAAAGAACAAAGATGTACCTCTTGTAACAGGAAAAGGATGAAGATTTTTCATCTTTCTCTGGTGCTGTGAATACTTTGACATCTGTAATATAACTTTCTCAGTAAATAATTCACCCAGCTTTGGACACTTTCTTTTGTCTGAAACATCTCCCTCTTCTGAAATGGGAAGTTTTGGAAAGATGCTATAAGAAAAGAAGGCTTAATTTAGCTCTGCTGCCAAGTCTCCTTATTTATGGCTGCTATTATTTTATATATTTCCTTCCATTATTCCTTGAGGAAGGTGGCAATTTATCATCTCCCGAAATGATAGTGTTGGATATGTATATGGCCGGGCATATCTAACCTTTATGTTCTCAGTGGTGCAGGCATATTTGCATATAAGCCTCTACCTCACCTCATCGTGTAGTGCAGAAACCCATTTTTAGGGTACAGAGCTGGATTCTGTACTCACTTTCTTCACAGAACATTGTTCTTTTCTCTTCTCTTATTCATCTTAAAGTAGTCCATACTGTGGATGTTCAAAGCAGCAAGGTCTTATTCACTTTCGTGGATAAGTGATGTTTCCCATCAGCTTACCAGTTCTTGCAGTCAGTTGTCCAAATAGCCACATGGGTTTGGCTGTATTTCCATTGGGTCTTAATGAAGACTGAAATGTTTTGAGCTTTGCTATTGTGGAGAGCATCTTTCTTCATTGTGCAAATGCCAGGCTGGAACAAGATGCTTCCCCCAGGACCATGGCTTGTCACAGGCCAAAGTAGTAATGGGAGTAGAACTCTAAAGAGCAGTGGAAAATCCCTGTGTTGCCATGCCTAGGGGAAATTAATGTTGCTGCCTTCTTCAGGCTGCTTTTCCCCACAGAGCATCTCTACAGCTTCCTTAATAGCAGTGAAGACATCTGTTTGCAGCTGCGGAAGCAAGATGTGTCAATAGCTGCCCTGGGCAGGGCAGCAGCAGCAGCAATGTCACTGCAATGCAGGCAGCTCAGCACACACCTAATGTTCAGTGTTTCTTGTCTGTGCACCCCAAGGCCAGCCTAGCTTTGCCTGTCCTCCATGCTGCTGGGCTTGGAGTGGTACTGGGGAGCTGTGGTTGTGATGGATTTGACAACGTACATGTCTCCTGCTACTGCAAGGCAAAGCCCAAGCTGACCTGCGGGAAGAAAAGGTGCTGTTGCAGGCACAGGGCTTGTGTTGCTCTTTTTACTTTATATACACTTGAGATTTGCTTTTCTTTCCTGTTAGTGAAGACTTTCAGAAATGCCGTTCCATGGACTGGAAATACTTATCAAATTCCCTGTTTTGTCATTATCTGCCTATCCCCTAAAAAGAAGATAACCCCCATCTAATATTTTAACTTTAACCATGACTCTTTCTGTCAATATTTAATATTTGGGTAAGTGTAACTCATGCTGTAAACAAAGATATGGTAAATTGGTGAAAGGTAGTGTTTGTATGTATACACATCCATCCCTTTACTGTAAGCCAACTCATTTCCCACTTTGCATTCCCCACTTTCAGATAGATTTCTTTCATAGGGATTTTGGGTGCTTACGTATGCTTGTGGATGTGTGATAAGATTCAGGAGCTTCAAATCCATAAAATGAGTCCACTTGATGATCATCTGGTAAATAACACCCAAGAGCTTATAGTTTGTTCACATTTGTGATAAATCATCATTTGGATTTACAGCTGTTTGCCAGCCTGGTGGGCAGAGGGGTAAATGTTGTAGAATCATAGAGTAGTTTGTATTGGAAGGGACCTTGAAGCTCATTCAGTTCCAAGCTCCTGCCACAGGCAGGGGCACCTTCCACCAGAGCAGGTTGCTTCAAGCCCCGTCCAACCTGGCCTTGAGCACTGCCAGGGATAGTGCAGCCACAGCTTCTCTGGGCACCCTGTGCCAGCGCCTCAGCACCCTCACAGGGAAGAATTTTTTCCTATTACCTAATATTATATCTACCCTGTAAATGTTCTTCCCTCCATGTCCTCCAGCCTGGCAGCACTGGTATGTTACACTCTGAGCCCAGCACTAGGAGGGTGCTCATGGCCTCCCTGGAAAGGACTGGTGCCTCACTGTTCTTTTGGCTGTCTGGCTGCCCTGTGCTGCAGCTGCCTTCTGAGATGGGGTATAAAGAGCTGGTAGGTAGCAGAGAGTGGGGATTTGAGGTAATAACAGGTTTTCTTTACAATAAACTTGCCAAATATTTTGGTATCATAGAATCATTAGGGTTGGAAAGGACCTCAAGATCATCCAGTTCCAACCCCGCTGCCGTGGGCAGGGACACCTCACACTAAAACGTGTTTAAGTTTTGACCTGTTACCCCTTGTCCTGTCACCACAGTCCCTGATGAAGAGTCCCTCCCCAGCATCCCTATAGGCCCCCTTCAGGTACTGGAAGGCTGCTCTGAGGTCTCCACGCAGCCTTCTCTTCTGCAGGCTGAACAGCCCCAACTTCCTCAGCCTGTCTTCATATGGGAGGTGCTCCAGTCCCCTGATCATCCGCGTGGCCCTCCTCTGGACTTGTTCCAACAGTTCCATGTCCTTTTTATGTTGAGGACACCAGAACTGCACACAATGCTCCAGGTGAGGTCTCACAAGAGCAGAGTAGAGGGGCAGGATCACCTCCTTCGCCCTGCTGGTCACGCTCCTTTTGATGCAGCCCAGGATACGGTTGGCTTTCTGGGCTGCGAGCGCACACTGAAGCCAGCTCATGTTCATTTTCTCATTAACCAACACCCCCAAGTCCTTCTCCGCAGGGCTGCTCTGAGTCTTTGCCCAACCTGTAGCTGTGCCTGGGATTGCTCCGACCCAGGTGTAGGAGCAATCCCAGGCACAGAATCACAGAATCACACTTCTTCTGGCAGTGATAGATATATTAATTAGCATTTTTATCACATAATACTCTATAGCCTTAAAATGTCAAATTGTGAGCAAATTTGTAGATTAGGTTTCACTATTAGTGCATTTCCAAGAATTATATGTAGATATAATTTCTTTATTGGCAATATCAAATCATCTGTTCTTTATTAATTTTTCCCCTGCCACCAGAAACGTGCAGACATCACAGCATTTCACCCAGCTGTCAGTATTTGAAGATGTTTTCCCTTTAGATCTCTTCTATAGTATTTAATATGGAGGAGTGAAGGATGTAAAGGTTTTATCAATATGCTTTTCTGTAACTTCATTTATATTTATTATTTTTTTTTAGGAGGGGAACTTCCCCATGCATAAGGAGAAAAAGAGGTGGACTATGAAACACTGTTCTTAATGGCAGCAATGCAAGTGTTCTGTGATTTGGGATGCCAAAGTAAGTCTGCTGGGAAATGGATTAGTAGGCCAGGAGAGGGTATTGTGATCAAAGTGCATAGTAAATTAATTTACCTCACGCTCCTGCAATTTATCACATAGATATCACCTCTACGCATGAAAAGATACATGAGTATGGATGCAGTATTGCTCTAGTGCTTATATCTTATTCCAGAGCTTAAATAATTCAACACTCCTGCTTTAACCTTATTGAAATATTAAAACCCTGCAATCCTGTAGATTTGCTTTTGTTTCAACTGTAACATTGCCTTTTTGACTCATTATGACACCAGTTCATAATTGCAGCCCAGACAGGTCTTAGGCCATTTGTACAGAAAGCAAAACTGGTTTTGACTGGTAAATGCTAAGCAATTTCATCATGGACAATTTTAAAGAAGGAGGAATTACAAGCTCACTGACATCAGGAGCTCTTTTAAAAAGAACTTTTTCACTTGCTCACTCTTTGCAACATTTGGCTTGCAGTCATTTCCCATCTATGTAGCAGTTCTGAGTGATTTTTCAAGTGGCAGGAGTTATGCTTCACAATTACATTTGGCTGGTAAACAGTTCATTAAAAATATCTAGTTCAAAGCAAGATGAAACAAGTCTTTCAGAGGTTTTCATGGAGAATGAAATAAAGATCCAGTAACTGTTGCAGGGCCTTTAGACTCGATGGCGGTGGTGCAGTAAAGCTGAGCACAGGAAGCACAGTCATGTCCTGGCCTGATTTATGGATGTTGAGAGTCCTTGCTTGCTACTCATGGTCCAGAAAAGTCCCCTGGCAAGGCTGCTCTGGTCTGTCTGTGCTTTTGACCAAGAACTGACTTGTTCCTGAGCAGCTTTCCTTACTGCCAAGTGGCAGTCCTGCTCCAAAACTTCCCGCTGTACAGAATATGTGCTATCAGGCTACAAAAAAAATTCACTCAAAAAGATGTCCCAATTAGCCAAAATCAGTGTGTGTAAATCAGTTAAGCTGAGCTGATCTCTGCTCCTTGTAGAAATGCAAGCAGAGTGTGGCAGAAGAGAGTCTGCTCCTCTCCCACTGTCCCATATCCTCTGTCAAATTATTGCTTGGCTCCTGTCTGCAGAGCCACCAACTTCTTTAGCTGGAATCCCTTTATTGCCTGGGTTCCTCTAATTAATTACTTATCTCCAGGTTTTTAAAAGATCTGCTAATTGGTGTATGTAGCTGTCTGTTTTCCCCTAAAGTCTGAAACCATTTAATGTACATCTTATCCAAGTGTACAATCAGCTAAATTAATACCAATTACAATTTCTGAGACTCCCATGAATTCATTTTCTGAAGAGGGAAAAGTCTTGGTGGTTATTTATGGGTAGAGGTCATGAATATCACTGTGGTAATCTTTTGATTACTAACACCTGATAACTCAGATTGCTTCTTCCTAAAGTACTTTTGGTTCAATTAATTTGCTTTTACTGCCGGATCTAACACATTCTGCTGTAGTAAATCACCTGCTAATGAAACTACATCTTGTTTTAAATCAGTTCAGACTTGCTTGTGACTGTTTGTTCTTGTTAGACTTCCATTCGAGGAAAAATGTGTACCTGAAAATCATTATGGGAAACTAAAATAAAAAATACATTTACTCGGATATTTCAGTTTACTTGAAATTACTGAAGTATCTTAACCTTTAATTTTCTTGATATTTTCACACCAACATGAGTGGGTTTGACCATCCTTTGTGTAATTTTATCCTCTCTGAATGTTTCTTGGAGATCGTTGTGCTCAGATCCTTTATTGTCAGTATGAAAACACAATGCACTCCAGACATTGAGGTGGATATGCTAGGAGTGCTCTTTGGATCTGGCAGTTATGTCAGATGAGTGCAGGCTCTCATAGCGTGACTGCACAGAGCAAGGCGAATTCAGTCAGCCGCAGGGAAGTGTGCGGGAGAACAAGCGCAACCACAAGGGTGGCAGTGTTTCTGAAGCTGCTTGAATGATAAGCTGGTGTAAACATTGAAACTCAGACTCTGTCAAGAAACTGGCAAGGAAAAGGTGATGGAAGAAGCTGCTACTCTTAGGGAAGGAGGAAATCTTTCCAAAACAGGCAGTCGGCTCTCAGCTGAGTTTCCATCAGTGTTACTCCATCCACAGATCACAGGCACCAAGATCACACTGATTCAGTGGCATTTCACAAGCATCGCTCCAAAGACTTGGGGCAGTAGATAACTGTTTTAGTGTTACAAAAGGGTCTAAAGATACTTTTATATGAAATAAGAATCATTGATGGCTCATGTTGGGGATTTCAGAGATGCTAAGTGATCCAGAATAGAAAGGAGTAAATGGTCAGTCAAGACACTTGATCTTAACCAGAGCAAAATGAATCTCTTCCACCGAGGGAGAAAATTTGTCGTGATAGTTCTTGTTCAGGTTCACAACAGTGAGTGGTACATATCTAGATCTGCGGGTAACAAGTGTTCAGGTAGTCAAAAGGGAAGAAAGCCGAAGCAATCTTAAATGAGAGGAGGCCAAAGCTACGGAACCACTTTGCAATGTGTTATTCTAAATGCAAATCAGCAATATGCTGGGATTCAATAAACAGATTAGAGATTTTAATGTTTAATGAAAACATCAGTAGATACACTTTTTGGTTATAATTCTCATTTTAACAGTATAAGCTTCCTATTCACCTCTTAACTTGATGGCTGTAGTGCAAATCCTAGCCATGCCTGCACTAGACAGACTGTGCCTGTCTCCTTGATGTCCATGACATCTGGCTTACAAGTCTGAAGCAATATAGCTAAATAAAACTCTTTATCATGGCCAAAGCAGGGCTCATCACTGTGTCAAATCTGTTTTCAGCATTGTCTGCTGTAAATAATTCCATCCTGTCTGTAACACAAGTGTCATCTTCAGCCCCTCAGCTTGTGTCATCCTGGCCACGTCTGAATCATCTGCACGAGCTATCTAAGATGCAATTGTTCAAGTTTATATGTGCAGCCAGAAGTCTTAAGGCTCTTGTCTTGTGACCTGAGTGTTTCCACCTTCATTTGTCTGTTGTTAGTAAGTTATACTGTGCTAGTGTTTATATGAAATAAGTCAAACACTGTCCTTAGCCTGTACCTTGTCTTCCCTTTGTCCTGGAATCACCTTTGCTATTGCATCAGTTGTAAACTACTTGTTTTGATTTTTTTTTTTCTTAATAGCCTTTTTGGTCTATTCCCAGTGCAGATTATTCTTGTTTGTTACCCTCTGCAGGCTTTCGTGTGCACCTCCTGTTGTGTAGGTTTGCACATTGTTCATTCACATAGCACTTGATGTTCTCCTTTCAAAATACCAAGCCACTTCAGTGATAGCTGCTGCTGGGATCCTAGATTAGATGTGGCAATTAGACTGATATTATATAATAACTTCCCTATAAATGCAGAAAGAAAAAACTTTCTTTAGCTAGAATGTACAGATCTTTGAGGATAGATCAACAGAAATTATTCTCAACTTTGGGTGACCATATTTGGTCTACAAAGGCACCCCCTGGGACATACTGGTTTAGGTACCCAAATGCAGGTTTGTTTTGCTCTTGATTTTCAGCCATGTGTTTTCAGGCATCTAGTTTAAAAGATCAAGGTACATAAGGCTTTCATTTCAGTGGGTCTTAGTCCTTTGAATATTCCTCGTCTCATAAAAAGAAGATTCCAGGCATATCCACAAAATGCGAAAGAAAACAGATGTGTCCTAGCAGGAGCCTGTACTAGCTCCAGAGCCAATATAGCTGCATAAGGATGCATTAGCTCATACTCATTGCTGTGCTCATTTGGTACCCTGCTCCCCTGGCTGGGCTATTCTCTCTGCTGCTCCAGCACCACTAATGTATTGATTGCAAACCTGCCTTCTGTGCTCAGGTGTTCATTGTGGACTAGCTTTAAGCTATAATATCAGTTTAGTTGCTTATAAGACCAAAATTCAATATTTTAAAGATGATCTTAATTACACACGTTTGTGCTCTTTCTTTCTTCAATAATCTAACAATCATTCACAACAAATATTAAAAGGTGTAGCTAAAATTTAGTATTGATTGAATCACTTATGCATGTGAGTAAGCACAATATGGAGTGCCCCTGGTTTATTAATCTGAACCAAACTGTGCTGCTCTGAAAGAAGGAGCATACTATTAAAGTGAAGTATATGTGTATAGCCAGGCTATTGCCTTACAAACAGCGGTGATAAACCCGAGGCTTAGGTATTCTTGAAAATATGCCTTATAGAGAACTGCATGCATTGGTTTATAGTAAGTAAGAGACATAGAACAGGATTTCTGCTGGTGTTTGTAGCCCATGCCCTGGCAGCAGTCAGCAAGCACTTGGTCAACATCTAAACCCAGTGTTAGGGCCTGAAAGGTGACCTTGAATAGAGGGGAGCAATCAGACAGTTTTAATCTCCTAATTACTGAGTTGGGTTAATGGATGCATGGCAACATCAATTCCACAGAAACTATTCTTGTTTCTCATGAGCTCCTCAGACTCCTTATATCGATTGCATCTCTGCCCTAAAAAAATGTATAGGCAGTGTGAAAGAAAGCTATTTTGGCTTGAGGGGTTGCGAGAACACTCTGATAGAATATGTAGTGATTTAAATGTGATATTCCAAAAAGAGGACAAGATATTGTGCTCATCTCCACTGAAATAATCGTTAATAACTGTGTTCTGTTTTTAAGGAGGTAAATGTGGAACAGGGAATTCCCTCATGGTTGAGGGGTTTAGATTGCTTCAGTCAACAGTATGTGTAATACCATCAGAGATACTTATTAAACACAACACTGAACAGGAGAAGCTAAATGGGTGCTCACTACTGCTGCTAGTTTATACATAGAGCATGCTCACAAATTATCCCTTGTTTACTGAGGACTGCTTACTAAACAGATGAGGGGACTTAGGTCTGGTGTAGAGCAGGTAGGTTCTGGATTTCAGACCTGGCTGTCAGTCAGTGCTATGTGCATCAGTGACCTGGTGCTGGATTCAGAGGCCACAGAACAAACTATTTCCTTTGCAGCACTGGGATATGGGGTCCTGCTTTCCCCTCTCTAGGTTTTTACACCTCTTTGCAGCATAGCTCAAGCTTGTGTAGTCACCTGGAACTAATAACTATGCCTGAAAATATGTATATTTACGGGGGTAAAATACTAGTAAATATGCCATATAGTAATTATATCGCTCTAAAAATCACTCATTTAAGTCAGTTTGATATGTGATGTCTTTTAATGCTTTTCACCAGTTTTACATTATGAAAAACGGTAAATAACTGCTTGGTCTCTTTCCATATTATCTGTTATTTTTAATTCTTTCTTGTGTCCCTCGCTTTTATTTGTTCCTGCTGGAAATGAATGGTTTAAATCTGTTCAGTGCTCTTGATTCCCTTTGGCCTGTTTCTCTCCTGGTTTTCAGTCTTTTTCCTTTTTAGGGTGGAGACCTGAAGTTTCACCCCTTTTTAGTATGATTTAACTATATTCCTTATCTAGTAATTTATTTATAAAATATTATTTTTCTAACTCCCACATTATCTGACACTGTGGCTGTACTATCAGTTTTTCCCAACCTGAGCTTATTTACTTTAGACACATCTTGGAGAAGGTACAGCTGCTGTTATGACTTCAAGTGGAATTGCATCTGTCACATTAACTTTCTTACAATGTAATGATTTTCCCACATTAAAAAAAACCAAACCAACAAACTGAGCAAAAATAAATCAGCTGAAATACAGTTCAACAAATGAAAATAACAGTTAATGTTGGCCTTCAGAGTGAAGCGGGGGGAGTTAATGCCGGTATTCCCTCTAGAGATTCAATCCTACTTTTCTTCCTTTGCTAATACCAACAAAGTGCAAGCAACTTGGGCAGATTTGTGTGGGGAGGTGTAAAAACTTGTGGGAGTGTGGAGATAGCAAAATAAATTTATCCTCGTCCCACTATAGTGTGTCATTGCAGCTGTTTATTTCATAGTTGTCCCACATGAAATACCGAAGCAGGGCCGGCTTCTCCGCTGCCTCAAACTGCCTGCAGTATATGGATATTTTCAGGTAATGGGCTAGTAAGCAACAACAGGCCTGTATTGCCATATGTGCGAAACGCAGGTTCTGCTTCTTCATCAGTTGATGAAAAACACTGCCAGGAATTGTGTCTGTCAGCAATAGAAAATGGTGTTCTGATGAGGAGCTCGAGATTGGAGGGTGCTCTTGCTGCACAGGCTCGGAAACCAGTTTTCTCTCTTTCCCCCCCTCCCCCTGTCTGCATTCCTAAGAGAAACAACGGGATAAATACCGAGAAGGATTCACTTGTTTCTCACCTACCTTCTCCCTCTCACCAGGAAAGTTCCATAGTCAGTCACTCCTTTTAAAAGGTGACTCTAGGAGAGTTGCTGCTGCTGTCAACTGTATGAGGGGTGAGCTCTAACACCACATTGATGAGCCAGCATCCCTGCCTTTGCAGGGCTGTGTATTTTGGCTCTGATAAAAATTAAAGCCATTATCTCTTCCCCAGGTCTCCTATGGCATCTGTGAGTTGTTGCATTGGAAAGCGACCTCACCATCTGCTCCCAACTTCTCATTGTATTTGGCCAGAGACAAACTTTTAGCTGAGGTTTGACTCTGGGTAGAAAGGGGAGAAGAGACTTTGGGCAATTAAATATAGATTCTTTGGTATTAATTAAAGCCTAGTAACTCTCAAATTTAAATAGAAAAATAGCAGTTGCGAATGCAAATTTTCCCTAAAGTTCAGCTGCTGCTACATGAGATTCTGGTGCTCCTATACTTAGAAATGCATAACATAAATTATGACCTAATTAACATTTGCATGGTAATCTAGACTTCCTACAGCTTATTCTGCTAATTAACACATGACAAATGATCAAGAATTAATATTTCATTGAAGCACAACTTGTCTGAGAAAGACCATTAATGCTGTAGAGAACATCACATGCCCTTATAGTTTTATACCTGAAAAGCTTTCTGTTAAGACTGTTACATAAATTTTGTTACTAAAATTATTTGTCATTAGAAATATTAATGCAGTAAAAATGGCTTCAAGTGTTTCAAATAAATGAATACATGTCCTGACATGATCAACTGGGCTAATGAGGGTTTGGAGTACTTGGATTCTTCTATATTACCCCACTGGACTTCAGTCAGCTTTGAGCAGGTTAAAACGCATACAAAACCCATGTGCTGTTCTGTTCTTGTTTGTTTGTAATGGGATAGTACCAAAGGGTAATATCTATTCTGTGCAATGCAGTACTATGAGCAGATCTCCAGGTAAGCTCCAAGCAGCCCAATATCAGCACAGAGCACAGCACATTGGTGTGCAGAGATACCACCTTGGGTCATTTGCTGCTGTAGCCTCATTTGCTCTGTGTTTCACCTTTCCCCCTTCTTAATGCTGCAAAACATCCTCATGTTTATTGATGCTGCAGTTAGGCCAGGCTTCCAGCATCCTCTGTGGTATGCAGCTGCTTGTCCTCCCTGCTCCTGGGGAGATGGGTCTTTGCAGGTCTGAGCTCCCACTTTGGAGTTGCTTGTATTAAATTGATGGCAAAGTATGGCTAAAACAGAGCTTACTCTTCAGCAAAGCTCTTTTCTTTAGATCCAAAGGAAAAGGAAGAGAGCCTAAAGACTTCAGTAAATGTGTATAGGCTAAGCATAATTAACACTTAAATAATAATTAACTGCTTACTCATGGAACCAAGAAACGGATGTTTTAAATCAAGGTTGTAATTAGGGTTACTTCATCAATGCAGCACAAAAATCCAATGAGTTCATTCCTTGAGTTCAAAGTGATTACGTACTGGCCATTCTTGCCGTGTTTTTTCAAGCTTTTGTATTTCTGAGCACTGCTTACCCAAAATTTGAATACAGGTGTGTCTCCTTGGGCCTACCCAAAACTTGAATACAGCTGTGTCTCCTTGGTTTGATTATTCTTAAAAAACCCCAACAAATAAACCCAGCAAAAAGACAAATCGAAAAGAATCAGATGAAAACAGATTTTCCTCTGCATGTATTCCTATGTAAATAATACCACTTAAAGCAATAGGTATCCTTTTGCAGAAATGTCTCATCTTCATTGTTTGGTCATCAGAAACATCTCTACAGACACCATTTGCTCCATTTTTTTTAGATAACATATCATTTGTTCACTAAGCAATAAATCCTTAGTGATTAATCAAAATGCTTGTCGGTTTCAGAAGGAATCTCAACTGCTTGCAAAATAGAGGATCTGCTCTCCAAGGAAAGAGCAGAAAACATGCACATATTAGACTAACATTTGCTTTGTTTTAAAGTCAAATTAATTTTGCGTTGCCTGAAGCCAACTTAATCATATAGAGAGAGTTTGTAATAAATCCTGCTTGACATATGGTATTTCCCTGTGAGCTTCCAAAAAGGAGGGGGATGCAGCAGGTATGTTGTTCAGGGACAAAAAGGCCTGGTATTTCTGGAGCACCAGTTGAACTCCGACATTTTGTATTTACTTTTGTACTCTAATTGTGTGTGCTTTTCTTGGAAAGAGCTCATAACTCAATTCTGTCACACATGGCTGCTTGGCACTATTCTCAGACACGGGCGCAATGCAAAAATGTGTATCTGTAAAACCCGTTTCGTGAATTGTCAGAGAGTTCAGTATAGAAGGTCAGTGTCTATGGTTTGAGCTTTGTGTCCATCATTTTATAGAAACTTAAATACTTACTATAAATCACCCATAACATTTTTAATTCAACCCAGAGCAGTAAAGAAATTTGGATCTATGTATTACCAGTTCTGAGGTTATGAATCTTAACAGTCCAATATACCTAAACATCTTCAAGTTAAGAGTGAATTTCTCAGGGATGTAACAACGAGGAATAGTGTGATCAGGCTGAGGAGTCTGTTTTCTTTCCTACCAAATGAAAGCACAGTGCAAGAATACGGGTGTTTTGAACAGAAGGACAGTGACAAGGTTTGCATCTGAATGGTGGTGTTACCTAGCATAAGTAGTATTTGATCAGTGATCAAATAAGTCATTCTCCCATTCTGTTCTTGGGAGAGCACTTGGTGAGTACTGGTTGTAAGCCAATGTGTAATTAACCATTATTGCTTTAATGTTACAATGATCTAAGTGTTAGGAGAGTCATATCTGAATTTCTTGTAAGGGTGTTAGAAGAGTTTCCTTTGTCCGGAGATGAGAGTTCACATAGAAATTGGTAATATTGATCTGCCAACAGCAATGTATATTACAACTGAGTCGGAAGCATATCATCCCTTTGAAGGTCTCTTGTTTAACCATTTTCCTTTGTTCTAGTTATTTTTTATGTTCTGGCATTGATGTCTACAATGCTAAGAGAACTAAATGATAAACCCTTCAGAAATCTAGCAGTTCATGCTTGTTTACATTCGTCTGTTCTATATCAGAGATACTCAAACACATCTGACCCTGACAAAAGGCTTCCTTTAAGGCTTTTGATTCAGTGTGATATGTTATGTGTGTCTGCGTTACGCAGGTGGCATCGTGACATTTGTCCTCTACCATACAGCTTGAGGAGAAAAGTAGTAACACAAAATTTCATGTCAGTCACTTCATCTGAAAGTGGCCTTTCAGTGCTTCCAAAACCCTGATGTGCGTAATTTCGCCCCTGTAACTTCATAGGAAACAATAGAAGATTTCTATTGTAAGTTTTCTTTTAATTCAAAATGTAGTACTGTATTGTATGTTTTCTTCCCCTAATAACTGAACTGACTCTTGAGTTTGGTGAACCTTTGCATCTATTCTAAAGCTACAAATTTGCTACTGTTTCTCCAGGAGAATCCTGTTGAATTTCTGTTTCCTTGAAATCTCAAGGTCTCCTTGGGATCTTGAATTTGCAACAGTCTCTGAACCTTCATGTTTTGCGTATTTAAATGATGTTTTAGTGTTTTGGAAGAAGTGGCAGCACCTAAGGCAGGATGCAGCTGTGATGGGCCATCCTTCTCAGCTCCGGGCTGCCCTGGATGCAGGACCATGTTGATGCTGATGATGTTCCAAAGGCCTATAATATTCCCTACTGCTATTCTACATTTTGGATAAATCAGCATTCACCTAGGCTTGTATTGCGTCATGTAACTGAACCTGATTCATGAAATGGCGTGACACTGAAAGCCAGCGGCTAACTTTTATAAAGCAGTGTCCTTTGAATCCAGAAGAAAATATCTTTAGTGATTTTGATCTATGACCAAAGGTCAGAAGTTTGAGATGCAGGAGATATTGCATATTACCCATGAATCTGGATGATATCAGTTAGATTTCTGATAGCAGAAATGTCAGTCAGGCTCCTCATTGTTTTGTAGTAGAGCAGTTTTATGTCCCCAGTGGTCTTACATCCTCCAAATATAAAGTGGTTTCACTTGTATCCCTTAGCTTTTTTTATTTTGAACTTCTGTAGGGTGACTGTAACTTGTGAATAATTAATTCTTAGTTTATGTTGTTACTTTGAATTAAAGAGCCTCTGATCCATACAGGTTACTTAGGTTTTTTATTCCAGAATTTGGGGAGTTGAGTGTCTTGGAACTATTTTATTTCTTCTACACAACAAACATCAATGTCTTGCCTCTGAATTTTGTTCTAGTTCCACTAGATCTGCAGGTAGAATCACAGCCCTGCTTCAGAAAAGGCTTTACTTCTTTCCAGTTGTTTGAAGCGAAAGTCATTCACAAATAAACAGCAAGTCATTTAACTGTGTCCTCTAAGCTGGCAGTCTAAATGCAATTAAATGCTGCTAGATTTGCCATAACAAACTGCAAAATTGTCACTGTCATCTACTGAAAGAGACACCTCAAGCTATTGAGGGCACTGTTCATTTCCTCCTCACAGATAAGGTATCTGTCCAGCTGTCAAGTGTCAGTCGTCATCAGGCAATGCTGCTATGTGCCTGGATTTTAGAGTGTGCAGCGTGGTTAGTGCTTGGATGGCATTTTTACTTACTCTTCTGCTTGGGTTTGCTGCTTTGGGGATGCATTTGCATTGTCAGCTTCCTAAAGGATGACTTCAGGTTGTAATGGGTGGGATAATTGCTTAGAGAAAGAGCAGAGTGGGAGCAATCATTTTAACTAGGTAAAGATTTGGGTTGGGATGTGTCTGAGACAGGGAACAGATCAGTTCCCTGGCCATTGTGAAAGGAACAAGCTGTGGTTTTGTCTTTTGGGGCCTGGCTGCGTGAACTGGCAATCACAAGGTGGTTCTGTTTTCTCCACTCAAGCTTACATAGACCATCACAAGTCACAGCAAAGGTTAAAATGAAGTAAAGTGTCTTTTTTGTTGAGTTAGCAATGAACTCATCACGGGATAGTCTTTTCTTGCTGCACATGGAGGCCTTGCAACTTGAACTTGGTCTGGTTTTAGCATTCAACTCTATTACTCATTTTACCTTTGTTGCTTCTCGTTTCCTTTTTGAAATGTGAAGAGCCCACCAGAGGCTGTTTTCAGCATTAATTAGTTGGCATAATTTGAGAAGCTGAAGAAACTCATGATAGTTCAGACACTTCATTTTGGGCTCCTGCCTCGCTTATTGATTGATGTTGCTTTTTCCTCACATACTAATTTAGTGGTTAAAAAATCACCCCTTTTTCAGTTTGTTGAACTGGCTCTTCTTTGTCTTCTCTCATCCAAAGCATCTGGAGTTCTTGGAAGCAGCTGCCTGCGTGCCAGGTTACTACCAAAGCGAAGTGGCTGTGCACTGATGCACATATACATTTTGCTGATGTGTTTAGCTTTATTGGCGTTGGAAGGCAGTATTTTGGCCACTGGAGCTGGTATTTACACTTAGAGCTGAACAGTGAGTTTGGTGCTGGTTTGGAGATGGGAGGTAGCCCATCCATAGACCCAGCACGAGTGTTGGAGAGCCCTTCTGCTCGTAATGACTGCGAAGGGATTGCTTCGCTGTGAGTCATCCAGTCATATAATCAAAATGTTTACAGCGTCTGTGTCTTGGCAAGGCTGTCTGCGGTGCCCCAAACACAAATCCATCAAGCAGATTGTTGCAGAGCAGCCATGTGTATTAACTCTATTTATCAGATAATTAATTTTGGTAGCCGGGAGAAGGAATGACCATAATTTACAATGCAATTGAGGGCCACGTGGAGGAAAGAACAATGCTGTAGTGTTGTGGGCTGTAAATAGGAATTCTAAAATACACCTTTGTATTTCAGTGAATATACTAAGTGCCTTAGGTAACCTTCTACCCAGAAGGTCATCATAACAGTGGAGCCTGGTTCATGTTGTGCTTCTTGCAGGGCAGGACTAATTTCTTCTCAAAAGCGTTTGGGTTTTTTGTTTGGTATTTTTGGGGTTGGTTTGTGGTTTTTTGGTTGGTTTTGTTTTGGTTGGTTTTGGTTTAGTGTCTAAGGTTTTCTTTGTATTTTTGTATTGCAGAAATCTCAAGAGGTGATATTACTGGTTCTCTGGCAGCAGCCATTTAAATGTTCTTAAATGCTGTGATGTTCATAGGCCAGCAAAAGATTTGAAAATGGTTTTAAACCAAAAACACTGGTTAGTTTAGGAGATGTGGAAGTAAATTGTCCCAGACAGGACCTGTACCCTGTGAACATGTAATTAGCCCCATTGCTTTTCTTCTGGATGTATTTCATTGCCAAATGCCCTAACAGTGCCTGCTGGATCACTTTCTTAGAATCACAGAATGGTTTGGGTTGGAAAGGTCCTTAAGATCATCCAGCTCCAATCCCCTGCCACGGGCAGGGGTGCCTCACACTAGACCATGTTGCCCAAGGCTCTGGCCAACCTGGCCTTGAACACTGCCAGGGATGGAGCATTTACTTTACCTGTTTTCTTGCTCCTTGCCAAAGGAGAAGGGGCAGACATCATCTGTGTCTTCTCCATAGCACATGGGGTGCTTCTGCCTTCTGCTCCTTAGCAGAAGCATGGATCCAAGGCACATGGGCAGGAAGCACATTTATCCTGGCTCTTATTCCCTTAGTATCATCAGACTGAGTACTCACATTTGACAAAATGTATGCAACATGCAAAGCTTCAACTAATTCTTTTCATCATTGGGGTGACTTCTGTTTATCACTAGTTCAATAATTATTGATATTACATTTCCTACAGAGCAGGTAACAGCTTTTACAATTTATTCTCCCTCCTTGCAGTTTTCCTCCATTTCCTGCAGTATGTAGCTAGAGGGGAGAAAACCAAAATGAGCATTCAGTTTTATTTTCCAGTTCAGGATCTCTTTCATTTCTGCAAGCAAAGCCCAGGTCGCACTGCAGGCACCAGATAAATGGCTCATTTTGCCTCCTCACCAAGTGAACGTTCTTGCTCACTTGTTTTTTTTTTCTGCTGTTACAACATGTTTAGTGTTGTTCCATTTGCAGCATTTGTAACAAGTTCCAGTCTGATGACCTCCCGCGATCCTCTCAGCAATGCTTGCCAGTGATATGTTGTTATAGCAGAAGATGGGGTGGGCAACTTTCTTTCACTGCTGCATGAGTCTTTTCACAAACACCGGTACTTTGGAATATACTGCATTGCTACTTTGCCTTTTGTCTTGGATAGCTACCATCAGTTGTACTAAGTGTTGTGGACAGGCAAGAGGAGGCAAGGATTAGACTAGTTGGTCTGTTAGTACTGAGAAGTTGGCTGTGCTTTAAGACATGTCCTAGGAAGGAGCAGCCAGGAGGGGTGCCCTGGATGGTGCTGGGGCTCAGTTCATGCCATGTCCCAGCTGATTCTTGCCTCTTCCTCTCCTTGGATGGTGTGTCTCTGCAGCCGCCCTCTTCGAACAGGTATAACAGGACTTGGGCTGGTTAAAAGGTGGGATTTTGATTTTTAAAGTGCTTTTGTGTTCCCATTTTTCTATTTCCCATTTTTTGATTTCCCGTTCTACTTCCTTTCTTTTTTTTTTTTTTTCTATTTATCAATTTGGCAGCACCTTTTAATGAGTAGCGGTTCAATATTTCAACTCATCTTTCATGTTGTATCTTCTTTCATATTATTTTATAGCCTTGCATTGATCAAATCACAGTACACTTTATCTAGAGCAAAGTATCTGCTTTGAGATGCTATGTAGAGTAAGCTTGACACTTGTACAAAAAAATCACATAATAAGGCATATCAATAGTAAAATAGTGCAGGATGATACTACCGTTGCATTGGAAAGTGTGGGAATAAGAACCACCATGTAAATTGTAAAATACATTTGATTATTGTAATACTCCACTTAAACCCTAGATTTCATAAAAAAAAATTAAATCAGAATACATCATATTCTGCAATATCTTTGTTGAATTTTGCCTTGAAATTAATAGAATTTGTAGTAAAAAAATCTCTTTTTTTTTTTTTTTTTTTTTCTTTTGGACGAAGATCAGCACTTGGATCTAGGACCCTACAAACAAACTACAGCACAAGGGAGAAAAGGCCCTTCATGGCACTCAGGTCCTTACTAAAAACTATTAGATTGGTGCTATACACAATTTTTATTCTTGCTAGCTCTTTCTCAATCAGCCTCTATTGTGGGAGAGAGAGAAGGAAGAGCTATTCTTTCCTGAAGCCCTTTCATGATGATCTGAAATCCAAGACACAATCAAATCTTAATATACTAGAGAAGTAGGTGGTAGATGTCAACCTGAATAGATTAGATGAATTATTAATGTGCATATTTTTGAGATTGACAATAATCTGTTGAAGATGACAAATCTATTGTGATAAGCAGTGTGCCTCCAGACAGCACCAAATGGAGGGGCTGGGCTGGAGCCCCTCACTTTGAAGAGAAGATCATTGATGGGGACAGGCCTCGCCAATCACAATGTCAGGAGAACCAATGGGGAGCTGTGAATGAGCAAGAAACTGGTTTTAAAAGGACATTTGTCCCCTTTCCAGGGCTGTAGGTGCTGGGGAAGGACAAGGGCATGGGATAGCACAAAGCAGAGGAGGCTCCCATGCTCCCCCAAACAGTATATAGTTGTTGCTGTGGGAGAGGGAATGCTGACCTACAGAGCAATTCCTTTGCTAATATGTAGTCAAAAGTCCTCAATCTTTCCTTATTTTCCTGGCTTTTCTGTATATTCTGGGAAGGGAGAGGGGCATGTGTATTTGAGCTGGAGAGTGGGGTGCTTTGGCTGTTTTCTCCAGTCCTGTGAAAGTACCATTGTAATGGGAACGTGGAGGTGTCATGGTTTAAGCCCAGTCAGCCAGGCAGCTCACCCACTCACTCCCTCCCCCTTCCACTCCCTTCTTCCCCTTCCCCCACCCCCAACTCCTGGAGGGATGGGGAGGAGAATGGAAAGAATGTAACTCCCACGGGTTGAGATAAGAACAGCCCAGTAACTAAGGTATAACACAAATCACTACTGCTACCACCAGTGATAATAAGGGAAATAACAACGGAAGAGAATACAGCCGCTCACCACTCACCGACTGAGACCCAGCCCAACCCCGGCAGTGATCTAGGCCTTCTGGGTAACTGTCCCCAGTTCTACATCCTGGCCATGGCGTGCTGTGGCATGGAATACCTCTTTGGTTAGCTTGGGTCAGGTGTCCTGTCTCTACTTCCTCCCGGCTTCCCTTCTTCCTGGCAGAGCATGAGGCTCACAAAGTCCTCGGTCACAGTAAACATTACTGAGCAGCAACTGAAACCATCGGTGTTATCAGCGCTGTTCCCAGGCTGAAAGTCAAAACCACAGCACTGCACCAGCTGCTAAGAAGGAGAAAAATGACTGCTACTGCTGAACCCAGGACAGTAGGAAAGAATTCTATCCTGGTTTTCCAGCTTTTTTCCCTTGCTAGGGACCATACAGACTCAGCTCTGATCATCACCAGAAGCCAGTTTGATGCTTTAGAAGAAGTGAGTGAAATTTCGGTGATATGCACAAATACTGTTGAGATTAGTTTGCAATGTGCTTAGCTTGTTTCCAGAGTCACTTAATCTCAGATTATCCAATATAAAACATTAATCTTCTGCTTAGCTTTCATTCCTTTTGGCATCCTATGTCCAAGCTTTCTGCAAGGTATGCAGCTTTTGGGGGTGTAATGCTGTCATGCTAAATGCATGCATAATATATTAAACCTATTCATAAGCAAATACTGGATGTTATTTGTAACCAAGCTGGTCTTTTCACCTCAATTTATATTGATCTTTCAGCCCAAGTTCCACCTCTCCCATTAGGCGTTTTTGAACCCTTGACCTTAATTTTGTCCTTTGAAACTGTAAGAATGACTGAAGTGATGCTATTAGGTTGCTCTTCAGAGAGCTGATAGTGACAGTGGCAACTTTCATTTCAGGTCTGCAGGAATCTTCAAGTGTGTGAGTGATGCTAACCAATTATTTTAATCTCTCAAATCAATTTAAAAAATCAAAAGAAGCAGTTAATCCAAAAGCTCTTATCATCCCCAAAATGAGAAGAGTATACGATGGAGGCGTGGTGGCAGAGCAGACATCTTTGCTGCCTTTGAGAGCTTCTTATTTTAAATTACATGGAAGCAATGGTTTACACTGATCAGAAAGACAAAGGTTAATGTGACTGAACACTATCACACTTGTAGGGTTGTTATGAATTTTACCTGCAGCCTGAGAAGGGTCTCCTTGACAAGATACCCTCTAAATCCCAAGGCTGCATTTACTGTCTTAAAGGTGAGATTCTTTGATGTTTGCACATGTTTTCTACTTTGGTACGTGTGGCTTTAAGAACCACATGAAATATTTACGTGTTGTTCAACTGGTGCTGCTTAGTTACTGCTGGATACCTGTTGTGGTACAAGGCTTGAATCAGAATTGCACAAAGTCTGAATCACAAGATGCAAAACAAACTCTGAGAACAACCCCATTTTGTTCAAAAATTCCAATACTTTAAGGCTGAAGGAAATTCCTAATTCTGACCATTTCCAGAGGGATTGTGCTTTTGTCTGGATTTGCTGTATCAGGACAGGTATGATATCAGAACAGGCAACATATTTTCTGAGAACACTAAAAATGCATCTTGGCACGTGTAATATATATTCTTAGATCTACTTCACAGGGAAGAGCAGGTCGAAAGGACCATCCCGCTGGCTTTTAGCTGAGTCACAATTTGGTTATCAGTTAACTGATGAAGAGCCACCCTCTGCAAGATGTTCTTTATGAAAGGGTGATTACCTTCATTCTCCCCTGAGAGCTGAAAAAGCTGAGCATCTCACATGTTATGTTCAGCACTTCGTAGGACTGGCACTAAAGGTAACATAAGTATATTAGGATTAATTTTAGGGGCAAAGACCTGCAGAAAGAGGCTAAAACACGTCACTGAGATGGTAATCTCAGCCCTGCAGCTGTCCTACAGCACCTGCTTAGCTTCTTGGTCTTCTGTGGGCATTGGAAACAGGGCCACAGCTACAGAAGTATGTGTAGGTACCTAAAGATGCAGAAAGATGCTACCAAAAGTCTCCCTGAGCATGTCTCCTTATTAGCAAGTGTTTGACTGTTGCAATACTGGCCCTTGGGTTGTGGCTCTTTTCTAAACCTGTCCAAGCCTTACTTGACATAATCTGCTTTTGTGGCACTGATTTGAGTTAAATTTATGTTTTCTTTGTCAGTTTTTATTTATTTATTTATTTTTAATGCTGCGAATTATTTCCTACCAACACAAAGGTGGTGTTTTTCTTTGGAGCCTTGCAAGATGGACAGGCTTGTTGGCGTTTGATGGATATGTACAACTGTCAGTGCCACTTGCTCGTTTGGGGATGAAGAGACTTTTAATAGTGATAAATGGTTAATAATATCAGCTTTTAAGGTGTACTGTCTGGAATTAAAAATCTCATGAAAGGTTTTACATGCTTTCAAATTGTGGTCATTTAGTGCCGTTGTAATTTTACGTGCTAGAAATATAAAAACCACCCCCTTTGTGCCTGGTAAGCGTAGAGCCACAGTTGTCTGACTTCAGAGTTGTTAGAATGAAACTGCAAAAATTACTAGAGCTCTTGTAAGATTTTTTAAAAAGATTTATTTTCATTTATATTACTTGGTGATTCTAATATTGGTTTCAATTATAGTATATATGTTGATAATATGGTACCTGGGTACAGATAGAAACCAAAATTCTGTATCTGTAAATTTAACAGATCTACCCCTTTATCTGATGCAGAAATATTTCTGTGAGTATTAGTTGTGTATGCAAAGTAATAGTCCTGCATAGTTTTCAAAGCCAATTAATGCATGATATTACAATGCATGTCTTTGGTCACCTACTCTATAGACTGTTCCCAAACTTGTTTGTTGTGGAATAATGCTGTATAGTCTCAGCCTTTTTCACCTGAACTACCATATTTAAATCAAGCTGCCCTGGAAAAGGTCTCTGGTATCTCTCTGTATGGAGCAGTGGGTTGAATCCATCTGAGAGGTGCGAGATCGGTTGCTTCTGGGTGCACTCTTTGTTCTATCAGAGGGCTGAGGTGCAGCATCCAGTGGCCCTGCTGGATTAGCAGATGGAAACAGGTTCTCTCTTTCCCAGAATGAGAAGTCATTCCCAAAGAGTCTCTAAGATGGTTGTTACACTGCCCCGGTACTAAATTAGACCAGGTATTTGGTTGAAGCAAAAGAGAAAATGACCACAGTTAACTTCAAGCACTCTTGTTATTTTCACGTTCAGGTGTATTGCTCTTGGTAGTATGATTAAGGTACTCTCAGGAGTTCACAGCCGTCTCATTTTAAGATGACCTTCAGAAATTCCATGGGAGTTTACTATCTGCAGTGGAGACATGCCCAATGAGTGCCAATTAAATATTTATACTGCAACATAATATTGCACAGATACAGCGGTCACCATTAACTTTTCAGAACTTGTTTACAGATGCTGTATTCTCACCACAGTTATTTGCTAATTCAGGCATATGCACAAGCAAATGGTACCTCAGATAACTCTGTTAGAGAAAATACTAAATTTTTAATTGAGCACTGTATCTATATGGGGCAGGTATTGTTGTTATTAAATAACTAGGACCAAAAGTTCCAGTTGAGAATAGCAACCTGTTGTACAAACATGTATAGAAAGCTGGCCAAGTATTATTACAGTAGAAGTGAGCTGCTATTCACAAGACCTTTGAAGATTGTTGGGTGAATGAAGGTATCTGCTAATTGAAGGCATTCATTCGCAGGCTGTGGAGTGTAGGATGTGAATTTAGTAACAGGAGTGTTATTTCGGTCATGTTTAAACAGAAATAATGCAAGGTGGATAAAGTTAATTTACAGCTAGTAAGTGATGTATCCTTACCTAGTTTCTTCTCACTTCGGATTCAGAGTTAAATGCAATTTACAGTCAGGCGCTTGTAGTGGAAATTCTGTTTCTTTTAAGTCGCAGTGATTCCTGTGCTTAAAGAGTACAGCTTAATAAAACACAGCTTTGCTTTGAAATGTCTCTTGTCAAAACTAAGCACTTCGGAAAATTTTGAACAAACATCAGATGAACTCAATGTAATTGGCACTAGTGTGTTGAATATAAAGTACATTACTCTTTTGAATTTGTTTCACTTTACATTCATTTCAAGGTATTGGGTTATTCTGAGTGTTGAAAATGTGATGTATGACATCACTAGTGGCAACAATTAAAATGTGCTAGTAAGTGCATTTGCTGTGCTACTGTGTAAACTTAATTCAGGTTGGATAGATTCAGTTTGCACATGTGCTGTCGAGCACTGATCAGATTCAGATTTTGGCTATTTCCTGTTACGTATTCTGGCCAATGGAGGGATCACATCAGCCCACTGTTAAGTTGTGGATATACAGGTCTCATCTATTTTCACTCTGGTTTAGTCCTCCCCCCTAATTTCTCAACAGCATGAGCATAGCATCGCTCACAGCATCTCCTCTTGATTTCTGCTATGTCAGTGGGACTGACTCCAGCTCTTACCGTTGCAGGGTGCTCTAAAGGTAAATGCCTGAACTATTTTGAGGTGCTCTCATAATTTGGGAGCAAGAAACACTGCATATATCCTGTCCATATGTCTACCTGCAAATATATGTGCCAGTTCAGTGTTAAGACTAAACTGTGTTTGGTTTAATAATTCATACATTTAAGTAGCTGCTGTTATCTCTGGCTATATAACTTCCAGGTGAAAGCTGGGTTACAGTAGAAGAGCTCAGGTCCATTCACACTGCCCACATGGGTATGTCCTTAAGTGGGCACAGGGCATGGCAAGACAGGTAAAAGGAGCTAGAATGTGGCTGAGAAAGGGCTAAAAAAATTATAGCAGAAAGAAAAGCAAAACGAATCAAACCAACACACAGAGAAGTGGAAAGAAGACATAGTACCCTAGAGGCAGGGGCATAAAAACTGAAATTAAATTGCTATGAAGTATATTACACCTGGAATATCCCTGCTATCTAGCCAAAGAAAGAAGCAGGGCTTCAAAGGAGGCCCAGTATTGATACTGAAAACGAGAAACAAAAAGAAAAACCCGGTGTCGTGAAAAGGAAAGCCATAGCATGAATACCTTCAAGTACTTCCCTGTTATAACTCAGGGATGGTACCATCTGTGCCTTCACAATATAATTCAGAAGATGCTGTTTTCATTATTTTTATGTATTGTTTCACTAAAAGGTTCTTGCTCTGCAAGCTCACCTTTTGCTGCTCTGTTCCGTTCCCTCACCCATGGAGTTTGTCCCCACAGTCCCACTCTATAAAGAGCTGTTGAGGACAGGTACCTTTGTGGAGGCATGTGGCCTCTAGAGAGGACAGGCAGAGACCTGGGACGGGGGAGAGTTCTTTCCAAATTGCAGATCCTGTGTGCATGACAGTACAACTTATACATTCTTTGAAAGTGCAGACATTCTAAAGGGACTGTAGGCCAGCTTCTGCATTCCTTCTCAGTGATGCCACTGCTCTGCTCCCAGATGTCCTGGGTTCAGCAGTAGTAGTCATATTTTACTCCTCAGTAGCTGGTGCAGTGCTCTGTTTTTGATTTTCGGCCTGGGAGCAGCGCTGATAACACCAATGGTTTCAGTTGCTGCTCAGTAATGTTTACTCTGACCAAGGACTTTGTGAGTCTCATGCTCTGCCAGGGAGGAGGGGAAGCTGGGAGGAAGCAGAGACAGGACACCTGACCCAAACTGACCAAAGAGGTATTCCATGCCACAGCACGTCATGGCCAGGATGTAGAACTGGGGACAGTTACCCAGAAGGCCTAGATCACTGCCAGGGTCGGGCTGGGTATCGGTTGGCGAGTGGTGAGTGGTTGTATTCTTTTCCCTTGTTATTTCCCTTATCATTATTATTATTGGTGGTAGCAGCAGTGATTTGTGTTATACCTTAGTTACTGGGCTGTTCTTATCTCAACACATGGGAGTTACATTCTTTCCATTCTCCTCCCCATCCCTCCAGGAGTGGGGCAGGAGGGAAGTGGGGGGAGTGAGAGCGTGACTACGTGATTCTGAATTAGTGACTGGACTTAAACCATGGCACCAAAGAAAGACCTGTTCTTTCTTTTTCTTCCCTGATACTTGATACAAACAGAGCACACATAAGCCACATACACTTCCTTTCCCAGGAGTGTCTTTCCTTAGGAACAGACAAAAATACCAGTGAGAAGAAACACTACCCATGTTGCTGGTGTTACGTCACAGTCCCCAGGAAATATGCAATCCTGGTAGCTGCGTGTTTTCTGGCGTTAGTCTAACTGATGTGGCAAAGATGTAGCATAAATTCCAGTGCTGCCCCTTCTGCTCCTGGTTATGCATTTTTGTTGCTGACCTGTGTCACCGTGCTGCTGGGGTGAAAGCTGTGCTCTGCCCTTGGTGCGGAAAGGCAGCCAGGAGAACAAGGCTCTCTGTTAGACCCAGACACGCTAAAGCTGGATGAATTTCTCTCCTTTGTAATTAATCACTTGGTTCTCTGAGAATAATACAAATTATGTGAGCTTGCATTAAAAAAACTCCTCCTGACAGTGCTGTTTAGAAATATGTCAGCTTCTGAAATCAATGTTTGAAGTTACTGGTTGGGAAACCTGCTTCTTCTGAGATCTTTTCCTGCTAGAAGACTGTATCAAAAACTGGCATTTTAACTTGCTACTAGCCAGTCAAATGATGAGCTAAATTCTTTTTGCTCATAACCAGTAGTATAAGTTAACATCTACCATTTCTCAGTACACAAAGCTGACATCACACAAATGTCTTCTGACTAGATGTATGTACATTAAAAATACAGCTCCTTAAATAATCTTACCTAAAAAGCAGTAAAATCTGCTGCTTGTAGAGTCTCAGAATACTTAGTTTAAAACTCTGGATCAGTCAGCATCTGGGGTTACAAGCTTCTGAAGGATTTGTTTCAATGAAAGTAGCTTTTGGTAAATTTGCAATGGAAAAGTGACACGATCTTCAGCAGTTCTACTCCAGGGATGTGTTCAGGATCACCTCTGCTGCAGATGGTCACAAAGTGATAAGTTTATGCAGCTCAAAGTCAGACGTGTGCTTTCGTTTACAGCCATCAGGAATGGTGCAGAAATGCTTCACTCTGTCCAATTACTCCAAGCAAGCATGCCTGGAGTGGGCAGGATTACAGGGATGTTAGGAAGGGAAATCAATTCAGTGCTGGTGCTATAAGAGAAAGCCAAGCACTTGGTATGCCTTTCAACTGGGAAGCTACATTTGTAGAGTTTGAATTTGGGAGGTTTCTCAATCCTGCCTGGAAACCACTGGTGAGGTGGAAGCCTGAAACAAGAGTAACTTTCATTTGTCAGAGCTTTGAAATTAGTTTGTTTATCCTCTCTTTGCCTTTCTGGCTCTTTTAGAGGGCTAGGGAGAGGCGCACACACAGCAGAATAGTTAGTTTTGCAGTGCATAAAGCATTCACGTGGTGGAAGGAGGCAAATGAGTGCTTCAAGGAGGATGTGGGATGCACCTGAACTAGCCTGTGTGCTGTATGTGAAAGATAAAGGTGGCCCAGGCCTCACATAGGGGTATTAAATGCCCATCATTGCAGAGAGATCAGGTAGTCACGCTGCAGTTTGCTACGGTAAATCACCCAGTAAATGAGAAGCAAGCAGGTGAGCAGGATTTACACAGCACTGGTATGTCATCCTTATACACGAATAGGCACTTAAGATGTTTGGTGCCGTTATGTCTTGTTCCCCTGGGAGGCTGTTGTCATTTTTTTGTGGGGATAGTTTAGTTGAGCTCTGAGGAGGTTTGTCTGTGCTCTTTGTTTTATGGCACAGCGAAAGCTGCTGATCTACGTTAACCTGTCTTTGCTTGCTTTTGAACAAGCTGTTGCAAGTGCTTGCTGTCGAGCTGCGTGGTACCTCTGTTTCCCCAGCAACTCTGTTAATTCATTTAAATCTCTCTCAAAAAGTAACTTCTGCTGTCTACCTTAGGATGGGGAATTGCAGGGCAATTACAAAATCAATGTACAAAACAAACCCAAACTAAATTTAGAGACGCCTCTGAAAACAATGTGTGTTTGTGTTCCGTATCTCAGAAAGATTTACTTTTTGCATTGTTCACTTTGTCCTTCCTACATCTATTTCTTTATCCAGCATATCAAACACAGGGAAAAATGCCAAATCTTCTAAGGTGTGAGCTTATTTATTTTGGTGTGATGGGTCCCTGTTATTTCTTCATTTAGCTGTTTCTTAAAAGTAGATTCCAGTTTGTGTAGTACGTAAGCTGTATGACATGTATAATGTGCCATTTAATGGCCATAAATAATGGATATTTAGGAAGTACAGAGACTACTTTGAAGAGGTGGGTTCTGTTTGGCTGGACATGGTGCTGGATGGAGATGCAATCCCCAAGTCCAGCCAGGATGGTGTACCTAGTTACAACAGAAATAGAGATGTCTAAATCAATTTTGTTACAGATTAACTTAAGTGGAGGATAAAAACTGCAATTCAGGGAAACTGTGATACTTGGTAGATGCACAGTTAAGTGCTCTCCCTTTGGCTCTGGTTTAGAAAACATTGGCATTGAGATGGTAAGTTTCCTCCACAGTGCTGAACTCCCACAGCCTGCCCAGTGTGATTCCTTAGCACTCTAAATAAAACCCCCAGGACGCTGGCAGAGTTTTGAAATTTCTTTGGAACTCAGGGAAATATGAAAAATAATGAGAAAATAATGGGCAATAGCCTTTAATCAGTTGGCACAAACCCTTAAAAATTAAATCCTTTCCCTTTCCAGACTGTGTAAGAAATCCTCTTGGGTTGCAAGATCTCCTCCAGTCCAGACCTTAAAGGGGCTCAATTAGAACCAGGCTTTAAAGATGCAGAGATGCTTTCTTGTGCTGTCCATGTTTGCTTCCCAGGCACTGGAGAGCGGTGTCCAGGGCACGGTCTCTGCTTCACACCCTGTCCCAGAGCAAGAGGCATTTGCAAACTTTTCCAGTATCAGCCACCAGTGCTCTGCATTTCACAGGTATTTCCAAGGAAAGCAGCATGGGATTGGCTGGACTGGTCTCCCCGTCAGGGAGATCATGTTGTCTCTGCATCCCCTGTCTGCTTCTAGGAGATGAAAATTAAACTTCCAGTAGTTTATCAGTCCTGAGAAAGTTGTGCACAAACCTATTGCCTGTAGTCTGCTTGGGGGCCAATTTCACCCTGCATTTCTTCATAGCCCAAGGATGTAAAATCTGTGCTTTCCCTGAGCCATGGGGATTCAAATGAAAAATAAGATAAAGAAAACAGCCTTGATTTTTATATTTTGCTGCCACCACTGAACAGCAGATAATTAGTCTTTCTTTTACATACTAAAGCTAGTCTGGTGATGCAGTATCCATTATAACTCTAAAAGCTTAATCTTAAAGAGAGCAAAAAAACCCAAACCCCGGAGGAGGATCATATGTAGAGAAATTAGCATAGAATTTTTTTTCCTCTTTAGAGGAATGCCTGAGCGCATGGATGCTGAGAGGATGTGACTCACGCAGAATGAGAACGAGTTGTTCTTCAGCCTCTTGGTATAGTGCCTTGGATATCAAATCAAGTCCAAGCACTGATTTGTAAGTTCCTTGGAGGAGTAATTTTTAATTGGATGTGAACTACTTTTAGTGATGGAAGGATACCTCTTTTTGGTGTTATAATTATGGGGAAAAAAGAAAAAGCAATTTATATAAGGAATAACATACTCCAGGCCATGCAGTTGTAAGTAAGTGGGCATATTTCCTGATTACTGAATTCACAGCTGAAGAGTAGTGTATAGAGTGTATAGGCTACCCATTGCATCTCAGAGTGCTCTGTCTTGTTTATGCTGCTATTGGCATCCATCTCAGGACAGAAGTATTTTTCCATGTTTATCCTAAGGAAAGATTTAATCTCCCTTGAGTTTCCTTTGTTTGGTGCATGTGAAGAATGTATGTAAAGAACTGACTGGCTCTCAATTCTTTTTGCTTTTTTGGACCCAAATTTTTAGCATGCAGGCTGTGATGCACATTGTGAAAGGAAAAAAAAATACCACTTGCCCTTTGACTTGTTCCTTTTTCCTTTATTCAGAAATAATCAACAAACAACTACCTGGATATTTAAATAACCTTTCATTCTAATAACTTCATTATTTATCTACCACAACTTCATTATTTAACATTAACAGCAGTGTTTTGTTTTGCAAAATCCCAGTGCTCTCTCTACCCATTGCTTCTGTTGTATCTGGGAGCTCTCATGCCAGCTGATTTGCTGTCTTTGTTTTTATGGCATAAGCAAGTTTAATATTCTGCCCTATGCTTTCTGTGCCCTGCATGTCCTCACAGAGTTGGTATGGAGCAGCTAGGGAAAGCTACATTTTAATTTGCTTCTCAGTAATTTTCCTGTGAAGGCAAGCCCTAAAACAATTATTTTGGAGCTAAAGGTCTTGGAAACTTCATTTGACTATTCAACAAGCAAAGACCTGATCTCAGAGTTGACTGCATCCGTATGATTTTTCGTATTCTCTACAGGTTCTTGTAGCCACACATCCATGTCTGCACCTGAGCACCTTTCAGTGTGTATTGTGCAGCATGGTTAAAATCTGCTCCCTGGGAAGGAAAATGTGAGCTGCAGTGTGCCCAGGTGTTTGGATGTTTTATGCAATATCCACGTTTCTCTGAGTTTGTTTAACTTAAGTGAATGTTCTTGAAAGGGAGATGTTGAAGGGTCTGTAATTCCTGTTTCAAACTAGGAATTCTCAGCATCCTGTGCATGAGCTGAATTCTCTGTTCAGCATTTCTTTTCCACACAGTTAAGTCCTGAAACATGGGTTCCCATCTACACACACCATGCACTGGTGTGTGCTGCAGCAATAATGGAGCTCAGTTGTGTCAGGAGAGCAGTGCTGTGTGTGCTAGTGCCTATTGGGTAGGCTCTCCAAAGCATCACAGCCATGTCACATAAACACTGTATTGTTTATCCTGTACTGGGGAAGCTAGTTACAGTACTGTGCTGATACAGGTATTTCATTTCTAGTCTAATCAGTTTGGTGTGCACTGGGTGCCACAGCTTCATACCCTAATGTAGAAGGTTGACTAGGAACTGGGCTATCCAAGGACTTTGAACCTTTCTGGGTATATTGCTGTAGGGCACAGAAGACTAACCCAATTTACTTACAATGTAAGATTAAAGGGATTATTGCAGCTTTCTGTCCTGGATAGGATTTCTGTGATCAGATCTTTCTATCCAGGATCCTTGAGCCACATGCAGGCCTGACAAGGTAGGACCAGGCTGGGTGTAGTCTTCATCTGTGCCACTAAGAGGGACCGCAAGCAGCCTTTGAGTGTGCAGACACTTGTAGCTTTGGGTTTCTTCAGTCTTATAACCACTGAAAAACTCTTCTCAAGGTGGTAGGACCCTTGAATCTTATTTCATCTTGGCCACAAAGGAGAGTTTCTAACAAATTTCATTATTTCCTCACTGAGAGTCGAATAGACCTCATATTAATTGTGACAGTGCTTCACTTTTTCCATTAGTATATGCTGTATCATTTTTTCATGTCAGTAATTCTTTGTTCAGTCTGCCTCACTGCTGGAATATATTAAGAATCCTCAATTTAGCCCAGATTTAGACATGCTTAGGCATGATGATTTTTCATTTATTGTTGTAGAATGAGCATTGCAGAGCAAGCAGGAGGCTAACCATTTAGCACCAAGTGTCTTATTAATCAGCTTTTGTTTATTTAATTTAATAAGCAGCTTTTGATAGCTGTGGGAGTCTGGTTGTATATTTAATTTAAGCAGCACTTACTGAACTGCTTGGGTCTTTGGAACATATGACTTTGGTCTTCCTGATACTTCACTACTGTAGGGTGGCCTTTGGTTCTCAGAAAGTTTGTTTCGTTTTTCTGTCTTTCTCTTTTGAAAATGCAGTAAGCACATTCTCATTAAGATGCCAGTGACCTGAAACTCTCACACGGCTTTCCACTCAAATTTGGGAGGTACGTGTAGGTACACAAAAGCCAGGCAACTGCTTGCCTTTTGGTATTGCAACCCAACTCAAAGAAGCAAGTGCTAGAAACTCCTGTCTGTGAATCCTGTCTGATCCTTTGGGAAGTTACAGAACCTTTTTACTATCACCCTCTCCTTCCTGACAAAAATTATCACGTCTCTGCCTTGGACAAATCCCAGGCTGTTTCAAAACCACTACTGTATGAGGTGGGGACCAGAATCGACATCTGAGACCACTCTCTGACACTCCTCCAGTCACATCTGTCTGGGTTTTCTCGTATGTTTGTTCTGAGAGCCATATGAAATGCTTCCCAGTATATAACATGCTTCATTCCTGTGCCTGGTGCTGCAAACCTTGTCATCTCAGGCATTTGGGGTCCAGGAGATAATTGTCACTCTGGTCCTACTCCTCAAAATTCCCCTGGAACAGAAATCAGAGCCCTGCAGGGTAACAGGGCTGTGGGAAGCCTTCCTCTGGTTTCATTTGCATTTCATGTAATCATTATTTATTAATTAATCTGGTTTTCTTTCCCTGACTAAGAACAATGTCATGTGGTTTTGTTTCTTCCATTAGTTCAATCATGTCACATTAACAGGATGGGTTTGCATGTACAGCCTGTCATTCCAAGTGGCCTTGGGCATTTTTTTCATGGATCCAGTCGCTGAAGTTGGACCTTGCTGTATGTAGTGAAATGTCAAAAATTTTCCTTAATATCTAATGCAGCTTGATTCAGTAACATTTTGATAAATTGAGGACAAAATATTTCTGAAATTAATTCACGTGCATGTGAGTTCCATGATGGAACAGAAAAGGATAGAAAACACCTTCTGTTATCCATGATAGTAACATTTGTGCATTTTTGAAGCCCTAGATTGACATGAGAATATGTATTAAATTGGCTGTGTGTATGCCTAATCTATTCACAATGCTCTGGGCTAAAATAAGAGTGTTTTGAAAGACTGTTCAGGATTATATCTCTAACTTCATTAATGCTTGACTGTTTGATAAACCCTTTGAAAAAAAGTACTGTCTGCTGGAACTGGCAGATCCCAATATGATCTGAGAAATAGGGATTGATACCTGACTGCAGAGTTGCTATATATCCTTGGCTGTAGCTCCCATTACTGCAGCCCCTGCAAGGAGCCCAGATTATGCCAGCCCGATACCTAAACAGGAAGGTGAGGAATTGTTATTCAGTGCAGAAAAGCTAAAAACTCCAACTCAAAAAACAACAACAATAACAAAACCCCCAAAACTTGATGCACAAATTGTTATATCAGCTATTAAGAAAATCTATCACCCACAATTCCATGCTTGGCAGAAAGCCACGGGCATGGTCCAATTTGATTTTCAAAAGCATGGGTATGCAAATAACTAACAAAGCCAGCTTTTATACCCAATTTAAAAGGAAAGAGGGGAGAAGAACTTTGAAGCACATAATTCAGTTTCTTTTCTTCCCCCCCCCATGCTTTCATTGATTTTTTTTTAGAGGCTGTTGAGTAGTTCTGTTGTAGTCATTAGGATCCTAATTCTTTCACATACTTATTAAGCACTAAATTGCTGGCTTGTGCCAGTTCTTAGCAATTCATTGTCCTGAAATAAAAAGAGAAGGAGCAAAGATTGACATCCAAGTTGTTATTTTTCCTATTATGTTATCTGGCAGAACAGTAAAATCAGTATTTTACAACCTCTTCTGCACTATAATTGGAATGTAAGATATCTCTAGTAATGATGGAAATCTCATCTAAATGGGAATACTTAAGTGTCTGTTCCCATTATTTATTTTTTTTATCCTTCAGGAACAGGCATTCATACAGGATTCTTTGTACCCAGCTCCCTCTATTTCCAGATTTCCAAAGAAAAAGACCACTGTGCTTAGGATGTAATATTATTCCTTTATCCAATAACTGTGGGACTTTGATATGTTTCCAAACAGTATCTGAAGCAAGGACATTAAACACTAATGTGGGAGACTCCACTCTTCACTGTAAGTGAAAAGAGCTGTTATGTGGAAGCAGTCATGGAAAGTTACTTTCATATGTTCATCGTCTACAAGAATAGGCCATCTCTCACTTATTATTATGCTCATAGAGCTTCTATGGACATCAAAACAATTCTGCTGCATATAATGTCAAAAGGTCCATAGGTTAATTATCTCCGAGCATTACAGTTCCTTGGGGAGGCATAAACACAAACCCAAATGCTGCTGTGTGTAATAGACACAGCAAGTACAGCAGTGATGTTTTCAGCACAGATAATGCTGAAGTGGGACATTATCCCACTGCCAAGTCTTGGGTGCCTTGGCTTTCCCACACAAGTGGCCATCTGAAAATTAAGCTGAGATGACTCTGAATCTAATGGAATAGCTGATATGCAGAGACATCAACAAGTGCTCTTTGACAGAAGAGATCTTTGATAAAAGGAGTCAAAAATAGTTCGTGGGGAGAAATCAAAAGCTCAGGTTGGAGGAAGAGTCAGCTTTGTACAGCAAAAGGCGACACCAAGCTCTCTGCATGGGGTAATAGGCAAGAACTGATCTTGAAAAGAGCCAGGGCCTGTTATCCTCTAGTGACCTGAAGTGATGTTGGCATGAAGAAGCTATTAAATGGCAGTGGAGGCAGAAGGAAGATACTCCTTTTAAGTGAGAAATGAGTCATTTGAGGAACAAGTTGCTTTTATTTTTTTATTTAATTGCTTTTCTCCCTATTAGCTGGATATGAGCTCTGAGATGTGCTATTTGGGCTGCTGGGGATTTGTCAGCATTATTTCAAGTTTGTCTATCGGCTTCACAGACTTAGCAGAACATCATGGGAGAATGAAGGAAATCTTTAATTGTGTGTAACTTATCGGCTCATTTCCATGAGTATTTCTCAATAGTCTTATTTCCACAACAGTAAATGTGTGTATGCCTTTTATTTTCTTTGCGCTTATTTATTGAATAACTGTTGTATGTAAAAAAGTGCTTTCCTCAATGCCATCTTACTAGCATTATGATGTCGTGTCTTTGGCTCTGTTATGCCAGTGAGAGTATTTACTACTGCCAGTTCCAAAAAATAAGCTATAGGCTGCTGCTCCCTGCCTGTTTCCTGTATTGGGCTGTTTTACCCCAGACATGTAGAGAACTCCTCTTACAGAACTCCTTTGAGAGCTTCACCTGGCCTCTGCGTCTGCGAAACCCATTCCTGCTGTTGCTGATCACCTGCCAGGCAAAACTGCCACATGGATCAAATTGCATTTTCTCCCCTGATGATACCTCCATAGAATCATAGAATGGTTTGAGTTGGAAAGGACCTTAAGGTCATTCAGTTCCAACCCCCTGCCATGGGCAGGGACACCTCACACTAAACCATGTCACCCAAGGCTCTGTCCAGCCTGGCCTTTAACCCCCAGGGATGGAGCATTCATGACTTCCTTGGGCAACCCATTCCAGTGCTTCACCACCCTCACATCCTTCTTCCTTATGTCTAACCTAAACTTCCCCTGTCAGTTCCCAGTAGAACACAGAGTGCTTTTCCAGGCTCGGTCCTTCCATCTTTGCTTTTCATCCTTCCTCAGCCGCTTTGAGTTCTCTTACTATTGTTTTTTTCCTTGATGCTGTTTCTTTTCCTTGTTCCCATCCCCTTCTGTCCTCTCAGGCAAGCAGTCGTGTTTCACCTGCCCTGACTCTCCCTCTCCCCTGATGTTTGCTGTCCCAGTGATAACCATCCTCCATTCCCCACCTTCCTCCTCTCCTCCTTTTTCCTGGCACTTCAGTTTCTTTCCAGGGTGGTGGCTGATGAATAGGTTTATGGAACTTTACCCAAACTTAGACAAAATGAATGTGCAGCGATTTCTGTTCATAGCAGCTTACATCAAAACTGCCCTTACACTCTACCGTGGTGGGAGCAGCAAGGAAAAGAACCTTTTATATTGCTGAAGAAGCCACCCAAAGTGTTTTGCTGGCTGATCCCTGGTGTCTCTGGGTAACCAGATGTGGGAGCACATGCTCTGAGGACAGGCTCTAAGGACAGTGCTTCAGTTCACAGCTCCTTCACTATCTGCTGCTTCTTCCACTGGTTTGTTTTCAGTTAAGAGGCACATTCCTTCGAACCTGACCTTCTGCCTTGGTCTTACTACACCTTTTCTCTTCTGTTTCTAAATGGAGTTTACACCATCTGGACCTTCCCCCTCTTACTGGCTGGAATTTGTAAATATCATGATGAGGTTTCTGGTTGGTTTCCTCACGATTTCCTTCTTTTAGGAAGAGCGTGGAATTGGCAGAGCAGCTGCCTCATGGATATTAACCGAGCTGCCCTCCTCAGCGCCTCTCCTTCCCTATCTTATCCATCTCAATTTGTGTGCTTGAGCTGGGATGGCTTCCTCTGTGTCTGTGCAGACATTACAACATTGTATAAAAACTGTAGAGAATAATGCTGTTGGTTCCTCCTCGCTGTGGTTTGATTTCCTTTATTTTAAGTGTAGCTCGTTAAGACTGTAGTTAATTTTTTTTTCTCTCTTATTACCCATTAGTCTTCAGCTACCATCCTACTGCTGATTTTCTTTAACCTCAGTGGCCCACTGCAACTCCAATAGTGTCTTACTGTCTTTCTGAGTACTGCTGAGTGCTCATCTCTGACAGCAGCCAAACCTTTAGCACTGTACAATTTACCTGATTTTTATTGCTATCAATGAAATGCAACATCTTCATTTGTAATGATAAAATATACACTGGTGCTCCCACTCTCAGCTTTGCCCTGTCTAGGTCAAGCCAATGATGGTTATTTCTCACATCACTCAGTTTGACATAGAGGGCAACAGTTGTTTTGTCTATAACTCTGTGAGTAGAATATAGAAGACACCTATAGGATGTTTGCAGAGGGATGGATTAGCCCAGCCAGACTCACTGGCTGAGTTCGATGAATGGGCTTGATGTCTTCTTCAGCACTAAGTATTTATGGCTTCACTGAGCTGGTCTAACCGCACTGAGGGTTTTAAAATAAGTATCATTGCCTTCAGCTTAATTAATTAAATTTTATAATTGTGCTTTCCCTTTACTGCTGTACGAGGTAATAGCTGGTGCTTTAATTGGGGTAATTCAAGAAAAAAATCATCTTGTTCTTATTACTGGGTTGTGTGTTTTGTCTGTTTATTTAAGGTTTCCTCAATACAATACTGTAATGTTAAATTGCTTAAGGCTGTTGGAAACCATCTGCCATATACACCACAGGAAGGATGCCGAAAGTCCTGAGTGATGTGGCTGCTGGGTCAGGCCTGACTTCCTAACTGCCCTATAGCTGGCAATGCTGGATTTCATACCACTGCTGGGAACCCATACGTGCCACACTCCTTTTAGGATTATATTGCAGGATGAAGACTACGGGTCATTTAAGCCTGGTCCCAGTTTGTAATGACTTTATTGTCCTTCTGAAATGGATATTGGAGAAGAGAAATGGGTCCATCGGGCATTTTATGTTCACAGGGTGTATATACCACAATCCAATGCTTGTGTAGTCTGTTTAATAGAAGAAAACACAGCAAAAAGATCCATTTGAACGGTTTTAAGATCATAATCTCTCTAAGCATTGTCATTATTTTCCAGAGGTGTTTCATAAATGGCAATTGCTGCTTTGGGAACAGGCCATTGAGAGTTTGTGGGTATTTGGCAGTGACTGGAGTCAAGGGGCTTTAGGGCTTTTTCCACATGGGGAAATTTAGTGGTGTGATTACACCAATATAACTACGCAGCTCTAATTGTACCAGTGTAAATAACCCATGTTGTCCACGATGAGGATTACTTCTTGTTTATCATGGTTCTACTGTGACTTGCTTTGAGTAAAAGAGAGTAAACTTTGGCAGCTACATTCACCGTTGCTGGAGGGCTGGAGCTCAGTCTGTGCCAGGCCTCAGCAAGTTGTCCACAAAGAGGCATCCCATTACGTGCCATACCCAGCTATGTGGATTTATGTCCCAGCAGCACAGTAAATTTAGAAAAGCTGTGTTGCATGACCCAGTGGGATTATTTTGTCAGTGGGCTGTTCTTCATCCAGCTCCATGATAGCTGTTATCCCATTATTCTGCTGAATAATGGATATGAGCTATGTAGCAGTGACATGTCTCTTTTTGTACCTCAGATTCTGGAAAGGGTATATATATACATGATGTTATAGTGTATTATTCAACAACCAAGGAATGGGAATCCTGAGAAATGTAAAAGCAGCATGCTCAGTGAGTATTGTCCAAACTCAGGCTTTGCTTTGAGGCTCAGTAAGTTAGAGGAGGCAATACAGGTAAGGGGGGAAATAATTTGCTGTAACTTCTGTGCAAGGTGTGATTAAAAGCATTAGGACTTTTTGTGTAACCACTACTTCTTGAACAGGCAAAACTCTACTTTTGGAGTGAGGTGTGTTTGGGACAAAGAAATACTGCTTTTTTGTGCAAGTCAGCATCACTTGCCAGCTGGAACCTGCCGAAAAATGTTTCTTTGGATTTGCAATTATTAATTTTGATTAAATAAAAACGAGTGACCTCGTTTTGTTTTAAGTACACATCCTGCTATATTTCTGATAACATGGGAAAGAGCATACTACGCATTTAAAAACTACTGCTCATTAATTAGCTTCTTTGATCCTACCAGTGAAAACATCCCACCTGTGTTACAAGGTGGTTTGCAGTCTTTGGTAAAAAAGGCTTTTGCTATAAAAGTCTATCCTCTCCGCTGTGTTCCACAAATAACCTTTTTTTTTCCTTTTAGTAGGAGTGAAATACGAGTTCTTTTTCTTTTCCCAACTTGCTAAAAATGTGTGATAACAAGTTGACTTCAGTGGGAGTTTTGCATGGGTGAAAGCTGAAGGATCAATCCCCATATTGTATGTGATTTTGCCCTAGTAATTATTCTCCAGTTGAACAGCTTCTCCATGGCAACTGCTTCAAATAAGTCTTGTATCTTCACCTATTTTTTAAAAAAGGACTTATTAGGATGTATGCTTCAATTTTTTTTTCTCCACCCTAAAAAGAGAGACAGGAAAAGAAACAGGGACAAGCAGAAACATACAGGATTTGGCCAAAGATGTCCTTTCTTCCATTGCATCCTTCTATTTTCTCTGTCCTAGGAGGAGGTAAAGAGGAAAAAAAGCATATACAGTTAAAAATACACACTCCCTTGTCTTTCCATGTCCCCTTCCTGAGCCTCTGAGACACAGTGATGCTGACTTGATCAATCATCCCACATTCACCCTGACAGTTTCTTAACACAAACTTTCTTCTTACCTCTGTTTTTATGAGCCATAGTCTGCTTTCATTCTGGCAATTAATTGTTCTCCTTTTCCTGTCCTCAGAACTGCATTCGTGTCACAAAGCGCAGCTTGGAAGGTCATTGCCTGTTAGCTGATTGCTTTGTTTTGCACCCTCTTACTTAAAAAGGTGAAGGGATCAAAATATTCTGTGGCTGGATATTCTCTTTCATGATGGGCTCATCTCATGGACCTTTGGTGATGTATCCACAAGCAGTTCTACTGAAAAGAAAAGGGGACTTTTCTAATCTTTTGCCAGAGACATGTCAGCAATGCAATAGTCAGGAAAACCATCCAGTTACCCTAGACTTAATTTTCTGTTTTCAGTTTTGCATTGCAACTCTGCTTTCTAACAAAGGTTTCATAAGAAATTATCTTCTCTTTGTAGCTTTTTATAGTTGGATGTCACTGTCAACTGAAATAATACAGCCTTTTGGGAGATCTGTTTCCTTGATTCATTTCATGAATGTGGGAATCAAAGTGTGAGGTTATTGTTGCATGCTGGACATGGAATTTTGTATTCAGTTCCTTATGCTGTGCCACATCTTAAAGGCCAACAAGGTAGAATGGGGCCCTCTCTTTTCTGCTGAACATATGAATATGGGAACTCTGGCAGACAAGTTTACGTGTCCCAGTGACATGATTATTGAAACACAGCTGACTGATAGTTTCGCTGGCAGGTTTTCTCACATGGCTTTTTGAAACTGATATATAAGGCCACGTTATGTCTGCTTCACCTGAAAGCCCATGTAATATGGCATATGAAAGATGTTATCTAATTGGTTTCAGCAGGATGACATCCCATGTGAGAGCTATTTGTCATTTTTAAGGCTGCCTCTCAAGGGTTTCGCAGGTTATGTCTAATTTTTAAAATTACTGCTTTCTTGTGATGAAGATCATAAAATCCTGTTGATTTTTAGCTGGTTTTTAGCAAATCCAGGGTGACTGACACTGGCCCTGAGTTTTGCCTTCAGTAGCTGCTCACCCCTCTGGTTATATGCTACTCTCATCTTCCCTGCAGTGCACATTGCATTTGAAGATCCAGTCTGTATTATGACCCAATAAAGTGTTTTATTTGCAGAACTAAGATGGCAACAAACCATGGCAGAAGGTGGGAAGAATTTGCTGGAGGATGAGAAAAATGATAAACCAGCTTTCTCATTTAACCTGATTTATCACTGTACCCTGAGCCACAACACTCATGCATGTCAGCAGGTGCTGCTCAGTTTTCTTCCTTTTCTTTGCAGCTCCCTGTCAAAAAGAGGGCTCATCAGGCAGCATCCACAAGTTTCCTGGTACACTATAAAGCATTGCCTTTTGCTGTTTTCTGGCAATCAAAGCAGAGTGAGTAGTTAATAAAGCTAAACTAGTATTTTTCAGTCAAAGTGTTGACAGCCATTTTGCAAATGCCACCTTAGCTCTGACATCTTGGGAAACAGCTTAATAATTAATGTTACAGTGGAGATCTTAACTGTCTGGCAGTTCTTGCTATCACCAAAACAACACACAAACTCACTAGATATAGCAGCCGTACCTCAGGTGGGCTGGACATCAGGCACTGAAGAGCAGCTGTCATGTTTGATACCGTGCCATCAGATGGAAGAAACTCTAACTGAATCTTAAACAGGATGCATCTGTTAAGTTTTCATTGCATGTATTTGGCTTGAACTGCCACAACACCGATTTGATTGTCTTTTGTTGGCATTAAAAAATTAGCCCAGTAATGAGAAAATGAAATAAATATAACATGTCTGGGCTGTAATAGTGATTAAATGGTATAATGTCAGTCAGGCTGGGAGAATGATTTGACTAAAAAGCTGTGAGACACAATTTCTTGTTACCCTCAGTTCTGCACTACCTGTTTTGTCTCTTAGTCTGATACCAGAGTAATTAATTCCAAAGAGCTATCTTTGAAAAACGAAGAGCACTGACTTCCTGCTGAAAACTATAGATAGCACTCTACAGGGAGAAAGTTTATATTTATCACAGAAATTTGCACCGTTCTATTTAATTGAGAAGTATCTAAATTCTTCGAGTACTCTCCCATTAGTGGGTTCATATGTCTATTTAATGGGTGAAAACTGGTGTGACTTGGTACCATTCATCACTGGTTGTACCAGTTGTTTGGCCAGCAAACAAAAAATGATAGAGGGCTCTCTGAAGTGTACCTCATTACTGAACTATGAATAATTTAAAACCCCCACGCGACCAAAACAAAACGCAAACCTAATCTCTACATTTTACATCTTAATGTATTTCCACAGACCAAAGTAAGATGCTTACTGATATGTTGTGGACCACCAGAGAAACCTGGGACAGTAGGTGGGATCCTTGCTGTGTCCATGGAATGCCCTTGCTGAGAGCACAGAATTTCCATGGGCAATGCATTTCATCCAGAATCAGTTTCCCCACGTGGCAATGAGAAAAACCTTTCTGCTGCAGCAGTAAAATGAGTGATGTTGCTGGTTTTTATTACAGTTACGTCTTAAAACATCCATTTATCCCGTTCATCCATCCCATGCAGATTTTAGACAAAGTGACATCTTCTCCATGAGTCTCCTGAGCTTGCTTCTCTCCCTGAGGCTGGGCTTCTTCAGTGCTTGTATTTTCCTCAAGACACCCATCTCTTTGCTTGTGTAAGCAGGATAGTGAATGAAGTATTCTTTGGTGGGGAATTCAGCAAGTTTATTGTTTCATTTATTGCTGGATTTGGATTTTTAGCAGAGAGGGAAGCAGAGGGACAGCACATTGAATGCTGAAGGGAAGAATAAATGCTGCACAGTCTGCATCTCTGGCTGAACTACATACTGATTTGGGCAGGGTCCTGAGGAGCAGGGGACATAGAGTTGTGTACAACTTGTGCACAGGATTAATGTTGTAGGATTAGACCTGACAGCAGATTGGATCCTGCTTTCTACAGACTTCACTTTGTAACTTTAGCATTCTTCTCAGTCATTTTGTGTCATTATTGCTTATGAAAGAGTATCTTCAGAGACCTTCTGGCAGCTTTCCTGACGTAAATCATTCTAGTCTTTTCCACCCAAACTAGATCCTGCGTGTTCTGTATTACAAGAACTACACTTCCTGATCTCATCTGACACCAGGATGTGGCTATCCAAATAATGGAGAAATTACTGTGTGACAAATTAAGGGCCAGGGCACAGGGCATAATTTTCATGGTTGGAGGTCAAAGGAGGAACGGTTGTCATTCCTACCTTGCTCTCAGATAATAATATACATCACCTGCTCTATAGGTTTCTGTAGGTTAGTTTCACTTTCTTTCCCCTTAAAGCTGTTCATATTTGAAATGTACAGCTACTTGAAAGGTGGTATTATTTAAGATAATATGGCAAGTGGATCTCTGTCAGTTGTTCAGTTAGCAGGCGATATAGACAAGGAGGCTAAAAATACTTTTGCCATGTCATCTTCTTGTCACAATTAACATCTAGTGAACCGGGTATTTAGGTCTTTCCTTAGGTCTGAGCATCCCAGTTCTTATTGCAAGTTAATGACACTGTGGCACCAGACTAGCTGGGAAAGCTAATTTATCAGGAGTCCATCTTACAAGTTTAAGATTTTAAAAAGAGAAAGCAGGGTTTTGTATGTGTTAATACCCTCCAAACTTAAAAATGCCTGTTACATATGGTAAACCTAACACATGCTCCTGTCAGATTACATTTCTGGCTATGGAAGGTATATGAGCAGATCACAGCTGAATGTTTTTCTCAAGGTATGTTTGTTTCATCCCCATCACAATGTAACTGCAAAGTCTGCTGTCTGCATATGTTTTGTTATGTTTGTATCCTACGTTCAGATTTAGGTAGGACATGAGTGACATTGTCATTTATTAGGCAGTTAAAATTAACCTAATTTTCAAGTGTCTGTTAGAATGCAAATGGAGTCAGGACATTTGCCTTTCAGGCTCATGTTTTTGAGATGTAAATATATATGTAATACCTAGTAAAGAAATTTTACTTGCTGGGCTGGACTTTCAGGTCATGCTGAATTTACACTTGTATAGTCTTTTCTGAGGGGAAGAGCCTTTGCTTATATCTTTGAAGGGATGTGAGATAATGGACTTTTACACTGAGACACTTGTATTTCCAGAAAAGCTTTTACTGACCAAGAGAAACGCCCTGGGCACTCCTGTGGCTTGGATAGAATTAATTGGTGAAGAGGCATTCTACATTTAGTGCAAATGAAAAAACAATATTTTTATAACTTTAGGGACTTGCTTCCTTCCTAAAAATGACCATTTCAGCATGCTGAGGAAGGTATTACCATTATGTTGGTACGCTGAAATGAATCTCAGAGAAATGTATTAGCAGGCAAGGCAATGTAGTAGTGGATGTGGGCTAAATCATATGGTGATTATAGATATGGAGGAGAAATCCATGAGGTGAGTTCTACATGTATAAGGAATAGTGTGGTCTGTGAAGTCAGAGTTGAAAAATAGTCCTGGAAGCTGCCTCCTTTTTAGTTTAATGAAGACAGAGGAATCTTTGTAACATAGAGAAAATCAGGACTCTAATGTGTTGATTATCCTCCCATTAAACATTATCCTGAACATAGAAATAGAATATAAACTAGCTTTATAGGGGAAATATTGACTAGACAGCCTGCTAACACAGAGATTGATTTTATTATTTAGGAAGGCAGAATATTAGGATACATGAGTGTTTCTTTTTTTAACCAAGATGCTATGCTGTCAGTGGTGAAATATTACTGCAGGAGAGTTTTCTTTTTATACACAGTGGTAAGAAGTATGGCTTCCTTTCTCGGCACTTCAGCCACAGATGCTATCAGCTAGACCATCTGTGGTGACAGATTTGTGTTATATCACTTAGAATCTAAGCGAAGCTGGTAAAGCCTCCTACTAAGGATATAAGTAGCTCCTGCTAAGGCTGGGATGTATTACAATTCTGTCTTTCTTCGGGGGGCAGAGGAGTGGGAGGATTGTGTGGATAGAGGCTCACAATAGCTTTCAATCATGTCCTCACCAAGTCTTGAAATGCTGGTGTGGATCTTCTGGGGCAATGTTTACACCGAAGCTCCTTCCTCTGTGCCCCCACATGGGGTAGCTCTGGACTCTTCTAGTTCACTCTACGTCACTGGCAAACCTAACCAATTTTTGGAGGTCAAGGGGACATTAAATTTGACCCCAGAGAAAGTCTGTGCATGTGGTACATACCAGGCTCTTGTTTGGCCCATATCTCCTCTAGAGGAATGATGCTGCAGAAAGCATAATGTTTCCTCTAGGTTACATTGTCTTAGGGACGGTGAGATTTTGGGTCGCAGTAGGCTTCTTCCTGCCCAGTTGTAATTTTGCCCTCTAATCTTCAAAATGTTTTTAATTGGCGTTCTAAGGTTTCCCAGAGGATGACAAGCTTTGATGAGCATCGTTGTTAGCAAGTGACCATGCTGACCATGAGCACTGTTTGAGCGCTGCTGTTACCATTACACCATTCAAGGAAAACTGTCTACGCCAGGGACACACTTTTCCAGCTATGAGTATGCAATAAGGGATGTGGATAGTGTGAGGTGCTACATTGCTTTTCTATGCAGTGACATGTGATATAAACAGGTCTTTTGGCAAAAATGTGGAAAGCTTTGCTAAGCTTAGAATGGAAACCTTCAGTCTTCATATCTCTGACTGTCCAGTTGAAGGTATTTGGAGATATATTAGACTAGAAAGATATTCTTTTCATGTCTCTGTAAGCATAAAAGAAATGTGGTTTTAGACTGAGGAACAATTTTTGCTGCCAAGAACATTGCAGTATCCTTGATCTATGTTCAGAAGCAGTGGGCATACTCAGAAACCAAATGAGCACAATAGGGCTTAACAGTATAAAAACTCTCCACATATCTTGTGCTGAGAATTACAGGTTCCTCAGCTTACAGTGTTATCCACTCATTCCTCATCTCAAATTCTAACAAGTAACAACAGAGCTAAAGGAGATGAGCGACTTTATGGGAGTTTGCATTTCATGATCTCAAGTTCGCCACCTACAAGATGGAAGAGATGATCCATTTGGTTCAGTAAGAGAACTGGCCATGACTTCTTTCAGTAATAGAACCCATAAAACAACCAAAAATAAAACGATGGCATTCCACAAAATGTAAGTGATAACAAACACCTACTTGTCAGTATAAATTTGCAAAACTGTCCTTCCGTTCTTTTAAAATAAAATCCTACAGATAACTTATACTTTAAATCCATCGAAGAGACTTTGAAACAGATGATGTGAGGAAATTGTTTTTTATCTTTGTCTTTGGAAATTTGGGCTTGCTGCATTGCCACATTAATTTCACAGAGGGGAATCATAGCAGTGGTTTTCTGGGTACTCTTCCTGAACACAGTGCAGCCAGCTCAAAATTTCCAGTTGGTAAGATAAATACTGAAAGAGTCATAAAATGAACGGCCCTTTTTTGTGAAGTCAAGTATTTCCTGAAGGATAAATCCGTAGTCAGTTAAGTCCCTAGTCTGAAGACATAGCTTATATGTGGTGGCTTATTGGCATCTCAGGTGTTCCTACCCCTTTTCTTAATTTGTCTCCTTTTTATTCTTTCGTTTATCCTTCCTCCCTTTTTTTATCCCTCTGAGCATTTGGACCCCACCTTTACAAAGACTTAGAGTAATGCACCCAGAATAGCTGTATTGATTGCAGTGGTTACTGCATGTATGACATCTGCAGTTGCTGTACTGCCTCTGAGCAAAATCTCCTATCAGGTTTTCTTCTTCCTTCAGAAACTCACAAAACACTACTGCAGGGTTGAGGGCATAAGAAGGTGTTTCTGAGCCTGTCTTTTAGACATGGTGACACAGAGGGCACGCAAAGCACGGGTTGTACTCTGATTTCCTCAGCTGATTTGCCAGTTAGACCCCTGCATGTGTCGTCAGGAGGGCAGGCAGGCAGTGGGTTTGCTACACTACACCCAAGGGGAAGGATCTCCTGTGTGTGAAGCTACGCAAGCATGCACTGCTCCTCCACGAGCCTCTGCCAGTGCAGTGGAGTAGGAAATAATCATGCCCTTGACCTAAAACCCTGAAACCCATCTCTGAAAAACACTGGAATCTCTGAATAGCACTGGAAGTAGACAGACCTGGAAGCCTTGGATCTTGTCACTAACCTCTAGTCTATTTTAGGCACCTGCTTCTCACCAGAATCTTTTGGGACTTGGTGCTGAAAAACTTTGAAGGACTTGAATGAAACAGCTTAGTGTTACAAAACAATGGGATCAACCAGTGTGCCACTGAAGAACATTTAAAATTATTTTTCCCCTTTTTGATTTCCAGAAAATATTCTTTACTTTTAAAAATATGACTTGGCTCTCATGCGTTCTAAAGCAGAATGAAACCAGCAACAGACTGCTGCATGCCATTTTTAATTTTTTTTTACATAGCAAAAGTATTGCCTAGAATGGATGTGTGCTATTAAAAAAAAAAAATCTGTGATTGGTTTTACTTCAGGATTATTGGTGTCCCTTTACTTGGTTTTTTCTTTATTAGGCATTTGGCAGGATTAAGCTAAGCTGAGACACAGCAGATTTCTTCACTTAACAGGTTTTCGTGTTTATAGGAGGGAGCTTTTGCAATCTTCAGAGCTTGTTGCTCACTAGTTCTCTGCCCGGCTGTCCCCCATGTGAAGTAAGGGAGCTTTGTGGTGTCTTTGCAGTACCTTGAAGCTCTAGAAACACATCTGTGTAACAAAGTCAAGTCAGGTTTCCAGGTCCGTGGTTTTGGGGAATCCTTGTACAAAGACCTTGAGCTCCTGAGCACTTTCTTGATGCTGTCATCCAAAATCCTGCCTTAGCGGAAATTCTGTGGTGTCTGTTTGATCATCTGGCCATCAGAGGTGTGCCGGATGGTGGGTTGCAGGAGGTCTCCCCAATAACCCTTCATACAGCTAAAGTGATCGATACTGGAATCTAGCTGTCCCTGACCCCTGTATCCAGTGTGTTGTTGACTGGACAACATATAGCCTTGGTAATATATTGCTATAGGGGGTATCACAAACAGTTAGAGAAATGGAGTTGAACCACGGGCTCTTGTCAATTGGAAGTCATCACCCAGCCTAGATGCCTCTGGGCATCATCTAATCTAAACTCCTGCTCACAGCAGGGTAGGTAAAGCACATCTCTCAGGAGATTCTCCAGTCAAGGTCTGAATAATGCATGCTGTGTGAGGTCCTAACAAGGTCTGTGGGTGAAATTAAAGTTAAATGTAGACAGAAGTTACCACAATAGAAAAGGTCCTGCAAAAAAAAAAAAAAAGATCATCACTGTGCTGCATGTAAGAGGGGAGACAGAAGGAAAACAAGATCTTTGCACAAACTCTGCTACTATGTCCTTGTCATGTCCTTGAAGCCATAAAATCCACCCACTGTATAACTCAGGTCAGAACCCTGTTCTGAGCAGACATGATGATTCTTCTGTAAAGAAGAATACTTTATTAATGATATGTTTAAGTTACGACAACTATCATCCATTCATGAACTTTTATTGACAGTTAAATAGAACCTGAATGATCTGGGGTTTTGGCTGTCATTCAGGGGTGCTTTTGCTTTCAGGTCTGTCTCAACCTGAAAGCATGTAATTTGTTTCATTTGTGGTGCTGCATAGGAAATGAACCTAGGTCTCTAGTGCTCAAAGGCAAATACAATAATCATCTGCATGACTTGATTCCTTATTCCGGTAATATGAAAATTGTCAATTATGGATGAATTATGGGTGCTACTGATACCTGTAATTTGGTTCTGCAGTTTTGTAAACATATGCAGCTGCATTTAATTGTATTTTACTAGTCATGTAATTCATTAAGGTGCACCTGCAGTCACCTAAGATACAGATATTAATGAACTGAAAAGCTGTATTTCATTGTCTGCTATTTATATTGACATCTTACAACTGTTTGTTTTTAATCACATCTGTGTATCTGAGATGCTGATATGATAAAATGAAATGATTGTGAAATGGACAGTGTAGCTAGGTGCTGTACTTTAACTTCCTGAAAGGACTTGCCAAGTAATTAATTTAAATAATTGCTTTTTCCATGCAAAGCCCAAGACTGGAGGAAAGCTGTAGAATCGATTTTTGCAACAGTTATTGTGGCAAAGATGAATCGTTAGGTAACTGATTCCAGGGATGTGAGCTGCTGTAGCTCTTACTCTGTATTTCCATGCTTGAGTGGTGATGGATGGTGTTCAGCTCTGCCAAAATACAGTACCGTTACCTTTCATCTTCAAGTCTAATATCCTGGAGAGGTTATCTTCAGGTTTGGGAGCACACTTTTAAAATAAACATTATATTTTGCACAAATCTGTGTTTAATATGCACAGCCTGTTTCTTCTCTTCTGCTTCTAGATATTCCTATCATTTAGATTAAATAAAAAAACCAAGTGGTTACATGAGCCATGTAACTAGTGTTTGTTTTAGTGCATTTTCCAGAATGTACAAGTAGAGCACTGAGAATCAGATGATACAGGTCATACCCCTGATTACTTTTTTCCCCCTTCTTTCAATATGTCTCATTTTGCCTATTATGGGGGAAAAAAATGTTGTGGTAGAAGCCTGTGCTATCAGCAGGTCTGGGGTAAACTGGCTCCGTAGGGATTTGTCATAACTTTGCTGCACAGCCTAAAGATGGAAAAGAAGGCAATACAGAGAGCTTCAGTTACTGTCTGCATCCCTGGGAACATTGCTTCTTGGCTACTGGCTGTATGGGAGCTCACAGAGAAGAGTGATGAGCCCATTATGTGCAAGATGCTTAGGGGAAATTCAAACCTCTCCATCAGCACATGAGACATACTCTGCTAACCTCTCAGTGTTGGTCTCTGCCTATTCCTGCTTTCTGTTTGAGCCAGTTCTTGTATCTGACAAACTACAAGTCGGGACTTTCTTTCTGTCATTACTTTCTCCTTGAACAAAGTTTCAGTTTTCCTTTTTCCCTCTACCCTACCTCAAAGGATTGTCCCCAGTCCATCACAGCATTAAACATATGAAATAAGCCACACCACAAAAGTTAAATAGCATAGTGGCTAAACAGAATATAATTAATAACTGAGAAAGATGTAAACTTGGTTACCACAGGTTACAAATGTTGTAGTTCCCATCCCTGAATCAAACATATTGTATTTCTTGAGAAAAAGCCTTTTATCCTTGAAAACCACATTGAGTGGCTGAGGATCTTTCCTACAAATAGCATTAATTTGTATATTCTGTTTTCAGTGAAATATTTTTTGTTGGGAAAGTTTTCCCAGCTCTAGCTATTAGAACATACTTTCTGTCTTACATCAGGTTGGTGTCTGCTCTGTAATGTAGCTGCTGGAACAAAAATAGAGTGAATCCTTTTTATACACCTTGACATTTTCAAGTATGTTTAAAATTTGTATTGCGGGTTGGGGAGAAGGTGTGTTAATTCAGTATTTCAGAAGTTTTTGTAGTCAGAGTGAGTATGCTGACATTATGCTAAGACATATTTTCTGTCCTTATCATGACATTCTGTGATAGAGGCTTTTGTCATTGCAATATTTGTCACAAAACGGACTAACCCGACCACTTAGATAACGTACTTTGTGGCTTGGCACCATTTAGCTTCATAGTGATGGTTATTGTAAGAGCAAGCTAGATATCCTTCAGCCTATCTAGGATATTAAGTACTACCAAATACTACACTTTCATTTCTGGAGGTGCCTATAGATACAGTTTTCTGCTAGGATAATGTCAAGGGAAGAAGATGAACTTGAATCCGAATAAAAAGACTTGCATAAGGGGTCATAGGCTCCTCAGATGGAAAAGAAAGATATCAGGACAGATGCCTTATTAGAAGGAATTAAGGATTAATGTTGTAAATAACTTCCAAAAAACACAGGAGCTGCTGGAATGAATAATCTGTCTGTCCTGACATCTGTGCAAGTGTTGGAATGTCCAATGATAGGAACATTTGCACGTCAACAATCAAAGTACTCATGATGTTCTTATGCTAGAGTCTGAAAACAGATGAAAAAGTTAACTGCATGTTCCTTCTGTTTCTTTGTTATGCTCATTAAGAACATTGTAGACAACTGAAGGAGAAAGTAAAGAAAATGGAACTGCCGTTGTTGAGGAGAGGACTGGGAGATGAGGAAAGCTGGACAGGAATTTATTGTACATTACACTAGGGATGGTATTATTCACTGGGGGAATACTGTTCAGAAATCTTAGTTAATATGACAACTTGGCTATTTTATGATACTGTTCTACTGACAGTACTGAAATGAGGTATTAAAGTACAACTGAAATGCAGAAAAATGTTAACAGTAGGCTACATTTTGAAATCACTGTATTCAAACTGTTCTTTCCAAGGAAGTATGGAATAGATGAAGTATAGTTCCATTAAACTAATGTGTCCATTGAGTCATTTTGAAGTCCTTTTCCTGCATAATAACAGGATTTGTAAGGATAATGAGGTGCCCAAATCCCACAGGTTGGTTTATCTACTAGGCCTTTGCACTTAAGCCAGTTCCAGTTAGGGTCATTTTCTTCCCTAGGCTAAGATGAAATCTCCTCCGAAGCTTGGTTTTCACTGGCCTTTGGAGACATTTTTTCGCTATTGACATCTTATTCATTGTGTGAAGGAACAAGATCTAGCCCTTATCTCTGCCTATACACATTATTTAAAGTTTTCTTTAAATGAGATGCTCTTCCAAGTGCATAGATACCTAGATTAGAGGGAAAATATCTCAGTCATTAAATGGTTCCTTCTCTTGCTGCAAGTCATGCGGTGTTGGGGAATGGTTCAGTTAGTACTGAGTTTGCAAACCGATTGATTTTCCTCTTCTTTCCCCTTTGTCAAGCAGTGGACACTAGTTATGGCAGCATCTATCTGTCCTTTTTATGAGGAAGTTATAGGCAGAGCAACAAACTTCAGAAATTAATGGCTTTATGACAAACTCACAAAATCATATGATTTGAATTCACTTTGATAATTGATTTGTGTACAGTCTGAAGTCTTGAAAGATAGGTGTATCCAACTCTCAGTTGACCAATAGGTGCTGTATCTAATTGATTCTTTTGTGGCAAGTGGAAAGTGAGTTTGCTTGGCTCAGAAATGATACCTATTTCTGGAGTTTACTGCCATTTAAAACACTTCTGTTTATGCTCATGATTACTGTGGCTGCATAGCATTGTCATTTGCTTTTTGCTGTTAATTTCTAAGCACACTGAACTAATAAGCTAGTTTATAACTTTAATGCTTGTTTGTATAATTGGTTCTTGCTACATTGAACACTTACTCTTACATATCAGGTCTTTTATTGCTGAATTCCACTCAAACACTTCAGTGATATAGGCTTATCAAGACCACAGAATTGCTTGGTACACAACATGTGTATTTCTGTATTTGGTTTCTTACAGAACATATCAAGTATAGTTGCTCTAAACTCAGTTTGTCTTGAATGAGAACAGTGATTATTTCTGGCATCAATAGAAGGCCAAAGGGTACAAAAATTGGATAATTTTCTCCTTTTTAACAATACTGACAATTTCAAGGTGCTACAAGATGTACCTTTTGCTAACTTTCACCTTCTTGCTGTCCACTGGTGACTTCTGAATGGCTGTCAGAGCAGAACCTGCAGTATGAAGCACACAGTGGCTGTGTATTAAACGCAGCTTTAATTTGAAGATAAGCACGGGTAGTTTGTAGTTTAATTGGTTTGTGGCCTCATCTGTCTTGAGAAGGTTGGAAGAGGGTATATAAACTGTCCTCCATTCTGCAGCTTGCTTAAACCTTCACTCCCAGTGAGTAGATGAGGAGATGGTGGGTAGCTCCAAGGGTTTGGTAACACCTTGGCTCAGCTCTCCCACTCACTGGGTCAAAATAGCTGAGCCAGCACCTGTGTGCGGGGAGGTAATAATTTAGTCCTGTTATAGGCCAGTGGTAAATCACTAGCCTTTCCCTCCCACGGGGTGTAGGTGATTGTGATTCAGAGATGCATCTCTGAGTCAGGTGGCCTCTTAGGGCTCATCGTGGGATGTTTGATCCTGGTTTAGTGTGCAACAATGCAGAAGAGTTGATGCTCACCAAAACATTGCTGGAGGGGGATAATTGCATCCAGTTTGAGAAGAAGGCATAAGGAACTTTGCTTTTTGGCTCCTTCTAACCAGTACCGCATCAGCCCTTCAGTGATAAAGAAATGTTTAACATCCTGAAGTTAAAATTTTACATCCACTCTTTCCAACTGTTTGCTTTCTGAAGAATCTATTATAATGCATAGGAATGTAATCATAGCAAAGACTGTGCACCTGCAGAGATGTCATAAATGTCTTCTCAAGTCTGCATTTCAAAAGCGCTACCAAAGATAAAGGAGGAATCTGATATAGGTGAGGTAGTAGGAATTTTCTGGCAAAATGACTTTCCAAAGAAAAATAGCTTTCTTCCCAAATCTGCAAATGCACATCATGAAAAATGTCAGCTTAATGCAAACTGATGGGGAAAAGAAAATTGGAAGTTTTCTGTATTGTGTCGCTGAAGGCTCTCCTGAAGGACCATAATGTTACTGTCACTGCCTGTCTGCTGGAGGGAAGGAAAAGGACTCTCTACTTTCTGGTCAGCTGACACCCTGCCCAAAACAGAAAAGTCTAGTCAGTGGCTTTGTTCTGAATGTGTCATGGGTTATTCTGCTATACCCAGGCTTCCAAATTCCTTTTCCTAGCATAGCAGCAAACATTCAAGCACAAGCAGAAATGTTTGTAGTACTGCAGTGGGAGCCTGCTGGGGATGAAGAAGTGTTTCCTCTGTACATTGCTTTTTGATGAGGGCTGTTTCTTAACACAATCCATTTCTAATATTCTTAGCAAAGGTAATGCTATATTCTTGTTTCTGACCACTTGTGCTCCAAAAATGGCAAACACGCACGAATAAGGTGACACATTCAGAATCCACCCAAATATGTGAGAAATTTCTTCTTTCTCTCTTACTGGGCCTGGTTATTCTTAAAGTGTTCCTAGACAGTGCCTGGCTTACTCAAAGAGGACCACAAACTGTTACTTGAATATATTACTAGTGAACACTTTATTAGCTAAAATGAAAGTGTACTCAAAGAACTTCCTTAGGCAGGAGTGAAAGCAAATGAAAGCAGAGATTCATGATTTTGATATGTCTTAACAGTAAATGACTCAGACTTGTATAATGTACCTTCTATTCTGTTCTTTTGTGCACTTATGTCATGACAGATATCATGTCTTGTTCTCTTTGTAAAGCGGCCGTGGTACTTGTGAAAAGGCTGTCATCACTGGCAGAAGGAGAGAAATGTTGCATGAAAAGCGGCAGTGGAAGTTTCCGTGCTCCACAAGTGTCGTTGCCTTGACTTTTTAGGAGTCATCTAGTTGAATAAAAGCAGTACCTTAACTATTACAGCCGTTCAAACAAAACTGACTATGAACATCTCTGTCAGCTCCAAGTATAGCATAGCTTTTCACTGGAACTCTTTGTTCAAACAGTGTTTCCTGACCATCCCCATGCATTGTTGAGCAATATCTCTGCAAGAAGGGGCTGTTCTCCAGAGCAGAACTTGCCCCCAGAGCTGGGAAAGGCTCTTTCATCACTTAAAGACTCTTGGTGAGAATTATGGTTGTCCCCATCTCCTGGTGTCTCAGAAAGAATGGTTTGCACCTCTGAGATGATCTGATTGTTAATGGAGTCACAGTACTGTTGGTTATAGCTGGTGTCAGCAAGGGGATGTGATGGTGTTCCCATAGCTATATTGTGTCAGGACTGCTGGCTTCCCGAATGATTGTGCAGGGGATCTGTGCAACCCCCTTGCAGATGCTTTGTCAGATGTTTCCAACTGTTCTTACCCAAGGAAATTATTTTGACCCTCTTCTGTTAACTGTGAAATCTGTAGTTCTAGTCTTAAAATCCATGTTGAAGATAAGACTAAAATGTCATGGTAATGCAGTTGTTTCATATGAGATCATTCAACTTCATAAAGGTCCCTTATGATGGTTTGGAAATAACGTTATAAAAGAGGAAGACTCCAGAAACACTAATGCAGCATCATTGCTAGAATTGTGTTATCTAAAAAATACTTGAAGTGCCTTTCTGCTGTGCACTGTGTCCAGAATCAAAATGAGGAAAGACAAATTTTTAAGATAAATTGGTTTGTGAAAAATTTATGTGCACTTTACTAGTGGAGGCAGGATGTAATCTGTTTTGTATTGAATCTGCTTGAAAAAAAACCCACAATGATAATGAGATTTTTTTAAAGGCACTTTTAAATTCATGCTGGCAAAAGACAAATAGTCATGACTTTTAATTTCTATAAACTTAACAGCTGGGGACAAAATAAAGCGTTATTAACTTAAAGGGTGTAAGGAAGTTGCTTTTGTTTCAAGGACGAAATAAGTTATTCTATTCTCGGTGTTATTCATCTAAACTGTCTGTTTGATCTCTCTGCTGGTACAAACAGGCCAGTGAGTGGTTTTATTTATGCTGCTTTTACTGTTAATAGTGAGAGGAGAGGGGCTGCAAATATCTCCTATGATGTCTGTGTCCCACATATTTGGTAATGCGTGTAAAAACATTGGTTATGAAAGAATTATGCTTCAGGACAAGTAAAATGGGATATTCCTCATATCTAAAACAGAAAATATATTACAAATTAGTAAGAATCTTCTTAACCTCATTTTATTGTTTTAGAAATATTATTTGCCTCTTCTGTCCTGACAGCCATTAATGATAAGGGCGTTTGTCCTTGTTGAGCTGTGTTCTTACACTAATTTTAATTATTGAAATGTAATTTACTGTTGTTAGAAGATGAATAACAGTTATTTTTCTTTATCACTGTATGGCTTATAACCAAGAAGTAATCAGTAATCTTTTTGGGTTTCTTTTTGATTTGTTTGTTTTAATTTTGATTATAGGGTAGTGGTAATTCAAAGACCAACCACATCAACCGCATTTTCTTGGTATTCTTAGGTACCTTCTGTTTCTTTTGCCTCTTGAATTCAGTTCCATTTATATCAGTGATTTTTTTTTTCACTGTGAATGTCTTTGTTTTCCACCTGCAGACTCCTCCTATGTTTTCCCCGACTTCACTGTTGAAGTTATAGAGTATATTGTGTTAATAGTAAACCACAAGTTCATGTTTACATAGCGAGGGGTTTCCCTTGAGTCCTGAGTCTTTACTAACTGATTTGTCATAGAGGTGAAGGGCACAACCTCTGTGTTTAGGAAATCAATAGCAGTTGCCATTTCCATTAAGGAGCCTTGGCTGGAGTTGTTCTATCTTGCCTATTCCACTGCTGCCAGTATATGCTTTCACTTGTTCATGGCCCAAAGCTAAAAATGAGGACAGACCAAAAAATGTAGAGCTTTTTTATCAAATAAGCATAGTCTTTCCATAGTATTGGGAAGGACTGATCTGAAGATAGCTTGAGCACAGAAACAATACAGGAAAACTAGTGCAGGTAAATGTTATAAACGGGTATACTTCACATGCTCAGCTAAAACCAAACAGTGGAACAGAGTGTAGTTTGACCTAGTGTAGAAAAAATGAGCAGAAATGCCAAAATAAAAAATAACAATACTTCTGCAGGGAAGGTTTCTCAGTATGTTATAGGGGTAGCAGACTCATGCCTCTGGTACTTCTTGCGTAGCATCTGATAGTATTCCCAGACATCTTGAAGAATGACCAGTGTTTGAAATACGTATAGGTGGAACAGCAGCAAAGTCACATGCCAGTTTCGGAACAAATGTATTTCTGCCATTGTTTAACTATCAAATTATGGCTTCCCCCAGGGGCTGACTTGTGCTGTAGCCCTTTACTGGTGCCCTCGCTGCTGTCCTCTTTCATTACTTCTGATCATCAAGACACATTTTGTTGCTGCTTACCTTTGAAGCGCAGGAATGCTCACGAGTGCACCAGCATGGTGACGTCATTATAAAATGAACTTACATCACTGTAAATTCTGGGGAGAAGGTGATCTGAAGCCAACCATAAACACTGCTGAAGTCAGCATGTGACATTACAAAACACGTTTTTCATGATTTTGAATTGGCACATCCTAGCTGGCATTAACCATTTTCTCTAGGCAAGAGTGTCATTTAAAGGAGATTAAACTGCACAGAAGGATAAACTCACCTTTTCTTCCCAGGGTGATACTCAAAGCTTACCTGCTTAATACCAGTGTTTGTACCCTCTTCTCTCATTATACCATCAACTTGATCAGACCCCGAGGTCTCCATGGTAGGACTAGGGAGATGCTCACTAGGTGGAGGCACCATCAGCAGTGCTCCTCAAGACTGTGACAGAACAGTGAGGCTTTGGGAGCCCAGTCCATGCATGCATCCAACACCCAATTAACACCAGGAAAGACTTGTCTTCCATTGCAGTACTAAATTTGCAGCAAGCACAATGGTGTGGAAGTGATCTAGGGGAAAATTTGGTAGCCCTGCTTGTGTTTTATCATATTTCTGTCTGCAGGATAGCCACTGTGCTATTGTTAGGTCTTATACACTCTTCAGTGTATTTTGAATACTCTACTTTTAAATACTGACCAGTAGAATGATGCCAGTGCAGAATGCTGTACTCACAGACGGGATAATCTTAGGGAAAATACACTTCTGTCAGAATTATTAAAGGGGCATCTGATAGCAGTGTTTCAGTTAAGGCTTATTAAACACTCTCCATTTTATCCTCCATTTTCAGGGATTTATAATTTTGCTATAAAAATTCACTCAACCTTGAAACTTGGCATCCGTGGTTTCATTCCAGAAGGTATTTTTAAAGACACAAGAGCAAAAATATCCCTATTCTGGCAATGGCTTAAATGGATATTAACTTTTAATCCTGCTGCACCACACATTGGAAAGCTGAATAAAACCCTGCTAAAATTACTGCTTAAAAAAATAAAATAGAAAAAAGAGCCTTTGCAGCAATGCATATAACTTGGATTATCCACCGATCTTTTGGATGTGATCTGATACATTTTGAGGGTTGTTGCCCTCAGCTGCTGAGGTGCAGGTACCTCTGTAGTGTACTTGTTGCAGGGGCTGAAGCCATTTGGTCCCTCTTAGAAGGGCTCATGCCCATGAGAGAAGGCCTGTGTCAATAGGGAGGACGCCCAAGCACATGCGGTCCTAAAAGCAGTGTGAACTAAACGATTTTAGCAAATGAGCTTTAACTTTGAGGGGTGGGAAGTCTTGTGTTATGTGAATACCTGGGAGTTTCATATGGTTGACAGTGGTCACAGTTGCACTGAGTTTGAGTGGTCTGGAGAACTACTGGAAACAGCTTTCTAATTGTTAAGTCTTGTAAGGTCATTATAGGGTCTCTATCATGAGACATCAAACTGGACAGGCAGGGCTAGGCATGTGTTAGTAACATTTGAGGGACAGTTAATTCTGCCTTAGAGCAAAGGGAGAGATAGACTCTCTCACATACACTCCAGACTATTTTTCACTCATTTTTCATCATAAAATTTGTTATCTATTTGTCATTAATGCTTCTTATTCATCTTCCCATTTCACCATTTCAAGGTGAATGCTTTACAGTTGTCTTTAGAGGCTCCTTATTTCTCAGTGCACAGCAAAGTTTTTTGTTCTCAGCAGAAGTCTCCATTTTCCTGTCTTTTCTACCTAAAACATCTGAGCCTGGTGTCTTCTTGATTTCATTGGCATTTAAACTGCTTGACATCTTAAGCCCTCAAGGATGCTCTGAGCTGTAAAGACTCCTTGCTGAAACTGCTGTTCTGGAGTTATAGGTGATGTACGATTGGTTGGCTGCTTCATGCACTAAAGAAATCAAGCAGCATGTAGCTTCTCCCATTAAAAATTAACGCTCTGCAGTAGGCAGTAAAGACTAAATGTTTTGTTGTTAAGGAGCAAATAATGGAAAATCACCACCTTTTTGTTAAAGAAAGAATGTTGCTTCAAGTTAGGAGCTTTCTCTTCTTATGTGGCTCTCACCACCTTGACTCTGACAACAGGAGAATGATGTCTGGGAATGTGTGATCGTGCATGTGGGTTGCTTGGATGTTATTTCACCATTCATAATCACACTGCTTTCACCTGGAATAACCAATGTGTGCATGCAATATCTTAAGAGATGGATAAGTACCTGTGTGATTTGATAGTGCTTTGAGTATCCTTTCATATACTTTGTGTGCATGTAAAGCTTCACGTGGCTGCAGATGGCTAATTTGAAAAGAGGCCTGTGGGAAATTTGGCATAGAGTGCTTTTGCTAATGCAAATAACAATAACTCATATGGGAAAGAGTGGAATGATCATGAAAACTGAGCACTGATTCCAAAACTTCCCAGACATCCATTAATATCCTGGGTTAAGAGGCTAAGCTCGTGGATATGGGAACTGGGGATCTGGTAGTCATTTGGGGTTATGTGGAGATGAATTGTGGGATGTCAGTGGTTGTGTCTGTTTTACCCACTCAGTCTGTAACAGATTTTCCTGGTGCATGGGATTCTGTTGCCCTGTTGTAGCTGTCTCAAGCTGTTCTTTGCTCTGCAAAACACTGATGACTTGAAGCCTGAGAAATGTCCGCAGAGTGAGATGCACTGATTGGAGCAGACCTGTGGAAAGCAGGCACGTTTCCTCTGACTGCCTGAAATGGCATAATGTTTTTGGCAAGGACTGCAGTAAAAGAAATGAGAGGGGGCATTCTATCCAGCCGACTGTCACTGCTCACGTCTACCTCCCCTCTGCCTATCAGGTGCATCGGCTCTCTTTCAATTGCACCATCTAAATGCTAAATAGCAGGGCTGTTGCATGTCTGTAACTGTGCAGCACTCTTTTGTTATGTTCCATGCTGTTATCAGATGAGAAAGAAAAATAGTTACTGAGTAATTGAAGATTTAGGAGAACTGTGAAGCCATGCAAATAAGGGGAAAAAATATAATGTTGTAAGATTGAAGCGTGTCTCTGGAGAAGCTCTCTGGAGTAATATAAAATGAAGCCTATCTATTAAACAGGGTGGCAGCAGAGGGGTCCTTCAGCTCATCTGGAATGTGACGGGGGCTTTACTGGGTGTAAAAGCTGGTGCTTACAGTCTCTGTCTAATTGAGAGTAATTGCATTAAGCTAGTGGTATAATAAAGACTAGTTAGAATAAATGCTACTAATGACATAACTCATGATAAAATTGATACGATGATTGTTGGATATTGTTGGGTAATTGATAGCTTTAATTTTAATTTCACAAAGGAAATTATCTGTTGTCAAGCATTCACTTGTCCAGTACAGTGCAAAGATAGTTAGCTAAGACAGACACCTGTATCCAGACTCCTCTGCTTGCTTTATCCGTGTTGCATCGTGTTCTTCTTTAAAGTGTGTCCACAGCCTCCAATACACATCCTTTAAGGAAAGAAAAGTGCAATGTCACTTTGAGACAGATCCATGGGGTTTAGACCAACTTTCCATTTCCTCAGTTAATTACCAACATAATCTCCAGATAATCTCTTCTCAAGTCTATGAAGATTGGCCGCCTTTGAATTCAGAGGACACTGGGTCTTTTTGGATTGTAGCCATAGATTAAACTTCTTCAAAGTGGAGATAGCTGTACTTTCCTGCTGTTGATTGAAACACTGCGCTGAACACTTCTGAAGTTGGATAACCCCTCCAGAAATGCAAACAATTGCTGGCCTCCCTGTGTCCTCCCAGCTCAGAGGTGCCAAATCCCATTATAACTCGTTTCTGTGCAGTCAGTCAATCACAGCCTTGTTGTTCAATGTGTAAAAGGATTTTCCAGTTATGCTAGGAATGCTTTATCAATAGGAAATCACACATTATGAAGAGCTGTTTCCACCAAAGTTGCAAAATTGTGTCCATAATTATATTGTTATGCATTGTTATTGCATAACCTTAAATAGGAGAATTTTTTAACTATGTTTTTCTTAACTATCTTCATAGTGACTGAGTTCTTACATCTCCCCTGAAAGGAGAAATCTCCCATCTGCAGGAGACCTACCACCATCATTTGCACACCTCTGCTATCTTCAGGCCCAGGCGTTTTGGCTCTGCAGAGAGCAGCTGCCTACAAAATTGCTCATCAGGTTCATCTGGCGCCTCTGTGAGCTTTGCAGAGGATCAGAGAAGAAAATTAAACACTCTCCTGTGGTAGGGGGAAGATTTATTTGAATGAACAAATTTACCCTATTCTGCAGGCTTTCCTTCTGTATCACCCACGTCACCCCTCCAGTTCTGTGCAGGTATATGTTATCTAAGGAGCCATTTGCCTACTGCATGTGTATGGCTGGGATTGTTGACTCTCAGGAGCCAACTTGGTTTCTGTGAACCCCATAGAACATTCACGCTTGTGCTGGGCTGTCCCTTGGTAGCCTCCAAGATCTCTCCTGACCCTGCCCTTCTGGCTTTGTGTTTCTGATCTTAATGGCCTCACTAAGAAACTGCTGGGATCTGAAAGCATAAATCCATTTTGTGGCACTATTGGAGAATAAAACCACTAATTTTTAAAAAACATTTAGTAATTTATGAGACAGCAAGAAAATCAAATGCTCAATATATGCTTTCCTGTAGGGCATCATTTTCAGTTACATTTTGCTTTTGAATGGGCCTTACACTCCCAAACTGTTTCACATTAAAAAAAGATGCAGATACCTGCATAGGCACGTTGGGGTTTTTTTTCTCTGGTTTAAGATCAGGTCTTTAGCAGCAAATCTGTAATTTAATTTGCTGATGTTTATTTGCAAACTAATCCGTAGCCATATCTCAATGTAACTCAGTAAATATCTATGTGGTTCCAACAGAAGATGTGACCCGTCGTTCACATATCCATACGGTAATTTCCCATGAGCTCAGCAGAAATCGCTCCATCTCCCAGTGGACTTCCAGCACCATTTTCTATTGTACTTGAAATTTCTTGGCTTATGAGTATTGCATTGCTTTCACTCCCCAGACACACGAAAGTCATTCTAGTTTCTGGTAACAAGTTTTTGATCAGGTTTTCTTTGTACTTTCAGCTTTTGAAAGCTCGCCATTGGAGTAAATTTCCCTTTCATCTTAATGTAGCTTTCTCCTCCCCTTTTTTCTCTGAAAACATCTGAAATTGGTAAGGAAAGAAGTTGCAGTGCAAACAGAATTTGCTTGTTTAGTTTGAAATTGTAAATCGCCTTTTTAAAAACTTTCCCTACAGTGAAGGAAGAAAAATCCCAACAACAACAACAACAAAAACCCAACCAAAAACCCAACAGTATTTTCAATCTCGTGAGATTAAAATCTGGAATTTCTATTTGTGAAGAGTAGGACAGCTCTTTCATTCACCAGCTGTATGTGTTTTTGCGAATGTCAGGCTTAGTTTTGAATGAATGAATGCATGCATGCAAATATAACTAACTGCATACTTAAATATGTGCCATAAAGCCATCTGAATAGAAGAGCAGGGGTTTGCACTCTCCAGGTAAAGGGAATGGCATGAGATTTGCTTCTGCCTCATCTAGGCCTGGTATTTTAAATGTTATCTGCAAAATACAACAGCTGAAGAGTTTGCTGATCAAATACTGCTGTCTACCAAAGTACTAAAGATGTTACTGTGGCTAAACTGTTTATGCTTATGTGAAATAAGGGGAGGAGATGAAAAATAGCTTTTTAGAGAATGGCACGTATTTTGGTTTAAGACACGGGAAACTCAGACTTATCTTTCTTCAGTGAAATAAGTAGAAAATGGACTTAAATGCAATCTCTGACGCTATTGACCTAAAAGCCAGAAACACACGTGTTATGAAATGTTGAAAGGGTTGTCCGTGGGGAACACGACTTGTGACCAGCCACCAGTTGGATTTAACTTCATGCACTGATTATGCCATTGCTGGAGATGCTTAGAAATACTAAGTGCTTAGAAGGACTATGAACAGGCTAACCTCTACAGGTTCCCTTTTCCCTGCCTCTGCGATGGAGCATCAATTATCCACAGTTTGGAAAATCCATGTCGAACACCATTTCAGTAACTTGCTGCTGGTAGTACCATATTTGCTCTCTTCTGCCATGTTCTTTATTTTCCTAAGGGTATGAACAGCATCCAGAAATCCTGTGAGCTGGACTTATTCCATTAAGGACCACTTTTCCAAGTCCGGAAACAATAAATCCTGTAGCAAGGAAAGGGATTTCAACTCACCTCAGGCAGATGAGCTCTACTGGCACTGGTGCAGCCACATAAAATGCCACTGGATAAAACTCTAATCCAGAGTAAGGTGTAAAGCCAGACATTTCCGGTGGGCATGTCAGCTGCCTTTTTGTTTCCTGAAATGAGAAGTGTAAGTAATCTGGAGGTTTCCATCTCATGAGAGTGTCACGAGTGGATTTAGTAAGATTTTGTAAAGCAGTTAGTGTGCATGAAGGTATAAAAATATGCACTTTTTTTTCTTGTGTTGAGCTTGCTGAATGTAAAACCTCCTTTCTCCTATCTGGTTAGCGACACAAATCACAGCTTAAAATAGTGTATGTTTTACATCTACACATGCATATGTGTGTACTCTGAACTCTTCAGAATATATGAATTACCTCAATTTGGTGGTCAGTAAATTCTTAAGGGACAAAGGACCCTCCTGAATTTCCAGACCAAACATTATCCGTTCCTGTAACATTATAAGGTGAGCCAGATCCTAGTTGATGTAAAATGGTGTAGTCTCAGTGAAACAAAAAGAGCAGTTAAGATCAGAATCAGCAGAGAATTCAGCCTGTTTAATAAGCAAGTTTCAGAAATAAACCATTTATTTTTGTTTTAGAATATTTATTGTGGCAGGATATTTTCAGAGAGCAAAAATAAGCAGCTCCCAAACTTGCTAAAAATATAGAAAAGACTTGAGTGCTGCTAAAAGGTGTTATTTTTACTGTATGTGGTTTTATTACTTGCATAATTGCATAAAATAGAAAGCAGTTCATGATAATGGCATTGTTCATACTTCTGTAATTAAGATTGTATCAGTATTTCAAGGGCATAATACCCAGTTAGAAAAATGCATGCACTTACAACATTAATTCCTTGGGAAGTAGGTCTTTAGCCAATTTTTATGGGAAAAACACTGCTTTGGTTGGTTATCAGGTAGAGGAGTCCAAAGAAAATGATTCTGGGTTCCAACGTGGCATCAGGTGTTTTGCATTCCTCACATAATTAAAGCCTAATGTGGAAGTGATGCCTTAACAGACTTAACTAGCAGAATTGCAAATATTAGACCGACTTAGTATGTTCCACTTTTACAATGTATTAATTGCTGTAAATATGCAAAGGTATGCAATTAAAAGATCAAATGAGTATTTCTAATTAGGATGGAATGGTAGCACATTTCATCAAAGTAGGACACAGTGTGCTACTTAGCTGTGTATACGTTTTTGCCAATTAGTCAACAAGGAATTCTCGTATGAACAATGGAGCCTTATATAATTGGAAAACAAGCACTGAAGCACTGAAGTCCAAAAACAACATTTATATTACCCTGTAACACAACAGGGTACTTTTGTCCCTCTTTGCATCTGGGGAAAGGGATAATTCATTGACAAAAACTTGTGCCTGCGTGTTGGAATGTGGCTTCCTCCTCACCATCTGCGCTGGAGTGTGCTGATGGGGCTGCAAAGACGTGGGGAGAGTCCTTACAGTTAGGCAGAGCAATGCATGTGGGACAGGGAAACCAGGTCCTTGAGCAGCCAAGAGGCAGAGCTGCTTTCTAACCCATTGCATTTATTCGTTCAGCTGTGTCTCTCAGCATGCTGAGCACTGTGGCAAGTGTCCGCAGTACGTTGCAGTGTAGCACTGAGGCTTGGAGCCTGGCTTTCCTGGCAGTCCCAGCTGTGTGTTACAACTAGCTTATTCTCAGTGAAGAATACTACACAAACGTGTTACCAGCACTTTCCTAGAAGGCATTTAGAAAGAGGTCTAAGCTGGAAATGTAATGGAAATACAGCTCTTGGCTAAAAAACATCTTGATCTGATCTCCTCTACAGAGTTGCATCTTTGTGGATGCGTGTGTAGGAGAGGGGCAATTCCATAAGGCAGCCATGTTTGGGATGCGCCAACGCTGCACAACCTCTTGGACCATGTTAAGTGACCTGCTGGAGGCTGGGGTAGCCTGAGTGCCATGCCAGGTGTACAGCCCTCAGACACAGATGTCGAATTTGTATGCTGAACCTCACAGTGGGGAAGCAAAACAATCTTTTGTGTAGTGAAGAATATCGCAGTGAATACTCCACATTTTGGAGAAGGGGGCACTCAGAGCAGGTGGAGTTTCTTAGCTGACACTAAGCAGCACATACACTCCCAGGGGAAGATTTGTGTTTGGTTATTGAGCAAATGAAACACTTGGAATTTTCAACCTGTTGGGGTTTTCTCGGGGGAGGGGAATAGTCTTAGAAGGAGAATGACTTCTGTTCTTGATCTCTGAGAGAAGCTGTGTGGAGAAAGATGCTACTAATACAAATTGGAACAACAAATACATCAGTCAAGATGTCAGTTCAGACTGATGTGGGACTTTCAGGACAAAGAGTTTAGCCTGCATGTCATGGGGAGATAAAAATCTGAAACTGCTTTGAAGAGCCCTTGAAGGGGCAACAGAGCATAAGAAGGATGAGGAGAGGAAAGGTGGAGCATGCAGCAAAGACCCCAACCCAAGCACTCGTGGGAGTGAGCATGGGAATGTGCCTCTAGTTTTTGTAATGATTTTCTGGGTTTGGGGCTGCTTTTCCCTTGCTTTTGAATAAAGTTTCCTTGCATTTGTGAGAGTTTGGGATCTGTGTTATGCATTCAGTAAGTCTAGGGGGTTCACTGGGGAGAGGGAAAAGGCATCTCTCCTTTGTATAGTAACACAAATGCACTTAGATACAGGCTGTGCTTGAAGAACTGACTCACAGCCTCTGTGACAGACAAAATAGAACATTCTAGCTTTGCAGAATGAAATAATGTAATTCATACTGTACCAGGCAGAATCCTGCCCCGAGCCCTGACCCCTCACAGGTATTCTTCCCATAACCTCCTGGAATATTCCCAGAGCCTCTTTCATGGTGAAAGGTAGCTTGCTTAGTTCTTCTCCTATGCTCAGAAGGCACTGGCCTGTAGCTATAAATAATTACTGACTACTCACACTGCCTGGCACAAAGTTCGGATCTGAACTTTCATTCAGACACCTCTGTGCCTGTTCATGCTTGCTGAACGTGGTAAAAGTTGTATTTTCTACATCCACCCCATTTGCTCCAAGTTAAAGTGATTCTGTAGTCTGGTTGAGATGCTCAGACAGGGAATTATGATGGGGACTTTTCTGGTGGTGTTTTTTTTTTTTTTTATTTCTTTTTTTCTTCTCTTCCTGAGGATAGTTTCTTAAACATTGTTTTTTTCCAAAGAAAAAAAGAAGGGTGTTGGGCACCTAACCCTAGGTCATCAGCGTGTCTTTAACTCCCTTGTGCTCCATTGTAAATCACAACCAAAGGATTGAGGTCTGCCCCACAACTGCCTTTCACAGCTTTCTTCAGGAATCGGGGATGTCCCTTGACACTGAGGTGAGGCAGTGGTGTGGATGAGCAGATGAAGGTGGAGAACACGTACAGGCCTGTCTGTCCTGGCAGCTGCCCCAAGGTGGGACGTTGCCCTTCATGCCGTGTTTGCAGGAGATCAAGTATATGGTGGCCCAGCCATTAAGGATCCCCTTTGCTGGGCTTAGCTAGAAGGGAGTTTCCAGGCACGCCTCCATCAAGGGTGCACTAACCAATTGTTAGCAGAATGTAAGCTTTTACACAAACCCAAAGTACTGCACCTCTGTTTCCCTTAAAAAAGGACTTATTACATATAGTAATGGCAACAAATGCCTCTTGCTTCATGGCTGAGTCTGATATCTTGATAGCTGTACCCACAGATGATGCTTCAGTGGAGCAGACCATCTTCTCCAGCTTTCAACAAAGCTCAAGGAACTTTGCATCTGGTAATTTGCAAGTCATTATTTTGGCAGACCTCCTATTCAAAATGCTCTGCGTCACTCAAGCTTGCCAGATATTGAGCTTTATATTTTGAATGAGGGTAACTTTCCTGATGTATTGAAGATGTTTAGTACTTTCATTTGACCTTAGCTTTAACTTACTCATACTTGTCACTGGAAAGAAAGGTGATTAGGAAGATACATGGCACTCTATACTGATTGCAGACGGTGGATCTGCAGCACTGTGAGGGTGGGCAATTGCTGATGGACCTGTTTTAAGTTTAGTATAGTTTGGATCCCAGGCTCACATCTCTGTCAGCTCTACTTGACTATCTCCTAGCGCAATTTCAATATTTACTTCATGCAGAATAGACAGCATCTGGGATTTATGTGGCTGCTCAGTGGAGTGAAAAAGTAAAGAAGTGATTCTGGGGCTTTGCCTACAGAAGCTTCAACTTTCTGAGCAAAGCCAAATGGGTCTTGGCAGTAAAACATTAGAATTGAAATGGTATAAAGGCTCCTGTAAGTACCAAAAGAACTTGTATTTCTGCAGAATTTGGCATAGGAACATCCTGCATTCCCAGAACTCTCCCTATGTATTCAAAAATAATGAAGTGAAAATAAATTTGGTTTGTGGAGTACATTGTATGTGCCAGCAAGCTTGTTTGTGTGTGTCAGAGATAAATGTGTGTGTGCCTATGTTTATGTGGGGTAATTGTTGTGTGCTAAGTGGTGTGTGATCCCCCTCCCTCCACAAATTCACATCACCACTCTTTGGTGAGAACAAGAAAGCAATACTGCGTGCTACCATTTCACCAATTCCACTCTTCTGCTGCTTTTCTTTCTTCCATGAATCCTGATTCTTTACCTAGGTAGGAAAAACTTAACTAGCATTGGTCTCTGCATGAGCCAGCTGATGTGCATTAGGTAAAGTTGCTCAACACGAGTTCTTGCAAGAAGTCACAGCACCTTGCTGCTAACTCAGAGCTGCTGATACTATGAATTTCCAAATTCTACTATCTACTTCATCTCCAGTATATATTGTACGTCAAACTTCAGGGTACTAGGTCTTAAGTCTTCTCTGCTGCTTTTCCTTTCCAGTCCTATAAATTTTCCTAAGTAAATGTTGGCTTGTATGCTAAATGTTCTTATACCTGCATAGTAGTCTTTATATCCTGTGTGTCTTACTGCCATGTTCCAAGGTCAGTGGTACTGAAGGTATGCAGTAAATCAAACTAACCATTGCAGTGTTGCCAATAAGGTGTATGCATTGTGTAGTTATCAGTAACTCACTTGCTATCATAAAGCAAGTCCTGGACTTTATCAAATATTTGGATTTACTTTTCATGTCTGGAAAGTCACTCGTGTAAGAAAGTGCTACTGCATGTGCACAGAACATCTTTGTTGTACATACACATTAGTAGTGATGTTTCCCAGGAGCATCTGTGTATATGCAAGACATACATAGGGTAATGGTCAGTAAGCAGGAGAACTGTTTTTCCAGGAAAGCCTGCTTGGAGCATATGACTTGTGGTTCCATATTGTGGGGGACTCCGGTGGACCCTCTTTCAGAATGGCGTTTCCTTAAGGAAGACCAGCCACATCTAACAATGAGCTGATCACTGGGAGGTGATAAAATGTTCATTGCTGTGTGAAAAAGTGGAAAAAAGTAACTTACTGAGAAAAAGGTATAATCAAAAAGGAAAATTACCTCTGCTCTGGAGTTTTTTATAAATGCATCATTATACTTGGAATTTATCTAATATTTCTGTAATTGCTATACCACTTGTGTCTCATACTGCATTGGAGTAATTCCGCGTGTGTAGGTGCATATAACATAGAGTGATGGTTTTATTAATGTCAAAGGAAAATCAAAAGTCTGAAGCACAGTCCTTTCTCCTGCTTTCCTATGACGCTGTTTTGGTTTGGTTTTTGTTTTGGTTTTGGACACCTTTCTCACTAAGCACAGTGGTAAAATGTACCTCCCAACATGAATCTTGGTTTGTAAAGACTTTCATACTTGGATTTCAACACAAATTTTACCTTCGGACAGTTGCAGGTTGTCACTATGCCTAATCTAGGTATATTATTTCCATACCATTTTTCTGTGGTATTTACTCATACACAAATAAAGCACATATCTAGTGGATATTTTATTACTAATGTAACATTTACAGCACTTTATTGTTAGCATAAAGTAATGGTACACATATAAAAAGCAAATGTTTCAGCATAAATCACTCTAATCATTCAACCAGCATGACCATCTTGTATAATGTTGCCATTTATCAATCAATATGTCAACATGCCTTGATGCATCAGATGTAAATTATCATCTAAGGTGTCTTTAACTCCTCAAAATGTCATCCACTGAACTGAGCTCATTCAAGTTCACCTTTTAACTTTTTCGCCCGAGATGCTCACTGTCCATCAAATATGCGAAGGAGGTCAGAGGTTAATGAATCTTAATTGGTCTTCATTATGTGGTAATACAGCACCTCAAGTGCCTAATTATGCCCTGATACTGCAGAGCAATGTCATAATGTAGGGATGTAATGAACTAGAAGCTATGCATTATCATGCACTGTAACATTTCATGACTTGTTATGGTTCTCTGCATTGTCTCCAGTGAGGGATGAAGCTTGGTACATACCAATGCTGTCAAATTTCTGTTCTGAGAAGTGTTTAAAACACATTTGTAAGTATGAAAACTTCTGATTGATTGAATTGTGCTGTAAGTCAAGCCTGGTGCTATGTAACTTCTATCGTTACTGTAATCTGTGGTCTTCACTGCCTGTGATGCTAGAAGAGAAATTGTATTCCTTCCCTGCAGGTAGGGAAAGGCAAGCTGGGAAAAAAATCCTTCACTCCCAGATTTATGGTGTTAATTTGCCATGTATTAATTTCCACGTATCGTTTGAGAGCAAACAAAGAATTAAAGTAGTTCGTTCAGTAATAAAAGTGTTTTATTCAGAGTTGTAATTAGACTATATTATTTCCAGTTTTCCTTTGGAGGATTGGAAGCCATGAGCAGAAAATGATTGCGCTACTGTTTCATATGTCAGACAGTGTGCTTATACACTGGCTTTTAGCAAAAAATGCGTGTAAGCTGCTACTGACCTTAGTAGAGCAGCTCAGGATCAAAACATAGCGAAACAGCAAGGTGCATTTGCTACATTTTTCCTGCCAGTGTTTATATTTGTTTCCTTCCCAAAGTTTAATACCAGGTGCCTTTTGCCAGTTCCTTAGCAGATGCCATTTATAGAATCACTTCGTCTTCTTCTTTAGGAGCCAGGTACAATGTTTGGTAGTTAGAAACCTTACTCTAGGAGTAGGAATTGTAGTAGGGAGCTTGCAAATAGCTCTGTGCAGAGCTGTGCAAGTAGTCGATAGGTCGGTTCACTTGGTTGGTTTGGTGTTCTCTTTGGGTTTTGGCTCTTTTTTCTGGTTTATAGTATTTTACCCATTCTGGAGCAAACTATTTTTTCATAGTAAACACAAATCCAGTGTGAACTTAGGTTACCTGATACATTTTGTTGAATAAAAATGGTTTGAATTTCTAAGGATTTTAAGCCTTTTTTTTTTGTTGTTGTTGTTGTTTTTTAATATGCCATCATTTTTTAGAATGACTAAACCAGATTTTGATCAGAAACAAAAAATCAAAACATTTCCTTTTGAAAAGACTAAATGAGTGCTTCAGCACTTTAAAAATTAAACATTTATTTTGCCCCAAAGTCTTTATGGACCTTGCCCCAGAAAGGCAACTTTCTGTGTGTAAATTACTCACTTTTCACTTGTCCATTTTTTTGGTCATTAATTTTTCATAAGTTGTTCTTTTCACCTTTAATGGATTTTTTGTTTGTTTGTTTTTGGTTTGTTTTTTTTTTTTTTTTTGTAGGGGAAAACCCAACCATCTTCCCTCCTAACATGATCTGTTAGGGTTAAATATTACTTAACAGTATGTGTTTTCATTTGCAAAACCAAAACAAATTCAAACCAAAAGATGACAAACGGTAGGGCCACTCTAAACATCACTGCAGAGAGAGATAACTCTAGTTTGGCTTGAGGCTGATTTTTCCTGGTATTACAAATGGCAGCTAATTTAAAATTGTTTCATAAATAAATGATTTTCAGTTAGCAAAAGAGCATTTTGGTTTCTAAGCTGAAACTGGTAATTTTCTTGTGGACTTTCAGTTGTTATGAAAGGAAACCTAGTTATACGCTGTTGTCTGTACTGTCAGGTATCCTGCTTTGAATCCAATAACTGAGCTCAACAGCCTCAAAAGGGTATTAAACATCAATATCCTCTCCTCAGCAAGAACTAATCAGTTCCATCTCTCTAGCTTTTGGGATAAAATGAGGCTGCCTGGTTGTTACAGGATTTATAATATTTAAAGTTGCGTTTTATATTCTCTGTTTTCATCTGCTTTTGTTTCCATCCCGCTTGATCGCTGTATTTACACAGGACATGTGTACTCTGAATGTAACACTACAAATTGGTTCAAGGAACCAACCTGCAGGATGTATCTGCCTTAGGAAAGGCTCCAGTGGTTTCACTCAAGAACAGAATTATGCATCTATCAATGACCATTGGGAAAGTTCTTTCGACACAGTAGTGACCAAGTAGTCATCACCTCTCTGGAGGGGTCCATATCTCCTGGGAGTTTGGGCTGCAGTGAGGGCAGACCTCTTTGGTATTCACAGTATTTGATATAGTCAGATGCTTAGGGATGGTAGCAATGCAGATTTCTGCGTTTCAGATTTCACTACATGAAAACCGTGTTTGCTTTTCTTCTTTTGAGGTCTGTTCTGAATTAAATCCAGCAATGAGCATTGCTGGATAGTCAGCCTTCCTTTTACTATGTTCTTACAGCCTATAACACAGTTGGACCCTGGTACTGATTAGGCTGTCACAGCACTTATATAATGATGTGTCTGTTTTTTATTGCATCAGCTGATAACCTGATTCAGATAAATGACTGCATGAAGAAAACAGAAACAAGCCCCCAAAATCTCCAGGCATATGAGGTGTATGAAAGCAAATCTCAACCCCTATAATTTTTTAGGCTGTTAAAACACACTTCCCTATAGCATAACGTGTTACCGTTGTCTCTAAAATGTGAAATATAATACAAATAACCAGTGGCAGCAAGGGATATATTTGCTATATGTTCAGGTAGGGTTCATCTGGTGGAGTTCTATCACATTCTGATAGATTTATGACAGTTCAATCAGAAGTACAACACTCATGTGCGTGTGCTTCATACCCAGAGGGACACTACAGATTTCAGGAAACGCAATGAGCGTTCCAGCAACAATCACAATTCAGGCCAACAATGTCTTCACTCTGGATATCAGTAGCAACATCTAATTATAAAGAAGAAAATGTCAATGCTTTCCTTTTATTACTAGCATTGTGGCTGCATTAAATCTGACTTTATTTGACAGAGACTACTCAAAATTATCTCCTACAGAAATGTGCTATCAGATAGAAGAGTATAACTTTGTCAAAACAGCACGTAGTAGCTGCTGTTAAGCAATTTTGCAAATATGGTACTTTCAGGCACATATACTGTATTTCATTCTGCATTTACTGATACGACAATTAGCCTTCAGTGTCAAGATAAAAAGATTATGGATGCAAATATGGCTATTTCTTTTCTTTCAGTTGATGGTATCTGATCACAGCCAGATACTACTTCTCAGAGTGATGAGTTTAAATATATTTTACTTTTTTCTTAAGGAAAAAAATGGAAATTGACAGCAGGGTACTTAACTGCTGAGATTCATATGCTCACTTTATGTATATATGAAATGTAATTCAAGTAGCTGCAAACATTGACTAATCCAAAAATTCAAGCTTATTTGAGTTTTCTGTAGAGCAGCTTAGATTAGATCAAGTTGATGAGTTCTTTTGAGTTGCATATACAATGTCATAAAAGAGTAACTGAATTCATACCAAATGCAAGCTCGGCTCCTGCTTTCAGCACCACCAAAGAATAGAATCGGGAGTTGCATCTTCTCTCCACAGACAGCAAACCTCCTCTTCGATTATCTGAAGAGTTTTGGCAGATTGTCTCAGCAGCAGAAAAACGTGAAAAAGTCTTATTATGGAGTCACTCCTTGCATGTGGATTTTATTATTGTCATTTTCTAAATATGAGCTATTCTTCAGTTCTGCAGCCTGGAGGTGGCTTAAAAACTTGCCTGGGAAATTCAGTAAGAAATTTGTCATAACAATATTCTGGAAAACTAGTTGGAATTATAAAAACATAGCTAAAGTCAGTCACTTCAGAGTCCTCTGCCATGCAGTCCAGCCCTGAGGAGCTCTGCTGATGTCCTGCACAGTCTGAGCTCAGCCTCCTGCTTCACTTCAACCAAGTGCGTCAGGGAAGGGCAGAGCCCCAGCTCTTTCTGCCCCCCTGCTTGTGATAACGGAGACAACAGACTTTGTTGTGGAAAACGGGCAGTCATGAACACAGTCTTTGTAATCAGAACCCTTTTCCTTTTTATCTACACCAAAAACCTAGCTGCATTATTTTTTTGTAGCTTATTATGTGAAAAACAGGCATAACAATGGAAGGAGTGCATGCGATAAAGTCAGGAGCTAAATAAAGAGAACAATAAATGTTCCTGAGATTATGTTGTTGGCAAAAGAGCTGGATGCAGTTAAAAATCCAGCAGATCAGTTCAGTAAGATGAAATTCATTGAAGGAAAAATGCATTCCGACCACAACAAAAGCTGAAAAGAAAACACTGAGATGGCCACAGCAGGTGTACCTTATACTGCTGGCACTTGTGAGTCCTGCCAAAGAACATTATAGATATGTGGCAGCAGAGCATTTTAGTATAAAAGGAGCATAAAGTTGCCTTGGCATTCACATCCAATTTAAAAGAAAAGCACTGCTTGGATATCTAGAAAATATGTATCTTCCAAATACTTCATATGGAGATTGTGGTGCTTATGCTGTTCTAATCAAGAGAACATTCATGGGAGAAACCAGTAAACAGCAGGCTTGAACAAAGGCTTTCCCACCTCCCAAGTAGGAATTCTTTTTAATCATAAGACATAAAGCATCCTTTGGAGTAAACCCCTGATCAGTGTCTTGCTGTCATGTGAGTTGTTTCATTGATTTCAGTGGAGCTATTAAAGACAAGCATGTGCTTAAGCACTTGGCTGGGTTGAACGATAAAGAGGGTACGTTATTTTTTGCAAGAACACCTGACAAAAACTGCACTCATTTGCAGCTTAACTCCCATTTCATAGTTCTGTCATTTAAGAAAATATTAATTCACTGAGAATAATAATGAAGTCATAGATCTAAACTGCACCAAAACAAAGGAGGGCTGTTTTCCTTGCAGAGAGTTCAACAACGTGCAGTGACCTCCAACAACTTTAATTAAAGAGAAAATGCATACAGGAGAAAACAGTACAAAGATAGAGCTAGGACTAATAATCTAGTTCAGCATTAAAAGTCAGTAAATCAGTGTGCTTCACGAAAAGCAGCTGTCAGTCCTGGCCAACAACTAAAAAGTATGTTGTGATGCACTGAAACTTTAGGGGAAAAAAGGAAAAAGGAAGCTTTTCCTGACTCCTTAAAAGTGGGCACACAGTTCATGTTCCTTTTAACTACCTGAGGGAATTCATTAATGAGGAAAAAAACCCACCACAACAAAATAAAACACTACAAAATCAAAGTCCACTGAGAAGTTAATTGCAGGGATCTGCTTTCCAGATCTCCAGCTGCTTTGGCTGGTTCAATCCAGGACTGCCATTGCTAGCTGCTGTTGACCTCACCCTGTGAGACAGTCATAGAAAGTGGCATAAAACCCAAGGTGCTGTAACCCTGTGTGGCATTCGGGTGAGCTGGCTTTCCAGTGATTAATCCAGGGCAGGTGATTATCAGCAAGGATCCACCTTTCCTTTTGCATTAGCTGCAAGCCTGTGAATTTCCATTGGAAATGGACTAATGGACTTCTCTGCTGCAGGGTTTCATGGTGTCTCTGCCCTCCAGCTGCTTCTTTAGTTATTGCACCTCAGCCCTGTTTAAAGATTCCTTTGGGGACTTCTTGCTTCCCTACCCTAGAGGGATGGAAAGGCTTAAGATAAGCAAAGGAAGCTGTGGGTATTTAATCTTGAACTTTGCTTATCAGATCTTCTCAGGAACTAGCCACAAAGAGCTGTAGGAGTGCATCTTTTTTGAGTTCATCTGCAAATGTTGTCTTCTGCTGTTAAGGCTTTTTACCTTGAGCAAACATGTCGTTCAGGAAAGTGGCAGGGCATGCAAATGTAGATTGCTTTGTAGGCTTTTCTCTGATTTTCAGGAAAAAATGGATTTTTAATCCCATACTCATCTCTGTATTTATATATTTATTGTTGGAAACTCCTGATGTGTGGTGATGGTCAGGACAGGACATAGGACTCTGCCTGGGATTTCTAGAAGTTGCACAAATTCAAAGAAGTAAGGAGACAGCAGTCAGCAGCTCATGCACCAGCATCTTTCCTGCTTTGGTCCTGTGCAAAGACCCCTGTAGGTGAAGAGATATTTGTTTGTATAGAAGGCAATGGGTACTGCCAAATTCAGGAATTAAACTGTAAGTAACCAAGTTGCCCAAATTATCTGTACTTAGTGCCTAAGAGTTTCTGTTGAATTCAAGGCATGTTTGCTTGTTGGAAGCTCTCAGTGGAGATACCCTTTCTAGGCATTAATGTAACTGATAGCATCACTTGAGTTGGTGTCAGCTGAAGTGATATTTCTCTTCACTTCACCTAATAGAGACTGAAGGGGTCCTGAATTAATGGATTTAGTTGTGTGAAAGTATCAGGTATTTAGGAAGGAAAAAGAAGATAGATGTAGGAACCAAAACCACTACAAAATCAACACAGTGTAATTTAAAGATCACTTCATGCAGGGTTGGAGCCTTCCCCTATCAGAGCTGTCTGGTCCAGGCTAAATCAGGACACAAGTTTGAAGAAATACTAGCAAAAAGCATGGGTGAAGCTTGGACTTTTACCTATACTATTGCATTGCTTAGCTACAGATATGCATGACTAAAAACGTTCTACTATGAACTGGATTTTACAAGGAAGTTTAAAGTATGTAATTTTGGAAATATAGATGGCTTGATTACAGAATAGTAGATGGAGAGACCTATTGAGAATTAGAGCAGGTAGCAACACTGTTGAGACTTCCTGTGCTTTTTGTTTTATTTACAATACAAGATAAATTTGTTTCATTTGAAAGTATCACTCCCATACAAAGTATGGCAAATAGCATGGCTGAAACTGAATAGCCAGTAAAGTCCTTGGAGTATTTATTTGCCCTTTTAATCTGTGTGTGTAGATTAGAGTTTACAAATTTAAACACTGAAGAAATGTGCTTTATTCAGAAGAAATTTCTGAAATTAAAACACCAAATCGTGTTTAATGCAAATTTCAGTTTTAGTTCGAGGCAGTTTTGTTGAAGCTTTACCACTATGTCCTGGGTTCAGCATTAACCAGCAGGTTAAGGATTCAAAATTGAGCTCACTGATTACAGACTCACTCCTCTGGTAGGCACAGTGATCACAGAGAAAGTCTTCTAACTGTTAGTGTGACATCTGTAGTAGAACAACCACATTTGTTGTTGAAGTGTGTTTCATCTAAACTGTGTCATTTAGCAAGTAAAATCCATTTAGTAAGATACAGTAGACGGATGCTGAAATTGGCCTATTAAAGATGCTTTAACAAATGGTATAATGAAATTCTCTGCAGCTGAGACACTAAACTTAATATGACTCAGAATAGATAAAGTAAATAGTGACTAAGAGTAAAAGCACTTTATGGAAGATAATTATCATTTAAGTAAGGTACTTTGCAAATGCGAGGAATTTCTGCAATACACTTCTCTTTCTGCCAGCATTAAAGGTAGTTTCCTCCTGGTAGCGACTCAGTGTGGAGCAATTTGTTTCATAACTTGAGAGTTTAAGGGATAGTTTGGAGGTTTGCTAAAACGTCTCAGACTCTTCATTTTTGTGATGCTCTGAAATAGGCTGTGGATTGATGAATGATATTCCCCTGAGTCTTTATTAGCTAACAACCACAAGTCCCCCACATCTTCCAATGCAAGCCCCTGTGAACAGTAGATTTTCTTGCTGCCTGCGTAATATTTTCACGTGCTGCGGGAAGCTATGCTTCACAAACATACTCTAGTGAAATTCCGACTAATAATCTATATGATTTAAGGTCAGATTTCAGGGTCAGGTTGGAGCAATCCCTTTTTTTGGTTGTATATAATAATTGGATGAGTGTACTGGGTCTGGTGGGGTTGTAAATAAGTGTCTGTGTTATAGATACGTATCTGTTCCCACTGTGCTTATGATCTCAGTAGTCTTGTAGCCACACTTTGATAGCTCTTTCGGAAACATGGAGACTGTTGTCAATGAATCAGGTTTTGATTTCCAGAACCAAATTGACTCTAATCTTGCCACTTCTTTTCTCTCTGATGTGTGTTCAGATCAATGACGCTGAAATTATCCTCATGTATTAGTGACTCCTTAATTTTATCTGTAGATTATAGTCAACTAAAGGTTCAGAGAAAGGCTGTGTCTAGATTATACATGGTCAAGATCCAAAGCCTAATCCGAAGCCAAATGCGGTAACATTGATGCCTCATGAGCTGTTCTTCACAGTCCTTTGGAGCTGTTTCCTCCTGGGCAGAGGGACTGCTCCTGGATAGAGTGTCTGCAGGACAAGCTTCCCCAGACGAGGTGGGCACATATAAATGTTTTTACCTGCTTGAGATGTATTCTGAGATACATGAATCCTGAATCACTTTTTAAGTAGGTGACTTGCTTGATTAATTACTTTTCTGCGATACGTGTTATTCATGAGCAGTTATGAAGCCTTTCCACTTCATCACAAAGCAATTTTATTTGGGCAGACATTATTTTTGTCTAATATGCAGTCTATTCAGCAACTGATGGCAGTGCTCTATACAAGATTTTTATAAGTATTGCTCTGTGTTTTAGTAGTCAGTATGGTTATTTTAAGGCTGAATGTTGGCAGCGCTTCTCAAACAAATGGCTTTTCAGTGTCCATATTATTTTATCATATCAGTAATAACCTATTACATGAATATGGAACAGGTTTTATGTGACACAGCAGAGAAACAGTATTAATTTCTCATACCATTACATTCTCATCATGAATTAGCAAAGGTGTGACAGAACCATTTGAAGAATCCCACTGTATTATTATGTCCTGATAAAGAGTTGCTGCAGCTATAAAGAGGATAAATGGAACTTTAATTTTAGATGAGAATCCCTTCTTTACATATCTTTCTTCATCTGTGATGCTGCAGAGGAGAGACTGACCATGCTGATTAGATACTGGCCAGGTGGCCCACAGAAGTCCTGCAGTAGTCACTTGTACATTTAATTGAAGATCTCTCAGGCTGAACCACATAGCTTGTTCACTCAGATGTCTCCTCTTACACACTGCTTTCCTATCCAACTGATCTAGTTTTGTACGACTGCCTCTAATGTGTCTTGCCTGTGGCTTTATACCTTGAAAGGACTCCACGGCTTGTGCAGCGAGTGTTCTGGGTTAAGATTAGATTTAGAGTTAGGCAGTTTTTCTCAGGGATTAAGTTATTCACACGCAGTGGTTGGAGCTATCCCATACCCCCTCCTTGAGCGGTTAAAATCAAATCTGCTGAATAGAATATTTCAGGCTAAATCCAACTCTGGCTGGGGCTGTCAGCACACAAGGGAAACTTATGCATTTGAACTAGAGCAGGAGGCAGCTTGAGGAGGAGGGCAGGGGCTGCCCTGTCATGCGGGGTGCCCATGTGAGCATCCTTCAGTCCTTGCTGCATGGTGCAGCCAGTGCTGCTCTGCGAATGCTGGTCAGTGATGTCTGCACAGGTCCTGCCCTCATGCAGATGCCCACTAAAACTTCCAGTCTTTCCAGTTTGCATTGCACTGTACCTCCAGAGGCAGCTTGTGTTGGCACACCTGATTTGCCTTCCACACCATAGTACTTTGCACTTGCCTTTCATTTTCTTGATTTCAGTCCATTTCTCCAATTCATCAAGACTGCTTTTCTAAGCCAGTCCCTGAGAGACTTTGCTTCCTCAACCAGCCTCTTGTCGAGTGTGTGTTTCAGCAGCGGGCCCTCTTTTCTAATTACTCACCATGTAAAAAGCAGTACCATCGCCACTGATAAAGACTAGTAATCATTACTCTGCAGCCTGCAGGATTTAATGAGTGTTGCACTTCTGCTCTAGAAAGCTGCAAACGGGTTTAAAAATCTCCAGAAGGTTTATAATTATTTATTTAAATGTATCTGGTTTATTGATTCCTGTGGAATCCAATTGATTCCATCCCTGTTAAAACCCAGGTGAATAAAGAATGAAGCCTCTTTGATAAATTAATAATTGAATGCGATGAATCATTAATCATGGCTTGTGTTCTGCCTTTGGTGACACAAGGTTCAAAGACCCCAATTAATTCCCTCCCATTCCCATTTCATTCAATGAGCAGTTTCCACACCAAATTCAGGTCTGCTATATATCTAGAACAGGAACAACATTAGATATGCTGTTCCATTTAGCTTGTAGAATGAAGTATATATCTGCAGTGTTTGAGGCTTACTGAACTTATTTTAGGGGAGGGTTCAACATGCATATTTTCTGGTTTTCAGCAGAAACTCTTGTATTCCACAAGTGTGAGTTTCACTACATGCATGCTACCATTGGGTCTGAAGATGTGCATTCATTCAACTTCAAATTACGGATAAAAATCACAGGTATTTTAGAACAATCATTAAAATTATAAATCAGATACTTATGTAGCTCAAATAGCTGTGTGGAAAATAAATCCCTGGAAATCAGGTCTCAAAACATTGTGTAAGGCAGCCATTAGAAGTCATCTGTGGTACAAGAAAAAATGGTTTAAGGAAGCATTGCTTATGTTACAGGAGAAATCAGCCAAATACACTGCACTCTGCTGTTTGCTTCCATTTCACCATTACTGTCCACTTTGAAGACCCTCTTTACTGCAGCTGCACACATCAGTTTTTCTCGCGATCTTGACTTGTCTTCTTATTGAGCTAATGAAGAGAACTCAGTATATTTTCTGGAAGATGGAATTACAGACAGCACTGAACAACGGATCGCTCCTTCTCTTACCCTGGCTTCAGGTATCTGGTGTCTCACTGGCCTAGTGACCAGCAAAAGCTGCTGCTTAGTGTCATCTCCTTGCCTGAGGAAGTGGCAGCCCTCCTAAGCGTCCTTGATCTTGCCAAAGGATTTTTAAGCACAACTACATCAGTCCTAAAGATTCTTTTTTTTCCCCATGAATTATTTTAAACCAAGATATTCTCAGAAAGGATTTATAACTTACTATTAGAAATCCTCTTCATTGCTTTTTAGCCCTTTAGGATTCCATCAGGATTACTTACAGGATTTTTATCACTAGGGAAATATGGCTTCAGACATTATATCTTAAAAAAAATAAATCTGAAGCATAGACTGTCAATGAAGCAGCCAACACATTTATATTCTTCTCCAGAAGAGCCTGTCTTGTAAAACAGAGGATTCTTTAGCAAGGGGTTTTAATATTTTATATGTCAGAAGAAAGCAAACTTCTGGCTGAGGAAAACTATCCGTATATATGACAGCTTGAATGTTGTGGACTACTCTTTTGCTAACGTGTCTGCTGTACAGGTTTAACCATGTTTTCACCACATTTTGCAACAGTTACGTTCTTATTCATTCTGGTCCCATACTCAAATATATTCTTAAATCTAGCTCTGCTCAGTTATTCACTCAGGATTACAAGCATGTGCCAAAGTAAATCAAACAGCCTCTCAAGTGTTTCCCTGTGTCAAGGCCTCTCTTATTGTGTAGAGAAGATGAGTAAAGAAGGAATTAGGGCTATGAGTTCCTGCTATGGCTAGACCCAAGAGGCACTATAGGGTAAAAGACTTTCAAGCTCTACCCTACGTTTAATTCCAGGCATACAAATTTTGCAGTACACGAGGTAAAAACTTGGGTGGGTTTGAATACAAAGGGAACTGCATGTATGGCTTTATTTAATGGCTATTTTAATTTCATGTAAACTATAATTATTTAAATTACCTCTAATCTGTTATATCTGAAAAAGCCTAAAAATGCAGTAATAGGAATGAAATCCTGTGAGTATGACCTTTCTAGCCACTTACAGAATTACCATTAGCAATTCTACACTGCTTTAAGAGGTTGGGATGGGCAGACCTTTCTGAGATGTTTTCCTTTTTGATTTCTAAAAACCTTCTGGATCACCTAACAATGTGTTTGGGTTCATTAACAAGTGCACAGTAGTGAGATTCCTGGGAATGACAAAAAATACAAGTAATAGTAAGTATGATCTATCCAGATCCAAGTACTGAGGGCTTTGTCAAGCTGTGACCCTATGATGTCCATGAGCTGTATGCTCATCTTCTTTTTACAGCAGTATATAAGACGCTCTCCAGCTCATCTTCATTTTCGTAAAGAATATGAAGAGGTTTTTTTTGGGAAAAAAATGCTCACAATAAAATACTATTAATTTTTAAACTGATGAGTACAATCCTCACAGCTGGTAGCTCTATGCTGTTTACAGCACGAATGATCTGTCTGTTTATATATTTATAACAGGCATGGCAGTGATTAATGTCTGGGGGGCATGGGCCGCATCTTGCCTCTGCAGGCACTTCCATCACAGAGTCCCTCATGCACAGTCCCTCCTTCCCTTGCCTCACCAAGCCCAGGTCCCCTTTGTCCTTCTGTGAACTACATGTTCTGCTTCTGCTCCACTTAAATTATGTAAGTCAAATATCATGCCATAGGATTAAATGTGTGTGATCTTTAAAAGAAGTCTGTGTCAGGTAACTTTTATTTCTCTTCTTGGCTTTGACCCTTCTGGCTTTAATCATCTTTCATTTTCAAGCTCATCTTTGAACCCACAAAGGCTCTCCTGCCAAAGGTGAGATATTGTATCTAATCACTTGATTTCAAGAGCTGGGCTTTAAAATTAAAATACCAGATACTCAAGTTCATGATAAGGACAGGAAAAGTCACCCTTAAACAAAAGTTAGCTGGATTTCTTCCTTCCTCTTCCATGCCATCCCTGAACCTACGGCTCAGTCCTGCAGCCGGAGCCAGCTCTCAGCAGCACACCTGTCAGGCATAGGCTCGTAGCAGCTCCTTTCCTGAGTCAAATGGCACAGATACCAAAGTTGGCAGCTCGCCTTATGCACGTGGTTTGTTTTAGCAGGGGAACAAACAGTGTAATTGCTCAGATTCCAGGCCCTGACCTCAACTAACCTTAATTAATTAATTAGATATTGGCACAAGTCAGTGAGCCTGTAGGTAAGGAGGAGAAAAAGGTTCTATTTTGAGGCTTGCTCTAGGACTTTGTTGGCCTTTGCCAGAGGAGGGGAGTGGGGAATGTGCTTTCTATTGCTGTTAAAAGACCTGTTGTGGCTCAGGTGAGGGTGATGTGAGCAGCAGGAGCGATGTACAGCTTTGGACATCACCCAACATACAGGAGTCCGTGTGGCTCCTGTCACCTTGGGGATGTGAATTTCCATGCCCAGGCTTATCTGCAGATCAGCTGAATTGATTTTTTAGAAACTAAACACACATCAAAGCAGAAGAAGTGCAGTTGGAATGAGTGTCAGATATCTCACGCAGGGGTTCATGGTAGACTGTCCAGAAGAGGCTGGGTCCTTACAGGGCAGACTGAACCCCAGGTAAAGGACTGTAAATCACCCTAGGCTCTCCAGATTGTGAGGAGAGAAAGGTCCATCCAGAGGGCAATTCAGGAGGGGGCTTAACTGGACTCAGATCCCCTCTCTTGCTTACAAGTCCCTGAGCTGCCCTCCTGGGAGCAGCAGCCTCTGCAAATGTTTTGACGGGTGCCAAGAGGGAGGTGGAGCAGTCGCAGCAATTGCTGTCATACAGCTTGGGGTGGCTGTATCTCAGCAGGACACAAGCTTGTTTGTCTGCAGGCTAGGATTTGGGATATAACAGCTTCCTTTGGGAAAGGAAATACAGCTTTTCTGAATAATTCATGTTTTTTCCTTAATTATTCAGTAATAGGTACCCATTCTTTGGTATTGAGATCCCAGATAAAATGCCAACAGTACATTATGTCCCTAAATCTCATTTTCAGGAGTAGTTTAAGGCCAAATTTTCAAGGTTATAAAAGAATCTTAAGATAGAGATAGCAGTTTTCAAGACCAGTAATTAAGCCAGGCATCCAATTCCCTAGGAGCACAACCTCTGTTGGCATTTTGTAAATGTATCTTTTGGCACCTAATGACCTTGGCATCTTTCTCAAGAACAGAGGATGGAGAGAGTTTGGATGACTTCCTATGGCTTAATTGCAGTGGAAGCTTTTGTTAAATAGGAAATGCAAAAAAGATCTTTTAAGATATTTATTTTGTTAGCTACTCTTTTATGATGCAGCAGAAAAGACAGGTCTTGTAAAAAGACGGAAGTGACAACGAAACTTGTTATTGTGAGGGTGAAGAAATAAGTAATGCCATGTTTTTCTTCTAGTTCATTTAAAATTTTATGTCTGAGACTATGGTACCAGCTTCATGTGACATCATTCGATTTAAAACAAGTTTACCCTGTTCATTTCTTCAAAGTCTGAAGTGCAACTAACAAATGCTAAATCTTTTAAGTGTCATCCTCCCAGCTGTATGATGCTACTACTTGTTTTGGCAGATCCCCAGCATGGCTGGGAGTCCTCTCTATGCTTTCTGTCCTCAAAAAGTTTTCTGGATCAGAGCTTTTGACAAATAGAGTGTAGGAGTGTCATGATTGACAGCTCCAAAATGTTAGAAAGATGCTGAACTGGAGTAAATCAGCATTCCTGCACTGACCATGGTAGTGTTTGTTTTGGTTGGTTTTGATCCTGGTCCACCTAAGAAAAGATTAAATTTAGATGGATGTTTTAAAGTTTTGAGGTGTTTTTTTAATAAATAATCTTTTTTTGCAATGAAATATTGCTTTGATTTGTACATGTGCATCTTTATTTTATAGACAAACTGATAACAGAAACTATAATAACAGAGTGATTTAATGACAGAAAGTAGTGGAATTTGTGATGCTTTGATTTCTGATAGACTGGAACCTGAGCACCCCACTGATGTGGTCCAGCCTGCTAGCTGCCTCATGCAGGAGGAAATCCTATTCCCTCTCTGCCTTTTGGAGACAGGCAGGGAGTAAGGTAACTTTCTGCATTCCCAGGTCCAGCATGGTCAGCTGGCTCAGTCCCAGGAGCAGCATGGCTGTATCAGCAGGCATTGAGAGCTGAGCTAATTCTGCTGGTTGGCTGCAGCTTGGAGATCAATGTGTTGGATATTAACTATAATACAGGCTTGCCCTAAGGCTCAAGTCTTTAAATGTATTTAGGAACCTAAATATGCCAGTGATTTCCTTATGGACTTGCTCAGGGTTGCAGGTGAAGACTGTGACCAAATGCTGTAACCCTTTCTGGTCCCCAGAAAGAGAGAGTGCATTTGTGGAAATGGCAAAGTGTGTTGGACTATGTTGGGATTCTGGGAAAAGAAAAAGTGTTTCATTTGCAGAAAAGAACAAGAATAATTCACATGACCCCGACATGAAGATTATCTGGCCCCTGCTGAGTGAGTGCGAACCATACCCCACTCCAAATTCTCATGTCATAAACTTGTTGCTGATCACTTGCAAATAAACTAAAGAATACTAATTATTTACAGGAATTATATGTTAAATAACTGTGTACCACACATATACTTGCTTAAATGGTAATCTGTTTGTGGATAATTCACAAAAAGGAAAAATGGGATGCTTTATTTATGGCAAATTATTCACTACTGTGAAGGGATTTGCTAGTGAAATGCTGGCTCTTGCCACATATTTATACAGCTGTGTCCAAACTTTTTGAGTACTTCAAGAAAGAGTCATGAGAATGTTGTATAGCATAGCTAGTGTTTGTGTGTAGAAAACTGCCAGTGATTGCTTAGCAGGAAGGTTTGGCTCAAGAAAATCAGCCAATATGCTATACTGGTATTAGATTTTCCTAACATGCGTTTCAGATCAGAACAGCACTGCCTTGCTAACTTTAACTTGGATGTGGAAACTAGGGGAAAGCAAGTAGAATGGCAAAAATAATTGTTTGCTTGGCTCTTGCTTCTGAAGAGCCTTTCACAAATTTCAGCCTTTGAAATAGGTTTTTATGGTGCCCAGATAAACAGCAGCAATTCCTGGTAGCTGAATTGCCCTGTGTGTTACTTGACAGCTGTCAATCAATCACTGCTGAAATTTACTTCTTTGTTATATATGTTTTATGGAAAAGAAAAATGAGACCATTCACATAATCTAAGTGAATTTCATTCCCATAATGACAATAATGTAGCACTTCTAAAGAAAAAAACAGCTTAAGGAAAGTTTACCCTGGCTTTCCAGCCCAGTTTCTGCATGGAATGGGAGTTTTCTAATCAGGGAATGTGACCTAATTTCCTAAATCTCTAGACTGGTGTCGTGGTTTAAACCCAACCACAAAGCTCGTTCACTCACTCCCCCCTCTTTTTGCCCTCCCCCTACACCCAGAGGGACTGAGAGAAGAATCGAAAAGAATGCATCTCCCACGGGTTGAGATAAGAACAGTTTAGTAACTAAGGTATAACACAAATCACTACTGCTACCACCAATGATAATAATGATAAAGGAAATAACAAGAGGAAAGAATACAACACCTCAACACCAGCCGACCAATAACTTGCCCCACTCCCCCCAGCCGAGCACTGACCGATACCTTGTCCAACCCTGCAGTCCCTAGCCCTTCCAGGTAACTCCCCGTTACATCCTGGGCATGACGTGCTGTGGTATGGAATACCTCTTTGGCTAGTTTGGGTCAGGTGTCCTGTCTCTGCTTCCTCCCGGCCTCCCCTCCTCCCTGGCAGAGCATGAGCCTCAGAAAGTCCTTGGCCAGACCAAACATTCGAGCAGCAACTAAAAACATCGGCGTTATCAGCACTGTTCCCAGGCCAAAAAATCAAAACACGGCACTGCACTAGCTCCTAAGAAGGAGAAAAATAACTGATACTGCTGAACCCAGGACAACTGGTAGTGGAAATACTACAGAGAATAGTGAAGCAATAACTTTATGTGGCTGGTTATTGCCATTTGAATCTGAGCAGGACGCTTTTAAGATGTATGCCAACTGAGGCTGGCTTCTTGGTTTGAGCACTTCACTTTCTTACTGTTAGTCTTGATTATGTTGGCTGGCTTTTGTCTCAGTCTTACTTCATTCTCCTGGAAAGTTTGCTGAGGCGGCTTGCCTTGACTCAGCATTTATAATATACTTGCATGATTCAGTTAATAGTATCAGGATGTTCAGAATTAATACTACAGCATTTTTGTTATATACAGGGTTTTTTCTCACTAACTAAATCAACACCACTAAGGCAGTAACAGCAATACTGGTAATATCAAAGCCCTGTTCGGGTCTGTACTCATGTAGTCTTCAACTTCAGAGATCCCTGAATTTCAGCTTATGTGAATTGATGTATGGTAAAGCTAGATTTTTAAGGCTTTAACTACATAGACCAAACTGAGACTCTCTGCATTGTAGTGAATACAGAGCAATGCTGATTTTACCCAGCTAAAGACTGAAAACCCAGTCCTGGTGCTTTGAAACTGCTTTCCTGACTTTTTACAAGACTCCAAGGAAAAAAGCCTATAATGAGAAGCCCAGCTTTGAAAATGTAGCAGGATTCCTTTTCTGTGGTAGCTAGGGAACAGGCTCGAAAGTCAAGTTTATCCATATATGTACATGTATCTGTGCACATTTTAAATGTGTATATGTGTGTTTTGAAGCTTTTGAATATATAGATATAACGACAAACATATTTTTTGCATATAGGCTATATATATATATATTAAAAAAATCAATTCACGCTAAATCAACAGTTCTTAAATGGAGAACTAAAGTTTTCTTGCTTGCACGAGACATAACCTCTATAGTGTGCCAAGCAAAACACCAGCATTTTTCTGCCAAGGTACTGGAGTTTCTGCTGGTTCAAGGAAGTTATATTTAACTGATTTCATAAGATGTTGTTTAATGAAAATGCTTACTTTCTTTCACACTGGTAATGTTTATTTTTATCAAACCCTGGCTGGTTTGTTAAATATCACTAAATGATATTTACAAGTTTGCAATGCTCCCACGGACCAGGTGCAAAGATTTTTATGTATGTATCTATCTAAATATTACACATATATATATTCTTAATTATACATAATCAAAAGGAGAGATTAATGACAAATTCCCACCTACCCGTCACTGGGCATGTCACTGCACGAATGTCATCTCATTTAATCTCTATACAATTCAATGCTCAGGCAAATGGATCAAGCATTACAGCCCAAAAGACTGAATATCAAGTAGGTGTTGATGAAACTTTCCCCCAGATTAAGTTTTACACACCTCTGTTGTGAACTCGCTCCTTTATTTTACCAGAAACTTTAATTCCCATACAAACCCACAGCTACTGGTGTTTGAATTTCCTCCTCCTTGCAGTCCCAGCCATCTGGAAGAACCTATGTGTGTATCTCTGGTGCAATAACTCTCCCTCTATTTTCAAATATCAGCCATAAATATCTTCTTCTTGCCCATAACCCTTCATTTCTCACCCCATCTGCAGCCACATTTGAAGTGTTGCTTTGGCCATTGAACTAGCTAATTGTGGATTGCACTAAAATTGCATTTTCAGCCAATTCCTTTTGTTGTCCTAGATTATAGAGAGCAAATATTTTTAATATGATTTTCCCCAAATTGCCAAGTAAAACTGTTTCTGAATTTTCTCATAAAACTGATATAGGTTTAATTTATTACAGTAGGACAACAATCAAACAGTTGTCTTAAAGTATTTTCAGATGCCAAATAGAGTACACATAACCATTAAATACCTTAGCCTTTACTTCTTTAAAGAACAATATGGGTGTTACTAACTGGCATGTTATCCTGGACTGCCCAGGATCATAATACACATGTACAACTCCACCAGCATTTATTTCTTAGCAAAGTTACGGTGCGTTATGGGATGTATATGGTGATCAGTGCCACCTTAGAATACCTTAGAGCACACCAATGACCAGTCTGTGAGGTCAAATTTTTCTGCTTAATTTTAAGGCAATTTGGATGATCCGAAGAGCAAGGTATCACATTCACCACATCAGAGAACAATTCTTAATTCTTGCATGAAAGTGTAGTTAATATATCAAATGCTGAAGATAAAGTTATGAGAGCAATTCTAATTCAAGACACGTTCTTGAGTTCAGTCCACCTGAGCAGAAAGACTATTTGATTGATAGAAAAAATGTGTGATCTTTGTGTCTCTAGGGTGCCGTCTTTTCCCATTGTCCCTTTGAGCTCTCAGTTCTGACACAATTGAAAACAAGGGGTCAGGTTATTGCTCAAAATGGAATGATTTTATGCCACTTACTAATGCTATTTCCTTGCAGGCAAGCCAAAAAAGATGGAAAAGTTTGACATGGTTTAATATGTCCCTTGAAATGTGGTACTGAAGACCATATTAGCATGTATATATTTGCTCTGTCTCTTTCTTCTAATGTACAGCTAACATGTTCTAAAATTAGTCTGAAGCAGGTTTCACATAGAGTAGGAATATGCTTATTTAAAAGATTTCTTGCCTTTATTTCTGACATAAAATAACCGAGCTGTATTTTAGATTTAGTTATGAATAGATACAGCTTATTGATAGACAAATGATACCCCTGATGCTTTGCCTTCCAGTTATTTTGACGTTTTTCTTGTAATTGGTGATTTTGAAACTTGAAAATTAGCAAGATGGAATTATCTGATACAAACAGAATACATTGAATTTTGTGATACCAAAGTGGAACAGAACCATTTTTCTGTCTTTTTTTTTTTTCCATAATCATTTCAGGTGGGTGTTTGTGTTTCAGAAACTGCAATTTATTCTACATAGCTCATTTTATCCAGAAGAAATGGACTACAAAGTGGTTTATAGACTGTAGTAATTTAACTTACAGTGATAATATAGGCACAACATAGCAAACAGACCTTCTAACTGGCAGAGCAATTAATTCATGCTGAACATTAAGCACCTCAGTAGTCCCATGATGAAATCCACTTTGAGACTGCTGGCAGGCCGTTTTAATGTTAATCACATGCTTACAACCTTTGCCATATCAAGGACTTTATTTACCAATGCTTGAAAAGTATGTAGCAAAAAGAAGGAGAAAATAGGGGAGATGGTAAGAGCTGCTCTTGTGGCGTTATATGTTGAATCCTAATATTCTTGAGCTCATTCAGAATAGTCACATCCCAGCTGTTTCCATGTAGCTCCGCAGGCAAATGAAATAAAAATGCAACCTGCTGTCAACAAGCAGAAAGGGTAAGAGCCAGCCTTTGCCTTCGTGGGAATGGGGTTGTCTCCAATCAAGGGGAATGGAGGAAATTCCCTAAAATATCTTTTTATTTTACATAGATAGGTGAGAAAATGTGTCCTTCAATAAGTGATTGCTTAGTGGTGGTGTTAAAACTGAAGCATGTGGAGTTTAGTGCTTTGGTGTGCAAATGGAAATATGTTAAATCAGGATCAGATGTCACAGGATCACATGATGGAAAGATTTTAGGAAATGTGTGAGATTTGTGCACAATCAGTTGCTGCTGAGAGATTCGGAATCCTTGAGAGATTTCAGTGCTAGAAACAGTTTGGGGGCTGTTTTGCATCCTATTGAATGTCTAAGGGGAGTTCGGTAGATTTTTTTCCTATCTGAGTCTTGGATGACAGATTGTCTTCAATTTCAGAAAGAGAAATTCAGTGGTCTTGGCAGTTTCTTACTTGTTTCCTTTAAATATAAATATATGAATTTCTAAAGATACACAGATGAATCTATTGGGGAAAAAAAACCACCACAATATTTCTTCTCTTACCATTATGAATAGAAGTGCAGTCTAAAAGAAGTATGACACAAAATGAAGGATGGAGAGATGTGTGCTGACTCTGTGCTGACAGCAGTAAAACTTTTGCAGAACACATTGAAACTTCTGTCACTAAAACTGTTTTATTGCAGCTGGGAGTAACAAGAACTGTGAGAACTGATCATTAGAGACAATAAAAACAATGCTTTTTTCTCCAGATAGGTAAATCACATTTTGAGAGGTAATTGATAAACTAATGCTACACGCTGTAAATAAAGCATCCATCCCAAGGATGAAATATATGTGTTCTTCAGTCACAATCCTAAACCTCCATCAAAGATCTAATTTCCTCCCTTTAGCAGGGGAAAATACAAACCTTTATCAAATAGTAATCCATTTAACAGAGATGCCAATTAAAGCTACCGTTTTCTTTATACTATATAGGTTTTTACCATCTGTCTTGCAACTTTGTACTGTAAATAAGAAGGAAAATAAAAGGATTCTCCATTTATTATAGCTCTAACTGTAGGAAACAAATTTCAAGCATTCCCTTGATGCCAACAAATATCTCTCTTGGCACCCAGTGGAAACGTGATTGTACGCTTGCACTTCTGCTTGAACTAATGAATTTCAGCTTAGTGCTCAGCGTGCAGGGCTGAGAGCCAGAGCCTTGTAACCTATAATCCAGGGCTGGAGAGACTTCTCTTTGCTGAGGGCAAACAGGCCTTTGTAACACCTTTGGCAGACCAGGCAGCAGCACCTAACTGGAGAGGCAGCAGCTCTGAGAATACACAACAAAAACTGTGGAAGTGGGGGGTGCAGATTGTAATGTTGCATGGAAGTGCACCATGGTGCTATTAACAGCACTTTGCACTATTGATTAAAGCTTCCTTGGAATAAATCAGTAATTTCTCAAGAGCTACATAAGCACCACACCTTCTTATTTGGAGATGCAATGTCTCTTCAGGGTATCAACGTTGGAAAGCTTTTATACTTTTCTATGGAACTGTAAGGCAATGTCCTGGATTGCATTTCAAAGTAGTATCTCCATCTCTCCTTCCTCTATCATGCCTACTTAAATGGCTGTACCACTACTCCAAATGAGGAGCTATGACAACCAAGCCCATCCAAACTAATCTTAGTTTCAAGATCAAATCAGAGTCACTACTTCTCAAAGCTGCAGCATATTTTCAGGATGGTACCATGAAAATAATGCAATACTTTCTTGAGATGCTCAAGGCTTTTTTTTCCTTAATGTGCAAGCCTATTTTAAGTATCCCATGACTCCATTTTCTTTGATTTTTAACGAGTCATTAGTAAGTTTATTCACATGTCCTGTGAGACTAACGTCCTCACAAATTGTTTTTTCTTCTAGCAACGACCAGATCAGTTGGCCAAGAGGAATCTGTGTGCAGAAAAGCTGCAAGCCTCCAAATTTGCATGAACCATAAACTGTGATTAAAGATGTCATTGAGTGTTCCTAAAACTAGGGTCCAGAGATTTGTTTTTCTTCCTCGCTACATTAATTCTGTTTCCCAGAAGTGCCCTTGTTATCTGGCAGTGGCAGAGAGTAGTTAGACAGTGGTGGTTTACGGTATGGTGTGGGAGTGAGTGTGATGGAAAGGACTTAATGGGTGGCCCTTGCTTAGGTTGTGACATTAATACTGGTTTTGATAGATGTATCCTATGGATGCACTGCAGTGTGATGAATTCAGCAGCTTTATTTTTGGCACAGTTCCGATGAAATTATAATAAGTTTGCAGGCATAGGGGCCGGGAGGGCAGGTTGCATTTGATTGTGTGATCAGGTGGAAAACTGAACATATAAAGTAGCTCCTTTCAAGTAAGACAACATACATTTTTTACCAAAAATACCCAATTTTAACCCTTTTTTTTTAGATCCAGGAGCACAGGAAATATGTGCTGCACCTGGTATTAGCCTGAATGTTAGGGAAATATTTTTTCCTACCTCCATGTAATTAGAGTCCCAGATACATTTATTCAGGACTTAATTAATAATGTGCTTATCAGTGTTGTAAATCTTAACAAAATTACCTTTGTTTTGTCCTGATGTTTCCTGTTTTTCGGCTTTATCTCTGCTGGTTTTATAGATTATTAACTCTGCTTCAGATACACCTTGTCTCAGATACACCTAACCATCTGTTCCTACAAATTCTTTGTAAGTCAGCACCTTCTCCTCTGGGACTGGAGTGTCAATGCTTTAATTCCCCTTTGCATTCAGGAAGTACACAAAAAAGGCTTGCTGCCAAACTACTTCTATCCTTTTAATAACTCCTTTAATTCTCCCATCTCCAGCTTGATAGCTTGTATTTTATTGCAAAGTGAGCTTTCCTCTTAAAGATAATGATACCCTTTGGTTTCCAAGTACCTAGTAAATTGGTCCCAAGGTGTCTTATGACTTTGACTTGTTGAAACATCCACCCTGTACCTTGTACAGCTTCTCTTTCTTAAAACTGACCTTAGCAAGTTTGTGGCAGTGAGGGAGTTTCCATGTTATGCTTGTGATCATGTCATTATTGGTTAATAATCTGCACATCTGCAACACTGAGACATTTCCTGCTATGTATACACCTAGAACTCCAATCAACATGTATACCTAACACGGATAAAAGTTCTATTAGTGGAAAAGACATTACATGCCACGTAGAAATTACTGCTTGAACTATGCTAGATGTTCTTCAGTATGAAATTCTAAGAAATGGGAGAAAAATAAGATAAACTATTCAATGTAAGAGGCAAGGTATTGAAATAGAGTCCTATCTATCAGAGCATACTTGCTTTTCCACCACAGGGAGCCCAAATCTTGCAATAAGCCTGAGGAACACTGTAAGTTTTTCAAACAAAACCAGTCTGAATCTGAATCGGATCCATATTCTAGTGTAACTGTGCTGCCTTGGAAGCCTGATGGTGTATAGGGATCAGTGTCATGTGATCCTACGTGGAAATAAATGTGAAGATGATCCTAAGCCAGAATCCATGAATGTGTGTAACTAAAGATAATCAAAACTGTGCTATGTTCGTCTTCAGTTCCATTTTCACTAATGCACTAATCATTCATGGAGAATGTGAACCAGAACACCTCAATGAAAAAAATATTGTAGAATGTCTAAAAATTGTGTCTTCCTATGGAAAAATTAAACCAACTCAGAAAATCTCCGAAAGAGCAGACATCACATTCTCAATGCTCTAATTTCCATACAGGACACTTAGGTTTTAATTCTGTAAGTATTTCATAACAATTACTACTGTTGTCAATTCAGATAAATGTAAACAGGACATGGAAATCCTCTGGCAGAGTACCAGTACCTGATCTGGTGACGGATGCTGTTGTCATTTTGGCAAATTTCACCATATTAGTTGGCACTCATAAATAGTAATTAACTAGAATAATTTACTATATAAAAAGGAAAGTGGCTTGCTTGTGAACGCTTGTGTAATGAATATAAATAATACCATACTGAGATTTTTTTTCCATTTTCCTCAGTCTCCCTGAATACTTTTCTTGGAATGATCTACTCGGCCTGTCATTCTTGTGGTTTTTGAAATAAAACAATCCTCCTTATGCTGACACTCAGTGTAATTTCTAAGGCCACTGCTTAAATAACTCTGCTGGAGTGACTCCATCTGTGAACTGCGTGAGCCTACGTAAAATAATTCACTACACATGTAAAAAGAAAGGGAGAGACATACAGGAAAATCGCAGATAACCTCAGGGCTTAGCAGAAGGGCTAATACAGTTAAATAAAAGATTTTCTGAAGGTGACTTTGCAGATGTTCATTTCTTACTCTTGTCAACAGTGGACCATGATGACAAGGCAGGCAGAAGGTAGTAATGAGACAGTTTGATTGATCAGTGAATGTCAAATTAATTCAGCTGGAAGCCTGCCAGAGCGCAAAACAGAACTGCATGGTGGAATAAATAGAAGAGTGGATTTGGTACTTTGGCTAAAACAATGCCCTGAAACCACTGAAAAGATGGTTTGGGCATGGAAAGGTGAAAAAAATGAATTCTGTAATGAATTATTTGTCATTCAAAACCAGTTTGGCTTTACAACAGGAGATAAAAGCTATAAGCAGATCTTAGGAACTTTGCTAAAAGGAGAAGCAATATATTAGAAAAATGTTAGTGGGTTAGGTGACAAATATTCATTTATCTTCAGGCAATCTGAAAATTCAGCCTCTTAGATTAAAATCAAAGGAACCAGTCTGGAGAATTCAGTAATTTAAAGCATGAAGGAAAAAAAGAATCTCTTTTACTTTATTGTATATGTGCAAGCACGTATCATTTTATAGAGCTTCTTCAGAATCAATCTTGAGAAGATTGGTCTATTAAATATATTTATTTGGATTTGATTGCAATCATTTATGAAATGTTTATGGTCTGCTGTATACACAGAGGGAAAACCCTGGCCTATTGAGTGAGTGGCAAAGCATCCCTGGCATCACTAAGTGCTGAGTATTACTGCTACATGTATAAGAAAAAAATGTCCCTAGTGAAATCAGGTTTTTATCTGATAATCAAATATAGTGGCTATTTTCAAACTTACTTAATTCAACCCATTTCACTCCTATTAGCATGAAAAATAACATTCACTCCTTAATACTTTTCCTTGAGAAAAAGTATCCACGTAAATTACGCCTCCAAATAGCATGTTGCTACTATTGGGCAGCTTTGTTTCCGATGTGGCTGCATATCCAAACAGCCTTCTTGCTCCTGAATGTAGGCTTTTGGATGTAATGGCTTTGGGAGGAGGAGCAGTAGTGGGGTTATGGGAAGATGAGGGCAAGAGGTGGGAAAACCTCCAACATAGCATATCAACTATATCATCCCATTCTGCTTTTCCCCAGAGCTCTTTTCTCTGGTTGCCCATGCTGTTTTCAGGTCTGTCTTTATTTAAAACCATCTTTCTTTAAAACCAAAAAAAGCTGGCACAGTAAATGTGAAGTCCACGCTGCCAGCACATGAGTTATATCAGCTGCTGGCAGGCTGTAACTATAAAGCTACCTGTTGCTAAATGTTTTTCTTCATAAAATAAGCAGTATTGTCCTATTTACACTGTAAAGGTGCTTGTCTCAGCTTTGTGATGCGAATATGTGTCTCAGAGTGGGAATTTGCTACAGTTTCACGAGGATCAGTATTTATGCCGCAATTGCAAGACATACTTTTGCCAGTGTAGAAAGATACCTAACTGGACTTCATTATCAGCCCTTTATGCATCTGCTGTTCTGCTGCAGGTAGAAGAATTTTTCTTCCAAGCGTAACGCTAATGTTGAAAACGCATAGAGCGCTACTATAACTAGGGTTAGTTCACTTGCTCACTTTCTCTTAGGAATATTCATGCCTTCACGCTTGTAAATTAATTTCCTTTGGCTATTCTGTGTTCCACTTGTGTTAATTTTCTCTGAAAATTTCTACAGTATGCTTTTATCAACAAAAATATTCATAGAATGTTTTTAAACCAAGGGATATTTGCAAAGGCTGCTCCTGGTGCTTGTTCATGTACTCATTCTGAAACCATGGAATATTCTTGTATTGTTCGTAAGAAATTCTTGGTTTTAAAAATGCCCACTGAAAGCAATGGCAGCCCAGATGAGTAATTTTGTACAAGCATTAGCAGAGTTGTAGGGCCGAAGATAAATCTGTTGAAAAACAGGAAAGGCTGATGGTAAGGTTCCTTGTGCAGTCACAACTCCCATCATCTTCAGTGTATAGAATATAAATCAGGTTTTGTGTCTGGAAGAGACAGTAGCAAACTCCTTGAGGTGCGATGCTCATGCATGAACTGGCCAAACCTGGAAGTTTGACATTGCAAAGGCTCAGACACCAAGGGCTCATTCTGCATGGTGCAGAGGAATAAGGGGGGCATATGCAGCAGTGCAACATGGGTCCCGAGACTTTTCCCCACAGGCACTGCTCAACAAATCCATTAGTGCCAGCATGTTTTTTCAATCGCAGTAGGACTGCTGTGGGCCCCACACCACAGATTGGCAAGTGGATAAGAATAAGACAAGGGGATTTTGCCACCAACTTCAGTGGGAAACAGACTGAGGTGTCGTCTTTTCATGCATTCATATTCAGTGATTGATATTTTAGGGAGTCAGGGACAGCCAGCTGCCACTGAGCTATCTGTTCCTATGCTCCAACTGTTTGATTACTTCCCAGCTGGAGAAGCCTTTGTCCCCACCTCATCTCTTTGGTCGTTCACATTATCAATTGATAAATATCTCATGACATGATGCTCTGTTTTACCCAGACCTGCACCTCCGAGACCGCCCTGGAACTTCTGCCATCCCAACCCCAGGAATGTAATGCATCAATAAAAAAAAATAGTGACTTGCTGTGACATGAAGTGAGACCTGAAATACCCTTGACATGGTGTGTTCAGTACATTGCAAACCTTCACACAAGACAGGGTTTAATGGCTTACTACAGTTCTATTGAACTTAACTTTTTTCATCTGAGTAGAAATCTGTCATATAGAGGAACAATTAGTCAACCTAGTTGACAACAGAGTCTCTTGATCTGATCTATATAATTGTACAATGCCTATTAAGTTCTTAGCTCATTCTTTTTCTGCAGATATAAGTGTATAAAAATACTTATTTGAGCACTACCTGCCCTTGATGAAATCTTTTGTGTTGTTTTAATAGGGGTCATCACACCCTGCTAGCACACGAAAATATCCTGTGGGTGAGAAACTGCAGTGCAAAACGTTAGGCACCTCGTTTGACTGCCCTGAGTTAGGAGCCTGAGCCTGATCTCTGATAAGCAGAACCACCTTCCGAAGGTGCCAATTTCTTTCCACCTTATGGGAAGCTCATGAGTCATTTGAGTGTCTGAGCAAAGCATTTAAACTATGCATTCTCTGCAAAGGGCCACAATTTTGAAGTGGTCTCTAAAACTGCACAGTCTCTCTTTCATCTCAGAGCAGACATTTGCACACTGGTAAATCTTACTTGACTTTGTTCTGGCACACAAAAGCTCTGTGTTTTTAGTGATGTGGATTCCTTACATGTACAGGGGAAAGCACAATCCTGCAGTGGCACTCTCAAGGATTTCCACAGAAAAGTGATCCCTCAGAGGTTCTGTAGTTTAATTCTCAAGGCAGGAAACCCACTATTTTTCAAAGTAATCATCAGCTGGTCTTAGTTTGCTCCTCCTGAAGTCTGTCACTGAATTCAATGGGAAGGATCTCAGGCCACCTTTAAATTCCACCTACTCTTTCTTAGTAGTGAGAACTAACTTTTCTCTACTGTGATGATATTATTTAACATTCAAATTATTTTTCAGTAATATCCTCCTCTAATATTTATTGTATGCGTTGAAAATTTTTGCTTGATTTTCATTTCCAGATAACATCCACGTCTGTATGTTAACATTTAGATTTTCAGCTGAGGTACTTCTCTCAGTAGTGCAGCACTTGAATGCATAGCCATTGCTGTGAACTTTGAAGAGGTGTCATAGGACTAGAATGAACCTAAAAGTTGCTTTAAAAGTCTCTCTCATCTTTAAACAATTCACACAAAAAATCAAGCACAAAGCGTTTCATTTATTTAAGACTATTCAGAATGTCTGAATAGCATTCAAAAACAAAGCCACATACCTAAAACTTAGTCACATTTCTGTAAGCCTGTGCTGGTGTTTCTGACATGATTTTTTATTAGTTAAAGGGAAATGGGTTTGATTTTTCCCAAGAGAAATACCAGGTTTTAATGTGGTAAAAGGACAACCATGTTTTGCTGAGATTTCCATTGCTGTGACTCATTTACTTGTCGTAGTCTTCTAGTAATTGGCCTAGATGAGCTCTCTTTTTGCCACTTGGCATTCCCAGTGTGTCGGATGGGGAATGAGGAATCCTGGTGCTTTCTGTTTGCATCAACTGAAATGAGAAATGTCCTGGGTCACTCCTGAACACAGACTTTGGTATCGTATCCCACTGTGCAATCAGCCCCACTCACAGGGCTGGCTGCCTGCGCTCTTCCCTCAACTCCCTACTAATCAGAGTCAAGTCAGAGCAGCTGGGTTTAGTAGTGTTGTGCTTATGCCAGGGATGTGGCATCTCAGAAGGGTCGCCTTTGAGGAGGGGGAATATTTAAAACCATATGGGAGGAAAATGCTGCTTGGGAGATTTTGGATACCTCGAGTTTCTAAATTGGTGCTTGGATATGAGGAGAGATTACTGCAGCAAGGCTTTCCCTTTCTTCCTAAAAGCTGCAACATTTTGCGGTACAATGCATTTTTTAAGTGGAGGAAGAGTGAAGGGGACGAAGCATTAACGATAAGGATTATGTTAAGTGAAGTGGACAGCTTTGGAGCCAAGCAGCATGACAAGATTGAGGTAGAAAAGCAGAGACTGATTTTTGATGTGGGATAATGTAACTTAAGACCATGACTATCACTCACAATTTTACACATCATAATGAATGCAAGCATGCGGCAAGAACAGTTTAGGAGCATCTGATACATGAAAGCATGAATATCATATTAGGCACTTTTAATTGCTGGATTTTTGGTGTCTCAGGATCTTTTAAAATCATTTCCATTGTTACTCTTCCCTAAAAAAGCTGTAAGGCTGCTCCTTAGCTCTACAGAATGCATTGGACATGGAAATGTAGAAACCAATTGAATTGTTTCTATACTTTATGCTAGTAAATGATTTATTTTGTATGATAGCAGCTTTTGTTATGCATCTTCCTAATTAAGCTACTTCAAGCACCCTTCTAAGTACAGCATATATTGGCCAAGATTCAAGATCTCAGCACAGAGAAGGGGTACCAGGGAGCCAATTACAGGTCTCAAACTCACAAACCCCATCTGCTCCAGCCTCAATTTCAATTACAGCATCTGAAGGGGCGGCTCCAAGTTGCCCCCAGTTGTTCTGTGGGCTCAGAGACTCTCAGTTATCTGGGGACTGACAAAATGGAGATTTCTACCCAGTATACACGTTGTGAGAGCTGAGTGTTTCCCAGTTGGGGCTGTATTCTGTCCGCATGATGCTCTGTTAGTGATTGGGATGAGTGGGAAGAAATCTCCCCAGACTTCCATGCTCACAATGAAGTAATTCCAAATGGTTTGAAAATTTAGTCACAGTGTTACAGAAGTTTCCTTAGGATATGTTTCTAAAGGAATTCTTTAATAAAAAGCAGAGAGAAAAAAAGGTGATAACTTCACTGAATTCAGATGGAGATCTTTGATGTGTTGGTATTCTTGGTGGATTTCTGTCAAAAGCATAAGTTCAGCTGTAACTATTTTTGCCAAAGAAGTGTTTGAGCTGCAGTGCTGGGGAGACAAAACCCAATGTTGGGACTGGGGGAGGATGAATTTTATTCTAAGTAGGTATCTGCAAATATCATATGAACTTAGAAAAAAAGAATCTTTTGTCCTTGCTTAAGTGAAATCAAGTACCTGGTAGGATGCCTTTTGTAGCTCATTTGCTGATACTTGAGACATTTCAACTCACCTGTGAAAGATTCTTGTGAAAAGAGGGGTTCGACTTGAGCAGCTCTGAAGGCAAGGTTGGTGATTTGAAATTGTAAAATTGCTAAAAGAAAATCTTCCTGCTGGAAGAGCCAAGGACAAACCTGGAGTTAAAGGGAATTGAGTCACGTTTTTTTTGTGAATTACACTCCCAAGCTACTTAAGAAGAAATTTTACACCTGTAAGGAAAAATCAGTCCTTGAGCTCGATAACTACCATGCCAGAGATAGCTGGTGAGTGCTTTTATTGTGAATGTGTTTATGTTTTTATGCCTTGTGGGGAGATTCAAAACTTTGATCTAGTTTAACAAAATAAAATCATAGCAGGAACACTTGTGGAAGGTGCAGGGAGGCCACTGGGTACCTTTGTCAGTGGTAGTGTCCCTGCTGGAGAGTGTCCCTGCAGAGTTTGCACAAAAAGCAGCTTTGGTAGCAGTGAGACTGCCAAACAAACATCTCTTTCTGATCTCCAGAAGGCTTCTTTTGGATGGGGCTCCCAAGTGTCTCTTGGTACAATTCCCCCGCAGAAACATCTAGGGTTCTGATTGAGTTTATTCTCTCTGACTACTGACAGATTATCATTGCCAGAGACACCTTGCACCTGAGCTTGGGAAAAAGGCACGCAGCAAAATGTTCTTTTTCTCTCTCTTTTTTTCTTTTTAATTTTTCAATGAAGTAAATGAAGGGTATTTACAGTAAAATACATCACCAGGAGAAGATGCTTTCAGTGCCATAGTGCCCAGTTCTCTACCATTAATATCCATAGGATGATACCCAAGACTAAAATACAAATGTCAGTGAAAAAGATCATGATAAAACCAGCTTTTTTTTTTTTCTTATTTCAAGTTGCAGAGTTACTGCTTTGCAAAAGCTGCTAGAAAGCTCCTGTAGCTTCATTCTCTTTTGGAGGAGGGTGTTATGTCTAAAAACGTTGTCACCTTCAGAACACTGTGAAAGTTGAGCAAGTTATTTTGATAAGGTAGGGCTAGAATTTGTAGGTAGAATCCCAATGGAAAAGCAACATTTTTCTTTATAGGGCCAATGCAGTAATCTCAGTGTCTCTAGGAATTTTGTGGATGGTGAGATTAGTGTTTTACTAAAGCATTTAACAGCAAGAAATGCTACTTTGTTAACTCTCTAATGCATTAATAATATTTAAGTTCCCTGAGTTTCATAGCCCCTTTCTTTACAAGTTTGTTTTACCCATGCCACCTTCTCTGCAGTCAGCTCTAGCTACCTTGAGGGATGGAGAAATGGGAAGGCTTTCTGAGGACAGTGATTGATTGGGGTGAGACTGGGGCTCCTGCAGGAAATGATGGCCACTGCCAGGCTTGTGCCTCAGAAAATGCTGCTAAACCACAGTGCAGTTTTCATAAATGAAGAGACTTTCTGGTTCAGGAGAGACGTTGCCTTGTGCTGGAAGAACCTGGTAGTGGTTCTCAGAGGAAGGGTTAATAAGAGAGTCATTTTGGTAGCCACCATAAAATTCAGCTTGTATTGATGGCTTTCTCACTTGGAAAGCACTTTTATTCTGTGGGGGAAATCACAATAGGTGAAAGTGGAAATAAGGGAGATTTCTTACCCATTCTCCTCTGCCTGACCCTAAGCCTCACAATTTGTGCGTTGTGGTCTTTTCTCTCCTTTGATCCATTAGCTGCCCCTGCCAACTCTGATAGCAGTGGATTAACTGCTTCTAGTTTAGGGTTTTTTCACAGGCTTTGCTTTAAAGTTTCATCTCCCACGTGGAGTTTTCCATCCCAGATCCCTCTCATTTATTTATTTATGCATAAAAGCTGCTTCTCAGCAAAAGCACAGACCTGGCTAGGAGGCACAGTGACGTGTCTGACATTTCTACTACCTGATAGCAGGATTGCTGGAGGGGTCAAGCCATCACAGCAGATGCAACACACTTCAACACAGGCCAGGAGATGCAGGGGAGAGCTCTGCTCAGGATTAGGTTTTATTTGCAGTCTCTGATTTACAGCGTTACCATCCAAGTCTCCTGCTGTGTCATGTCTTGCTTGCCTGTCTGCTTGTAACTGAGACCCAATGAGCATCATGTACTCACACAACCTTGGTAATTACCCCAGCTACCTTGGTTCCTACCTCTCAAGCCAAGGCTGCCAATCTCTTTCCTGTTATTGACCAGCCAGAATTGCCTTGTAAGTCCTCTTCGCTGAAGTTTACCTATTCTGCCCGGTCAATTTGCTAACAAGGCTCATTGCCTTTTCTGGGCCTTGGCAGGCTGGAGAAAGGTTTTTCAGAGCTTGGCTAAACTCAGAGGCTTTGGAACAGCTGCCAGTAGTCCCTGAGAGTTGCTATCAGTGACTTCACCTCTTCTGTGAGACTCTTGTACATACCCAAAATGGGGAGTTTTATCATTGAAAGAAGATGGGTGAGCACTCCTTCATCAGCCCTTAAACATCCTCATCCCCTTTCCTTCCCTTCTCACAAAACTGCACAGGTAGTGTGTGCCAAGGAAAATAATGAACCTGTATGTGTTTTACTGCTACTTTCTATCTGTGTATACTATGTCACATATATTGAAAGTAATGGGATTTATAACACTATTATGGTTCTCATAGTTGGTCATATCTATGGCTGATATTTTTTGTCTCCGAGTTCCCCTGTCATTTGCTGCACTCTGCTTTGATTTTTTTTAATGTATCAATCTCTAGGAGGCAGTGTTCTGTCACAATTAAAGTTATTAGATGGCACGCTACATAAAAAGAGGCTAAAGTGACTTGATAGTTATTTCCTTTATTTTTGTAGCTATAGACTGTAGCTGTAGTAGAGCATCATCCTTTCTGGCAGGCAGGCCAGAGCACACCTTATTAGTGTTTAGTATGAGAAAATCCTGGTATGCAGCACCAAAGGTTAGTTACAGATGTATTTCATGATAGCTCTAAAGCTCTCCTATTTTAACATTTGCTCTGAAGTAAAGCTACTGAACCATGTCTTTGGATTGCAGTACGTTAAAATGCAATGATAATTACCCTCATTATGAAAACATCTCATAGCTCTTGCAATACTTGCAATTCAAAAATGTATTAAGGGGGGAGTACACTGGGGACTCAATCCACAGAAGTGGAAGGTGAAGGCTAGGAAAGCAAAAGTACATTTATGGACAGGAGAGGTGGTGAAGAGACAATCTCCCTGACTGAATCCTACTGAAATCTCTGTCTCTGAGATAAGGTCTAATTCAGCATGAGGCTTCCTGTAGTCATCCCTGGAAACAGCACTTGGTGAGTCCCAGCAGTTGCCACTTGTCTTACACAGGTCTGGTACAGGATTGACAAATTAAATGAGTTTTGCGTAGGCACATGCTTACCTGGTGCTCCCTCACACGGAATTTCTGCTTTTAGGAGGTTTGAGGTGACAACATGAAAGGTGTTTTAACTGGAAGCAGAACTCATTAAAAGTTAGGTTTGTATCACCAGCCTGTCCATGTACACAGGGGAAAAAATAGTTCTTGTGCGTAATATGTAACCCACAGGATTTGGTTTGAAGAGCTGTATTAGCCTGGAGACAAAAGAGGGAAACCTTAATTAGAGATGAAACAAGCAGAGTTTCAACTACCCTGAACTTGGTGGGATGCAGAAGAGGCTTTGCAGGAGGAAAACTCGTTGATCTACCAAGTTTCCACAATTACCGCTGCCTAGAAAATTCGTTTTACTGAGTAAGAGAAGAAAAATGGGATATATCTCTCCCCATCCCAAGCAGTGGTAAGGTTTTCTACCATGTGCTTCTTAGCAGGGGGCAGCAGTTTGATGAAGATCAACATCTGATGCTTACAATTCAGAGGAAAACTTTGCTGATGCATGTATCTCTTACAGTTTGTTGCTTGTTCGTAGCCTCCAGGAGGCATATGAGCAGAAAACCAGTCAGTTGGGTAATCATTGTAATTAAAAGAGATGTAAACTTTCAAAGGAGCTGACACTTAGTCATTACACAAAGCTGTCATGCTTGACTGAGCTAACGTTAATTCCGATATCCCATTATATCTGGCTGATATCAGTTTAAAAGATAGCTGCTGTGTTTCTTTAGCAACTTGTGTCTGCGCTCATAAAAGTATTGATTGTAGTGCACATTTGACAGATGTGAGTTATATTCAAGACAAATTGTGCTGTAGGTGGTTTTTTTTTACTTAAACTGCTCGATGCTGCAGGGATTCCAGATATATCCTTCTGGATTTCACTGGTAAAGTCCCGTGGAATCTGCATGAGAGGTGCAAGATTGAGGAAATATCTTCTTTTGGGCTGTATTTTTAGTTTCTTAGCATAGATCTCTTTGATTTGGTACCTAGCTACAGACATGATGGAGAATGGGAGGAAAAGCAATTTTTCAGGCAACTTCACCATTTTCTTTGAGCCTTTACTGCGTGCTAACTTAGAGACCTCAGCCAAAGTAAAGTCTAATTGTTTCCAGCAGGCTTTGATGGAGGGGTTGAGCACTGAAGTTTTCTATTCTTTTGTAACTATCTACATATTCAAGAGTCACTTTATCTTGTCTTTCTTGCTGGCATCATATTGATTTCTCACTAGTGAATTTTATTTTTAAGAACCTGGTAGGTTTCTTTAGATACTAAAATCCCAGCTGGTAGAAGCTGCCACGGAGCTATGGAGAAGTTCTTGTCTGCAAGATATAAATTCCATGGAAGTGTTGAGTGGGGTGCTCACAGCAGACTTTGCTCTTACAGGGGGCTAGAGCACATGAAGTTTCCTTGCTCAGCCCTTAAATGATTTTTGTTTTCTTTTCCCAAGTATCCATCTTTTGCTATCTTCTAAGTTGGAGTAAACTTTTATTAGACAATACATTCTCCATTTCTGCATGCAGCTTTGAATCAGTCCTTGTGCACACACTAAAGCATGAGGAAAATCATAGAATAGTTAGGTTTGGACAGCACCTTAAGATCATCTAGTTGCAACCCCCCTGCCATGGGCAGGGACACCTCACACTAAACCATCTCACCCAAGGCTCTGTCCAGCCTGGTCTTGAACACCGCCAGGGATGGGGCATTTACCACTTCTTTGTGCAACCTGTTCCAGTGCTTCATCACCCTCACAGTAAAGAGCTTCTTCCTTATATCTAACCTCAACTTGCCCTGTTTAAGTTTGAACCCATTAGCCCTTGTCCTATCACTACAATCCCTGATGAAGAGTCCCTTTCCAGAATCCTTGTAGGCCTACTTTGGCAACTGTCCTAAGATAAGAAAACATTAAAAAAAAAAAAAAATCTTTTTTTCCTTAAAAAGAATGTAAAATCCAGTAACTTGAAACCCCCAATAAGCCTATCTACTTCTATCTCTGTCTTTAAAATCATGTGCTAGCTTACTGCATTACAGGAAAAAAAATTGCGACCAGGCCCACCAACTCGCATAAGATGTGAATAGCAAAATGAAGTAGCAAAATAATTATTCATAGATTTATTTCTCTGTTTGTCAAAAAAACCCACCCAAATTGTGACTCTTAGGGCTTTCACAGAGACAGGCATGTTGGCATTATGAAAAAAAGAAAAGCCGAAGTTCAGCTCTATCGAAAGATTCAGAAGCTGTCGTCAGATCAACGTATGCCTTACAGTGTTGCTTATGAAAATTGTTTCTCAGCTAATATGCTCAAGGACAAGATATAGTTTGATTTGGCTCTTCCAGGAGTTATTCCTGATTGCTTTGGAAAGCAGTATTTTAAAAATGGGTTGAGGGAGGGTGGTATGGGTTCTTATTTATAAAGCTTTGTGAATCACAACGTCAATCAGCCGCGAGGATGGAGACTCTCTCACTTTCTTTAGAATATAAATTTCAAAGCTTCTTGTTTATGCCTAATTGAGAATTGTTTTAATGAGTTTATGAAAATCAGTCTGCCTTCCAAAATATTTCAGGAGTTGTTTTTGTTTGGGTTAATGCTTTCTTCTGTTTGTTGGTTTCTACACTGTAATATAGAGGGATTTTGGACTTTTTATTTTCCCCCTTTTTTTGTTAATCTTTGCATTTAATTCATATGCAGATAAACCCTTAACACTGTGTAAATAGATTAGCTAGCAAATCTTACCAAATCCTGGGTAGAAAGATGCTGGAGACAACAATCTACTAGTTCAGTGTTCCTGTACTGGGGCATTGTGGAGACCAGCAATTTACCTCTTCTCCCCCCTACCCCAAGCTGATTGACAGAGAAAATGAAAATGGTAAATAAATGTTCGTGCTAGTTTATTTAAAGAGGTGCATGGGCTTTTGGCGTGCATCCCACAGGTTATTTAATAAGATTTGTGCACAAAGCTCCTGCACAGTGCTTACCCCCTGATGGGCAAATATGCATGCTACATGCCTACTTTTAAATGCAGGAGCCTAAGAGCCTTATACCTATTTCTCTATTCAGTCAGCAGTGCCATTAGCGCTATGGAAGAAGGGGCTCTTACATTTTGAAAAGCCGCAGTCTCCCTCCCCAGCCCTACCTTGGCAGCAGTAGCTCCAACGGATCATATGTAAAGAGTTACTGATGGAAAAGTATCTGCTTTAAAACTTCTCAGGAAAGTGCATACAGAGATGCTTTTGCACAGGAGACCTTACCAAGACTGCTAAAGTAACAGGCAACCACTGAAGGCCAGAGTTTTGTTTTGATCTGAAGGTAAGAAGGCAAATTCAGGATGTGCTGGGAGTTGACTTAATTCAGGAAGCTAGATACTAAAAGAGTCAGGGTCCCAGCTGACATGTGCTTAGCTCAGAAAGGGAAGAGATCCTGTGAATGTCAGATGTTTACGGCATAACCTTGTGGATGAAACTAAACCAAGGTCAGTATTTGAGCACACCCGTAAATGGCTATTGATAGTGGAAGAACTGTTTTCAGGGGCAATGGCAAACATTTTCATCACAGAATAATTTGGGTTGGAAGGGACCTTAAAGCTCCTCCAGTTCCAACCCCCTGCCACAGGCAGGGACACCTTCCACTAGACCAGGTTGCTCCCAACCCTGTCCAACCTGGTCTTGAGCACTGCCAGTGGTGGATCAGCCACAGCTTCTCTGGAAACCCTGTGCCAGTGCCTCACCACCTTCATAGTGAAGAATTTTTTTCCCAATATCTAATCTAAATCTCCCCTCTGTCAGCTTAAAGGACCTTAAGTGCTTCTGACAGTCTTTTTGCTTGGTTTGCTCCCATAGCTGACAGTTTGGCTGTTCTGGCTCAAAGGACGTAATGCGGAATGTGTCTCATAACTGGAATGTCTGAAAGATACATCCAGGGTATGCAGGTGAACATCAGCACAGGGAATCAGAAACAGTGGGTCCAGTACAGCAATCCTGTTAACCAGTTAAGAGACTGGTGGACTGTTAATTTGGCTGGGAAGCCAAATTTGCAGAGCTATCATTTATAATGTGAAATGCAGAAATCGCAAGCAGGTTAAAGGAAACAGCAGAAGAAAATTTCTCTTCTCTTTCTCTTCTGTCAGTATGTAGCCTATAGTGGCACAAATCATCATTGATTTTTTCTGTCTCTAAACTGAAGTGGATTTAATCTGCCTTTTGCTAAGATGTAGAAGTTCCAAAGTACTCAAGGATGTAAATTAGCATGGAAAACGTGTCTATGAGAAAATGAAACCCATGTATTTTATGCCTCTACTTCCTATAGGTACATGAAACTGGATTTATTTCACTTAGAAAAACTTTGAAACGTGTGCTCTGTTCTGGCAGTCTTACATATAAAGCGCATCCATGGAAGCCACCAGGCTTTCCCCAGCACAAGCTACCCAGGAGTCTTAAGCCTATGGTGCTATTGGTTAAAGAAAAAGCTTTGCATCCAGCTCAACACTGATGAGAGTTACTGAAAAAGTTTGCAATTTGGCAAGGCATTTTTTAATAGTGACTTCTCCAATGGAAGCTTCACCTTACTGGTTTAAAAGGGCATTTATGCTCCTGATCCCGGTGCTTTTATTGTCTGGGGAGAGTATGCAGATACAAGCAACTGTAAAAAATGTGAACTTAAAGATGTGGGAATCTTTCACTTAGTGTCCTGTGCAATGATACCAGGCTGATAGTTGTAATTGTTTATCACTCTTTAACATGATCGATACGGTAGCTAACCATAGTGCTCTCTTTCAATACCATTGATTGTAACAGCTCTGACTGACAATCACTTTGTACATTACAGCTGTAGCAACACATTAACATGACTTCTGAATTGCTGAGGAGATTTAGACTCAAAGGATTCTATTCTTCACTGATTTACAGCCCTTACAGTATTCCTGAGGCTATGTGGAATGTAAATCAATGGAGAAGTTGGCCTAGGTGATGAGCTATTCTATTAGAGTAATATTTCCATCTTGGTGTATTTACAGCATACTGCACTCAGCTCCTCTGGCACTACCTCTGAAGTGAACTAGGGGTGCAATATTTGCATTGAAAATTAAAACCCACTATTTGTTCTTTGAACACATTCACTAACAAAGTCATTACTCATCTTTTTCATAGTAACTGGGTTAGCACAAGTGCACAAACATTAGAAATCCACTCTTGGCAAACTCCCTTTCATCTGATACTAGTTTACTAGTATCAGTTCACCAGAACTGGTTCACTAGTTCACATGTACCTGTGAACCTTCTTGTCCAGATTGCTGTCCTGAGTATTAATAGTAGTAATTAATTACCTATCAAGATGAAGTTACCATTATGCTCTCTCTCAAGCCCTGACCATTAACTGAGCTGAATGAATTGATGGTAGTGCCTCCATTGTTTATCAACTGTTATATTTCTCCTCATCCTATGGATGATGCTTGTCTGGATTATTGGGGGGTCTACTAAATAAACTATTAACACTTGAAGTTATTGAAAGAAGACCTTGAAGCACTTCTAAATAATACCTGTGGAAGTCAGTCAAGGATAAAAGGGACTATCAGAGTTTAGAAAAAAATGCTCCCCTCTTGCCCTATCCAGTACAATTGGTTTCTGTGCACTGGACTAATCATAGAATCATAGAATAGTTAGGGTTGGAAAGGACCTTAATATCATCAAGTTCCAATCAGAATAACGTTGTGATGCCACTAGCTGACAGGCTGGTTGTAAAAGAGGTTTGTGCATCATGGCACTGCCACGGCCTTGGTTCGTACAGCCTACATACTGCTCCCCTTGGTATAATGCTGTTCTTCACCACATGCCAATATAGTTTCAACAGGTCTGCAGGTTTGTCACTGCAAGATGTTATGCTACGTCCCCTCCCTTAGTGCTGTGAGATGCAGGTCTTGCACCACACGCTGGTGTTAGAAGCTGTAGTAGGGGGAAAATGCCTTCCACTAGACTGATAATAGAACAAGAAATGAAAAGTGAATTTTCAACATGGATGTTGATGTAATCATGATTTCTTTCTACTGTTCGCCTTTTCAAAGCTGGTCCAAGTCAAAGTTAGAGCTGTGGTACTCAGTGGCCCAGAGCATGAAAAAGCAACTGTCCTGTATAAAATAACTTTGGTTTCTTTTTCTTTGTTCTTCATACCTCCTCAAATAGCTAATCACAGGCACAGAGACAAAATCTGCCTGTGGCTGCATCTATAGACTCCCACTGAGTTGTAGTAAGAGATTATACAGTGGGACTTCAGGCTAGAGGTTCTGCCTTACCTTTATTTTTCATTCTGCTGAAAAACAAAGCAAGGGACAAGTCAGCGCTCAGAATTGGAAATTAAAGACTCCAAATGAATTATTTCTGTGTGCCTACAACTTGAAAACAGGTTGTTTTCCTACTTCTTCTTGTTGGTGTCTCACATGCCGATTGCCTTATAAACAAGCTGACGCAATCTCTGCTGCTTGAACTGAGCAAATTAGGATAATGCTGCATGTGTGCTACTTGAAGGACATGTTTCAGTTCAGAGTTCCTTCAACATCTTGAATCAGTGAAAGGTTAATGAAACTGCGTTATATTTGGTGCTTGTGATGGTGTTTCTGACCTTTTGTGCTCTCTTTCCCTTCCTGGATAAGGCACCGGCATTTTGGCCTGACCTGCCATGCATGTAAATCACTATAAGTGGTGAAATGACTTTTTCTTGATTTGACAGAGAGCACTAAGCATTGTGCTTTTGTTCCCTACACTACTGAAAATGAGTTGGCTAACTATTCATACTGTGAGAGCTATTGTATCACGCTGTTAGAACCTAAGGAGCTTTTTATTGGACTTTCATGCTAAATAACTTTAAAGGTGCCACCTGGTGGTTTTATATAAATTATAAATGTTTTAAAAATACATCAGAAAAAATACTTTAATAGCACAGCTTTGCACTGCGGAGTCTCACACTACGTAAACTTTCAATTATGGCTATTTATCCCTTCCCCCACCAATGACAGTCTGTTTCACAGGATTCAATTATAGCTATTTATTCAGCTCTAATAAAAGATTTCTTTAGATATTTGGTCTTGGAATATTCATTTTTATATCGTAGGTTTGGTAGGAAACACCCACAAATACAATCTTTGCTGCCATCCCCCAGATAGTGGTTGTTTGTGAAACTTGGCATAAAGACCATCATAAAATAAAGTCACTGCCATTTCAGAGAGGAACATGGAGTTTTCCATGAGTTTGATTTCACTCAGTTTTACTGGGAGCTGTGAAACTAGTAGCTCTGGTACTCAGAACTGCGTGAATGTCAGGAGTTCAGACCTGAAGCAGATCTGGAAGGTCAAGCCACAGGCGATGTGCAGTTTCCCCATTGAAACAGATATCTGATGTCTAATGCATCTGCTGAAGGTTCCCCTGTAAGTTACTAGGGTGTAGTAACAAAATACCTGATCAACTGAACCCCTGCAATTGTCTACAGTCTTTGTGGTGAGCGCAAGATAACACAGCTTCTTCTAAAAGCCATTTCCCTGAGAAGCTTCGTCACCTTGCACTCGCCACAGGCAAAGAGCATGCGTCTTCATGGTTAGTGCACCTCTGCTAGCCTGGTGTAACTTGTTAAGCTGCAGTAACTTGACTGTAAGTCTAAAATGCAAGACACTGGTGCTCCTCAGTGACAAAAGAAATGTCCCAGGGCCATGGAGTGTTTCCTGTTTCCCTTTTATGTGGGGGATTTGTTATTCTTTTGCTAAGGATTATTTCAGAACTGTCTCTGATAATTCCTAAGACAAGAGAAGCTGAAAACCTTGCTGCTCCAGGCAAAGGAGGTGAGCAAGCCCTTTGTCACATGTGGCTCTGCATGTGGATGAAGGCAAAATTGCTTTTCGCTTCACCACAGGCACAAGGAAGGGTTTTATATGGAAGTTTCTGTATTGAGCTGTGCTGCCCTGGAGTGAATATTCGTGATGGCACTTCTGAAGATGGCAGAGAAAACCAGGTTTGACAAAATGCACTTGTGCTTGCAGGTGACATGTAACAGGCTGTGCTGTTAAGGGTAGCACAAGGATGATATTCTCCTGTGAGAGGGGCTACATGTTCAGTGTCTTCCCTCCTAAACAGGACAGAAGTGTTGCCTACAGGGCAAAAGTTACTTGCCTTTTAAAGCAATCTTTCTTCCTCTGTTTTTATGCTTTCCTTATTAACACTGACTTCAGGATAATTCCTTATAAAGAATATAAGCTCTTTCATACAAAAGTCTTCTTGTGTGCTGCTGTTGGGTATATTCAACTGCAGTTAGCAGAGGAACATCAGCAGGGAAAGAGGATACTTCAATCCATCCTTTCCAATGTGATCCACAGCCTCCCAGTAGAATTTGGCTGATGGTGAAGCTGGATCATTTCTATAGTGCTGAGTTTGGTGATGAGGCCAGTGGTGGCTGGTGATAAAACTGAAAGGCAGAGAAAGGCTTTCTCCCAAACATTTGTGTATCAATGGCCTAGTTGGTCTTGTGAATTCAGTGATAAAGTATATTTGCAAGGTAGTTGGGCATTTGTTTCCAAATAAGGGTTTTTCCTAAAATAGGCAGTTATTTTCTGTATCCTTCTGTACTCTCGACCATCAGCTGTTCTTGGGCTTACAATACACTGCAGAACAAAGTATTATTCTTGATGGCCTTGAAACTCCTTCCTGGAGTGAGCTAATATCTGCAAGTGATTCACTGTAACTGTTGACAGGGGAAAACTGTTTCACAGACTAGTACAGCAAAAAATAATTAAAAAAGCAACCACTGAACTTGCAAATGTAACAGTCCTGGAAATACTGTTTGTCTTTGCCTTCCTATTTATTCATACAGTTGCAAATGCCAAAATGTCTTTTTATCTGCCCTTTCTCAAGGGCAGTTCCCTGGTGTCACAGTAATTGAAAATTAAGAATTTACAGTATCGTAATTAAATTCTACCCTTTGAACTCTTGTAGACTGTAGCTGCATATTAAGAACATCCCACTCAGATCATGAGTGGCAAGAAGTATCTTGAACACCAACTGCTGCAAGATAACATAACAAGCTCTGACAGTTCCCTAATTACCAGACTACCCACTAGTTAAAGACTCTTTAATACTGTAGCAATTCTCTTCTTTGCGTGTAAGTCAAAAGGTATAACTAATTTGTCCTTTAATTGATAGCTATATTGCTGTTTAAATAAAGGCCACATACTCCTCCAATATGCTTAAGCATTAATTTGTCACCTATGAGCTGAACTTGGAAAATGATTGGAATGACTATAAAGACTTCTTGCATTGTTTTGGGGGTCTTTCTTTATCACTTTCACCAGGAAACGTTTACCTCCAATTGGTTTGTTAGTCAAGTTAGTGATCAGCAAATCATGTAAAATGATCCGAAGCAAAGCTGAAATTCAGATACTTCCGTACGCATAAAAGATTCCCACTGTGCCATATCCCACTGCTTATGGCTAAGGTGTGAAATTATAAATAATTTACCTTAAAACAAAGGTTAAAAAGCAACGATGTGGGCAGGTGTATCACCTGAACAACAGCAGAGGGAATGGAAGCAGAGGTCCTGCCTGCAGTAGAAGACCCCATTTCTAGTCTACAAGAAGCTTGCTCCCCACATTGAGTGGGTGATGGCATTGCTGTGCTCAGCTACCCCAAACCCCACTGAAACTGGGTTGCTGACCAGTACGCGTTGCCTTCTCTCTGCTTTTCCTGTTGGTGGCTGTAATTTAGGAAAAAAAGAGGTTCTGGTGGCTTGCCGGTGTGGAAAGAAGAGTGGGAAGGTGACAGGGAAACTGCTGTAGCTAGCTTTTCAGCACAGATACAGAAAGTGAATTCTGGAGGGGTCTGGAGGTGGGGGAAGGTAAAACCAGGGTGTCCTGCTCTTAGGAGTTTAGCTATTTCCAGAACAGATGAGGACATTTGGAAGATGTGACCAGGACTGCTGTGCAGCCTCTCTGAAGGAAGCAGCTTGCAGAGATCAATACATGTGTCTGCATGAAAAGCTGCTGGAGGAATGCACATCTCTCCCAGGGCTATTAATGAATGTGCTGTGAGTTTCTGAACAACTTCTTCCTTTGTGTTCTTCGTCACTTTGTGATCGTGTCGTGATTGAAGTCTTCCCTTAACTTGCAGCCAGAGGAGTGGGAGACCACTAATGAGGCCAGTTTTTGGGACATTCCTCATGCTGTGTAAATACCCCTCAAAAGAACATAATATAGGCAAAGATAGTAAATGCTGCTTTCATTTCTGCTTTTCTCTTTTGTTCAATACCTGGCATGAATTTAATAGAAATGCTGCCTTCAGTGCATATAAATAGAAAGTTATGTTTTGATGATGATGACTAAGATGGTAAGAGTATAGTGTAGGTACATTATTTAGGTAGCTAAAGATGCAGGCAAGTGCTTCCAAGAGCATCACTGTGTGCCTCACTCCCATCAAGGCTCCAGCAAAGGCAGAGGTTCAAATGAACTCACATGTGCTGGGTGTACCTTAGCTTTCCACTCCATCCTTTTCCTCTGCCTTTCATGATAGAGAAAACAAACTCAATTGTTTATATGGATCTTCTTCTTTCAACCATACCGTATCCTTTGCATGTATTCTTTTAATGTATCACAGCTGAATTCAAACTCCTTGCATTCAGTCAGTGAATGGCACAACAGATCTATGCTCTTACAGTACACATAGAGATTTGAGTTCTCTGAAGCACAAAAAAGGACTCAAAATGTTTTTCAAAAAGATTTCTTTTCATGCTTCAGTTTCTCAAAATGGCAAGGCAGAATGTTATCGGTCTAGCTAAGGAAAGCCTCCCAGAGTGGAAAAAACCCAGAACAAGAAGATGGTGGTCTGTGTATAGGTTATTCAAAAGAATCATTAGTTAAAACTTTTAATTATTTTGGCAATCATTATATTTCTGGGCTATGCTTTTAATTCAGCTCAGAGTCTGAGCCGACTGCAACTCGGGACTGCAGCAGTGGGGAAAAATGTAATTGGTAAGAGGAGCAACTGATGAGACCAAAAAAACCCAAGAATTGTGGCTGTATGTAACATCTGTCATTAAAATATTTTTAACAAGCTGCATTGCTAGTAAGCAGTACTTTTGTATGCTCATTTTTCCACTGGAAAGAGATAGAAATTATAAGCACAATATAACGGGAGAAGAATGGCTGGCAATCATTTGAGATTTTGGTAAATATTCACTCTTGCCAAACAGCATAAAGTCCCTCAGATTCATTCATGAGTGAGTCAAAAGCTAAAATATAGACCTGACGTAGGTGACACTGTGAAGATGAAGAGTGGGTGCTCACTCAAGTAACAGACTCGCATACGCATTTTCTGAGATGGGTATAGTAGAGGAAATAGAAGAATAAACTGCAAGACAAGTGATGCACAATACAATTGCTCACCACCTGCTGACTGATGCCCAGCCTGTCCCCAGACAGCAATTGGCGGCTCCTAGTAAACTCCCCCAGGTTTCTATACTGCGCATGATGTTCTATGCTATGCAATATCCCTTTGACTAGTTTGGGTCATGTTTTCTGTCTCCTCTCCCTTCCGGCTTCTTGTGTCTCTCCTTACTGGGAGAGCATGGGACACTGAAAAGTCATTCATTTAAGGTAAGTACTACTTAGCAACAGCTATAACATCAGTGTATTATCCATGTTATTGTAATCCTAAAGCCAAAACACAGCACTGCATCAGCTACTAGGCAGAAAATTAACTCTATCCCAGCTGAAACCAGGACATACGCATGGGATCAGTCCACTGGGCTTGTTACAGAATATTTAATGAAAGTCATCCTTGCATCTTCCAAAAGAGGAAATATTTCTATACAGTCTGCAGCAGAAAGCTTATATTCTTGTGGGTTTCCCACTACTACTGTGTTTTCTTTGGAACTTTGAGAAGTCCTTTTCCTTCTGCGTGCCACTGTGGGTCATGTGAAATTCCTTATGTGAAAGATATGTTGTCTTAATGCCTTTGTATGGTGACAAATTGGTCCATCAAAATAGCTCTTGTTGGAACAAAACCAGTAGAACCAGATGGAAGAAAGGGAGTGAGGAGATACCACTGCTTTAATGAAAAACCCAGTCCTCTCTGCTTTTCTGGATTCAACAACCTAGCTTTTTGTATCAACTGCTGAAATGTGCGGAAATTGTGTAAAAGGGATCTCTAGGCAGAAATCTATTTTTTGTTCCTCTTCTCCTTTGTATTAAGTGAGCTGTTTTGTAATGTTACTTTTTATAGCCTATAATCATGGTAATTATGTTTTGTTGAATCTTTCACAGTAGTCTAACATTTAGTAACATTTATCTCACTGTGCTGAGACTTGAAATCTTCCCTGCCATTAGGTGCTAATACTGTTATATTATTGTGGCAATATGGCAGCTAAACCTAAGTACAGTTGTTACTTGTTACCGTTGTTACCTTTGGCAAATTACTTCTGGTTATGAGTAACTGAAATCAGAAGGTCAGTGTTAAGCAAACCGTGAAGAAGATATGAGCAATAGATACATTTAAATATCCACACAAAGGACATAATTGTTGGGATTGCTAATGCATTGGTCAGCATCCAGCAGTCAACAAGGCTTGCTTCCAGCATTATGCTCATTGCAATGATTATTTCTTGTTGAAGATCCCCTCGTGTGCTTTTTCAACAGAATGCACATGTGTCCAAAGCTAACTCAACCAGATAAATTCTCCTAAATGCTAATATTAGTACAGTCCTGCCAGCTTATTTCTATAAACGCTGGACTAGATAGCTCTCTAGTATCACCAGATCAACATAAAGAGGTATCTTAAAGAAATTTTGAGAATTAATGGTTTAGTTTCTGTAATGTACTCTGGGAGAGAGAAATGCATAACCCTTTCTCTCCCTATCATCTGCTAACAAGCTCTCCCACTTCCTGACTGGTATTGCACTGTGAGCTGTAAACAATCACCATTAAGCTCAATTGAAGCACTTGAAGACAACAGCAGAACTTACACCAACTGTTTGTTTCTCATTATGTTCCTCCAGCCTGGCCTGCTGTCATCCTTGCAAGGCAAGATCCTTAGCTGGCAAAAATCAGCTGAGTAAATCTGTGTCAGGAAGTACCCCATAATAAATATACCTTTATAAAATATCTGTCAGGTTGTCAGGTGCTTCAGAAGTCATAGATCCTGGATTGTCAGCGGGAGAGGAATTATCCACCCCAGATCATGTTTGCTGCACATAGCTCAGTAAGTTACAGCATGAACCTTAATGTTAGCATCAAGCTGGAATAAGATTGATCAAATGACTGATATTTAAAGAAAAGCACTGCTGCTGCTTCTTTTTCTCTTCCTTGTACAACCTTTTCTCAGATGCTCATTACCTAGGAAATGTAGTCACTATGGTCTCTGCCCTAAGGCAAATCCTGTGATACACCCTGAGCACTTAACAGAGAGCTATTGCTTCAGCAGGAGAGCTAAGTGAGAGATAATACTTCTGCCTTAAATAGGATGACACAGCAGTGGTTCACAACAGTATCATTCTGAGCTCTTGTGCGGTTTGTGTGGCAGAAATTAAAGCCTTTTGGAGTCATATATCTGCATTTCTACATGGACCCAACAAGTCCATGGTGCACGTAGAAGGGCTAACTAGGGGCCTTGCAGAGTAGGGCTGACTTGTACTCATAGCAGCACAAAAACTCACATAGGGCTGACTTGACATCTTGTGTAATTTTAAATTATATTTAAACTACTGTAAGAGAAATGGGTTTCAATGAAAGAAGGTTGCCATGGGTGGCATACTCTGTGTCATGAGTGTTTAAGAGTGAAGAACAGAGAGGGGTGTCTCATCACCTTTTGCAGCTCCTTCCAGGCATGGGTTGGGATCTTTTCACCAGGAAGTTCCTCCTTCTCCAAGTTCTCTTGAACTTGTCATCGTTTTTGTCTGGAGGTGCCACCACTTCTCCCTGTAGATTTTGGTTTTGACTCAGTGAGGAGGGGGAAAGTGAACTTCATGTTCCCTGAAGCGACTGTGGGGAGCAGGGGAATTGGCGACATGCTGGCAGCAAGATGATCTTTGCAGTAGAGCTCTGAGAAAACACAGCAGAATGAGTCCTGAGATGCAGTCTAACCATGGTAGATGTTTTTTGGTTTGGGTTTTTTTTTTGTGTGTGTGTGTGTTTTGGTTTTCTTTTCATTTCCTTTGTTTTGTAAGGACATTGTTCAGGTACCTTGTTGATGCTGCTTCCAAAAGAGCCTCATAGTGCCATGTGAAATACAGCTCTCTTTCCCATAGAATAGTTGGCTTGGCTTGAAATCTCATGGTGCCATGTCTCCACATTTCCAAAAAGAACAGTGTGTGCAGCATCTGATTGCAGAGCTTTGTGCTGCAACAAACCCATAGTATAAGAAAAGTCATTATTGATTTATAGTGCTATTGGAGTTTCTTTGCCCTCCCACTACTCTGCATCAGTGCTTCTGACAAGGAATCGGCTCTCAGGTCCTGGAGTAGGAATGAGCAAGACAAATCTAATACAGGATTTGAACATCAGTGTAAGGCTAGGGCAAAATTCAGGTTCCTGTGTCTGAAATTGTCACTCTGAAAGCCTGTCAAGCTACTCACTTCTGGGGATACCTGAATGCTTTGGTTTTAACAGCATACCTCAAGTGACCAGATAAAATGTGCCAGTACATTTGGAATCAGGGTCTGGGATCCAAGGCTTTTATCTTTCAAGAGTTAGTTATCAGCTTTCTTGTTCTTTCCACTACTCAGCAGCATCGAGTTGCTCTGCCTGTCACTTAATGACCAGGGTGCTCATCAGAGGTGGATGATGAGGGCATCTGTGCCTCTGCTTTGCTGGTTGAATACTTCAGCTACAAAACTTCTGTGAAAAAAAAAAAATAGGAAAGCTCCAACATCATCAATTGCATTTTAAAAGCTAAAGGACAGATTGAAGCCCATGTTTTGATGGAAAGGCTATGTGTACTTCTGTTCAGAGAGGGTCCTTAGTGAGACCTCCCCAGAGAAATGGCATTTGGTGAGTGGGAGTTAAGTCCAACATCTGACCCGCATCTGCTGATGGCTAGCTAGACAAGAGTGCTGATTTCAGATGTTTTTTGCTGTGAATTCCAAGCATGGGATGTTCCATACTTCTTTGGAGGCACTCTGTAAGTGTAGGAGGTGTAGCACCAAAGTACTTTGCTAGATCAGCTCAGAAAATTCAAATATTCTTCATGCATTTTATTTGTCAAAAAAATTCTTCCTAATTTCATGCTTTCTAACTGTGCTTTTTGAAACATCTGAGAAACATTAACTGCCTGTGTATCAGTGAAGGACAAATGCAAGTTGAGCATCAGCCATAATTATTTGCTTGTTTTGCCTGAAATGCCATTTTCAGCCAGTTTTGCGCGTTTTACAAATGTCTTCCATGCCAAATCACCCATGGAACATACAAATCATCTCAATTGTTAAATTCATTAACCTAACAAACTGTGGACTAAAAGCCACATTTAAAGCATGCATCCTAAATAGTAGTCTCATTATGTGGAATCAGATTGGTCCCTAATCAAATTTGACTTGGAGCTTGGAGCAAAAGGTAATGGAGTATGACCCCTAATGTAAAACAAGGATAGGTGAAGTAAGTATCTAGCACCACGCTACCTCCATTTTGTGCTGTTCCAACTAATTCCATCCTTCCTGAGCATTTTCCTCATTTTGCAAACCTATTTGTACTTGTTTAGCTCCTTACTTCAGCTGCTCACACACAGGACATCTGCTAAGATACTTACAGATATTCTTCCCAGCAGCTTGATGGTTTTGCACATTCATGTCACTGACGCAACTTTAGTAGCATGGGCCAATAATAATTATCAAGTCTATTATTGTTCTGCCAACAGACCAAGCACTGGTGGGACACCGTGTTTTGAGACACAGTATGGACAGAACAGGAGAAAGTCTCTGCTTCAAAAAGTTTGCTGTATAAATAGAAAAGGCATGATGGGGTAGAACATGCAAAGGGAATAAGGGGAAAAAAAACCTAAATGGAGACAAACATCACAGTCAATTATTTCCATCCCAGAGAACCATAGACCAGGAGAGAGACTCACAATAGAGAGAATGGGCTGAGAAAGACTGACCATAGCCGTATTATGAATTTCGATAGTGCATTTTCTCCGGGGATTTCCAAGCATGTCTTACAGATGTTCCTTACAGCACCCTTTGAAACTGTCCCATTTCAGGCACTGCCATAGGTAGTTACTTCATTTCAGACTACCCGTTGTCTAACTAAAGCTGTAGCTTTAGTTCATGCAAGGAATTAATGCCATATTCTACAGTTGGTTTAGCTCTTTAGTTGCATGTCAGTAGTAAGGAGGAAGAATGGACTGCATCTACAAAGAAAAAAGCAAGAATATTTAATAAATCTTTAAAGCCCCGAACTTCTTATATTCAGAAGCCCTAAAGAAGGACTGTCAGATCTTTGGAAAGCAAGAGACAAATACTTCCGAAAGTATGGTCAAGGACATGAGTCAAGGTTGCCGCAAAGCAATTTAACAGATAAGAGTGTGTGCAATAGTGCTGAGGTCATTGTAAACCTGTTTGTGTGCTCTCACCAGGCTGATTTGTGATAAGAGTTTTAGATACCTCATAATTGTTGATGTTCATTTGCAGCATTTAATGCTCTTTTGAGGTTCTATGCATAGTCTTGCATTAGTTTAATGTACAGTTCCTTATTCTACCTGCTCATTGTAGTCAACTGACAGTGTAAATGTCTCTTTGAATTTGCAATTGCTCATTTTATTTCTCTATTCTTTTTCTATTTTTTTTTTTTTTGTTATTTCATATAACATTGATGATTTCAGTATATTAACAAATGCTTCCAAAACCTCTTTGTTCTGGAGGGAGCTTGCATTATTTAATCCAATCTGCTGTTGCAACACAAGGTAATAGCTGTGTTGTGTGAGTCTAAAACCAATATCAGTGTGATGTTTGGTGGGTTTGGGTGTGCCGCAGCCACCACAAAGCCATCATTAGTAATTTGTGGGCAGACAGCAGTCTTTGCTAATGAAAAGGTAAGGACTGAGTTAGTACAAATTACAATGGTTTGTAATTGATTAGAAATGACTTGCACCTAAAGCTAAGACCACTTTTTAGCTCCAGAATTAAAAAGGTCATCCATTTGCTTTTCTTCTTTGCAGATAATTTCATTTCTTAAGTCTTCTCAAGAAAATTGGAGGTTAAAAAAGGCTTTTCAGACCAAACTCTTCAGACAGATCCAGCAAATGATTGGAATAGCTGGCTTGCCTATGATTCTCCATTATAAGCTACAAAAGATTTAGAGTTTTAACTTTTTGGTCCTTTTAAGTAAATGGGAGGTTTGATTTTTTACTTCAATAAGGTCTGTCTTTCTCCTTCTGGAAGAAAATGTGGTTATATAATTTGAACTATATCAGAGCCTTTCTACTTGCTAAAATAAAAGAATCTGCTTCTGCCAGTTTAGCAAAAGTAGTCTTTGCAGTGGTGGCTTCTGGAGTGCTGTTTGGTGTCAGCATCTGGGCAAGAATTTGGCCCCAGTAAATTGCTTCAAATTGAAAACTAGAGCATGAGTATGGAAAAATGGTCGGGATAGGAAATAGTAAAAAAAAAAAAACAAACAGGCCAAGCATACCTCAGTAGCTACTACTCTGCAGTTGATACCACAGCTCCTGAGCAAAATCCATGTATATCTGGTTTACTTCATGTAACTGCTAGGACAAAACTCAGTGGCTCTCATATTCCAAACCCTTGTGCCATTAGCCTTAGAAATTCGCCATCCAAGTCCTTACCCAGTGGACAAGTTGCTGTTTAAATGCACAGAAATCCATGGGAATTAGTTGCATGTGTTGCAAAGGAGAACACACAGCTTCAAATCCCAGAATCAAGGCCTGGAGGATGTTAGAGCAGGAGTGCTAATGGGATTTCGTGACAAATACTTGGGCTTCAGCATATGCACAAAGCATAAGAACTGTCCCATGCCTGCAGGCAGACATGGATTAAGGAATATGTTGTCAAATAAGAGAAGATGCATTTTGATTTCCTTCTGAGCAGATCTTGAAAAGTTGAAGTGTGGTAAGGAAAGGCTCCTCTTCCTTTGCTCTCCTTTTCTGAGGTGTGAAGAGGGTTTTTTACTGCATTCTTTGATAACTAAGCTGATGCTAGTTTTATATCTCGGGCACTACTGGACAACTAATAAATTAGTTGAAAAATAGGAGCTGGATGAGGAGGAAAGAATTTGGGTCAAATCTTATAAATAGCTCCTGACAAAAAATAAAGGAACGAGAGAGAGCTCAAAACCATTTCACGGGAAATGCCAGAATGTTTCCTTTCAGTGCTTTAATGATCCGACTTCTTCGCTTTTTGCTTCGAATCAGCATTTTTTAGGTTTTTTTTAAACAGAAAAAAAGGCTCTACATGCTAAAAAAGGAAACAACCCTTTGTTCAGGAGTGAAATAAACAAAAACCATAATAAAATACTTTAGGTTAAATGAAGCATTTCAGATTGTGCCTATGCTAAATGCGGAGGTTTTGTTGTTGAAAAAGCATTTACTTTTTGGCCTAAACCAATTCCCTTCTCAATCTTGGAATTGTGGGAGACTGAAGAAGCTATTTTTCTCCCTCTTTCTCCCTGTTCCAGTGTCCTTGAAGCATTACATCCTTAGCATTACATCCTTAGCAGAGTATTTGAGAGTGGACAGGATTTCCTGGAAGCAAACCTGTCTGTGACCAGCAAGAGAATTTCTTCTGCTGAAATACTTTGTGTCTGTGTTCTTTCTGAGAAAGCCTGTTGCTGCAAAATACTTTGCTGAGCACTATGCTTGGACATGCACTCAGTGTACCGTTGTTCCATGTGTGTTTTTATTATGGCAAGTGTAGGATTTGGATTCCTGTAATATTCTGTGAACAGTGGAAACACATACATTGCCTTTGGAGACTTGGGGGTCAAATGAGGTTTGCTAAAACTCCAAAGCTCACAGGTTAGAACTAGTTAATCAGGATTGCTGCAGAACCCCTGCAATTACAGTCATTTCTTATCCAGCTAAGTTGGCTACTGGATGGAAATTACACCTCTAAAAGCTGCGCTGACACTTTCAGTGGTGTCCAAATGCTATAGATTTAGTGCCACACTATGGTATCCTTACCTCTCATGCTGGTACCCTTATTGCTTTCAATAATGTTGAAAAACGCTTCAGGACTGTGAAATGCAAGGAGCTGCACAGGGAAAGAAGGCAAAAATGGAATGGTTTTGCCCAGGACACAGCTGTTCAAGTGGTTGTCGCTTCTATTGCTTTGTCTGCAACAGAGTGAGAAGCCAGGTAATGCCGGTTCTCTGTTCTGCAATATGTAACTTGTGTGCTCTTAAATGGAGGAAAAACAGTGCACATGTAGGATCCCACTTAAGGGTCTCTTCTTACAATGGCTGAGAGCAAGAGAGGGTATCAAAGTGGTGGAGAGCAAGGCTAGATAACTGAAAGGAGGGCAGCTGCTCTTGCCATAGTTATTCACAATATTTGTCTTTTTTCCTATGTGACCTGGGACTGAGTGTGCTGGGGGATGTGGGGCAGGGAGGATAAAGTCACCTGGGGTCCAGCATCAAGCTCATAGTCAGCCCCACTCAGGCTCACACCCAGAGGGTCTGACACAAAGATGAATTACCCCAAAACTCTAAATGATGTCGATAATGCTTTATCTGTTGCTCTTCTCTGGCGTGGCTGAACTCTTAAATACAGCCCTAATCATTAAATTATTTTCTTTGTGCATTCTTACCATTTCTGTTTGGGAAGAGATAGCTCCATAGCTGAAATTAAATTTCTGCTTGCTCTTTGTTGCTCTGCCCTGATTATGTGTATAGGGAAGAAAAGAGAGGAGGGAAAATCTGGACTCTTGTGATGTTATGAGGGGAATGAAATAGATACCAAAAATGTTCCCGTGGAAAAAAAAAAATAAATTGTGTGGATTTACTGTAAGTTAAACATTTCCTAGATGTATGAACGTTATTATCTAGATTGAGAATATTATATGGAAATATCATTTAAGTTTCATGCCCAAGTCCCAGTTTAACTTCCACTAAGTCAATAGAAAAGATTGCAACATGTTGAATGGAAGTGAGATGTAGGTCTATAAAGGAGGTTTTCTTTTCACAGGGGACATTGCTTTGCTATTTGTACTCTTTGTTTCTTAGGAATGTCTCTCAGAGGTACTCCTTCTTTCATTCCTCTTGTCAGAAACATGTGATTAACAATCTCTTTTTAAGCTTTATTATTCAATTCAGCTTGCTAATCCAGTACATATGTGCATAGTTCTCAAAACCTGAATTGTCACTACTTTCATCCAGGCCAGTATAGGTAGACTTGCAACTGTCCTGGAATCTGACAAATCAAATCATTTTAATGAACCACAGCAAACAGTTCATGTTGAAACAGCTGTAAGCACAACATGCAAATCATGTTTACTGGTAGTTTATGCTCCAGAGAAATAATCTTTATATGACTGCTTTATTATTTACAGTAGTTCCAAAATTTAATTTTAGTCAACATTGACAGATGCCATCCATGTTAATACTTGGGCTGCTATATATGGAAAATGCTAAACATATGCAGAGATCTTGTGTTTGTGAGTTGATAACATGGTTGACAAATGAGTTTAACAATATCCACTCATTTCTGAGTAGTTGGCTAAAATTCACCTGAGGTCTGTGGCAACAGAGTGAAGAGGAAGGTCAGAGGAATATGAATGAAGAAGAAATAAAGGAATGACTCCAGAGAGCAGTGGGTATAATAAAAGCATGACAGAGGATGATTAATTATATTTTAGAGTCAGATAATTCCCAGAGAATATGTGTGCATGATAAAACTTTCTAACCTTTCAAGTTGTAATTAAATGAGAGGTACACTAATCTGACCAAGTAGAGACTAAACCAGCACTAATGCACGTATTAAAAATGTGTTACTTTAAATAAGCAATCCTACGTGGCATGAATGAAGTCAGAGGCATTAAATGCAAAAGACAGCACTGAGATAAAATTTAAAGAAAATTAAAAGGGAGTTTGAGATGTGCATTACTACGTGTAAGATGCAAGGAACAGAATTAGTAGGAACAGCTATTGCTGAAAGATAGGGGTGAAACCCTCTAAGCTTCTCTACCACCAATGAAGCTGGTGAAGAGTGTAGAGCGCAAGTCTTATGAGAAGCAGCTGAGGGAACTGAGGTTGTTAAGCCTGGAGAAAAGGAGGCTCAGGAGAGACCTTATTGCTCTCTACAACTGCCTGCAAAGAGGCTGTAGCAAGGTAAGAGTCTGTGTCTTCTCCCAGGTAATAAGAGATAGAGCAAGAGGAAATGGCCTCAAGTTGCACCAGGAGAGGTTTAGATTGGATATTAAGAAGAATTTCTTCACTGCAAGGATTATTAAGAATTGACAAGGGAAGTGGTGAAGTCACCATCCCTGAGGGTGTTTAAAAGACGTGTAGATATATCACGTGGGGACATGGTTTAGTGGTGGACTTGGCAGTGTTAGGTTAATGGTTGGACTTGAAGATCTTGCAGGTCTTTTCCAGCCTAAATGATTCTGTGATTCCATAATACAGGGACTTTGTAAACCACACCTGCAGTGGGCTGTCTGTTTCCTGAAACACTCAGCTTGTTCCCTGGGTAAAGCTGTTTTCAGCATTTATGCCCTCTACTGCACTTCATGCTGAATCTTGAAGGGAAAAGACTATGAAATCGGGGTCATGTTATTTTGAGATGAATGTGCCAGTGATAGACTGGTCTTGGTCTGCCTTTGTAAGAGACTGTTTATTGTCTTTGTTGTCTGAAAATGTGCTGGGAAAAGTGACCATAGCAAACGACTGTAGTATTTCTGTTGTTGCTTCATTCTGATTTGTTAGGAGTCCTTGAGAGAATAGCACCAGAAGGACCTCAGCAATCCCTCACTTTTCCTCCAGCTAATCTTGGAGCTATCCCCTTTCCCTGCTGTGGTTTTCTGTCTTCCTCCTTGCTCTTCCCCTGTGTGCCTTCCTGCGTGAGACACCAGCCATGGGCAACGCTGCTCTCTGTCTTCTTCTTTACCAAGTTGTCTTTCTCATCTTCTGAGCAGTGTTTCCTGGAAGCTCAAAGCTATTCAACCTCTGCTCTGTGGTTATGGCTGAAGGTCATAAAGATAAAGCAGAGATGTTCCTAAGACATTTACAAGAAGTGAAGAGTGTTCTTTTGGGCTTTTCTTATCAAATGCTTGGATTACTTCAGTAAGAAATCAGGGTGACTTCTGGTAGTAAAATTCATGGTGAATTAGGGACTTTTACCAAAAGAAGTAGTTGAAGAATTATGTTGGGTCCTCCATTTCTCTTTGAAATTAGTATTAAAATACTAGCCTTCTATTGACTTTTTAATAGATATTAAAATAGGAAGCATTTTATTAAAGTGATCAGTCGCACCATAAAACAGTCCTAAACAAACCAAATCACAGCTCTCACGCAAAACCCTGAATAGTTGGATTTGATCAGGAAGACTTCCGTTTTAATAGATCTGGATGTATCACAGAAGCCCTAACAGAGAGCAAACCTTTATATTTATGGTCTGCTTAACACAAGCCTATCATTTGGCATTAAAATCTGTATCTGTGGAATGGTTAAGCACATGTTCAATCATAATGGACTGTGCACCCACTCATTGTAACATTTTTTGAGCTTTCTGAGGTACATTTTTCCTTAAGTTTTAAAATAATAATGCAGTGAATTGTGCTGATTTCATTTTCACCCTGATCTCACATTTTTAATGTTACAGGCTTGATCAGCAAATTTTAAATCAAAGCATTTCCTGTGGCTTCTTAGGTTAAAGTAGAAAAATGCAGCTCAGCTGTTTATACACAAACATGCAGCAGCTATAATGAAAGAATTACCCACAATGCTAGTGTAACTATAGTAACCTGCATTCATAAAGATCTGCATTTAATGGTGGTTAAAGACAAATACGTGTTTGTTTCACATAGTATCACCCTTATAATTGAACACAACAGCCCAAAAGGAATGGATACAAATGACAGTAGGTGTGGATTGTCCTAAAAAACAAAACTCCACCTTTGCTAACAGTATGCAGACTCTCAGCTTGCTCCAAGCATGTCAGAAGACAGAGTCAGCTGAAACCCTGGTTCTCTAACCCTCATCCACAGTAGTATCCACTGGCAGAGGTCCCGTTCTGTACCGAGTACTGACTTCAGCAGGATGGTGTGGGACTGATGCTTTCTAACCTGCAGCAGCTCCTGCATCTTCATGCTGCTGTGTTTGGCAGTGGCAGAGCTGTTATTGATTCTAAGCAGTGGAAAAAGAAAATACTAAAAAGCAAGCAGAAGGCAGATAGAGGAAATAAATTTAATGAGTGGATGTACACTGTAATCCAAAGGTCCTCTAGTTTTGATACACTTTAAGATGATGTTCCCTTAAAGAGATGTGGGGTTTTTTCAAGTCTATGGCTGATTGCAAGCAAAAATAACTACTGATCAATAAAAATCTCCACTGGGAATGGAACATTGCCTGGAAATGATCTTAGCAAAACTATCTGGCTTATTGCCTTGCAAGTTTATGCAGCTACTGCTTGCATAGCTGTTTCAATTTTTCTTGTATGCAGAAAAGTCACTGTTGGCCTATATCCGCCTTTGAAGCTTGGTGGTTTCAGGGAACATAAGGGTACTAAAGGTAACTGTTTATTTTACTTTGACTGCTCTTATACACTGTGTTCTTAGTTTTGTCCAAATATCCCGCACTGAGACTGAAAAGCATTCAAGACACTAATGGTGTGTGGTGGGCAGAGCAAAGGAGAAAGATGGGAGACCAGGCACATTCTGGGAGGTACCTGGAAGATCCCCCAGGAAGGGTGCACCTCTCCTAAAAAGAAAGGCACAACCACCCTGAAAGCCATGTAGATCTGACGAAGAAGTAAAAAATCATTCCTAGCCCCAAACCTGGTGGGAAAAGCACAAGAGGCAGACTGTGAATGCGTGTCCTCTGTTCCACCTCCTTTATCAGTCCACAGCAGCCCCTCTTCAGCAGCTGCAGCCCTCCACTGATCCTTGAAAGCAAGACAGAAGAAAACACTTGGCTTTTATCTAGGCAGTTGTTTGCTTCGTAGAAATAAAGCAACATAAGTATGAACAGGTTTATCTAAGGTGAGTGGTTTCAAGCCTGAAAATGCCAATACAATACTGACCAAGGATTCTTAGGGTTCAGAACAATTCTGAAGCAGTGTTTGTTCCAGCTGAGCTTCAAGCACCCTGTGTTTTTTCAGAAGACCCAGTTGTTACAATATTAGACCGTTAATGGCTGCTGTCAGATTCATGCATGTGTATCCCTTTCTCCTCAGAGGTTGGGTTTCTATTCCCATTTAGGAATGGGGTACATGAAAGTTTTAAATCAAGCACCTCTGTTGTGGGTTAGTGCAGGTTTTTACCAGTGTTTGGTGTGTCAACCTGTATAGTTAAACCAGTTTCTTTAGTGGGCTAGCATGTAAGTTCATGGTAGCTGGTGCCAGGTAGCTTTCTGATCTGGCTGATGTGGTACCCATTTACTGCCTTGGCTGCCAACAGCCCTAATGCAAGGAGGTGTTACCTGCACTAAGAAGCTGTGTCCACATTGTCTTGGTGACTTTGAAATAAAAAGCAATATAAAGCAGCTTGAAATTAGCTGCATTTTGTTATATCTGAAAACAAGAACAGAATTTCAAATGAGCTGTACAGATCTATCAGTTGCTATGTTCTTTACAGCTAAAAGTTTAATGTAATTCATTGTATGTGGATGATGAAAAAGGAGAGAAAATAAGTGTGGGTATGTGGAGAAAAGCTAAGGGCTGACAGGTGGAAGGTCCCAGGTCATTAGTACATTTCCATTGGATCTGAAGTAAAACTGAGACAGTGAGTAAACATGCGAATGACTCATATAAATAGAGAATTGAAAATAGAAAAGTAAGCAACAGTACGTTCTTATAATGGCATATTCACAACATAGGACAAAAGTTTAAAACTTGTTCCTAAATCAATAAAGCATAAAAAATGGCATGCTTTACTCCAGTCAAATAGCTCTTTGAATTTCAATTTCAAATAAAGCGAAAAGAGGTTGCCATGGCTACTGACTGTTACTGAATGTCTTCATAGCTGTATAATTGCTAAATATTTGTAGACAAACAGTTGAAATTCATCGTTCGCTTTCACTTGAAAACTTGGAACCTAACTAGTTGTTAATGTGAGTCCCCTGGTGTCTTCATGAATAATTGGCTCAACATTAAGCTACAATTATCTTTACCCAGACAAAAAATCTGCTCAAACACCCATCAAACGTATATCAGACCCAAATGCCATTATGTGTTAACATACAGTATATCTTAATTTTACAGAGCTTTCCCCATTTAGATAAATCAAGGGCTGCTAACATGGTTGATGTGATTTCCTGAAGCTTGTCTTTTCGGCTGTTTGATCTTTGCTTCAAAAACTTGACAGCTTTTCACAGGGAAAGTGGATCTCTTTAGCATAGCTGCAAAGGTCTTGTGCGTGGAGAGCTACTGGCTTCCTTGGCCTTGTCAAGGAGCTGCTGTTTTATATCTGCCCATAGCATCTCCCTTTATCTGGTAGGTGGGACCAGAGCTAACAGGCATTGCTTGTGATTTCTTTTTTTCTTTCTTGCTTTTTACACTTGTACTGAAGATTTCAGCTAAACTGTTCACATGCAAAATGAGGTGTGGAATTTCTACTGTCTTCATATATTATGCATATATACTCCATTTGCTTGCTAAATGCAGCACTTTCCACTGTCATAGAACTAGTTGATGTTTAATTCTGCATAAGCAAGAATGGCCCCCACAGAGGCTAATTTAGACACCCATAAATTTCAACAGCATTACTAACCTCAATTTTTTTATTAACTTGTAATCTTCTGTAAGTTACCTGCACAGTTTGTACTTAGGAAAAGCATTCACCTTTCTGTTTTGTTTGGTTTGGGCTTTTTTGCCTGTGGCATGTCTTTGAGAAAATCTGGTCCTAAAACTAGAAGGAAAATATTTGGAAAACAAAAAGAAATCCTTAATAATTTTCCTGCTTTTCATCCAATTTAGAAATATAATTAAATATTAGAAGAATCAAAGCACTGTTACTCCTGCCTCCCTTTTCTTTTAACTGCATCTTCAGTAGCTCATATGTGGGAGTAAATAGGAGGAAGGTGGTCCAGAAAAACAGACTTCATGTTGTATTGAACGGTTGCATCTGTCATACAGCACCTGGAAAAGAGTTAAGAAAACATAGAATCATAGAATCATAGAATGGTTAGGGTTGGAAAGGACCTCAAGATCATCTAGTATAGGATAATAGGGCCCAGTTCTTTAAGGTACCAAGAGCTTTAAGCTCAAAATCGTGCAGGTAAATCTCTGAGTAATAAATCCATATGGGAAGCAAACTCAGGGGAATGTGGAAAATGCTGAAACATTCTGGGGCCTGTTTCACCTTCGGTCCATCAGTACTTGTCCTGTTCTAGAACTGTTATTTCTCATATACCTGTGTATATATGTTGCTCACCAGCACTGACAGCAGTATGGCTCTTGGTAATTAGCTGGTTCTAGAAAAATGGCAGAACACCAAATCAGAGATCTCTTAAACATCTCTTAAAGCACCTTACAGTGCAGATCTGGGTCAGATTTTGCAGCTTGATATGCAACTAGTTGCTAAAAATACAACTTAGACTGTACCCAGTTCTGGAAAATCATTTAACCATATGCTGAAACCTAGTAGTAGTGAGATTGTTACCTGCAGCTTGTTTTCTGTTAAGTAAATAAAGCTAACCTTAAAGTCAGAAAGCTTAATTTATTTCCACTATCCGTATTAAGATTGCTTCTATTTATTTATTTATCAGGACTTGAGGTCCATATATAAATCAGGTTTATATTTTACTCTGTTTACATAGTTCCAATCAACTAGTAGCAGAAAAGAAGCGCAAGCCTTTGGCCTGCTTACCAAAGATCATGATTTCTCTAAAGAGCTTATGGTTAGTCCTCTAATCACTTAGACGTTTTCTGTCAAGCTGTATCAGTCTCTCCTCAGGTTCCACTGGATTTAAGGTTCTCTTTCTTGGAATTTGATTAATTGTATGAGTGGAATTTTTTTCCTATTGCACAGCCTTTGCAGAAAGCTCCACACCTTCAGCCTCAGCATAAAAAAAACGAGTCGTCCCCTGGTGATACATGTTTTATTGCTGTATTTCTCTTCTCTTTCTGTTCGCAACCTTTTCTTTTTCATCACCGAGCCCACCCATACATCTGGTGTGAGGCAAATGGTTCTTCTGTAGAATGATAATTTATACAGATGAAGTTCTTGTTTATTTTTCTGTTGTTTCTTCATAGTCGTGGGTTTTCCCTTGTAACCCTGCAGAAAGCAGCTTGGGTAGTGCCATGTGTAGTGTGCCCTCCACCTCACAAGCCCATATCATCCCTTTGTAGCTCTGAAAGCCACTGGAATATTTTTGTTGTCCTGTTTTTGGCCAAGAGAATCTCAATGTATTGTACTTGGAACTGAGCTATGAAACTGTCACCGTTCAGCACCAATATGTGCCAACACGAACATTTTGTATGTGTAACTCAGACGTGAATATGGAAATCTTTTCCCAATTATTGCCAAAAATGTCATACACCTTTCCCTTTTTCATAATAAGCAGCCTCTGCTTTATCATTTGAATGAGCACAGTTAATGGTATTTAAAAGTTTTTTCTTGTATTATATATTGACTCCAATGAATTACGTGGAGATAGAATTAAATCAAATTATAAACTTTATCTTTTATATATGTGGATGTCTAGCATCTGAACAATGGAAAAAAGAAAATAAAATAGGGAATACTTGGGCGTAATCTTTTCAAGGTTCATGGATTCAGCATTTCAAAGATGTGTGAAACTTTTCCTATTTTTACAGAGTTATTCCATTGACTCAAGGATTTTTAAGGTCAGAAAGTGTCACTAGAATTATATATTCTATTCTCTTGTGTAACATAGGTCACAGGATTTCACCCAGCTGTTTCAGTGCTGAGTCTCATAAACTCTGTTGAATAAGCATATTTACTGAGGTAGAAGTCAATGAACTGGAGAAACGAACTGAGTTCTGCCCTTTCAACCTGGCAAATCCCCTCTGTCCTAGTCCGCTTTCACTCAAAATGCCAATCTTTTTATATATATAAAAAGTATTTACATATAGAGAGATTACGTCACTTCTTTACAACTAGTATCTAATACGTTCTTTATAGAGAAGAAAATATATCTCATGTACTCCTCTGAATACACATGCACACACACAGTAGTCTCATGCTACTTTGTCTACTTTGTGAAGTGTCCCTGAGAATAAATAGTATTAGCTCTGCAAACATTTGTAATCCCTCTGTCATGATCATCTCTGCATCTGTAATCCATTTATTTTAGTCAATGGAAACACTTCAGAAACTTCATAAAAGCTTCACAGATCAAATTTACAAGGTGGAGAAAATTCTGTCTTACAGAAGTAACACTGCTGGAACAAAGAAAGAAACTGTATGTTGCTTGTGCTTATTTGTATAGCGGAAGCAAGCCTTTGGTAAACCGTTTAGGACATCTGCAGTTCATCTGCCCACCAGCCTGAAACACTGTGGTAAAACACAAAGAGAAAGATTTTACTCTGAAATTATGTTGAGCTTCAAACACAATAGAATAAAATGTGTCTCTTATCAAAGGTGCTAATCCTGTGACCTGAGAGGTCCTAAACACTTATGGAAGCCTCACCATGGTTCCCCAGGTGTCATGGAGGGACACATCCTCTTTGTGCCTGCTGGCTGCTGGAGCTGCTCAGGATGCTGGTGGCCAACCTGATGCTTTCCAAGAGGGTGAGGAAATCTTTGGACCCTTTGGGTCCTTCCAAGCATGCCCCATCCAGGGAGATGGTTGTGATTTGTTAGGTTCCAGGCTGGGTTTTGAATGGTGTTAAGTAAGGAGCTTCTTGTGTAAGCAAACAGAGGAGAAACTCAGATGTGACTGTCGTATGACCAGTACAGTGCCCATGTGCTGCTGCAGAAAAGCAAATGCAAGAGCTTTATTTAGTTCTGATGCAGAAGGGAGGATGGATAACTTGGAAAAATACAATGTATCATCTCCATTGCCAAATTTATTGGTTATGTGTGGAGAAATTTAGGGGGGAAGAAAAGCGAAAATGTAGGCTCTGAACATAGTTATGTCTGCAGAAACTTCTGATAAAGCCCTCATTTTTAATAAGTCAGGAAAATTTCAGTACAGTTTGTAAGCTCTTTTGTCCATAAATAAACAGGTACCATACACTTCTCAAGGATATTATTACACCATGTTACGCTATAGCTCTATATGTACATTTGAGAGATGTGTTTGTCCCTGTAATGTACCCCAAAGGTTGTAACTGCCCCCTTGCTATGTGTTTGCTGCAGTGGCTTATCCTGGAAATAGGGGTGGTTGCCACAGCAAACAGGAGGGGTGTCAGTTTAAGGGAGCAATGTTTGTGCTGATGGACTGAAGCTGCCTCGCAAAGGCTGGCAGTGTGCTGTGAATAGCAATCCAGTGCAGGCAGGACCAGGTCTCCTGAGTTGCTTCCCAATCTAATGGTGAGGTTTCCTATTGAACTAGGCAAGGGGGGACCAGATTGTTCCTTGAACACACAGGCTGAAGTTCAGCTGGTGCTGGAAAAGCTGACGTCAAGGCTAAGCACTATTTAAAAAAAAAATCTTTTCTTGTTTTAAGCATAAAATCTTGTTGAAAATAAGATTTTCCATGTCTTAATTGTAATACAGAAAGTGTCTTTCATTCTTCCTATGCTTGAGATAGCAAGGTAATTTCAGAACTGAAACTGATTGTCTCAGACGTTCACGACTCAAATATTTAATCTAAAGGGTAAAATTCCCAGAGTACTTCTCTCATCATTCCTTAGTTCTATAGAGAATAAAAGCTTCAGCTTTATATGATCTGATATTATTTCCATTATTGGTATTATGCTGGAGGCAAATATCCTTCAAAAAGCAAAATCTGCTTCCCCAGTGCTAAGTTGTGAGCCACAAAGTCCCAGTCTCTCCTCTGCACTGTGTTCTGGAAATGCCTTGTAATCTCCAGAGAATTTAATAACAATTATTTTACTTCTTGTAGTGAGGGGTCTTGAAGATGTAGTATAAAATATTCATCTGAAATCCCGTGTATCCAAATTTCAGGAGCAGTTTAGGACCGAAGGATGATTTTTCCAGCCAACTAAAGTTTAAGTAGTAGTATGCCTTATGTATATGTATCTGTCTACCTCTCCACGTGGATGTGTAAGGACATTCTGTAGCACACTCTGATTTTACTATTCTAATATATGCAAAGACTATGATAAGTAATAGCTTACTCCTAGTAGTTCCTACATTTTTGAAGCTCTGCCTCTGGAAACAGGAATAAAAATAAGCATTTGCCTGTGGGGTAAGCAAAGACATCCGATTCATTTTTTTCCAATAACCCCTCAAATTCTTTATCTCCTTAATAACCCCTCAAAGTTTTTCACATGGTCTGAGTCCAATTGCTTCCATCTGAAACTGGTAAGAGCTGCTGAATAAGAACTTCTAAACAGCATGCACAATCTAAAATATTCTGCAATTGAAAACAGTGGGTAATACAGTGCGACTTACTTGTAACTTACAGAAAGGACCTCTTAATGATATCAAATTCCTAATGTGATTTCTTCAGTTCTTACTGAGTAGAAGTCTCTGACTTCATCACCTTAGCAGAGCTACCGTGTTTTGTCCATCCTGCCTGATATCATAACAATATGAATATGGATTGGTTTGTATATTTATTGGAATACTAGGGAATATGCTTTGTAATTACGTGTGATGAGGTCTGTAAGGCTAGGGGGTGTGTGTGCCTGTGCATTAGCCACAGACATGCAGGCAGGAGATGGATATAGTTTCTCTACTATTGATCATTCCTAAACATGAAATGGTAGCGAAGATTGCTTACCACAGTTGCACAAAGTGGTTACTGTATCTACAGAAGGAACATGTGCAAATAAGTATTTTTGTGACTGAAAGAGTGAGAGCTAGAATAAATACAAGAGAATTCAGGGATACGTAGGTGATAACTGTATAATGGTGTATACATGGAGCTGCAAGACCAAAGACTAGACTGAGACATTGAAGTATACGGAGTCTTTGCATCACTATCATTTGTTGTTTTCTGTATCCAAAATATCTTTGAAAAACATTACTTGCTGTGTATAACTCTCACAACTGATCTGTAGATGTGACACTGTTGAGTTTTGATCAAACAAAGGAACATGGGAATTGAAAACCAGGAATAAGCAATCATGGCTCAGGACTGTGCAACAGACTGAGAAAAGAGAAGCTGCAACCTGCACCAAAGCCATTAATGTGTGCTCAGTCAGAATTTTCCATAGCAGTCCAAACCAGGAAAATGAGAAGAATTCATGCTAGATTTTAAACAGTTGCACAGAAAAAGGTATGACCCCTTCTCTGTTATAGTACAGAAAGAAAGCTTCCTTTCACAGTGGTTTGAATGGTTACAGTACAAGTGTTTACACATACACTTAATGATCCACTTGCAGTCAAAAGCTTTGCATGATCTAATGCACTGAATGTGACTGCCAGGCAGCAGATGCTTGACAGTGTTGATAATGTCATGTAGATAATACATGACAGCCAAATAAGCAAAATGAGTTTTATATATATAGTGACGTGCTAAAAAAAAGACCTTAAAGACACCAATAAAGAATAGAAACACCAAATTGTGTTAGAAAAGGGAATAATTTTGCAGGAGATACTGCATCTAGTTTATGGCAATGTTAGCTTCATGGATCAGATTATAAATCATTGAAGCTATATCAAGTAGACATACCAACCAATAATAGCTACGATGATCCATATTAGTTGTGGGTCCATTTCAAGATTCTGATTTTGGTATTTTCAAACAGTAGAGAACAGAAAAATAATCTAACGAGTTTTTAACTCTGATACAGTTAATGAACATAATAGATCGTTTCTATCTGGATGTATGTGAAATTAGCATTCATAGGGTGAACCAGGATTATCACCAAAATGTGATACTTTGTTTTAGAAAATTATCTGTATATTCATTTTTTTACCTAACTTGCAAATAGGTGGTAAATGTCAGAATATGCCAAATGACATTAAGAAAGCTATTCAGGCAGAGATGGTTTAAAGCACACACTAGTGCCTGCGATGTTTTTAGGTTAAGAGTAGAAGACATCACTCAGTTTCTTCTTGTTTCCTGATAATGACAGCAGGTAAAGGCAGAGCAGTCGTTTGAATGTACCTCAAGCTATCTGCTAACTGCATATATCTTTCAAGATAGTCAGGGACTCCTGAGGAAAATACAATTGAATTTTAAATTCTAAGCTAGCTGAACCTTTATGCATATATATGTTCAAAAATGAGTTTGTGTTTATACATATGCACACAGATTTTAGAGATACCCACTCTGAGCATGTGCAAATACATCCTTAAGTGGCATTATAATCTCCAGTTAAGTACAGCATATGCCCTGCTTCAAAGTCAATGCATAAAATTTCTCTCATTCTCCTTTATTTGCTTTTTTTTTTTTTTTTTTTTTTAAAGAAAATTGTAGGAGTGAAATTGCACTCAGTCTCTGATTTTATAGGTGAAAATAGATACTGTCATTTAGCATTAACTGATGACCCTTTTATTATCTTCTGTTGCCTGGTCTTTTGTACAAACATAACACAGCTACTGTTATATGAAAGTCGTAATAATTGCTGTTTGGTGACTTGAAATGGCTTTCCTCAGCTTCAGCAGAGCTGGTATTTCTCAAATGGTTAGGTAGTTAAGTATTTTATTTTGTGTTTTTAGCAGCTACTCGCTGCATTATCTGGCTTTTCGAGGGACAAAGACTCTGGGAGATATCAGTATTCAGGAACAATTGTAGGACAGTGCAAAGATTAAAAAGAATTAGAGGAACAGCAAAAAAGCAGCAGATAAATAATAAGAGGCATAGTCACTGAGAAAATGGGATTGCCACCTGTGATGGGAAGAATAATGACTAAATGTTGTGCTTCACCTGCAAAACAACCCGCAAAACAGAACAAAACCCCACCACATACAAAAGGGCTCATTCTGATTTTATTTGGTGAACAGGCTGTCCAATGACTGACACCATGCAAATGATGTCAATGAAGCTAAAATAGCTAATTAGAGAAATTACGGAATAATCTTATTAAATTCCTGGGGATAGGATTGTATTAGTTGTGTGCATGTTGCTATTAAACAGCTTCATGCTCCCCTGGACCATTTCAGAACCTACTCAGAAGGGAGTTTATGGGGCGAGGTAATCAGTGGACCCTCTCAGCAGGGAAGCAGCATGCCCATCCTGAGACACACTTCAGAGCTAAAGAGGGTCCCAGCCCCAAGCAACAGAAGGTCCTGCAGGGAGAGTTGCAGTTTATAGGGAACCTTCCTGGCAATACAGTGCATCAGTCACCTTAACGAGACAGGGCTTTTTGTCTGGACTCAAAAGAATAAACAGGATGAGCCTTATAGAAACTCTAATCAAGGTTCTTGTATCTCTAAGTTAAGATATAACTATTACTTTATTATAATAAAGACAATTTTTTGATCGTGTTCTAAATGAGCTTTAATAGTCATTTGCTTGAGCTGGAAAGCAGTGAAACCAACTGAAAAAAATACTAACTTTTTTAACATTTTGCCGACTCTTTTTATATTATTTTAATATTTTGCCAACATTTAACCAGCCATTGTAGTAAAAGGGGAAATCTCAATCGTACAAGCTAGGTGCAGGAATCCAAAAATCAAGTCCTTTCTGAAACTGTTTTCTCTCCAAAATAAAACTATCTGCCAAGCAACTTCCAGCCAGTCTTGCTGTGGCTATAACCTTTCTCAAATAAATCGATGCACTGTTACTTTATTGACTCATCCAGGTAGAAAACTCTCGCCAGCCAGCTGAACAACCACTCCTTTAAGAAAATACAATAGATTTAAGCATATAGCAGGGAGTTTCTTGGCACTATGATGACCACAGTAGATCACTGAGAAGAGGTGATACAGTTGTTCATAAAGCAGTTAGTGCTCAGTTATTGCGGGACACACACTACTAAAAATGCTCTTCCCTAGCAATGATCCTGGCTTGTAGCCTTTAGAGATGTGATGGAGCTCTTCAGTAATTCAGTAGCTAATTTTCAGTAGAAATAACGATATGTTAGACGTTAGGGGTTTAATGAGAAGGTTTCATGGTTGTTCACTCAAAAAGCTTTTGGAATTGTGATTGTATAATTTAGTTCAAATGTGTAAATACATCATGCAGGATCAAGTGATTTCAGCATTTTATACCTGATGCCTATGAATTTTCTTAGGAAAGCCATGCAACATCGCCTTTATTAGAGTAGGTGTTTTTTGCCTGGATCCCTTCAGCCTCAACAGCCAGACACAATTATCTGGGGTTGCATGCTCCTTTGAATGTTTTATTTCATCCTTTCTCTTCCTTGAACTATTTTGCTAGAAAACTAGAAGAAACTCACCCAGTCTTGGAGGTGAATACATATGGGAAGATACTTCTGCATGGCAAAATTAACTAAAAAAGACCTGGATTCCTGGCAGAATGATGAATAAAGTTTAAAGACTTTTTGATGATGTTCTAGTAAGTGAGTCATTTACAGCTCAGAACAGGGGAGAAAGGAACAATTCCACAAAACAAACTTTCAAATTTCACTTTACCCTGTTGCATTGAAGGCAGATGAATTTTGTGCAGTCCTCATTCCATAAGTAAGGCAGTTTCAGTTTAAATAATTAAGCAGGTAGAGCAAAGTCCTGTCCACATTTGCCAGTTTTCTTCAGCGGGACCAGGATTTTGCCTTGAGATTTTGTGTGGCACATAGGGACCAAATCTCCTTTCAACTTCATCACTATGAGCTGTCTTGATGAGTTAGATTTCTTTTCAGCTACATTAATTCCTGAAAAGCATCTTAGAAAGATACTTCAGTGGATTTTGCTACATATGCTCAAAATAGCTGAGGAAATTCAAAGTGAGTGAGAGCTGAGCCAGAGATGGAAATGTTTGTTTTCTTCAAATTCCTAATGCTACTGAATCATAACTTCAGCTTTTTTTTCTTTTTCTGTTCCTCTTCTTCTGTATGTTATTACCATCTGATTCAGGAATTATAGCCGTTGATTCTACTGTGCTGTCAAAGACACATCTTTCCCTGTCTATTTTACCTGTGAATTATGTTTAGACACCCAATAATTAATTTGATAATACTAGGCATAGGAATGAAGAAATACCCCTTCACTCCATATGCAACACCTAGTTTGAGACTGAGAAGTTGAAGCTGAGTTGTGTGTTACAGACATTTATCAGTGTTGCTAGTCTGTTAAACTGATGTGAATGTGATTTGCTGCAATCAAAGAAAAAATCAAAGTGGACAGGAGGTAGTTTGTAGAAAGGCTTAAGTGTAAAGACATTAACATGTTATCGTATTTAGGAAAGGGAATCAACATCTCTTATCCATGGTCTAAAGTGTATTTTGAAAACCATGTACAAGGGTGATAGCAGTTTGCCTTTTCTCCAATTGCTCTTTGATGACTGGCATCAAGAATCTAGCAGTGTGGTAAAAAGAGCTTGACATATCCGTTAGTGACATACAGTACCTTGTAGGCATGGATGGTATTCAGCAGAATTGACTTTCTAAGACTTCCACACAACCCCCCTGATAGCAAGTATCTGCCTTCCACCACTGCAGAGGTAATACATTGACTTCCAACAATGTCCTCAATTCACAACTCTGAAATATTGTCACTCTGGCAATTAAGTTTGTGAAGCTCATGGCAGGAATAGTAAAACACAAAATATGCAGTGCACACTGTTTAATATTGCTTAGCAAAACTATAAGAGTAGCCTGGTGGAATTATAGATATGTGGGCATGTTTGTGCATGTATCTAATGAACTGAGCTAAAAATATATTGCAGAACATATTTTAATGCTCCGAAAAAGATATAGAAAAATGTACTGCTCTTCCTTAATGAACACAGATTTTCTGCAATAGTCCCTATGAGTAAAACATGGAAAACTCTTTATATCTGCACACAGAGACCACAGACAGGCATGCTCAGCACTGCTGCCTGCAGACCTGAGTGGATGCTGATGTACACAATTGCCAGCCCTGTGCATCCAGAGTTTTTACACTATTATGCTCTATTATGAAATTTTTTCATACTGCATATAGACTAGTCTTAAAGTCTCCTTATATTTGGGTATCCTAGACAAAGTGAAGTTAAATAATGCTCAGGTAACAGTGTGTGTACATGTAGGGGGTTTGTGTGTGCTAATAATGGAATTATTTTCAGTAATGAATTTAAGGTACTAAAGCTACTTTCAAGTATTTCCAGAGGTACACAGAAATATTTGTTACAGTTGTATCTGACTTTTAATGTTAATCAATTAGCACTAAGAGATATGTTTACCTTAAGTTAGATTTACCAAAGGTTTCGGCAACAATTTGGCAAGTTTGGAAAAGGCAAAAACAATAGTTTCTTATGAAGCACATGGAAAGACTGACTTGGAAAGACTGATACAATTGATAATCTTGGGTGAAGGAGAACACAATAGAGTTTCACAGGCACTAAGAAAACTAGATGAATGGATTTCCAATGTTTATAAAAGCAGAAAAACTAAAACAAAAAATGTGTACACTGAAGGAAAATCATAAAGGCTGATTTTAGCCTTGGAGCATTATTCTTCCTTTATATACAATGGAGGGAGAGAGGCATTTAAAGTTCCCCTTAAAGAATCATCTCTGGGTTATAGGTAGTCCTTGTGGATGTCCCTCACAGTACTGGACTCTAATTAAATCTGAACTACTCTATTCAAAGACCCAATTCATCTCCTGAGCAGCACATCTGCTCACTCTGCACTATAGTCAACATGATCCAGTGTGTGATTTGGTAACAACATTGTGCTCTGAAAAATGAATAATGGATCTGTGAAGGATCATGTAAGTGAAGAAGTAGGGAAGGTGTTGTCAAGATGCAAACTGTGGAGAGACAAGAGCACCCAGGGGATCTTGAGGTGGTGCTCTTGTGGTGAACTGTTTCTAGGGGATAGCAGAGACTGCACAATAGCATAACAGGAGTTCAAGCCCAAGAGAGTAGGAGGAAAATAGATAAAGAGGCCAAGCATTATTAGAAAGCAGAGCTAGAGTAGTCCCAGGGGGGAGTCACTTGAGGCCCCCTCCTGCTCTTGTAGTGGTGATGGAAAATTCACCTGTCTGGTGAAACTGCAGAGGGTGATTTATTAGGAAAACATCAGTTATTCGTAAAAAGTGAAGTAGGTGTGGCCAAACTGGTGCCTTCTGAAATACTTGCTCCAGCATACAAGGGTAAAAATGGGATGGAGAATACTGGATCGAATACTAGATTCTTGAATGTCACTATGGACTTCCACCCCCCTTTCTATGATCAAATCCAAAGCACCAGTGAAAACTCAAAGAGGAGCCACATAATAGGTTTGAGAGACAAGGAAATAGCTTTATATAGGCAAAAGTTGACTTAGTATTACAAGGGACATAGAATAATATGGATATTTTTCTGGATGATTTGAACATCATGAAAATCAGTTTGCCTAAGATTAAAAATGCTTCCAAAGAGATAGGAGCTCTTGTTCCCCAGAATGTATGTAAGCAGGCTATATTGTAATTGTCTCACTCAGGGGCTTCTTTAGTGTTCTTTCAAAGCCCTTTGTGTTTCATCTCTCAGAACGAGTGCAGAACAAATGATGAACAATTGTTCCGATCCAGTTTGTCACTACTTATGTTCCAGGTTTTTACACATTTAAGGGCCATTTAGTAGAGAACCTTGGACGCATCCTTGGACGCGTCGGAGATTGATGCTCATCTTGAAGCCAAAGCACAAAGAAGCTTTGGAAAAGGTGTGGCTAACAGCAGAAATCAAAGAATTGGAGAGCCTTGGTGACACCTTTGACATTTCCTTCCCTGTGCTGTCCGGTAGCAGTGACACTGGACAAGGCTCCATGAGGCAGGCTGTCAGATGATGAATTAAATGAATAAAACTGTGTGTTCTTCTGACAGCATTTCACAGCGCAAGTCTTCTTTTGAGAGATCATGTCAAAAGTGATGTGGTTTTAATACAAAGAGAATACAGAGATGGAAGCGTGAAAGAGATTTGTTCTGGATAAGAACAGAAAAAATGGAAATGCAAGACCTGCAACAGGATATGCAATTTCCAATATAGAACCTATGTCAGGAATATGTGTTCTAAATAGCTTGGTCATGGTCTGTGGTGGGTTACTATTTTCAGATGACTAGAAGAATGACTTCTGGGACATTGGGACCATGTCTGGGAATTTAAAACCAACCATACTTAGTCAGGTCAGGAATCCAGTGTCTTGCTCCCGTGGCATTTACAGCACATGCAAAGGCAGAATATAGGACTGATAAAAAAATAGGGAGAATTTCCCCTTAGACTTTCCAGTTTTTGGTAGTATCTGATGTAGTGATTGTGTTTAGTAATCTTTAAAAGAATTTCTCCCATTTGCTTGTCTAACCACTTTGTGAGTTCATGGAAAACCTTCAGTTCATGTGTTTTGTGTGAGAAAGTATCACTTATTTGTTTAAACCTTCAACTGCATATTCTGTCATAACTCCTGGATTTGGTACTGGAAGATACAGTGAAAAGTGACATTTATCAATGCCCTGATTACACATCATCTCAGATCACACCTCTTGTTCAGCACTCCTAACAATAGTCTTTTTTCAGAAAGTCATTCTTATTTTGGTTAGAAACATGCAAGTTTAACTGATATTAATGCCACTGTGAGTTTAATATTTACTTTGATAATATGAAGTTATTATCTAGGTTGGGCAAACGTAGTGTCCTCTTATGGGGTTTTGGGGGTTGTGTCAATGAGTTGCAGTTGGCTTTTTTTTGTCCTCTTCTATTCAGTTTATTTTGCCATTTTACTGAGTTTGGTTAATATGTATTATTGGCTTCATCATGAATAAAGTCAGATCTAAAGGAAACACCTTCTGGACTAGCAAATTATTTTGGAAGACTTTGTTTTGGTGCCAAATGTGAGGTTTCTGAAAGATGCCTGTTATTCAGGATATTCATCTTTAACCTTTTCTAGCACTTAGGTCTTTTAGCACATTTCCATATAGCTACCCCAAAGCAGCAGGTAGTGTGGAATAACTTGATTTAGTTATTCTTTTAGCTAGCAGGGTCAGTGGAGAACTGTCTTGTTCATAGGAAATAAGTGCTAACATTGTACCAAGGTTAAGAGTTGCAGAATTGCTGTTGTATGTCAGACCAGCTGTTCAAAGGACTGTCATCTGCCCTTATAACTGTCATTTACTGTTCCTGAGAGACTAGAAATGTGTTCAAAAGTTTTTTAAACATGGAATTATGAACCTTCCCTTAAAAATACACATGTAATTTCTTCCATCTTACATTTTTAATTTGTGAATTTTGAATTAATTGTAAGCTCTTATTTTTTGCACTTCTCTAATAGTTCTTTCCATACTAAAATTCTCAGAGCTCTACAAATAAGAGAGGGAGTATTTTCTATATAAAACTTCATTAATTTAAGAGAAATCACATGAGGAACATAACACTGCTATCTTTTTTGCCTAGAGGATATGGGCTACTTGTATTTTGGTTTTCTTAATTTCAACTCTTATACAGAAGTGTCAGGGAATCCTGTTTAGCTTTATGGTGGGAAACTGGGCAGAGAGGTTGACTCTTGTGACTGTGAATGGTAACTAATTTTACAATCTGCTGAAGCTCTTCAACGTTTCCGTTTTGTCATGCACAGACACCAAAGCCACCTATTAGAAAGCAATGAGTGAAGCTATGATGGATGTCATGGGTTCATAACCAGGTTAATAAAACCTAATTCTGTGCAGGGTGTTCAAAAATCCGCAGCGTGTCAGCCGTAATTAGACCTAGCTCTCCTATGGGACCAGTACAAAGAGCAATGGATGATACTTCTCAGAAAATAACCTTGATGAGATGGTGGCTGCTAGTTGTGAAGTGCCTGGAGTTTTCTTAAGGCATTGTTTCATTCTTACCCAAGGGACTTCGACTGAAACGGAATATTTTATTTCGTCTCTTGCTATTGACATTTGCATCATCTTGATTGCCATCATCTTTTGCCAAAATGACTTTATTTTCCTCTCCCTCTCCCCTTCTTTTTTTCTTTTTTTTTTTAATCAACAGCCAAAAGTGTCTGGGGAGTTTGGCTTAAACATTCACTTCAAACCTGTATTTTTTCAAGAAGTTTCAGTGCAGTTTTACTCTTTTCTTTGTCACTATGTTCTGATGCCCTCTCTCTCAAGGATCAGAAAAAAAGTCATAAAACCAAAAGCAGTTGACTGGAAAGCCATATGTTAGATAACTGGCCAGAAGGGAGCAAAGCTATCATCAGTCCTTCATGCTGATGACCATCTGATGAAATTCACAGCATGATCAAAATAATTTCTTAGCGAGTGAGGGTCAGTGAGTGAGCATCAACAGCTAAGAGCTTGTTTGTCTAGGGCATTGATCGGGGCATATTTTCAATCATCTTAAATATCACCCCTTTTGAAGCAGTCACAGTAATTTATTTAGGACACAAAACCTCTAACATAAACAAGGATTAATCTTGGAAGAAAGCTAACAGAGACAACAGCTTTGTGCTATTTCTTTTGTTTGTATAATTAATGTTCAACATTAAGTGTTCACTCAGCTGATACATGCATGGTACCAGCAAAGTAAATTCATTCAAATGCAAACAGTTTCTCTTGTATTGCTTTTGGAGCTGTATGGTACATTTGTTCAGCTCCCTGGTAATACTTTAAGAGCTAATTACTTTGAAAAGTAAACAAGTATGCAATAGACATCAAGAAGTGCCGATTGCTTGTTTTTGAGGTTTTGGGTTGAAAGAGACCAAGAAGAGAGAACCATGAGCTTGTTGAATTCCTGACAGTGCTGTATTTTCTATTGTAGCTTTCTGCAGTAGTTTTTTTGTATTATCAGTCTCCACAATACTTTCTTTATCCAACCTAGTTTAAAAAGGATTGGAATCAATGCTTCAAGATTGTGCAAATTTTCAGCTGAAACAAGTCAACAAAATAGTGATAGTGGGGTGAAGACCACAAATGCTCAGGAGGTTTGATCTGTGTGGAAAGCAGCAAGCGGTGGAATATTTATGCATCAATTTAATAGACCTCACAGGTAACTTGCCTACATTGGCAGGGGATGATAGGCTTTTGATTGCTGCAACGACAACATGAAGGAACAAAACAGGAAAGGAGAATGGGACATTTGGGGCAGCTGCATCCACTGTGCCTCTTCCTAGCCCAGCTTTCTCTTGTGCTGTGCACTGAGCTGAAAAGTCTTGGGGTTAAGGATTCCCTTCCTGACTCTGTCTGTGCTGTAGCTCAGGACCAGGAGCTCAGATGTTACAGGCCAGTGTGCTTTCTGCTCCAATGCCTGCTGCACTGACACCAATATCTTAGCAGTAACTATGAAGGTACTGAAGTTTTCACTTCAGTAGTTGCAAGTTATGCCAAACGTCTTAGTATTCCACTGTGCCAATGAAATATCCTCTCAAGCACTCTTGCCTGGGTAGAAGAAACCAGGAGCTCATCTTTGCTCCTCGCAGGTCACCATCAGGAAGTTGGGAGCCACAGTTTCTGCATGCCACACTGGTGGTACTCTGTGAACGTGTTCCCCAAGCATAATCAGTAAGTAAGAGGACAAAGTTTAAGCCTTCCAGATCTAGCCAGAACCTTAGATTTTTCAATGTTAAAACTATAAATGTAACACTTGGTTATAGGCTGATCAATGTCCAGTAATTTCTCAAAGGCAGATAACAACAATAATAACTCATCAACTTGATATAGGGAAGATCCTGGTTCATGTTTTTAAGGGAGCAGACAGATTATTAAATCCCTCATTCAAACCTTGTTCCCAGCAGCCTCTGACATGACAGTTATTCAGGACCTAGTGCTATCTCACTGAGCTAGAAAATTTCTAAAAAGACCCTCTCCTGGTCTGAGAAAGTCCTGCCGTTAGATTTCTGTTCCAGCCCAGTTGAGTCAGTAGTGTGCCTCTCAGTATGATCCTGTGCTTGCATATCAATCCTTTGAAATGGCCTTTAAAATTCTGGTTCTAGTATGGTTGAATATTGTTTATTGATGTGAAGTATCCGATCCTGAAAATGCTAATGTACAAATTCAGATATTAAAGAGGTGATTTGTCCCACAGATAGTTATACTTTCTGAATAAGAGAAGGGCTATGGTGCATGAGACTGTGAAAGATGATTGCAATATCAAAGGAGGAAACAGAATAAATGAACTTTCCAATTATTTCAGTAACTTACCTGCTTGATAGAGTGTGCAAATTATTGCAATTTATTTAGATGAAATTTGTGTAATCAAAAGTCTTTTTCTAGAAACACTAATTTATCAGAAAAAGAATGGTTTAGATGTTTTCTCTGGATTTCTTTTTCTAGTGATTGAAATAAGAGCCACGTCCTAAAGCTATTATTGCAGCAACATGGATTTTCTGGCTGCATTACTTGTTCGCAGATGGTTAGCCTTTGACATGGCAATGAGATTGTTCACTTCTGCAAGATGTTAGCACAGATCAATAAGAAAACTGTCTTACAGAGAGAACACCTGTTTGTCAACCAAGCCTGCCTTAAAGGTATTTCTGATATTACACTGCTGTTTGTTCAGTGGAAAGTCAGTAGTTTCCTGGCTGCAGGGTTTAAATTCCTCTTTGTTAGTGTGCAGTTTGATAGCAGTAAGGAGAAGAGTACCTTTGGAAAAAAAGGCATACTGACATATTTGCAGTGCTGGATATCTTAGCAGGTTGGGCTGAAAAATCTGTTCCCCTTTCTCCTTTTTGGGCCATAGAAGTAATGCAAGTGCCAGTTTAGTTTTCTGTCAAGCAAAAAGTCACTTTAATCTTTCAAGTTTTAGAATAAATATTTGGGGACTGCTCTATCCAGGTCGTGGCTCATATAAAACAGGGTCTCTGCCCGTTTTCCAGTGGTATTAAGCTATGTGATATGACAGATGTCATGAAAGTCAAAAACTCATAGTAAAAAGGATTAGAAAAAAATTGCAGACCCAGGATATACTACGAGTGGAACTAGAAAAATGTGAACTAATATATCTGGGGAAAAGAACTATTCAAGTATTAATGCTGGAAAATTGCTAGCTGCTACAGTGGAGATGGAAAAAAAATAGGAAAGTGATGGCATTTTCTCCAAGAGCAGAAGGTAATAGTCTCCTTCCTTGTTGAGAACACTGCTCAAAAGCACAAAGCACCATTTCAATTAGATATGGCATTCCTCTTCCACTCTCAGACTGTTGGCTAGATTTTCTATTACATAGCATCTGTCTCTGCTTCTATCTATCCATTGTTTTTCATTCCCTGTCAATCTCCATAGTGCCTATGTGCCTAAGCGCCTAAGCGGTGATGAATAAATGCCTGTGTAAAGAAAGTGATGCTCGAATATTCTTGAAACTTGATGAACTTGTGTTGGTTGTCTGTGCCTTAGTTAACAGTACTGAAGAGCAGACTAGAGGTAAATGCTGGGTTGGGAAAATTGGGCAGATTTCCTCTCATAAATGGCGATAATGACACTCATCATCTTAAAAGCAGAATTTTATCACTGTTAATAATAATGTTATTGTTATATAGTGGAATTTTAAAAACATCAGTACCAGTCATGTCAATGATGCAATGAGCTGTAGACATAATTAAGGTGATGGAGGCAGGCTTACGAAGAAAGATGAACAGCAAATGCACAGCTTGTCTAAGTGGTGATAATGATGATGGGGGATGTGATGACCACCTAAAACATTCTGACATCTGTAAACATAGAATAGGGAATAGCTGTGTTCAGTTGGTCATAGTGTTACAATTAGGGTTAATGAGGAAAACTGAGCAAAAAAATCACAGGACATATTTTTTGCTGTTCAGCCCAATGGTAGATCACATTAAACACTAGAATGGTATCTTCAAAACATCCTCTGTTGCACCAGTAGAAGCCCAATTGCTTAAATAATGTGAAAATAAATTGAGAAGATGCTCATGAGTGTGCAGAGGGGGAAATATTTTGATACTGGAAAAGAATTGGGCAAGATGACCTTTTCTGCTTCTAATTTCCAACGCTATTAAAACGAGTTGGCAGCGATGCCCTATTTCTAGTTTGCAGGCATTTCTCTTCTTTTTTTTTTTTTTTTTTAATTTGTAATGAGAACCCAGTTTATATTTGGCATTATCCAAAACTTTCAAAACTGAAAATTCAGGAAGCTGAACTGAGGGTTCAGGGCATTATGGCAGTTTCTCTGCTGGGGCTTACATAGAGCTGCACACCCTGGATGCACATGAACCCCATGGGATGTCAGCTAAACCTGAGTTATCTGAAGCAAAACAGTTGGGGTTGAATGAAATGGTGTTTTTCCAACTAGCTTGAAAATGGGCAATGCTGGACATGCATTAAGAAAAGTCTAATAAGAATCGAGGGTACAAGAAGCATTCGCATGCAGCGCTGCGATTAGCACAGCACCTGCAGCATGTCAGACTAGCTGTGTTTCCTTAAGAATTCACAGTGCATGCTTAAGTACACATACATACATCTTTTTTCTCTTTATATGATTGCCTTGAAATATATCACTTGGTTTATTTTGGACTAAAAAGCTTCAGGGTTTTATTTATTGCTTGTCTGGATTTTTTTATGTAAAATGTGATCATAAGAGACATAGTTCAAATAATTTCCTAATGCCTTCTGTCTTGAAAACTTCAGTTTTCAAGATACTTGGCCCTTTTTGATGAGGATGTAAGGCACAAAGTTTCTTGGCGGTAGTACTACTTTGGAAAGAAACTGGAAATCATTAGCTAAAAGTAGTGAGTTATAGGAATTATACACCCCCTGAGGCATAGAGATTTTATCTTGAATTTAAATATTTTGCTGCTTGCCAATGAAGTGTCAATGAGTTTCACCAAAGATGTTCTAGTAAAAAAAAAACACAACAAAACCAACAAAAATCTGTTTAAAAAGCAGCTTTTAATTAAAAAGCCGATTCCAAATTGTCAGAGATACTGTTTGGGTGAATGCTCAGCATTACCAAGGGTAAACAGGAGAGAGAAAAACAAATGCGTTTTCTGCCTGGCCTTGTTTGGTTCTGTTAACCGCAGAGCTCCCTGCGTGCTGCTACTGTTTATTAAAAAATAAATTAATATGAATTTCAAGCCAATGCTGTATGTGTCACATGTTGCGTTCGGAGTAGGAAATTATTTACTTAGTAGACTTCCTGTATTTCCACTCAAGTGTGCAGCCATTTTTATTCATATTCTAAGGGAACAGAGTGAACTGAATTGTACATGTATTCAAAGAAACAGTACAAATTTGAACAGGAGAGAGATGATCAATTATTAGGAGGTAGTATTGCATTGTGTGGTTCACCAGGAGCTTCAAGGGAGAAGAGAGAAACATTCAGTTCAGTAACAAAAAGGGTACTGGGGGAGGAACTAGAATAAATCAGGGTTAGAACTGTATGCTGAGAGCTAGAGCAGAAAGAGAAAATCCAGGTGACAGGAAGTAAAATACTGCTCATCAACACAAACAGGGAGGAGAAAGACATCAAAACATGGGGACTCATGGTAAAATTGGCAGCTCAAGATAGTGGCTGTGAGAAAATGTAAGGGAAAGGAGTTTTGGGGAATGTTTAAAGTAGTTTGGAAAGGGAGAAAATCAATCAGACTTGGGGGTATTTTTGAGATGAATGTTACCAAAACAAAAAGAAGAAAACAATTTAGCATGAAATAAAGTATTGCTCCTGTCCTCTGCCTTAAAATTTTGGTGAGGAGGAAGTAACCACCCTCCACTAAAGCGTCCCATTGAAGTGGCCATAGTGAAGAGTTAAATTTTGAGAACAGTAAGATTTGAATACCATGCCATCCTCTGCTTCCGCCCCTCTTCCTCAGGCATATTTTGGTCCTGACCAGTAGGAAAACAGTTAAATCATGCTTAGGTCTGGATGAAATGGATTATTTTAAGAGAGAATTTTTTAACTCATTGATTTATAACCACGGTGTAGTAGTCTGAAAATTAAGATATTGCCGTTCTCATATCCAGTCCAGAACATTTACTGAAGTGTTTGACTGTGCTTGAAGCTAAATAAGGTTCAGTAATGAATGCTATAAATTCCTTAGGCTGGAAACTACCAGATTCTTCTGCTACAGATAATGTATGCAGCGTAAAACGCTTTTTCATGCAAAAGCAGCTGATTGCTTCAGTTCCTTCAGGTCCATCCTCTGTCCTTCTGTACCATTGTACAGTCAGTTCCTGGCAAAGCTATAATTTTCTGCTCAAATGCAGGACCAGCTGCTGGTGGTCACAGTGTGAATGACTCTAGGAATATATGGGGTGGGATAATGTGCACACTTGTCCATGGGAAAATGACAGAGAAATGATTGCTCGACATTGCTAGCTGCAGCACAGGATAGAATTTACTGCTGCTGCTCATGGCATCCAGCACCTGTACAGTGACATGTTCTTTCCATATGCTGTAACCTACGGTCTTCACTCTGATCCCACCCTAGCATCTCAGTTTTACACATTGGCCAAATTCCTTCCCCCTTGCTTTTTTATTTATTGCCATTCTTTGGAAGATTAACACAGCTTCTGCACTGGTTACAGAGAATTACTGTATCAGTCTGTCTATCATGTCTCTGCAATCCTAGCTCTTCATCATTGTACATTCTTTATGGATCCCATTACTTTCACCACCCGTTATCTAACTACTTCGTAAAAACCACCTCACACATTTATAAAGCATGACAAGAGCATTACCATAAACTATGTTACTCTGCTCAGTAAACACATCATAGGCTCTCCATAGGCTAATCACCTTAGTGGATAAAACTATCTGGGGATGAATTTATCTGCAGCAGTCATATCAAAAGACAAATTGTATAGAGCAACATCATTCTGTTTTTCCACAAGAGTTTAAGATCCTTGCATCATTTTGTCTTGACTTAAAGCCTGCATTCTAAAGTTGCATATTGCTCATCATCTTTGTGATCAGTAGATTAATCTATGAATATTTAACAGAAATCCTTAGTGTGAGATTTTCATGTATCATACGAAACAATAAAGGATGTGTTACAGGTGTAATAAGCAATCTTGGGTATCTCTTGCGGTTGATGGGAAAAGTAATATAGTTTCCTAATTTGGAGAGTAGTGTGCAGATAAAGGCATTTAATGAAAAGCATACACAATTTTAGAGATCCAGAAATACCAAGGTGTTTGGGGAAAGCCTATTGGCCAAGAGCGAGACTCTGGCAGGACTAAACAGCACTCGCATGGTTGACATAGAATAATTTCTAAATCCTTTCTTAGTAACTAATTCTAGTGCACAATGCTATATTCATTTATCATCAGCAGCTCTGCCTAAATCATGTTTCTTATCAGCCTAATTATTACATCTGAAAAGAGAATTATCCTATCTTTCTTTCATTGTGTGTCTTTTCTGAGATTCGTTTAGCTTAACATCCATTCTTGGGATGCCTTTTTCTGGCAGCATTTAAAACAACATTTTGAGGCCCCAAGAACAATATTCCGTAGTCACTCAAATTTTAGGGTATTTTCAGGACTGCTTCCACTTCAGATTTTCACTGCACTCTAGCAAAGAACTAGAGATGCCAATATTGGAAATGTTCGTTTCTGTTCAGCAGCAGCAATGTTCATTTCTCCACAGCTTTGATACCTAGAAAATTTGTTCTATGGCAGAATTGTGCAGCTGTAAAGCAATGATCAGAATAGCATAGCAGGTCTTTTTAATCTGTATCTTATACTGCTGCCTGCAGTTATAGGTGGAGCAGTGCTTGAATGCAGGCATATTACCTCTATTTTGCCCAAGCTGTTTTTTTCTTTTTTTATCCTCTCTGATATATCAAATATTAAATTTTCCAAACCACCCAAGTGACTAGGAGCAAGATTTCTCAAAAGATACTTCCATATTTTATGTTGAGCCTTACCAGGCCTACATAATTTAGACCAAGAAATCCCATTTACAAGTGATATAGACCTTTAGGAGTGTCATTTCTCACTGAAAGTCAATGAAATTTAGAGTCATAATGCCTATTACTTTGTGACATGGAACTTATTTCCCAAAAATTACCTTTTTTTCTCTTCCTGGAATGTTAAAGTCCTGCCTCTTCATATATATCTCTCAATGGTATTCCAGGGCTGTAAATCCCACCAAAGCTTCTAATTTCAAACCTCCATTTTTTAAAGTTGCTGTAAGTTGATCTCATTTTGAGTAAAAGAGATCTCATTAAAGGACTGAAGATTCCCACTAAGAACACATTGGATTCTTGACTGCCTCTTGGGTTGCGTATCTGCTTTTTGCAGTTCATCAGTACAAGAATGCTAATAGTGCCTATTGCAATTAACTTTCTATATACCCTGTAAAAAAGCAATCAAATGGATGGGGTATGTGTATGGGTATGTGCAGGCAGCTCTGCCTGTTTGCTTTTACTGCTGTCTTGTCAGGGACTGCATACACACACAGTAGGTGGGATTTTCTCATAAACTGTCATTTTTGTGTATGTGTACACTGTACATGTGCATGCAAAATCATAATTAAAACTACCCGTAACTCTGCTTCAGTAACAGCTAGAAGCAAATTCCTCATCAGCATTCCTCTCTAGCCACTCTTGCCCTGTTGTCCTCTTGAATACCTCAGCCGACGCTGGTTATTGCACTGCCATTTGAGATGCATTGTGCCAGAGGCAGTAGCTAGAAGGATGCCTTGTTTTTCTGGGTACCATTTTCCTTTGATTCATCTTTAAGAGATATTCCTTTTTTTTTTTTTTTAAATATGTATAAGAATAAGGTCCTGTGCAAATTTCTCAGGAGATCAATTTGCAAGGCTTTTTAGCAGAAAGACTTATTCTCTAGTGTGTATATTGGTTTGATATGGAAATCCATAAGCCTGCCCTAGATCCACCCACATCTCATACATTGGTGTGCTCTGGGTTTTCTTTGTGAATTCAAGAGTAGAATCCGGACCATTTCTCCTTTACAAAAATAATACTTATTTTAATTTCTGTGAATAAACCAGTTCTCAAGGATCAGAGTCTGTTCTGAGTGTAAGCGTAAGAATCTGTAAATCTCTCAGATAAAAAGCCTCCTGTGGCTGATGGCAGAGACCATTAGTAGAAAACTGTAAAAGACTACAAATCCATGTGCTAATTAGAGCTTTGCATATCCCTGCTTCCCCTATTATACTGAATGGAAAATAAAATACAAATGGAAAAGAAAAGAGAGTTAGTATTCAAATGAAATATTAACATTCTGCTGAACAAAAATCTTATTTTCCTCTAGAAATTCTTTAGTTACCTATTTTTGTAGAAAAGTTTAATTTCATGTAAATAGCCTTTTGTGTTGAAACAGATCTTAGAAAATTAGCTTATAGCACCATAAATAACCAGAGATGGCTGTGCTAAATGCACGTTGCCCCTATTAGCTTATGAATTCTGACTCCAGAATCTATCAAAACTTTGGATTGCTATGATATTAATTTCCAGGTGTATCTGATCTGCTCTGTTGAGCAGTTCCTCTCCAGATTTTGAACATGTGTAGTGGGCCAACACAAACCGAGACAATAACATTGTTGGTCTTACTCAAAATAGGGTCATTGTATCAGCAATATAGGAACTGGGCCTGAACTGAACAAGAATGTTGCACCACCCACCAGGAAAGAGTTCTGTAGGCTCTCAGCCCACATAGTAGTAGCTTATTATTTCTTAAAGTAAAGTATAGTATTTCCCCCTTAGCGCAGTGTAGTCTGTAGTTCTGGCACATTAGCTGGGATAAACATTTTGATTAAAGCTTATGAATGTATTAATTACACCTGGGAAGTTTCCAAAGCTTATTCAAACTGCAAACTCTTCAAACTGCAGCCCCCAAATCTGAAGTCTTCTTAGTGAATGTAAAAATGGCTGTCACAGGGTTGCCTTTTCTTCCTCTACAATGTTTGTATAGAGACATGAGGTGTCAAGGATGCAAATTTTTTCACCAATTTGTTTCTGTAAGCAGGATTTTGGAAAGTTTTCATGTGTGAAGAATTTTTATTCTCATGTTGTTAAACATTTGCTTAAGTCTAAAAAACTTCAATTCCGTTTAAAGTTTTCTCTGATCTCTCAGGTGTAGCAACATCTGCATATACTTACGCACTTTCAGAATAATGTATGAGTATGCAACCCTAAACAGGATAACAACAGTGGAACATTGACTCTCTAGTAATGTATAAAGCTGTATAAATAAACAGAGCTATCAAAAGTAGTAATAGTCCTAATGAACTGCAGTAAATGATGATAAAATTGGTCCGTATGGTTTCCTTTGCTTGTGTACCTGTGGTGCATTGCTTATGGTGTAACAGAGGGCAGAATCTGACCAGCAAATCTGATGAAGTTGTTTGAGTTTTGCTACTTTTTGCAAGAAATATAAACAAGTTCTTACAACAACCTTCAACTGGATTAGGTTGCATGGTGCATTGACAATGAGATAGAAACAAAATCTAACAGAGGATCTGAATTCTAAAATCACTAGGCATATGACCCCCAAAAGAAAGACATATCTTATCTATCAGCCGTCTGTGCCTCCGCCAAACAACCCAAGAAGTCTCACCTAGGCAGTGCTTCGCTCATGTATTCATGCAGACATGCATTCATTATGACTGACCTGCCCTAGGAAGGTCCATTAAGTGGAACTCATTTCAGGCACAGATGGTCCTGAATAGCTTAATGTCTGTCTGGTGGCCAGAGTAAGTGAATTCTTGATGGCCTTAGACTTCTGATCACATACATGCAGCCAAGGAGGAAATGAAAACATGTTTATCATTTTGATAAACAACCTCTTTCATTGCTGCAGGATGCTCCATGTAACTCAGCAGAGTCAAATACTATTAAATTGTCATCACTGTCAAAGAGAGAACATATAAGTTTTGCTACCTGAGTCATAGTTAATGACTTCCACAATGTATAACACAAATCAGTACCGCTATTTGCCTTTTTTATGTTTGTTTACTGATAAGTTCAGGCTTGGCTAGAATACAGAGGCGAGTTATAATTTTGAAGTGCAAAATATGCTTTTATTATTACCTCTCAGCTAGAGATATAAAAAAAGAGATGACTAGAAGATGGCTTTTTGGCTTCTGTCTGGCATGCACTCAGACCCTGTAGGTGATTAGATATTTTAAATCACAGCCACCCACAGTAGTCTCATACTAATGATAAAATATCTCACTCGGCAGTGTGTAAGCTCAAGGTGGCTTTGTAACAGAGACAAACACGAACATGATTTCAGGAGTTTAGTCTCCTTCAAGTAGAATTAAAACATTTGGAGGAGTAACAGTTGTTCCCATTTTACAGCGAGAATGAGGTATTATTGCTGCAGTTTCATATTTTAAGACTATGCAGAACAAAGACTTCTGGAAGGCTAGAAGACATGAGCAAAATTGGAATGCCACGGATAGTTTCCATCTTCAACAGCCCAGCATCCTTCCCAGCAGCCAATTCTGTCCCTCTTGCTTTGGCAGGCTCGCATTTGCTTCATGCAAAGCTGAGGGTATCCTGTGAACTGAGCGCTCAGGAAGGATCAGCTGTTCTTATTGTCAAGTCCTGGTAATGTTTGGTGTGAAGAGGATAGAAGTCATGTTGGAGCATTTTCATTCATCTCTGAAGCTCCCTGTAGAAAGAGCAAAGCTTTTCCTGATTTGCAAGTTCCTATTCCATTTCCAGTCTTTTTTGGATTTTTTGGGGGCAGGAGGGACTTAAGAAAACATAAGCTGTTTTTCTTGCCAGGTGGCTAAAGAAGCCACTCCATGAAATGTAATTGTCAACAAAGCATTCAGAAGACACTTGCTTGGAGGATTTTAGAGCCCATTCTTCTGCTTTTAAGATTAATGGCAAATCCCCTTTTGACTTGAATGAGTTAGGTGAGGCTGTTATTGTGGAAACAAAGCCAGAAGCTACCTTAGCTCAATAGACCATAAACTTCAAAAAAAGATATTTCTGGGTTTGGTGACAATGATTCAAGCTTTTGCTGCACTCACAGCCTATCAGGTCAATAATTCATAGCTTTTCAGGGCTCCCAGCACTGTAACATCTCACCAGGTCTTCCCATAACCTAGAAGAATCACTGAGAAAAAAATCACTGGCTCAGGAGCAGAAGCCCTCAGATGTTGGCATTGTAGCATTTCCTGGTGCCCCCCCCCCCCCCCACCAAATTATAGGAAATAACTGAAAACCACAGAATAAAAAGGTACTTCACACATATATCTGAACACGTTGAATCTCTTTTCAGTGGAGACTGAAGATTGATTCACGTTCCCCTCCCTGCTCTAACTTGTTTCCTCATTTGTACAGCTGAAATAGAAATTTAAATTGGAAACACCACCCCACCCCCCAGCATATTTCTTACATATTTATATTTCTGTGGACAGCATAATCAAGAGCATGACTTTTCAATTTTATTTTTTTTTCCCTAGTCTCACTGTTTCCATTTGAATTTGTCTGGATACCTCTATCTATTCCCATTTTGTATGTGGCTTTTAATAAGTCTGACGTGTATATGCATGGCTGGTACAATAGGTACCAGCAAAACACATTCCATGCAATGCTACCCAGTAGTCACTCATAGGCTAATGAAAAGTCTGATCATACATATCACATTTCCCAGGAAAACTGTGTGTGTAACATTCAGAACTTTCTCCATGTGAAATGTATTTTTTTTCTTCTGTGTCTGCACTGGGAAAGGTCTTATTATTATTATGTGGAGTACAGTTATAGCTCATGCAGATGAAAGTTCCAATTAACATACTTAGCTGTCTAGTGGTAAAAGAAGTGTTTTTTTCATTGCTTTTATAGTTTCATTGTTTTTCCACTCTTAAGCAACTACACACTTTGGGTTAAATTCTTTATTGCTGCAGCACCTTGAGCTTCCACCTAACAATTAAAGGTGTTATGAAGCTCATTCACCACAACCCCTTATTTTGCTTAGTTAACCAAATAAGCAAGACTAGCTGATGTGGTTATTAGTACTCATACAACAAATTAATAGAGAAAATTAAGCATTTAGCTTATTCACAGATATTTACCACACAGTCTATGTAGTCTAAAATTAGAAATGCTTGTTACTGCATACTTTATTGTTGAGGTTACAATCAATAAAATCAGAAATCTTTCTTCTCTTAGGGCATGACTGTAAGATGAATTAAACCAGTGAGACCATTTTCCTTGCTTTCAATATGATTCGCATGGGGGAACAGGGATTTTATCTGAGGAATTACTTCACAGAAAAATGCAACCATTCAGGGCTGAGTTGATTATCACAATTCCTCTTACTCCTAAGAGACACTTAAAAGACCATTTGTCAGATGATGGCTTTCTGAATTTTTGGGATCTCTCTTCTCTGTCACCCATTGGCTTTCAAAAAGCTCATGTCATTGGGCTAAATGCACCTAATAACTAATACATGAAGCAGCATTTCTCTCCAGATGAGTTAAACATTTGCTACAGAGTTCGTCTTGTCTCATACTTGCAAACTCATCAGTGCTTAACCCCATGACCACACCACCTAAGCTCGTTTACCCTAATGGAAGTTCGCAGGCTTTCATCTACTGACTCACCCTGGAAGGTGAGTGGTTTGAAAGTTTAATATTCTAAATCATTTCTACACTTTATGGCGTTCCTGTTTATTGGTAGTTGTACGCTTAATACTGTGGGTACAACTTAATGCACACCACCATATGACCTTAACTGCATACAGTCAAGGGGGATTCCTCCCTGCACATCCATCCCAGTGCTTCACCAAGAAATGTAACATCTATAGAATCACCAGGTAACAGGACTCGCTTCTGAGCAGGGAGATGCCACTGGACTCCCAGACCTTTTCAACGTCCCTTGTTCACAGCCAGATGTTTATCAGCACCTCCATACCGCTTATTCTCTGACCTGGATGCAGGGTTATGGAAGTATTCAAGAGCTCTCAAAGCAGTTTCAAAAAGAGTGAAAGCAAAAGACAGGAATAAAGGTTTTTATGCTATAGTAAAAGCGTTGTACAGTTAACATTTCATAGTGGTATAAAGAAAACCTTCTTACACATCGTGTTCTTCAGTAGGCTGTGCATGACGTTTTGCGTTAAGCTTAAACAAATCCTGCCAAATTTATACTGCAGTTTCATAAAGTAGCCAAATATCTGTGGGGAACAGACTAGCACTATAAATACTTGGTGATTATGAGCTAAATACAATCTGAACTGAGGAACTGGGAAATTACTTGGGCAGTGCATTAGCCCAGTGTGCCTGCTCATCGCCTTGCCCTGCACTGCTAAGGTGAATGGAAATAATACACTTGACACTTTGTTTCTGTGCATAGCATATGGCACAAACATCAAGTATTCATAAACCCTAAGCCACTGTCTATCTGTCTATCGCTCCTTTGTGTTCTCCATCTAACCAAACTATTGCAAAGGTTCACAAAGAACAAATACAGACAAATTAAGCCTGGTGATCTTGCGCACAATGGGAATGTTTTCTGCCTTAAAACTGCCAATTTAGTGAGCACCTTAGCAAAGGGAAGTGTTGTTGGACCATCCTGTAATTCAGAGAGGCTGATTGTTATTCTCTAAGGGCTGAGTACTGGCATAAAATCAGATATTTGGAGCAAAATCTCATTTTTACATGGATTCCTTAGCCCCTGTCTTTGTACAATAGAATATCTGGGGAAGGAGACTTCTGATATTACAAGCATTAAAATCAGCCAACAGTTGTTGCACATTTTCTGTAATATGTTACTTACATTTCCTCAGGCCCAAACCTTGACACAGTCATTTTTAGCCCAAAAATTCTGCTGATGCCAGAGAAGATTCTAATATAAGACAGGCAAACTATAGCTACTGTAAGGAAACACTTATCTACATTACCTATTAAAACTGCAGTATAATAGCACCTGGCTTATGCAGGAGCAAACATAATGGGAAAAATAACATTGCAATCCCACCCGTATAGAAGCCGTGCAGAGGCACAGACAGGAGCATGCCTGCGTGCTTTGATTAGCCACTGCTGCTCTTCCTAACCAGAGTGTCAATATTCTCTTCTTCTTTTTCTTCTTTTTTTTCTTCTTTCTTTTTTTGCCAGAAGGAGGAACGTGTGAAGTTATAGCAGCACACAGATGCTGTAATAAGAATCGAATTGAGGAAAGATCACAAACAGTAAAATGCTCCTGTCTACCTGGGAAAGTGGCTGGGACTACAAGAAACAGACCTTCCTGTGTTGATGGCAAGTAGCTCCTCCTGTATATATGTCTCTGTTTGTGTACCATCCAGTAAATAGCTTGAAGTCTATAGCTTATGCTTAGGAACCTTGTTGTGCTCTTTGTTTAACGTAACAGAAAAATCCTAACACATAAGCACACATTTACACCACCTTGTCTGCTACTTTAGTGCATGGCTCTGTGCACATGGGTCTTGTTAAGACTTACTCAAAAAGTGAAACTATAGCATTCAGTACTGGCACTTAGATAAGTATAGCAGATCTGTGGCAGGATCAAGCCCTTAATAAATAACTGGACAAAATTACCCCTTGCATCACTTCACAGGACAGCCTCTGGTGCCACAATAGTTCTGATTCATAAATATTTCAAAGGACAACAGCCATTCACTTTGATTTAACTAGCCATTTGAAAACTGAGTGGCAAAACAAAGATAAAGAAATAAATCCTGTGGTCTTGTCCTGTAACAAATGCAACAGAAAGCTAGGAAAAAAAAATTAATCTTTGTCTTTTGAAATCACTGGTGCTGTTTCTTGTCATGGGAATTGGTTTTTTTTTGCTGAAGGAAAACCACTGTGTTACTTGTGTATGGGTTTCATATCAGGTCTAACTCCACAGGGTGTATTCCTCTCTGGGGCACCCCTGCCACTGTTGCGAAGTAAAATTGTGCAGCAGTCTGGGAGAGAGCCATGGCTTCGAAGTGCTTAGCAAAATATAAATCGCATAAAGAAGACTGCGAGTAAATGGCACTAATCCCATTAGTTACCCTTCCCAAACAAGCCGCTCTGTGTTGCAGAATCCCTCTGTGCAGCAGCTGTGTGAAATGAGTATCTCACAATCCTCACTGTTCTGTATGATAAATGTCTGGTGCTGTTGTTTATGTAACCCCACTGCCCAAAAGGGATCCAAAGAGCCCGGTTTTGTTCTGACTAGAGCCAAGGTGGGCTCTGCCTTGGGCTCTCCTCATCCTTCCCATTCCTGGATTTCCAGGGGTGGTGGTGTAGCCAGAGGTTTTGGAAGCAGCCAAGCTTTACTCTTCAAGGCTGTCTCTCAGTATTCAGCTTCCCCACAGGTGAGTGAGAGGGAGCAGCTCTACAAGCAAACCTTAGGAAATTTATTTCTTCTGGGTACCTTTCCTCAATCACATGCTGAAAAGGCACTAGCAAGGGAGCAGGGGATGGTATGGTTGTAGCCCAGTGTGGGGCAGGATTATGGGGGGGTGTTGTGGACTTGAGGATTGTGTAAACAAAGCTCTGAAGCTTACACATTTCAACACCAGAAAGAAGAGATTGGGGTGCCTTGGAGGGATGTTTTCTCAGCAAGTATTTGTGGTATGTCTGTATCTGGTTTACATATTAAAGATAGAATGAAAATGCTTTATTATTTAAAAAAAACATTTTTATATATACAAAATTGCTTTATTTCTATGAAATCATGAAGTATTTCGTAGCTTGTTACACTGAGAATGCAGTGTATCTTCTGAACTTGGGACTAAAACCATGCTATGAATGCATCTGGAAACAATTGTGCTTTAATCCACATTCTGTCATTCTGGTATTGCCTGATCACCCTGATAAAAATAAGCTTTTCTTTTTCTGTTAAGCACTCTCATAAAGCCATAGGTGAAACCTGCAGCTGGTCTTAACCAAAGCTCAACTCTGCAAGGCTTGAAGAATTTCATGTTCTTCAGCAGGTCGTGAAAAACAGAGGCACTGGATAGAGCAGAGAGACACCATTAATTCAGATCTCATAATTCTGTTCAGAGAAGAGGAACTCAAAGTATTCTGTGTGAAGAAAAAAGTTGGGTGCAGGTGTGGACTGGAGCCTAATTGTTCTGTCAGGATTACAATGAAAAGAAATGTTATTGTGTGGAATTTTGAAAGGAGTAGGGATAAAACAATGACTAATATAAAGCTAGTCTCATTGAAGTCATTGGTAAGATTCACAGTGACTTCAAAGACAACAAATGTGAACTACAAAGGAATGTCTTCTGCTTTCAAGTTTAGTTGTTGTAGTCAGCCCATAGCTTCTTTTGTAGATGGCTGGTGAGCGGTTCAAAAACCCAATACGCAGTTCGTCAAAATTAATAGAAGGGGCATTTTCGTCTGCTTTTGTTTTATCCTAGACTTTGCTTTGTGACTTTGACATACTGACCTGTTTTAAGTCAAAACTTTGACCTATTTAGTAGTTCTATTCTTGCTAAAGCAAACTCCCAGAACTTCCTATGGGTGTCCCATTAGCATCAGGGTTTTAACTCACACAAAGATTTGGGATTTGCTGTTTCTTTTGCATACAGGGGCACTTCAAATTGCCATATACAACATTTTACCTCCTTTACCTACCATATTGAAGGGATTAAGCAATCTCACATTGAGTTTTACTCTGTATATGATTTCAAGCCATAATCTGTCACTAAGAAAGCTTGCTTGGGTTCATTAATTAAAAATCCATGGGTGTTCAGGTACAGCAGTATACTCCCACCTGAACAAACTGATCGTCTTTGAGAAATGACAATGAGTGGGAGATCCCATGTTAACAGTTTGACTCCCATCTGTGGTTATTACCTTGAGCCATCTCCACATATGGATGATGGCTGCTTAGTAATGTGTATAGAATGAGCTGAAACTCAGGCTTGCCCTGTTTATACCATTTGCCAAACTGAGACTTAATGGAATCAGAATCAAACTTTTGGTGTTTGTCAGTCTAATTTCATCAGGAAAATACTTCACCAGGGCTGGTGCTTTTACAGTTTGAGTTGATGTTACAGAGGAGGGGTTGCATTGCCTTCCACTCCTATTGCTTCAGGACACAGCTGGCCTGTGTGGGTGGCACTGTGTTGAAAGCTGGCTTTGTTTTCTGTTTAGTAGAGAATACAATTATAGGTAGGAGTCAGCTTAACCTTTTTAATAAGTATCGGGAGTGATAAGTGGTCCTTTTGTCCTCTTGCTGTGAGATCTCATCACGGGTAGCACACCATAGGACACCACAGCACATAGGACTAATGTATGCAGCCCTCCTCCTGAATGAGCTGACATTCAGGCTAAGTATGTGGTTTTGTACTATAAAACTATGAAGTGCAGGAAGTTGCCACGTATTCCCAAGCATCACTTCCTGCCAAGTCCAACAAAATTAAAAAAGTGTAGTGAAGCCAGGCTGTGGCAGCTTCAGATGCTATAAATTATTCCTTGCTGCTCATTCAGTAGACACTGTCCTACAACGTGCCTCAATCACCAATGAATTATGTAGGAGCAACAGTGAAAGCAAACAAAAAGCCAAATCTTATCATGAAACAGAAATGCCAGTTTCTGTTTCTTTGCCTCTTGTGTTGCACATTTACTTTCATGATTCCCTTCACTACTTCAAGGTCTTTTGTTGTTGGTTTTTTTTTTTTTTTTGAAGGATGGTTTTGAATGGTCCCTTTCCTTCCCACAATTTGTCTTTTGTGTCACTTGGCAGTAGCACATACCATGAGCATCAGTCTGTTCAGCTTTCTGTCACGGCTGTTATTATTTTCTCCATTTGTTCAAATACGTCTCCAGAGCAAGCCCAAATGGATTTGTGCTACAGCAGCTTGAGAGAGTCCCTTTTTTTCCAGGAGGAAAGCAGTGTCGAGCATGTTTAGGAAGTCCCCAGCCCTCTGCCTCCAGAGCACAAAGGACTCTGAGCACAGCTCAGAGTGTTACTAACCTACCCCACAGTGATGCTGTTGGACACAGCATATACACTGCCTGTCTGAAGGTACCACTTCAACTCCTGATCTAATACCCTGCCCACACACTTCAGAGACAGTCGGGACCAGCAAAGGGCTTGAATTAGCAGCTCAGACTAGCATGCAGACCCCTCTAGCTTCATGCTTTGATGGACCTGCTCTCTCATTTTCCTGTTACTGCAGGCGATTTTGTGTGACATCCAGGCTATTTCTGCAAGGGTTTCTTAGCTATACTTCTGAATTCACACCTTCCGTCTCCACTGTGCCTACAAACAGCTTGTCTTCCTCGTTTAAGAAGCCCATGAATTTTCCTCCTCCTGCAACAAGCTCTGTGGGTCTATGAGGGCACTTAGGTGTCAGCACAAATAGCTGGGATTTGTCCCCTTGCTAGCTGTTGCATGGCTAGTACAATTTATCCTGTGGGTTAAAGTTCTATTCCTTCTGTAACTGCTTGCTTCTTTTGGTATTGTGGTTATCTAAGAGTCATGTTCCCACTACTGTCCTCTGTTTCTTTACAGCAATGCTTCTTGCATCTTCCCGGTAGGGTCAGTGTGCGTGTGATGATTGTCCTCTCGGGTGTCAAGCCCACATCCTTTAGAAAATCAGTTGGTGGCTCCAAAACTATTGTTGCTTTTTCTTAAGTTAATTTTCTGTTATTCCATATAAAACTAAAAGAATTCACTAAAACAAACAAACAAAATCCCCTCATATATTTCTCTTTTTTAAATAGATACTTGTCTTTTTTGGAATTTTTCACCATTCCCAGTAGCTGTTTTACATTGAGTGGGACAAAGATTTCTTCTGTTGTTCATCTTATTCATTACTTCATCTTACTGATACAGAACAACAAAATGAAATTAATCCAGTATTTCCCATTCTTCCAGATCAGGTTTGGGTAACATCACATTTCAGATCATAGAATCACAGCACCATTTAGGTTGGAAAAGACTTTCAGGATCATCAAATCCAACCGTTAACCCAGCAGTACCAAGTACACCACTAAACCATGTCCCTAAGTGCCACACCTACATGTCTTCTAAATACCTCTAGGGCAGCCTGTTCCAATGCTTGACAACCCTTTTGTCCTGTAATATATGAAATATTAACATGCATGTACATACTTCAGATTTCTATTAGTTTGAGGATTATCCATCACTAGCCACCATGTGACCCTGTGAATTTGTATCAGACCTCATCAGGGCAGCATTAAGAAATTAAATACCAGTCTTAATGACCATTGGGAGAACTGTGACATCTAATGCCTTTCTGTGCCAGCACCTCACAACTCTCCACTCATGCTCCTGGATGGTTGGTACTACATGTCCTTATTTTTCCATGTGCAATAGTGGGAGCAGAGAGGACAACATTCATCAACACATGCTCCCTTTGCTGGGACTTGGCCTCCTTTCTTTCACTCAGGACCTGCAAATGAAAGCATCATACCAGGCATGTCGCTCCTTGGCAGACATTAAGTGCAGCCACGGTGTTGACATGAGCTAATTTCTTTTATTTTTTAAATTATGGATGTCTACTGTACAGTGAGCATTCATTATTTGAGTGCTGTGTTCCTGCAGTACAGATGTGTAGCATATCCCCCCATGAGACCCTGAGCTGGTGCGCAGCCCAGGCATCCTCCTGTGCTACCCCAGCTTGTACTGGCTAAGAGATGGGCATGGTAGATACAGAAACTTCCTGGCTCTCCCTGGAGTGAGTGCACGATTCAAGTCCTGCAGAGTCAAATGAAAGATTCCTATTGACTTTGGGTCAGGTCCTTAGTAAATGCTTTGTTAGATATAATCCTGTATCTATCAGCACTTACATCAAGTGAAAATGGTTCACAGTCACAAAGCCAATAGTTTTCTATTTATCTAATGTGTACATTAGGTGGTATCACTAGAAAGCCTTTTTTTTTCCACTCTGAAAATACTTCAAATCAATTCTTATTTCTTGAAGAAAGGGGGAAAAATATGTTTTGAAATCCAAGGAGTCAGCTTTTCATCCCTCTAGCTGTGTTTCGGCCTAGATAAGAAGAGATCTCAGGGTCCCATACTATTAATGCACTGTCTATATGAATAACGAGGAGGCTTGGTGAATTATTCCACACTCCTGGGAAAATCTATAGTCCTGTCCTTCTGCAGCACCAATGGAACGGAGCAGGAGACTCATATTTTTTTTTGACTTGGTGAATTCAGATTACTTCATTTTGTAAGGAGGAAGAAAAATGTTTCTGTTCCCCACTGACACCCATTTGATAAGCTCAAAAAGAAATTCAGTATATCACATGCACTATTAAAAAGAGGATATATATAGAGAGAAGCCTAACTGTATAGTGGAGTATTTTAAGACTTTGCTTTTGTCAAAAACATGAAATGCCCTTGCAGCCACCCTGAAATGACAGCCAGACCCTGAGAGGTGCTGACTTCAGGGGAGCAAAAGCAAAACTGGCAGTGATGAGGCAGAGTAATTAGTTCATTTACCAAGGCACAGCAGCTCCCATTACCAGTTTGCCTTGTAATCTGCAGGACAGAAGCTGAGTGGAGCAGAGGGGAGGTGTGTGCCTGACCCTGCTGATGGTGGGTGAGCTTTTGTGCTGGAGCACAGTAGCATCTCCTGAACCCAGGAGCAACCTGAGGAGAGCAGAGATTCCATGTTTCTCCTTGAATAAGTATGTGTACAAGCATATGTATGTGTGTGTATACATATATATGTACATGCTGCAGAGTCATCCTGCCTTGGGTGGTACATCAATGCAGTGCTGTTCAGGTATGTATGTATGTTTCCAGTGATTAAGGTGCACAGGGGAGAGATATTCAAGGGTCATATTCAAGCCAACCTGAGCCAAAGTCTGCAGCAAGGGCTGCTGAGCCAGGCGGTTCCTTTCTCTCAGCAAGGGCTGCATTGTTTGTGCTGCATGCAAACATCCACCAGGCATTAGGGGGAAGTAGATGGATGATCATGTCTTTTTGGTGTGAAGATGGTGCAGCTAATGAGATCGTCTGACTGTGGGTTTATGTGAGTACATCTTCATCTCAGCTATAATTTATCTCCCTACCTATCTCTTACATTTCTTTCTTTTCCAATTGACATTGCGGTTTCCTGTGTAGCGAAGCAACCACCCTTTTTAATATCAAGCCCATAGAACAGCTGACTAATCCACCCCTGATAAAGTACAGAGAGCTCACTTAAATCCCAATTTCCACAAGAAAAACATTTTCTTTTTCTACTTAAGAGGGGAAAAAAGCCATCAGTCATGGCACTGTCTCCACCTGCGTGAGGGGTGGTCATTTTTCCAGGCTCCAGCTGACAGGTTTCAGTGCTGACACAAAGGGAACAGAGCCCTCGCAGCCAACCAAGGTGTACAAGCCGCAGCCTTATGGTGAAATTAGAGAATGACATGGCTGCATAGCAGTGTGAAGACATACAGGAACATGTAATTACTTCACCTCCGTACAGAGGAAAGTAACCTTTCTCTCAAATACTTGCAATAAGCCCACTACAGGCTAAATGGAAAAACAGTAGGAGTTTTCTCCTCTTATAGGTACCTTGGAGTGTTAATCACAGCGCTGGAAAGAGCCTGGTAAGGGGGTTTGGGGGCACGGAGAGCTGGCATGGAGGGCAGCCGACCACAGCGGTGTGCCAGGCACTGCAGGGAAAAAGAAGCACAAGCTGGGTGGGAACAGCCACAGGCAGGACCACGCAGGTGAGCCCTGTGAGTCCAGGTAGCATAAGGATTAGCAAGCGTGGAGAAGGGGTTTTCATAGCTTTTGCATACACTGATCTACCTCAGTGAGCCCAGAGGAGCCCTGAGGAGGGGCAGCAGCCCCCTGCGACCTATCTGCAAATGCACAGATGGTGGATGTAGAGGCAAAAAAAGCTTCAGGGATGCACTCACAACCAGCCAGCATTCAGCAGTGCTGAGGGAGAGATCTCCAAGTGTCAGGAACTAGATGGGAGAAGCCTGTCCAAGAAGAGATCACAGGACTGGAGTGAGTAGTGGTGTATCAGAGCCAAAAAGCTTTCCTTGAGGGGTAACAAGTAGCTCAGCAGAGTAAGAGCTGGATATCTAGGAGGTGCTTTTGTGTGAGACACTTGATGTATTTGTATCCACCACACCTACCACAATACATGGAGTCTGGTCTGTGCCTGCCCTGTGTGTCTGCAGCAAGGCAGCAAGCAAAAGAGCTTTGCTACCATTTGCTGCATCTGTCTGGAGTGACGTTGCCAGCTGTTACAGGATGTGTGGCAACTCTGGAGTAACAGGTTTAAACCATTACACCATGCCTTTAGAAAACACTGGATTTATCTGTGCTTTGTTGCACATTCGTGTGTGGTCCAAGCGCAGCATACAAAATACATTCAGAGAGTGGTTTGACACCCCAGGACAGACTTTCAGCTGGTGTAAACTGGCTTTTGAAATCCAGAGAGACCTGCTAGCTTCTGCCAAATGATGGCATGCTTAGTTGAGTTTAGGAGAGCAAACAGAATGGCAACTGGCTATTAATCCTTGTTCACAGACTTCAGGGAATATATGGGACCAGCATTTAGCTCATCAGTGGCCAAGAGATGCTTAGAGAAACGTTAAGGTCTAGTTAGCAACTGTGCTGTATCCCTTTACACCAAATCTTTGCAGTAATTCAGATCATAATCTGTCTCTGCCAGAAAGACCATATTACTAAATGGGTGATTCTGCGTAAGATCATGTCATACATCTTTTCTGCATCAGATACTGTGTTTTCAGTGCACCAAGTCTGTGAAATGCTGCTTGTCTACAGGTGTCTTTAATACAGTACAGAAAATACGTGGTCAGGTTATTGCAGAGCATTAGGTCTTTTTTTCTTCTCTTTCAAAGCTACCTTCTATCTATTAACATGGAGCTAGTTCACAAAGCTTGAATGTGGTTTGCAGAATTAGGATTTGAATAAGAAAGAAGTGGATGATTAAGTAGAAATGAGAAATGTTGTTGCATTGCATGCTCTCTCTAAATTAGGAGACAAGAACCGGAAGTTATTATACACTGAAATTTTAAAGAGGCAGCAATTAAATTTTTGTAAGAAGAATACACATCATTAATCCTTTTACTGTTGCAGTGAGCTCAAGAAAAGAGTCACTGATTTAGCACTGGGATTGTCCACTGTGCTGAACCACAAGAATTAATCTGGCAACTGCAACTAGAGGCGGACAAAGTCAACAAGTGTTTAATTGATTTCAGAGAATTGATTATCCATAAAATTGATCACAGGCACATTTCCAGTTCCTCCTCTCATAATACAACCAGGCAGCTCTAGGACCCAAACCCCTCAGTAGTTTCTCAGCCCATAGTCTGTTTGGGGTGATTTTCAAGTGTTAACGATACAGAATTGCCTTACTTTTAGGAATCAAGTAAGTACATTGCAAGCAAGGAATTTATTTAAAATCTTAGACTTTGTGCTGAGGGAGCGTGCTATTCAGCATGTGCATAGCCTGCAGGTTTTGGAACAGGGCTCTGTATGTAGGTGTCAGAAAGCAGTCTCAAAGAAAGCATTATTCCTCTTTGGGAGTTGTTTTCGTAGACCATTCAGTTTACTACAATAACTGTTCAAGGTTAAGCAGGCACAAGTGCTGATGTAGGTTGGCAAAATTCAATAGTATGTAAGAAATTGCTGCCTTTCCCTTTTGAAACTATCATGCAAAAGACAGAGGTATGGAACAGAGCCATGCTCTACGCATTAAGCATCCTTGCCCTATGTCATTAGTACCTATTCGGCAGGCAGATAGATTGCTTTTAATATGTGGTCTTGTGTTATCATTTCCTTTTGACAGTTCCTAGGCAGCAAGCATACAGCACAGTTTTCAAGATGCATGTGCATGGTCAGTACATATTTTTTTATCTTCCTAATGTGCCCAGGACTCACAAACAGCAAGGTGAAAACATCAGCGCAAATCATCACTCAGGAATGAAATTGAGAAGCAAATGACACTGTCCTAACTGAGGACAATGGCAAATCTCCCATTAACTCAAATGAGAGTAGAAAACGCATCTCTGTATAGGTTTTATTATTACAAAATGCCCTCTCCTCTTTCTTCAGACCCCTCCATGAAATACCATCAAATGTGGTTGTATGTAATACACTTATGCAAATACCAAATGAAATCTATTTCCATTGGAAATTTCCTTTCCTCGTCTTGAAAATTGCTAACGGGATGAACATATTTAAAAACAAGAGTACCTGTAGGCCCTGTTAAATAAAGGAAACCAAAGCCCATTTGCGTAATGAACATCTGTCTCACATTTGTGAGATCATTATCCAGGGACACAGATGCCTCTTGCCCTGAGCAGGAAGGGGGACAGGAGGGTGATCGCTGCTTTGAACCATAGAGCACAGGAATGAAACGGTAAAGAAAATCCATATAGTTTTTCACAGCTTGTGTTTCCTCTAGGATTCAGCTGAGCAGCAAAGGCTGGGCCTCATTGCTGCACTGGTGCTGTTCATTTCTCTTGCTTGTCTTTGTACTGTGATGAATTTGTGAATGTGAGGCAGGGAATCAGGCAAGGAATCTGTGCCAGAGCTGGAGAAGCATATACTTCTTTCTAGCACAGTGAATGGTCCCTTCCTGGGATGGATGTACAGTTCGGTCCACTCAGCTTCAAGAAAGAAGGTGCATTAAGTTATGGGATCAGATGCGGAGAAAGACTTTGGCTGCTCAGGAGAATAGGCAGTCTCTACTAAGAGAGATGTAGGGCAGCAAAGCAAAGTGTGATATTGTCTCTCACCCTTCCTGCTGAGGAGGGGAGTGATCAAGCAGCTTCTGTGGGTACCTGGAATCCAGCCAGGGTCAACCCACAACAATGCTTTGCCTGTAACAGCACAAATTCATTCAACTTCGAAAAATAAACCTTATAAAACCAAATCACATTGTTTGCAAGCAATTACATTTCATACCAAATAAAGGGTGAAGTCTGGGGGAGTTGTATGATAGTTTTTGAAAGGCAATTTTTGGAAACAAAAATGATCTGTCAGTGTTGTGACTTTATTAATATAAGAAGGGGGGATAAAGTTGCCAAGCAGATACATGGGAAAGTTGCATCCCATTTTGAAGTCTTTAGTTACAGTTTGACTTTATTTGATACAGTAATTTTTTATTGTTTGGCTGGCTCACATTGATATCCTTTTTTAATCCATTTATTTGCAATAATATGCTGATGAATCAGTTTTAGCAGTGGAACTAATTAATTCTCCGTTATATGTATTGACTTAGATTTTTTTTAATCTATTTTGTCAGAGTTGGCAGTGCTGGACTTCCCTGGCTAAGCAATAATGACTAAGCATTGCAGAATCCATTTCTGCTGCTCCTCTGAAACAATTCTGTGTGGTCATTGCAAAAAACCCCAACATTTGCAAGCACAAATTAAGTATATTATAGCCTTGCTACCTGGCTTCCATTCTTCAAACAACCCCTGGTGCCCGCAAGTGGGGATTCTAGCATAAGGTATCACTTTGAGTTTGCAGATTTCCCGGCTGAGTTTGCTCATTAACACATGGCAGGATGGGAACTATGATCAGAAATGATCTGTAATTACAGTGGACATGGTCTAGTTGTACTGTGTGTTGTCAGGTTTGGTAAATAAAATGAATGGGGGAGGTTTTGAAACTCCTGACATTCAAATGTGATTACATACCACCCAGATCGTGTTTTACAGTTACTGTTTGCTGGCACTGAAAACCTTTTGAAACCTGATACAATTTCCTAATAAAAGGAACAAATTGGCAAACCAGGCTAAAGGCTTATGCTTATGAATGTAGCAACCTTTATGCAAAGGCCTTTAGTGAAAACTCCTGCGAGTGCGTGCTGTATTGAATCAGTATAAATCAGAAATAATCAGGAGCACTCATTTGTAACAAGCTTTGGGTTAAACCCTTTCCATGTGAACCACTTCCATTTCAACTCATTATTTATGGTAAGCATAGCCACACTCTTCATGCACTTTGCATATTCAATTTTCAAACTAAAATATAGGAGCTGCGTTAGCTTCAGTCCTCCCAGCAGGTAATCAGCCTCCTGCAATATCAAACCTTATGTCACCAACAGTAATAGGCTGAAATAGTCACAGCGTCATAAGGACTGTGCCTGCCCAGTTCCTATTAAAATTAATGGGCACTGGGCATCTATTCCCTCCAGGCAGCTTGGAAAATATCAGCCAAAATGTAGCTCTAAGTATTAACCTTTAGGAAGTTAGTGTTGGCAGACTCCTACTGCTCTGTACTACTCTCCAAAATCAGTAGCTCTGATGAGGCATGAGAGCCTCAGTTTGATGGGACCATGTCCTTAGAGGCTGCTGGAGGGGAGCAGCTGTGGGTAATTCACACCTTCAGGCTGTTTTGGCTGAGCACAGAAGGCAAATTGTGAGGTTGCTCTACCACTTGTACCAGGAACAGCCTGAACTGAGTGTGAAGGGTTTTTTTTTTCACCCCCCAGTTTTCAGAGGAGAGGAAGCCAGTCCCATAAAGGTCAGTAGAGGCAGTGTGAAAGACTTTAAGTATGATGGAATACAGAAGTCTGGGGCAAAAATGACAAAAATATTACAGAATAACTGTTAAAGTAAATGTATTTGGTATAGAAAAAAACCTGCCTGTGAATGCTTTTATGTATTAAAGCCCTGTAAGGAACTTCTGCCCTGCTGATTTAACTTTCTTTAATTAGGGTTTTTTCCCTTTCCTGTCTATATTTGCAAAGAAAAATAGTCTGGCATTTGAAAAGAAAAAGGAGATTAGAATAATTTATTATTGGATTAGTATTAAACCAGTAGAAATAGCAATAGGAATTCATGTTTATAAACAATCTCCAGGTCTAGCCCATACAGATGATGACCTGTGAGGAAGCAGTGTTACAGGAATAAATTGGCTGTGGTTTAGACTGAATGATTTCAACCCAGCTAATAAATACTTAGTAGTGTGTGCCTGAAATATTAACACAGTAGTTGGAGAGCAAACTGCCCCCTTTTGAAGTTTTTTCACCAAATACTTCTAAAATAACCAAAGTGTAATCAACACACTCAGATAACAGATTGTTCCTGGACACAAAATACATTCCTAAATCAAATAAATTGCTAACTGTGAAGCATTTGCTAGGCTCTGCTTTACATAGCGTGAGATAAGAAGCAAATATAACACACTGGTCTCTATTACTGACTGCTGCTAAAAATGCTAAGCTATAAATGTGCTCTTTCAATTTCAACAGTGCATCATTAGTAGGAATCCTGCAAGGACCACCTGGATCTTAATGACCTGTTACTGCAGCTTCACCACCACTGTGAGTGCCAGCTCTGTTTTTTTTGGTGGATACCTGTGCCATTTTAGGAAGTGGTAATTGTATTTTGCTGCATTTTTCTGCATTTTTATTCTGGTGTTCTTAGTTTTTACTTTCTCTTTCTAAGTATGACTGTCTAATAATCATGGACCTGGAGGAAATGTGTATCCAGATACATTAGCAGTGCTGGCAGACCTCAGAAGAAGCAAAAGGGCTGTTCACAGCCCTTACTGGCTCTGCTGAGTCAGCATGTTCTGGGCAGAATTATGAGCAAGGCTTACCGCAGTATCCCTGTGCTCAGGGTATGGATGGTGTGCTTGTTCTGCTAGCTTTTCCTGAAATAGGAGGACTTGCTAAATGTAGCCTTCTGTAGAATACAAATCAGTTATGATAGTGTGGTGTCCTGCTTGTACGACGAGTTTTGATTATGTCTACCTTTCTATTTGCTCACTTAGTGGCATACTGCGATATGTCAAAGAATGTAGATGCCTCTGCTTCCTACCACATTTTTTCAGCTAAAAAGGACAGGTGCCTGGAATTATTACAGTATGGGCTTTGCTTGTTTTTTCACCAAGAAAAAAACACTGTAGTTGAGAGGTTGTTGCCAGGAGTTTTGCAGAGTCCAAGGGGGCTATACTTGCACTCCGAAGTCTAACAAAACACCCCACAATCTACTAGTTTATGCTGCAAAACAAGGCAGGCATCCAGCAAGGGCAAGAACACAGGCTTTGTGTAGTGGGAAAAAGAAAACTTGGGCTGTGGGCAGCACAGGAGTGAAGAGAGGTTACACTGCAGAGTGAGAACAGGCTTGCTGTGTTAGGTAATGCTGGATACAGTAAATGCCCTCAAACATTTGCAGTGTTTTTTGTTTCTTAGAAACCTCAAAGAAAGTGCAGTAACTGAATAGATTAAAGATGTACACTATTCAGATTGCTATTACTGTGTCTGTAAAAGATGAGATAAAAATATATAGCATGGGAGGTAGAGAGAGAGCAGACCCACAGCTCCTGTTCTACTCTCAGTCTGGGGAAACCATAACATAAAAGGAGATATAGCTACAGCCTGTTTTCCATTCCCATCCAAAAATACTCTTCCTTCCAATTTCTCTTTGGTGTCAAAATAAATGAAAATGTTTCATAGTGATTAATGGTGTGCTGGCTTCACAGTGAATGCTGGTGGGGATACAGCCCATCAGTGGAGAGGATATTTTCAGAAAACCTCATCATATTTTGTTTTCACTTTATGCTGACATGTTGAATTTTGGCAAAAAAGTGATGAAATTCAGCCAGTTACATAAGCATCCATGTGTGCACATAGACACACATGGGGAGGGAGAACCACTTGGAGATTCTGCTCCTGGAAGGAGACACCTCTCAGGAGAAATGCTTCATTGCTTGACACATGCTGGGCTTTGGTTGCTGTTTGCACTTGGTTTGTCCTTTTCAAGAGTTTTGTTTGCAAGGCAGGACTGTGGGAGCATCCCTGTGGTCCTTAAGACCACTCAGTGTTGCATGGCACTGTGGGAACAGACAGCCACTGGAAGGCAGGTTGGTGGAGATGAAGGCTTACCTGCCCCTAACCCTACCTCTGTGCATATCGTCATGTGCCATCTTTGAGGACAAAAAGCAGTGCCAGATGCCACATCATCCCTGTTCTCTTCAGGAGATTGGCTTAGTTATTTAAAAAGTGCTTACAAGGTTTGGGGAAGGGGACTGAAACAACCTGCCCCCTAATTCAAATCAACTCAGAATATCATCTAGGTTTTGATAGAGCTTGTTATACATAAAGCCTATATGGTATTTATTCACCTAGAGACCTTAACTATTATGTACAGAAAAGAATGATTACAGCATACTATTGTTTCTTTCACTACCATTGATCTTTAGTTTCCTGCTTCAATTTTGCCATGTAAAATAAGGGTGGGTTTTTTGTACTGCTGTGTATGTGAGATGTTTAAAACTTGCTTGAGATTTTGATTTCCAGAGGCTTCTGTAAGACTGAGGTTGTAGCTTATCTAATATTTTGACACAGTCTAAACTCTGTGTTGTAAAAGCCGATTTAGTTTTAAGCTGTTGTTTTCACCACTACAGTGAATAATCCAATTTTTAATTATTTTAGATAGTATTTTATTAATTTTGTGTATTATTTACTTAAAATTTAGTTGTGTGTCAGTATCACAATTTTAGTGGAAGGGACACTGGAGCAACCAAGCCTTGCTGGAATAGATTGTTATCCAGTGTAATGTATTGATCAGGTCAAGCAGTAGATTAACAGGAGCAGAACACCATTAAATTTTGAACTTAATTGCCTTCTACTCTTAATTTCTATTGCATATAATCAATAGGTGCCAGAGGAAAGTTAAAAGAGTTATTTAGCAAGCTGCTATTTCCTGCGGCATAATGGAAAACTACTGTTTCATCCTCTAGTTGATGCAAATAATGTGCAGTTCAAGAGTGGTCATTTAAGCATTTTATCAGACTCACTTTTAGTTTTGTCTTGATTAATCTTCATCCCTTCCAGAAAGAAGTGTGATTTAGTGATGCAAGCTGTCTGGTTTAGCTGCCTCTTTGGTCACTGAACTTACACTGGTGTTGTAGCAAAAGATCCCTTTCCCTCCAGGATCTCTCCAGCCTGTATTCCTGTCTCTAGCAATGCACACATAGAGTGTCTTCTGAGGGATATTCTCAGGCCAGTATCTTTTAATATAATTTCCTTTTCCAAGTAAAGACCATAGCCTTGGTCTTGACTTTTCTTCTTGGTTCTTCTGCTAGCTTTTTTGGACAAGTTGCTCATCTTTATTATTTAATAAAATACAAAATAGTAATCAACTGCCTTCACCAAGGTCTGGTGTCAAGATGATGAAGTCTCTTTTAGGACTTCCTGTGCCGATGACACATCTTGTTCTGTTCTCCAGCCTACTGTTCAGTTTGTTACTTCTTGTGTCTCATGTTTCCCTCTACAGTAATATCTTTACTTGCTGTTGAATTTAAGTATTGCTTATCCTGCTGTAATCTAAAACCAGTTCCTTATAAATCAATATCTCAGTGCTGTTAGTATTTTTACACCTCTTTGAACGCCCTTTCCATTACCTTGTCTTCTGCTAATAAAATGCTGCAAAGAAAACACCATATTTCAGGTGGGCCTCTGCCAAAGCTGTATGCCCAGTATCAGTGCCCTGTGGAATCACAGGGACATTAAAAAGCCATGGAATAGAGGATAGACATCTGATGTAAATCAGAGTATTATTGCAAACTTTGGTGGGCCTTGGAAGCTGTATTACTGAAACAGCACATAGAGTAAAACAGGCCAAGGTAATCATACCTCATATTTCACCATAGTGTCAGTTCTGTGCCAGTGGTGCTATTCCATATTTATAGCTTTATATTGGCGTAAGGCAATTTACATTCAAGCTAATGGGAGTGTTCCAGGAGTGTTGATTCAAGTTCTTGATGAGAAATGAGTATAGCTCCTTTTTGCACGTCTTTACAGCAGAAATAGCAGTTAGAGTCTACTCGAGATTTTATGAAGTGGTGCATAATGAAGCACCAAATGGACAGACCTTCATAGAAGTCTAATTTTCTAAGACATCTGACCTATGCTCCCTCTGAAAACCAAATATCTTCAGGGAGTGGCAAGTTACCCATCTCAAAATAGAGTTAAAACATTCAGTGAGTCTTGCTCTGAAATCTTGACCTACATCTGTCCACAATTCTTTCCATTATGAAATGTAGATTACAGGTATTTTACTGTGGGCACACTTGATTTTATTCAGGTCCAGTTTATTTGAAGAAAACATTACTTGCTGTCTATGCAAATTCAGAAACTGCCATCATCAAAGAGCTGAATATGAATTTACCTCTTTGACAGTTATTCCTTGTCACATTACTTTGGTTAACAGGGAATTCATCACAGGGGAGAAGAAAAAATAAAGCCTCTTGACAGTTACAAGGAATTATCGGTGCTTACAATAATATATTTTCCAAGGGAAGGCTAGAGGGCAGGGTTTGACAGTAGTGAAGCTGTTCCACATACAGTGACATCCTGTGACCATCATTAGCCTGGATTTTACCTTTATAGAGGGAAGACTTTTTGTCTGTGTTACTAGCATGAATTGTGCAAGGCTTTGAAGTCCCAGCTTGCAGGAGAGGCTGAAATCCTCTTGTTCTGATCATTCTACCTGTGCCCCCCATACCACTGCGCCTTGTATTTTGAGGAGACAGAAGAATTAGTGTTGTGCCTATGGTATATTTAGGGAACTGAATCAGAAAGCCCAGGTGCTCGTGGATGCCTATGGCCAAAAAGGAAATTGGACATGGGACTAATTGAGTATTCTGGCCAGGGTGGTGTTGGCAATTATAATAGCATTCCCCATTTCCCATGGTGAAGAGCTTCTGCTTGTGTTTCACACTTCTGCCAAGAAAAGGATAAAAGGAGATTTTTCTCTATGTCACTGAGGAGAATCCCCTTTTCATCCAGATGAATTATGCTGTCTTCAAGATGCCAGATTAATCTGTCTGTGATATCCCTTGTGTATTGTTTCTAGACTAACACATATCTGTGTTTGCTCTTTCATGATCAAATAAAAAGCTAACTCACATGTTAGTCCTTTTCTGCTACCACTGCCATGAAAAAAAATCTACAGAAACTGTTCAGGCCAGCTGAAGAAGAGAGGTACAAATAGACTGCTCACTATGCCACCAAAGATTTGCTGTGCATGGGGGTAAAGTTTCACCTTGAGTTGCCTCATAAGAAGCTTCTGGAGGAGATGCTTTAAGCATTTGACACAGTTCCCTGAAAGGGCAGCAAAGAGAAGCAGCTTAGATGACATTTTGATGTTGTGTCCAATCCTCTCTTGAGCCTTCTCTGTCTTCTTCTGAGTGTCTTGAAAGGGAAGTAGCCACCCACACCATGCAGCATCCCAGGTCCACTCCAAAATTCTACATGAGATCCCCATGCAGTGGTGGATCCCCAACTGTATTGTGGTGAGATCTGGATAGTAAGTCAACATTTATGTTAAGGTTGATGATGAGTATAGTTTGTCTCAGTTGAAGCTTGTTGTCTGGCTTGCTATCATCATAAAAACCTTGTGAGCTGCAGATTATTGCATTATAGGTATGGACAGTAGGAAAGGCAGACAAGGTAGGAACTCTGAGACACACATGAATTAGAATTAAATGGAGCAAACTAATTCTCAATCAGATCCAGTCACCATTAAAATGAAGAAGATAGAAAGAGACAGAATCAAAATTAGTGAGATAACAGATTGCATTTCTGGTTAGGAAGAAGACCTGTATTATGAAATGCTGGTAAATTCAATGTTCAATTCCATCCTTATTTGTTATGTACATTGTAAAGCATATTTGCAGTCATCACCTTGTAGTTGAATCAGGGCAGTGAGCTTTTGTTTTTCTTAGAGTACTTTATGTTTTATAGCTTAGAGCCTTGGCAGAAGTCCATCTATGGTGAAGATTCACATTGGTGTTAGGCTGGGGACTGCAATTATGGCTGTTCTGTCTGCACTCTGCTGTGTTTGTGGAAGGATCAGGATTGGAGCTGTGAGGGTTTTCTCATGATCTGTAAATCCAGAAGTGCATTTACACCAGTTTTATCCCTAGAAAATCATCCATTGCTTACAACTCACTTTCCTGAGAAATAACCAGACAAGATACACTGTAAAGCAGGCTTATTTTGCTCACGCTAGAATATAGTATATGCTGGATATGGTATAAGAAATTATACTATAACGTAACTCCAGTTATGACCCAAAAAACCCCACCACATAACAACAAACCCCCATTCCCCCAAAAATTAAGGAAAAAAAATCAACCAAAAACCAAAAAACCCAACCCCAGCTTTTTGGAGGCTTTTCCCGATAGCTCTGGGACTTTCATATAAAGATAATATATTCTTTGCATAAGTGCTCAAAATGAATGTGTTGGCTCTATGCATAAACTGTTTTCAACTCTGTCTTGTCATTCAGTCTAAAGAGTGTTTCAGTGGCACTTTGGTGGACTTTCTCAAAACATTGGTGCTGGCAGATGTAAGATGGCCTGCTTCAGCTGAAGGGCTGCCGAAAGGAAGCTTTACTATCAGTTTCCTGGCCAGCAGAACTAACAAATTATGGCTGCAGGAAAACTGTATAACATGCTGCAAGTGGAAATTTCTTTGTGCTGCATCACTGGATATAAAATGTGAGAGTGAAATGCTACCACTTCTATGCACACATCTTCCAACAGTTTCAGCAAAATCAGATTTCCAGATCTTTGTCCTGAATGATAAGCAAGTGCATTTGATAAAAATAGACTTAATGTCCCTATAAATAACAGTTTCTCTTTTTGCCTTTGCAAACCATCATCAGAAGGTTTTTCTTGACTTCCTCATTCCTTATCCTTCATCTACCAACAGAACCATAACAGCATGCATGTAAAAATGCATAAAAATTTCAGCCTTGCAATTTAAATGTCAACTCTTCAATCTTATTGCAGTACACTTCGACCCTCTTTTGCATATGGTATGGTTGACTCCTTACAATTCAGGTTTTCTTTAAATGACAGAAGATGCATCTGTGGCCCTTTCTGGTAGTCCCATTTGTTACTCTGTCCTTGCAGAACAAAGATGTAATGCAGCATGCTATGCTGAGAGATCAGCCACAGACAATCCCGTAAGGATATTAAATAGATAGTTATGTTGTCTTTGTGAAGCTGATCTGACTCCCCTTCGCTTCACTAGAGTTTAGCAAGACCTCACTGAGATGCTGCTGAGATTTAGCTTCACTGTGGTATAACGAGGCATCTCTGCATGGCAAGAGGACGTTGCAAAGGTGTGTCCCTATTGCCCATGTTTTTCAGTGCCCTGAAAAAATGAAAAGATAGTAAAGAAATATAGATGTGTGTGCGTATGTGTATATATATATGTATATATATAATAATCTATTTCACAGCTTTCTGGTTGTCTAGGGTTTTTTTATCCCATCCTGTATAGTTTCCTCAGGCATATATCAAGAGGAGCTGTTTGCAGTCATGCTGAGTGGTGATTTGGGGGGATGTTGTAGACTGTTGAAGAAAGACTCGGAACTCACACACAGCTGCACTAATGAAGTTGCAGGCATAGCCTGCTCCTCTGTCTCTCTCTCTCTCTTCCACTATAGCACAAACTAGTATTTAGGATCTCACTTTCAAAGACTGAGGGCTTCCAGTGAGTCCTCTGAATTCTGCATATGGACACCTAAATTACTTGCCCTCAGTGGTTTTCTAAATTAAAAATTACAATTTAAAACAAAAAGCACTATCAGCTGTACCATTTGTTTTCTCCGAGTCATTCCATTTGAAAGTAATAGCAAATGCAATTACTTAAATAAGTTTACATAACTCGTTACCTTTTGAAGAATTTCCTTCCGAACAGTAATAATAAATGTACATGTGTACACTGAGAGCTCTCTTGGGTCAGACTTTTTATTTTAAAAACCTTATTTTTATAGCTATATAAAATGTTACAGCCATTCCTAAAGAATTTGTGAGTGCCTTTTTTATTTGAGTGCCCACAGAAAGTGGAAGGGAATTTGCCACAAACTTCTCTCTCAGACAAAGAGAATAGAAATACAACCTAGTGTTTCCACTGAAGGATAATGGATATTTTTACCATTTCTGCCCACATCCTTCAGAGCAGCTTATACAATCCATAGTGACCCAGGGACAAGAAGGTACTTTCCCTTCCACCTTGGTGGTGTTCTAGTGTGCCAAGGTATGGCGTGGAAACTGCTTTGAGATCCTTGCAGTGGAGGTGTTAAAAAAGACACAGGAACCTGCTGTGGTGTGATGATGCACCGACTTCGCTGCAGCATGATCCTCCCTGTTACTACAAAAGCCTGTGGATGTCAAAAGCTGTCCTAGTTTGACTATTTCTGCTTTTTAATGAACAAATGCTGACACTGTTTGAATAATTCAGTAATGTTAAAATACAAAATCTTGAAGCACATCAGCCACTAAAAACAGTTCTTTGCAGAAGACATTCTGCATTTCCCTGGCCAGGGATGGTGCTCCCTGTGAGGCAGAGCTGGAAAGTCTCCCTATGAGCTTCTAATACAAAACTGAAGTCTTGAATGCTCCCTGGCCATGAATTGAGCCCCTGAGTGCACAGTGACTGAATATTCATTTTGTCCTTTCTTCAAAAAAATACTTACAATTTAAAGTACAAGAATAGCTCCATTCATGAGCTGCAATGTGAGACAAGACTCTGTCACCAGTGCCATATCTACATTTCTTAATAAGAAGCGAACAAAGCTGATGTATTACAGCGTATAAAAATAATGAAAAAAGAAATCCAGAGAGAGAAATTACCTTTTTCTCATGAAGTGACGTGGGTTGATTATAAGCATACACATTATTTCTCTTTGTTGTTCACTTCATTGTGCAGTCTGGGAGAATAAGGAAGCCATGTGCACCTGTGTGGCTGGATGATATTAGGGTTTCAACATTTGGAACAACAGATACTTAGGATAAAACTTTCCCCAGATTTGGGCTGAACTATTCAGCACACACTTAGCTGTCATCAATCTTGCATGCAGAGCCAGGCTTCTCATATTTCAAAATCTTTGGAGAGGCAGCTTTTTAATCTATATTTGGTTCTTCTTTTCCCCCCCCTCTGAGATTGGTTTCTCTTTGCATATAATGCTGTACTAGTTTCAATTTGAACAGAACCCTGAAATAAAATAGTTGAATATGAAATCTTGGCAGAGAGAAAGGAAACAATTATCTTGAAATTCTTTTCCTTTTTTTGAGGCATTTTAACTTCTGTTTCAAGCAACGTATTATCTTAATCACAACTAGAGGGCATATACTCCTGGATGGGGCATAAATTCAATTAATCTCAGTCATAATTCTCAAAGAAATTCATTTCAATATAATGTAACACCTTTAAGTATCTAAATTACATCAGCTGAAGCTGGTTAAGAAGAGAAGCAGAAGCTGCCCAGCAGCTCCTGGTGGTCAGGTCTACGTCTTCCTCACCAGCTCTGGCAAAAGGCAGATCTACTGCAAGCCTGGACACAAAAATGAAGGAAAAGGACAAGGAAAGGAAAATGTCAGGGAAAACTGGAAAAAAGGCAGGATGTCTGTGAGGGCAGCAAGTAGCAGGGGTATATGGTCTAAGCTTGTTCTCAAAAATATGTGAACTATGACAGCTGCAGGTTATGAAGTATTTCCATCAGAAGTTTCTGGTGGCCAAGAGCAAAATTTTTAAGTGGTTTGCATATCTCTCTGTGCTCTTGAGATAATGATATAGCTGTCGGTTCCTTATTTTGTAGGTCATTTGTACAGCTCATCCTCTAAAACCTCTCTGCTAATACTCAAGAAGGATGTTGCTGGAATCCCAAGCTCACTGCCATTTTACAGAGTTGAATCTGGACATGTAGCATTACGAATTCAGCAACGTGTGCTGCCAGACAGCATTGGGAATGGACTGGGAACCGACTGTTTAGACTCGTGTGTGTGTGTGTGTGTGTGTATCTGCAAGTCATGCATAAACTACTCAAATGCAGATGTGTAAATTTTGCCATTAAGTATTTGCATTTCTTTGCTTCGCCATTTCTTTTTATTTTGCTTCATTTAGCATAGATTATCTCTGTAAGTCTGGCCACTAGTCAATTACTCAATTCCTTTTCAAAGGAAATAAAAGGAAAGATTACAAAATTTATGAGACTAGCATAAATCACAATATCTTCCCCACCTGAGAATCTGACTCTCTAAAGGTAGTTTCTTTCTTCTTTATAAAGGTAATTATTCTATTAAAATTAATAGTAAAATGAATACTGCTGTGACTGAATTACACGGGATAAGCGTGAAATACTGTGATCTGTTCTGCTATGAATTAGTAATTATAGTATGCTCAGTTAAATTTGCATACTTTCCGCTCCTTCTCTGCTATCCACCTTGGTTTAGTTGCTAAAGCTCTCTGCAGGGTTGGAGGTGGAGATTGCTAGTGGTTTATGAAAAGAGGAATTGTTTGCAGAATATAATACCCCTGAGTTTTAAGGTAGCAGAAGTTACATGAAAAGCATGGTTTTGTTTGTTATTTGAAATATCTGTGATCACCTTTCTAATGTGCTGTGTTTATATAGATGAGGTGAGGGAAAAAAAGAGAGGAGAAAATATCTGTCTCCTTTCTATCTGTTATTTCTTTGGGAAAAGTCTGGCTTTGTGATATGACTTTGAGTTCACACTGCCTGAAGCAGTGAAAGTGGTTGGTATCTCAAAGGGACAGCGCTCAGAATAGGGGAGATCCAGTACTCATCCAGGAGCTCATGGACCTGCAATAGCTTCTGTTTCAGAAAAAGCTGCCTGCATCTTGGTTCATGGGAAATTTAGTTAACCTTGAAGAGGATAAATGATAGTGGGGTGAAAGGCAACCTTTCCCACACACATATTGAGAGGCATGCCTTGAGCCATGGAAATTACTTATTAACTAGAGGAAGTCAGGAAACAATACATTTTCAGTGCTATATGGATGAAGGGCAGAAGTTAAGTGTGAGGTCCAGGCTGGTTTCTGAGGATGAGAGCGAGCCTGCCCAGCGCTAGCCCAGCTAGTGCAGATTTTGCCCTGCAGCCTGTACAACCCTACTTTGCCTGGGTACATGCTTAGCTCAGCAAGATGGGCTTATCACCTCAGCACAAGCTAAATACCCCTCAGTCTGATAGAAATGGATATATGGGAGGAAACTGAAATAGAGAACAACTGCCCTTTGACCTGCAGTAGCCTGAATCTGACATCCTTCAAGTGTTCTATGAGAGCCATGTGTTCAACTTGGCTTCAGAGGCCGAGGAAGGAAATCACTGCTGCCCAGGCAGCCTGGGAAAGCCCTAGTTGGATGGATTCCTGTGAAGTAATGGCTTTCTTAATGGGATTTTATTGTTATTAACCATATTAGGATGGTCACAGGCTGGTTTAGATAGCTTATGCTTGATTAAATAATAACCTGCTCTAAATGGTAAATGCAAACTTGTCCAAATGTATGAAAACCTGTTTTAACTTTCCTGGAATAGCACACAGCCACAGTCCCCTTCCTAGGGATTGATGTGCCTATAATTTCCTGGATCTTCCTTTGAGCCCTTGACATCTCTGGCCACGTCTAACTTTATAGAAGGTTGTGCTTTTTTTCTTCCTAAAATAGCCTGTACAGTGCATAGCTTAACCAGCTCAACAGAAGCACTTGTTCACCCTAGGAAAGCAACCTTAGACAACTTGTAAAAAGGTCATGTAAACTTTAGATCCAAGCCATTATTTTTAATTCATGTGGTCTGTCCGTGTTTCCTCGCACCTGAAGAGTCCTTCCTGCAAATTACATTCTTTTTGTGAATATAAACAGTTTATTAAAACTCCTGTATTAATTATTTAAATGAGTTTATAAATATTTGAGGAAGCCTATGCAAAAGGCACTCATAATAAATTATCGTTTTCTACCTCAAGTTAAATTACAAAACTCTGAAGACTACCTTCTGTAACAAAGCCATTTCTGCTGCCTGTTATCACAAGGGACAGAGCATTATATCTAGGAAGCAGATATAATAAAAATCAGCACCTAAAGTTTAAAGTGAAATAACAACATTTCTGTCTTAGAGGGTTAGTACTTAATGTGACACACAATCAAGTACATGGGCATTCAGTTACCCACGATTAGTGTCTTATGAGAGGAGCCATCAGTTTGACTTTGAGATCACAGGTGTGGAGACTGAATTAATAAGCAGAAGGGGAGAGAGGTCCTGAGAAGACTCCTGGAGCAAGTGCAAGAAGGAATCACTCACCCAGATCGATTGATTAAACGAGAAGTCAGATACTGTAAGTGGTACTGGCAAGAATATCAATCCTACAGCTCTATGGCAGATCAAGCTCAATAATGCAAGGGAAATTCTTATATGTGAAGGGAGGCAAAACCCAAAATTAAATAAAAAAATGGCAGAAGCAGGATAGGAAAGACTTATCGAATAAACATTCCTGGAAATTCTTTTCCAGATGGAAGGAAGCTTCTGCTTTGCAGTTCTTAGTTTTGCAGTGTTGGTTGCTCCCTTTGTAAACATTTCCATCTTTTGAGTCCCAGTGCACATGGTAATGTCTGCCTGTCGAGGACATTGAACATTATAAATGGCAGGTGCCAATCAGGACTGAAGTATGTCCGCAGAATTTGGGTAATGGATAATTAAACTGATTAAATAGAAAGAGATGACCAGTGATGATCCCCTTCACTATGTGCTTCTTTCTTAACTTTCCTGTGTTCAAGGAGCCTCTTGTGGATACATGAATTTCTGGAGAACTTGTTAAAGTCAGTTCGTGGTCATACAAAATAGACCAAATGCAAAGGCTCAAGCTGTGAACTTGTGATGGCTGGTAAAAAAGAAGCACTAGTAAATATGGACTCACCTATAAGAGTAATGACAGTTCAGATTAGCTCCACAAATTCAGCCTTTACAGTTTTCCCAACCGCTTCTTTTCATCGATCATCTCTTCCGTTGGCAATCCCTGCTAAAGCAGAAAATCAGAAGTCTTACTAGCCTGAGGAGTACAACTTAAAGTCCAAAATTAGGCAATTCACTAGCCAGTTTTCTTCCCTATATGATTTACTTTTAACTATCAAATATTTGTGGAGGTGGCTATTTAGAAAGAAAACCCAGCTAGTTCAATCTTGTGTTGTTTTAAAATGCTTTGAAAAGATGAACAAGGAGTGTTACAGAATTTCATCTAAAACAACTTCTGCTTCAGTTTGCTAGTAACTATAGCAATTCTCTAAGTACCTTTGTTTAGCTATTCATCTTTGGAGTGTTTCTGCTTGCATACACTTTGCAACTGGCAGAGCTGAACATACTCTGCAAAGCATTTTAAGCTAATTCATGCTCGGATTTGTAAAAGAATGTGTGCTGGGCATGCTCAAGCTCCATTTACATTCATTTTGTATGAGCATTAATGAGATCAAGTAGAACAAGGACAGATGTTTGTGAAAAATAAATTGTTAAACTCCTATTTGTTGTGATGAGAATAGAGCTTACGGCTTCATAGCTAAGAATCATCTGAGTGGAGTGTGCATGAGTTTCCTGGGGTATCTGGAGTCTGAGACTCACAGCTCTTCCCATCTGGTTATTTTTCAAGAGCACATCTTCTGCATTACATAGCAAATAATGATCCTTGCATAAATTCAGGATTATTCACTCTAAGGACAACAGCGTAAGGTCATCGTATAAATTATTCGTAGCAAAGACTTACCTAGAAGGGCAATCCAGGGACTCCTCCAAGGTAAAAAAGCTGGGGAGAAACCGCTGTAAATGGGAGTGAATTTTCATCATTTAAAATAATACAACTCAGGGTTAAACTGGATGGAGGCAAAAAGACATGAGCTGTGCCAATACCAATACGGCCATGAAATTTCAAGTGCCAATTAACAGACTTCTCAGCTCTGTAAAATGTTTCAGAGTAAATAAGCATTCTGAGCACTGAAGGAAAACATAATTTCAAAGAAAAGCTTGTCAGTTAAGGTCAGTTTAATATCCAGTCATGAATTTCACTTTTTTAAGTCTTGCTGATAAGCTTTTATAATTGAGTTACTTCTCTTATTCCATGCATATTGAAGCAGTAATTAAGCTATTATATGAGATACAAAGTATTGTGTGCTCGATTCATCAATTTTTGTTCAGTCTCACAGTTCTTGTTCGATTGCACTGGCATTGTTACACTGAAGTATCTCCAAATCTATCATGTCAAGATTATGCATGATGTAATTTGTAATAGTAGCTAGGGATTTGTTTACAAAAACAAATGTTCCTTTAATCTTTAAAACAAAATTAGACTTGTCTTACAGCACAGAACAAAGAGATTTGAATGAATACAACTTTTAATAAATCAGTAATTACCTCGTGGAGTGGCAGTTGGCTCATTTAACCTTTGAAAACGGCTTCCTCCACGCAGATTTTAAACTGTGCCCTTGTGAGATAAAGTTTGAGAGCTAGTCTGTGGAGATTTAAGTGCTCTATAGGTGTATTATTTATACGACAGAAATCCTCTATTCACAGAAGAGAATTTGGAGCACATTGTCTTCACAGTAGAGATAAATGCAAGTTAACTAAAGTACCTCCTAAAAACGTTTGCAAACTCTGCCACTTGGTACCTCTGTTCATAAAGTGGCACACCATGTGCAACTTCATAGCACCAACATTAGGACAATAAAACCTCCTTTAGTTTGCAGTGCAAGCTTGTTGGTTGGAGGGGGTTTAAATAACACTCCACCAGCTGCAAACTAGTCTGCCATAAACAAATTTCTGTAGTTGATACGGTCTGAAAATTGTTGGTGGGTACAGACAATGGCAAAAGTCTATTCCCATCCTTTCCCAGAGTATCTGTGATCATCCATGGGTTACACTCACCAGGGCTTCGACACACATTGCTCTGAAAATCAACCAGACACATGCCAACAAACAACTAATAAAGGCTGTTGTTCTTCTGCATCTGTGTAATAGATTGGTAATAGATTTGTGCAGATTTGATTAGGTTGGAGGACACAGCAGAACGTTTCGGGGGAAAGAGAACATGCCAAGAATGTATTACAAGTCCTTTAATCACCAACTGTGGACAAGTTAGCTTTACTGCTACTAAACAGGCCAAAGACATGTGATGGTGGGTGTTAATATTTTTCACAGAGAAAAACAGTGACAATATAATAACTTGCATTTAAAAACAAACAAACAACAATCATTTTATCCTGAAAAAAAACATGTACAAAGTTAAAATATGTGTATTTCATTGACTGATAACCCATAATTACATTATGTGTTATTAATTTCTGTAGATTCAGTGGAAGAATTTGCCTTATATATTTATTTACTGGAATCTTCTTTGTAGACTGGAAACAAGAAGAGACAAATACTACACTATTTATACCCAAGCAGTACACCAGGATTTAATTTCATAATTGATGGCTATCCAGTATATTATGCATGCTTTGTTATGCCTTATAAATGCATTAGAGTTCTATAATTTATTCAGTTTCAGTGTTTTTTCATAGAGTGCTTTGCTGCTAAGCTATGATTCTGGCACTTCATTCAGTCAAAATCTCGTCATAGACTTTCACCCTTCAGAGCCCATCTTGCAGCATTTCCTTTCCACCTCACTAAACCCAGTCCCCTGCAGCTCAGGGGATTCACATTTGAGTAAATGCAACTTTTAGAGGCATCAGATTTGGTCTAAAGCCTGCAAAAACTAATGAGGATTATTTTTCCAGTTTCTTCAGTAACTGCTGGATCAGAATCTAAACACAGATCATTGGTTTATAATGCAAAAGCAGACAATAATTGTTCCTCTTGGGTGTTTCTTCCACCAACATGAGGGACTACGGCATAATAATAATCATATCTTTGGTTCAACACAGTAATTTCCCAGACATCCTTGGTTGTGTGAGCAAGCATCTCCACAATGGCATCAAGACCACAGCAGATCATAATCTATCTATATTTATACACACACATACATGCATATATATGTGTGTGTGTATATATATATACACACACATAGACATATACATATATACACATATATATATATATATGACTTCAGGTCCCTGCAGCCACCAGAGGAACAGTGTTGGAAGGCCACCCACACACCTCTCTACCTCCTGTATCCTTATCTTAAGGCCTGGCTTTTCTCTCTCTGTATTTCAACTTATTCATTTACTTAATTAATGATATATTATTAATGAAAAATTAATATTGCATGGAGACATTTTGCTTCTTTGATGGCACACCAGTCCTCAACTCTGGTCTGAAACATGTGTGAATATTTATAAGCCGCTTCCTATTGTCTTTACAAAAATGTATAATTATGCTGCAGTTCTTTGGCATTTCATTATATATATAGGATTAAGCTTTCACTAGGCTATCTAGAAGCAGTTCAAATAGGGTGTAAATAACACTGCTACACTGCACAAATATTTTACCAGCCTGCTTTCAGTTTTGTTCTGCAACAAGGGATGGATTCAGTTCCAAACTTCAGTAATAAATAGGCAGCAATGGGTCTCCCTAACCTACAAAAGATCAGTTTTCCCCATACAGATTGGGAGGGGACCCTCTGTCACCTGCATTCATTTCAGCTCCCTGCATATAAGCATTTCATGTTTTCATTAGTCTCATTAGCACTCAGTGTCAGCAAGCTGATCTCCAATGACCCACTGTCTTTGCAGTGAGGTTATGTCAAACAACAATAATTTCATACATAAAACTACAAATAAAGGTGGGCAGCTTGACGCTTGCTTTAGACGTGTGTTGCTGTACATGAATTCAAGAATTGCCAAGAAAAAATGTAAAGCTATGTCCCAGCACTCTAGAAGGTCACAGAATACACTGTGTGCTTTCGGGGAGACAAGTTTATCAGACATGATTTATTTTATCATTTCATGTCCTTCCTCTTTGCCACAGATATCTGCAAAAACCTGTACTGTTGAGGCTTGCACTGCTTTTCATTGTAGAAATCAAGTTTCTGCACAGAGAATACAATGAAGGTTCAGTTATAATTATCAACTATGATCCATAGCTGTCAGAGGAAAAATGTCAAGCATTGGTCATGACTGAGCTCAGTGGAATGTGGAATAATTAGAAAAGCCAGCAACGCCTTTTGAGTACAGTATTAGCAAATGAGAGCAGGGGCTGAGAGCCAGCTACCAAACACAATTCAACTGACCTGGGGTCTGCTGACATCTCTGGGAAGGAGGGCTACAACCCATTGGCTTCTTTTTTTTTATTACCTTAAAATATAAGACTTTTTAAAGGTCTCACAAATTGAACTGCATAGCCTAAGAACAATGTGGGTTGCTTTTCACTGGCCTGTACTTAGTGCTTAGATCTCCGAGATCTACCCAACTCCAAAATAATTATGCAAATTCTACAGTTCTTAAAATCTGGCTGGTTTTATCTGTGTACCTAGCTAACAAAACTGAGTGGTTTTTTACCTCTGAACAGCTGTACACACTTTATAAGTACTCAGAGGACTTGAGTACTGTCATTTTTAATGTACTCATGGAAGTGAAGATGCACGTTCACTCACCATGAAGGTGCCACCCATGAGAAATTGTGGTCCTACTTCAGTGATGGCTGCCCCTCAGCCATATGTCTAAGCAACATTTGTTTCCAAAGGTGGAAAGAGAAGGACATGGAAAGATGACAAAGGTTCAGCTTTCAATCCTTCCAGCCTGAACAACATTTCATATGAAATCCCCTTTTTAACAGACCATCTTTATTCAGCTGAAAATCAGGCATATGCTTAAAAGACTTCTGGCAGAATACAGACTTCATGTAACTATGATGTTATTATTTCTTATTGTAGTACCTAGGAAACACAGGCTCAGTCCAAGCACCACTCTACTAGTTACACATCTGCAGAAAAAAAGGTCAGTCGCAAACTGCTGCAGTACAGTGTTGGAGCTCAACAGGTGAGAGGCGAACATACAAGGAAACAAGGCAAAAAGAACTCATCCTCTTAAGTAAATAAAATTACAAATGGAAAAGTGCTATAGCAAGGAGATGATTTACCTGTAGTAATAAAGAAAGTCAGAAAAAGAGCTGGGATTAAACAAGCCTCAGGAGTTTCTGATTTTCAGGTGATTTGCCAGCACCATCTCGTATTAATGATATTGTTATGAGGGAAGTATACAACATGCTTATGCCATTTTTTCCAATTTAGCTAACAGTAGGCTAACTGTTAGAGAGTGGCAATGGAAGTGGTTTTTCCCTAATGAGTCTTCTCATGCTGTTGAATTAGCACTCTTTTTGCTGGTTTATGCAGATCTCAAGTGGAAATTGCTGATGGATTCTTTGCATCTAATCTGCCCTTTCATATCTTACTGGTTTATTTGAGTGCAGCCCATAGGGTTGTTAATACATGTTACAATCTTAAAAATAACCTATTCTAGCTGCTGAATATGTTGCAATGAAAAAACCAAGGATTCTGGATGGAAAAATATAGAAAATCCTTCAATTCATTCTGAAGTTTCTGCCAGTGAATTAATAAAACATTGGTTAAATACCTGGAGAATACTGCAAAGAACAGAAAGTACTAACAGAAAAAAATAGTGTAATTATCCCTTTTTAATGGTTACTACAATTAAAAAGTATTAACTCAGCAAGACTGAAAAAATTAGGATATATGAGACATAATTTGTCAGATGGATTGCACTGTGCTTGCATTTCAAACTGGAGAAATGTCAGTTTTCCTCAAGTTATGAGAGGTCTGTTATCAAAGTCAGCAAAGTATTACACTGTGTGAGCATTAGATTGATGCTTCTAAAATCTACTAAGATTGAATTAAAGCAGATAGTTTGATGGACTCTCTGTAGGAAACATCCCATATTTCTCCTTGATAGCATTATTCAACCTGAAATCTTTTGTTTCAGGTTTGTATTCTTTAACTTACCAGACTTCTGCTTTACAGCTCCCAGATTAAAGAGTATCTATGCCTGTTTGTGAAATATCTTTCATATAGCACTTTCTTTCACTATGTTTTTCTTATCCTCCTAGAAAGTGTGTTCCCACAGCCACAATTCATTCCACACCCCATGACATCCCAGTAAAGTAAGAGAAATCAGATGTCTCATTCGATTTTCTGAGATTTTGTTTTATAAAGAATAGGTGAGCACAGAGTCACAGATTCTGCTATTCCAGTTTATGCCTTTTTTACAGAAAAAACAAAACAAAACAAAAAACACACACACACACACAAAAACACAAACAAACAAACAAAAAAAAAAACCCAACAAAGTGACCTGAAAGATTTTACTACCTCTGTGCTATTGCCATTGCCAAAAGTCTTCATCAGTGCAAGAATCTCTCATGGAGAGTTTGAACTTTCCTTTAATCTAATCCATTTAGAAAATGACTCACAATTTATTGAATAATGTAGAGAAAATTGATATCTTTTCATTAAGGTGACAAAACCTTTTTCGCTGCTGGCATCTGTGAAATGTGTTCTCTATTTAAATTTTATTTATATCAATCTTCTGTGGTGGAGACTAGATTAAAATGGGATGCTTTATACTTACAGTAAACAACTTTCCCATCCTGCCACGAGTGTCATACTAGTTTTGAAAAAGAACTCTGTTTCTTATTCCTTGGAGTAACATGATACCTGTGATCAGGAGGAAGCACAAGCTAATAGCTCCGTTCCTTTGTATTCTATTTCTATGAAAACAAAATGTGTACCCTTTATCACAGGCAAAAAGAGATAGCTGCTGTGGCTTTATAATGGCGAATGCAGAAGCAATCTTGGAACATTTTAATACATAGCATGTTCCCTCTGAACTATCAAAAAATGCACAATGATACTTTGTTTTCAGATTTCAGAGTCTTCCATAAACATGAATTAAAGTTATATATTACTCTGTGAGTATTGTCACATTGTTACACTGTTAAATAGTCTTTGTATTTATACAAAGTTTATATGTGGTTTGTCATACTGTTAAAGCCATTTCCTAAATACAAGTACAGAAAAGTTAACAGAGAATTCTACTTGCAAAGAAGTCTTTGCTTTTTCTGTACACACTGGAGTAGCAAACATGACACAAGCAAGTGTCTGGAAGTCTCAGGGCTGTGTGTACACATTCTCTCCCACACCACCCTCTGCCTGTGTCCTTTTAATCACCCGTAAGAGGGCAGTTAGTCACCACTTTGAATTGCTGAGGAGCTTCAGTTTAACTCAAAAACGTGAAGACTGAGAAATGTGAAACATAACAAGTTGGGAGTTTCAACAAGTAAGGAAATTTTAATCAAACGGATTGTGTTTTTCCAAATATTGCTTGATTTAAGAGGGTGAGGTTAATGTTTCCATGTTGATTTGACCTCAGTTTAGGTATAGATATTTGAAGGCTTTCAGTGTGTTTTTACTGTTCCATAATAGAATAATTTTTTACTGAAATTGAAGGAGAAAGTGTCCCCAGCAAGCTCTCTTCATGCACCAAACCTTTGTGCTCCAAATGATGGACAAGAACAAGCCAAAACTCAGTCACTGTCCTTGCACAACCTAGAAAGGTTCTTACTAACTTTCCAGGCTGAAGCCCAGTGAATTCAGTGTAAGCTGGAAGTTCTCTGAAAGCACCGAAGGCTTTGGGCATTATGTTTGGCAACAAATGCATTTTAAAATGAAGCACAATTGTGTAAACACTAGTAAATATAAGCTATTCTCTTACTCTTTCCTTACATGCAGTCTGATCCTCAGATCTCTTACCTGTATTTTATTTCTCTGGTATACATGATTAGCAAATGCCATTTCAACCAAATGCTTTTTTTGCCTGTTAATCCATGCAGACTAAACACATGAAAAGCTAGATATTTTGATCAAAACTTTTCTATAGGTTTGCAAACAAAGTTTAAGAAAGAAAACAACAATGTGAATTGGACTGAAAAAAAAACCAACAAAAATATTCTGAGGAACTTTGCTTTTCTCCTCAGATCCGTTAGTTATATGCTTAGAGTTTTATATTCTTATAAATGAGACATTTTCTTGAAGAGAACTCAGATATAAGCAATCCATTATTCACACTAGCAGGAGCTGGGGAATAAAAAAAACACAAACCAAAATGAGGCAGGAGTAGTCAAAGCTCTTTTCTACCATACCCTTTTCTTTCCCCATGTCTAAGGATATCTGTCTCAGTCAAAGCAGCCTTGCATGAATAAACTCCATGCTTCTTGTATTCCCCAGACAGTGAAAACCACTCCAAAGTGCTACAGGTGTCTAATTCATCATGACCTGAGCACTCACAGCCTTTGAAGCCTGGTGACTAACAGGAGCCTGTAATTCTCATCCAGAATTAGCACTTCGGGTCACGGAAATGCTCAGGTTTATCAGGATCTGGGAGATCCTGAATGCAAACCACCTGAGGGAAAGCATCTTAACTCTAACTATTCTCTCTCTCACACGACCACTTCACTACATCTCAGCGCAACATAACCTAAATGTAGAAAAGCTGAATTGCATGACCTAGGAAAGCTTTCCCTCGCCCCACCCCTCCCCATACAGGTGTACCTAATCTCAAACACAGCAAACTGTGATTCATTTTAAAGCTTTTTTCTGCCTCTTTGAACTAAAGCTGGAAGTGTAAAGCTTTGAAATCAAGTAGACCTCAAAGGATCAGCAGTGCCCAAGGACAACTGGTCCTAAAGATTAAAAGGGTCTTAATAGAAGAGAAAATACATAAACACAAGACTCAAAGGAAATAATTTTCATTGAGCTCTGGATGCCCCTGCCACAGCGTGGTGCTGAGGACTACATGGCAATGAGCTTTGTAGTGCTGCAGACTTACAAAGGGTTTTGCCAGTTTGCATATTAGAGACAAATAGGAGCCTTTAAGCTGCAAATAGCCTTAATTTCCCCCTTTATAAAAGGAGCCCTTTCTCCAGCCCAGCTATACTGGGTAGGGACAGATAAGAGTACTCATTGGTGGACCTTGGGTATACCATCTTGTGATTGTAACTGCACTGTGATATAAAAATAATATATATATACTAAAACCTGCACATTATCACATGAATCAGTTGATATTAAGGTTCAGCAATGACTTGCATTTGATTATTTTTGGAGGTCAATATCCAAATACATGAGCTATATTTAACAGCATCAATAAGTAGTTATATCATTTTAATAGCTACAAACAGCATTGCTTCCCCATGCCTCCTCTCAGTCTGTATTCATCTCACACTGCTGTTTTACATTGTAAACTCCCTAGGCCAAGGCATTCAGTTGTGTGGGTTTTAGTACCAAGCACCATAGGATCCTTCACCATGGTTATTTCATGATACAGCACTGCTACTAGTAAATAATTATGTTGTTGCTTTTCATTCCATATCACAGGATTCTTCTCACACATTCTGAAGATGCTCTGCTCTGATGATTGCTGTGAAGGCCAGTATTTAGCAGATACAGTTTTTCAGTTTGCCCACTGCACAATCTATTATTAGAGCACAGATTCAGCCCTCATGCCTTTTCATGCATATCAAAGAGAGATATCTCTTTCTACACTGTTAGCAGCATTAATGATACCCTTCTGAAAATGACATGTGAATAGCAACATTAAACTGCCTTGCAAGCACAGGTGTAAAGGGGTTTTTGTTGTCTGTTGTACATATGGAGAAATGTTATGTTACATGATAAAAAGTAGGTATCAAGTGTGAGAGGAAATAGCAAAGACAACACACAGAGGTAGATGATTGCTATAGGGCTCCTCCAACTGAACAAGTCTAGTCTAGTCTATTCAAAGCTTACAGCACTTGCTCCAACTCACTTACCTCTTCTTCAAGACTAAAGGATCTTTCAAACACAAGGTGTTTCTCCCTGTGTTTAAAGTAAACTCATTGGGTAAAAACCGTATCCCTGCTGAGACAATTATTCAGCAAGTCTGCTTGTATAATCACATACCAAGTGAAGGCCTGTTTTGAAATATACTAATTTGGATTCCTGAATTGCAGTAGCTTCACATTAATTTGCTGGCCAGAAATATTGCTTTTCATTCTGGTTTATGTTGCACTATATATATTTTTATTTGCTATACTTGGATGCACTCCAGCATGGCCCAGGAAATATCTTGACCATGTGCCACTCAGATCAACCATGTACCTCAACAGTTGGCAGGTTTGTCCAGCTTATCTGATGAACAAATATCTCACCTTTCCAAAGGAAGTCTTAATTGCACTTTAGAGGAAATGAAAGTGAAAATTAATGAATGTATAACTGACCTTCCTTACAGGACTTCCCACTCTATATTAAGAATTTCCCAGAGTTTACTACCAGCTTTACTTAAAAAACAGCTTCCTTTCTGTTTACATGACATGCCTTTGTGATCATTTAAGCAATCTAAAATATTCCTATTACATTCTTACCTAAAGAATATGTCATTTGCTTTGCTTGGGTGTAAGTGTGTGTACTTAAGTCTCCCATTTGGAAATACACATTTATAGTATCACATACTTGTATGCTTGCGTCTGTGTGTGTTTGTTGTTAGTCTGTGGCAAAGGAAGATGGATCAGGAAGTCAGGGGAGCATTAAGAAGTTACATGAGGCTGCCAGAAGAATCCAAAGCGTTTGAGGGTTGACTGTGTTGTCAGTGGTTCATTTTTTCATAGTCCTCACTGGAAAAACAAAACACTGAATTGGAACAGTCCTATGAAAGGTAGTTTTCTTCTCAGAGCCAAGTCAAAAGGGGATCCTTTCCTAGTAAATTAAGATTGGAGCAACAAAGTCAGCTGCTTAGGTGGGACAACAACAGGTCTGTTGAGATAGTGTGATGGGTATAACTGTGTAGGTAATTCTGATGATACATAACTTTGCAGCCATGGTCACCTATTGCCCGTCTCTCCTAGCCTGAGAACAAGAATGCAGTTCAAGTGTTATGGACACTCTTTTGTGCCTTGCTGGGTCTCTCTCTTCTGCAGTCTCCTGCATTCTGGTCCATGCAGAGCCTGCTCCTGCATGTTGAAATGGAATAGTGATACACACTTTTTAGTCTAGGAGCATCTGTGGGTTTGGTGCATTGATTTCTCAGTGTGGGTTGGTCATATGTCAGAGATTAAAGGGACTAGTAGCTTTGTCTGCGTAGCTGTGAAATAAGGGGAAGGACATTAATAGCAGCTGCAGATGTTTTTAGGTGTCTACTTGGGATTTTGTGAGCATAAACAACTAGGTAAAAAATGAATCAAGAATGTAATTATAAACTCCTGAAATCAGTGCATGCACAACAGGGCATCTTCCAGAGCTGAATGGTGTGATACAAGGTAGTCTACTGTTTCAAAGATATTTCATGGCCGTGAAGCAACTCTGGGATGATATGAATGGGTAAAGCATCTCTATTTGACTGTGTAAGAAGCTTCATGACTGCAAACATGAAATTAATTCTTGCCAGAGAAAACAAACCGCAGACAGAGCCACTCATGCACCAACTAGTTACAGTTTGCAAGGTTAGCTAAAGTTGATCAAAATCCCAAGACAAAAAATGTCATTAAGATCCAGTTAAGGATATAGACAGATACCAATTCCCAGGCAAGAAACTTCATTAAGGTACACTCGAGGCTGTAAACACATGTGAGAACTAAATTCAAACAACAAGATCCAAACACTGTCATCATTTACAATGTTAAATATTTGGAAATTCAAAGTTACTGTTAGAGATAATATGGATTCTATAAAATTCATAATCATGTTTCAAGAAACTGAACTGCTGCTCTTCATCATTACCTTACCTCCTGTTGCTTGTTGCGGCGCTCCCTGCAATGGGACACTGGAAGCTAAAAGTCTACATGGGTTCCAAAAATTCAGCAAAAGGACAGCTATAGGTATTGAAAACAAAGCAGGCTCTGTTTATTCTGGAGTACCCTGACCCACAAGTCCTGAAGACCTGAAGAATATTCCAACGGAAATCTCTTTCAACTTGCCTTGTTCTTGTATGTGTTCAAAAAGTCCAGATTGGACACTCATGAAGATGGGCTGTTAAGATGTATGGTCCTTTGGTTTGAAGGAATATTGCTGCCATCACAGCATTCCCTGCAGTCACAGCATGAGAGTAGGTGAGATCTCGTGTATACAGAAACTATGAGAAGCAGTGCACTGTCTTAGAGAATAAAAGATGCAAAACAAGTAATTAAATGCAGAAACCTTGCAACTAGATTTCAGTAGAAGGGTTTAGAAGGGATGCTCTGCTTCTAAAATGCAGTGTTGGACCCTTGAGATATTGTTTCACTAGATTTTTCATTATAACAGAGTTGTGAACATTGTATTTTCTCTTCTAGCTTCCATAGTGATTGGGAAATGGTGGTGTGAGATGGAGCCCTGCCTAGAAGGAGAGGAATGTAAGACGTTGCCTGATAATTCTGGATGGATGTGTGCGACTGGCAATAAAATCAAGACCACCAGAGTAAGTCGCCTTTCTGTCTATACCCAGGAGGTCTCAATAGGAAAGGGAGTCACTAATGATTGCTCACCCATATCTTTTCGTCATCATGTCTGCTGTAAAAGTCTTAAAGGTCACTTTAAGTGCTGAGCACTCAACTCACTGTCTACATTTGAGGTCTTCAGAGCAGCTCTAGCCCCATGCACCTGTTAGTGACATACCTTTGAGATACTGAAGATTCAGGTAAAACAAGCCAAGCGGTGATGCCAACTTTCACCGTACATTGGTAGGAAAATGCAGAGATACAGCTGCAAAAAGAGCATGAATGAGCTGGCCATACTTCTCCCACTATGAGATTACCTTTGGGAAAAAAGTATGTTTAAAAAATGGATTCCAGGTTTTTTTCTTGCATTGTGCAATTATTTCACAACCATTTTTGTAAAATTGCTAGCTATACCTACTGTATTCCACACATTAAATTATTTTCATGCCACAATTATTTTTTTTTTCTAGGAAAATTATACAGTGGTCAACAGAAAATATGTTTTAAGAATTAATAGATTTTGTTTTTCAGTGAAGTGGAAAATAACTTTTGAAACCTGCTGAATTAAAAAAGAAAAAGTCAAGAATTTTTTCCCTCTTTAAGAAGTTCTACATTTTCATAACCCACTACTAATTCACAGGAATGTGAAGCTCAGTGTCATGATTTCCTGACTTCTTCCTTTTTCTACAGTCCTAACTTGAGCAATTTTTCATGTCTTCTAGGCCTTTCGTTGAAATAGTTGATTCTACCTCAACTAATCCCCATGCCATCCGAATTCTTTTCTTTCCTACTGTATGATATAACCTGGGATGAATGATTTGTATTGCAACCTTAGTTTCTTGAGCAGTACCTTCTGGTGTGGCCAATCTTACCACCACATTTAATTAGTAGGATACATACCAATTTAGGAGGTTTTCTTTGTAGCAGGCAGTAAGTGGCCCCTGAAAACAGGATGCATGTTATCTCTTTGTCATCTCCCAGAGAAAAGGAGAAAGCATGGAGGGCACTGTGATTCCTTGACTCAGCTTCTTCCTTGCAGTGTCTTTGTGGGTGCAAACCACTCTGTGTTCACAACTGATCTGTCCACAGTGAAACAACACTACAAGACTGTGCCCTAAAGTACATGTCTTGCCGTGCAATCAAAAAACAAAACCAAAAACCCCCACAAACTTACTGTACGTCCTTTTCACTGAGGCAACCTCTTTCTAACTGAATCAGAGAATTAAAGTGGAAAAAAGTGACATTAAAGAAGCAATAAGCAACATGAAGTGTGTTATACTTTTGTTAAATTACAATAATTCAGCACTGCTGCAGTCTCTCTGCAAATTATATAATTTAGGAATTACATTTGCTTTTTTCCTGTGAAATTGTCCTGCTCTTAACTCCCCCAACCCTCATCATATAAACTGGTTTTAGGCGATAGCCTGCTTCTAGAAGTGATTGCTAGAAATGTAGCAGCTTCATTAATATGCAGATGTATGGTCCAATCTATTCAGTATGCATCATTGTATTTCATTTAAATTAAATACTTACAGAGTGAGTGCTCATAACTGAAAAAAATATTTCTTCATTTACCCACAGGAGTTATTTTAATTAGCTTGTGAGGGGAGTACCTTATGGTGCTGCTTCCAGTAGAATTTTGCTTTGTTGCTTTAAAATATCATTACGGAACCCAATTGACAAAAGCAACGTGACATGATGTGCTTAGGAACCGTCTCTTGCATTTTCCAAGCAAAAAATCTACTTCATAATCCCTGGAACTTTGCTAGAATCCAAACTGCTGCGTCAAATCTGGCAACATAAATATAAAATAATAGAAGCAATCAGATCCAGAAAAAGGCATTTTTTTGTCTTTGTTTTGTCATTTCAGATAGCATCAGAGAAAGGGATTACACTATAATCTGTATTGACCCCAATCCAGGCTGCAAGATTGGGCCATGTGTGTCTAATTTATATACTTAAGGAAGTTAAGAAAGCAGAAGAAACAAGACAAATAAGTCAACATCCTAGATATATCTGTGGTGATTAGCCAAAAAGCTAGAGCAAGTCACCATGGGCTGTAAACTGTTTTAATGAAGGCTTTTTCTCACACAGAATACATGGATGTTAGGCAGCTGCTCTTGTCCTGACAGGGAAAACATTCATGTTTATGACTCTCAGGATTAAAATACCTATTAGAATATTCTCCAAGACCCACAGTAAATCACATATAAGTATCTCTGTATATATATATGTGTATATATATATATATGAGAATGTCTGAATATTCAAAATATATGTAATTTTACAGCGTAGTGCGTTACTTCATGGCTGGTTCTCAGATGTGATGAATACTGATTAGTGTCAGAAGAACATGGACAACAGAGCCAGTAAAGGCTTTTTGCCAGCATGTCTTCCTTTTTACACATTTCTTTGTGTGTTTAGTCTTTTAGCATAGCTCGCTAATGAAGTTGTTAAAGCCAAAGATATAAAGCTCAGAGCCTCTGTAAATTGATTTGTTTTCTATTGATGGTCAGAGCAGGTGACAAACACTGGAAAGAAATCATTTTGTAATTCAATTTTTGGAGCAGTTTCAATGCTTTTTCTTAATTCTTTTTTTTTCCCCGTTTTTCTTAAAGAACATAAGTTTCAATGCTTTCCTTCAAAGTGTGGGACTCTTGGAGCTGCACTAGGACCTGGCTGGAGATCATATCACTACATTTCAGTAACTGGTACCAGGAGAAATATGAGCATGGTCTCAGCCTGCATGCTTGAAGATAGTGCCCATAAGGGCACTTAAATGCCTGTAAGATACCAGAGCTGCTGAAAACCATGGAAACATGGCTCTTCATGCATCCCATGATTTGCTACTTCCCATTTAACTGAGGGAGTTACTCACAAGCTCTTGATTGGTGTCTGCAAAAAATCTCTTTTTATGTAATCCATACTAATAACACCTCTAAATACATCAACAAGCTGTTTTTCTGCTGATACTATTAAAGCATTGAACACCTGGGGACTGGCAGAGCAGGTCAGCTCAGAGCATCTCTCCAGTTCCACAGCTTGTGCCCTCCATTATCAGCCCACCCACACCTCCAGTTCCCAGATTAACACTTGTTTCACCATACATTTTGCCATCATAGAAATGCAGACCATTTAAGGGTGCCCCAAGGGACCTGAGCATCACGTTTCTTAGCAGCCATTGTTCATCGCATGCTGCAACAAATAGCAGCTGTGGTGTCCATGACCCTGTGGTCCCTTGTCATTCCATACTCTTACACCAACCACACCAACACCTGAAGCAGTGTACAAACAAGAAATGGATATATATGAATACCCCAAGAGAGTAAATGCATCAGGGTCACTCATCAGTGGCAAACCAGGAGAGCAGAACATGGGAACTGGGGTAAGGAAGGAAATGGTAAATAAACCCAGAGTCTTATTTTCTGTTTTTAAGCTATCCATAATAGGTAAAATGATTTCCAGGTCTTTTTAATTTAGAGTGCTGAAGAAATCCCTCTATTTTTGTGATAACAGTCTCTGTAATTAAGAAAGATGTCAGTTCAACGCAGTAGAGCACAAAATGATAGTAAATATCTCTTGCTACAAGACTACATTTCAACATATCACCTAGTGCTTAGCTAATGATTTCTAGTCCTGATTTAATGCCTGAGCCTGCTCATATTCAAGTCAATTTGAGTTTCATTGCTGACCTAGTCATCTAGCAAAGAGTTGGACCTCTTGTGCCGTTCATCTTGTGTAGCAGTGCAGGAAAGAAACAAAAGTCTCTCCTCGGGAGAGCTATTTTTGCTTCTGGTCAGTTGTTCTTATTTCAGCATCCTTAAAAATCGTCTGGGCGGTGGTGTTTCCTCTTCAAGCCATTAGCGTGCTTGCTCAGATCAATTGTGGTGTTAGTCATAAAGAGTGATGGTTTTATGGTCTGTTGCAGGCTGTGTTATCTCACCCAAGGTGAGTAGATGAAGTCAGTCAGACTTTCCAGTCTGTTATATAGCTAGTCATTCCCTATCCTACTCTTTGGCTAAGAGGGTTGGTGTGGATCCAAATGAAAGATGGATCCATCTACATGGCTTTGTTTAGCAGAAGCTACTAGCATCAGTCTGAGAAGGGGAGGGTGGAAGGCTAGGATGAGCATGTCCCCACACCCAAAGCTGTGATACACCACCAGCCAAGGTGATCAATGCACATCCAGCGTCTCCCAAGGCACAGGCAGGAGCTCGCTCAGGGTCTGCCTCTTGCACGTCCTTAAATCCCTGCAGCCCCAAGAGAAAAGACCCTTCTCCCCCAGATACTGCGATTTAAACTCAGCTATATCATGAACAGGACAAAATACCATGAAGCCTGGGCCTGTCTTTCCTCTCATAACGTATTTTGTATACTGATGCTTTTGTGCTTTCTTACTGCAGATCCACCCAAGGACCTAACAGAGCGCCGTCTGCAAGGAGACAGTGAAAGCCCTGCTGATTTGTGAGGACAAAGTATTGAAAGTTTAAAACCATCTCAGCATTTACAAGCCAAATGGATTTCTTATTTGCACTTTGACTGTTTACCAGACAACAACAGTGGCTTTACTGTGTGAAAGCAAGTATTCGGTGGAAATAATGCCCCTGATTTTTGACAGCTGAAAATAAAAATGAAGAAAATGGTTCCTTTGGTAAAGTTTCCGAGATTGCAAAGTACAAACAACAGTCTAAGTTTGGATCTACAATTTACTTTATACCAGTTAAAGTATATATATAGAAATATATATATATTAATATATGATATTTTGAAATAAAAGCCTCACTCTTCAAGAAATTGAATAGTACCACACTTTGCTGCAGCTGCTGTAAATTTTTTTCTTCTTTTTTGTAATGGTCTGGAAGATCCCTACGTGTTTCAGAGAGAAATGTGGCAGCGAAGAGGCAAAGCAAACCTGCTGCGGTACAAGGATGCCTAAGAGCTACACGAATCCTACCAATGTGGCATCCAGAGCTTCCTGTTCCCTTTGGCAGAATGTTGAGGGCATTTGTTGTTCCACTTTGTGTTCTGGAGGCTTTTCCCCTTGTGCAATACTAGCATGCTGGCTTTGCTTCATTAACCATACTTGATTGATATATAACAATGATAATTCTATCCTCTTTCAAGAAAATATTTTTAGAGCTGTTAGATATTCCATGAAGAAGAGATGGACAGCTACTGAATGAAGTACAGTATGTATTAAAGGTTTATTTGGCAGAGTTTGGTAGACTGTGAGCTCCCTTCTTATTAAAGGTGTACTGTACGTACAATGTCTTCAGACTTTGTATAGCTCATAGAGACTACAGTAAAAAAACAGTAACCAACTCTAAAGCTTTGTATTGTTGGCTCACTAATTCTTTGAAACAACAACAAAGCTATTTCTTTCCAGACCAACATGGGAGAGGGCTTTTACATATGGTTTGTTTTTTTACGAGCCCATTTGCAATTGGTGTACAAGCATTTCAGGTTAAGCAAATGTCTCTGTGGACACCTTGAATGCTCAGGCACATGCACATGCACACACATGCCTGTCTGTGTGCTTTTATCCCACAGCACAGGTGGGAGAAAAACCTAAATTTAAGCTTCCTCTGTTGCAGGTCAGGCCAATTCTCATTGAGAGCATCTGCCACCAGCTAAAACATGCATATGGGCAATTCCATGGCACAGCAAATGCAGAACAGTTTGCGGTAAGCAAACTGTGTCTAAGCCATGTCTTAATTTCAGGAATAGTTTCTTTCAGATTAATTTTAATCTGTTTCTTGCTAAGGTGAATCAGCTGAGTTGAGATGCTCTTCAGCAAGGATGCATCCACAGAGACATTGATCTACTCACTGCAAGCGGTTTGAATTCACGTTTCTAGCTAAGCTGTTGCTGTTCTCCATGCAGCCTGGCTCTTGCATCACTGAGGAAAGATCACATCTGAGGGCTGACATGTGCAAGCCAAGTTCACATTCCCAGTCACTTTTGCAAACAGTCCAATTAATTTCAGGGGTTTATTCGTGTGGAAAATTATCCTGCTGTCACGCATAAGTCTGCACAATCTACCTTTCAGTATGCCTAATGCTACTGAATCAAAAAGGAACAGGGAACTGTAAAACTTGTTCTATCCAGTACAGTTTAATTTCTTTAATGTTTCCAATTCCCTTTCAGCCTGCTTACCTTGCCTCTCACAGGACCCCTTTGGCCATGCTGATCACTTTTAATCGAGAGCAGAGGAAGCGCTGCATTTCCCAAGCTAGAGTTGGTCAAAATTCTCACGCTAGCTTTCTTTCTCCTTCAGGGCAACCACTTCAGTCCCTTATGTTTCAAGAGGCAGAAATTTGTCACTGTAATTACACTGTATATTAAAGCAGCTACATGATGTGTCACGCCATACTCCATGCCAGCTTTCTGTGCTGGTCCTTGGCTGATGCTCACACTGGAAAAGGATATGCTATTTCCAAGTACCTCTATTATTTCCCCTTCAAAAAGACATGAGAGTGAAAAGTGGTCAAGGAAGAAACTTGGTTTTCTTCTGTGCACAGAAAGACTAAATAGGAGCATGTTATATGTCCTAACACATAGAGACCAGCCTCACCTGTGTCCCAGCAAGAAGAACATGTCTTTTCTGGCCACAGCCACTTGACTAAACTGCAGAAGATACCTGGACTCTAGTCGATGTTTTAGATATGATCTGCCATAGCCATGCGTCCTTGGTCCCATCATCTCAATGAGGACCACTGCCTGCCTGGTTATCCTCACATAGATGTGATCCCAAAATGAGATCTCAGACCAGCTCCAGGCTCACCTACCACACGTAAGGGGAAACTCCTCCAGAATAAGTCCATAGCAATTCTTCGTTTTACTGCAACAGCACTTTAAAAAAAACCCTCTAGACCTAGGAAGCCCTTGGTGCACTGGGAGATAGACTGCCACCAGGCAATAAGTTGATTAAAAGCCAGGATATGTATGTTATCATCCATTTAACAGCAGGAATCGAGGCACACAAAGGTAAATGGCCACTGAAAATCATATTGGAAGGTATGGAAAATTGAGCAGAAATTTAACTTTGGTTTCCTTATTCCAAGCCTACTGATAACCCCACACAGCAAACTAACCTATGGCCTTTTGTGCCGTTTGCAAAGCCCGAGTTATCACCACTGAGAGGTACTTATCCCGTAGCAGTGTATCTGACATGGTGTATCTGTGAGTAGATAACAATGCTTATGCCCGTGTCTATGGAATATGCCTGTTGAGACTGGGAAGTATTAGACTTGGTAAAACATAGGAAGCAAACGTTGTCATTACCACAGCAAAGTTTCTTAGAGATGTTTATGAATTTTTTGTTGCCAGTAGGCAGCCTCAAATATCACACCAAATTCAGTAAACATCTGTGTCTCTTTGAAGTTGCTGCAAGATCTGCTCATGAAGTGTGGCACTGAGAAATTGCTGTTTTAATTAAAATGTTTTAGAGGGGAATTAAGGCCTTTACAAAAATAATGACTAACAAAACGTGAAGTCAAAGGGGGAGCCGGATGCAGCTAATCTTCATTGTTCCAGTGAACCAAATTGAATACAATAGTAAAAAAACCCAAGCAGTCTGAAGTCACAATGATCATGTATTTCAGTGAGATGCACAGGAACACAGCATGTAGCAGGAAGATGGCAGAGCAGCTTACCTTGGGTGATGGAAACACAATGTATTTCAGTAGTGGAGTGAATGAGGGTCCACATCCTCATGAGAAAGTGACAGTCATGCCACTCTGCCCAATGTTTAAAAGTATATACATCCATAGAAGAGAAAGGTGAAAGTTCCTGCTTTTTGGCAGAAGTCTAGACAGAGACATGCCAGGGAAAAAAGAAAAGTAGTTGTAAATGCATCCAAGATAAATTTAGATTTCTGTCAATGTTTCTTCTTCAAATGTGTGAAAAAACAAGTTATGTAAATCTGAAATGTACAAGTTGGAAAAAATACTGAAAAAGAAAAAAATAGCTACCATCTGCCTATTGATTCAGAAAATCTAGATTATGTGCTTCTGTCCAAAAATCTCTGGTAATAAAGAGCTCAGTGTGGTATCACTTAACATTGCTACATGCTGTATCTGAAGAAAAAAGACACATGGAGTAAGTCCACTGCTACGGCCAACAATTATGAACAGCATGATGTGTACTTGGTGCGTCACACAGAGAAAGGACTCTGAAGGTGATACAGTAATTGATGAGTGATGCTCTTATCAGACCTACTGATTGACAATTAACAGAGTTTGCAGATACTTTCAGTGGTGTATTCTATTTTCACATTATAAAATAATTACCGGTTATGTTCCTAACTCTCCTCATTTGCCACTTTTCTATTCTGCTGTATGGTCTAAATATAACTACAGATCATAGAGAAGTTGTGGAGATAAACATACCTTGGCTTGGAGAGCACATTCATTTCATCTGAAGGTGGCAGTCTTTGTTTCTTCTTCAGTGGCAGGATGAATATTGTGGTGTAAAACAAGCTTCTCTTTTATCAGTACCTCAGTTGCATCCCAGTAAGCAGGGTTTAGAGCTTGCCTGACAAAGAAATGGGTCATGCTTCTTTGCTTGGTATTCTATTTTTTTTGGCAGAGAAAAATAGAAACACATTCCACAAATAATCTTTCAGGTAGACAGAAGGAGATGTGCGTACAGGGCAGTTGGTTTAAGGCTGTCAACAATTTTTCTAGTTCACCGGTTTGAGTTCAGATCGTAGGCCTGACACATATTTATGGTTTCTTCTGTGAAATGCTCTCACAGTCAAACCACTTAACTTCACAAATATTTGTACTTTATAAAACTATGCCACTCTGAGGAAAAGAAACTGACTCTTCTGCTTTGCAGGTAGGAAACAAAGACTCATAAGACTTGAGACCTGTCTAAGGTTATCCTAAAGAACTGCAGCAGATCCAGCAATAGAACTGAGGACTCCTGGATTTCAGGTCATCATTACAGATGGTTCATCTGCAGTTCACATCAGTAAAATCTCACTGGCAGCAGACCCCGGCTGTTAGATCAAGTCACAGAGAGCAGAATTAGAGTGCCTGCAGTCAAGTCTGCAAGAGCCAACTGCTCAGAACTTGCTTACCTCCCTTCAGCTGGGATTTTCAAACCACAAATGCATGGAAGACCACCACTACGCTTACTCCAACATCTGCTCCCACAAGGACACAGTGACACAGTCCTGCCTTAGTCTGGTTTCATGGCTCCTTAAGTATAAGTTGCTTTGAGCCTTTCAGATCAGAAGAGAGATGGAAAAAAAAGCGCAGAAATGGCTGTGCTTAACTGTGATGGACTGAGAAACAAATGTAGCCAACAGTCCTTCTTTTGGAGGTCATGATTTCTCAGAGATGCCCATCAGATAGAATGATTTTCATGTAAAAGTTTACTTTGAACAGAGAAAGCATGCATTCCGCCACACCAGGAAGTGCCTGAACCAGCCAACAAGAAGGACAAATAACTTACCCTCAAGTAAACAGGATACTAAGCTGCCAAGGGAGAGGATACTACAGAGGGTAACTAAGTGAATGGGAAAAAAAAAAAGAATCACTTTATTTTTTGACAAATATTCATCTGTGTGAATGCTTGCAGATCTTTGATAAAACCTTTTGCTGTTGCTTGACAAGTACCTTTAATTCCTGAGTGCAGCTCAGAAATGTGCAGAGGTCTTTCTCACATGACAGGCCTGGGTATGACAGTTTTTCATCCAAGACTCATTGTCAGATTATTTTTGTCTTCTCACCATGTGGCAATATGGTCAAATTTGTATGACCAGAAACAATATACATGTCTGAGCATCAAGTTACTAACCCACTTGTCTCTCATTTGCTTGCTTTTTCAGATGGCTGTCCTTGATTCTGTTAGAAATGAAGGCTAGAGACCCACCCAGATTTGAAGCAAACTGCCTATAATCTAAAGTATTGCTCAGGGGAATATGCAATTTCTTCCTCACACCTGCCATTCCTCTTAATTTCCTATTTCATTTCATTTTCATTTCGTCTCATACCCTCTCTTTCACACCACTTAATTATTTTCATCCATCTCTATTCACCACTACTGCCCCACAGATGGAGAAAAGCAGCTATGCTGTCAAGACCCAATTCAGGGAGCTGTCCCCCCCAACAGCTGTGATTTATGTGATGATCTTTCTTGTCCTTTTTCCTATGTACTTTGGAAGGTGAGATCCCAACCTCACTACAGCTGCTATGCCAGCAGCTCCTCGTATTTCACTGCCCACAACAGCAATCCTCAGCTCAGGGCCATCGGGTCTCTCTCAGGTGTGCCCTAGTGTATAAAGCACATGCTACTGATACTTGATTTGCAGCAGAGGAGTTAATTGTCAGCTCCTCACCTTCACTGAACCTATCCTGTTTGTTGCTTCTACAGTCTCATATACCTTGATCAGAACCAAGAAGTCAGCACACAGACTACTGGGGGCTTGCCATTAGTTTATGTCTCTGCAAGAGGACAATTCATTGCTGTTGATTTAATCAGATTTGAAATAGAGAATGAAGAACAGACCAAATGGCTGTTAAATGCACCATATGGGATCCAAGCACAGACCCGTTAGGTTCTTTTCTGGGCACATTTTTCCCCAGTGTTCTTTCAGTTTCATTTCTGAAAGACTCTACTATCTAGACTTGTAGAGCTTATATGCTATCTCAAGTAAAGTGGCCCAGCATTTTTACAAATCTGGCCCCAAGTCTCTAAAGCCCTACTAGTACCTCACAGACACTGATGTCAGGCAGAGAAACAGTTAGGAAATGCTACCAGCTGAAGGCAGTGATCTCTGTGTCCTTCCTCTGCTTCAGAAAACTCTTCTAAACAATATCATCTCAGCTGTGCATCTAGCAGCAACCTACAAAAAATACTTCTGACGGGATCACAATACATCCCTTTCTCTATCACAGAATAAAGCTGTGAAAGAAGGATAACAGGATTTCTTACAGTCAGTGCTATTCAAGATCCAGGGGCAAAATAAGGAAGACCAGCCTAAAACTTTAAAAATTGTTTAGCACATAATTGTCATTGATTTCTAGTCTATGCTCTCCTCCCTTAATATACTCCACACATCTACCTGGAAACTACAGTGATTCCACCTCGAAGCACCTCCTGTAGCTATACCATTCAAAACCTTGATGCTTGCAAAGGAGCCCCAAAAGCCAACCACAATACACCAAGTGAGTAGACCTTGTCAATGTATTGCTGCCTCCGGTTTCCCTTTCAGCTGCTGCCCTTATGCTCCCAACAGAATTTGACACGAATACCTATGAGAGAATTGTTCTCCAAAAATTGTTGTGAGACATGGAGGTCATCTTATGCCTGAATAATTGAGGCACTCATCTGTACCAGCAGCCAGTTTCTTTCTGTACTCTTCATTAACACACAGCTGCCCTATTTAAACTGAACTAATTAGTTCCTTACAATTAAAGGCAGTGGTTTGGGTAGAAGAAAAATGGGAGCTCATAATAGGTAAAGTTCTTGATCAGGATTATTATTATTTTTCAAATCAAACCCAAAGTTTGCATAACAAAGATTTCTCAGAAGATACAGTGTATTACATAGGAAAACCAGTTGTTCATCACTAATTGGTTCCATTCTTCTCAGACACTTTTTCACAAACGCCTAGAATCTGGATTTCTGAGCACTTAAAAGCCTAGCATTAAGAGAAATGAAAACTGAAGAACTGACCAGAAAGCAAAGATTACCAGCCTTAACATTCAATTTATCAAATCAAAACCTTGCCATGATTTAACCACAGGCTGCTCTGCTGAAATACAGTCAGTTTCTAACTGCAGATCACGATTTTCTTCACTGCTCTACAAGGTACAGGTTAGACTAAGTGTAGAATAGTACCCATGTGAAATACCCAGCGCATCTCAGTGATAACTTCCCTTACCTGCCCTGGGACACAGGTGAGACCATCAAACATAACCAAACATCCACCAGTATGAACGATAGTGACTATTCAGTTTCAAGTTTATGCAGTACAGACACAAAATAGACTCATAACAGGAGTAAATTGATACTAAACCCAGTGTCTGGACAGCAGAAGTTCCACATCTCATGGATTATTTACGTATAAAGAGAACATATGCAATGGCCATGTTGATAATTTCCTTAGGATTTAGAGAACTGAGCAACTTCAGCTTTACTGACTTCATGGTTGCTTGATCTCACTACAGTAAACAGCTCCGGTTTTTTCCTTTTCATGTTTTATCCTGAAGCAACAGAGCATTACATTAATTGACTTGTCTTATTAATTCAATAAGCTGCTTCCAAGATGAAATGCTTAGCTATGCTTGCTTGTTTTTGGCACTTTTTGGTTGTTGGAAGAAAAGCTTTAAGGCTAGAATTGCTCTGATGTTTTCCACAGTTCACTGAATAATTTTATGCACTACTGAAGATTTGCCACATTTGGAATTACTGCAGACTGCTGCTTTTTCATCATATTATAATTTAATTCACACTTTTAGTATGATAAGAAAACATTTAACAGTTTGCATATTAGAGAAGTGTATTTGTTCTGCCATAAAGCTGTGGTTAAGAACTCATTATAGGTCATTCCTTTCTAGGATTTATAATTTGGACATAAGATGCATTTAGAAGATTAAAGATGACACAAAAGCCACCCCATTCAAATGAATTGTATGCAACAAAATTCAGGGAGAAAAAATTGACCTTGCTGTAAATATATAGCAAAAATAATTTACTGCAGAGTTGAGTAAGATTGAGATATTTCTACTATTTCAGCAAGTTATCAGAGAAGAGGTGGAAGTGTTTTAAACTCCAAGAAACTTGAATGCCAGTAAAGATACCACGTTTCCTTAAGGGAAAAATACTCCTGTAACTACGTGGGTTCTTAGATTTCAGCTTCTTTAGCAAACACGAACTCTAGGTTTTCTTTCAGCTGGTGAAAAGGGTGATTTTTTGGTCTGTGAACTGGGTGAAGATGAAATTTCTTTTTTTTTACTGAGCTTGTACTTTTTCAAGAAGCTGGCCAGGGGTTGTTAATGCTCTTACTTTCAAAAACTCTCCTTCCATCCATTGCCTGACTCTAGGCTTCCCCATATGGTCTGTTTTGAAGCAAGGTACAGCATTGACCGAAGCTGGCAACTAAGGACCATGCAGCCACTCACTGTTGAAACTGAGGGGCTGTGGCCACCTCCACGCTCTCTGATGTGGAAAGGGGGTGAGTCCTTATCAATGATCGCTTCCCAACATGTAGGTACTACAACTCCCTGCTCCAGATTATGGCACTCGCCAAAGTCACTTACCAAACTCCTGGCAACAGCACTGCATTTAAGTTGCTTCTAGGGCTGGCCTGGGCTATTGCAGGAAGCCAGGGCTGTATAGAGATAGAGCCAGAATGCTATGAAAAGGAGTCAGTTCCTGGAGAAACAGGTCAGTTGTTCCTGCCCAAAGGGATATGAAGGCATGTCTGCATAAACTGTTCTTCACACACTCCTTCATCTGCAAGCTATGCTTTGTAACCCAGCAGTAAGTCTGGCAGCTTGGTGCTCAGAGGTAATGCTGACGGTCAGGGCAGCTATTCCCACCAGCACTGATATAGGTTGGTACAGTGGGTGACAAACCTTCTCACCACAGAGCCAGTTAGACTCGCTGCTGCAGTAAAACCGATCTGGTAATCAGAAGGCTCTGAGTCAAAATAAAGACTTCCCTGTAGTGAGGTCCTATTTTTAAAGGAGGTTATTGATCAGGTTTCTGGCCTTAAGAAAAGAAATCAAAGCATAATTTATGCTCAGAGTGACCTGTAGGTGTTTGCACAACAATTAAGACCCGCAGTGATGGTAATGCAGCTAGACACATGGCAATAGGTTTTCTTGCCTTGAATCATTTTACCCTTACACCCACTACCTCTAACTCTTCATTATGTGTCCCCATACTCCGCCGTTCAAAATTATCACACTAAGCAAAGCTCAATGCACTGTTTAAATGAGTAAGGAACATCTGGTAAGCTGAGACTGCTGGGACTCCATGGGCAGATAAAGTTGTAGCACTTTTCTTCTGTATATGGAAATGCATCGTAAATTAAATCTACAGATCGTCTGAAAAGGCACAGGTCAGAAAGGAGGAGGAGAAATACCATCATCTGTGCCAAGGTCAAATTCCATGCAGCTTAGCTTAAAGTCAATGCATTTTCCGTCATTGTAGAGTTCACTCATTATTTTGGATTTTAATGGTTTTCTAAAGGCACTCGTGATATCATATTTTTGCCTTCACAATATATGATGTCCCAAATATATTACAAACCTAACAAATCTTGTGAGAATGAAAATATTTCTCTCCTAACTTTTTTTTTTTTTGCTTTCACTTGCTTTAAAGAAATGTGGGATAATGCTGAAATCTCAACCCAAGACTGATCTACCTTAGTTAAAAAAAAAAGAACAAGTTGTGCAGCACTCCATCTGCCGTGAAACATAAATGTCTTCTAACAGCAATGAGCCGAGAGGCATGAACCACGTAGCCTGAGGGAGAAGATGTTTCAGCAGGGTAAGCAGCAAGGAAAGCCTCAAAGAGACGGGTGACGCTCCCTTTCAGCTCTAGCTGCCACAGCACTGAAGGCCAGCTCTCCACAGCCCGTTAAATTCCTGCACAGGCTGATAGCTCCTGCTGTGTCACCTCTTCACCTTTGCTTCCATGCAGAGAGATTGAACCCTGAGAAGATAAGAGTCATTTTTGTCAGTGCTACTCTGTGGTTAGACATCCTCCACATCCCACTGTGCCAGGAGATGATGTTACCATACCTGGAGCTTATCACCACCTCCGGGCCAAAGGTTATCTGCACAGATTAGGGAGTATATGCATATGTTGGTAGACCTGAGGTCCTTGCAAGAAGGCATTAAAAGCTGGTGGGACTATAATGTTCTGCAGACCAGAGCTGCATCTAGAAGGCAGTGATGCTATAGATGTGTCTGTCAGCACCGATACCCATCCTATCGCTGTTATTCCCACTGCACAGGAGACCATGTGTCTAAAGAACATTCATGCACATTTTGGCTTTCGCATTTCAAACTGTATCACCATTTTCTGCCAAAGCCCAAAACACCCTTTGTTCCGTGTAAACCTGTACATAAGGAATTATTCTGGCACACCTTACAACCACAGCCCAAATGTCAGATGGGATTAATATGAACCAGTAGGACATTTCAAACTGTAAACTCTGGAACAGAGCTAATAACAAAAGACAAGCAGCTTTCAACACAAGGTAGGGTTATCTCAGGTCACTATAGAAGAGTAGTATCATTTTAAAAGCCCATAAGGAAAATTTAAGAAAATATCTCCCAGAAAAATCCCTGCTCCTGTTGCCATTTCAGGAAAAAGCATCAGGAACATTACACCTTTGTCTTGTTGGTGTCATAGTGGTGCAAAGTATACAAGAAGGTTGAATGCTAATTGCTTATTGGGTGTTCTGTGATATACCAAGGTGGATGCAAAGGAAGAGGTTGAAAGGGGATAAACGATGCTTTAGATTTCTCCTTTTCAAGAAATCATTTAAGCAGAGGCATGAATAAAAGGAGTGGCAGGACTGAATCTACAGATGGCTCCGGTGTCAGGGAACATTTATCTGAAAGCCAATAAAAAGGTGACAGTCTACTATTTTCCCAGGCCATATAACTTCATCTTGATGACTGCTTTGAGATAAGACAATAATCAATGTAGAAGGGCACACCTCCTTTTTAGCACAGCAGTGGGCACCAGGAATACAGCAGTGCCACAATGGCACATGCTGTCCCACAGCTTCCTACCCAGTGCTGCTGCTCCTTCTCCACCCACTGTGCAGTTCCCCCAGGTAATAATAGCTCTGTTGCATTGTCCATCTGACTGCCTCAGCCTCTTCCTCCTCCTGTCCCTATTACCTTCATGTGGCTCATCATTGCAGCCGATCCCTTTCTGGACCTGCCGGTGCCATTCATCTCCTCAGCTCCCCCAGGAACATGTGCCAGCACCTCACTGCCCTGTATGCAAAGAAATTTCTTCTAAAAATCATCCTCATTCACCAGATACCCTAGCCTGAACATTGCAGGACCTGGCTGACAGCTGCATCTCCCATCCTCATGATTCGGTACCCCATATAGCAATGTCCTTCTCATCCTTCTTCCCTCCAAACAGAGGGCTCCCCGTTCAGACCCTTGATTTTGTTGTTGTGTCTGGGGATGTATTAGTTTCAAGCTACAAGCCCCAAATCCATCTAAGGATAATCCTCAGGTTTGTGCCTGCAAATTTCTCAGCACATGCCCTGTCTCAGGAGATCCTTTACCTTTCTGAAGAAGATGCAGCCCTGGAGCATATATTTTACTTCCTCAAGACACAGATCTGTGATACGGACCAATACAGTTTCTATTCCTTTGAGCAGGGCTCAAAGCAGCTGAGAAGAAAGGAAAGCAAAGATGCCCCATCTCTGGACAAAACACATCTGGCTCAAAATGAGGTCTGACATTCATTTTGTTCCAGCTGAATGCTATAAAGGATGGTTGAGAATCACTTTGGCAGTTCCCTTATATGAAATTATCTGAAGTAGCTGATTAATACTAATCAATACCCAAGGGCAAAGTGACTGGTATTAATCTAGCTACCCTCTCAATGCTGTAAAAACAAGTCCAGCCTTCGTATATTCCTAGGAGAAGAAAATCAAGGCTAGAAACAAAGTGCTTAAAAAAACCACATTTCTCAGACTGATCCTGTTTAATTAAACAGGAAATTGCAGGGCAACTAAATCAATCTTTACAAAGGAAAGCTGTTTCTCTGTTTACAGAAGAGAAACTTGTGGTGATTTATCTTTAAGAATGTAATTGCCTAATGATTAATAGTGACCAGAGATAGTCAGAGGGAGGAAATGAGGAACAGGAGTGACTTCTCTTGGTGTGTGTTTGAATGAAGCATGGCAGAGATATATGCTGCTGCCACGGTAAGGACTAAACAACCAAAATTTCTTTATTTATATGAGGAAACTGCTGATCTTCTTCTAGTTTCTTCTTTTGACACAGAAGATATCAGCACTAGAGAACTTCAGATATGCTGGTAGAACTTTGGAGATTTGGGTCCAGATATACATTTTGGTTCTTTTCCTTCTGCTCAATATAATACGAAGTCAGATTTTCACCTTCACATTTCTCATCTAGGCCCAAAGCCTTTTTTTTATACCAAACTGTACAAAAACAGGTGTTGTCTGCCCAAGTGTGAGATTTGCTTGCTTTGCCCAAGTTTAGAGCAGACTTGGAGCTGCTGCTACATGTCGTGAGTACATTAGACTTCCAAAAGCAGAACAGCTCTAATGTGCTGGTCTGCAGGCAGCCTTCGGTTGTCCATAGGCAGCCTACAGCTGTGTAAGGACTACCTATAGCTGCCTATGCTGTCGCAGCACATCAGGGACTGGAACATGCCAGTGTGTGTATACACACATCTTTGTGAATACATAATGGTGTTGGATAGCCTTAAATCTGAATGTGTTTTCTTTATCATAAAGGCACTATGAAGAAGCCAGAAACAGCTCTTATTGTTCCTAAAACCAGATAAGAATTAATACTTGAGGGATACTTGGCCTTCAGATAAATCTGTCATCTTGCTTAAAAGGACAGCCTGTGCTTCTCATAACACAATCAGGGTCTTCTTTCAACCATTCATCTCAGGATATCCTCCAAAATACAGATTACAGGTGACAGGATAGACAAATGAGCGTGTCAGGGTTATTTTTTCATTATATTTATTATATTATTTAGTTGTGTGCTGAATTATTTCAGCCTGACAAAAGCAGTGTGAGTAGACAGTGGAGTGATTTGATTGTCCAGAGAACAGCTGGTTCACAGATAGTTTCTAATAAAGCTGCTTTATTATATCACTAATGCAGCACAACTTTCCATTTTAAGGATCCTTGCTATCTCACAAGGTTTCTTCATGAATTACCATTCAGTTCTGTCACTGTCTATCAGGTCTGTGGTTTCCAGGAATAACTGTTGGATGATATAACTGCTTTCATTAAAAATAAGTTATTTTCAGAGTCCAAGTTATATATTTTGGGGCCTTCTCCCAGATATGTCTAGACCATGTAAACAGAACCTTACTGTCCGGTTAGCACCACCATGTTTCAGAGGTGCCCAGCACTCATCACAACTCAGGAGCTTCTGACACTTACCTGCCCAGTCTGAGGAACAGGAGATGCACCTGCCTTGTGCTGTAGCTCCGACGTGGCTAGGTCTCCCCTAGGAAACGTATCCCAAGGCTGCCCCATTGTCACAGGTTAAACATATGCTGGTTTCCTGAGGTGCTGCTGTTGGTCTCCATCTTCTTGCTGAAGCTGAGCTGTAATTCAATGAGGAATGCAGGAGAATAAGCAGAATCACACAGAATGCTGGCTTTGTAAACTCAGGTGCCTTTACAAGAAGTAATGAAAATTCCCTGTATATTTGCAGGAAAAAAACATAAATTCCCTAGGATCTGAGAAAAGAGCCTGGAAGTGAGGTCCTCCCTAGGTTGAAGACTCAGACTTCATCTTGCTTATTCCCTTTTCCTGACTTCACTGATTTTCTGTCTTAACTCCCCAGTGTCCCAATAGGAGAATGAGCAGGTGGTCTCCCATCCCTGTTCTGCAATCTGACGTAGAAAACACAGGGCTTTGAAGCTATATGGTACCTAAATGAGGGCAGAAGTGAAGTGTCCTAACTACTTCTGCAGTATATAACCCTTGCGGTTGCATCCTGGTTCTGAATATTACCTTGACTGCAGGACACCTGTGATAAAGGCAGGGACTGAACCCAGATTAACTGCATCTCAGTGCAGGACTTCACCCACTAAATACCACTTTCCACTCCAAAGCATATCTGCTCACAGCTTTCCAAGAGATAAATTAAATTTGCTGTTCACCACTGACAGCTGGCAGGGCTTAGAAATGTGGATTTCTCACACAGAAAATAACAGGTACTACAACTGCAAAGTGCTGGCAGGATAGTAAAACATCCTCCCACCACCAGGATTGCATTTGACCTTTTATCAAAGTAATATCCTTGAATTTAAATAGGAAGCAGATGTCGCCAGTATCTTCTGAAGGGAAGGCAAAAGGAGGCACTGCTGATTTATCAGAGGAGCAGCACACCGTTGGCTGCTGAGCATGCAGCCGGGCTTCCCAAACAGCACTTTGAAGAGGGCTCTGCTCATGGAATTACATGCTCTGCATGTAATTCAGACTAAAACCACTCTTCTGTGGGACTGAGTGAGTGACGTGAGAGTTTAATGAGTCGTGATGCAATTCAAGAGCATCTGATAAGGTCAGTAACAGCGTCCTCTGCAGCCACATACAGAAATCCCATCACAGACACACACAGAGAAGTTCCATCCGTGCTATCCCACTCTCATCAAGCAGATTAACAGATGGAAATGATTTCTATTTGCTTAGAACTGGTAGAGGGGAAGATAAGACAATAGCCTTTTAATGAGCTGTAGGGTTTTGACTGCTTATAAGTAAAGGCAGGCAGAGGTCTCACAAACCAGTTAGAAAGAGCTGATTAGTGAAACCTCATGGTTTAAGCAAATGAGGAATGTTCATTATCACTTCAAGGGGGCTTGCACTGAGATGAAAGTTTGAAAGACTAGTAAAGCTTCTGAAGGAGGTGTCTTAAACTTGCCCAGCAAGTAAGAGGGCTAATATTGCACATGTTTCACTATTTTGCTGTTGTAGCTGAACCAAAGCAACATACTGCTCATTTTTTCAGCTCAGTCGTGTTTCATCTGCACCTCTAGCAGGACAGTTCTGAACCCAGGAGTTAATGCTCTTTCTCTAGGAAAGTGCTTTGCAAGCATTTCAGTCCCTTACATTAAAGCACACGTTATTCTCTCAGCTACATTTTTTTCCCCCATTTCCTTTAAATGACTCAAAGAAAATTTGTTCTCAGTCTGTTGCAGAAAGGAATACATCTGGCTTTAACCCATAACCTTTTTGTGCTTTACTGATTTTATGGGCTGCTGGCTATAAGGCAGACTCACATTTTAGAGCATCTATCTCCATAATTTAGGGGTGGTCATAAAACACTGTTCAAGCGTATCAGCTCTCTTTTCTCATAGATCATTTACTGATTATTTATAAGCAGCATCTTAGCTACCTGTTTGATGACTGCTTTCATTACTATGCCTCCATATGAAGTTACTCAGCTAGACTAATATCCACAGATTGCAGTATAAATTCCCTATTAAATCCTAAGCCTTGTAATTATTCAATCCTAAATACTCATTTCTTCCTCTGTAGATTCCAAAAATATCTAGCACATGAGAATCTCACAGCCACCCTCATTGATCCCCTGCCACCACTCAATTGAATTATAACACCATAAATAATCTGGAGGCTATCTCAGAGGCACCTCATACAATTTTCAGGGATGCTGCCTGTTGGGTGACCTATTTGGAGAGGTGCAGACAGGTTTCCCAGGGTTTTCTTCGAGCTGATTATCTCCATATTCCCTGATGGGCCTTTCCTGCAAAAGCATTACCAAATGAAAAAAAAAAAAGTGCCAAACTATTTAATTTCTCAACAGTTGGTCCCAAACCAAATTCCCAAGGTGGAGAAACAGTGAGCGGAACAACAACTTCTGGAATTGAGAGTGCCAGGAGAGCAAAGTGTTTTAAGATGGAGATCTGAATTTTTCAGCTAAAAGCCATCTTCAGGCAGTGAGTGGATTATGGAGACTGTGCAGGGAGCCAAATGCAGGGGGCACTTATTGCCAAGTACCTTCTGGCATCCACAGACATAATCTCCCAGAAAAGAAAATTTCCACCACAGAGAGATGCTTCACATTTACAGCCAGAAACATGGTCGCTTATCTGAATTAAAACTTCCAAGGGCATTAAGGCTAATCTATTGGCAGCAGTGGGTCTGCACTTCAGGTAGATGGAGTACTTGTGCTGTATTGTAGCCCTGCATCCGCTCAGCAGAAGGCATTCAGAAAATTGCTCTTCTCTTTGCTTACTCAGCTGCTGGGTGGATGCCTGCCACACTTGTAAAACAATAAACGCCATACAGGAGCAGCTCCCCATCCCAGCCACATACCCACAAGTGCTACTGTATTACGCAGAGCTCTGCAGAGTGGATCGACACAAAACCCACCTTCTTTTGTTATCAGCCTGTGCAAGTCTGCAGATGACATTAAGCTGAATGGTGAGGCCGATGCACTGAGGGGCAGGATGCCATCCAGAGGGACCTGGGCAACCTCAAGAAGTGGGCCCATGTGAAGCTCATAAGGTTCAACAAGGTCAAGTACTAGGTCCTGAACTTGGATTGGGGCAACCCCTGTACCAACACAAGCTTGGAGATGAAGGGATTTGAGAGTACCCCAAGGAGAAGGACTTGGGGGTACTGGTGCACGTAAAGCTGGACATGAGTGGACAGTGTGAACTTGCAGTCCAGAAAGCCAACCACATCCTGGGCTGCATCAAAAGGAGAGTGGCCAGCAGGTCGAAAGTGCCCCTCTGTTCCATTCTCATGAGACCTCACCTGGAGTAATATGTCCAGCTCTATAGCCCTCAGTACAAGACATGGATCTGCCGGAGCAAGTCCAGAGGCAGGCCACAAAAAATTATCAGAAGGATGGTACACCCCAGCTCCATCCAAACAGTATTGCTGCTGGTTTCTTTATTAAACTGGAAAGACTGTCAGCCACATTTGTAGAACCGAAAGACTGGGGAGCTGGCACCAAAGTGGGTAAAACAAATCTGTAATAGAGAAGTAGCAACTTAAAAATACACTAGCACCATCAGAGTGCCAAACCTTTGGTCAGTTGCTCCTGCATTCTTGGCAGCAGTGTCTACAAGGAGTCTCACAGCAAGAAAAGCTATCTACTGCAAGAAATTCCTGCTCTCTCCCCACATGCATCATCTCTGATACATTCAGTACAACAAAACATGCCTGCCAGCTAGTTTACTCTACTCACCCATAACCATTGGGAGTATCGGTGGCCAAGGTCTGATGCTTGGGTGTTCATAGATTTCGACAGTGTTGTGCCACAGCTCAGAACCGGCACTAATGTGGTGTAGCAAGCAAGGACAGGCAGACAGGCAGGATGAGCTTCCCCACAGAAACTTGTCTGAGCAGGCATGTGAGCATCACAAGGCACTGTTGAAAAAGAAGAGGTGGTCTTTTGAGCCATGAATAGGGCTTTGTGCTTCCACCTTTGATAGGGATTTCCTCCAGTACATCACTTCTTTTGAACATTAACAGTCTGTTTGGTCTCTTTTCCTCTGGTTAGTAAATAAACAATTCTCATCTGCCTTCCAGTGCTCGCTTTCAGATAGTGGAGAGGCTGTGGATGGGGATTACACACTGGGATGTGGCTCACAGGGGCTGCAGCCAACAGGATCTAGAGGTGGTGTATCCCCTGTGAGAGAGCCACATCCACCACCAGAAAGGTGAAAAAGGCTCGTGGAACTGCATTAAAATCTCTGTGTGAACACATCTAGCAAGGACTAAAATTGGCCCAATAGTGTGAACAATTCTGTGCTTACTCTTAGTCTATAAATAAACTTAACTTGGCCAGTGAAGGCTAAATAAAATCTAATTATTACATTTTCTTTGCCTCTGCTTAAGAGTATTCGTATAATTGCCAGCTATCCATTAATCCACAATAACTGCCTTCCTCTGTCCGCTTCCACTTGCATTGCTTCTACCTGTTCTCCACGTGTATGGCACTACAATTTGCAGCAGGAAGGGATGCTCCCTTTCTCCTCAAGATGTGGTGGTTCTTGCTGCTGCCACATGCAGCTGAGGGGTTTGGTTTCCTTTTTTCTTTCTCCCTGGTCCCACGTGTGCAAGCGGGGACATGTGTGTGCTGCCAGAGATCACAGAGGTGTTGAGACCCGATGTTCTTCCCAGCCCCTCTGTTGCTCTGTGTGTGTGTTTTTCTGAAGCTGATGAAGCCTGATGTATTAATATATAATCCCTGGGAAGCACTATAAAAAATATATAAACACTGGGAAGAAGCTAGGTCTCCCCTCCTGCTGCTTGTACATCTTACCTGCTTCCCAAGGAAGGGTTGGGGAAAAGAAGCCAATCCTCAGGCAGGGGTCTACTCTTTTTGCCTTCTTATTATGCACAGCTCTCTGCCTATGAGGTCTCATAAGGGGTGTAAGCCAAGCCTTATCCTCACTCCAACCTTCGATTAAGGAAAGAATGAGCAGGGAGCCTCAAAGAGCACCAGCACCACTCCAAAGCTCAGAGCTGTCAGTGCGGCTGTCTGCAGCAAGCTCCCAGGAGCTAGCTACTAATACTAAGAAAACAAGGGCAAAGAAACCCAAAACAAACCCCTGAGCCTGAATTTCTGATTAAATAACACTAAAGTGTTTAATGTAAACTGCTGCATGCAAATACACCTGGAAGGTGGGCAGAGAGTCTGTGCTGTCAAGCCCCAGATGGAGCATGGCTCTGGGAACATCCTGTGCTCTTGGCCAGGAGATGGGGAGAGGAGCTCCTGCAGGAATGGCTATTTTGGGGCCAGAGAAGGCAATCGAACACAGAACAGCTCAGAAGGAAGCAAAGCCTGTAGCAACAAAACTCAGTGCTCCTCCTCACCAACAGCTAATGAGTTCCTGCACACCTGTTTAACCAACTTTCTGGCAATTTCCCCCAGAAGTTTTATCCAGCCCATGAGGAGAGTCTGAACCTCTGTCCACCAAGCATGAGACAGCCATGGGAAGCAAAACCTGTGGCCTCAGTTGCGTCCTTCAGAGCCCACAGCAGATGCAGCCTGGCATTTTCAGTTCCAAGATTTTATATGTTGTAAGATAGGACCAAGTAAGCTGCAATTTACATCACTTTATCTACTCCTGTGTTACAGTGTCAGGTATCTAGTTAACCTCAATATCATAGCAGGGTTTACAACAGACCAAAATCTTCTTTCCAAAGCTTCGGAGAGTCATGGAATGCAGCTGAGGCTTAGTATAGGGCTGACCTGCACAGAGGGGAGAAGACATATTCAAATCCAAATTCCAGCTATTCAGGTATCATCCACTCTGGTCCTGAGCCCTGTGATGATAAGTAGGAACAAGGGGATGTGCGGTGCTCTGAGTACCAGTCTGGCCTTACCTACTTGGAGCAGCTTAATCCAACCACTGCCTCTGTGCTTTGCATCACCAAATTCCCAACAGCAACTGGGTCAGACATGTCTGTAGCATAAAGGAAAATTAAAACTAGGTTACCAGTAATAAAAAAAAAAACAAACAAAAACAGCCTCCCTGTTAAAGAAAGTAAGTAAATACCCTCCACTGAGTGACTGATGCATTGGAAAGTTACACAGCCTAATGAAGAGCCCTATGAGCTGTTGGCATTATTACATTTGCTGTGACCTTAAAAAAGAATAGCTCCAGTTGTCTCTGGAGTACAGTGTTGTATGTTCTTGGATTTCTAATACTAGTGGGAGCACAAAATCCAGCACTGATTAAAATCGTAGAAGCTTTTGCTGTTACACCAAGGAAAGAGTGAGAATGGATTGTATTACAGACATTTTGACAGAAAAAATATTTGCTTTCTCAGGGGGAGATATAATGTGTCAGTCATCTAGTCAAATAGCAGACAAGCTTGCTTCCACTCAGTTTCAGCAAAGTCTAGGTTTACTCTATTATACCTTTCACAGTGCGTGAGCCTCGGCTCTGTGCAGACACCTCCAAGAAGCCCCTTTGCAGATTCTTCTGGTGCAAACAGAATTGGCTTGCCATGGCTGGGTGGGTAGGATTGCAATTGAAAAAGGGGCTATTGTAGCAGAGGTGACCTCGAAGGAGCACAGCCATGATGAACAGTTCATGAACCATGCATGAGGCTGCTGTGTTGTGGCTGTCGTGGCTCTGCAGGTGTGGACCAGCAAGGGCTGCAGAGGATGCTCCCAATAGGCTCTTCTGTCTACCTTGATACCATCTCCATGCTGTCCTGCAGGGAAGAAAGGGGATTGCTAAGAGCCTCTCATGCATTCAAGAACCCCTAGCACAGTTCCCTGACACGTATCTTGTACCATAGCTACCAAAAGATGACAGTTTGTGACTCAAAGTACCAGAAAAACTGGCTGTGTTGCCACGCCTATGTGAACATGGGTTACACTTATATCAGGTTACTTAACTTCCTTGATCTAAGAACATTGCAACAGGATTGCTGTGAAAGTAAAACAGATTCAACAAAACCAGCAGAGACAGCAGCAGATTTCAATTGGATTTTCATTTCTATAGAGAGGCTGATGGTGGGTATTGTGCCACCTAATGTCAGCATTCAACACTATGCGACTAATTATACCAGAAATGAAACAAGGCCAATGTACTTCCAACTTCATTGTCTTCCAGTAGGGCTTTATTAAACAAAATAAAAATAAAAATGAGGTCTGTCTGTTTGAAATTGAACCAGAAGATTTAAATGCACATTCTCAGACTTTATACCATTCTTTCATGTTGAATCTTTCTTTTTCAGGCATGGTTATAAGCCTTCATGTGAGCAGAATGTCTTATTCTTCAGATACTCATTTGTTTTGGAAGGTATATGGGAAGATTTCAGGAAGGAGAAAGGTTTCACCTGCTTTCACCTAGAGTTCATGAGACAATGAACACAGTGTTTTAATTAAACGTGTTTAGAGAACAGTGTCTGGCAAGGCATGTTTCTCCTGTTGTTGAGAAAACAATGGTGGTTTTCCTTCTCTTGTTATGTTACCTAGGAAATTAATGATTTCCCTTATCCATTGTTTTTAATAAAATGTTTGTGGTTTTATCCATATGAAATGTCAGATTGAACCACGTAGATATTTGCTTTGGAATAATCATAATATCACCAGCTCTATTCAAAGCACCAAAGAACATAAGAGTGTTAACTATAATTAGATTATTTTGCAAAGATCCATTGCAGAACAGGGGTTTTCATAAGGAAACAGAGTTACTTTGCTGAAACCCTCAAATATCTCCACAGGAAATGGTTTTGGAGAATTAACTCCCATTTGTGTCTGGGCTTTAATTGTTGTCTTTTTTTTTTTTTTTTTTTTACTTTGTAATGCATGGATTCTAATTATTACATTTTAACAACATAATAGATGAATCAATAAACAAATGCGGTTTCAGACTATGGTATTTTCTTATCCCACTCTACTATGAATTTCCTGTCTCAGCAGCTCATAGTACAACTGCTCTTGAGGACCACATATTACTTTCTGCATGGCCAAGTAGTTGCATGCAGATTCCCTTCAGAAAGAAATTTCCTCTCCATGCCATGAATAGCATCCTTCCCAGCACCATTGAGAGGTCAGCATTTCACTCATATCTTGACACCTAATGGCACAACAATCTTGCTAAAACAGTTCTCTGTTAGCACAGTGCTACAGTGTCAAAAACATTTAATCAGACATTGAAAGGCTGCATCTTCCTGACATGAAGCAGGCAGGACATCACAAGAAGTCACATCACCGATTCTATCGGTTATTTCTGAGCAAGCAGGTGATCATGGCTTACATCACTTTTACTCCAGAAAGTCTCTGTAATTGTTCGTTGTCTTTTTCTACACCTGAAGTCTGTCTCCTAATGGATGTTTCATGGATAACTCATGTGGCTTCTGAATCAGAGACTGAAGCCTCTATTGACCTGTTTGGTAGGAAGTTGGTACTGATCACCATTGTATCTGACAAGTTTTAAGAAATTCCAGATAAACAGAAGTTGATGAACTACTTGCTGTTATACATCTGGCACTTTCGGATTTACTGGATTTACAGTGGCTGTTTCATCTCCAGTTTCTTGGAAAATAAAAGAAACTAAGAAAATCGTGAAACACAAGTAACTTCAACAATAACTTAAAAGACACTACACAGCTCAATGGCCATTTTGCTGTGGCAGTGATACCCTTTACTGTGAATGATATTGATTTCCAGTCACAAAGAACTTCTCATTTCCAAGGATCCCTAAAGTATGCTATGGGAACCCCCATCACTGTGGCTCTGCACAGCTGGTTTGGAATGCAAGAAATAAACACTTGTGTACTCCATCTCGCATCTAGCCGGACATTGTAGGTGAATCAAATTTTATCTTTAATATTAGTCTAAATAAATTAGTTTCTAAATAAATTTCTTTTCCATCTCCCTGACCCCTCATCTGTTTTCACTCTTCATGAACACTGAAAGGATCAAGCTCACACTTTAAACGCTTGCAGGAAGGGAATTTTAAGTGGGAAAACACTAGCTATTGAGCCACAGAGCTGTGCATTCGGCTGGTTGGTTCCTGAGCATAATTGCAGTTAGATCAGAAGATAAAACTATGTCTAAACAGGGAATTAATTTGAGAAACTCATCAGCACATCATAAACCCTTGGCCTCCAGCACAGGTAAGTCTATTCTTCTAAAGTGTCTGGAGAAAAGGTTGCATTTGCCTATGGGTTGGTACAATACCCCTTAATAGCTGTGAAGTACTACACTATCAATTATTTAAAGACCTTTCAGTTGTCTCTATCCAAAGAACTGAGAAAATTGGTAACAAAACTGGTTAGTAATGGTCCTTGTTTTGGAAGAGGTGTTCAGTGATCTCTAATGACTTCTTTTCATGCAACTTCCTAGAGACGACAGCTCTCAAAGCAGCACTGAGCAGAAGAGTGCTACTTTACTGAATTATTATGGTTGATTTTACCCATATCCTAGGCTGTTCTTGGAGGTCTTCTATTCTTAATGGACAAGGACCAAATTAGCTTACCTTGCAAGATTTGTGTCCAAGTTTCTGTGGCTGCAGATATGTGAACATATTTGCTACAGAGAGAGCTGAGACCAGCAGGAATCATCACAATGCTACCACTGGCAGCAAGCTAGATTTTATGTATCAGCACTGGGACTTCACAGACAGTAGCACTGGCTGTGGAAATTGGATTAGCAGCTCCAACTAAACTGAGCTTAAGCCAGTATAAATTCAGTGGGAGATTCTGATTGACCTCAGTGGGCTTTGGGTCAAATCCCTGGAAGAATACAACTGAACTAGACAGTGCTATTGCAACATGTTGCTCCTAGAAGACTCCTTTGCACACAAAACAGTGCAGGTATTCAACATTTTACTAATGGAGAGCCTGGGCTACTGTGAGGTTTGTTTCCTTGTTTTTGAAAGGAATTTCTTGAGTGTCGTGGTTTAAACCCAGCCATGCAGCTCATTCACTCACTCCCCCCCCACCTCCTCCCTCTTTCTCTCCTTCCACTCCACTCCTGGAGGGATGGGGAGGAGAATCGAGAGAATGTAACTCCCACAGGCTGAGATAAGAACATCCCAGTAACTAAGGTATAACACAAATCACTGCTGCTACCACCAATGATAATATTGATAAGAGCAAATAACCAGGGAAGAGAATACAGTACCACCAGAGGAAACGAACCTGACTCCAGAAGAGCCCGTGCCCTTCCGGGTAACTCCCAGTTACCTCCCAGGGCACGAGGAATACCTCTTTGGTTAGCTGGGGTCAGGTGTCCTGTCTCTGCTTCCTCCTGGCCTCCCCTCCTCCCTGGCAGAGCACGAGACTCACAAAGTCCTTGGTCAGACTAAACATTACTGAGCAGCAACTGAAACCATCGGTGTTATCAGCGCTGATCCCTGGCTGAAAGTCAAAACACAGCACTGCACCAGCTGCTAAGAAGGAGAAAAATGACTGCTACTGCTGAACCCAGGACATTGAGTCACTGGCTTTTGAGGACAAACTCCAGACAGGGAGCAGACTGTCTGGTCTAATCCAAACTTTCTCTTGCTGTGATCTAGTCAATCCTAGGTGTTGTTCTGGGACTCGGCTCTGCCATTTTTTGTGATGTCTCAGAAAATCTGTTGCCATTTCAAGTTTTACCTTCTGTTCAAAATGGCCGACCAAACAAGGACTGTCGTGGCCGCAGAGACCATGTATTAGGGGGCTAAGGACACCTCAATGTCAGCCATGAATGCCCCATTGCCCCCCACCTCGTCCTCCTCTTCTTCCTGTTCCCACGTGGTGGATGCTGATCGGCTGCACGTGGCGCTCACTGCAGGTACCCCGTGAGCAGTAGCAGGGTCAGGGGCGTGAAGCTCCCTGCCATGTCCATCAATGCTGATGTCACCAAGACAGCGATTGGCATAAGATGGCTCAACCGGAATGACTCAGTGACATTGCGACTATAAAAGAGTGCCACTGAAGAACTCGTGTGCACCCACCACCGACTGCTGAGGACCGTCAACGGATCCACAGGACGCCACAGAATCCAGCGTGGTCACTATTTCTACTTGTAAATTCCCTCCCCCCCCCCCCCCTTAATTTCTCTCTTTCTCCATATGTTATCATAGAATCATAGAATAGTTAGGGTTGGAAAGGACCTCAAGATCATCTAGTTCCAACCCCCCTGCCATGGACAGGGAAACCTCACACTAAACCATCCAGCACAAGGCTTCATCCAACCTGGCCTTGAACACCGCCAGTGATGGAGCACTCACAACCTCCCTAGGCAACCTATTCCAGTGTCTCACCACCCTAACAGGAAAGAATTTCCTCCTTATATCCAATTTAAACTTCCCCTGTTTGAGTTTTAACCCATTACCCCTTGTCATGTTAGATAATCATCCTCAGGATTGTGACTAATAAAACAACATGAGTTTAGGTTTACCGTGCCTCGTTTGTGTTTTGTTTGAACTCAGGGATCTCGAATCTTAATTTATCAGTCATGATTCTTAGAAAGGGGTACCCTCAATCCACAAGTGGATAGAGCACACCAATGTAACTATAGGTGGGCTCCACGTGGGGCTGACTGCATTGTGTTCACTGTGGGCTGCTGGCAAGGGCTGGGGGCTAGGTGCCCATTGAAGCCTTGTGTTGCTAAATTGGAACCTGACAGTTACGAACCACATTTGCTCACAGTTGTTTTCTCTTTCTTAGTGTCCTGGATGGGACCTCAGGAGAGTGGAAGCCTGGAGGGTTATTCTGAGCATTTCCTAGGCAAGTTCTCCTTTCTGCTCCTTCTGCCCTCCATGTAAAAGCAGAGCATGATGCACAAACAGAACCTGCCATCTAAGCCATGGGACAGCTACTTCTGTTTAGAAAAAAGAATACACATACTGACTACACAAACTTGAACCTCGACTCCCTTTCTCCAAGCCAGTTATTAAACCTGGGGGGGGGGGGGGGGGATGTTTTGGGGGCACCAGAATCCCTCACTTTTAGCACTATACAGAAAAAGAAAGAAAAACATGGTCTAAAGCCTGCAATTAAATGTTTCTCATGATTACTGTTCTTAGAAGGGAGCTGCAGCTATGCTAATACAGTGTGCTCACTACAAAAAAACCTGTAATTGGGACAAGGCAGCCGTAAAGCTTCCCACAGCTGGCAGGAATTGTGACTGTTCCCTTTGGTTTTAATCATGGCTTTTAAAGCAGATCAGTAACAGCAACAATTAGCCTTTTAGATTGGTCTCAGAAATTACCATTTTTAAAATCTGGTGACTCTGCAGGCACAAACCCAGAATGTCTGAGCTCTGCATAAAACGAGCAGCCGTACACTCTGACTGGCTTGTCAACCGGGTTGGTTGCTCCTTTGTTTCTGCTGAATTGTGGTTCTGAAAAGCAGACAGGAACTTGCACAGATATTCAAAAGGAAACATCCTTACTCACCTCCTTTTCCTCAGGAAACCTACCCTTCGGGGCAGCTGCTCTGAAGGACTGTCTGGCACTCCAGCTGTGTCAGGAGAAAGAGGAGGTACAACCATGTGGTTAAGCAGACTTAACGCTCAAGAAGGTCTCTGGTTCATAGTCAGCAGGGTAATTTTGAATTGTAGCTAGCAGGAAAGGGTTGAAGCACAGCCATTTGGAATAGACACAAAAGAACAAAGAGGAGAAGGAAACAGGAAAATATTTGACCCAGAAGACTCACATCCCTGGGAAGAATATAAAAAGTAGTGTAGGAGTAAGAACAAACACCTCATAGAGCAGATGGCCTTGTGCCACAGGTTGCTGTTGAGAGGGTCCTTCAGTGCATCTTCACGAATGGCAATGAGGTCTCAGCCAGCTGCCCAGGCTGGCAGGAGCTCATTTTGCTCATGCCAGTCTCTGCTAAGCCACTTGCCTCCACAGCAAGTGACCCTAGCATCTTTTGGGAACCAAGTGTTATCCACACAAGTCCTGGCATACAGAGCTTGGTATCCCTACATAAAAACTCTCTCTCTACTCTGTGTGGCATTACATACGCCTCGTTCCTTCTAGGAGGGTTTGCCAGCAAAGCAACACAAAGGAGCTTTTTCAAGTACAGATCTGGCCTTTGTGCCTCAGGGCTTAATTCTCTGAAGCTAGGACTTCTTTGTACCAGTCTGGCTCACAGTCTTTCAAGTACAAGTGTAAGTGCACTTCGCTGCATCTATATGTCAGGTGGTAACAGGATGTTTCTTGCCTACCTCAAAGAGCAACAGAGTGGTGTTATCAACCAACACTTCCGCCAGGCTTTGATTTCCCTCAGAAAAGCACTTCAACTTTGACACTCGTTGCTTGGGCTCATTGAAGTCTGCTGCAAAGCCCACACATGAGCTTCACAGCATTGCATCCCTGCCTGACTGTTGTGCTAGCTACTGTCCAACCTTTTTAGTCCCAACACTTACTTACCTGTCTTGAAGCTGCACATCACCCAGGCAGCTGAGGGTATAGAAGTAAGATGCAGCAATGGAGTCTCTCTGTCAGAGGGGAGCAGACCAAAATCTGCTGTAAGATGTCCTGCTTCAATGAAAACAACAGAATGATGATGTATCCTGCATCAAGTTTTCCAACCAATGCAATTATAAAATGACCAAATGATAAAATCCATATATAAAAGCAATGCTGTCAGACCCTGCTGATTAAACCATAAATGATTCTGACATTTCCTTGCTTTATTTCTGTCACAAAATTGTTGGAAATTTTAGAAAGTCATTGTTTCTCAACATCATAATTTGTCTTGCTCTATATGCACTACAGACTATAGAAGAAAAGAGTAGAAGCCTCAATTACAGGAGGCTTTCAAAGAAGCAAAGGAAAATCAGCTTTATGGAGCAATCCTGCATGATTAATACTATGTGGAGCTTAGGCTGAGACTTTCATCCCAATGGGCTCCGTGTACGTGTGGACAGAAGTGCAAAGTACCTATTTTTTACTTCAAGCCTGTCATTCACTATGTACGTTCAATCAAATGGCATTGAAAGGTGGAAGTGCTGATTTCGTCCATGATGACCGATAATGGGTTTAACACCTCCCCGGGAAACTGCAGTAGGAATTGGCAGGAATATAAACCTTGTATTTCCTGAGGTTGTATTTTGCTTTTAAAATGGGATTTTTTTTTTTTTTTGCTGCTGTAAATATGGTGAGTACTGAGCCAGAGCCATCATTAAAGCTTGCATGTTCCACATGTTATATTACTGCACTTGCCTTCATCAAAATCACACATAACAGACACAGCAGGAGTCTGATAAACCAAATGCTTTTGAATGCAGTTACTAGTTTAACGCTGGGCTTTCATTTATTCCTACCTTATGAAGTTATTCACTGAGGCAGTGTACATTAACAGTAAACCAAAATGTACCTTAGCCAATCAGGACGTGGCAAGGAAAAATGCTATTGTAATAACTATGAATGATTCCTGCAATAAATAGCCATGACTCCATAAAGGAAAGCTAAGGATAATGTATTTATTTCAGACACAAAAATGGGCAGTATTTCCATTCCATAACTTCAAGGGGCCAGTAAGCATATTCTTTTTTATATATCTGCAATAACTGACATTAGGATGGAGCACAAGCAAATGACTTAGTGCTCATAATAGCTTTGCACAGCTGACCCGCTTCCTCCATACCCACCATTTTCCAAATGTCACATTTGAGGCAAACATCCTCTTCATTGCTCAGTCTTTCATTCTGTGTCTTCCTCCTCGTCCGGTGGCATCTCCTAGTAACACAAGCACAAAGCATTAATGGAAGCATTTTAATAGAAAATTCAGGAAAAGCTGCCTGTAACAAGAGCAGAACCTAATTCAAAGCTGGATGATGCTGATGTGCAGCTTGCTCAAAATGTATCAAGTGGTTGCTGTGGCCTTGATTTTCTCTTTTTATGGCAGCTATTTTGTCCAGAATTTCTGTCCTTTGGAACATAACAAGCTTTTTCCCTCTTTCCCACCCCCAAATGGGATGGAAGACATCCTGAAAAACTGAATTTTTGAGAATAAAGTTTCAATCTCTTTTCAGAAACAGAATACTGGAAGTTGATGCAACACTTATTGTCGCTGGTTCACAGAAGGTGAAGTTTCATGTCTCCTGCAAAGGAACACATTATGTTTCTCTGTGTTACACAGGGGACTCACGGCTCTCACAACACACAAGATGCAATGTTTTATGTGAAATTATCTCCATTTTGTTGAGGAGATCTCTGTAACACCCACATTGTATTTCCCATGACTCACCCAGCAAATTCTTCTGGGCTGGGGGCTGATTTGCCACAAATCCAGCCCCAAAATCACCTGCCTTAAATGCATGTTTTCTGTTTCTATAAATGGTTCTCCGTAAATCGCGTATACCCAAAGATGAAACAGGCACCAAAGCATTAAATTAGCAGTTTATACTAACCCATCAACTCTTCACCCTTCAAGAAAAACAAACAAACATAAAAAGGACCTAGAAATATTCTTTCCACAGAGAAAAAGAATGTTTGGAACTAGATCATCTTAAGGTCCTTTCCAACCCTAACTATTCTATGATTCTATGTTAGTACAAAGACGTGTAACATTGTGGAGGTCTAGTGTGAGGCATCCCTGCCCATGGCAGGGTGGTTGGAGTCAGATGATCTTAAGGTCCTTCCCAACCCAAACCACTCTATGATTCTATGATTGTATGTCCTTTAGATCACAAAAATCTCATAAGCATGTTTTCTTTATCATGATTCAGGTTTCACATGCGATTTAAATTTGCAAAGCTCTTTTCCAAAGAAAACCCCCCTTTTTCCTTTTGTTCACAGAAATAACCAATTAAAAATTTAACATCTTGTTAAAAATTCAGGAAAAAATGTTGTTCATAATGACAATTTTAATTGATATCTGCTTGAATATGTAATCAGATTCATTATTGCTATTCTATTTTTGGTAAGCATTTTTATATTAAAAAAAATAATCAGGGTTTCATTAAAAGAAATCTGGCAGGTCTGAATGCCTTGAGATGAAAAATATTTTGCTGAATGAATTGTGTGACATTCAACCCAATCTCACTGTCTGCCTCTGTGTCTAATAATGCCATGTGATAGAGATAGCTACTCATACCTATAGTAACATAACATTTGACACCATTATTTTTGCAATTGCTATATCAGCAAGTAACACAACTGAATTTCCCTAGGTCTCAGGATGAGGCTTGTGCAGAAGCCACTTTATTAATCGAGAGTATCTTGCTGGTTGAATCAAAGAAAATATATATAAGAAAAATGACTTGAAAAGAGGCAATTGTTTGTTTCTGCCTAAGATGCTTTAAAACTTCTAGATGGTGTCCTGCTAATTGCAGAAAACCATGATGCATTCAAGTCATAAATCAACATTTCTTAAGGCAGCCAAAATAGCCTTTAACTTTAATTGTATAAGCTGCTTCATTACAGCACTGAAACCATAGTTTCTCAACAGCAGCTCCCTGTTCAATGTAAGTATCTCTGCTGAGATTTGATAAGACAAATAGGGAGGTTGGGGCAGAAAAGAGGGACATGATGAAAGAAAACTTTGCTGCAAATTAGTTACAAAATGGTTTTAAGTTATTTGTCATTTCAAGTGTCTTTTACCTCTGCCACATCTTGCAGTAACTCTTTCCAGGAGGGCTGGATTATTATTCCAGGAAGGCTAAGGAATGACCAGCCTTGACTGATTCCTTATTCTGCAATCTCTCAACAGCAGCTGTGCCCAGCAAAAGATGGGGAGGGACCTTTAGGATTTCACGTACGTTGCTTGAAACAGCAAGCAGGACCTGACCGCTGAGCAATTTGCAGATGATTGCTCTTTCTGGGGATCTATCTTCCTCCCTGCTATGTTTCACCTCATTCTTTCTGTCCCATCCCAGATTTATGTCCCTTTTTCTTTTCTATCTTAGACAGCCTCTCCCTCCTGCACATCATCTCTCCTCAACATCATTCTGATAGGGAGGAAAAAGCGATTATTCTGTAGCTCCCACTGATGCTCATACTGACACTCACGCTCCATCACTTGAAGGGTTTTTCAGGGCGATGATTTCCAGCCCTCCTGAAATTGACTACAAATTAACATGTAAAAACCCCAGGATCTGTGTTCTGCTGATCTGACCGCAGGCAAAACATGGCTCTGGCTGTGGCTGGTTTACATCTAATCACAGCAGAAGAATGGCTTCCAACCGGTCTTATTTGTAGGTTTTTATCTCACTGTCCAGCTAAGTCAATCAATTGCTGCAAACTGTGTTGTGCTGCAGGGTAAAGAATGACAGAGAAATATTCAGCCAAACTGTACAAAAATTCTTCTTACTGCTGTGTATATGTGTTGAAACGGCCCCTGCTTGCCAGGTAATGCTGTCAGTCCTTGATAAGACTGTTAAAGCTCTTTCATTTTCAGGGAAAAAATAATAAAAAGAGCCATAATTCACTGTAGGAAGTGTCCATGGAATAATTACTCCTTCCAAAACATTTATATCTGAAAAAACTCCTTTTCCTCAGAGGAAAAATCCTTATGGAGACTCTTCCCAATTAAGGTTTAATATATGCCTCTATTTCTTTAGGAAAAGGGTTGTTCTAGTTCCCATTGCAACCACTTGGAAACTTTAATGGTCTTTGAACCAAGCCCAGTGACGATGCATCTTCATTAATGATAAGAGTGCTCCCTTGTTTCAGGTTTTTCTGTGGTTTGGATGCTTATCCATCACACTGTGGCATGCTGGGGATGAGAAATTGGACATAAACTTGCACAAAGAAATGAGATTTCCTACCAGCTTGGCCACTCCTCATGCCTGCTTCAAGGACTGCGTGGAGGATGGTATTTCTGGTAACTTTTGCTCTGGTGACACTGTTGGGACCAGTCCCTGGTCTAGCTTCAGCATGGGTGGGAAATGGTGCTGGGCAGTTCAGCGCCGGTGTTAGACATACTCCAACGTGCCCAGCTGCCAATTGATATTCTCTAGGCCACCAGTGGAGGAGCAGGACCCATTCTCCTGAGCTGTTATGTTCACTCCAGCCTTGTAGTGGTCCTTAATTTTGGGGGCTGGATGCTGGCAATATCTATGTTATATATAAATATATTCATATTTATGGCAATATATTCTGCACCCATCTTTCTTGCTTAGTACCTCTGTAAAACAACTTCAGAGTGACTTCCATTTCAGCTGTCCCACAGCAACTACATCCAAGGTTCCTGAGAAGAACAAGAATATAATTTTTTTAGTGGAATTATAATTTAATTTCTGTGCCATATCAAGCAACCAAACTGCCAGACTGCAAGCCTTGGAGCTCTCTGCAGGGTCCCTCTTACGAAATGCCTGATATGGTAGAGATTCTCTTTGACTCCCATGGGCTCTTTAATCACCTCTTCCATGTTTCTATTGCCCTGCTTATGTTTTCCTGTACATCCCCCATTACTTTTCTCAACAAACTGGATGCAGTTCTGAATACTGATTGCCATTCTTCTTTCTCTCTCATGCAGACACACTTTCCCTATCATCATACAAATCTTCAATCTTTTTCTTACCCTGTTTTAGGTTCTATTATTTTCGTATATCGCTGCTGTTCAGAAGATGACTCCTCTCAATTGCATCTTTGCTACTAAATTTTTGCTGTTTACTTGAGGCTCTCTCTACTTCTTCTAATGTTGTGCTTTCCAAAGTTTTGCTTTCTTGCTGTGGCTCTGTGCAACATTTCACTCTGCTCCCTTACAGAACTTCTTCTCTGAGCTTCCCCAGCAGTGCTGGGTTTCTTTTGAAAATATCCATGGTTCTTCTTGGTATTCAGGTGCCTGAAGCATTTTGCAATGACAAGGGAAACAAAGGCATTTGTCAACTGCCGACACGGACCCAGGACAAGGTGGTTGCTCCAGCCTGAAAATCACCAGAGCATCTAAATGTTTGCTGAAAACAATAATAAACACTCATCAAATATAGTACTCAAAAAACACTACTGTATTTTTTATCAAATGAGAACAAATGTGGTACAATGGTTCCTATTCATCTCAAGGCACATTAATTCTGGTTCCAAATATTAGTAGAACTGAGATGAATGGGAACTACAGGCATTATTGGTGGAGTTAGCTCTTGACTACTGCTCATTCTTAGAGAAGTTGAGACTCCAGTGCCTGCCCATCCCATGTCTTTAATGGAAAGCCTGTGCCTCAGTGTAATAGAGGCATTAACTTTGTATGAATAAGCAAATTAAGACCCCATTTTCCTCCAATCTTAAAAAATGTTTTGACCTGCACTACTATCCAGTATTCTGTAATACCCACCTGACAGGAGAGACACCGTGATCACTGAGGTCAGAGCAAAGCTCATTCCCTGCTCTCCAGGTTTGCTGGGTTTTATATTTCTTGCAGTTGGACCAGATGATCATTGTAGGTCCTTCCCAACTGAACTATTCCTATTCTATTGCTTTCCATTCCTTTTTATTTTATGCTGACAGGTAAGGAGATCCATCCACCTCAACACAAAATATTGTAGCTGACCCTGAACACACAACCCGTGTTGCACACCTTCAGGGACACTTTTACCTTCAGATACACGCTCCCTACTGATTTTAACCCTAGCAGCTTTAGGCTTGGGTCTGCAGCCTGCTCTGAAACATATTTTGCAGGTGGAGGGTGGTGGAACATTTACAGTTTGGGATCCAGTGAAATAAACTGGCGAACAACCTGGCAAAAACAGCGCTGAGGCTGCTTGGACCATGCTGTGTAGAAGCACAAAAAGCTCCGGCCGAGGGGTGGGATTCCACTCTGGATCTAACCCAGGTCTACCCCACCTGCACCTGTGGGGCAGCTCAGCTTGTACACAAGGGGGTTGCAGTCTGAGGAGTCATTTCCAAAGCTGTCAAGCTTCTCTTTGCCCAAAGGAAGCAATACTGTGGACCATAAACCAGGATTTGGGGTTTATGGTATATATGTTGCTAACCAAATTTCTAAACTTTGTGAGAAATATGAGAAACACATGAGCTCCTTGTGAATGTACAGTGAAATTGTTCCATTCAGGTCAGCTGAGCTGCTTATCAAATAAATGAATAAAACAAAGTAGTCCTTCTTAATGTGGAACCTACATCTTTAATAAACATCAGCTTCATGTTCTCATGAGAATCATATTATACAACTTCCTTTGTTGATTCTTGTATTAATATCATTCTGTACTAAGCTAGTACATAATTGATGATATGGAAGTGTTTCCATATAACAACTCCTTCAGTGCATAATATAACCCACTTATCATATTTTCAGCTCAAAATTCAGAAAGTTCATGGATGCATTATAAACTGGAATGAACAAATTAACTATATAAAAGTACAGTATATTATTTGCAAACTGCAGGCAAACCAAAGTAAATAATACAGTGCTAAATGCTGACTTTTATAGGGCTCAGGTTGAAAGGCATAAATCAGCTAACAGAAAAAAAAATTAAGAGTTCAGTAGAATGGAAAAATCCTTCAGAGGAAACAAACCCTGATTTAGTGGTTTGGGTGCAATGTGTAGCCTATACGGCTGTGATTAGCACATACATTAGTCATTCAGAGAGAAGACTTTCCCCCCCAAAAAACAGTCCTGTCTCGCCGTACCACTCACTATAAGCAGAAATCCCTGATGGTGTTTATTTGTCTTTTTGGGTTGGGGTTTTTCTTGGTTTGTTTTATTTTGCCTGCAATTGCATAACAGAATTCAGCAATACTTCAATACCTAATATGGCGAGATTACAAAAGGCTCAGGAGCCTGCTCTATTTTATCAAATCTATTTAAAACTAAGCTCAGAAAGACAGACAAGGAAACCTTCTTCCTGTCAAACAGCATACCAGGGCAATGGCGATGCAGACTGTGCTCTGCAGCCCTGTGAGTCTAATGATTCCCTGTGTTGACTTACAAGGTTTTCATTCTGTGGAGCTCATTTTACAGATGCTCAAGCAAAGCCATTAATATCAGAGAGCTCTTATGAATATGTTCACCAATGGAAAAAAATGGTGGTTTACAGGAGGAACATGCACAGAGCTTCAGTCTTATGCAAACACAGTGAGGGTTCATTTCTATGCTGCTGCTGCAGCACCAGGTATCTGCCCCAGCCGAGCCATGGGAACGTGAGACGCTACTCCCTGCGTACCATGGATTTGTGCTGGCATATGATTGGCTTCAGGTTTCCAGATGCTGTTCAATTACATGTTATCTCCACCATGCTGCTACACAGCTAAATATCCCTAAGCTTTAATTGAACCTGGGCAAAATAAAACACATTTTTTTAAAGATACTGACTTGCTATGACCATTCCACTCAAATTCCTAGTTTCTGCCTCACCACGTCAATGCTCCTTGAATGTCAAAAGTGTTGTACCAGTGTAATACCATGAATTTAGAGCTATTGATACTACAAATGTACACTTTTCCCTCAAGCTTGCTTTTGGCTGGAGTCAGTCTTTGCTTGTTACCTATTCTGGCTCAGATCCTCAAAGTTATGTCACTGGCCAGCACCAACTGCTCCAAAGATGCTGTCTGTGAGACTGAGCAGCTTCTTCTCTAGGAAAGGCCTCATTGCCTCTTACAACCACTGTCATACAGCCAAGGAGTTCAAATGCACTCTATACAATTTGACCTCTCTCTCCTTCCATTGCACCATCATACACTTTCCTACCCACTAATAATGTCCATCCTGTACTCAGAAAAGTGATTATTAAATATTTGTATCTCAGAAATAGACACTTTATCCACAGATCTCCCCATATGTACCATCAAGCAGAGTAGTTCTACTAATCGCCTTTATTCTTTTTCCCTTGTACAGTATAATTTAGAGCAGACTCAAAATATGAGTTAATGCAACTTTTTTTTCCTTACCTTCTCCCCAGCTTGAAAATTCATCATGTATTCCAGCTAGTTTGATGAGGGTCAGATGCATATGGGATGTTTCAGCTTCGTAAGCTGCATTTCATTTTAAATAAGGCACAGTCACAAGGCACAGGTCTTGAATAGAGTGCAGCTGCCCCAGCCCAGAAATGGCAGTGACAAAAACCACACTGGCCTGAATTATACAAAGTACAAGCCCACACAGTGCCCTATTTCCTATTTCAAATTATTCATAAATGTCACTACACTGATACTCATTGAACTGCAAATACTGAAAATGTACCTATTGTTCATTTGGCTGTTTTCTTACAGAACCTTAATCTCAGATGTATTTACAACAACAAACTAGGATTATGGGAGATTCTTTCGTCGTCTGACTTCAGCAAAGTCACAGAGGTCTTTCGAACAAAGGACATCTGGCATTTCTACTTGTCCTTTGGGGTAAGCAGGTTACAAACAATAAACACAGTTTTTTCCCAGAAACCATCCTCACTTTTTGTCTAACTTCCACTGCATGTGGGAATTTACCTGTGAATGCTCCAAAACCTTTGCGTTAGCAGGAAGTAATGCAAACACTTTCCACGTGTTTAGCAATGAAAAATATATTGCTATTGAATCTCCTGGCTCTTCCCCCTCCACCACGACTGACTCATCACTTTTGTACTGTTAAGAATGGTCCTCAAGACTCTGAGTTACCTTCTGTCTCCCCTGGGGAAGTGACAGCCACACTACACGACCTTTCAACTCCCTCCCCTCAAAATGACCTGTCGCTTCCCAACCCCTGGCTGCTCTGGGCAGTAAACAAGTCTTGCTCCAGGAGCAGTGTAATCCATTATTAATCCTGCATTGCTATGTCTGGGACTTTCAGTCCAAGACAGAAATAAAAAGACTGCAGCACAGGCAGACTAGGACTGCAATCAGAGCAGGGTTTGTAATTTAATAGAGCTACCTGGAGTAATGTAATCTCAAACAGCCTTCATAAATTGTTCAGAGAGGTTTTCCCTAAATCCTCAAATCAACTACAAATACACAGTTGCATTACTAACATGGATTTAAATGCCTTTGAAGTCAATAGAGAGTTTCTTAAGGATTTTTTTACAGGTTCACGTTTTGTATATGTACAGATTTATACACACACACACACACACAGAGATATATGAATCTTCCTAGGGGTTTAATCTGGTTTGAGAGTCCTGAAGAACACATAGTTGAGACCCTTATAGAAAAGCAGAACCTGAAAGCTCTCTACCTGTAGGATTTTGTCATAATGTCTTTTGAACAGTTGTTTTATCTTATTAACCATCATTTTTCTTCTTTTCGGCAAGGCAAACGCTGACTATTTGGTAATGTAGATATCATCTCAGATAACATTCCCAAAGAGGCCAATTTAAAGACTAGCAAGGAAATCACCCATTCTGTTTGGACAGAAAATAATATTTTTGCAGCTGGAAAGAAAAAAAATAGGAAAAAGAAAAAAAAAAAAAAGGAAAGAAAAAAGAAAGTAAATCCTGTTGTGTAATCTGAATCAGATTCCTAAATCGAGGAATGTTTGAGGTTTTGCCAATCTGAGGATCACAGTTATGGGAAAAGCTTACTGAGCTTGATTTGCTAATTTTCCCCAAACACTGTTGTTTCTTTGGTGCAGAAGCACACCCTGACCAAGGCCAGTTGGATATCTATAGTGACCTACACAGGTCCCTCCCCATTCTCACTGTGACCAGTACCACTAAATCTGGGCCACCCATTTATTTTTCATTCTCATTGTTTTCTTGCCCATTTTCCTCCCTTTCTGACTCCCTTCTCACAGTCTCCCATTACCATAGCCACCTCGTTTTCCACCTTCTGTTGAGCAATGTTCCTCCTCCTGCCTTTTCTCAGCTCCTGCTGCAAGGGGCTGATGGATGACACTGGGTCAGTGCACCTCCAGCATAACAAATAGCTTTGAATGGGTGTGTTCAGAGGTAATGACAGCAACAGTCCTGACAATAACACCATCAAGCAAGACTGGGTAACAGACCAAAAGACAGAGTTTTCAGCCCATTTCTGCTGGAGGGCTTGACAGAGCAGCTGCAACAAGACAAAGGGAAACGAGGCAAGAGGTTAAAAATAAACACGGGCATCCTTTGGAGGGCACAGATCAGACCAAAAGCCTCTGACATTTAAGTTAACTGATGTCTGTGAAAGCACTTCCAAATCAGAGAGCAGCTTGCTGCAATGAGTGGGAAAAGTGCTTCAGTGAAGAAAAATCCATATTTTCTTGATTCAGGAAAAAGGAAGGTGTTTCTATATATTTTTGTCTCGTATTGATTTGGGGATGAGGAATAAAAAATACACAGAAAGCCTGTTTTGCAGGCTAAGGGCTGTCACTCACCTCAGTGGTCCTGTCAGTACCTGAAAAGAAAACCTTTTCATATTGGTCTGGTACAGGTTCAGCACATCCAGTCCTGCTGCTGATGCAATGGCCAAAACTGCCCTTCAAAATCCCATGGAAAGCCATAGCATCAGCATGGACACGGCCTCCCCTCTTTGCAGGCTCTAAATGAGTCACCTAAGTCTTAAAACCTAGAACCAGGTGCCACTGCTGTACAAACAGAGAGAAGTTCATATAAAACTGAGCTGAAAACCCAAGTGCATTTCTTTAACCAAATCATGTACAATTTTGCTCCAGATTTCTTTGTTCCAAAACAGGAGAGGAGGGAAGAACAGAAACTTCAAATGCAGACAAAGAACAAAAGGCTGAGGTACATGTAGTGGATGAGTAAAGCATGGGTAAGGAGTAAGAGCCCTCAAGCTTCTTTAAATGTCTTTCTATTGCTAATTAAAACACAGTGCAGAATTTCCCATGGGATTAATCCTGGAAATTGAGCCTTGTGGCGGGAGCCTGATTGAGCAGCAGGATGCAGCTTCTTCCCTCTGAGATGAAATTCTCCCCCACATTTCTCCCTGCAGTCCTCTCTCACCCCAACTTCCCACACCCGTCACCATGCTGCTGCCCATCCCAGAGCCAAAAACCAAACCAGCCAAGCTCAGGACTGCCCCTCTACACTTTGGCTTCACCAACCAGGTCTATCAGCATGTGAAGTCTGTTAATCAAAGATAAGACACATATGATGGAACAGCTATGGATGATTTACTCCTTTCCATGGTAAACACACCTTGGATGTACCAATGCTCAGTTTGGGCAATAATTAAGTGCCTGACAATGGCCACAGGGCAATTTGTCCTAGGGTATAACATGAGTTCTTGAAGCCCAGGTCCAGAGCAGAGGGCGCCTTCGCAGCCTTTCCCTGTCCCCAAAGCCCTGCTCCAGCACAAAACCCCTTAATACAGCCCCTCTCCCAGGCTGCCTCCACATCCCTGCTCACCACTTTGCTGCAATGCAAAAACCTCAACCTCCGCACTTGCTGGAATAATCTTGTGTCATGTTCACAGCGATCAGAAAGGATTTATTTCTAGATGAAATTCGGCTGATAATATAAAGCAAGTTATTAATCCGCTCAGAACGGCCATCTAACACCCAAAGCCTGTTACTCCTGAAGGCTGGAAGGAGGTATTTGATTGAATCAAGAGGGATTTGTTTAGCTCTGTCTTCATGTTTAAGTTAGAAGTTGCTTAAAATTTGTAGCTGGGGTTTGTGCCCTGCACCTGCCACCTGACTGCTGGCTCCTCATTACCAGCACCTGAACCTGTGAACTGAGACTTAAGAATAGGAAGGGAAAATAGGAACAAAAGTCAGGATTCATATTCTCTCTGCTACATTTTCCTTCAGTATCAAGTTGCCAGAACTAGAAAGAGGATCAGCTCTGATTATTCATGGTTGGTTTTTTCCCTTGAATATTAATCAAATATTCCTTCCTTTCAGGCTATGGACTCAGCTTCTCTGCCCCTCCTCTGGTTCTCAGTCTCTCACTCTCCCATCATAAGACTCATACTGATACCCCAGCACCTCCCTCCACTGCCCCATCTTCTAGCCTCCCTCCCCAGAGCCTTATTCCCAGCCATGGCTCTTGCTCACACACCCCCACTGTCCCCTAGAGAAACTCCCATGCCCACAGTGGTTCTTCCCAGCACTCTGCCATATTATACGGGGAAGATGTAAGGCAACCCCCTTCAGCTTTTACCACTGTTCCTGGTCATGAAAAAGCTACACAATGGGAAATTCAGGGTGCATAGGATGCTTTGAAGACTGGGGGAGTTTTGAGCAGTTGTGTTTATGCTGTGTGCTGAAAAACTGATTTCTCCATAGCAGATCTGTCAAAGCTCTGTGTTTAGCTGTTATTTTAACCAGCGAGGACTGGATTTTTCTCTCTTTTCCTGTCAAAGAGTTTGATGAGAGAACTGGCATCTAAAGAATCAGCCAGAGAGTGAAGATAATGCTTTTTAGCATCTGAGCCAAAGCCCACTGCTTTAGTGAAAGCCATTGACTTCAGTGGGGTTTGATCAGCCCTATGCATTGCCACAGGACAGGGCAGGCTTTGCTTTGAACACATCTTCAGCACTAGCCACCAGAGATTCCAAAGGGACCATGACCATGTGGTCTGGTCATAGAAGTCTGCAAATAGGCAGGGGACAAGGGAGAATAGAAGATATTTTTCCCACAGACACACACACATCCATTTCCTTAAACACCTTTCTCACTGTCCCTCCCATTATAGTTCTTTCTCAAGTATCCCCAACATCCCCTATTAGATCTGAAAGGAAAAGGTATCTACTAATTTTTAACAGAAATGCAAACCAGAAGAACTCATCCAAATAAACAAATGAAAATGAGGGGAGTGAAGAAGGAAAACACAAAAAGATGATTAAATGCTTTGAGAGGCTGACAGAAAGGCATTAGTTTAACTCCTCTATCACATATTCTGAAATCTGCTAAACGTAAGTAACACAATTCTCCCCATCTCTATTTAATGCATTATGCACAAACTCGGCTATCCAGGGAGATGAGCATATCCTGACATGCTGTGACAAGCTGCCAAAGTTTCTGCAAACAGGAAGATCCTGAGCAGCCACAATAAATGAGGACAGCCCACACGTGCTCCTAATGAAGCGAGTGCGGTGCCGTGCAGAGCACCCGCAATCTGCCTCCCTCGTCACCCGTGCAGGGCTCTCCAGAAATAAGTGCACAAATGGTGTGTGGAAATGTGTGGCAATGGGAGCAGCACTCGGGCTCCTGCCGTGGTAACTAATGTGAACTTCTACATCTTGTAACAGTCATTGTTACTGCTTTAAATCAGAAATCAATGGAGCAGTCGCAGGCCTGAGCCTGTGACCATTCAAGGGTTTAAACAAAAATACTCATCAAGGTGCCATTTGACATAGTGTGTTTTGGAGGGTGAGACCATAGTTTCTCATTTTCTTATCAGCATTTCTGCCTTATTACACATTAAAAGCTGGAAGCTAATTAGCTGCTAGCATAAAATGGAGGAGGAATGATGGAAGGTGTGACTGAGACAGGCGGCTGTCATGGGGAAATGTCTCTGTGTAAATGCTGGTATCCATTCACAGGCTCCAGAAACCCTGAGAAAACACATGCCAGATGCAAGGCACGTGACACATGCTCGTGTGCAGCAGCTTCCCCTTTGCACCCCCCAGTTAATTAGAACTTTGAGGAACAGCAGCCTATCATCACTACCTGGGAAACTCATTTCTCCTTAAATGAAACCTGGCTAATGGCTGCTTTTTACTGGAACAATTTTCAAATAAACAAGCTGCAAAGCTTATACAGAATCTTAAACTCCATTAAATAATACAGTTCCTTCACAGGAATTTCTCCTGGGAAAGGATGTCTTCTATTCAAGTGCCATGTTATGACAAGCATGACAGACTTGATAGCGATCTGTTCCAACTCATGACATTGCTTAAATTAGGTTAGATAGAATCTGTACAGGCTTTCTAAGGAAAGCTCCTCTGGGTGAAAGCACTATTATTTTTGTTAATGGCTGTGAATTATGATTTTCTTCTCATAGGAGTCATAAACTATGTTGCTACACAGTAGTACATCATGTAATGTATGTAATACATGATTCCTTAGTAGGGGAGGAAACTATCACATTTGCATACATTAGAGCCAGAGTTGTAATCAGAATGTGTTTTCCCACTTCCTTCATTGAATATTTATGGATTTCTTTCTCACTTTCCCTTCTGCTGCACATGTCTTTCGCTTGACCTGGTGCCTTGCTCTATCTTAGTCAGACTTTGGAAGGGTACATGTTTGTGGCACACTCCTGTTGCTTTGCAAACGCCAAGTGACTGGCTTTCATTCCGATTGCTTTCTAAGCCTCACACATGCTCCCGTGCGTATACAGCTGCAGCCTCAGCCATGTGAAAAAACAGATGGAGGCAGAAAGCAACTGAACCTCATCGCTGTGGGCTCACAAGCACATCAGGGCACTAGACAGCAGCTGATGACACCAAGGACTTGCGCGTATAGAAGGGGATTTTAAGGTTGGAGCAACACCTGAGCAAGCTCAAAAATGCCGCAGCCAGCACGTGATTTTTTATACCTGCCAGACCAGATCTATGAGAGGGGAAAAACCATCCCACCATCCTCTTTCAGTCCTCTCACAGGATAACATGTTTCACATAGTTGTTTCCGAGGGCTGAGATCATCAACAGTGATCTTGGGCTCCTAAGTCACTGAGGTTTTATTAAGGGATCCTGTTCAGAAGTCCACCAGGCAAATCTACACTTGCATTTTTCCACACCTGTGATAATTCAGGTCTTGAATTTAAAGAAAGCCATTCAAGTGCAAACCCAGATCACTAGAAGATAGACTTAAAGTCTTTGTTCAGAGGTTACATGAGCATACATACCTATTTCCCCCTCAATAAAAAGAAAATACAAGCCAAGAGAAGACTGAGATCCACATGTAATTTGCAAAGATGAGCTGAAGGGCATCTGAGCAACTTGGACAGAAAGAAGCAGCAAGTGCACTAGTTTTGATGCAACACGTGAACACAGAAACAAAGCAGTAAAGCAGAAAGACTCTCAAAAGGCAGTATACCAGCAGGCAAATTAACAGGACTTTGGCAGAAATTCCTTTTGAATGCTACAAACCAACAAAACCCATATAAAGTTCTAAGCAACTCTTCTGGATCTCAAGTACATAAACCCACATTTGGCCCATTTTGCTAATTACAGTGTCTGAAACCTGTGCAACATCACACCTCCAGTCTCCCCTCCAGACGTTTGTTCAAGTGTCTGGGGTTAGAGACAAAACCCTACTGGGGTGAGACATCCCCTACTGGTTCCTGAAGCACTCAGGAACAAACCTGACCAATTATGGATATGCCCCCAAGTACACTGATGCTGACCAAAACAGAGTAGACTTTCTTGGTGTCCACCATACTGGCAAAGGCTCTTCCAGGTTAAGAGAGGGTTTCGCATCTGTGCATCAAAAGCTTACAGTAATAACAGGTTGTACGTTCAGAACTGAGTTATTGTTGGTGCAGGAGGTTAGAGAGAAACGAAGAGCATTTCTTACTGACTCAAACCAATTTAAACTCAGATTTCCAGAGTGACATGTTGTTATTTGTTAGCTGGGTCATCATTCAAGACAAGCTTCAACCTTGCAGGTAGCCTATGGGTAGTGATGGGCTGAGGCTTACGTCTGTGGGCAGCAGGAGCTGAGAGCATTGCACGGTTGTAGGCCCCTGTCAGTGAAAGGACATGGAAAGATCTCTGCTTTGCCATATAGGAATATTCTTTGTCTCAGAAGAGAGTTATTGCTGGGCTGCTAGGGAAAAGCTGCATTTGTTTCTTTTGTTTAGAGAGAAAGGGTTGTTACAGTGTGGGATTTTTGAGTGCCTGCTCAGGAGCAGGAGACGGCATTACATGGTACTCTGAAGGTTTTAATACATAACCAAAGATGCAATTAGAGCTACAAGATATTTAAGGGACTACAAATGCAGAGAAGCATGTAGGCCCACATTCATGAGGAAGAAAGCTTTTCCTGGTTAGGCCTTACTGGAATTTCCGTGTCCTCCCTGCCAAGGGAAATACAACAACATGAGCACAGCACCTGTCTGCTTCAGTGTTCTCTGCATCCTAAAGATGCAGAAATACCTTTGCAGAACTGGTCTTCGTGCTAAAGAACAGTTACTAAAAGGGGAAAAAAGTTTAAATAGGCTGTTACAATTTCTGAGCCACTGGGACAGGCACAAAGCAATGGGGGTTTTACACCCTGCATTTAAATTCATTACAAGTTTACATTAAAAAAAAAACAATATGAAAAGCATCTTGAAATAACTTTGTTCTCTCTCTTCCCACATGGGATTCTAGACACAATTATCTAATAATTACATTATAGACATTTGCCATTCTGGGATGGACAGACACCGTCACTCTGCTCCTGCATTCAGCCTGGAAAGATCATCAATGTAAAGCAAACAAGGAAGGAACGTACTTTAAACCACTACTCAACCTCAGTCCCTAAAGGAGGAGGCAGCACGTATCACTGTACAGACATGTGTCCTGAATACCCACCTAGTTTCATGGCAGACGAAATTACAATTGCAACTTGCGGGGAAGTTTGTAATTGTATTGTATCATGATTTTTCACTTGATAAACAGCAGATCTCAGCCTGCAGTGTTGTTAATCTAGCAACTTGATGAAAACAACATTTATTTTCAGAGAGCTGGATATTTATGGGTGATAAGTGTTATTTGATCACTTTTGTGAAATTAAATTTAAGTTCATACTGCGTGCTCTCCAAATTACTCCATAAAATCACACTTAAAGCAAAAATTATATAAATCATAGACAAGCTGATACTATCTTTACCCCTTAAAAGTACTGCATGGGTATTATTTAACCATAATGCATGCAAATCAAATGCAAATTAAATAGCAGTGGGTGTGGTGCATATGCAAATTTCAAACCCTACCTATTCCCAATTCCCCCTTCATGAGCAGCCTACAGCTATAACTCTCACAATTTATGAGCTGTTCAGCTTCTAATACAATTTTTGTCGTTGTAATGAGGCAAAAAGAATGGAAAATGATACAAAGCCAAGCTGCTGCCATAGACCCCATTCAGGGGTTTGGCTACCCAAAGAATTCCTGTCTTGAGCATGTACAAGCAAGGCATAACATGGGGAGGTGTGGTAGATGTGAATATCCCCATATACAGACGGCAGCTCTCTGTGTTTCCCAACAGAGAGCTGAGACATTGAGGAATGGACTTCATACATGGAAGATAACACAAACTAACAGCTGCCGCACAGCTCCTTCCAGCAGCAAACAGGTACAACTAATCAAGAGAAAACCTACAGCTACTGTATACCTTGTACCCGCTGCGCCAACCTCCGTCTCTCTCATTTCCCTCAGATACAGCCCACTTCTCTGCAGCACAAATCGCTTCCGTCAGCAGCTCCCCATGGTTTCAATGCAATCTGCCTCTTTGTTTTCCATCAATAATGTGAAATGACATATTCCATGAAGAACTATCACACCTCTACTAGAGGAGATATTTTTATCTTCCGAAGGCTGAAATTCCTGGATTTAATGTTTATAAAAGCCCAGGTATTTGCACAGAAAGCATCCTCTATTTCAAACCAAATGAACATTTTGGGGAGTCTTCACAACTAAGGTGTGACCTGTGCTCAGGGCACACACATTACGCAGGGGTCAGTATTCTTCTGGAGGAAACATGATGCTTATCCTCCTGGCTGACCTACCTGCCACTGCCACAACACATCCAGCACTGAAGGAGAAATGCCCACATTTGAGTTGAGCCTTATGGATGGGTGTAGTTCATACCTAAGCCTCTCCAACACTGGTCCCAGGGGGTCATTTTCCATATGCTACACTGACAAAGCATTCCAAGCATTCTCCTCCATCTACTCCTGAAGTTCCCTGCCTTTGATTTGCTTTGAAATTTTCTTTTGAATCATTTATTTCAGTGTTCTCAGAAAGGCTGTTGGGACTTCCACCCCGTGACAGCCTCGCTGTGTTTTCCTTGAAATTTCCAGCAGCTTCATTTCCCTCCAGGGCCCTCACCAGGGAACCAAAACATCAGATTTAGTTGCAAGAGATGTGATAACAGAGGAGCTGTCTTCCAGACCTGGCAGACTCAGACTTAACAGAGGAGTTGTTCCTCCATCCTGGCATGGAAAGGGGTTTCCTTCACAGTTTCCAAAGCAATAGGATAAAGCAGCCCCAGAGTCTCTCCTTCACTTTTCTCCTTTCTATCTCTCATAATATAAAATGAATTTTTCTATTTTGCCACTCCTATATTGGACTCATTACATTCGTCATCATGGCCTTTACCTGAGGACATACCTGTAGACATACCTTTCTTCTGAAAGCAGTTCCCCATCAGCACCCACAGCAAATCTGAAGAGCAAACACTGATATTTACAGAGCAAGAGAAGGGGGGCACCACCCAGCCCCTCTGGGCACAAACACAAAACTCACTTCAGCCACAGCCTCTGGAGCTCAGCCACTCCATGAATAGCAGAGACTACCCCACATAGAGCAGGAGGAGGGGAAAGGACAGAAAAGGAGGGTTTCCTAACCCCACTGATTGAGGACTTGGAGGGAGGATGGACTAAAACACACCAGGCAGATCAGTACATCTGTCTGGTTCAGAGGTCCCCCAGGACTCCCAGCTGGAGCCCACCGTTCACAGGTATGGTAACCAAGTGTATGTAAGCATGGTTACATTTTCTGTTCTCATTAGGTATTCACTAGCCACACAGCCTCTCATAGCCATGTAGAAGGGACATTTAATATATGGAGCAGAGACAAGCCTCAACAAACAGAGGATTAAATAATCAATTTTGGTTCTGAGTAAGCAGCTCCACAAGGCACAAAGGAGAGCCCTCTTTTAACTTCAAACTCATTGAAGGCAAATCCTGTGTTCCTGGAGACTGGGAAAGTTGCCTTTTCCTCTATGAACTCCTTTTAGAGGTAGCACAGTTTCTCTGAGGCCAGAGTAGCCTGGAAATCTCTGCACCAGAAAAGGTATTTGAAGAGGAAATCAAGGAAAAATGCATCTCTGAGCACACTGTGTATGAAGCCCTGTCTACTGCAAATAGAACACCCTAATTTGTGACTGCAGACCTTGGAGTAACACATCAAAGGCAGTGCCTGATAGTGCACTATTTGTGACTTGTCCCTGTCTGTTCTGTTCCCAGCTAATTATCCCTGCCTTGAGTGAACAGAAAATAGTTTAATCTGTTTCTGCAAAGCTCATTCCATCAAATTATTTAGCGAGGTACACAGCACTTTCACTGCTGGTGAAACCTATACCTACGAACTGCTGATGACAGCGAAGCCATGCCTTAACATAATATATTCTATTTTACAAACTCAACCAGTTCCTCCAAGGAAGGAAGGAAAAACAAAATGTGCAGGGAAACACTCGGCATACACCGCGGCCATCTGGCTTGGCTTCCTCCCATCCACCTTCAGGTGCAAAAGATGGTGGTGAACATTCAATATACCCACTCCTTTTTCCTTACTGATCACAAAATCCTGCCACAATTTTCCGTCTTCCCAATCCACTTTCTGCCCACGGGAGCACGGGATTTCCCAGCTTTGATGGTTACAGCTCACCAAGACTGCTGTTGTACAGGATGTTATCTTCAGCTTTTCCAACACTTCATAATGTATGCTCATTCATTCTAGGGATTACATAGCTCCAGTGAAAATCACACAGCTTCACAAGGATAGCACACACAGCTTTTGGATTAGCAGGGTTATCTGCTGTTTAGGAGTGTCTTAGCTTATTCTTAGCTTGGAAGGTAACAAGTAGGAACAGCTCCTACCCAAGGAGTGGTCGCCTTGGAGTATTAGCAGTCCTGCCCTTTGGGAGCCCTTGTTAGCAGTCAGCACTTATTTTATCAGCTGTTATTGAGGCTGCATCTGTGCTTTGGTCCCATGAGTCTGTCAAAGCAATAATGAACCTGACATCTCCTCAGCTCGCTGTACATTTCATGGTTTTATAGCTTATTCCTCTAGTGTCACATGCACTTCGTGTGGGCTGACCTTGAGAGGTAAAGCTAGTGTTAGATATTTATGCCAGTAAGTCAGCCTTGGTGTCCCATTGATCCCTCTCCATGCTGAGCCCAACCCAGGTCTGCCTGAAACTTGAGGGAAGACCTATTTCTCTTCATCTTCATGCTTTTCTGATCAAGTAAGCTGCAGTGTTACTAAGCTTTTCTTATAAAAACAATCCTTCCCTATTTGGAAATAAACTTAGAGCAGTGAATTAGAGAATTACAGAAGATAGAGGGACTGAAAAAGGTTAGCCAGCCTATTGCCCCAGTCCTGACAGAGGACAATATCTACTTAAACTATTCATGAAAGATCTTACTTAGATATTCTGAGCATTTCCAGGAGTGAATCCTGCTGCACTTGTGTCTAGACATGATTTTATTATCTGCACAGTTTAGTCCTTGCACAGGTTTTTATATAAATTGTAGCTCCACAGAGTGAATCAAATTAAAGACCATCATTATTAGCATTGAGCCGGTGTGTAAAATACGCAAGACACTGTCAAAACAAATTGGGAGATTTTTTGTCTGCACTTTCTAGTCTGAAAAGATTCCAAACTATACAATGCAAAACACACACTAAGTTGGAAAGTATCCTGTGGGGAGAAATGATGAATAAAACAATTTGATGCCTTTCCAATCTGACAAAACAAAGAAACGTTCTGAGCAGTAGTTCTCAGGGATAAAAATCATTCAGCTTTTCATTATATGTGTTAATTTATGCTTTACATACTTAAAAAAAAACCAGTAAATTTTTAACTTGAAAACCTGCTATTACATCTCACTAGGAGTGTCACTCATGCAATATACAAAGAAGCACTGGTAGATCTAAGAACCAAGGATAGTGCATTTGCAGTTACTACCAACACTTGCTAGTTTAGTATGGAGCGGTGCCTTGCCAAATAATGTTTTTTCTAACCAGAGATGGCCATCTCCTTTCTAACCACAGCTCTGGCCTTGGTAACATCTGTGGGAGGAATGTCTTAGGACATTTGGCTCTGCCACCTACAAGAATATCCAGAATACTAAAGTATACTTTAGTTTGATAAACCAGCTGCACCCAGCTAAGGAGCAAATGCAAATCTCTCTATATAGAGTCCAGCAGGGCAATGACAGGCCAGACCCTCCAGGGTTCAGAAACTGGAAACCATCAGGACATCATTTCTGGAATAACATTGCCCTAAACCTTCTCAATCCACAGAAGATATTTCTTCCAACTGTGCCATATGTCGAATCAGGTCTGAAGCCAGTTGCTCATTCTGCAATATCATTAAATAGAAGGGGGGGGGGGGGAAGCCCAGTACTCTAGCAGCTAACTGCAGGATCAGATGCCAATAAAACCAGTCAGACTAGACAGGATTTCAGTTTGGTTGTTGTATTTAGTTGTGATTGCACCTCTGAGACATGATTCAGTGATGCTTTTGACTCTTGAAAAGATAGTTCTTCAACCTTTGCTTCTTGTCATCAGAAAGTCTTCATTCACACTCTAGGATGTATTTTAGTACGAGCCAGACAAATGAAGAGGAGATGTTAGCTGGTTTTTAGTTTCAGATGCAGAAAGCGTTCTTGCATTGAATAAGCAGAATTAAAAATAGAAATTAAAAACAAGCAAACAAAACCAAACAGACAAGCTGGAAAAGAAGGTATCAGCTGATCAACAGCATATTCTTCTCCAAGTAGAAAGCCTCCTGATTCTCTCAAAGAAATTACAGATCAACTGCCTACCACCATGTGGAAACTTCATATAGAAGCATTAAGCTATAGGAAACTGCATAAATCATTATCTGGATTTTCTTATAAGGCAGACATTTTGCATCATACTTACAATACAAAATTAGAAATCTTCACTACAAATGTGGCACACCATTGAAATAATTACCAACTAATGGAAATAGAGATCAGAGATTAAACTATACACCCGCACACTTGAGAACAACTGAAACCGGTTTGCCTTGCAAAGAAGCCTCAAGTTGTTCTAGTCAGCCAATCCAGCCAGCCAGAAATTATAATTGCATAATATCTTCTTTTGTTTAGGGAGCCTCACCCCATCTATTCCCTTTATACCCACCAAGAAGGTCACTCTATGTAAACCAGCAAAATAAAATGTTGTGGAGAAGTGTCAGCTTATTAATCACCTACATACAGCTCTTCCTGGAAAAGAAACTTTCACTTACAAGCACACTGATGTTTCTGTTCTCTATTCCAGCTAAGTCCAGCCAATCAAACATGCCAGACCATTAGGAGTTCTAAAAATAATAAATTAAAAATGAGTCACTATAGTGAAAGAGATTGATGGCTTTCCTGCCTGATAGAAGTCAGCGAAGAATAAAAATGCCCTCCTCTAAACTGAAGTAAACCATACCTTTTCCAAAAACACAGGCAAGATTCAAAATAAGTGTTCAAACAAACAAGTCTTCAAAGCGCTTCTTTCAATGACAGTTTCTTCAAGGTTTTCAAAAGCTGATCCTTGATCTTGAAGATTCTTACAGATGTTCTTTTCTTACTACCTCCCTGCTACCTGCCAAAAGCATCACATTGGACAACATCCTGTATATTGCACAGAGGGATATAGCCCATGAAACACCACAGAGAGCTCTGCTACCACTCAAAGATGTTCTTGTGATCATCACCATGCTTACATCCCTGAATCAGTCTGCAGCCTTTGATACAAAGATTGAAGAAACTGTTAATAACAATATGTACTAGAAGCAGACAGTTCATCCTCAACATAGTTGCTATCATTGGTGTCCGGCAAACCTAAGAGAGGAGACAAGGTCTGTTCTCCCTTCCTTGAACAGCCCATAGGCATCCATATAATCCTTCCTTCTCTCTATTAATTATGCAAAATGACTGGGAGATCTGGAAGGTACTTCAGGGCTGGTTTGCCTACAGTCTGTGGATGAGAGACAGTGTCCTCGTAATCCATGGATAACAACCATTGACTATAACAACATGCCAGAACACCTCCAGGAAAAGAGCTCTTGGAGAGGAGCAGATGGCTTGAAGTGAATCCAAGCAAGGCTGAAGTGAATGAATCCAAGCACAGCCAAAAAGCAGGATGAAAGGATTTCTTTAACAGCTCATGGAAACGTCCTCTCCAGCCCTACAGAAAAGCACGGTTACCACATTTGACAAAGCTGTGCCTTGGGTATGACACCTTGAAAAGTCTGGCTGCTTAAGTGGCATCAGTAATGCATGGATTTGTCACCTATGGGCTGGATTATAACAACTCAAACTGTTTTGAAGCTCAATTTGGGAACTTGTACACCAGCTTCGGATGGTTGGGAATGGTGAACAACTGCTTCTTCTACAGCTTATGTTGCCAGGGGCATATCTGGTTTGTGCTCAAATCTTTCCTAGAGCTTTCCCAGCCAGCATCTGACGCCAACTTAAGGCCCTGGTCCTGTTTTTCAAAGCAATTAGTGTCTCAAGTCCCAACCACATCAAAGTCTGAATTTTTATCCATGAACCCTCAATGGCAACTGTGCTCCTCTGAGAGGTCTTAAAGCACAGAAAAACATGTAGTAGAGCTGTGAAGAAAACACACCATTTGTTATCAATAGCTATGGAATATTTTTCTAAGGGAGATCAGGTAAAACCAGATTCTGGTGCACTTCAGACTTAATTTTTTTAAGGTGAATTTACTTCTTGGCTTTAATGTACAACTCAGATACCTGTTTCATTCCAAAACCCTTCCCAACTTCCTCATCATATCATAGAATCATAGAATAGTTAGGGTTGGAAAGGACCTCAAGATCATCCAGTTCCAACCCCCCTGCCATGGGCAGGGACACCTCACACTAAAAAATATCAAATGTCACAAATTTCTGCTCCCCTTGTGAAGAATTGGAAGAGGCTCTACAAAGTTCATTAGACACCCAGCACTGCCACAGACCATGCCTCCAATGTACAGATGCTCTGACAGTTTAAAACCCTTAGAAAAAGTATGGAAAAACAAGAGCAGTAAGAATATGCTGAACACAACTTAGTCTGCTCTTCAATCCACCCTTCACTCTTTTTTTTTGGTGACACACCATATCAGTTAAAAACAATTTTCATCTGGTATATACCTACATTCTCACATCCAGAGGTTTTGCAGCTTGCTGATGTGAATTATTTTATTCATTCCTCTTATGAATCACAAGTAGATTTGGGAAGCTTGTGATTTACTCCTCATCAAGCTCAACAACCTTGAGTGGTTGACTGGTGTCCCGGGCAATGTTATCTTACCTCATATACCAGTGTGCAGGAAGACTGATTTGTGTCCAGTGTTGACTAGTGGAAGTACCAAGTTTATCTGCATTGAAAGAAGTTTGGTTTTCCAGCTCACCATGTGTTTAACTATTACAAAGGGACAGTCTTTTGCAGGTGGATATGAGCTTATACATGGTATGTGTGTTGACTTCAAAATGCAGTTTCTTCAGGAACCACATTCTTTCACGAGGCTGCTTTCACCAGCCTCAACCACTCTCCTCACATATTGTTCCCCTTCCCAGAACATCCCTGTCCCACCGAGCTTTTTCAGGATTGAGTCCCGCTAGCAGTAGATGCAGTTATCCTGCTGTTCCCACCAACATTCATGGCATCAGTTGCTAAAAACACACTTGGAGTAGCACAGGCAATCCCTTCAATTCATCATATTCTGCCCTTTTGCAGACAAGATTAAAGACCTTTCAGTAATTAAAGATGGAAGGGTGTCATTGGAAGGTACAGGGTAGCTGGGAAAGGTGAGTTATCCAAGTGACACATCTATGATTCTCTTGTCTCTTCTGACCTCTTGTTCTGAAGGCTACTGTTTGTAAATCAAGATTAATGAGAAGAACAGCACTTAAGTGCACCCGATCGTAAATCTGGGAGAGTTAGTACACTCTGTGACAAGATTAATATGTTTTATATCTGACACTGTCTGTGTGTTGCTCCATGCTCAATATATTAACCATCTCAGACCTGAAAGTGGAGCATGGATTTACTTGCAGAGCAGCTTTCATTTTTTGCAGAGCATTTCATTTACAACTCTGAATCCATTGTCATTCCTCTTAAGGCTGCTTTCATCACAAAAAGAAACATTAGCATGACTCCAGTATAATTGTATGTAAAACAACATATCAGCAAAAAGCCACTGAAGAGTGCTGTTGGTTAGACCATTAGGACAACAAGTTGGGAATTTTTTGAGGAAACAGATCAGAAAATGCCATTTCAAAAATCAAAACATTTTGTACATAAAATTTATTACTTTGGAAAAAAAAAACCCAATCTAAACTACTTGTTTTAATATATTTTCACTTGAAACAGACTGCATTTCATGCAGAACTGCTTTCTTCCTTTGAAATATGTAATGATTAGCAAATACTCCTTTAAATTTAAAAAAGTCTGAACTCAAACTGCAGTAATTGCCATTTACTGAAATGCATTAAGTGAGCCAGTTCCGTTCTCCAAAATACTCCCACCTAAGGAATGAAAATTGTTGAGATTTTTGTTTTCTGCCTTCGTCTGAAACAAAAATGTGTTTCAAATCTTGACTTTCTCATAGATTAGGAAAACAATCCCCACTGAGCCATAACAGACACACAAGCCTTATGAGAAACTATAAGCTGCTTGGAACAATTCCTCAGCAGATCTTCAGATGTTCTTGCCCATGGTCAGTGAACAAGCATGCTAATGAATAGTTTCTTGGTGGTCTGAACACACCCAGGATCAGCATCAGACACTGGAGAGAAAGTTCTTTAGTGCAACAGCTGCACCAGTGACAGTATAGTGCAACACATAACTAACAAAGGCAATACCACCCAACTGATCCCACACAGCTGAAGCAGCATGGAGCAAGGAAAAATGGAATTCAGTCCATTGAAGGAGCCACTCACCACCTGCTTAGTCCCCATTTACTCCTCCAGAAGCCACTCCTGCCTTGCTCCTGTGGCCCAAGTTAGCTACCCCAGGCGTAATGGGCAGCTGGTAGACCTCCTCCTATGGCCCATCCCTCCTTCCAGGACTGTGCGTTCACAATCATGGGTGGCAGACAAATAGCTCCTGTCCCCTCCTGAATCAAAATCAGACCTAGAGAGTCATCAGCAGAGGCCCCCAGTTTTATTTCACCGGAGAGCAACATATGGGCATAGATTGTCCATCTTTCAAAACACTCCTCTAATTCAGGTCATAACTCCTGTGACCTCCAGGCTGACATGCCATGAGAAGCACATGCATGATAGAAGCTAATTTCACTCCTAGGTCTCACCCCTGCTCACAGTTCTCACCCTTACATGGTTTGATTCTCCTTTGCACACACAGCCATGCTCTCAACAGTTCCTGCCCTCCGCCACAGCATTTCCTGAAGTCAGCACCCTACCAAAAGTTGTCTTCTCATTATATTTCTTGCTCTGCAGTGCCACTGTCACCTCCTCCCACCACACCATATGTTCCTTATCTCTTCCCTGCTAAGCAGTCTCTGGTCTCTGAAATCTGACAGCTGAAATTACCTCCCCCTCCTTGGCCCCCTGTTCTGTCTCAGCAGAAGTCAGTGACTGCAGTCAGAATGCTCTGCTTTCCTCAGGCACCAGATCCATACCTGCAAATGAGGGTAAAGGCACGTCCTCATTCCCACCCTTGATCTACTCCATCTCCTGATGCTGTGGGGTTTTGGGGACACAGAGATCTCCTGTTACTTGGCTATGGAGCACTTAAGCAGTGCCTTGCATCTGATTGAGGTCACTGCGTGCTTTCATAATGCAGATAGCTAAACTGCTCCACACATTACTACTTGCTAGCCATTTCTAAAGCCTTTTTGTCACCAGCACCACTGAAAAGTTTCTAACATCATATGAACTCTCAAGACTCAAGGTCAAAATCCTACCCATAAACAAACAAGTAACTCCCTGTTCATGCTCTGACTCTGTAGTCAGGACTAAAGTAAAGTCACGCTTTCTAATCTTCCACACTATAAAACATCCAGCAATCAGAGGCTTATTAGCAGATAATGATCTACTTTCTACCCACCAGCTATTTGCAAAGATCATCCACTCTCCCTGTCTGAAGTACCGTCAGGGCTCCTCCATAAGTCCATTCCATTTATCATTAGGGGGATTTACACTGTAAACAGGACAGCTGCATTACTAAGTCTAATTACACCCTGAGAAGACAAAGCACCGTGTGCCTCCACATTGAACTGGAATTAGGAGTCCGGGTAGAACAGACGAGAGGCTTTTAATTAAACAACGTCAGTTACCTTTCACAGAAAGCCTACGATTTAATTTAAGCGCACACAGAGGAAGAACAGTAGGTCAAGCACCCTCCCCATCTTGTGAACCTCAGGCCTAGTGGCTGCCAAACGCAACACAATTGTTTCTGCCCACCTGCCTCACATTTCTCTGTAGAGGTACCTCATCCTCTTTTTGGCTTTCTTTCCTTTAATTAGGAGTAAGGAAAAGGTTGTAGTGACTTCATAGCATGTCAGATTTAATCTGCGTAAGACCCCACCACATGTTGGGGGTGTGTGAGGCGAGAGTTTTTAATAAAGGATTACAGGATGCACCTGCTGTGGCTGAAATATTGTGAGCTTTTTCTGAGCTCTGGGAGGCCTGCAATAGGTCAGCTTTGACTTGAACATTCATTACATATCAACCTTTGGCACTGGGATGGAGTCGGAAGCACGGTGATGATGCCAGCTGATTTAAATTGCCAAAGAAGTGATCAGGTTGTTTGCACAAAACAAGATAAGTGTTTGCCTTAATGGCTGTTTCAAAGACGGGCAGAATTCCTTTGCCCAAGAAAACATAATTTTTTTGTTGTTCCCAGATGTCATCAGATAATGACTTTTACGTCAACAAGTTAATTGCAAAATCAAAGCTGTGCAAATGTATACTGAACTATACTCATGTATTTCCTACAATTGCTTCAAATTTAATGTAATGAAAAGAGTGTTTTGCAAAGGAATATTGCAGATGCCAGGGAAAATTAATGCTGTTTCCGAGCATAACTGTCACCCAGCCAAATGGTTTGCCAATTCTTTGCTTGTCCTTAGCTTTCATTACTTGTACTGCTCCTTGTTCACATCTTTCACAGCATATAGGACACAGAGGGTCAATTGCTTGCTGCACCTGAAGGAGTTCAACCCAAAGCTCACTAGTATATACCTTTGCCATTTGGTGGACACATGCGGGACAGGCACCCCCACTCCAACCAGCTGAAGCAGCTCCATAGCTGGAAGGGACATTAAAAATCATCTAGTTCCAACTCCCCTGTTATGGGGATTTTGGGGTTTTGAGGTAATTTTAACTAAGATAATCTCACCTTAGACCATTGTTGGCACTTACAGATACACAGCCTGGTTCAGCAGCCCTTACAAACACCAAGCAGCAGCCAGCAAAAGAGCAGTTAACCAGGCCACTTCACCTAAGTATTCTCAGCAGTAGGGCTGCAGAGCTGGACCAAGTCTATCTAGGAAACAACCACCTTTGGAGTGTTTAAATATCTCCTTTTAAATGGATCGCTTGTCAGTTCATTGCTCACAGCTGCCAGTGTGTGTACCAGACTATTTACTGCATCCAAGCCATTTCCATTCTAATGGTACACAATAGAAGAGAAAGAGACACTCAAAATACACAGAGCAGTGACAAGTGTTAATAGGGCTGCTATCCTGCTTTAAAGCAATTCTATTAACACATTATACTGCAGCTGAGGGTAATTATTTCCAAGGGAAATGGTTTTTGCAACCATGACCCATGGTAGGCTCTCATAATGGTGATTAAATTCGCATGTGACTAATATACAGAAGACATTAACTGAAGTTTCAGGATTTATTAAGATTTGCAGAGACATCTGCAGAGCCGCAGAAGACAGTCTCCTTGGGCTGCAGGAACAAAAAAAGTAAGAAGGGTTCATGTTGTCATATATAGCTAAAGAAATTAATTTCAGATTTTCAGTAATATGTCTTAAAGTAATACCTCTGCAAATCTGACATTTAATGAAGAAATTAAAAGGGTTGTTATTCGTAACATGCAATAAAATATATTTTGCCTTCAGTTAACACAAATTCAATCTACCACTGACTATCAAGCTAAGTTAGAAACTTAGTGGTGATGGAGATAAAAGAAACAAGGAGCATTTAGATTTACTGCTTCTCATCTGGCATTGTCTGTCTCTTCCTTACTGCAACTTGGTGGCAACACAACACAACACTGTGCATTCAGTACTTCTCTGTCATGCAAATAAACAAAGTACTGGAAAATATGGGATACTCCTTGTTCCTTTGCAGCATCCAACTGGCTAAGCCAGTGCTGGAGACTGATTAAAGCCAGCAGCTGATCACTCCACCATTGGAAAGCCTCCACTTCTGTCTCCCTCCTGACGCTGGGCTCACCATTATATGCCAGTCTGCCTGCGTTCAGCATGCATTTACCACTGATCCAAATCGGTCCCAACAGGGACTATAAACAGGGCAGACTGCAAAAGTGTCAATACAAGTTATGCTGTGCCCTGAGCACTGCAGCATTAAAATGTAAAAGCCTTTCCCGCGTTGTAAATAGAAGTCCTTCTATGGATTTCCACAGTGACTTGATGTGATCTCTACAGTCAGAAATAAACAAGAGCAGCACCAGTAAACTGAATCTTCCCACATGCTCTCAGGATGACTCTGTTGTGTCAGGATGGCATCTGGTTGCAGCTGTGGAGCAGTTGGCAACCTTAAGCCTTTCCTTTATGTGAAACCATGCTGCAGCACCTGTCTGTAAGGGCCAAATGCTGTCAGGAAGAGCTTTCCCCACTGCATAATAATGTTCCATAATGTTACCATAAATGTTCCTGCAGAACAAAATATGCTATTTCGAAAGGAAAACCAGTTCTCATCTAATTCTGTCCATGTAACAGCAGTGCAGGAGGCTCTAATGAGTAACTCTCCATTGCCTTTTGATTTTGTGCTTATACGCAGCTTGGATATAAGAAAGGGAAGGGAAACAAGAACAGAAGTAAGGAAAATTTAGATCTACATTGTGAGTTGAATGAATATAGAAGTTGCTTTTATGGCACAGCCATGTTTTCTATTGCATATCCCCTAATGCCTCACGGTAGCTGCATACAGTCAATATTTGATAGACAAGTTGGCAAAGCATCTTACGTTACCTACTTACTACACAGCAGACTGAGAGTTGCAGGCAGGCAGGCTACAGGAATCCACACCAGGCAAACACTACGGTCTGGCTTCTCCTTTGGACCTTGGGAACAGAAAAGGAACAGGGCTTCTTAGCCCTTGCTGTCATAAGCAGTAAAGCAGGGAACGATGCAATTACTTTCAGACATCAGTTGAAAACCTTTAGGCTCCATCACTCATGAAGAATTTCTGTTGATAAATGTGCACACGAGGGTATCCACTGCATTTAAGAGATTATCTACATTTATTCAACCATCTTGTCATTCTTTGTACATAACAGTCTACAAATGGCTTCCAAATACAACCTCCATTGCAGAACTCTGATTTAACGGCAGAACAAAATCCAGCATTTCTCTCAAGCAGCTGACTCTCTCTCCTAGTCTCCTGTTTGGCCACTGCCTCAAATCTACTGAGAGCTGATCAGGACACTTACAGACTTGACAGAGAAAAAGAAAAAAATTAATGTTTGACTTTGTTATTCACTAAATATTGATTTTTCCTAGATTTGAGTATATAATGAATCATAGCCTTGAAAGTACTGTGTGGTGGTAGAAAATGTTGAGAAAGGAAAGAATTTAGTATTTCAAAGGCTACATAGTCATTTATACAGCTACTTATCAAGCAGCGAGGGCACCTTTGGCAGGCTCAATAATGTCATTCTATCATTAAAAAAAACCCTCTGGAATCTCCAAAGCAACCCTTGAATTGAGGCTTTCCAAAGTACAAAAATGCAGTTGGAGAGTACAGAAAACATTCCTGCCTGCTTCAGAGTTTGTCTGACAGAATATAATTCTACATACCTATGGATCACCAGATCAATGACCTAGGAACAATAACTCTGTTGAAATATTCTTCACATGGTGAACATTAATGGGCCTTTGAATAGGCCCATAGGGTCTAACCCATCAATGGACCTGCAGCAATTCAGCGGACTGTAGCAACTCTAAAACTGCCATTAGTCCATTAAAAATATAGGTCTACAGATGTACTTCTCACTAAAGGGGGAGCAAAGTCAGCTTTGATTTGACAGACTGAAATAGCTTTGTCAGAACTACTAACTAAAATACCTTCGAAGGTGTTTACAGGGGCTTTAGATAGTGTTGAAAACCACACTCCGTTTATATGCCACAACTACAGAACTCCAATGGGATGCTTGAATGGATAAACCAAGATTTCATTGATTAAATAATGGCAAGACAACACAGCACAACCTTCCCACACAGCCAAGCCAGCTTCCCCAGTTTGTGACTGTCAGGGCCTTTTCCCAAAGGGACCATGTCCAAAAGGGACTGAACTTGTCACATCATTGCTCGATGCCAGAGCCTTGTTTTGATGTGACAGGCAACTGGTTTTGACATATCCAAGCCTCTTTCCTGAACCAAGAGGAAAGACCAACAGCTACAGCTTCCAGTTTTCACCTAGTTCAAGCCCATCAATATCTACATATGCTTTTCCAACACTTTCAAACACATTCTTTCAAACGCTGTCAAACTCTCTTTCAAACACTTCTGCTCTTCTCTTCTTTTCCCTTGACAATGTGTGATGTTCTTGGTGGATGGAGTGGAGGAGTAAAGCTTGAGAAAGGATGATTGAGCAGACCCATGGACAGCCAATGTGCCAAACTCACCTGAGGGCCACAACAGTTGCACTAAAATGACTTCTGACTCAGCAACCTGTCACTTGTCCCGCAGTGATTCTCAGCTCATCATTCCTCATCATTGCTTGTCAGGGAAGGAACCCAGCGTAAAGAACTTTACGAAGGTCTTTATGACCTTCACAGAAGACAACGTGTTGTGGTGAGGGAGATAACCTGGTGGGTGGGCAAGTGGAGAAAGAGCAAGGGCACAAGGAAGAGAAGATAAAACAATGACAATCAGAGCTATCCCCAACCCACCATTCTGAGGGTTACTCTGCAAAAATACTTGCAGATATTTGTATAGAACCTTTCTAAAATGAAAACTAAAATATTGATACATTCATGTAGATAAACATATTGTACCACAAATGCAGCTTTGTGAGCAGAGTCATGAAAGACACAAACAGCTTCAAAATCTTCCTCTTTACAGAAGCTCCAGCACTCCAGACCTGTTCTGTTGTTTGGCTTAATTTTCAACCATGAAAAATAAAAGCTTTTGCTAAAAGGACGTAACCATCCCTGTGCTTCATAAAAGATAGTTCTTTTTTTTGACATGATTACCCCAATCTAATTAAAAATTATGCATGTCACATCTTGGAAAATTAAATGTCTTCACAGAGGGCAAATGCTATCATTTGGAGAGGTCACAATAAATTACTTATAAACAAGAAAATAAATATTAATTCCTGCTGTAAGTACCAAACTCTTTACAAACCTAATTAAAGAGCAAATATCAGCATCCTGAAGTGACTCAGAGATGCTTCCCACTTGCAGAATAGAAGTCTGTGTGCTTAAGTGAGCAACTCAACACATTTGGGAAAGAGATGGAAAGCACAAAAAGGAATAATATGAAAGACAAGAGACAGATTTTGTGCAAATGCATGATGAATATAAATACACCCCAACACTAGAACAGGGAGTGCATTGTTATTATGGAAACAGGGGGATTGGCTTTCTTGTCATTCAGCACCAAAAATCAATGCTCAGAATCCTTTTCTCATGACAATGTTACAATTCATAAATTATTAACTGGAGTCTTTTGTAAAAAGTTCCTGTTTACAAGGTTACTCTGTAAGTTAAAATGTTTGTTTCCCCACAAATCTCTATTGTAAAGCATCTGTGGGTAGATTTACATGATGAAGTTGATAGATTTGTATTTTGACAGTACATCTGTCATCTTCGCTTCATGTGTCAAGAGGTCAGGTGTGCACTTGGTGTTTTCAGGTGGCTCATTAGTGTCCTGTGGGATATACTACCCTGTCTGCTTTACTTTAAGTGACAAAGAATGTTCTTTTCAGCCCTTGCTGCAAGAATTCACATCCCCTTTGCAATTGCTTGTATTTTCCTACTGTCTGAAGGTAGGACTGAATTCATAAGCACACATACAGAGAAAACGTCAAGGGACAGAGTACCATGTGGAGAGAGAAAGCTCAATACTTTCACACAACCTCTGATTAATCTGGGCTGCCAAGGGTGCAAAGTATGCCCATGGCCTCTTCTTTACAGGACCCAAAACATGTATTTAGACACTCAGCACAGTCACATTACAATTTGCACTGTCTCTGTCAAATAAATGTGCTTTAACCACAGCCAACAAGCCATCAGCTCACTGATCTTGGACGTTTATGCTCTCTATAGGGGTAGGGTAGTTCCATTGGCTGTGAAAGCCATGGGCTAAAACAGAATGTAGTTTTTCCATTACTTTCCAAAGACTGTGTAAAAGTTACTAAAACTAGCAGTACCATTCCTCTAGTCTCCCTGCAATATTCCTTGCAGATTTGCTGATGCCGCCTGCTGGTTGCGGGCACATCTTCAAAAGACAGACTACAGAACATCATTGTGCATTCATCTGGACTTGTGTGAACCCATCAGCTCCAGGAGTTTCATATGAATCCGAGTGACAGCAAAGTTTAGTCCTGCAAATACCAGCTCTCTTTTAAAAAGCACCTATTTTATTTTGCTGGGACTTAGAGTAATGCATTTTACATTGATTTTACCACTGCAGTAGATGACTTTGTGGACCACTTAATTTAAAGGGTAAGCAAACAGCTGACAGTTTTGCTGGAAAATCACTTGTTCCAGTGAATTTTAAGCAATGGGTATATATGTCAAAAAATTTGGTGAAGAAAAAAAATACTGGGTTTCTGTAAACTTGAAAATCATTCAGTGCATAAGCTGGGGTGGGTCTGCTTATCATTATACAGCAGACAGATTCTGTATGTATTTTTTTGTTGTCTTCTAGGCTACTTTTCCACTGCTGCAGTGGTCCTCATCTCTTCCTCATGGTGCCTGATGAAGGCATTGTAGATGTCCTTTAAGGTGCATGACAATGATTTTTCCATTTATTGCCGCTCTCTTATGTCTCAGGCTTACAGAAGCCACAGGTCAACAGTCCTTGGAAAGTCTACGGAATAACCCTTTGTAATAATCATAGAATAGTTAGGGTTGGAAAGGATCTTAAGATCATTGGGTTCCAACCCCCCTGCCATGTGCAGGGACACCTCAGACTAAACCATGTCACCGAAGGCTCTGTCCAACCTGGCCTTGAACACCACCAGGGATGGAGCATTCACAGCTTCCCTGGGCAGCCCATTCCAGTGCCTCACCACACCTACAGTAAATAACTTCTTCCTTATATCCAGTCTAAACTTCCCCTGTTAAAGTTTTAGCCCATTACCCCTTGTCCTACCACTACACTCCTTAATGAAGAGTCCCTCCCCAGCATCCTTATAGGCCCCCTTCAGATACTGGAAGGCTACTATGAGGTTTCCAAGCAGCCTTCTCCTCTCCAGGCTGGACACCACTAACTTTCTCAGACTATCTCTGTACGGGAGGTGCTCCAGTCCCCTGTTCATCCTCATGGCCCTCCTCTTGTTCCAGCAGTTCCATGTCCTTTTTATGTTGAGGACACCAGAACTGCACACAATACTCCAGGTGAGGTCTCACGAGAGCAAATAATAATATAGAGTATCTTCGGGCAAAGTTCTGTTACTAGTGTTCCCTCGTTATTCTTCTGCCACCCTGTTAGAGATCATCTGTGGGGCTGGATGAACCTTGTCCCTTTTGGCTTTCTTTTAATGTCTGAAACAAACCTTCCCTCTACTCAGAAGACTCAGTGGTACCAGTCATACATGTTTGTGTAAATGGCCTTACCAATCTGTGCAAACTCGTATCGGTATAGATTGTCACTAAGAGAAACCACTCCAGTAAGAAGACAAAATACTCGTCTTCCTACTCCTCTGCCAAGAAGTCTTCAGTGACTAAATGCCAAGATCGAAATGGAAAGAGTCAGGTCCACAAAGTTTCCCTCGCAAAGACAAAAACCTTTTATACCCTAAATGAAGTCACTGCTAGCGCTAGGTGATCCAATATCCCTAAATAACCACTACTTGGCAGATACAATGCAGGTTCTAGCTGAGGCAGGCAACTATACACAGGAGTTAATGCATCTTTAAAAGCTACTGTCCCCAGCTGCAACCTTCAAAGTTGTACATACCTCATACCTCATAGTTTGTACCTCACTTTGCTCCATCTATCCACACACCACAAGTAGGTATGGTACCTACATTTTGGATGAAGACCAGTATCTTGTCAAGATGCACTGCTTAATCACTTGTGATCTGACCATGCCTTAGATAGGTACATTCTAAATTGACAATCTTATGTTGGCTAGCAGAGGTAAGTCTCTGAACTTCATTGCCAGAAAGATGCACAAAAACTTCATGCACAAACCTCTTTCTCTATTGTATGTTCAGGGCACGAAGAGTGAAGCCAGAGCTGACTTTCCACACAGCCTCTCTCATGTCTGCCCACTTTCACTTCAAGGACCCATCTTGCTCTATCAAAATGCAAGTGTCATTTCAGAGGCTTGAAACTCCACATTCAGTGTAATAGGGATTTTTCTAGCAAAATTTCATTGAGTATCGTTTTGTGTAAAGGATTGTAAAAACAAACTTTCTATCCATGCTACCAAAACTCCTCTTCTTTTGAATGCATGCAATTTCTATTTGTATTAATGGGAATGTCACACACACAGGGCAGAAGGGGCCCTGAAGTGTTCTAACACAGAATTAATTATTCCTGGTGGGTGACTTTATCCTCATGACAATAATAAAGCTACAATGCTTTATAAAATGAAAAAGGACTCTTGAAGGTTGGTTCAGGCTGTTATTCTAACCTGTTAGCTGTGTGAATTTTCATCAAAATTAGAAAAATCTGGTAACTGGGACACTTATACAAGGTTCTTGACTTTAAAGTACAAACTGCAAACACTGCCTAAGCACTTTTTTAAAGTAACTATTTAACAGCAAAAGACATAAATTAAATCAATGGGAGATACGAAGCTTATTCAACAAGGCAAAGTCACCATTTGGAAAAAAGCCCCAACTTTTACCATTGTCTACATAATCCTGCTTTTGCAAAGGGCATCTACATGCTCAACTAAACACTAAGGTAACTGAAGTGGAAAATACACATATTCCATGTTTTCATATGTAGAAGTCTCATTTCCATTCAATGAGAATCCCTCCAGCTGTGACCTTCAAAAACATCCTCATGACCTCAATATAACCAGCATATTCCAAGGTGAGCAGATCCATTCTGTGTCTGCCCAGAATTATTACCACAATGAAGTGCCTGGGGACACCACGCTGCAAAAAGCAGCCCTTTAAATGACATTACTACAGTTTAGAGGTATTTATCCTAAATAGTTGAAACTTTGTTATAGTATCATCTATATTTCATTAGATACAGAACCCTCTATTGTTAAAACAGAAACCTTAACTGTTCTCTTACCCCAGGGTCTGTTCAAGTCTGTAAGCAAATTGTTAGTCTTCAAAGACATTTTTTACTGTTGTAGGTTTATTATGAACTAACCCTTGAGAAAATTTACAGCAAATGTAAAAATTTTATTCACTCTCTTTAGGTACAAATCCTAACACAAATTCTTGAAGATAGCAGACTTAGGGGTAAATGGCAAATGGAGTAAAATCTATCATGGATTTAACAGAGTTGTAGAACAGAAGAGAAACCTTGCAGGGATTTCTATTAAGATAATTTATTTTCAAGATAAAGAAAATTCCATGTATGTAGTTTAATCTATATATCAAAGCATTTATTTTGGTACTGCAGATATTTCCCAATTTAATTGGAGAATATATAGATGGTGGTAAGAAAACTGCTACAGAGTGAACAATGGCATTTTCTGTTCAAAATGAGATGGGATAGAGCTTCCTCACCAGTCAGGCTTGGTAGTGTTCAACCATAACATTGCAAAGAGACACACAATAAACCTCAGCACAGGGGACAGGCAGTCCCTCATGACCTCAGCCTGGGAAAGCAGCAGTGAGTGACATTCAGCAGCACAAACTTCAGGGCCACTCTGGAGGTAGAATCAGTAAGAACATAGGCAAGGAGACACAAGCTTTAAAAAAGCAAGCCTAGAATATTAGTCAAACACTTGCTGACTGTGAATTGCTAGAGTGATGTGGCTATGAAAAATGCAAAAGCAACTTAGGCTGTGGAAAGTGAAGTATTCACAGCAGAGATGGGGAAGTGCTAATGACACTCTAGAAAACTGGCAATGGCAGATGTCAAATAAAGTGCATAATTCTGGCAACCCTTGGTCAAAAAAAGATCCACCTAAATCGCAAGGGATGCAAAGAGGACTACAAATACAGGCAGGGTGAAAAAGGAGACGAAGAGGCGATGGTTATTTTATGTCTACTGAAATGTCACCTGGGTGAAGGAAAATACACCAGGGTTACCCTAATGAGGGAAGAAAAGGACACAATTAAGAAGTAAGATATAACCAGGGCATTAGTTAGTTTGTCTGATTAATGATGCAATAATATGTCATCAGAGAAGCGTCTGCAATAATCCTTGTTAGAAAACATGGCAAAATATTGCTGCTTTTAGACCAAGAGGATTGCTTTCTGAACCATACCAGGAGACAGTGCCTGCCCAAACAACAGCCTGGGCATGATGACCCACAGGGTCTAGTCCCATAGAACCTTAACAGTGGGATGCAAAGTGAGGTTTCCAAGAGATTTAAAGTATGCTGTTTAGAAAAACCACTCTTCCAGAACAAGTAGATAAACATAAACCAAGTCATTTACATAGAGAACACACCAAGAATCTGGGATGCTGATCTCTTCTGCTAACAGAGCTGCTGGCAAGGACTTTAATTTTGCTATCGTTCAGTAGAAGGGCAATGCTGGTGTCAGATGCCAGACAGCAGCATTAGAAGAAGCAGCAATCCTCCAAAAAGAGACAGGCATATATCACAGCATTTGTGCAATGAGTCAGAAAAAGCTGTAAATCAACCCAAGATCCTCTGGAACAAAGCTGCTTTAGGAATATAAAATCTCTGTCATGGGCTGAGGATCTAGGAAGGCAAGTCATTCATATGGGCTGTATTTCATAATCCCAGGCTATCAAACTTATTGTGCGATTTCCACCTTTCTCAGTGGCAGCAAAAGCATGTTCCAGGTGGCTATTGCAAGGCATGATACACTGTACCTCTTTTGGGGAAGCATGTTACATGCCTTCAATAGGAGAGACTTAATTAGACATAAGAAGCTTTAATTCTGTTCTCAATTCTGCCACAAATCCAGTGTATAACCACTGACAAGTAACTTACTTTCTTTGTATTTATCTTCAAAAAAAGAGGAAAATAATAGCTTTTCTCTAAAAGTCATTTATCCACTTAGAATATTTCAGCAATTGTTTTTACTGTGCCTTTCTACAGCACATACCAAACTAAATAAATAACAGTTATGGGTCAACATTGTACAAATAGTAAATTAAAATGATCTTCTCTGATGACACTGTTGAATACATACGCACAGAAATGGTAGAAATAGCAAAGGTAATTTCAAAATTTTATCAAAAAATCAAAACAATGGAAAAATTGTAGGAATGAAGCACTCATTAGGGCAAGCAGAGTCTCACTGTTCAGCTGTCCAAACATAAAGCAGAAAATCTCTAATTTGCTTATCACTGAGTACAATGACCACTACGATCCCAGCTGTCATCAAATACATAATTGAAAGTGAATTAAAGCAGAGAAATCAAACTAAAAAAGATGGGGCCAGATCTTCCCACCACTGACTTCAATGGAATTACCTGACTAAATACTCCCGCTTACTCCAGCAAACCAAAAGGTGATAATTATTACTCTGAACAGCTTCATACTGCTGATGGTATCTTTCCCATAAACTAGAAAGCTTATGAACAATGACCTAAATTAGTACAACACACTTCTTTTCTTGCTTTTCTGTCTATATAAAAATTAGATGTACATTGTTAGCCTAATATTTACAAAGCACAACAATGAATTCAGTAGCTGGGTCAGCAGCATTTCATCTGCATGACACCCATTTGCATCGCTGCATTTTAGTCTGATTCGATGCATCTTAAGTCACAAAATGATGTAATGAGGAACAGACTGGCTATAGTCTGGCTCCATCTCTTACTGTTCTATTTCTGAAGACTAATGACAAAAAACTGTAACAGGCAAATAAGAAAAACAGTATGAAATGCATCTACAATAATATGAAACAATTATGTGTCAGAAAACGTAACCACTTGGGAATTCAGTCTGTTAAGGAACTGGACATTTAATTATTATAATCATTCTAAACAAGAACTAATTGAAACTGAAGATTCACTTTTCTCTAGAATTTTACTTATGAATTTTAAGAACGTTACCTATTATAATATGACCACAGCTATGAAAATCCAAACAAATTACTCTCTTTCCAGAAAGCCTCCTTATGCAGTGCAAGCATGTTCTCTTTTTTTGTTTTGAGGCATCTGAATGAATGTTTCTAGCTAATGGCTAAATTCTTTTTGATATCTAGATTCAAAGAGGCAAGGAATATGTATACTTTTCTATTCCCCTAGAGAATGGATTTATTTTAGGACAAGAAAAAACTATATCTACTTTCAAATTTTGTCTCTTCCTTGTGCTTTCCTGCCATCACATATGAAAGTAAAAGCCAAACTACCTAGAATCATCTAAAGAAATAAATCTAATTGCACAAATACAACCAAAGTATGCCCTACAGTAATTGCTACTGATTTATAAGTTCCATATTTTCACCTTCATACAACCTTGATAGCTACTAAATCACAGTTGAAAATACACCAAGACATAATTTACTAGCACTGTCCTGTCAACTCACTTAGCACTGAGATCAGCTTTGTATTTTTATTTTATACTGTATGTGAGAAGTACCTCAGATAATCCGTAGAATCATTTGGGTTGGAAAAGACCTTTAAGATCATCTGCATCAGTTCTAACATAAGCATTTTTTTTTTTTATATGACCCCCTAGGTTACATTCATGATCTAAACCCATTTAAAACAAGTTTACATATCTTAGTGTCTTTAAGAAAGTCTTATCCTTGAGGCACCACAAAAGTTCAGGTGTGTGCTTCCACGAATTTCTGTCACGTGTCAGATCCTTGGGAATCCAAGGTGCATTTCTTGTAGAACCAGATCTCTTTGTTTTTCCCTTGTGAAATCAAAATGTACCATTCTGTGTAGCAAAATCCAGTTCAGGAACTTTAGCCGCTGCTGAAAGGAGAAATATTGTCCTTCTTGCTGACTAATTTTGCAAGTTCAAAGAATTAAGTCAACAGCATCATGACAAAAAAGGTCTCTGTGTAACAGCCAAGCAGCAGTTGCACATGCCATTGTTCTGGTAGTGACCCACAGGTTTATTCTTCGCTACCGTGTTACCTATAAAAGAAGAGGAAAAAGTTACCTACACAGAATGGACCAAACAAAGGATGATAACACATGCTTTGTTGCTGCAAAGGAACTGTACACACAAATGCATCGTGAATTAACTTGCCCCAGCCGTATGTATATACCTTGCAGAGAAACAGAAGATACATGTAGATGCTATTCAATAGTATAAGGGAGATTTGCAGAAAAAGAAATAGCTGTTCGCTATTAAATTTGCCACCAATTTGCCATGGCAATCTCCACTTTATTTTGTTTATCACAATTTTCAGCACCAGTGTGTACCACTTACATCCCAAAAGACCACTTATGCAAACTGTTACCCATTCACGGTGGTCCATCTTACAGAGGGGACCTAGGGATCAGACAGAACAGGGTATGCGGGGCAAGAATTGTTCTTGCAGAAGAAGCTAGTCCCAGATAGACTTCTCCCGTGGGACCCTGCAGTGTCTTCCCCTTATGCACACTCAGTCAGGTGCTTCAGGGATGTATGTTCAAGCCCTAATATATACACACTGCATGAACCCAGGGGGTTTGGCTACATGGTGAGGAGTGGTCATGTCAGATTTCCCGTCCTAGACATGGCTGATAACAGGCAGCCTGCAAGGAGGAAAGCTTTGTCAGGTCTGCTCTGTAGTGTCTAGATGTGTTACAAAATTAAACAGACACTCGGCACAGATGTTTTTATCACCCTCTCTGAGGTAACTGATGTAAGATACAAGCTCTTCAGCTTTTTATATTTTAACTGACTCACTCAGCTAACTATTCATCTAAATACTGAGGAGCATCATGAGTCTCCTGTGCTTCAGATACTTCACGTTACTCCAATATTTTCACAAAATGAAAAGAAAGAGGACTTCAAATTGACTAAATAGCATTTCCTCTTTCAGTGCATAATTAACCTGTGGAAGTAACCGTCCCAACCAGCACTGATCCCAGGGTCTTAGAAAGCTTTAAAATGCATTAGAAATTTAAATAGTAATGAGATTATCTTCGGTACGTAACAGAAAAAAGGATAACATGGAATGGATCTCAACTCATGTTTTAGACATAAGCCAACTATTAAACTGGAAGAATTTCATGTACGAAATGTTTTCTATAATCGTCCACAAGGGGTTTACTGTGTTTTTCTGATTGAAATATCCCAGCACTGAGATACACAGGCTGCTGTACAGTTTGGACTACTGTTCCGACAGTTCATACAGTCCTATGTGTAAAGTTTTAATAACGCACGCACTTAGTACATATTTTGTTGATTGAGCTGAGTTTGGAATCATCTTTGGTTCATTTTTAAATGGAAATTTTCTTTGCATTCTATTTTCTATTTTCCTTCCAGTTCAGTATTGCCTGTACCACAAGCATCTGTTCAGAATCTGAAGTTACCATTACTCATTATATTTGTGCAACAACTATATCTTAGTAGACAGAGAAAACCACCCATAAGACAGAAAAAATACCTACAGAAGAAATATGGGTGCCAGGACAGATTCTGTAGCTGTCTGCTAGACAGCTGTCTAGCAAGTAGCTATCTACATGTAAGATTGTTACCCCGGGCTTCCTTAAAGTACAGGAGAGAGAAAGAACTACTCATGGGAACACTCCTGTGGATGGGCAGTCATGCTGAGAAATCACCCTTTTCTCCTCATGTGACTTTAGAGCATCCTAAATAACTTAGCTTGGATGGAAAATGCCTGCAGCTGGGCACAATAAATCCCACCCATAAAACCTTGGACAGATCATGTCCTTTCTCACTTGGACCAATAAAGAAGACAAACTTCATTACTTCAGATAGATTCTCAAGAGGTTCACTACTAGAAGCTAATTATAGGAGTAAACTCACTGATAGTATGACAAGTCCTCAGCCTTTAGAAATGTCACTACTACTGAAGATACAGCTATGTTAAATCTCAGCCTCCTAAAAGTAACTTTTCATGGTTTGCTTACTATCAACCTACGTAAATGCATGGACAAAGCTATTAGGGGTCAAAACTACCATATTTAAAAGCATGAAGGTAATTATTTCCCTGAAGTATATGCACATAAAACACATACAGCAGACAATGGAAGAATTTCTAGTAAAGAATAATTAAAAAGGGAGGGACTGAGACACCTTTTTAAGGGATCTGCCCTTTAAGGAAGTCTGCCTGTTCCCTTTCCTAACATGGCCAATTACTAATTAAAGGTTATGAACCTCTTGTGTCATTTCAATGTAATATTCAACCACTAACTTTGTTAGTCATATCTATATTTATACTATTACATTACTCCAAGACACCCATGAGAATCAGGATCTCCCTTACACTGTTACTAACCATATTCAAAAAAAAAAACCAGTCCTACCTCTAACAGGTCCTAATGAAAAATCTAAAACACGGGGCATTAAAAGAAAAACAAAACCATGCAAGGAAAATGAACAGTTTTCATGCCAGTAATACAGTAGCATGATGCGCATCTAAGCACAAGTGCCAGATGTTTCCTTATCTTTTCAATTAAATGCCCCTGAAAGAAATCTCCTATAGTAATAAAAATTAATGTAAAATACATTAATCTGCATCGCAGCAAAGGAGAGGAAGAGTTGAATGAAACAACATTTGCACTCATATTGCTATACTTTGCCCTCTGTTAGACCCACACACACTCACTGGAGTTGATGAATTTGCACAGAGCTAATTGCAGGCAGGATGATTTGTCCCACTCTAGCTTTATAAGACATCCCTAAACTCATCAGAATGCATTAACATATCCAGTAGTTCGCTGGTTGCAATATTTGTCATGGATAATAAAATAAATGATCCATGCCAAATTTGCCCTTCTATTAGTAAACTCACACTGACTCAGGATGCCTCTTTTCAGTGTTTAAGAGAAAGAGTCATGAACACAGGGCTGTATGACTTGTGTGGGCAGTTGACTTCAATGAACTAAAAGGCAACTCTTCTCAAGCCTTCAGCCACCAATGCCAACATAAAATTTATTCTTCATCCCTCTAGTATCTATTGAAGGCATCAAGGATATTTAACCCTCACTTACTCTTTTCCAATAAGGTCCAGCTCTCTTCTGGTATGTCCAGAGATGAAGTTGTCTTATTCAACATCTAGACATCTAGAATTCCTGATTCACCAGTCTTACCTTTCAGTGTGATGCTACAACACTACATCTTACCTCTATGTGAATAGTTCGAAGTCATTGCCCATGAAAAGAATGTAAAGGCTGAGGGTAATCTAGATCTTGCAACATGCCAGTTAACTACACTGATTCTAGAGTGTTCAGGTCAACTTTCAGGTGGAGTATCCATCACAGGAGAACAGCAGTACCTAGGCACACTATAGATTACATCTTCGGCATTTGATAGATAACACTGATTTACAATAACTCCTCCAATCTTAGAAACAGGAATACAGTTTTCAGAGCGGTTGGTTTGGTCAGCTTTTTTCAGCAAGCCTGCCACTGTGCAATGTCTGTAAAAGGTCTTTAGACTACCCATATACACCCCAGCTGCCAAAACCATCCGATTTTCTCTGTTTCTTCCAAAAATAAGCAATTTTCATTCCTTAGAACAACTTTTATTAAACAACATTTGGTGTCTGCATTCACTTATTAACTCAGACTGTAACCTAATCAACACCACTCATTTCTAACAAGAAGAGGCTGTAAAGGGAAAAGCTAATGGTCTTTCCTTGTTATTGCCTGATAAAGACTTCTGTTTTATGATATATTTCAATATGCAGTTTGCTATGACTTGTTGAACTTCAGTGCACTGAGCTCACTTTAGATTTTTAAGCAGACAGAGGACATGATATTTTCTCTTTGCTCTTCACTAATTAAGAAATAGACTGGCATAGCAAAGGGTTTTTTTGAAGAAATAGGCCATCTACAGGGTGGCCTGTAACTAGAAATGATCTAAACCAGACTGATTTCCAGAGGTGCTAAATCCCATAGTTCCCACTGATGTTCGGCGCAAATTCTCAGTAACTCCCAAGACAGGCTGCTGCTTTCAAAAGGCAAAAGGGCTTTCCAGTAGCACAGGATTCTAACTTCAGACAATGCTGATAAAGACCTTGGATGCATATACACTGCCTGCAAATTAAAGAGTTGATCCCAGAACACAATTATCCCTCTAGCCCTAGTCACAATGTAATAGCTTCTTTGCTCACTAAAGACTGAATTAGGGCTTGATTCAGTTTGTCTCCAACACCCAGTAACTTCACTAGGCTGACAGCAAAGTGGAAGTTCTGATGCAACATTTCCCTCTCTGAGAACCATTGAGGAGCCTAGTGCTGGTGCTCACACCCACAGTTGTGATGCAATAAGCGCTCTCAGCAGACTGCCACCTTTAAATATAGGTGATCTCTGTACTTGCCTTTGTGGTTTTGACTTTATTTCCACTGCTGCAAGACCAGCCTGAATAGTCTGGTAGTACTTTACAGTCCTCTCCATCCAAACAGGGGTTCATATGACACCACCACTTCTGCAGGACAATGGAAGCTAGAAAAAGAAATATGAAAGAGAAACAGAACCTGTTTCAGAACATAATCTGTTTTTAATTACTGTTAGTTTCAGTAAGGAGGCTATCTATGCAGTGTTCAATTGTTTGATTTCAAAAGGCAGAACCACCAGTTACTGTTTTAATAGTTAATCACACTGACTGCAGTTGAGCTAAAAAGGGGGTACACGCAAGCACACAGAAGGGTAAATTCTATATGCCAATGGTGAAGACAGGCAAGCACCACCAGAGACTGACTCCAGCATTTGAACTGATCTCTGGAATCAGTTGCCATCTCAACTGACTCAACTGACTACAAAGATGACCTGCCTCCTTCATTTATATGCTTCAGTCAAGTACCTGCTATAAGGCAGAGTGAAACTAAAGCTTCTTGTTTAACCTGGATATGCATATGCAAGACTGGATGAAAAAATGCTAGTTTCTTCCTTCACTGGGTGAGAAAATAGAATTGCACAGAGATGTGAGCATGTGAAGCCTGTCAGTAAATAGTGAAGATAAGAATATGGAAACCACTGGAAAGCACTAGATTATTAACTAAAAATCTACTTGCAATTACACTGCCAGTTTTGCAGTTTCGTTTGGAACACTACCATAATACACCTTAACTGTGCAAATGTATTAATTTTCAAATCCTTAAGCCAGTTTCTGTTAATAACACTTTGGTTGTTATTTCTACAAATGTAGTCATGACTTCATAACACTGCTGTTAACAACAGATATACTTTCCCACAAACAGCTGCAAACATCTGCATGAATTTCTGCTTTGCATTGCTCATGAGATTCCTCAAATCACAGAAAATTACTATGAAATATATCAGTTCACAATCTATCATAATCTAAATTGGATTTCAAAATAAAATATGGCTTAAAATCTTGATTTAGTTCGTGTGCATTGTGCTACTATGCACACAAAATATTGAATTACATGCTTTAAAAGCTACCACATCCAAAAGAGATGAACAAAAATAATTTAGTCTACTGCTTATAAAGCACTTATTTTCCTTTTAATTTCAAGGTAGATTCATACTTCTGCAACCTTTCAATTAGGGTGACAAGCAGGCAAGCTGACATCAAGATATTGCTGAAATGTTCATTCAATTACTTTTGTTTTACACTTTCACCCTAAGCCTATGTGAAAAGCACTATGAAAAATATACTTCTGGAACGCCAGTTTGGCTTGTCTAAACTGTTCTTTCAATCTCATAAATGTATAAAATAAATTTATAACTCCTTTCACCGACCATTTGGTTCTTAGATCCTTGATGCTGATTGACCGTTGGCAAAACGAGTGAAACTTGACTGCGCTTCCTAGGAGGTGAGGGATCATTTCCACTCCAGATCTATGGGCTAGTCACCCATTTTATTTCTGCTACTTTCTATATTTTTTTTCCATTTCTATAGCACATTTATTTCAGGCAAACAAGAGCAAGCCTAGAAGGACAGATTCAAGAAGACCAAGGGCATGTGCAGAGGTCCGTCAGCAAGCAGAAGAGCCTAGCAGCAAGCTACCTGTATCTTCAGAGCTCTGCTTCAAAGCCAGCAAGTGCTCCTGGGAGGCCCAGCTACTGCATTACAGGAGGCCCAGCTACTGCATTACACAGCTCTGCACAGTGCTGTTGTGAGTGTGAATGTGGTGACATGCTGAGGCTTCACCTGCACTCTGACATGTGAGCACGCTTTCATGTATTTAGTGCTACCTTAAAAATAAATGTTCAGCTTCAGACCTTGAAAACTACCTCTTGCTTCCCTGTCTCCCACAAGGACCTAGAACCCACTAATTCTTACATCTGTTTCATGTCCAATTTCTTTGTGGTTATAATGTCCAATCTGCTGATCTGTATGTCCTAATGGGCTGTAGTTATTTGTGTAGAACATACTCCTGAGACTAGTCCATTAAAATTCTCCATCAAAGCCATTAGGCTCATCTTCAGAGCTAGAGTTCTTTAACTGTCATTGTCCCTGTGCAACTCCCTGGAGGATATAAGAGTTTCCTTCTTTTTTCAGATAGAGGCACTCTCAGAGAGGTTTAAACTGATGACTTTTCTAAGAAATGAGAGCAGCTATGTCACTCTCATACACAACCACCCACACGAAGGGAGACTGCTTTAGTTTGACATTAGCCAGCTGATTTGCTGGAAAGCAGCCAGAAACCCTTCGAGAAATAAATCTTCTGCTGACAGCACTCACTAGATAACGTGACACCATGGAAAGAGTAGGTTCATAGAGAGTAAGGTGTCAATACATCATCTCATCTTGCCTCATGCAATTCACTGGTTGTGCACCCAATTGTGTTTGGCTACGCCCAATCTGGAAAAGGTGAAGAAAGAAACTTCTCCCACTGCAATTTTTTTGACAGTTAGACCATTTCAGCATGAAACGTACCACCTTAGTTTTCTGCCTCTTCCCACCTTTTTTATCATACTTTCTACTCTTACACTACAGCACCTGTTAGTAATCATAATTTTCTCCCTGTGAAGGTATTAAACGTGCTGCAATCCAATAACTTTTCAATATTCTGCCTGATAAGCTGAGCTGATTGAACTTCTTCAGTTTCACACCACGATTCATTTATCTTTATTAATGCAGACATTTCAAACAGGTTCCACTTCCTATGAGTAGGACTATGCCTCTAGACTGCCTTGTGCTTGTCATCAATTATTCCTTTGCCCCACCAGATGAAGCCCTAGCATACTTTTTTGTTAGCGGAGATTCTATGTTTGCTTTCATGCCACTGTTGAAAATGTTGCAGCATGTCAGGTGCAGAGCTAAGCATTGTGAAATCCCAGTAGATATGGGCCATTTGACTACCATTTCCTACTGATGACACTAGGGGGAGAAGTATTTCTGAAGTTATGCTACACTGAGCAATGCACACAATGGCACATCATTCAAAATCAAATAGCTTAGAAAAAAAATAATTAAATCCCCAAATGTATTTAGTAAACAAACCTTTCATTAAGTAAATTTTACATTATCTTCCACAGCAACTTGGAAGACCTGGGCTTAAATATTTTAAACCCAAAACTATCTGTATTGAGTCTCACAAACTCCTCAGAAAATTAAATCAGTTGGGTCTGACAAATCTCTTTTCAGAAAGCTACATAAAGTTTTGTGGTCTTTACTCCAGGAATTCCTTTCTTATTGGATACAACATCAGCTTCTCACTTACCCACAAAGGACTGAGATCAGCCTTAGTTGTGCCTAAGTATCTAGAAGATGCTGCCTACCCTCTCAAAACTGACACAGTACTAGTGCTCTTCTAGAACACCCCCAAGTATTCTGAAATACATTTTGAATTACAACAACTGACCAGAGACCTACAAGCCAGCTTGTCAGGACTTCAAGTTCAGAATGGGGAAAAAGTTTCATACTAGTAGATGTTGCTTAGCACCCTCTTCAGTTACCAATAAGTAAGAAAATTCCTCTCCAATCTGTTACTTACCAAAAGAGCTATGATATTGATATGCCTGAACAATGTCAATATTTCATGCATTATGGGCCAATAATTTCTTTTTTAAGGATTTCTGTGTGTTCTGCTTGAACAAGTAAATTCATACCATCTTTAGTCTGGACAAATACAGATGTCTTTCCTACTCCACTGGGTTAAGCTTTCTTCCAGAAAAAAAATTCAGTACACTGTGCATTCTACTGTCTGTTTCCCTTTATTCTTTGAATACTGACATGGCATTAGCATGGTTCCCAAGTATCCTGAGAACCATTCAAAAACAGTGGGAAATAAATCTTCTCAGCTATTTCTTCTTTTATCTATTTCTTATGTATTGGATTTTTATGTTCTTGTTTCTACATGCTCTCTTCCTTTCAGTCTGTAACACAGATGGGCTTTCAGTCAAAATTGTCTTTTTCCTTCATTGCAGCTCTTTGGCACTACAGAAAATTCTTAAACAATTCTTCAGTTCTATTCACATTTTCTTCCAATCTGTATGATTCCTCCTCATAAATTCTAGGACTAATAGAATTGCCTGGATGGAAGATGATTTGGCTAGTGATGGTTTACTTACAGGCATTTAATGCACTTAGCTAAGATAGCTGCTCTACAGACACAAGTTATTAATGTTTTATCTCCTTGGCAGTAGCTGTTAGACAAGCTGGAGGTACTTACTCAAGGATGTTTATTTCCATAAAGAAAACGGGTATAAACAAAATCACATGACTACTTTCAATGTAATTTACTCATTGAGAGAAAAGTGGGTTGACCTTTGCTAAACAAAATTTTCTATAGCTGCAATCAAATAACTATTGCTACAACTCAAAGCAGGGTATAGAGGCTGTGCAGTATGTCCTCTCTGCATATTTAAATGCTTTTTTGTGCATGCTTTTTTTTTTTCCTGAGTGTAATGGCTCAATTTATCTGCAGCAATATTTCCCAAAGTATCAGATGGGCCTGTGCTTGGAAGCTCAAATAACCCCCAAGAAAATGAGGTGTGCATGTGTACAGAAGAACTAACTGTGCTTTTTTTTGTTTGCCAATGCTCGTCAATAGCTTTCACAACTAAGTTAAAACACACAAATGACAGAATTGCTTGTTGGATGCATCCAAAATGCAACCATCTAAGTAAGTGTGTTAACATGGGCAAAAGATAAAAAATATTCTGATAGCCAAACAGTTCTTGCCCTGTTCTCTCGTCTAGGCTATGAGTGATTATACTGTGCTTGTAAAATTGCTAGGAAGATCTCAGTCTATAACAAGCATTGATTTTCACCTCCATATCCTTTTTAAATGAAGTACTTTGACTTCTCCTACTGCCAATATTTAAAGTTTCTGAGATGAAAGGCACTCTCGAAATGCAAAGCACTCTATAAATGTCAGTTAGGTGCCACGACACAGTATTACTTGCGCAGCATGGGAAAGGACTGCTTTGGAGCAATCAAGACAGTCAAGATTTTCACTTCATGTATTTGCAAGATTTAACTAGCTTTTCTTTTCCTTTTTGTACCACTTCAGCACCTTTTCCTTGGAACTCACCTGGATGTCTATAATTTCTTCTGTAACACAAGTACTTGACCTCCTCCATAGCACATATCTTGAGGAAAAAATGTCACTTGTATGTATAGGTGTATGCCCCAAAGTAATTATGCAAAAATCCATTCTGACATGGCTCAAATAAGAGGCCTTCCTGAAATTTAGGTAGCTGTGAATATTGGTATGTACATTCACTAGACTTTGAGCCAGTCTTAGCCTTATGTAGAGTGCTGCTCCAATAAACTGCTGCTTTAAATCTGACCTTGTGTAAAATTCTTTAGCATCTGTCAACCTATTTCAGAATCTAAATATCCGGCTGGCCTACGCCTGACAGTAAAAAGAGTAATGATGGGCTTCATAAGCCCTTTTCATGGCCTATATATACAAAAGTCTACAATGCCCAATACTTATCAACTAGCAGCTCTGCCTGATGAACTAGGCTCTACTCCACCTAAATTAACAAACAAGCTGTCACTGAAAGCCAGTGGGATTTAGGTCAGGAAAGCCATATGCTTCAAGACTGAGAAAACTAAGAGGAAATATTCAACTAAATTAAAAAAAAAAAAAAAAGGATCTTCTGGGTCCCTTCCAGCTTGAGACATTCTATGATTCTGCGTAGAAACCGTAAGTACCAACCATCATGCATGCCATGCCTAATCAACAGCACAGAAAAAATTGCTGCCCTACTGTAGTGATAACTACTACTGGATGAGGTCTGAAGTTCAAAGAAAATGCTTTCAAAGAATGGTACAAGTCAACTGCTCTATAAAGTCTTTTCTTTCGGCTGGAAAAGTAACTCTGTGCTTTGGGCATGTTGTTCCCTTTACACTCAGGGCAAAATACAGGCAAAATAAACAGCCTTGTGTTCAGGAAAAAAGTGCTGGCAAAGAAAATAAAATGTCTATATAAAACTGAAATATGCAAATTAGAGACATCAACTGTTTCTGGTTTCTACAGTATAGAAGCTTACTGAAGGATATGTACAAAGCAGGAGAAAACGCATCTAATCCTGAGGCTAAGGAAAGATAGTTATCATTTCTGTGCTACATCAACTGACTGTAGTCCCAGATACTTGCAAAACTAAGCGAAGTGTGCTAAAGCGTTACCCTAAGGGTTGAGGGGGAATCAAAGGCTTCTACTTGAGAAACCAAAATCTTACATTCATAATATTTTGTTGCATTTAATTTCAACTATACTTGAAGAAAAAACAGCTACTAAATTCTTTCAGCAACTATTTGCATTGACTGTATTAAGCTTCAAGATATTGTACATTTATATCTTTCTATCATAGAATGACTGTCACCTTTGCAATCCTTAAGCAAGTTTAAAACAATGTGTGACTTTTATTATCTGTCATATATGCAAAAGTATTTCTGCTGTTTGATGTGTCACCTAAAAATACAGAAGGTACTTGTGATCTGACAAGAAAACTACTTAACAAATTGCACAGTTAAAGCTGATTGGGTTCCTGAATTACAAGGCATGAAAAGACTAAGCATGTAAATAATAACTTTAAAAATGCATTCCTAAATAAGAGGTTCTTAAAACAGGTAATAGATTTTAAAAAGGTTTAAAATAAAAATAAAAAAAAAAAAAAAATCAGACATCACATGTATTTTGAGTTTTATGTTTAAAACTAAATATCTTTGAAAGTTTTTCTTTTATATTTAACTTGAAGTAGTTGCAATTTTTTTGTGTGAAAAAGAATGAAAACATGAGAGTCTTTCTTATGAATCCATGAAATAGGGGATCCAGTAACTTGTTTGCTAAGTGAACAAGATCAGCAGCCCCCCCCCCCCCAGTGAATAGATTCTGCTGGTGGAAAAGGAGGACGGGTAACCCACAGTTTCTGAACTGCTGGTAAGCCTGAGAGGAAATTTAGGGTGAAGTGCAGAATGAATCTCAAGGAGGCAAGTTTTATATAGCCTCAGAATGCCTGGTCAACATTATGATCAAGGTAAGATTTTGGCTTTGTATAATAAATATAATTTCAAATGAGTTACACTGCTAAAGGCATAAGGATGCCAACATTGAACCCTCTGAGGCGTCCAGCTGGAGTCCATCACTCAGGAAGCTGATGGACTAAGACAACTGTACCACATTTTTGCTTCATCAGGCATGTGTTCTAGCTCAGACACTGTGTCCTGTATAGCAGTTTATACTGAAGTATCTGGGGTTACAACACGTGAAACTGAATAGACATGGGGCATCACTGTTGAACTGATGCCCAACATAAGAGACCATCAGGCACATAAAATGATCAAACATTCATCTAGAGAACAGCTCCCAAACTCAGATGTCTCAGCACTATCTGCATGCTCAGTCTTAGGGCTGCATTTATTATCCAGTGAATTTTAACCCAAATTACTAAGTCTAAAGACATCTGGAAGAGCTAATATTATAAGCTTGAATTTCTTGGCTTACGCTGTTCTCAGACTAGTTTTAAAGAGTTCTTGTGTGAAAAAAAAATGAGTTTTATTGGCACAGACATGAAATAGACGAGTACATATATTAAGAGGATTAATTACATCCAGATTTATGCACAGACTCATTATCAATGCACAGAGATGTCTCCAAAATTAACAAAAGGAAGGATTATGCTTTTGAGGCAGTGGGAAGTCAAATAATCAAGGAGAATAAAAACTCTCAATCTTAACGAACTATGAGCGAGCAGAAGACTGCTTACCTTCCACACACGAGGGCTGAGCCCTTGTTGTACCTGCCACCTGCCCCGGGAAGCAGGAACACTTGACTGTTTGTGATCGTTCTTCAATACGGTTCTTATTGCAGCAACGATGCACTGCCACAACTTCACATGTCCCTTGCTTGACTTGGTGCTGGCCTATTAATAGCGGAGATAAGTGATGGAGAGCAAACCAAAACATCAGTGCACAAAGAAAAGGCCAGTTCATACAAGATACTGAATCTCTCAAACGTCCCAGGAAGACCAAGGGGCAAAGCATCTTGTAGACTCTGAGTTATTCCCCAAGTTTATTCTATTCTTATTAATAAAGATTAGTTCATCATAACAAGTCAATTTTTCTGTCTATCTTCCCTGGCGTTTACAAAGCCATAGGGAGAAAATGAGATTGGAGTAGTCAATTAGATGGATTAGACAAGGAGACATGCAGAGACAAAGCACATCCTTCCTGCCTTTGGCTTCCTGTCTTGCATCACATTTTATATTTAATTCCTTCCCTTCATAAATGATCACAATGGATTGGGTAATATTTAGTGCAAGGGAGACTTGTCTTAAATAGTAGGGAAACTTTCTAACATACATGTAAGCACCACTACCTATGCCTATCATTGTATGTGTGTTAAGAACAAAGTAGACTGAAAAGGTATCATAGATAGTCAAGTTTTGTTAACAGACAAAAAACCAAACCAATCCAACAAACTATAAGGATTTCTCTAGTTCCAACCCAGAGCATTTTGAAGAAACCTGAGATACTCTCACTCAAACTACTGCTTTCCTCTCAAGTGGATTTCCTCACAACTCACTGTTCCCTATTTCTGAGTTTATTTTATCCTTCCTCTCCTTTCCTTGCTCCTACCTTCATATATTACCTCCACTCTCCTTGCACCTGACCATTTTTCTCCACTGCCAAACTTACTCTCTGCCCTGTCTAAAATGTTTCCTCAGAAACCCCATTTCACAAAACCCCTTTCCTTTTTGCATAAGTCATTTCCATGTCCTCACTTTCCTGAATAGCCTTCAAGTGCTTCATCTTTCATTTGTTTCATCTTATTTAGAGTAGAGCCTTGGATGGCCCTTATCAGTGTTTGTAAAGCACCTTGTAAATTAACAGCACTACAGAACAGGGTGAGTTTTTTAATAAGCGAGCTAGACAGAGAGACAACACAGAGAATAATAAAAATATTCACCATCAAAGCAGTACAGGCACCTTATATGACAAGAGACTGCAGTACAGATATTGGTGTAGGTGGGGTAATATCAAAGGCACAGAAGATGGGAGAATAGAAGGCAAAAGCAAGAGCATTCCTCAGAAACAGACAATCCTCAAGTGGCAAGGCTGGGGGATAGCCCTGTTTCGTGTTCACTTCATGCTTCCCTTGTTGTGTTTTTTTGTGGGGGTGGAGGTGGGGGTGTGGGCTTTACAGCATTAGTTACTAATACCAGGCACAGGATTTTAAGATACAGAACACCTCAGTCTGGTGCAATATGGCCAGGCTCACATCCTTATTGATGAAATGCTATTGAGTGACTAAGCTCACTGTATTTTGGGGGCTGAAATTTCACTGAGTTGAGTAAGTGAGAAATCTTCAACCTTCAAAAGAGTTAGCAGTGCAATTTAGGCTTCTAAAGGGGGGGGGGGGGGGGGGGAGGGGGTGTTCTAAAATAAAAGGAGAGTATTCAAATATATAATACATAACTTTTTAAAAGGGTTGCTTGGCAATGTTCCTTTGCTGTGTGTGTTTTGGTTTGACAAGTATTTTAGCTAAAGGACTGTCCAATTTTATTGCCAAATTTGTACCCATAACAACCTCAATGGACAAGAAACTATGTATATGCAATCTGGCAAAGGAAATGTAGTTTTCTATTCGTGCACTCAACACATACAACACAGTAAAAGAAATATATATATAAGACGTTTTGGGGTTGTTTTTTCTTTTTTTCCTGAGGAAAAACTCCACTTTTAAGCAGAATATGCTACAGCAGAAAAATGCATAAGGTATTTTACAGAATGTTAAAAATGTTGAAGACAGCATAAAAGTATCTTACACAGTAATAAGTTATTGGCAGACTCCAAATTTTCATGCAAGTACCCAAAGCCCATATCATAATAAACATGAAAAAAAATGAAAGCAGCTACCAGCTTGTAGGACAGAAACTTCTCTGTAAGTTAATATGGAAAATAAATACACAAATAGAGAAAGTAAATTGGCCATGCCACTGCATTACAAAATACTGGTCTATAAAACACGTTGCATGACAATGCTTGGGGATGATAAGCAGATGGCCAGGGGTTGACAGAAAAGATTTTGTAAAAAGAGGGTTTTAATTCAAGAATAATATATTTATTTCTTAGATCTACAGCCCTAGCCAAAACTCTTTGGATTAATCAGGGGAAATTTTCATGGGTTTCCTATAGTGCTTAAGGTGATGGGCCTGCAGCCACCGGAGTCGACAACAAAGTTTCTGTTGACTTCAGGAGAGCAGGGTCACCACCTGGACTGTCTCTTGAGAAGGAGATTTTATAAGGGAGGAAAGAAAAAGTAAAAATTTAGGACTGCTCAGGCCACATACTTGAGTTTGCCACATGCCTCATCTGAAAAACCAAGTGGCCAGGTCCTCTTTTAATTAAAGTCATCATTCACAAGACATCAGTTGCCAAGTTAAGGGTAGAAGCCATGTTTTCAGAAGGTGCATCATGAGGATGGAGGACTAAATCCAGCTCCAGCGATCAATATGTAGCTGAAAGAATGTCTATTTTCAAACCCTAATCCCGCTTCCTTTAGCTGAACAGTCCTGTTAAGTCAATGCCAAAATAAATCAAACAGGCTGGCCCTGAGTATACAGCCTAAAAAAACTGGGACTCTCTTTCAGTTATCATGTTTGAATTGTAAAGCAATGACAGTGCTCCCTTGAAGAGCCAGGAGTCAACAGGTACACAGATGTTTGCAAAAGGCAGAATCTAGTTACCTCATGAATGCATCTTTTGTTTTAGTAGCTGTTTTACTGTTCATGTTTCGAAGCCACACAGGCGAGTAAGAGAAAGTGTCCCCTCATCATCTGCAGGCAGGAGTATGATGCTAAGATTTGAAAGTACTGCTCCCATGCAGAGGAAGAAAGCGCTCTCCTCCCCTGTCACTAGCTCACATGGAGCATACCAGTGAAAGGTACTAAAAAAGCCAGGCATCTGCATGCATCATTTGCATTAATTGGATTGCCCTTGTAATAGTCTTTCCCCTCCTACAAGTTCACATCTATATTTCCTCCTGCTTGTTCACGCACATTTGAACACCTTTTATTCTGTTGAACACCATGCACATTTCTTCTTAATATTCAGACACATCTGCGAGCAGGTGCTGAACAAATGCTAAGTGTTAACGTGCTGGCTTTCCATCTCATTTTTGCCAGTGCTCAGCAATCTAGAGAACAAGCACTCGGTCTGCAGAGTGGCTTTCAGATTTAATAAAACTCTCAGACTATCTTAAAAACTAACCATCAACTCAGCCTGTTCTCTGCCTAGATCTACTGAGACTTGCTGTATCTACATGTAGGTGCCCAAAGGCAGCAAAAAGAAAAAATATAAGAATACTCTCCTGCACATTTTAATCTCCATCTTGCACTATATAAACCTTCATCTTAGTTCTAAAGTACATTTAAGGTATAGCTGAGATAATAATGACAGGAAAACTCAAGAACAGCTTTAACGTATTTTATAATCAATGGTTTCTCAGGAAGCGAGGCATTAGAGGAGCAGGGAATGAAGGATTTTTAAAGATCACAGTAAGTGAATTCTATGCTGGACACTCTGAAATGGCTTTCCTGATGAGAACTACAGTGAGAGACAGAAAGCCAGGCTGTGAAGAGCAAAGCCCCTTTGGGCTCACTTATAAAAAGCCCAAATTTATAGCTCTTCACCTGTAAACCTATTCAGATGTTCAACTTAAGGGTTGTCAATATTTGCAGTTTAAATTCAGTTACATCTTCACATTTAAATAAGAAAACTCTCCAAGGAGAAATACATTTTATCAGCAACAGTACCAGAGAAAGCTTCCTGTCATAGAATGCCTTCTGCATACCGAAGAGGGAATGCCTGCCAGCCAGGCATTGTGGAGGACAGAGTATGAATGTCGAAGACTATGAGGCTCTGGGTTACCTCTGAACAGGAGTCTGGCACATGTGTTACTCTCCATATCCCAATTCTTTTAGAGTTTAACTTCCCTAGAAATACCACTGCTATTCAAGTTCACTAAGGACGCTTTCCCTACCTCCTCATGCAGGGCACAGACATAACAGGATAAGGCTTCCTAACTGAAAGCATCTTCCAGGACACTCCCTGATAAATATATAAACATTAATATAATTATTAAATACTAATATAAAAAATATAAATTTTGTTGCCTTTCATTATGAGATATCCGAAGATACTAACATGTGCCCAAGTTCAGAATGTCTCTTAATGCCTCGGTGACTGGCTGCACCAAGGCTCTCTGACCATTTCTTAGTGGGCTTTCCAGCCCAGAAGATGGTTCTATGCAGAGCTGCTCAGCAATCTTTACAGTTTTTAGAGAGGCAGTCATCACCTCTGAAGAACCAGAATGTACAAACTAGGAAGTTACTAGGCTTGCACATTACAAGCCAGTACAAGTGTTGTGAACAGAGTTGAATGAATAATCACAACTGAGCTGCTTATTCTCAGTTTAATACATTTTTTTTCAACTAACATATTTGACAAGACCTTATTTTCACTTTCTTCATAGAAGTAAGGGGGCAGATATGCAATTAATGCTTCTAAAACTCTTTGAAATCCTCAAATGAAAAGAGGGAAATACAATTATTGTTAATAAAATATCAAACTTCATAGTGATGTACTTCAAAACTACAAGGAAAATATCAAAGAAAGAGGAAGGCTTTCAGAAGGTTGCTAGCCAATTCTGTCCACATCCATTTCATCTCTGTGACTAATTCTAATCACTCCCAAGGAGTACTCTTTCAATGCAATATACATGCAGGCAGCATGCCTTCATCAGAAATGCTGAATAACCTCCTCTTTTTCTAGTTTCTTGGTTAAGAAGCATACAGAAAAGACACGTTTAAAGGGAATTTTTATCTCTGCCCTCTTTGAAGAAGAAAGCAACTAGTGCTTTGGAGAACAGCACATCTAGATACTAGGACAATATGACCCTAGCTCAGCACATTCTTTAGTAAGCCTCAAAACCAGATAGCTTGGTCTGCACAAAATCAACTGCATCATTTATTTATAGAGTAAGAGTATGGCTGTCAATAGGAAGATGAATGACTATGGAACCTAATGTTGCAAACAATAGTAAGAGAAACAAGTGAGTTTAGAGGTCAGCACTGATAACAGTTTGGAAGCGGAAAGACCTCTAAAAAGCTTGGTGCCAGTTCATCATCTGTTCCACCTTCATTTCATGCTGGCTTTTGCTTACAGATATATGAACAAGGAGAATCGCACACCAGGAGACAAATACTCATAGAAAAATATATATTAAAGGAAATAACATTTGCCAGTTTTCATGTGCTTTTATCTGTCATATTTATGAGAACCTCCCCAGCTCATGGAGTGGCTTCTGGGGGGAAAAGGGGAGAATGGGTGTTCCTAAAGATGACAGCTCTTCTCAAGGGAAGAATCTAAAAGTCACTTGGAAGGTAACACCATCTTCTAGGCTGAGCATTTCAGCAGAGCTTTTCTCTACCATTCCATCAGCCACTGGATTTTTTCTGTAATAATTTCATATCCATGGCGCAAGGTCCTGACTTAGCTGCTTTCCATCCTGAAGGATATACAATACTTCTGTATATGCTTTCTCATAAATTGTTTCTGCGTATGCAATTCAGCCCAGTTTCACTTTTAAAGTTTTACCTTTTCACTTGATGTCAGTAAGGACTGTTCAGAGATAGTCCAGAACTGCCACAGGAGGCTAGTTCAACTTCTCTGAAGATAAATAGACAAGAAATATCTTCCCATAATCATTTGTCCATGGTAACACGCAAAGACATAGTTCGCACAGCCCAAAAAAAAAAAAGGAAGAAAGCAATCCAGTTTGTATCCATTACTCTCGCATTCCTCAAATACATACAAGTATTGTGATTACTAGAGCTAACATCTGTAACAAAACCAAGCAAAGATACAACAACCTTCCAGATGAAGGAATTGAGGTTGATGTTCACACAGTGTGCAGGTTTTAAACCAAAGAGTTTCTCACAGCTCATAAAGATACAGCCTTTGTTGCAGCCAAGACATTTGTGCTTGCTGTGGAAGCCAGTAGTAAGGCATGTGCAAAAATCGCAATCCGCATTTTAACAAGATAACCAGCGAACCAGCACTGAACTACTTCAACCTGTTTTGGGCAAGACATGACACCTGAGGAAAACAACCCTCAAAAGTAGCAACAATTTGAGAGGGACCCTAGGGGTACCATAAACCTAGATGTGTATCTGGAAAAAAAGTTGAGTGACCTCAAACCCTGATAATGAGACCCAAAAAGTTAATGAAATCAAAAGCATAACCTTTCAGTGAGGGTGGAGGAACCTGCTGACACAGCTGGAGAGAGTCATGTAACACAGTGAATTCTTTGGCGAGTGTCAGAGGTCACATCCATATGGAGATTAAAGTCCCCTGGAATAAGTAGCATAGGTGACCTTAGATCAGACACAAGCACTCCAAGGAATGAAGCATTAAATCTGAGTGGTCAATAAATCAAAACAGCCAAGACCAAAGTAGGGACTGCAAACACGGGAAGGAAGAGGGAAAAGTTGCTGTAAATGAGAAGAAAGGTGGATGAAGAGTCATCTGGAAGCAAAAATTAGTTAAAACACAAGACTCTCTACCTACTGAAGTTAATCAATACGGACTGCCTTTCTGCCAGGCAGTAATATTCGTTCTGGTTTAAGCACACATGACACTTGTACAAATGAAATCTAAGAACATAAACCTTCATAAAACACCTTGGAGTAAAGTGGTGCTAATCATTTCCTGTAGGAAACTTTCCACCATGTGGGCATTTTAGGTGAGGCAGAGAAGAAAATGCAAGGCACAGATTTGGTTTTCCTTTATAACTTGCAGTAATAAGCAATATTGTGCTCTGTAATACAGAAATATTTCCCACATGTACCATTAACATTCACTCTTGCTATTACGTGCGGATCACACTTTTTCTCTCATTTGTTTCTCCTTGACAAATTTATCATGAAAGAAAGGGAAAAAAGAATTAAACCAGTTTCCTAGAGTTTTCTGCTTGCCTGAAGAGAGCAGGAAAACACACACATCCATATAGGCCAGGCTTACAGTTATTCACCAGTTTGTACTTGAACAGCTTAGTACTTCACATCTCTGGCATGCCTTTAATATATTATCATAAACTTTTAATAAAGAAAAAAAGAAAAAGTCTAAAGTTTGTCTCATGTATGCAGACAAATAAATGCAAAATAAATTTCAAGTTTTAGGCCTTGTGTCATTCTGAGGATTCCTCCACAACCCGAAATAACAAATTACCATTTGGGCCTTAGCTGTGTAAAACAAATATTTGTGATCTACTAAATATCACAGGTATTTTTAACCCAGTTCAAGGTTATTCATCAGACAAGAATGATGTTTAGAGAATATGGGACAGCAGTTGTCTAAGTCATTAGGCTCCGCAGATTAAGTAAATGGCAATTGCCAGAAAACAAAAGTAGATGTTTGGAAAAGAAGCATTTTCTCAGTTTCAAGTGAAAATTGAATTCTCATGTCCAGGTGCGATGGAGTAAAACTAAGGAGGGCAACCAAAGGAACTCCTACTCTATTCTGCTTTGGTACCCAAAACAGCTCAGATTTACAAGGTACAAAGAACTTCTGCTTTTATGGGGTTCATTTTTTAAATGCAAAAGTATGTTTCCTTCTTTAAATGAAATTACTTTAGTGGGATTGTAAGGTACTAGGACTGTGCCTGAATTCAGCAGTTAGAGGTAGGCAGATGAGTTTGTTAGTTAGCCCTCATTTGAGAATCTGCTCAAGAAAGATCCGGAAATAACTGTTGTCATTAAATGGTATGGTTTAAGAAAGTCTTTCTGGTTGTTCTGTTTGACAGTCTTCATTTAAAAGACTGAGTTTGGCAGTGAATCTCACTTTCCATTAATTGCTCCGTGTTTATTAAAATCATTCAGCAGTATTTTTTGCTACTGGAAGAATTGGCTTTTGCAAAAAAAAAAAACCCAGGACCAGTGGATAAGACTGCAAATTGGAATGATCCATTTCATTGCTGAAGTGTGATGAAATTTTCATGCGGTGGGCAAATCAGGCAAATGGAATTTCGAGGAACATTACAAGCAATCAGATCAGTTAATGCACTGGGCACCGGGCCATCAGCTCCTCAGCTGGTCTTTAGTTCCTGGAAAAGCCCCTATATCTTGATCACCCTGATTAATTATTTTCAGAGTTTGCCTCATTTTATATCAGGTTTTATATAGCTGTAATGGTTATCTTGGGTTTATTCCTATGCAATGGACAAGGAAAGCATTGCAGCAGTCCAAGTATAAGATCCAGCTGCCAGTTAAGCAATAACAGGTCATAAAACTAAATTGCACAAATGCATTTTTAATTCTGAGAGGCATGAGGACTTTTAAATGGTTTCAGTATGTGCAGACTATATCCAACCTGGCTGAACAACGAATTGAACTTAGGCTATTTTAACTATTATATCCGTAAGTGCAAAGCATAAGTGAGGTTTCCAGAATACCAACAGATATTTTTAGTCAGTATTATTGAATGAGCGGGTTTTTTAATTATATGGAAAAATATAAACCTGCAGATTGCCCACCATTTTATGCCACACTGTAACAGTGCAAGAGACAACAAGAATATAGACACCATCAACTAAAACGAGAATCAGAACCTGATGACAATTTCCCATAAGCCCACCCTGTAACTCATGACCCTGACTTATACTGCTAAAAATGAAATAATATCAGAATTCAGAAGTTGTGAGGGCCTGAACCTTTGCTATTTCGTACTGATGACTGTTTTTCAAAGCTCCACCATTAATACTTCTTTTTCTATTCAAGGCTGTGCAGATCTCTAGAGTCCCTCAACTTCTCCTTTTTAATCTTCTTTGCCTAAGAATAAAAGTGCAAATCTTAAGTTTTCACATTTCGGTTGCAGGCTGTAACACAAGAAAATCCCAGAGAGGTACAACTCAGCCAGATTTGGAGATCTGTGCTCAGTAACTAGGTGCATGCACAAATGGATGCTGACACAACACTCATCCTATGCTGATCTTTCACCTTATTTCCACTGTATTATTTATACTATTAACCCTATGATCTTATGCAGCAACAGCCCTTTTTTGCAGTCAGTGCACTGCTTGTTCTGCACAAATGTGGCTTTTCCCATTAGGCAACTAACAACAATAAAGATATTTCACCCAGGCTTACAATGCGAATTGCTATGCAAAGCTGTATGAATCAGTGAAAAGAGTGTTAACAGACCCTTCTCAGAAATGGAAGAACTAGAGGTTAAGACATTCTTCTCCTGTTCACAGATCCCCCTCCAAGCATTCAAGAACCCAACCCTCTTCCATTCTTATCAAAATGGATAGTCCTTGACAATGATTAAGTAGATTTTCCATTTTAATTAAGCCATTCATCTTGAAGTGAGAAATATATAACTTTAAAATGTTACATAAGCTGCTGTATACTGTAACTTGTACAACAAGAACAAACTCGAGAGTAACATCAGAAGCATCCCTCCACAACATGCTTTAGCTTTGGCAAAAGAGACTACAACTCTGGGAAGAAGTCCAACAGTTTAGTCCAGGAATATTCAAGCCTCAGGGTCATCATTCAAATGACTAAGAAGGCTCTAGACTCTTGCAGATTGTTGCATTCGGAAGGGGGATTTCTACCACGAGACAGAAATCTGCTCCCTGATAACAGAGTGCATTTATTTTGTGATGTCACAGCTGCAATAACAGCATTTTCCTACACCCGTATGTAGCAAACAGTCACTGGCTTAGCCCCAGGACACTTGACAAAGTGTATTTGGATTGGACCTCAAAAGAGGTAGAATTGAAGAGCAAGTCTCATATTCCCAAGGGCTTCTAGATGTCCAGTTCTTACGGTGGCAATGAAATCTCTTTGAAATGATTGGAAATTAGATGTTCAAACAGCAGGAAAACACCTGGATCTTGGCCAAAATAAAACAATCCAAGAGGTCAGCCAGCAAAGGGGACGTAATTCATTCACTGTAGAATGGAGGGATTGCCCTTTTTAGTGGGAGCGCTTGTAACAACTGGGCAAGTTGCAGAAACGATGTGGTGAAATTGTCTTTCAGAAGTATCCAGGCTAGCTCGTCAGATTTGACTAACTTTTACTCTTCCCAGAAAACAACAGGCTTCCTCACCTGGTGAATTGTCCCTTAGCCCTAATGAGGCGATCAGCAAACACAGAGATGAATTAAAACAGTCATTAAGGAGGCAAAGCATAAAAAGTGAGCCACAGGAAAGGTCAGAGCAACAGGGGTGAATGAAGAAGAGCACATGCGCTGTCACAGCTACTGCAGATGTGAAGGAAACAACCAGGGGAGAGAAGCAGATGTTCCTGTTAAAGCTGTGCAAATCTGATGGCTGCTGTCAAGGATAACGGAGCAGCCATAGGTGGCAGGAGAGGGCACACCATTAACTTATACAATGCTGGTTGGACTCCCCCAAGAGCCATTTACTTTAACAGCAGTGCTTCACCATCTCCCCTGTCTGAGCAAGTTTAAAGGTGACCTGGTACACTTGTCATTAGTTCCACTATCTTTCCAGAGAGACGGCACTTTAATTAAAAAGGTTCATTTTTTCCTCTTGCAGTGTGCACATTACAATGTGGAAACTTTTAAAGGGTTTCTTCAGGTAATATTCTCCAAAACCAATGTCAAAACAACAGTTGTTTTTTATTTTTCTCACCTTTAAAACTGTGATGACTAACTTAGTAGAAAACAGTTTCTGCTAGTGTGGCTTGTCATAATGGTAACTAACTTCGAAAATTCATGGATATCATCAGATGATATATAGCATCTTGCAGTTCTGGTATCTGCTTTCACTCAGTGTCCCACCAGGGACAGGGTGAGAAGGACCAACAGGCATTGCTCGTGATAGCTGTTGTACAGAGCAGCAGCAGCTTCATAAAAGCAGATTCCTCTGCAAGACTTTGCTTGAAGGTGCTGAAAACCCAAGAAAAGGTCAGGTTTAATCTGTAGCGAATCACAAGAGCAGGAATCAGTGACAACTTCATCAGTGTCACATAAGTGCACTGTCAATAACGAGCTATGAATTCCTTCACAGTCTGTATGACACACGTGCACACTGGCTGGATAAGTCATGGAAAAAAGACAGAATTACACCTATGCCAGTTTGATTCCTGTTATTTTCAGAGCTTCCTAGGACGCTGTGTTGTTGGAGTGCCTCCCTCACTCTGTTCTTTGACTAGCTTCCCCTTTAAACATAAACTCTGCTGCCTCCCCCTGCTGACATCCCTCCAGTGCCTACACCATTGGTCTCAGGTCTGACAGCATCACTGCGGCCCAGCAGGTAGTCCTCAGCAGCAGTGAAACTGGCCAGACTCACATTAATCTCACCCAGTCAGATCAATACAAGAGAACAGCAGAAATTCTGTCTCCTATCTAGAGGAAAGGAAGGAGATAGCCAGAAAGCAAACCATAGCCCCAGCAATTTTTCTCCGGTGGATATGTGCTTACTAACAACCCTGAGATCGCCAGCTTATTTCACGCTAACCACTGGCCTGATGGCACTTCCAAATGCTACCAAGCAGATATCGAAACAACAACCTTGAGGTGAAAGGCTCTGTATCTCATTACTAATCCATTGAGGCTTCCTGTTCTCATGTGATTGCATCTTGTAACTATTTACAAGTGCCTCTTTCAAGCACAAGAAATTACAAGACTTTCTTTAGAGTGACTATACACCTCTGGAGCATGCAAACCTGACCGTCTGAGATTAAGCAATGCAATTAACATATTTGTTTCTGCACTACCGCTTCCATGAAGAGAACTCAATTGTCAGCACACTGACAGCCCTGGCTAATCCAGTTTAATTCCAGCTTGGCAAATGGAACACTTAAGAAGAAGAATTCACACACCTGGACTGCCATGCTATACCTTCTTTAATGAAATAGTCTGAGCCTATATTTCTGCATTAATAAAAATCTGAGGTTTGACTTCAAAATGCTACAAATTTTTTTGTTAGGGACCAGGTATGACATTATTCAGCATGAAAATGCCGACAAAGACATGTCTTTTCAGAAGTATTTTTGGCACTTTATATATGATTCGTTGCCTGCAAGCTTCCTGTTTAAATACTTCTAACCAAGTAATTTACTCTCCACTCATGTACTACATATGAAATAAATGGAAATTTTAATTGAGGTCTCCAACAAGTTGCTTCTGATAATGTAAAAATAGCAATACAGAAGTTAAGGAAAAAATTCCTCTTATTTTTGGGCAAGGGTTAAGGGAAAGGCAAAAGAGAAGGAAGATTTAAAAGATTCTAGAATAAGTATAAAATAATCATTGGGTTTAAAACAATGAAATAGAGCAAAAGATGTTCTGCTGCGATTCACTGGCTGTGGTAAGGAAGGATGCATCTTGGATGAATATTTTCATTCATTCTGAAACTGGTGGCAGATGACCTGAGGTGATTATAAATATGTACATTTTTGTAAGAGGCTTTAGCTGAGAAGGTATCAGTCTTCAGCAACATAGCCCCAAAAAGAGTTCACTTACAGACAAGAAAGCAGGTCTTCCACTATCAATTTCCAAGCATCCTGTGCTGAGAAGATGAAGAATTGTGATCTATCTTTAATTGCAATAACTCAAAACCACATAGCAAGCTAGACCAACAAGCTGGCAGTCAACACACTCAGAATTTGATGTGGCTCTACGCAGAGTATCTTTAACTCCAAGTTACATGAAGTGTTGGTTTACAAGGTTCAGAGACACCTAGACCTTCAGGTATGGCCTTAAAAAACATCTAATACTTTACCTTAATACAGCCTACTGTTACTGAAAGGAATTTACCACGCAAGGTCAGAAAAACTTGCGAGTAAAACAGGGAAGCACCAGAACATACATCCGTCCTAGCACTTACACATGGGGTAACTAAACCCCACATTTCACTTTTCCTCAAGGTCTATTTTAACTCCTAACACATCCTAGTGACAAGAGCTGAGCAACTGAACCATCACAGGGATGCAGGCAAATACAATTCCCCCAAGTACCATGACAATTCCAAGAAAGAAAACATTCACAAGAGAGTCCCCCTGAGCCATACGTTGGCTGTGGATGGGACCCTGGAAGTATGACAGTTCTCACAAGGACTTTGCTGTCTGTCCATAGAGCCCTCTAAGGCCACAGCACACTGTTTTGATGCTCCCAGTTGTCAGATGATATCCAGTATTAAAGTACTGGTGCCAAACTGACTGCAACAGTTAAACACCTGAAGAACCAAATCATTGTATTTAGTATAAATTTCACTCCCTTCCGGAACTTCAGGTAAAAAGACCTGAAATATCAAGTACCTTAAATAACAGTAAAAATCTCAGACCACCAAGGCCCTCTTGTTAGCTACAAAGGTTGCCCTTTATCCCTCCTCTTGAAATCTATTCAGGCTGTGAGCTAGGGTGGATTCGTTTCCAAGGTGCCCTGGCTCCACATTCATTCTTGAACACAGGAGAGGCATTGAGAGGACTGAATGGCCACCTATAGGTATCTCTTAGAATCAAATGAACAACGGGGTGTGTCAAAAGAAGAAGTCAACTACCCTCCTACCGGGAGCTATTCTGGCTTTCAGTTTGTACTCGTTAAATTTTGCTAACTATTAGACATGAAATCAGACGTGTTATTTGGCAACAGACTTGACAGCTACTTTCAATAGACTAGGAAAACCAGCATCATTTATCTCCTGCAGGAATGCATTTTCTAGTCTGGATTTAAAAGGCACAGTCATAACTGGGTTTTCCTTTTTTTATTTATTTAAAATCATGGGCATTTTATCAGGAACTTTGGTAATAAATTGTTATTTAAAAAACACTGAAATTGGGTGAGAATAGATTTATATTTCTTTTAATGTTCCTGTCAATTTAAATCAGAGGGATTTTTTTTAATTGAATTTTTACATGTCCATCAAATTTCAGTAAAAAATACAGTAGAGAAAAGGAAGAGTCTGTTAATGGAGACCCCATGAAGCCTGAAAACCCTACAGGGAAAAAAACAGTCATATTTTCCATGAAGTGTCTAGTAAAAACCTGGGACTACCTTGTTTAAAGGAATTTCTCACACATCCTTCCTAATACTATAATAGTATCATGACTGGTCATGATTCATTGTTTAAAAACAGGTAAGTTTCAGACTAGAGGTGGATGGACGTTACTGGAATGAATAGAAACTATGCAGAGATTCAACCTGATGCCAGTCTAACACCTCATCCTTTGTTAGCTTTTAAGTAATTTTAAGCATTTGATACAGGTAGATTATGAGATAGTTTATGTTTCAAGGGACACAGGCAGTTTATGGAGGCTTACTGCTTAGAAGCATAAAACATCTTTCTTTGCAGCATTCTGTAAATGGCTTGTCCAGAGACCTTTACACTACAAAGTTGATGCTTTTACTGGACCTGAACAAGGGGGTCTCTCAGTTGCCACTTCAGACCATGGAACAGCATGGAAAGTGCTGAATTAAAATCTTTACATGAGAACCTGTAGCACAAAGTGCCAAGTTTCCAGCTACTGCCAAAGAGAAAACGCATAGTCCGGCTTCTTTTAGTAAGCAATCAGGCCTTGGGTGTAAAAATAAATACGAGGTGGCTTATGTCTTATCTCCGCAGGACTGAACCAAGACAGGCAATTAGGCAAAATGAGAATGGACTCAGTGAAACAATTTGTTATTTGTTTACTATACACTATCATCTAATAGAGACTCCACAGAAACAAAATCCCTTCCTGGAGGTCTTTGTTTTGCTCATAACTTATTACCCTAGAGACAAGAGATATCACTGATGCTATTTTAATCCACTAAGCTGCCTTTGCGCAGCTGTATGGTATGTCTTATAAAACTCCACTGTGTACAAAGTAAAATCTTCTCTCTCCTGGCAAGAAGACCTTGAACTTGAAGGTTTGAATCTCTAGCAGGGCAGGCTATGGTAAAATGTCAAGTCATAATAGTAGTGCAGGATACTGTCTTATATTTTCAAATTCTAGGTTTTGCTGTACTGTGTTAGTGCACATCCAGAAGCTCTTGTCACCAGTAATTACTATCCCAGAGCAGCTACATAAAAATACTCACCAATTAACTAATTTCATTTTGACAGTTCTGGAAACAGAAGGGGAGAAATATTGATGTCTCCAAACCACAGTCAGCAGCTGACACACATCTTCTTTCTATCCAAAGAGGCTGCTGTCAAATTAATTGCTTATAAAGGTATTTGAGGTGGTTCTATACAATACGGCAGGGATGCATTGCAGAGCCTTCTGCAAGTGTTTGTTCTTGGGGTACTATTAAGACTGGTACAAGTGAAAAATAGACCTTGGTGGCAAGAAATGACAACTAGAGAAAATTACTGTTTATAGATGGCCAGTATTTTAAAGGCTAAAGGAATTTTGAGAATAGTAATTGCCTCTGAAAAACAAAGCAAATCCTGACTTTTTCAGCACTATGCACTAAATATTTAATAAGGGAACCTGGAGCTCAGAAAGGTTTAAGACACTGCGTTAGGATATTGAATAAGCTCCTCCAGTAAGCCGCTAAATACATATAGCTAAACGCTACCCAGTTTATTTTAATTATTTAACACAGAGACTGAAGGAGGTTAATGTGACCCAGCGGACTTGTTTATGTTGAAAACTATTGCCTCTCCTTACTCAAAAATCTGCATGCTGAGCTGCATCATAGCACTGAGTTACAAGGGAGTAATAAGGAACAGAGGTTTACAGCTGCTTGCTAACATACAAATGATAGCAGTTATACGAGAACAGTGACTGCATGAAGGAAGAGATAACAAAGTCAGGCCCATTGACTTCATTGACATCAATGGAAAATCTAATACATGTAAGAAAGACGCATAGTTGAAAACTATGTAGTGACAGGACAAGGGGTAACAGGTTAAAACTTAAACAGGGGAAGTTTAGATTGGATATAAGGAGGAAATTCTTTCCTGTTAGCGTGGTGAGGCACTGGAATGGGTTGCCCAGGGAGGTTGTGAGTGCTCCATCCCTGGCGGTGTTTAAGGCCAGGTTGGATGAAGCCTTGTGTGGGATGGTTTAGTGTGAGGTGTCCCTGCCCATGGCAGGGCGGTTGGAACTAGATGATCTTCAGGTCCTTTCCAACCCTAACTATTCTATGATTCATTCTGTGATTCTAAAACACCCTTGATAAATGGGAATATTGCTTGTTTCCAAAGTTCAGGCTTAGAAATATAGGAAAAAATTCACATCATCTACCATGCAGCTCACAAAACACAGCTGCTATTTGTCCTCCTCTCTCTTCAGACCATGGATGATGTGTTACTTTGATCTTCAGCCTTGGCCTCGAGCTAAGACAGTGCAGAAAGCAGCCTTCACTAAGCCACTGAAAACAGTGAAAAAGGCCCAAATCACTTTAAAAAACCTAAAGGATATTTATTAAACAACAGGGGGAGAAAACCACTTCTGCAATATTCCACACCCAATCACAAAGAGAGAAATGATGGAAAAGTAACCATTCACAACCCCACCTGAGGAGGAGGGAACTAATGCAGTTTTAAGTAATACCAGCTAAGACCCAGTGTATTCACCTGGACGTCTCTTCCTTAAAAAGCCTAAAAGCTAGTCTTTCGTAAGTAAGAAAGGGCTTGAGTTTCATTTTTAACTGGTTGTTTATCAATAAAATCTTGATCCAAGCCATTTGTTTTCATTTGTCCTCAGGAATGTGAGCACAAGGTGAGGCTTATGTTCCTTCTCATAAACAGAATGCAAAACCGTAAGCCTTGTGCATAGCATGATGTGCCAATGAAAAATATGGCTTAGCTCTGCAATATCTCTGACTATTTCAGAGCAGTGTTCATAGTCATTGTTTTGACTCTACAAACTAGTATTTATACAACAAAGGCTGTTAAAGATGAAGGGAAAAATCTGAGCGGAAGTCATGGGACTCTGAGAAGATCAGTTGGCAAAGCGAAGGCTTTGGAGTTCACTGCACTAATGGTGTTACATTCATTCAGAAGGGAACAAATAATGGAAATTTTATGTATGCATTTCCTAGAAACAAGGATTCTGCTGTGCTAGAGTAATCCTGCCAGCAGATCCATTCATGAACGCAGCTTTGAGCTGCTCAACCGTTGGAGAGCTACTGACTTAAAAATGCAGAATCCTGCCCAATAGCATGATAAACACTGTTACTTCAGCCATGGTGCCTCAGCCTTTTTTCATTCAGTCTCTACCACTACCAGCATCATCACCTTTTCTGTTATAAACATGGATGACCATGACCATGGGTTGTTTCTAAGTCAGTGCTCTGCTCAAGTGAAAGGTGGTATTTTTGAACACCTTCTGAGATCCATGTGCCTAAGTTCCACAGCTATCCTGTTTCCAGCATTTAAGTAAGTTGGGGGCTGTACTTTGGGGCTTTTGCCTTCTACAAAACCAAAACTTCATGACAATTACTGATTTCACAGTAAGTACAGCCTTATTTTCAAGCAAAGCTGAGGTAAAATGATTCCAAAATCTCTAAGTATGATCAACATAATCTTCAATCATCTAAAGTCTCAGTACTGGGGAAATCACTGGGGCAGAAACAAAAAGGGAAGCTCATCCACACATAAAGAATATTTAAATATAATTAGTGATTCAAATGTTTTATCTGAGAACAAACCCAGGAGGTACTAGAGTCTTTTTTTAACCCCAGTCCCTAATAAAAATAGCACATTTAAGTTTTAATTTTGTTGGCTTATTTTTCCTTTTCTGCAGGATTTTCATTACTGCTTTCCTTTAAAGCTCTCCCAAGACTCAGTTACATGCCCAGAGAGCTTTTAAAGGAAAAGAGCTTACTCGCCTGGCATCTCTTCCCAGCCTCTCTTAGCTCTAATTACAAGGTGAAGATTAAAAAGACAAATGAGTTTTATCATTACAACCTTTGCTTTTGGAGAAAAAACAACCAAATAAACACAAAAGCCCACAGCCAAACCCAAAACAAAAAGCAGTGGAGCCTCCGACCTCAAGTAAAACACTGAAATCAGCAGCTTGTAGTGGGAGGGGAGAGAAAGAAAAGATGAAATCCAATTTACAGGAAAAAAATCACTACAAAGCTCACATTCCTTGTGGCGCTCCTGCATGAGTACAAAGTTGTGCAGGTGCAGGTGACATAATTAGGTCACAGGGGGCATGGCTTCTTAGAACTATTACATAAAGAAACCCATAACATTTCCCAAATTAGGCTTCCTCCAGGTTTCAAGGAGGTTCAAAACAGCAACTCCGTGAGCAACCTGGACTAAGTCCTTCTTGGCAACACATCACATTGCAGTTACATGATCCGGCTAACTAAACAGTCAATTTCCATCATTATTCTGTTCTCGGCTTGCAATTATTTATGGGATCCTGCTAAATACACTTTATAACTTTGCCACTGAACATGAAACAAGATTAAAGAGATGTAATAGGCAAGCTGTCATTGGTGTTTCCCTGCCATATCAGCATGAGGAGTGGCATCGCTCATATAGTAAAAGTGAAGTAACAAGAGTTAGACTTTGCAGAGAGATATGATTTTCAGAAGTATCTAAAAGGTGTTTTCAGTGCTCCTGGGTCAATGACCTTTCATATTCAGCATTTGTTGCTACTCACTCATAGGCTGTCAGCTAATAATCAAAACCTAATGGAACAGTCAGTAACAGAGGGACTGTAAAATTATGTATATCCTGCTCCATTAGGAACTTTCAGGCTTTCAGGCTTAAGAGGTGTTTGAAATGCAAGGTGTACACATGGTTCCATTTCTGGGAAGCACTGCGAATTAAACAATCTCACTAAACACAGAAGACTCAGCCACCTCTTGTTCTCTGCAACACTCCCAGTTTTATTTACTCTGAAACACTCCATAATTAATTCAGAACATGCTGGACTATTGGATTGACAAGTATCACAACAGCAAACGGAAATGGAACAGACAACTAAAGAGAAAGAAGAAACAACTTGCTCATGACAAAAAACCAAAACATCATTCTTGCTACCTGCGGCTAATCCCAGTACTTGGAACAAGAACACCAACATAGGTATTTACTTCACAGCAGCCTTTTTTACGCAACTATTACAACTACATAAATCACCTCTTGATTATGCTGTATCATTTCTTAGTGATTGTATGTAAAAAAATCCGAGTACATATCTATGTCTATTTCAAAATTCCCCTTGAAGTCCCAATTTTATATGGATTATTTCGTGTGCCTGCCAGCTAGCGATGTTCTGTCCTCTCCCTGGATCTTCCATCATCTGCCACCTGGGACATACAGAGGTGTATTTGTGTCTTTGGGATATTCACTCCCAAAGGGTGAATCAGAGAGCTAGATTAATATAGCTAACCAGTTACCTCCTCTGAATGACACAATTAACCCTAATTAAGAAATCTCTATTTCTAACAAATCTGCCTTCGAAGTGACTTTCCCTTTAGGCTTTTAAGCCAACCAGATAAATTCAACAGATGGGAGAGTCCCATAAGTCAAACAGCCTCAATTCCCACTGTGCAGCATCAGATGATGCACTCAGCCAGTGCACATGGCTTGTGTTGGTAAATTTCAGACAGGTTTGTGTCACCGTATCTGCAAGCAAGTTGAGAAGGAGGTGAACAAGCTGTCAAAATCCTGTTTCATTCCAAGATCGAAGGCCACAACAGAGACCAAGCCTGTACCAGCTCCAAGATTGCATTTCTTCCCACATAACAATTTTCCTCACTTTATTATCTCCACATTCTTGCCTAGTACCATCACTAGGACCTGTAGCTGGTATTAAGTCTCTACTACATATCCAAAAGGAACTACTGTGGGATTACTGATAACAATCCAGTCACCGGATGTCACTGCTACAGCACTTATAGGCTCTGATGCCCTGAGTAAATAGTCTGTGTTTTAATCTCTAGTTTCCTGCTTAGAACAGCACCATCTTCAGCCTACCCACTTAATACCATATTCACGCCCTAGTAAATACAAGAATTTCCTCTTAAACTTAGGATCACCCCCAATGAAAGCAGGTTTGATATTTTAATTTCTGTGGGACTTTCTCATACTGCAGAGAGCTTTCACTGTACAGATCTCTTTTCCCCATACTGTACAGACCAGACACACAGATAGCTGAAGAAAGCAGCACTGACACTAAGGTGAACTGCCCACATTTTCATCTTAATGAATTGTTAGCCTTGCAGGTGAGCTGGATCCCATTTCAATTCTTGCATACATATAAAGTATCGTAGGTCTGAGCACTCAGCATAAAATCAGGACATTTAGTTGAGTAGTATGTTGTGCTTCTAAAGGTACAATGCTGCACAAGATCTTGTTATAAATTTTAAGTAACACAATTTACATTTTAAATAGACCCAAAAATTCAAACAATGCTTCAAGTAACATAAGGAATGTGTGATTGCTCAAGGTCAAATCTAATTACAAAGCCTGCTAAGATGAGGATCATTCCTTAAGCAGTGGGAAATGTGTCCACGCTATCTGGAGGTAAATACCTGCCTGTTTTAATCGCTGTTGATATAACCTCATAAAAATAGGAAGGGAAGTGCTCAGTCTCAGTTCTCTTTCCAGGCAAAGTTCTACCTGATATTCAGCAAGCTGAGCTGGTCATTGCTGCAGTCTGACCCACACTAGGTACAGGGCACATCACTTCCTCCCTGGCTGACTCCGGCCCCTGCCCCTTTGATGATCTAGTACAACAATCTGCATTCTTGGACGCTGTGAGAGGACACTGAAGACCAAGCTGTGCCTTTCCTGGATACCCAGAGGCTAATAACAGAGGATTAAATAGGGAGAAAGTCACAAGAAAGCTGGGAGAATATATTCTAACCTGGACAGTCCCATTACTTTAGACAAAAAAGGGAACACATGGATGTGTTCTGCTGCTGCCATCCAGTGGGGAGGTCGAGTAGATAGCACTGGAGTAAAGACCGACGATTAACAAGGGCTGAGTCCGAGTTGCTGTCAGATTGATGCTTATGCTGCGCCTCTCTGCCAATGCCATCAAAGAGAAAAGTCTTCAGAGAAAGTAAAATAAAGTAGGTGCCGAATAAGAAACTGTTGTAACAGTCTGCTACTCCTGCACAAGGACAATAGAGGCATTCTGCTCCCTGGCTCATTGCTGGTGCTGCCTGTGAAATCACTCTACGGACCTGATTCGCTTCTATCCTGCAGCTGTTTAGCTGTTTCAAGATGCTGGAGCTGACAGAGGAATGGTTGCACAGAGCTTTCTAACTTGCAGGGTCTCAGCTTATACCATCACAAATTTCAGGTTTTCAAACCTACAAATTTCATTGCAGTTAAACTGGAAGTTCAGCAACTACCTCTCAAATGCATTTGAAAAATCCTACTGACTGCTACTCTGCTGTGATAGGTACCAAATATCTTGTTATACCTGGCTTTCAAAGCCCCTGTCTGCCTTGTTTCAGTACTTGGGAGCTCTGAATATAGATGTGTGGAGCAAAATGGGACTCTGATACTCTGCTATCTACTTAGCATGTCCTCATAGATAACAGAGGGCCTCAGAGTTCATAAATGATAGCATAACATTTTCATTATCAACATCATTACTTGTGGATGATGAAGCAGAGGCAATGACAACAATTTAAAGCCAACTCAAATTGTCAGGGTACAGTCTACAGGGCAATTTATGAAGAAGATAGATTTCTGATGCTAATAGGACTCTACAGCAAGACATCAATACACAAGAACTTCTCCAGCAAATCAAGGAGAATGGGGGGAAAGCAGCGGGAAGTGGACTGACATCAGACTCAGAGAGAGGAAAAGACAGAGCTTTCCTCAGTGGTTTGGCTGCACAATCAGGACACTGCTTTCTGAAACCATGAGATGCTGCTGAGACTGACTCTTGCTTATGTCCATATTTTTCACACCTTTATAATATTTCCTGTAAAATTACTACAAGGAACATAAAATTATCATTTTATCAGCAGCATCAAATCCCACTACACAGAGCTATTCCAAACAGCTGTAGTGATATAGTGGTCGGCAACAAAGAAGTTCTTCCTGATGTTAACGTGGAACTTCCTATGCTCCAGTTTACACCCATTGCCCCTTGTCCTATCACTGGATATCACTGAAAAAAGCCTAGCTCCATCATCCTGACACCTACCCTTTACATATTTGTAAACATTGATGAGGTCACCCCTCAGTCTCCTCTTTTGCAAGCTAAAGAGACCCAGCTCCCTCAGCCTCTCCTCATAAGGGAGATGTTCCACTCCCTTAATCATCTTTGTGGCTCTGCGCTGGACTCCTTCTAGCAATTCCCTGTCCTTCTTGAACAGAGGGGCCCAGAACTGGACGCAATATTCCAGATGTGGCCTCACCAAGGCTGAGTAGAGGGGGAGGAGAACCTCTCTTGACCTACTAACCACTCCCTTTCTAATGCACCCTAAGATGCCATTTGCCTTCTTGGCCACAAGAGCACATTGCTGGCTCATGGTCATCCTCCTATCCACCAGGACCCCCAGGTCCCTTTCCCCTTCACTACTTTCCAGCAGGTCAACCCCCAACCTGTACTGGTACATGGGGTTGTTCTTCCCCAGATGCAAGACTCTACACTTGCCCTTGTTAAATTTCATCAAGTTTCTCCCCGCCCAACTCTCCAGCCTGTCCAGGTCTCGCTGAATGGCAGCACAGTCCTCTGGTGTGTCAGCCACTCCTCCCAGTTTTGTGTCATCAGCAAACTTGCTGAGGGTGCACTCAGTTCCCTCGTCCAGGTCATTGATGAAAATATTAAACAGCACCGGTCCCAGCACCGACCCCTGAGGGACTCCACTAGTCACAGACCTCCAGCTAGATTCTGCGCCATTGACCACAACTCTCTGCCTTCTTCCTTTCAACCAGTTCTCGATCCACCTCACAAAGGGGATGATGCTTTCTTTTTGGTACCTGCAGATGAACTGTTCCCATAAACATCATTTACCAGTATTGACATCCAGCTAAACCATCAGCAGAATGGAAGAATCATAATTCACATTTCATCTGGTTTAAGTACCGAGGACTTATCCACATCAGCCTAACTCTTTGATTATCTTGGTATGCGTATAGCAGTCAGAAAAACTGACATGTGGTCTCCTTTGTCCATGTAACCTTCCTGAAAATCAGGATACAGTCAGAGCCCCTCTACCCTCCAGGAAATCCTGGGTGCTAGAAACAGTATTCTACTGGAATCACTGACCAAACTTAGAGCTGCCCTCTAAGCATGTGCTATACATTGCACTAGACCCCAAGTCAGATTTCTACAAAGAAACTGCAAGTATATCTGCCCTTATTTTCTGCCATATGTTCTATTCATCTCCCTCTGAGCAAGACACCCAGGCCCAGGACACTCTCGATGCTTAATGTCAGAAGGATTAATTTAAGATAACTATGTTTTGTCAGTAAATAATTGTCCTTTGTACCAATAAAACCCAAACCAAGCATATACCAAAACACAAAAAGCCTATTTTTCTTTCAAAAGTAATTAACTATAGCATTAAAGCCATACAGAACTTGCACAGCCATACAAACATTGCATAGACAAGACCTGCATAGTACATAACATGAAGAATAATCTCAGCCTTTGCACACTTCTTCCAGGTTACTGCTTCATCATGTTTTAAACTTTAACACTTATTTGGATACAGGACGCAGAATTAACTGAAAATGCACAATGTTTAATCTCCAATTCTAGTCCAGAGGGTATGTAATCATTAGCTCAGACCTATTTGTCTCCCTCTCATTTCATCATTGAATGTGATTTTTGAATTTCAATTAGCTTATCAAGTGTCCAACAACATCATGAGATCCTGTCTCTGATGAAAGTGATTTCTGTATTTCTTCTTCCTTGAAGACTGTCATGTCCTGTTCATCCTATCAATCAGCCTGACATTATCTTCCTTTCACAGAGTGGAGAGCTTAAGTCATCAGATTTATGCAAAAAGTAACAAGTAGCTCTCTTTGCCCCAGAGAACGTTTTGCAACTGGATGTTGTTCTTTATTCACACTCTTATTGGAGCACAGTGTTTTTCCTTGTGTATTTCATACTGTCTTTTTATATTCATCAATTCTTTTCTTAATGCTTTATTTCCAGTATAACATCACTGACCTTTAAAGAAAACCCAAACAAGTACTTACTGCTTTTTAAACAGATACAGGAATAAAAATAAAGAGAAAGTTGAAAGACAGGGGTATTTAAGAAATCTTTTAAGTCAAAATGGAATTAAGATCTGAAATATATCCTCATATGCTACTGTAACTCTTCTGTTACAACACAGGCCTCTAAAAATAACGCAGCACACAGATAACTCCAGTGATCAGCATCTTCCTTTAGTGCTTCTCACCCTGTCTGGTATCCCTACCATAAATTGAAAGTACTTTTCCTTTTATTTAATCCTGTAATCTCATTCTTCAACTAAGCAGTCACTCCGACTTCACAGGGAAATAGTGTCACACTAAAAACACCTTACTGGTTTTGTGTGAGCCAGAATGTTACACATCTTGGTTCTGCCCTGGGACTTGATTGTACTTTTAAGGTTTCTACTACTGTGGCTGGTCAAATGGTGGTGAGGAATGGTACTGCCCTTGTCCTTGGAGAAGCTCAGACACTGCAATCCCTGAAGAGTGATGCTATCAACCAGTCATTTCAACTGCGCCATGCCAGAGTGCTGTGGGCACCCCCTAAGATAGATCCTACTAGAGCCATCAGAACTGCCGGAGGACCGAAGTGGAAGAGAAGCCCTGGCATTCTGGTTTTCTATGTACTGAATGGACAGTCTTGTCACCTGTCACAGACAGAAGGACCCCACTTCTCTCCCCATCCCCACAGGCAAGTGGCAAACCAGTTCTTAGCGAACATGCTAATGTAAGAGCAGTGGCAATTAGCAGTATCCGCTGTCTCATAATAACCATCTGCTGAGGCTGCTATAAACCAGACATCTTTCCATGGCTTGTCCCTGATTGAATTTATCATCTCACAACATGTAGTTTTTCCTCGGTCATGCAATGACCTTGCTAATACTGTTTACCATCTAACAGACTGAAAGCCCATGCATACTCCATTAAAAAAATACAGTGAGCAAAACTCACTATCTGTAAGAACGAAGTATTTAGCACTCAATGCAAAATGTTACTAATGATTAAAAAATTGAATTTCTTTACACGGCCTTTCGATCAAGTCATCTAATGGACTCTGGACTAGGAAATACTGTAAATAAGTTTAGGAAGGAGCTTAACAATCACTTGTCAGCTTTGATAGGTGTATGCCCTCACTGTAGGTGGCCAGCACAGCGCAGTGATGGTATTTAAGTATTGCTCTGCGCTGTTTGCACAAATAGTAGCCCAGCCACCAAGTCACAGGCAAGGCAATCTCAATGTGACCTCTGGCACTGCTCTGCAACTGAGTCCAATTTGTTCCCAAGATCTGGAAGCATTCACCATGCACACATGCATGTTTCAGCCCCCCATCTGTTAAAGGAGAATAATCACACTTCATTTGTAAAGCACTTCATGTTCTGCTGACAAACACCTTGTATTGCTTTGCTTTCAGTGAGCCTGGCTGCCAGAGTAGAGTTATTCCAGCTTATCACTGTTTATTTAGACTGAAGCACTTGGGGCAAAGACCCTTCTCTTTTGCTGAGAGGCAACACAGAGAATGCTGGACCACCTTTATCCCTCTGCTAAACTGGTCATTCTGCAGCCATAGCTCTTTTTAATGCTGTTTTGACACAGTTCTCGCTACGGAAAAATGGAAGTGATTTTGCAAAAAAGCCTGCTCACGCCTTGATTCAGATCCAGAATTCAGTTAATTCAAATCCTGTGATACTGGGGAAGGGTCAAGAAAATGCTTTCCATAGTCAGAGTTGGATTAGATGCTCCCCCAGAAGAGGCTATAGTTTGAGAGTAAACTCTCTTTTCTCTTTAGCTTGGCACAAGCTACCATGTGATAGAGTCTGATAAAAGGATGTTTCTTTACATTAGCATAGCAGACTTATTTGTCAGTTGCAGGCTAATTATCCTGGCTCCTTGTTTGGGGACTGTGGCATCCCTTGCAGTAAATTGCACTTTGCTAAGGGAAGGAATTTTAGTCCATTTCTAAAGAATGTCAATACAAACTTGTGTGGTTTTTGTATTTCCAGTAAAAATAGTGTGTGGCAGGGGGAGAAAAATAGGATGCCTGCCATAGTATTTCCAAATTCAGCACCTAACTAGTGCTTTTTTCCTATGTAGTTCAAACAAAAGAAAAGAAAAAGCATAGAACTGATAATAAAATCCACTATGTTGTTCCCTCCCCATTCCTGAAACCTTGGAGGTTCAACAAAATCTGGAAATCAACCCAAGCTAATTATTAACCTCCATTGTGAGCAGCCACTTCCAAAACCAGGCTACTCCTTGGGACACACAGTCAAGCAAGTGACAGTCTTAAAAGGCAAGACACATTTAAAAACACTGAAAATACAAGTATCAGTTACACATTAATTCCTCAGTAACCCAACAGTGCCAACTCCAACCAGTTACACCTAGAGAACAGTGGGGACCTCTTTCTACATTCATGGTTTAGATGAGATATTTCTGTTGCTTTAATCTTGGTTGGTTTTTTTTGTTTGATTTGTTTTTTTCCAGTTGGAGGAATATCAGCATCTGCTGGAAGGACTCAATAGACAGAAATCATCAGCTTACCCACAATTTGGGCCAGACACTCATGTTTCTGGCATGATTTCTGCCAACTGACATAATTTACACTTCTTTCAAATTATGCTCTGACTTGAGTTTCATACTTTCAGTAAATTATATTTTCTAAAGATGATCTAAGAAAACATAGGAGTAGCAACAAACATCAGTGATGATATACAGTCAAAGATCTTCCCCTCTGATCGCCTCTGAAGAGGGCATCTCTGCAAAACAGTAAGTCATAAGAGGACAAGCACCATTCCTTTGGGTGACAAGGTATTTAATTTGCCTCATTTTAGAGATAAAATTGGTGGAGAGGGGCACAAAATGTTTTCACGATTATTGCTTATTCATGAAATACAGTAATCTGGCTCCATAACTTCCAGTGTTTCAATATACTTCTTATTCTATCACCAGACTATGCAAACATCACTGGGACTGCAGCAGGAGGGAACATGTCAGAAAGCCTTGATGCTTTCATATTGTATGGTGTATAGGGTAGTATAAAACAGCTGTAAATAAATATTTATAGGGAAAACAGATACTTCTATGCTTTTTTCCAAGCAATTTTGTCTTTCACTGTGCTGTGTATTGGGTTAGGAAGAGCACTGAATCCAATCTGGTACCTCACAAAGGTCGTAGCTATGAATGAGAGACTTGCATTCAGTTCCTCTCTCCCCTTTTGCACTGTTGCAGAAACAGAGTTGTACTCTAACAAAGTAGGCTAATGCCACCTCAGAGCCCTTGAATACCCTCATCTTCATGTCCCATCCAGTGCCAATCCAGGGGCAGCACAAAGGAAGAAGGTCAGCATGCCCTCTATCAACTTTTATTTCCTGCTATGTAAAAGGAAACCTCCCACAGAAAAAGGAGCTACGGAAGAAAAGATGTTCAGAGCACAGGAGATAAGATTTCTCAACCAAACTGAAAATCAGATGCACAGGAAAGCCTACCTTGATACATTTCAATTTTTGCTTTACAATTGCCTACAATTTCATTTTGCTATCAGGCATCAACAGCCACCATGAAACTAAAATCAGCTACATGCAAAACCATACAAAGACTGGTTAACACGATCATGTTCTGTTACACACAGATCCTGCCATTCCACTCCAGACATACAACACACCAAGATAATTTGCAGCAATATGTCTCTGTGCAAAAAAGACGGTAAAAGAAAACTGTTTATTCCAAAATATTCACTGCATCTTAGGATGCCAGTGGAAGAACTGATATAAGGAAAATGCAAGCAGTAAGTAAAGCTAAGAGGAATCCTGCCTCAAACTTACCTGGTCATTATTTCTTAAAACAAAAATAGCAACCATCATGTGCAAGGCATATGGATGATGCCCATCACAGAAACAGAGAAGAAATAAAGAAAGGGGACAAAATAATAAAGGCAGGTCAAGCACTAAGCAATAGAACTGTTGACCATAGAATTTTCTACTCATAACTTCTGTCATTTGGGGGGTATTGTTAAAGTTTGCCACGGTGGAAGGTAATGAATATCAGATGTAGCCTCCACTCCTGTGCTGATGGATAGCATCTCCAGGCTGATGAGGGGAGATTACCCTGCTGAACCCTACAAGACATCTTTAATCCCCTGATTCAGAATCCATTGTCCTCTACCAGTTGTTACTCTCCTGAAGGAATGCAAGAATGCTGCCAAACACTGATAAACAGACAGCTGCAGCAAAGGGCTATCGGCAGCAATCTGGAGGTGCTCCGCCAACAAAACACTTATATGTTAGTCAAAAAAACCTCCGTCTCCAGGTTCTTCCATTATTAATTAAATGTTTTCTGGTTTCTAAGAAGAAATGCTTGTTCAAACATGTCCTTGAAAGCAGACACATCAACACTGTAAACTTTCAAGCTAATGTTGAGGGACAGCTCTCTGGCAGGGGAAAATACTGTGCTTGGCATGAGAGCAGAGCTGAGCACTTCTTCACACAGTCTGAGTGGATTAGGAGGTGCATTTGCTGCTACAGCCAAGTATGACAATTAATTTCCTGCTTGTAAATATAGGGTGAATATTTTGTACCCACCAACAGCAAAGCCATGCACAAATGGAAGCCAGCACAGAGGGTCAGCATGTCCAAACCTGCTTCTGAATGCCCCTTCATCTGACAGCACAGACAAAAGTAGACACAAAGTCTAAATCACTGAATCAGCAGAAACTGCTATCCATTTCTGTGGACTTTTATTCAAGCCTGTGCAGTCACTCCTTTGGGATGAAACTCTCCAGTGGCACAAGGCCTTACAATTACATTGAAATTGGACTTTAAGTCTGGGACAGACTCTGAGCTCCTATTACAATTAATGTAATTCCAAGGCTGTGGCAATACAGCCCATGCAGCAAACACAGGCAAGTTGATCAATATCAGAACAGGCCCTAAAGCACTTTCCAACCCTTAAAATGGCAGTGATTTGCAAAACACTGACGAATTCTGTAAAAATGACTGGCTTAAGCATTCATAAAATCATAACTATGAAGTCTAACTTTTCTGCTGGGGCCAAAAAACCATATGACATATTCAGAGCAGGCTGGAAACTAAATCACAGAAGAATCACAAACTCCCACTTCAGTAAGGTCAGGACTTCATCTTAGGAAGGACTTTTAATCATTTCAGAGCAAGGAATTCAATACAATTCCTTCACGTTTCAATCTAGTGCCTTCATTACTCAAGCATCTATCCTCCTAACGACTCAAAGTGTTGACCTCCATGTAAACCCAGAGTAGAGCTCCTGAGCAGAACACATTCCAGTTTTTCCTGCATCACTTCCCCCAGCTGAACGCTCAGGACAAGATGCTTTCCATCCTATTTGTGGATTATCACTTATCCAACCATTTCTTTCTCCCCACATTAGCAGAAGCCTGTATATAAAATATATATAATAAAAAATTATTATATTGGAAATATAAGTTCTAGGTTGGGAGAAATATATTCAGAAAAAGATTAAGACAAAGAAAAGATTAAGACAAAGAGCAAAGAAAGCTTTCTTGGCTAGAATGTTGGTCAATGGAATATAAAGACTATCATTTATTTGAGATCACAGCTGTGTAAAAAAATGATCCTGTCAATGTAAAATGAATAAAATAAAGACAGTGTTTTCACAAGCTTTCTCCAATGGCTTTAAAATAAGGTCACTTTGATACTGCAGAAAAGAACTTGGCTTCAATCTCCTACTATACCAATTGATATACTGGACTTGGCCACCTGTGTGGTAAATGAAACTCCATCTTCTTTTTGTTGCAGAACATGGTCCATCCCCCCCTTTTGAAATATAATGAAATATGACGTGCAAAACCTGCACATTCACTGATTTGTCTGTAATTCCACACACAGCCCCCAACTCCCTGGAATATGAAAATCTTTTCATAGACAATCACATTCCATTCATGGAAAATGATACCAGAAGCTACATTTTACCCTATAAAAGACTAGATTACCACTGAATTGGCTCTTTACTGATAACACAGCTATGCATCCAAATTGAAATCATTGTCAAAATCTGTCATATGTCCTAAAAGTTCCCATTGTTATTTAAGGGGGTGGGCAGAAATCAGGAAAATAAGAAGTATTTCTGCCTCTTCCTTCTCTAAAATAAATACACCAACAAAACACACAGTGAACTTCACTCCTTTTTGTCTTAAAGGGAACCTATTCCTCAATTGAATTGCTTTGCCTACCTTATTACTCGAAGAGATTACAGCCAGGGCTGTATGCTGTAGCTACCCTATATTTAGAAGGTGGATAATAAAACACATAAATAGCACGCTGAATAAAACATTAAGACATAAAAGGAGTTAAACAGAACAGAGGGCTAAGGTTTATTGTGCAATAACCACACCTGACCCGTTGAAATACAAAGTACTCATAATTCTAATTAGTAAAATGCACAGTTACCGTAAATCAGGGGAATGTAAGAGGGGTGCCCATCTGTGACTATGCAATGGATCCCCTTTCGCTGCCTTGCAGAGCCCTCTGGTGGAACTGGGAACCAAGCCCGTGGCTACCCGATATCACTGACAATGATGCTCCAACCCCAAAATAAGGGGAGAACAAGAAGCCTGGGTTTCCCCTTTTTCCTTGAAAGTAGCAATATTTCTAAGAGAAAGCTGCATTTTTTCCACACACACAGCATTCAGTTAAGCAGGTAAAGTCCTAGAGCCTGCATAAAGAACGAGTTTTTCCTCTGACTCCAACAGGGCCAGGATCCTGTCCACAAATTCCTAGAAGCTGTAAAAACCTGCAATAGATGCAGAACTATGCAGTCTATCAAACCACCTGAAACAAAAAACATGATCAAAAGGTGCTGACAGTTCTGAATTCCAGCTGACACCGACATTTCACATTCAGAGTTAAAAAAGTGTGTGTGGGGGGTCCTCCAAACCAAACCAGCGTCTGATACACACCTCAGCACACGATTTGTTTTTCTGTGCATAAAGGAACAGGTCTGGGATGTTCTCAGCATCATTTATGCCCACCTGCCACTCAGCCCCTGGGTCCAGTCCAACAGCATCACTGAATGCCTTTACTGTGATGTTCATTTCTTCATCTGATGCCTATCTGACTGATCACGCACCCCAGAGTGACAACACATCCAGGTTTTACCTATCATAGGTTGCTAGTCCTACCTCACTGCCTAATAAAGGGCAATGAAGTATGTACTTCCCAGTGTGGTATGGAGGTTTAGGGGGGTGATTCTTCCACTCCTCCAAAGTACTGACTTCTCCGTGTTGTCTGGGATGCAGAAAAGAATTATTAAACACCTAATTCAACACATACCCTCTGTACTGCTTTCAGCAGGTCTGGTGTGGATCTGTCAAGGATAGATCTTGGCCTCTGGTCCACGTACATACAATACTTGCCACTACCAAATGACAAGAGGTCTATTTCTTATGACAAACAAGTGACTTTGCCCATCCCTCTGATAGGTTAGATCAGCACCTCTTCAGTTAGCAACCAAAGAAGGACAAAAAAGAGACAGACACGTTCTGAAAAGGATTGTTTTCTGTGAGCAGTAGCTAGGGCAGAAAGGGGGCAGCAGCGATGAGAGGTTTTGTCTTCTGCATCAAGTGCATTGCTGCATTATCCGCTCAGATTGCTCTTAGCCAAGCCAAGCCCTTCAATACATGTCTCTCCCTGTTCAAGCATCAATCAGAAGAAAACGAAGGAGAACATTCATGGAATCCCAGAAAATTATCTCAGGTCTCACTTCAGGCCCTGCTCAGCAGAGTCTACAAAAGAAGCTTGCCTTTCACAGGTGATGGAAATCACTGGCCCTCTGAAAACCAGTTAGGGCAGCATTCTGGTTGCTGGAGATCGTGTCTAAGATGCCAGGCAGCAAATTACAAACTTTCAGCTCGATTTCACTAAGCAAAGACATAGAGTTTACAACAGCTCAGGCTGGTGACAATTCCCTCCCAAACACACTTCTCAGTCTCTAGTCATGCATATTTGCTTGCCACTGCCACTTTTAACAAGGCTTGTGCCATTTAACCTCCAATAATGCAGTAAATAAAACAGTCTTGCAGCGAAACAAGGAATAAACTCCATGAAAAGAAGTTGCTACTTACTCTTCCGGTTGGCCAGACCCCAGTGCACTCAAACATGGACAGTGATTTCTCCCTATGATCTGCACCACCCTGCAGGTGCAGCAAGCAAGCAAAATACTACCAGCTGCATTACCACTGATGTCTTCACTTGAAATCACAAAGAAAAAAGAAAACTCGAACTGAGTAAAACAATTCAGAGACAACTTTGGCCCTGCTTAAAACTGCAGGCGGGTGTTCATTAAATACATGGATTCCAGGCATATTAGTAATAATGGGCTTTCAAAAAATCTAGAACTTTCAGCAAGTAGAAGGAGGCTGGCAGCATTTCAGGTGAGCATCATCACATAAAACGCAGCAGTCTCAGAAAAGCCAAGCTGCACTGTTAATTCATGATAGAAACTGCTCAGCTGGCTATACCAATTAATGGTCTGCAAGTCCAGTCCTGCCGTGAGGTGACCTGAGGAAGTGTCTTTTCAATGCTTCATCATGTGTGGATCCTGACTTATAGCAGTGAGGTGGAAACAAATCTCTTCTGTTACTAAATGTATGTTGCTTCATTCAGCACAGCATGGAATTGATAGTTATATTGGTATCAGTTAGGTACTCTGGGAGCCTGAAATACTGCCCAATTTTAAATAGCCATTGTAAGGTTCGTGCTTATGATTCCCTCAGTTACTGTCAGTGCAAAAGACAAACTCTTTACAAGGGTAATTCAGAGCCACAAAGTCAGATGAATATTCTGACGTATCCCCTCTACATAGACTTACAGGAAGCCTGCTGAAATAATCTGCATGAGCAGCATCTTCAGTGAGCTAATGGTAATGAGAAGGAACATTTCTCTCTACCTTTTGCCTAGTTAACTCTGCCACTCAAAGCAATTACAGTGTTTGAATGAAAAACAGTCCGTGGCCTCCGAGCTGGGCTCAAGATCCAAACTGCTTCAAAGCAATGGCTGGATTGGCTTCCTAGATTGAACAGTCTCTTCACTAACAGTTATTAGATGGTGGAGAATATTTTGCAGAACAAAAGAAGGAGCCAGCTCTGTCTTACACTTTATTACAGTGGAGAGGCCCTTTTTTGTCAAAGTGATTGCTCAGTGGCATTCTCTCCCACTTTTCAGAAACAGAATGGTTATTGGGTCCTTAAAGATCTAGTCTCTGTTCCTGCTTGAATATTGCAGAGACAGCTGTCGAATGTCATTCTTTCAGGCACCATGTAACATGACCAAAGTCAATAACTGTCTTTTCCCAGATTAGGGTCCTTAAAAATGGCAGTATTTTGAAAAGAAAGAAGTCAATCTGCACTTCTTAAATTCTATTGCCTGCTCGTAGCTAATAAACTTCTTTAGCCTTGATGAGTAAGCACTCTTTCAAAAGCCACTTGTGATGGCAAGTACATAGCTTGAAACACACTCATTTTCGGGAGCAGACACAATGTGTTCTTAAAACCCAGACCCCCCTGAAAGACCCCAGTCTCATAAACAGCTCGTATTTCCCACCTCAGTACACCCCTGTCAGGTTACAGCTCCTTGACCTAAGGGACACCAGACAAAGGCTTTGCTAAACCCAAAGCTTGAATTCATCCCCCTGATGTGCTTCAGGACATTTTACTTTGAAAAATATTCATGTTGTCTATTGAATGGAAGAATGTTATCTCAATTGCCATCCAAGAACATGCTAATTTGTACTAAACAAAGGAGGCTAATTATTTGCTTTCCACAAAACAGGCTACACTAAAACAGCTAAATTATTTGCTTTCCTGGTGAGCCAGACACTGTCTTGCTCACATATCAGATTCCATCTGATCATACATTAGAAGGTCAATCAAACAGCAAAGATAAAATGAGGCTGGGAAACACAAGCCCCTTGAGGAGAGCCCCCAAAGCCTTCTGAATGCTCTATGATGCCATAGAACAGACACAGAGAGCTGGAGAATCAAAAAATGGGGCGACTGTTTCATTGCTACATGAAATAATAAAGTGGGATGGGATCGCTTCCACATATGCATAAGAAAAGCTCATGTTTGGGGAAGAATATGATACCAAAGTAAAAAGATGCATGAATGTCCCAGCTTCAAGGGTATCTATTTGAAAAAGAGTTCCATAATCTGTGACCAAACTATTAATGAAAAGCAGAATCTTTCTTTAGCCTACCAGAGAAAGCACAGTACTTAAATCTGTTTAACAGTCAAGCAGCTTGATTGTGTTCTACAGTCAAATCTGAGTACTTCTTTAATATGGTGGAAAGAATTTTTAGTGTCAATTAAAACTATGCAGCCAAGCATTCTGAAACGCTATGTTAAAACGACTGTCATGATTTACATAACACACAAAGATTGTTCATCCTACAAGCCTACAACACAGGATCACTACTGCCTCATTATGGGTATTTCCCTTCGGTACACACTCTAAGTACATTTTTAAAAGACAAAAATAACATTTCTTTCTACAAGACTCTTCCCCCAAACACAAAAGCTGCAGAAGGCTGTTCTCCAGGTTTTGCTGTGTAGTCGGCTCTGAAATGATCTACTGAGCAGCAGTTGTTTACAGGAAAGGTCAAGAGGGCCTAATTAACTTGTCATTGTGCATAGGCCCCCTTCCTCATTGAAGTGGTTCAACTAGTTTCCATAACAGCTACCTGCAAAGCAATAATATGGATCATCCTCTAACACTGTATTCTCTGAAATTACTTTGTGGGCTTTTAAAGCAATGTCAGTTATTCTCCATAACCCTTGACTGTGTCTTATGGCAAACACATGAGTGCTGCACAGCACCAGGGCACACAGAGCTGGTGATGGATAAGGCAAGCAGGTGGTTTGTGTTGCTCTTAGCTACACACACTGCTGATGGGCATGTAGACAGACACAGCAGCTGTATGCAGGTCACAGTCAATCCTGCTTGCCAGGACGTTAGAGATCTTGGTGCCCAGATAAGGAGACTTCAGCTCCTGCCTCTGATGATCACAGGAAGCAGCCAGGAAAGAGATCAATAGGTTGTCTCATCTGGAGGATGGAGCCTCTAACAAATGCATCCCCACTTCCTAGTGCTGAGCTGAAGTGGATGCTAACATTAGACCCGGACCCACAGGAGTCTGGCTCAGAGCTAAGGACATTGCATGTGGATCTAAGGCATTATCGAATGACTTGGGTCGGAAGGGACCTTCAAAGATCATCTAGTCCAGATCACCTGCCATGAGCAAGTGCACCTTTCACTAGACCAGGTTGCACCAAGCCCCTTGAATACTGCCAGGGATGGGGCAGCCACAGCTTCTTTGGGCAACCTGTGTCAGGGCCTCACCACCCTCACAGAAAATAACTTCTTCCTTATATCTAATCTAAATCTACCCTCTTTCATCTTAAAGCCATTCCTGCTAGCACAGAGACATTATATCAAAGATCCAGCCTGGTACTTCATGAAGCCAATCCAAGTTGTTCTGAGCCATTTCTGTCTTTTCTGAGAAGGTACTACATTGTGCCTGATAGATATACCCTTCTACAACAGTGTATCCTCTTAAATGCAATTATCTTTCTGTTTGGCTCACTATGCAAGCTGGGAAAAGAAGGAGCATACCACAAGCTGAACTAAACCACACTTCAGTATTTGTGTTTAAATTCAAGTGAAAGAACTGGCTAACATAAGTCTGAGGACTTTGATCTATTGCCTACCAGAGCCAATGATACTGTTGTAAAGTCTCTTGATAACAACTGGATTAGGAGAGAGAAGATAAAGACGCATTTCAGAATATCTTTGGATAATAATAAAACAAAACAACAAAAACAAATCCCAAATTCCTAGCAGTCATGAAGTCACTCCAAAGACTGTCTGGCGAGATTCAGTACATAAAATTACTTGAGAAAACCCATGAAAAATTACAATAACTCATATTTTTCTTTCTGTTGATATATTTTTAACCCATTGCACTGATTATAACATGCTGTCAACAGCCTCATCAATTATCCATTGCTAAAAAGTGGGCTCTAACATTCTGCAAGTAGTATTAATTGGTCTCAGTAGCACATAATGAGTTTAAAATCTCCTACCTGTGTGCCCCCGGGGATGGTGGCTAGAGGCGGACAACAATTTACAGCAGACCATTAACACATAGACCAGAAAGAGCCAGTCAGATAGAAGCATTGATTTGGCACAGAATCTCATCCTGGAGGCAGAAAAGGAGGCAGTTGAGTGAAAGAGCATTGTGAGCAGGGAATAACATAAAAATGATGTGGGGAAGGAAAAGCTGAAAAGACGTTGAAGAAAAAATAAAGTGGCTTATTACAAGTCACCACTGACCAAACCATATTCATGGTTTAGTTGGGTTCAATTCTTTGTTAAGCATGTTTCATAATTAGAAGCAATGCAATGGCCATCACACATCATATTACCCACAAACACGTATTTATAATAATACATTATGAGTGCAATGCATTTCTATGAATCTGAGATAAGGGGTTGGGGTTTTTTTGGATTAAGAACCATCCGCACTCCAATCTAATTATACATATTTATAAATTGTGCTACTATTTTTAAACTCTACCTCCCTCAAAGTCATAGAAACATCACAGAAAAATGTCCTTTTTACTTAATATTTCTCAGGACATATTTGCTAATGCTACCAACTCCCATACAGCCATGCACATGAACTGGCTGGATCTCCCAAGCACACAACTTCTGCTGATTTTCCTGGAGATTCATAAGTTTGCTGAGGGTTGAACACTCATGAAACCAGCACCTCAGTCAAACATGCAAGGACTTAGGGTGTTAGAAACCACCTCAGAAAACATTTGTTCTAAAGGAGGTGGATGTTGTTGGTCTTATTTATGTTAGTGTTAGAACTAAGACCACAAACCCTCAGTCATTTTGCTGCAGATATCTACAATTCAATCCCTCAACTGTATGTTACACCATTCATCATATAGCAAGGTAATCTAATCATTTCTTAAACTCAGTTATGATGATTTATTACTTGTGTGATACATAAGTAGGCATTACGCAGTTGAACCCCGAGATAGAACATTCCACACTTTCAGCAACTGCTTTAAGCAGGAATACATCAAATTAATTAAAGGCAATTTATAGATTTGCATAAATTGAACTAAATACTGCTTTCATAGCAGTGACGTTACTGTGCTGTTAATCAGCATACTGAGATTTGGGTAAGCCTATCATAGGCGTGCTTATTTGCACCAAAAAGTCCTTTGGGATCTTCTTTCCCCCACAGATTCCAGTTCTGAATTTTCCATGTGTTTCCTAAATAATATATTTATCTGGATATCTATAAAATACTTGAGTCTATTCAACTAATCCAGTAGTCAATCGTGGAATAGACAAGAACCATACCCCATGCCTTAGACAGCGCTACTGCCAAAGACAAAGAAGTACTTGGGTCCTGTTTTCAGTCTGATACCAGTCTACAAATAAAACCAGAACAGGTGCCACATTTTCCCAATTCAAAGTGCTTGCATAATTTTCCCTTTCACACATCACAAACCAATTTTGTTCTTTCATTGTGTATGAACAGGAACACTGATAGAGCCCAAACAAATCACAAATAAACTTATTAACATCAAAAGTTGAGACCAAAAGCCTGTTGTACACAAATATACTTTAGCAACAAACACTGTTTTACACCTGAGAAAACAAAAACACACTGGTGAAAAACCCAGCACCTTCAGCCGCCCTTATAGGCTTTACTCCATCCAACCTATGAACCCTTTTAAGAAGCTGTACAAATATTGCTAAACAAATATTGCTAAAAAATGTCAACAGATTTAAGAAAATGTAATACTGTATGCAAAGAAATCACTTTTAAGGACTGACTTGGCAAAAAGGTACCTTTTCTTGCTTTAAGGTGTTCTGTTTCAAGCCCAGTATGCTGCCGCCCTGAATGCAAACGAGCCAGTACAAGAACAAACATACTGATGCTCTTTTGCAGCAGTACATAGGAATCTTCTCCAAGCATGAATCAAGCCCAGAAGATAAAGACATCACTGGTCCTTGCCTACTCTACAAGTATTGTCCCACGAAGCACTCCAGGGCTAATTCAGAGCAGCTACACTTCAGCTAATAAGCATGGGCCCTAATTCACCTCTTGCACCCAGCTGAATCACATAATGCTACTGCAGCTAATGGGATTGAGTCACTGTGAAACCAGCATAAATGTTGTTATTGCTGTTGATTCAATACTAGTCTAAGGACAATTCCCAGTAAGCTCTGAAATCAACCAGATTTTAGTCCCCCAAATCTTCTCCAGGTAACTGAACCTTAATTTCTGGAGAAGACAGCTGAATTTAACCTTAGTTTACTTGCTTTCTGCCTGAGAAACACACAGCTTACACTCCTGCACCAGTTACCACTAAATAGGAAGTCATCCTCTGCTCATCTTGCAATACCATCCCTCTGTTGCTCTAAAAGCAAACACAGGAATCTGATCCAAACATCAGTGGACAGCTCAGCTCTCGTGTCACTCTGTAGTATCATAACGGAGACAGGGAGCTTCCCCCAGGTTTCCCAAGATGTGACTGAAAGCAGGATTTAACCCTTGGAATAAATACCACAAATCAGCCATTCTGAACATGCTATTTCTGATGTGAGTTGATGGGAGGGACAGGTATTTAGTCCCAAACCACACACCACATGCCCAACAGCTGCTATTTCAACATGTAAGTAAACCTAGGTTTACATGTAATTCCCAGCGCAGGAGCAGAGCTGGTCTCTGTGGGAATGCCTGTGTGCTGACCTGATTTCAAAAGCTTTCTCAGATTATGAGTTTGATTCTTTTGAAGCCATAGACCTGATGTTAGACAGGGAATGTGAAGTCAGGTTTCATCATGTTAACAGGGTAACCTTACCCTTCTTAAGTATATTCAAGTCCAGGAATAAGTGTATTACTACAAAGCATCAACTTAGTTACATCCAAACTGAAAGGCTGCTGAAAGCCTCCGGTACCATTAAAACGCTACATTTGCCAGGTTTAGTCTGCCTTGCAGGTAGACAAGGCACAAGTGTTCATCCCACTCATATAAAGAAATACAAGAGCATCTTAAAAAAAGGCAGGGGAAAGATGAAATCTGGCAGGCAGATGCAGCAAGGGGTGCTGAGCCCTTCAGCGTCAGTGGGCTGCCGCTTTCAGAAATGTCAAGCCTTCATTCTCTGTTGGATTCAAGTGGGTATTGTTGCTAACCAGAACAGCAAATCTTCAGTGTCATTTGAAAGATAAAAAGTGCTCTTACCTTGGGGACTTTGCAAGAATTTTGTTCCAGTCAAACACAATTATTTCAGTGTGTTTTTCATAATTATTCCAGATTCCCATTTGCGGCAGCAAATAAACTTCCCTGCATTTCAGAATCTTCACTTCGGGGACCTAGAAAGAAAGCCATATTACAGTGCGATTAACGTCTGGGATAGCACTGTGAAATAGATCTTTGTTACCAAAATCATTGTTTCACAGTGCCATCTACAGTGCAATCCAAGGCAGCAGTCATATTGCTCTTCTCACTTGTTTCCAAGAACACAGAAAAACAGTAATAAGGCAGCTCTGAAATATCACTACATTAACTACAGGCAGACTTCTCTATACTAGAAATTGCAAGCATCATGCACACAGTTTACTGTGTCCTTATACCTGTGTGCCCTCTTGCCACCCAGCTGCTGTGAAAGCCGTAAGGTCTAAAACACCACCATAGCGCAAGCAGGTTTCCAAATCATTATGTGAAACCTCCAACAGTTTGAGCCAGAGATTATTAAAGACAGGGGGGAAAATCTTTTCCTGTCTTCATAAAGATTTGGCCAAGGCCCTTGGAGTCTGGCTGCCTCAGGAGCAGAGGGTCTGCAGAGTCACATCCATAAGATGGTGTCTGTGTGATCAATGCATTATTGCACCCTCTGACACTTTTGTCTCTACTTGCTTCCAGCACCACATCTCACACCCAGTCCACCTATACCCAGAAGCTACACTTTGAAATCACTGAATGGAGACACTTCTGCAGCAGTACAGACACACGTTCCACAGAATAATGAGCTCAAACACTCCATTTCATAGACATTTGTGTCTCTTTGCTTTTATTGTTTATATTTGTTCTCTTATTTCTATCCCCGAGCTCAACTTCACCTTCTGCTATTGAAAACGTGACACAGTGCAATTTGTGAGAGCAATAATAATGTGGTCTTCACCTACAGAGTGATCACAATAACCTTTTCTCATTTTCTCCACCACTCTTTTCATTTCCCTCTCCCTATGATCAATTAGAAAATTGCTTTCCAGGAGCACAAAACAATCCCATCGGAGGGCAAAGCATCTCTGGGGTCATAAAAGTGTGTAGGCAGACACCTTTCAGAAGCTAAGAACAGGAAAATCCCTAGCTCAGTACACTCACAGAATCACAGAATGGGTTGGGTTGGAACAGACCTTAAAATCATTCAGCTCCAACCCCCCCTGCTATGGGCAGGGACCCTTCCACTAGACTGGGCTTCTCAAAGCCCCATTTAACCTGGCTTTAACAGCTCCTTTCTGTTCAGAACACCCTGAGAAAATAGAGTAATTGCTAGAATCAAAGAGGTACCAGGCCGGCAATCTATAATTCATCAGATTTTACTCTGTTTTTGCTTTTGAATGTGAAGAGTTTCAAAGTGAGCTGAAACGGCAACACAGCAGTTCTAATCCAAACCAGATGTGGGCAAAGAGACGTCTCAAGACAAGACACTACCTTCCTATATTAATGCTTCCTTCCACAAAGACAAATAAAATAATCAGTGTCCTTCAAAAAGCTTACTGAGAAAAAGCAAACAAACAGGCTTTTCAGAGTAGTAATGAATGACTGAAACAGTTGTGTGGCACATTTTTACCCATTTCATAATAGGACAGATAGATATATATAATCTTACAGTGCTCTTTTAGAAATCAATATTGCAATACACTAACTCAGGTTTTAGTGCTTGTCTGTTCCATAATTTTTATTACGGAGGAAAAGAACAACTGTGTAGATGCATCTACAGGTAACTACTACCTTTAGTGTAACCCGGTGTGTAAACGCATGTTAAATGCTGGTAAAAGACAAGGAAGTATTGATTATTCTAACTCATTCTAATTGAATGGACACAGGAGAAGTGGCAGATGATACAGCACACTTTGGGGCTTTCTGATGCCTTCCCAGCAGTGCTATTTCTCAGTAAAACAAGGTTGTTTGAGGGGAGTGTGAGGCTAACCCCTTCAGTGCAATCTGAACTCTTGAGATTCAGCTCATTTTATGACAACAAAAGAGGCAAATCAGAACAGAAGCAAGAGGCTTCTATTGTGGTTAATAATGATAAAAGGAATTTCAAGCTTCTCATGGCAAAGCCGTGCTCTGTGTGTATATTGTGATCGGCGCTTTTACTGCTGGTCCCTACCTCATCTCACCTCAGCATTGCTTTGGAAAGTAGGGCTTCACAAACAAGCAAGTGAATCTTGACCTCCTGTGCCAGGAGCTGTGCTGGGCAGCATGCTCCCCATAAGCACGCACCAGCCCTCCTTCTAGCCATCTGCAGGCAAACCAAGCATCGCTTTAAACATAATAAAACCCAGCATCACCTCCCAAGAGGTGCCAATATGTCTGACAACAACTGGACTTTTGTGGACGAAGTCCTTGATTTCAGGGCAGCAGGGTTAATTTACACAGGGGGGATTTGAACAGAAGTTACCCAAGGAAAGCAATCTTGTGAAGAAAGGGGTCATTTTTATACAGTGAGCTCTGGCCAAGAGGCAACTGAACCCCCATCTGCACCTCTATCGAAGCTATAGAAAAGGAGGAATCAGGAGAGGGGAAGGGCTCTGCTTTAGGCATTTACACATGACCTTGCCATGAACAACTCCTGCTTTGCCTTGGAGGCTACACAACTCTCCTGTGTTAGTATTTAGGGCATCCATGTGCCCAAACTAAGACCGTGGGTTCTGGTATCTGAAGGCAATTGCCATGATCAGTTATACTGCACCTCATTCCCACCCCAAAGTGGTCTCTGTGCTGCTGAACTTCAGTAAAACAGGAATAAACGGCAGTTCCCTACGCCAGAGAAGCGTTTTGAGAACAGAAACAATAAAGGCCTAAAGTTATCTGAAAACTGTATGGGGAGTGTATAATTCCTTTGACAGATGGAATAAGGTAGCATTTTTTATTAGGGACTTTTGCTACCAATATTTACATGTTGTAAAATACTTCTTATGGCTACTTTCTGTAAAGAATAAATTACTAAGCCATTTAATGCCATCATTTATTATAAACTATTAAATAATTTAGGAAACCTCCATCCATTTAATATTTAAAAGGCCTTAATTTCTCCATTCTCAATAGTTCCCATCTTAAAGATAGCGCATCTGTTAAGAGACTCCTCTCCTGTAAATCAATTGGTAAGAAGGGAGCAAGTGCATATGCTACATCGTCTGCAGGGTGACTTGCCAGCCAGAAAGTTGAACCCCAACACAGAACTATTTGGGTTGGAAGGGGCCTTTAGATCATATAGACCCAAGCCCCTGGCATGGGCAGGGACACCTCACACTACATCGGGTTGCTCCAAGCCCTGTCCAACCTGGCCTTGAACACTGCCAGGGACAGGGCAGCCACAGCTTCTCTGAGCACCCTGTGCCAGCGCCTCACCACCTTCATAGTGAAGAACTTCTTCCCAATGCCTAACCTAAACCTCCCCTCTTTCTGCTTAAAGCCATCCCCCGTTGTCCTGTCACTGCATGCGCTTGTCCAAAGACCCTCTCCAGTTTTCTTGTAGTCCCCTTTAGGTATTGGAAGACTGTTATAAGGTCTCCCTGGCTTTTATAATGGGTCGCACCACTAAAAGTCCCCTTGTGATGTAAGGCAAGGACCTAAAGCATCCCTGATGTTTACAGTGGGTCCCATGATAGCCCAAATAGTACACCAATAAGCTTAACATCAGCCCTAATAAACCCTTATGTCCTACTGAATAAGGAGTTGAGAGGAAATAGAGCAACATTTACAATTCCTTAGAAGCAGAACAAAACCCCCAAATCTCGCCTGGTCACTGTGTGTTTGAAAGGTGCCGCTATTAGAATTTGAGGGGAAATAGAGGCAAAAATCAAGAACAGAGGTAGAGTTAACATCTGCTTGGCCACTTCCACCTGTTGCACACCGGTTAGCTAACACACACCGCCCATTTCAGGGCGAAGTTACTATAACTGGGATATGTATTAGCGATATCTCTGCAAAGACCCTTCCACCCTACAAGAAGTAGTTCACCCCAGGCTGGAGGGCAGGCGCTGCCACTCAGGGGACGGCCGGCACTTTAGCAGTGACACTCGGCCTGGGCAGCCCAGTGCAGGTTGAGGTTCGCGAGTGTGCAAACCGTTTAGTCCGTGGGGAGAACTTTGGTTGCCGGCAGGAAAGAGTACGGAGGGCGATGGGGAGCAGCGCGGGGGGTACGCACCTGCGGCGGCCGGCAGCCCTGCGGCGTGGCGCTGCTGCCCCCTGGCGACACAGCCAGGACGCAACGCGTAATTGAGCGGCGAGCGATTAAACGCTTCCAACTCGCGTCATTACTGGGAAGCTTCATTAAATCTCACCCGTACAGCCTGCACCGACTGCTCCGCCGGGCCCCTCTCATTGTCTCCTCCTCCGGAGCCATTCTGGCCCGTAGAGAGATCCCCTGCGAGGCCCCCGCCTGCTGCGCTCCTTTGTGTGAGAATGAACTGTCCGTGCAAATGAAGTGCTGTCATTAATCACATTAACACGTCGCTGTCGCAGCATTCCTCTGCTCACCCTTCTCTCTGACAGGGCTGTCTCTGTCCCCCCAAGGTCCCCAGTGAGCCCACAGCCAGAGGGAAACAACGCTGTTTAGGTTCTGATTTTAGTCCCTCGACTCTCACCCAGAAATACCTGCATCAATCAGGCAACTTTAGCTGGAGCTGAAAACTCCTAGCGGCAATAAATTCACCACAGCTAAGTTATTCCAGCAGTTAATTAACCTCACTTTAAACAGTGCACCTTCCAGCTTGTACCTCCTGATGTGTTCTGCTTGTTTTCTTGGCTGGCACATCGCACAGACATGACAGACTGCTCGTTGCTGGCAGACATCACCTCTAAAAAGTGGCTTCTGGGGGGAAATGAGGACCTGGTGAGGTGCTGTAGGGGTGGACCCCACTGCAGGAACAGAGGAGGGAGAGCCAGGCCTGCCCTGAGCCTGGAGACATTCAAAGACGGTCATGGTAAGGTTCTGGGCAACATGATGTATAGAATCACCCTACAGGTATCACTGAGGAAGGTCCAACCGCACCAAGCTCCATAGGGCAAACTGAAGTGAAAAGGCTCTTCAGACAGCAAGAAAACTAGCTAACAAGGTGGCAGCAACCTGCGAGTGCGCTTCTTCACTTGTGAGAAAGCGATGCATGTGGCCTAAAAACCACAGTGGGGCTGCAACAGTTCTCAGCACCTCTCAGACCACTTTACCTGCGATTGCTGAAGTGCTTTTTTACATCATCACATTCCATTTCTGACATCAGTCTCCGCTGGCAGCAGTTCAGTCTGTCACCACTAATCAGCCCTTTCCCCAGTGGCACTTAACAGCAACGTAACTGCACTTAAAAGCAACTGGGAGAGGTGGGGAGGAAAAGAAAACATTGCCAATGAGAGCTAAAGGAAATAAACCCCACAGCACCCTAAGAAGGGAGAACTGAACTGTTATTACATCAATGTAGCATGAGGTATCAATCATACCCACAGCTGACTATCCACACAGAGACAGACATCCTGTGCCATGTGTTTTGGGGGAAATGTGTCTGTCCTCACAAGGATGTGGGGTTCTTTAGGGTATGTCTGTCTTCACTGGCTCCTTTAGGGATGAGAACAAGCCTTCTGTCTGTCGTGGGCATGTTAAGAGGACATGCTGGGAGGATTGCAAAGTATGCCTGAGCCACTCATTGTAGTCTTCCTCAGTCGATTGTGCCAGAGTGAGAGCAGTGACTTGGGTGGATGCACTGCAGGAAAGGCTTTTTCAGTTAGACTCATTTTCAGTGAGCTTGTGGCCTCCAAGGTAAATCCAGTGGAGCTCAGGTCGCACAGAAGCAGTAACAGCTGTGCATGGAATTGGAAACAAACTCAAGCAAAGGACTAAAGGTGCGAACTAGAGGGCAGAAGATCTCAAGTTCACACAGTATGAGGAGCAGTTTGAAATCAAAGCTGTTGCCTCCTCTGCTCAGCAGAACAAGTCAGGTTTCTATCAGAACCTGATGCAATGCACACATCAGGGGCTAGTTTAGGTCCCCTCCAGACAAGGGAACAGTAGCTTCTTCATATGCACCAAGTCCGGTGTCTGTTCTGGGGACCTGTGGTCACCAGAGCTCACAACTTTCAAGTGTGTTTATGTGGCAAGTAATCTTGCAAATTACACATGAGTTATTCTGGCACAAACAACTGATCACTTGCAGTCCAAATAATCCCTGCGAATGAGACCATCGTCTAAAGGAAATAGAATCTCATTTATAAACTGAATTTTTAGGAAAAGGTTTTAGAATCTGCTCTCTCAACTCAAAGTGCGCTCCCATCTTCCCTTCAGGCAAAAGTCGACCAAGACAAATAAGACTGCTCAGAGAGTAAAGCACAGCTATTCTAGCTGTAAAGGAGAGGAGGAATAGACCCTTTTCTCCATATAACGGTATTTATTATTCATCACCACCCCACAAAGAACCCTCCCGCCAAAGTGAATTCCTGCCATCATTGCATTAATGGTTGTACAGACTTCCCAACCTGGACAGCCAACACAGGATATACCCTCAGCATTTCAACTCTTTCAACTACATTTATCAGAGAGAATTTTTCCTTGTGATTATCCAGGTTCTTTCAGTCCCTCACTACAGCTCAGAATCTTCCCCGCCCTGAGGTGTATGGCCTACTTTAGAGATGGGCAGACTTCAGGCGCTGTGTTCAAGGGAGCACAGGAATTGCTGCAACCCTGTTCAAAGAGGAGGCAGAGCAGACAGAGTGCCCCGCTCCACTCCCAACTGATCCGCCAGCAGCAGAGCAGTACTCACGTAAAGCCAGCAGCACACCATAAAACGTGGAGAGAAATGTCCTTGAAGGTAATGTCTTCAGCAGGATGCTTCAGACACAGCAAATATGCATTTCCCCTACTGTTAACTTTGCCGTCAGGTAGCAAAGCATCAAAGGTGTTGCACAGGTTGTCTTGAGTAATAAGTCAGCTTTTTATACTCTGAATCGATGGAAGTATTTTATGTCTCCCGTGGAAAGAAACTGTAGCTGACCTGCTATAGAGCTGGTCATTCACTTTGTTCCCACTCACCAGGGCCCCAGGTGAGCTGGTAGGCTATTTTCCAGGGATCCTCAAGGGAGGAAAGGAGCCTCATGTCAGCTTGTGCCTCTGGATAACACACTGGTTGGTCCCAGACCTCTTTCCGGGTGCCTGATGGTTAGCCCAGGGCTAACACGCAAGAATTAGTTATCACTGACTATGGGTGACCATTAGAATTAAGAATATGAGGCAATCCCAAGGAAATAATATGAAAATTAAGATATTCAGCAAGTGCAAGCAGTAAAGAAAGGTTGAAGTAGTTGCTTTAGTTGAGACAGGAGAGTTTATCGGACACATGCTGTCTCCTCGAAGATGCTTGCTTTAAAGGGCATGATTAAAGTGGCTCTCTGCGGCTGCTGCAAGATAGCATAAAAATAAATCAAGGGTCCTGCAAAGATAACTTGGCATGTGCACGAGGAAAAACTTTCTGTATCCGAGTGTGGGAAATGAGTGGTACAGGCTGCTAAAAAAACATGGAGCCTGCTTCAGTGGAGGGGGTTTTCTTTTAAATGGACTGAATACCCATGGGATGGTCAAAGGTCCCTTCTCCATCCATAGAGCTGCATTACAAGTTTGCACAGAGTCCATAAGAAAACTTACATCTCCTTTATGCCTCAGAGCAAACAAAACACTGGAATATAAATGTGAGGTAGTCACTGTACACAGTGCCATCCTCAGTACCAGACCACAGACAGTCATCAAGCCAGAGGTTAGTGAAGGGAAATTGTATCAGAAAGAGACTGAAAATACCTCCCACACATATTGATCGGTTTTTTTCATGCAGCTAGGGTCAGCTTGTGTTGTTACGAAATACCTTTCTGGTGGTTCTCAAGGTCTTCATGCAACCAGATTTGGTTATTTCCTATTCTACTGCAGTAGAATACTGTATTCTCTTGTTATTCCCTAAAACGCCTTATTCACAGTAAACAGTGTGACATCTAACATGTCCACTCATGCTTCCTCAAGCTGTATTAGGCTCTGCTTGCAACAGGATCATCCATTTCTGGGTCACCAATGTAACCTGGTCTCTGCTTTTGTTTTAATTCATGAAATGCTCCAAAAGGAAAGTACAGAATAGCTAGTTTTGCTTTTAGAACATAAACATGCTTTACGAGCAGTGGATGCACATTGGCTGATGAAGAATCCCAACTGTCTGGGTATATTGGATAATTGTTCCACTTGGGACTCATTAGCTAATTGTTAGAAGATTCTAAGGAAAAGCATTTCATAAATACAGCACTGAATTTCCAGAAGTGTAATTAGGGGCTGAATGCACATTTTTAGCACCTGTGTTATCAACCACATGAGCCAATAGCAAATTCCTTGTGGCGTGTTATCTCTGTTCTCACTGTCAGTCTCCCAGTAGTAGGCAGGATTACTACTAGCGAATTGAAAGGTAGTATTTTTGATATTTCAATTTCTGTGCAAATCTAACAGAGTAAGCTTGGGGCTGGTTGCCTCTAGCAGAGAGGATCTCTTATGGCAATAGTGAAGGACAAAACTTGCAGAGGAGGGGAGAGGCACAGATGAAAAACCAAGGTTTTGATCTTGTTTTGTCACTCAATTTTGATGGGACAAGCTTTTCTACTCAATATTAGAAAATGCTGTTTACTTGTCAGAGCTTGCTCCTCAAGGTATTTTAGAAAACCATTGCTTGGAAAATTCCAGAACCAGGTTCCTGACCCTTCAGTTCAGGGACTGCTACTAAAAAAAGAAAAAATTAGAATATCATTCCTCATTTTCTGTAACTAAATTACAGAGGCAAAATACTGTTAATAAGCTAGCAAGGCATTTGTGTGGCATGAAGACTTGGAGCCGAGTCTGTAAACAATTGCACTTTAAAGGAGAACCCAACCTTTTTCAGTCTTGATTCCAGTTAAATGAGCAAAAGTAGGTTCAACAGATCTCAGAGTTGTATTTACTGTTCCACGGTTTGTCAACAACATGCTCCACAGAGGTACTGCCCATCACACAGAATGCACCTACACTGTACATAACACTGTCTGAGACAAGGATAACTTAATTCCTGTTCCAACACTGACAGCACTGGTCTTGAGCACTGAACTCTGATCTCTGCCCAGTACTGAAGTACCTTCTTGGCTGGAACTAGCTGAGGCACTGCAGTCACAGTAGAGGCATGACAGAGTTGGGTTTAGCTCTCACTGAGCCTGAGACCTGGGCGAGGCTGTAGCTAAACACTGTATTATTCTCCTCAAGTACGAGGTCATATAAGGGTTTCTAATTCCTGATAATAGCCTATTACTGAGCAAAGAAGAATAATGATCAGATATGTATATATGTTATCTCCTGAGTCATTGGTCCTGTGGCCGTGGAATCAATATTACATTGCCAGAAGAAAAAGAAAACTTAAGAAGTGGACAGACAGTTCTGATGTGTAAGCAGCATACCCCAGCTAGTTTGGTTGCCACTCCATACCACTACATGTACATGGAGTGACTCCTGCAGGCCCTTGTTTTTCCCCTGGTAACCAGAAAAAATTAGAATTCCAATATGAATGCATAAGGTGACACTCAAAAGTATTTTCCTACGCAGCAGTACCAGCTACTGCATGCCCTGATGCAAAGCAAATTCAGAAGTACCTTAAATTACATGTTGCTTCCCCACCTCCAGAAGGGATTTCCTTCATTCTTTCCTTGTGTAGCACAATTTTTCAGGCCTCCTTCCCTGTCACTTCTCAGCCCTCTCTGTTCCTTGCTTGCAAAGCATCTCTCCCTGCCTACTGTCACCCACTCAGCAGTAGCATGTTTGTGAGTAGCAAGAGAATGGATGGCAACAGGAAAAGAGTCCCTACCTGGGTCATACTAGCTAGGGTGAAAAAAAGGTTTCCCTGTTTAGAGCAGGTTAATCATCTGTTGGCTGCTGTTTTCATCCCTTCACAGGCATGAGGAAGCCAGACTGAGCTCTGGCTACTCTTGCAGTGAAAAAGGAGCAAGCCTCGAAAGGTGCTAAGGGACTGGTATGGAGAATAGTCATAGACACCTTGTCACTGCACTAGTAATACAGGACAGCAGCAGCCACAACAAGCTCAGAGAAGGCTGAACTTCAAGCTTGCACTTCTCCATCTGTCTAGGAGTGATTTTTGATTTCCTATTGCCCCTCCATTGATGCACAAGCCACTTCATGACCACATACCCATGCGCATGATTGGTGGGAGGAGCTGAGGAAAGGGCAAGAGGCATAGTTCTGACTATGCTTTGAAATGCTCAGGGCTGGAAATGAAGTATGGGATCCCCCCCAACTTCTTCTGCCTCACTTGAAGGCAATTATTATTGTCTTAAGATGCAAGATCTATTGAAGGTAATAAATTGTTGATTGTTTCTTTTCAGAGTAGACAACAATCAGCTTTGAATCAGGTTTTAATCAGCTTTTCATCACTGCTAGAGAGCTATTAAGTCTCTTTAAAATAATTAGAAAACAGAAAAGAAAAATCTCCTCCAGTTATTTTCCTCCAGGAAACTGGAACTTTATGAAAAAACAAAAAATCCTTCAAGATTCACAGAAAAAAGTTAACTTGGTGACACTTCCAGTTCACTCTTTTAACAATGAGATGCAGCTTCCCAGAGGGGAAACAAAACATGAAAAACTAAACCATGCTTAATATTTTTCCACAAAGCCTGCCACAAATAGCTGCCCACCAAGCCAAGCGTTGATTGACTCTTGCACTTTATCACAGCCAGCATTGCCGTGCTCTCTCCCTTCCAAATCTCAAGTTTCCCAGATCACTGTCCTTTTACCACAGGCTCAAAGTTTTGTCCCATATCGGCAGTTGTTTTCCCTCACCTCCCCAGATATAGTTTGCCTGCAGTCATGATCACAATGGCAAAGCTACAGAAAACAACCACCATTTCTCTTCTTATAGATTGCGCTTCCTGAGCTTGTATGATGTTGTGGATATTGGCATCTGAATAAGAACTGATATTTTCAGTCACCTTGGGTAGACACTGTCATTTCTTCTGAACTTTCATTTTTGGAGGCAACAGTCCGCTGGAGTCTCCCATTTCTCTGATTTCTGACTATTCACAGATTCTGGTCTTTCAGATCCCCACAAAGCACATTTTTTCCATTTTTGAGTAAATGAACTGTGAATCCTGTCCTGGGGAAAACACTGCTCAAACTTAACTGCAATACAGAGAGCAACCTCCAAGTTCCAATCAGTATTAGAATTAGCAACTGGTGTGAAATGTCCCAGCCGATAATATCCTTCTGTGATTTCAGATGGGCAACTAACTAGAGAACATCCATCTCACATAAAATGTTCCATAAGTTTTTCCCACCAGTAATCCCATCAAAATATACCCTCAATGTATCTCATTTATTTCCACACACACTTCTACCAGTATGCTGGTAATAACTCAAATGTGGTCATCCTTACAGGAAAACAAGATCAATCATGAGCACTTTGCTAGCTGCTGAGGCAACTGCTGTTGTAATTGTTGAACACAGATATTTGCCTTCCAGGGTGTGACCAGGCCATGTCCTGTGTGTGCTTCTAAGATGGAGTTAAGCAGCTCTCTTTGGTACGAGACTGAGGGACAGACAGGCTTTGTTGTTATCACATTGAAAGGAAGCAGTTCTCAAAGTCAGGAACAGATGCCCTTCTTACGGCAGACGCTAGTTAAATACAGGTTCTCAGACCCTAGTAAGAACTAACTTAAGTGAACTGTGAAAACCAGATCCAACTGGGTTATGGATTTTAAGGGAGGACTAACTAAAGAGTGTGTAAGGGGCTGAGCTAATAAAGTTCTCCCCCACCAGGACCCCAGTGGCTGTATCTTTATTTTATTTTTCCAATTGCCCATTGGAGATGAATTGTGATTCACTTTAAAAAGGGATTCTTCTCGTAAATCGATCAGTGTTAGACCCATTTGACCTACTAGTGTCTCTTTAAAGATTGATGAACTGGAACGCAAAAGTGAAACTCTCTCACTTTAACTGTTCCCATCTGAGTTCCCTACACTGTGAGATACATTTTTAAAGAGACTTAAGGAGTGGTTGTATCTCTGATTCAAATTCTAGGGTTATTGCACAAAGCATTTCCATCGCCTGGCAATAGGCAACACAGCCGCACGAAGGCCATTAGCAAAGACAGTCACAGGACTGGTTTGATTAAAAACTGCTGCTATTAAAAATGTGCTGCATTTCAGGGACAATAGCAGATAGTCCTTTTTACTTTCATACTGGTCACTAATTAAATGCAAAACAGCAACACTAATTAAAAACAAGGGGGGAAGGGATATGGAAAAATCGCTTGCTGGATTTATATTTTCCCTCTCCAAGTGAAAGACCTTTCAGGTAAATGACAAGCATTTTGGCCATAATTAGCAAGAGAGGCTGCAGGTGACTGACCCTTCACTCATGAGGGTACCACTGCATCCAGAAAGAAAGATAAAAGACTTTCAGTTTAGAGCTGTGCCTTCCACTAGGCAAATCCCACTTGTTTTCACGTAGCTATCTACTGCAAATTTAGTCTAATACTTTGTTTTTCAACCCGGGATGAAGTGCTGCCCACCTCTGTCCTCCCCTAAAATTCACAAGCAATGGTCAAAATCCCCTTCTTTGCTCACAGATACTGTGGGGTCAGCACCCAAAGAACATTTTCAAGAAAGTCCAACCACCTTATTTTACCCTCCTGGGTCTTTTTCTAAGCTGATTGATTTGAGCAAATAAACAAATAGTTGGGTATAAATAAATATTTGGGCATTTATCTGTTCAGCTTCATTCAGATTGCATTTGTGAATATGAAGTGTCTTATAGCACCTATATATCAGAAAGACAGCATAACTGGCTTGGTATACTGACGCTACTGCTGAAAACAGAAAAAATAGCCGGTAGAGGGTGTGGATGATCATCTTCAACTATTTCTGCACACCAGCCAAACCCAGATGGTTTCTTGAACCATGATTATTTCCCTTTAATTTAACTACTCAATTATGTCAGAATTCCTAATTCTCTGCTCGCAATTATCACCATCCAACTTATTACCTGAGAAAAACAGTATTGCATAAATAATCTATTGTCTTTTTGACCTGAAGGTCTCAGCATCTGGTCTTCAAGAATATGAAGAGTTTCTAATTTAGTAGTAGAATATTCGCATGATAGTCATCCTCTTCCAGCAGGGACCCGGAAGTGTGGGGAGAGATCAAGAGCAGGCTGGATGTCACATGAAGAGCCAAGATGTGCATACTGTTTGGCAGCATTCAGGCTAGAAGCATGAGTGTTTCACTGAAGAGATAGTAGACTGGGTTTTAGCGTTGTCACTATTGCTCAGTGCTTGGATCTATGCTTAAGCTTCAGAATACAGAGGTCAACCTGGCTAATGTTCCACTGCAACAGCCTGGACATAGCTGCAGGTTATCTGGGATTCCTTGGAGCCTTCTTCATCAGAGACTTTCAGCCCATCTGTCTTCCAAGATGCATATCCCAAAGCATGGAACCACAGCTATATCCTGCCTATGTGTTGTACAGTGTTGAGCAGAAATATTTGAGAGTGAAAGCAAATACGCAGAGGTTGCTCCCCTGGCACAGAGGACCAGACACAGTCTCTCTGCTGTGTGTGACTGGTTAACTTTCAGCTGAATTCACACAAGCAGCAGGACCTTTAAAAAAAGCATCTCTAAGAAAGATCTGCTGAGGACCATGTAATAAGAATAAAGACAGACCAGACTTGACAGGTTTGCAATTAATTTTCCTTGGCTCTTACTTACATACTTGATTCTGGCAGCCTTCCTCTTCTGAATGAGAAACAGGCTCCCTTCGTTATTCCTAACATAGCAAAATCCGTAATGTGGCAGGTGTTTGCTACTCATTTCATTGACACATATATTATGTTTAATCAAAAGCTGAAGCAAGACAAAATGAATGAAACAAGATAAAACAAAGTAAAGCATGAAGCACCAGTCTAAGCCCAATGCTTAGCTGTTTGGCAGGGTGTTGCAGGGTAAAAAATCTCAAAGAGCAAAATTTGTCTGCCCACATATCACACTGTATTGTCAAACTATCCCATGTAAGCTCCCCAGAGACATCCTAACACACTTTTTGCTCATGTCCTGTCTACTAACCAATGCCTTATCCAGAGACTATACAGTCTTTCTCCAGTCCCTTCCAGTTGTAAGTATGGCCTGGATATAACATGCCCCTCTTTCTCATCACCCAGATGAATTACTTCAAACAGGACAGCAACAAGTCTAGCATTAGGAAAAGGCAAAATCTTAGAATCTTTGTGAGCCAGCTGTTGTCTTACCCTAGAAAGCTAATGGAGATGTCTGGAAAAGACAGGGATAACTAACCTTCAAAGCAACCATTGGACAATGCATTCCCAACTGAAAGGCAGTAACCCAAGGACCCGAAATAGAAACTCAGCCATGCTTGTCAAATGATGTATTTGTAGCTGCACTGAGATTTGAGATTCAAGCTTGAAAACCAGCATTACTTGGGAGTCACTTAGAATTTCAGCATGAGAATTGTGAAGGTCTTATTCAAGGCACACTACTAAGCACATAATTATTCCCACTAGGGAATCCAGCAGTGGAACTTGTGTGGGTGCTTACTCTATTACGTGAGACCAAACTAAAAAGCACCAGAAGAGTCTGTGACACAGAGCAGCCCTTTCAGCAAGCAGAAGGCTGTTTATCTCCTCCTTTAATAAGATCAACTACCATGTCTTAATAGAGCAGCTCCTCCTAACAGCTCCTCCTCTCTACTGTGTACTCTGATGAGATGTACACGATATCAAAAGCAACACTGGATGAAAGACGGAAACCCCAAGATGTCCCTTTTTCATCATGTATAATTTGTAAAGCTAGTCAAAAAATAGCAAGCAATTTAGCCTGGAATTTTGCCAGCTCTGGTATTCATAGCACATGTGATCAAAGAGGCAGTCATTGGGAAAACAACCCTGCTGGTAACCTGACTTCCACCACAGAAGACAAAGCCTGTAAACATTGCTATTGATCAGAGTGCAACTATTTTCATCAGACTGCATAGCACTCGACATTAAACATCTGCAAAGTCAAGGCCTACGTAAGCTGAGGTTGGGGTAGATAGTTCCAATGGTTTAACATTCCCAACACATGAGCAATTTTCAGAAGAATAATCAACTGAAGACACTGAAATCACACTGAAAATCAAAGAAAGGGGTATCATAAATGGATTTTATGTAATACTCCAGGATATTGGCATATATAACAAATTAAAACAATTAATTCATCTTCCTACCTTCCACTGATAATTTTTTAATTAAGTTACTTATCTTTATCTACATATTTAAGAATGTAGATCTTTCATTATTCATCTCTTAAAGAAAATCAATGGTGTCTTGATTTGCTACAGCTCAAACAAGAGAGCGGTATTATTTAAGATAAGACAGCCTAATGGAAAAATAATTCATTAACTTTATTAACAAGCCCTAAAAATACGCTATTGAGCACATTTTCATATTCCTAGAAGTCTGAATTATGAGCCAAAAGCTTAATGGTGTTCAGTATGACTAAAATATGCATAATAGATTTTTTTAAAATGCTTATAAATAGAAGAGGGAAAAAAACTATTAAAAGAATTCAATGAAATGTTTTAGAAAGTTCATCCCTAATACTGAATTCTATTATGAAAACCACTATCAAAAAGCTTCATAGTCCATAATGAACTAAGAGACTGTGAGCTAATCTGTAGCACTGGTTAGGTGCGAGCGCCTAAACACCTATCAGCGATACAGCTTCGAAATATTTGCACATCAAAACAGACTCTGGTTTTACACTTGGGATTCTAAAGCTTTGTAAAAGACACAGTGAAAAGAGTGAACTTTGAATCTCAGTTTCTCGAGGAAGCAGAGTTTTTCTAGTCATCTTAAGTGTCCTTTTCTTCTCAGGGTGACCTTAACTTTCAGATTTGTAAAATGGTTTCCTCTTGTGTTCAATCCTACGGCGTAACAAGTTTTAAAAATGACTATTTATCTTCTGTAATATATTAGTCACATGTAGCAGGAGAAGCCTCTGTGGGAATTTTTGCTATCGAGTTTGCTCAAGCTTAAGTCAATGCTGATTTAGAAAATACAACTTACGCTTAGCAACAAACAATCATGAATATATTTATTGGAATAACATCTTTCCATTCTCCTCCAGCGGTGTTCAGTTTATCGGCTGCAATACTATATGTTGGTATATATTTACAGTGACCAAGGCAATTTGAAAGTAATGCTTTTATGTTGCCCATCTCATTACGCTTTTACAAGCCTGAATCACAGGCACTGGGGAAACAAATAGATCTGATGGGTCTGAAAAAAAGAAATGAAATGCAAATTAGCCGGGCAGGTATATGTTATTTTCATTCCTGGGAGGTGAGAATCAGAGCATCGCTCAAAAACTGCCTGTTGCAAAAGTCAGATTTAAGCAACTTTAAGTATTTTTAGGTTTTGCCTTACTAATCATGACCTCAGCTGCTGGCACCACGTAATGACAATAATGAATAAACATGCTGTGCTTATGAAGAACTAGAACCTAACAAGCTGATCAATTGTTAATTCTATAAAGTGACTAAAACGTGTCTCTACTATCAATAAGTAAATCAGCATTTATTCGTGGTACTAATGCACCTTGTACATATCCTCCAGCTATCCTGCCCTTCTCTATAATAATGTAATTATCAGTTTGGTCATATTTAAGTACAACCTGAATGAGATTTGATATTATTTTTGTCCTGAGGGTGAGAAAATAGAAGGAAAAATCGGATATTTAAAGAAGCATGCTACATTTGTTTAGAGAATGCAGGATTTCCATTTGCCCTCCAATTAGTTATACAAAATTATTCATTAGAAAACCAATTATTTCACAGTATTATTCTTAAATCTTACAGGCTATTATCAGGCACTCATTCCAGAGAAGACAGTCTTTTTATTATTAAAGCGCTTTTGCTCTAAGCCTCTATAACAAAGAATTTAAACAAAAGACAACAACACTCATTAATTGTAACAGAAAATGGTACTTCTGTAATAAAAAAATAAAAAAAAGAAACCAAAACGTTTAAAACAAGATAAGTTTGGCTTTATTCAGTCTTTATTTTTCTTCTTAGATGAGATGTATCAAGTTTTCAAGCATAATACAATTATGTATATTCCAAATATCTTAATTACAAATAGCTGCCAGTCTCCATTACATTTCCAAGCAAGATTTAACAGTAACAGATTCTGTCCAAGAAGAAGAATGTTGTAACACATGCAAAAAAACAAGAGTTTTGCTGAAAATATCTGTTTTCCTTCTCATCCCTACTGCCATCTGCAAAGACACCGGGTGATTGTAGCTACCCGTCCATTCACTCAGCCACACAGCTCCTCTCAGTCCAGGGTGCAACTAGAGAGTCAGCACAACCTGAAGCATGTTGTAGGTGAATGATGCACATTGTCAGAGTAATTAGTTGTATTTAAAGTTGCTGCACCTTTTTCAGAGTTATATACAGTAAATATTCTTAAAGGTTTAGGGCTTCTTTGTCTATTCTATTGTTAAACCAAAATATATCACAAAAATACATTAGAAACATCTACAGGAAGGAAACGTTCTGGAGGGAAATGCTATTAAATATGTGGATAAGCTCAATACCAATTAATTTCTAACACTTAACGAACCAAATGAACCTATTCATTTCTCAGGTGAAAGGTTACACTAATTCTGCCAGAAATTGCCCTGCTTCACCTCAGCTGCATCCCTCCATGTCAATTTGGTGCAGAAAAGGAGGAAGAACCCTTTTTACCCAGGACTCTCGTAAATGAAAAGAATCAATGCAGGCTTATAAGAATAACTTTTTCTAACAAAATTTTCTTATTTTGATGGTTCCTGAAAAGAAACAGCTCTGTCATTAAAGAAAAGCAGAATGAATCATTTCAGCAACACACCAAAAAGACGGGGATAATTTAGTACTAAAATTACTATTTTGCTTTTCTCTCTTTCAGCCCTAGTTGAGCCTATATACCCTATAACTGCTAAGCATTTCCACAGTTACTGTTATTCCAGTAGTACTTTTCAGGTAGACAAGCCAATGTCAAATGCTCTCTGACATTCTTCCAAATAATGGATATTAGCTCAAAGGTTCAGAGACACTGAGTAATGTAACAGAGGAATATGCACATACGACAATCTCTCTATATTCCACAAAATCGCTAACCCTTTTTTCAGACTCAATGGCCTATTTTATGTGCAAGTCCACTCACTGTAGATGCATGTTTGGGGAAAATTTTATAGCACTTGACTTCTAATTGTGGAACCTCACTGTTATTAAACTGACAGTGCTCAGTGCAAATAGTAATGCAGTCAACACACGCCCACCAGACAGCCAGGACCAGTCTTTTACTACTACCTGTATTCATGATGGGCTAATTCCAGTGCAATCAGGAAAACACTCGTGGAGTAAGGCCCAGCTGTGCATATACAAAGAGGGAAGGGTTTAGCCTCATAACAATGCCAGCTGATCGACATTAACTTCTCCAGCTCACTGCATCCCAGTTTTCCTTGGGGAGGAAGGAGTGCTGTGGTCCCAGAGCTGCGTTTCAGAGCAGACCAGCCACAACAGCCTTCTCTCTCCTCAGCTGTGTGAGCGCGGCTGACAAGAATTCCCTTCCCTGCATGCTCAACAAGACACAATCCAGGGAGCGGATCAGAGCGGTATGGGGGAAGGCTCACCCACTTCCCCTCAGGAGCTGATATGTGTAGTGTGCAGGTAGCAGTGGAAGCGAGTTGTGGGGCATCACAAGGATTTCCATATACTCTTTCGCATTCTCTAGGAACAGAACAAACAGATACCTTGAATACAGCCCTGGCGTTGCCACAGTCCCTGGCAATGGCCAAAAGAGGGAATAACTGCAAAGGGGAAGAGATGACCCCTCCTTTCTTCTTATTAATCCTATCTGCTGAGCATTTGCCAGGGAACTGGGAGGAAACCAGCAAGGAGCATGGACTGCCTGAATGGCCAGCAAAGGGACCATCACCGGCAAATACAGCTTCTCTAGCTCCTTTTCAGAATTATAGGGAATAAAGAGTCTCAAAGGCTAACTTAGGCAGGGCTTGTGTCCAAAATCATACTTCCATTAAAGACCTCAACCACATCTGTCTAATAGTTTAAAAAAAACCAAGAAGTTTCATTTAGGAATCTAAGTTAAATGAATTTTTCAGGAAATTATAATACAGATGCATTGTATTCATTTCTGAAATAAGGCATTTCTCTTCCTGTCTCCAACATTATTAGCATGTTACAGTGGTTTAAATTAAAAAGGATTCATTTGTTTTATCACCCTGATATCGGCTCGCTGCAATATAACATTTTTGAAACAGGAAAATATCACAGCTTAGCATCATAAATTCAATGCTGCAACAAGATAAATCCTCCCTATTAATGTAAACCGTTGTACTTCACAATATATCTACATCTGCAGCGCACTTCTATTTGCTGATCAGGCTATCATAAACACACATAATTCTCATTGAATTATGGAAGCAGCAAAGAAATCTGAGAATAACTATGTTCTCTAGACTGAAACAGCCACAGTCTGGTCCTTCAAACAGATTCAGTCGTGCAGGGATGTTCCTGCTTGTATATGACAACATAAAATACCATCATCCCCACAGCTGGAATCTAGATAACATAACAAAACACATCAAAGTATAGTCACTCCTTAATTACACATGCACAGAATGTATGCTGGAAGCTTTATTAACTTGCAATACGTATAAATCCCAGAGATGCACATATGAAAGAATGCGCACCCTATCAATTAATAACTTCCAAATTTCTCCCTGAATACCTGAGGTGACACTGAAATGATTCAGAAAAGCAGTTCCTCGCTTAATTTTGTGGAAGAGAAAAATCACTGACTATTCAATGCTTCCTATAACAGCTACAGTTTCTCCTTTTCCCCTTTGTACTGAGATGAACACGCTGAAACATACACCAAATTGGAATTTGGCACACAGCTTAGGAAATGCAAACACACGAATTAATAACCTGAATTATGCAAATATGAACCAGAGGTTTGCAATTTGTTCTAAAAAGCTAAAAGAACTCATGTTAACTCATTTATCCATGCCCAGGCATTACTCACATGCTTCTGGTTTAGTGAGCAGCTTCTTGAAAAACAAGCCTACGAATGTTTTAATAGCCAAAGCATCAGAGCACTCTTCTTTTAAAGGGTTAGTTGCTTACAGAACCAGCAAGTCCAGCCTGGTTCCAATTAGAGAGTGTCCTTCAGATCAGAAGAATGTAATGTATGACTGAGTCATGCTTTGCATTGGTTGATTAGAGAACAGAATGGGGCAAGAGCTCTGCATCAAGGACTGCGGACTGAGTTCTTTAAACCAGACTTTTACTATCGTGTAACACCGAGGCTGGGGTTGCTGCCCCTCAATATATTTATCCTTGCTTGTTATATCTCACAGCACTTGCAACAAAGCTGTTATTATAGAAGAAGGAGGGAGAAAACTTGTACTGATGCTGTGCAGAAGGAAAGAGCCTCTGAGGCCTGACCCCACCAGAGTTTTATTCCACAGATGTTCCCTGTAAAGAGTAACTGAAATTGAAACACAGCTGAAGGGACGGTAAAAACAACAGGTCACCTTCTGAGTCACCAGGATTCCCAATACTACTTTCCTTCATTTGAGCTTTACTCTGGCATAGTGGTACCAAGTCTGAGAAAATCTGCCTTTCAGCTCACAGCCTTTCCGAAATAATTGGTGGAAAATACAAAATAAAGCAGAACTGGTGGAACCCGCAGGCCTTTATTCCTCCTTACAAACGTCTTCAGAATAGCAAAGAGGCTTCAGTGACACAGACCGATAGAAATCCCCAAGGCTTGCAAGTAGTCAGGATGCTTCGCCACTGCAAAGCAGCTCAGATCGCCCTGCCTAACCTCAGGTGAAAGCGTGCTCTGATCTTCTGATCTTCAGGGTTGGCACTGGCTTCAAAACAACCACTTGCATGGTGGTTATCAAGTTCTTCAAAGGAAATAAGGGTTGCTGGGGGAATTCTACTACTAAACCTTGAGAGGGGGCACGAAGTCCCAGGGCCATAAACTGTGAGACAAGGAAAATCTAATCCCCTGGATGAAAAGTATATACAGGAGAGCTCTTTATTCTGAATATGCTTCTGAAATCCAGGACAAAACAGTATCCTCAAGACCTTCCTCAGGAGACTGGAATGAAGCTTAGACCTCCAAGGTGTCTTCTTACTACTTATTCATACTGATAGTGAGTTCAAAAGAATAAAACGTTTGTCTTAGACCATTATTAAAGATTGATACTCCAAACAACACAATTTTTTGCACTCACAAATTCAAGTTTAGCTCTGTATTAAGAGCTTAAGTTTTCATTGCTCAACAGATCTTAGTGGCGTTGCAAGAACACAGTAATCTCATGATTGCATAAGAAACTTCATTTTACATGAAGCTGAGAATTAGCTGCTTTCCATCAGTTTCAATTTTCCAGCCATTTCACTGCTTGCCTCTGAAGTGTAGATATTTTCTCACACTTGAGAGGCACTGACCAAATTCTGCCCTTTTCACTCAAAGCCAGGTCCTTAACTGGGCATCTTGCTTGAGGAAAGACAGCAGGGGGTAGCTTCGGATTAATAAAAGATTGGCATGGGGAGATCAGGAGCTGCTCCACGCAAGTATCATCAACCAGTTGCCAATTCAGATCTAACCCAGAGCAGTCACATCTGCAGGACAGTACCAGGAAACGCCTGCACGGTGAGGTGCATGACCAGCACTGGTGGATTTAGTCTGGTTCTTAAGAATTTTTAATATAAATCTCAGTGAAGTCAATGGTAATCTTTTTATGCCATTTAAATCATAGCCCAGACTTACCAGAGCGGGAGCAGCCTTCTAGGCAGCTGTGGAAAGGGGCCATGGAATAAGTGGCATGAACCCAGACTATCTCCGCACCCTGACAGGACAGAAAGCTCCTCAGTATTGGACTGAAATCTATTACTGAGCTCTTGTATCTTTTTGCCTGTGTTTTTCTTCAATAATTAGGAGCTTTTAGCTATCAGAGTACATCAAACCTGTACCTTCCACAAGCACCAAAGTCACTCAGAAAAAGGACAGCAAACATCAATGTGAGACTAGACAGCAAGAAAAAAAAAGCAAGCTGCTACAGCATCATCTAAACATAAGCTACAAAGTAATAGCATTTAAAAAAATCTATTTCACACAGATGAAAATCATTACCGTTCTCTAGAGACCCTCTCTCTCTCTCTGCAGTAACCTGTGTCATTTCCTAGCTGGTAAAAATGTGCCACAGGATATCAAAAGATGGTAACGTTCTTCTAATTTTAATATTCCTCTAATCCAATAATGGCTTGTTTACTGCTTTCAAATTTAAAGGTAATTCATTAGATGTATTCTGTCACATCTTATTGGCATCGAAGGCATAAGAATCATATGCACCTCTGAGGCACATCGTTGTACTGCTAATATTCTGTGTGGTTCCCTCGATGCAACTGGCTACTTAAATGGCACTGGTAAGGGAGTGCATGCATGTACATATATAGAAATTACAATAAAAACATTAAAAGACTTCAGAGATGAACTCTGACCCCCAGAATTTACATCCACTGAGAACTCCAAAGACAAAGTGCTTAAACTAACGTAAGTGATTTGTGTGTAAATATTTGTGATAGTGACACAAAGGGTCTCACAGAGCCTGCAGGGAAGCCCCCAGCTGATCTATGGGAGGCTTGAATGAGTCTGCTGCAAAATGATGAAGGTATAGGAAACATTAGAGAGGAGAGGCAGCCTGAACTCAGAACTGCACATTTTGGGAGTCAGACCGCGCTTGGCAGCATCTGTTGTGATTCTGCAAAAGCTACCCAAGACAGCTGAATTTTTGAGCAACCCTACAGCAATGTAACAGGAACTGAGACCAAGGGCTTCAAACCTGTTCGACCTTGGCAGCACACAGGCACTGAGGTCCTGGGGTGAAAGCAAGAACAGAGCAGGAGCCATTAGCACAGTGGGGGAATACGTGTTCCTGCCTCTCCAGCTACACAGCATCCACCTGGCTGCACGGTTCCCTTCTCACTCCCCTGATACAGATCCTGTGCTCCACGTGAGCAGCTCCACTCCAAGCAATAAGGCAAAGGAGGCAATTCACTACAGGTAAATCCACTGTGTGCTCAAACACATTGTTCACACATCTTTCCTCTACAAGGGCTAAGAACTCTTTGGCTGTTTATATTCTGCCAGCAGCCGGCTCAGTCACATCATCTTTCCCTGTACTAGCATGTCCGTTTTCACTAATCCTTCCTAAGAAGTGAAACCTTTGATCAACCAGACTCACCACACACATGTGGTTATTTAATGAACCATGCCTACAGGGGCACGAGACTAAGGAACACAATGGAGCCATGCTAGGAAACCACACCAGTTGCCCAAACTTGTGTTATTCCTTAGGAACACGGCAGGATCAACACATCAGTTTGGAAGACAGTTTGGGTCAGTATGTGTCCAAACCCATCACCTCATTGGCTGTTGGTGATGTCATGCCCGTGCATTAATCCCTGGTGACTGCAGGTTTAACATCATGTATATCACCACATCATCTACCTAACGACAATGAACGCCACTCTTGGAGGAAATTACTGGAGCAGAGAATAAAGCAACTTGTTGAAACAGGGGAAGTCGCATCTCTTAAGTGATTATTTCCAGCTGTTTGTGGTGTGGGGTTTTTTTGTCACAGTGAAGTTGCTGGGGGCAGGAAATAACACATGCCTCAGCGAAAGGAATGGGCATTGTTAGAGCTCTGGTTTAAAGAAAGTAGAGTCAAGATCTCCCACACAAAAAGGTAAAAGTGCCAGTGGTGAGAAGCCAACTGCCCTGGGAAATCAAAGCATTTCAGGAGGCATAAAACTGGTGGCGGAAATTAAAAACATTTTTAGAAGGGAAAACAAAAATAGAAGTAAGAGTGACATCTACAAAACAAGCTTGTCCGTTTGCTGGTGACATCCCCGCCACTAGAATAACTACAGCAGCAAATGAATGCACACACCCACTGGTACACGGGGATGCTTAACTACAGCACGAACACCTGAAGTGCTGGGGACTGACACTCCCGCTCTCACTCCGTACCCAGAGCCTGCCCAGCCCGCGGGGCTCGCTAAAGACGTGATTAAAGGCGCAAAAGCGCCGGACACTGCCCGGTGAAGGGCTGCTCGGCGGGGTCCCCGCGCCTCCCGCCTGGGGCCGCCTGCCAGCCCCAGTGGCCACTTCGGGGACAGACGAGTCCTTGCTATCCACCGCACTCCTGCAGACAAGTTACACCGCAGATTAAGCCACCCTTCTCCCAGCGCAGCTCACCCCGTTACCCATCGCGGTCACAGCTCCAGCCTGCCCGGGACGCGCAGCGCCGAGCGCCAAGACCGGGTACCGCTCACCTGCCCGCCGCCTCTTCCGAGGAGCGGCTGCGCTGGACAGACAAGGAGGCAGCAGCACGGGTGTTGGAAGGGGGGATCCTCCTCGGGCAGGCGGGCGCACCCCCGGCTCTCAGGCTGCGCGGAGGATGCTCCGCACGAACTCACTCCCTCACGCAGCGGCGCATCGCCCGAAGTGGCTCCGGCGCTCCCCTCCCGCTCCTCCTCCTCAGAGACAGGGGGAGGAAGCAGTGTTGCGGCTTCTCTGTCTCTTCCCTTCCGTGGGACTCCCTGCTCCCTCCCTTCGCTCCCTCCCGCACACGAGCCCTCGGAGCTAAGGTGGCTGGGGCGCAGGGCCCGCTCCTCCCTCCGCCCCGCGCAGCCAGGATGCTGCAGGGAAGAGAGCCCTTCCCTCCGCAGCAGAGCTGCACGCCCTGCTCAGCACGGGCTTCTGGCTGCTTGGCAGAGCCCTGACCTTATTCCAACATCCGAGCGGCTGCTGCTCAGCCGGGGGAGGGGAAAGGAGACGTTGCTTCAGCTCGCAGCCGGGCCGGAGTTCACAGCTCTTTTGGAGACGGGCGCAAGTTGAGAAGGGTGCAGAGGGTCAGGACCGCAACCCCACCGCCTCTTTCCACGTGTCCAATAGCTCCTGCCGTACACTACAGTCCCACGGGCTCCCAGTGAGCTACCACCTTCCAAAATTCAGTTGAAATGGCAAGGCAAAGCAAAGCCAGGGCCACTTCGACAGGCAGCAACCACCAGGAAACAGTCTGTTTCTTGCTGCGCCACTGACTTTCTCTACTGCCTTCATCACCTCACTTTACACCCTCAGTTTATCCCATAGCTCTGGTGCTTGCTTAAGAAACAGGGATACCCAAACACATCCTTCAGTGGGAGTCAGGCATTTAAATATCCACAGATTAGTCCCATTCTGTGAGAGGGCAGAGTCACCCTAAGTGACTGTAGAGCTCTGTGCAACAGCAGGCTGATCTTGGTTACATTCCCTAAACACTGATGTGATACAAATCATCACCCCCTGGACAAACACTCCTTGAACGGGAAGAAGCACTGAAAATGCACCTTGCGGAACAGGGCAGGCTACTTTTATCACAGGAAATCACTCATCAGCTGCCGATGTGGAGCTGCATCCTGCCTTTCAAGTTGTCCATGTGCGACTTTTCTAGAGCACATGTGAAAAACGGCAGAAGTCTCAACAGCTTTCACACCACAGCTCCTTGTAAATTAACAATACAGTAACAGGCACATCTGGGATAAATTCACATAGCCTGAAAGGAAGGGTCTGAACCCCCAGCCTTAGCTCTCCCTCATCTCCTGTTAGCAGAACTCAGCTGTGATCTTTTAATCAACTGGAGCTGTGAATCAGTCAATACAGGGAACAAGCCCACACCATCAGATCACGTTTCATCATTTCATTCCTTACACGTGGAGGTGCCACCTTTTTGCCTACTGCTCCTGACATTTCACATGCCTCCAGACCCCTAGTGAGCCTAGAGAAGGGGACAGAGAAAAGGCAGATAAGGGAAGGAGCTCCAAGCTTACACAAAGGACTGTGAGAAGTAGATCTTGGGACAAGGCAGATAACTGGATGTACTGGTGGGAAAGGGAAAGATTTAGAAGACAGGAGACACAAATCAGCAGGGAAAAGGTCTAGTGCTGCTGCCTGGGGAACCATTTGTTGGAAGCAGGGTAGCCAGGACATCAGATAGGGATTATGTGTGATCAATACCCCCAGTACATGTGGATGGAGCAGTTCACCTGCCACGGGTGCCCTTAAAACCAGGCTGCTGAGCCATGGGAGACAGGAGGTCGCAGCTCTCCCTGACCCAGTGCTATCCTGTGCTCACATTTCCTTCCCCAGCCATCTCTGTTTTGGTCTGCCTCCTAGACTCAGTTTTCCCATCCAGACAATGGAGACAGCCACATTTCTTGCACACAGCTGCTGTCAAAATGAATTAAGTGATGTCCAAAGAGTACTTTGAAATGCAGATATTATGCTCGCCAGTTTTAATGCCTCCAAAGCGGTCTCCAGATATCTCTAAATCCTCAGGATATCCCTGATCAATTCCTGTTTTACAGATGAGGAAACTGAGCAGAGGAATGGATGCTTTAGTTCATCTCTTTCATGTCGAGCTCTACGGGTCCCCCTGATCTTGACCTGGCCCAGGCTCCCAGTCACTTGCCCACAGTGATCAGTCACATCCAAAGGCACAATTTACTGACACAAGAACAAGCGTCACACCTGCAGCGCCTTCCACACCCGGTTACAGACCCCCTATAAAGCTATTTCCTTTGACAAGTTAATGCCTAGGTCTGAGCTGTGTTCCCTCCCATGACCTGGTGTTACACACAGGTTTCCAGGACCCCCAGAAATGTGGGCGTTGTGGGGCTGAACTAAATCTCCCCCTGTATTTTTCTTACCTCTGCAGGTGTGCTGGGAAGGAGCAGGACACAGGAGCTTCTAGTCCCCAGGCCTGTGATCAAATTATCTCTCCCTCTGTCACACATCCTAATCATCACAGCTGGCGGTCATGCCAACAATATTAGCGCTGCTGAGCAGCTTTCAGTTTTGCAATTAGCAAGGTTTTCTGCTTCCCTCGAATAAAAAATGGGCTCATACAACTTAACACTGCTTAATCAACACAGATACATTCAAGGCCCATGTTACCGTCTTGTGGAGGAGAACAGACATTCTAAGTGCTGTGGATATTCTAAACCATTTGAAAATTACAATGGTTACAAAGCTCATTATTTCTAAACGTATTTATCCTTCCCCTCTTTTTTGTTTGCAAAATCAGGCATTGTGCAGTTTAAATAAACAACTATTGTACTATTAAACATTGATTAAAGAAAAGGGTTCCATTTAAATTATTAAGTGGTAAGATAAAAAGCATCCTTTCTCTTTGTATGCTACTTTATTCAGAAGTCAAACTTCTGTAGTCTCGCTGAATGCTAATGAGTAGCATAATAATGCACAAGGGCAAGAGGGGGCTGAGTAATTAAAAACAGAGGCCAGAAATCAAAGGGCTTGAAATATACTTACTAAAATAATTCAATTATACATTAGAAACCTGGGATAATCAAGACACATCCCACAGTTTCATTCATCATTATGCCCCAATTTAATATCTATACTGGTTTGCCGTGCACAGGAAGCAGCACTTGGGACTTTCATGTGCGATGCCTAGGCTCCAGAGACAAAGGCAACAGGCACTCAGGTCCCATTCTCATCATGCCGCACCTTGAAAATGGCTTCACTTGGCTGAGTATATTCTCAGTTACCTGATTTGGGGAGCTGTTTTTCACCACAAGCTATTTCTGGTTTGGTTGTATATTCCTTTTCTCCACAGCTTTGCAATTAATTAATAGAAATCTCCCTGCCCACCATTTCATCTTCCCTATAAATCCATCTCCCACCTCTCTCTCCTTGACTTCACCTCTTCTTGTGGCTTCAGGCTTCCCTGCTATCCACAAAAAACCTCTGCCAAGCAAAGCGGTGGGTAGGTTCATTCAGCAAACCATGCGTTTAGCTGGGATGGCATCATGAGCCTCAGAGGTTTTCACACAACACAAGCTGGGTCAAAATAGCCTGACGTAGCTTTGCCGTGTCAACACCCTTATGGGCCAAGGAGTCCCAGCACACCTTCTAGGACAGCAAAGGAGGGGACTGTTTTGAGGAAGTTCCACTGCCATGTGATGAAACAAGGGAAAAGGTCTGGTCTGATTTTCTTCAGTGATTTTGGAGATCAGCGGGGGATTGACGTGATTTTGCCCTGTGCAGTCTTGATGCAGTAAGCAGTGATCAAACTTAGTCCCATTTGCACTGACAACAGCTTCATGGAGGGAGCTACAAGTGATGCATCGCCAGGAATCATGTTAAAAACAGACAAAGTGAACAGAAGTTTACAGCTGACAAAGGATAACACTGTTGCTCAGAAAGGTTGCAGACGCACAAGTTGTAACCTCAATTCTGGTGCGTAATTAAGGCAATGGCAGGTGAAATCTGTTGGAAACAATCAGTTTCAGCAAAAAAATCTGGAATTTCAGCAAAACCAACCCTCAGCTGCATACCAGCATCCTGAGGAATTGGAGTGTGATTGTCTTGTTAGAAATCTTAAGGATTTAAACACAGAGACTACTAGTTCTCTCTAACGAGCAAAGAAGTCAGAATCCTGCTGAGCTTCACAGGCCAAGAGGAGCCTGTAGGCCAGCATAGGTCGCAATATTAAATGGTCAAGAAGAGAAACAAGAATCTCAGGTCAAGTTTTCCAAAACTAAGGCTTTTAATTAAAATGAAGGTTATGACTTTAGCAGGTGGGTGCCGTTTAGTACAGTCCCAGCTATTACTGAGATTTGCTGCATCTTCAATTTAGAACAAAACAAAATGCTGCGTGAGAAAGAGTGAGGGAGCATGCTTCAGCCAGTTCACAACAGCAGCTAATATGGATGTCTCAGCTTTTCCCCAGACCTATCAGCTACGTCTTCCTCAATCAGAAATAAAGCTCCTTTTGAGGTGATTCTGCTCCCCGAAAGAAGATATACATTCACTTGTTAAGAAGGAGATCATTAAGACAAACAAACCAGCCCATGATGTGAGCTGGAGCAGTGTTTGCCAAAGGGGGAGAGGGAAATGTACAAGTAAGTTAAGGCAGACAGAATTGCAACATACAGAGAACAAAATACCTGTGTTCCCCCACACACACCATTTTCTAGTGAGGAATTCATTTTTAGAAGAGAAGACACTAACATACATGTTGCTTGGTTTTGCAGAGGGTTGACTGGAAGAAGGGTGCAGAGCCTGAGCTACACTGAAGCCCCACTGCTCGATATTTGTTTCCCAACTTTGGTGATGAAATACTCCATTAGATATCTTAGTGACATCCTTTCCCGAGAAACAGTCTGGGGCAGTAATTCTAACAGGACAAGTCAGCTGTAATGAATCTCTTTCCTTGGCACAGATGGGGCCTCACTTTACTCACATGCATAGCTTCTTCCGCTTCCTAAGACTGCATGAAGACAGGAGCAAGCAGCTCTAGCCTCTTATCTCACCTGCCTTAAACAATGGAGTGGCAATCAATAAATGAACATCATTTTTTTCTTTAAATATGCAATTACATGAAATAGATTATAGAAGTGACAAAACCCAGAACAACTGCACAAACACAGAGCTGGGCTCTGATTTCTATCAGCATGAGATCAAAGTAGTGTAGTTGCTCATTTACAGCTCAAAGCTGCATTATTTTCCCTAACTCCGGCTGTATTGCTTGTCAACTGAACTCTGTAAAGCAGAAATATCAAGCCATCTTGTTATTCCTTTCGCAGTAAATAACGATTTACGAAGGAGGGGGGAAAAATCTCCCTTTCCCTCCCTCTTTCAATTCATTAAGTTCAACTGTGATAACCAGTGAGGCATAGAGGAAAGGGTTAGGTATCTCTGCCTCTGAATATTTAATTCAGGACTAAATGTAATGCACAGCATCTTTATACCCCTGGGAGTTCAGCAGCCAATATGCCAATGAATATATCCTGACAATAGTGATTTTTTCTGCACTTTGGAGGCATGAGTGACATTTGCTCACCACATATGTTACATCGGATGCTGAGGTCTACACTTGTGAGAAATTAATCAGAATCCATCTGTTTCCTTCTCATCCTGGACAATTTCATTACAACTTAACCAAAGATTATAGGATTCTCATGTCTGTGTCCCCAGCCCCCAGCCCAGTCTTGGTGTTTCCATACTGAACGATTAAAGCTGCTTAGTTTAAGCAAGGTCAGAAACAATCTTCCTTCCTGTAGGGAAAGGCATAATGCTCATGAGCAGGGTCCAAAATCTGCTGTAGATTACATGTAGGTAAATCCAGCATATCCCTACTGAACCAAAGGAGGTTTAGATTCATCATGGAGCAGGATCTGGACCTTGATCCTTCGATGCATGCTTCTGGTGGTTGATTTTTATTGGCATTGGGCTCAAGATGGCACAAATTCAGTCACGGTGCAGGTCCTCTGTTACATTCCATTTACCTGTCCAGGTGGTGAGAAAAGGGATGGCTCAGCCTTTCTGCAGGGCTAGGGGATAGTGTGCTACTGCTAGGAAAAGGAAGTGCTCTGTCTTAAAAAGCTCCCTGTACTTATACACGCATCTTAGCAAATTCTTTGCTTATTTGTTATTTACTAGTACCGCTTTAATTCAATGTAATAGCAGTGAAGTATTAGACATAAAGATTGTTTGGACCCAGCTGATTTATATCACTAAATATTGCACAATGATGGATATATTTGATGAAAAGTGGGGTTTTCTAAGAGTTCTTTGGGTGAGGCACAAATAGTACAGTAAAACCCAAAAGTATAAATATCAGTGGGCATCTGGTACCCAATTGCTGGGTAACAGTTACAGCCAAGCCTGCTAACATGAGGTTTTCTGAATGACAGAGAAGCCAAAGCTATGAACCAAAAAGTGATGCCTCCATTGCAGAAACTGTTGACAGAGAGACACTGAATGGGAGATCTGGGAGAGCCCAGTAATGAGGGAAATAAGCTCCTGTGATAAGGAGCCAAGAGGCAGCTGTAGCACCATGGTCTACATGTCAGGGGGCAAAACCTGAGATCCAAAGGGATGGAGGATGCCACTGCACACAGGAACAGCAATGAGGGCTGTGCTGCCATCCAGAGAAGGGGAAAGCAGGCCCCTTTTTAGAGAAGCAGCATCTCCTATACCTGTTGTCAACCCAAAGCCTTTTGTCCACTTACCACTGAGTGCTTTTGCTGCTTAGAGCAAGTGAGGGAGGGTACTTGGAGACGTGAGGCATTCCACCAGCTTCAGCAGGACCATTACATCCCTTCCAATTGTGGCTGGTCCCATGGTGACTCAAAGTCCAGCCCCCAGCCCTGAAGACAGCAGCATGAAGGTGCTTATCGAACTGAGCATGGAGCTGCTCAACAGGAGCTGCAGGACCCCAACAGGCTTAGGTTAACATGGATGCCCTAAACAAGGGAAACATCCCCCAGCACTGCAACTTCATGGGGACCAGCCCCAAACCTGAGTGTTCTGGCAGTAGGAGGAGGCAATCAAGCAAAGCTGTGCAGGACCAGCTAGAAGGAACAGCTGTAAGCAATAGGTTGTGGCAATGAGATTTATCTGCAAGCAAAGAAATTCATCCAACGGTAGGGAGATGGAAGCTGAAGGCAGATGAGATCTGCAAAGCAAAACACTGTTCAGGCAGCATGAGATGGGAAACCACATGAAGGTGCTGACCCCGCTCAGAGCTGTGCTGCCTTCCCCACTTCTCCCAGCTATTATTCCAGCTGACTTGCAGATACCCGATTGTTATTTCTGAAACGAAGGTGCGTTCAGATCAGGCTGTCACAGCCTGTCTTTTCAATCAGGAGTTACTTGATCAGATGCTTTTTTCCTGTAACATAATCACATGATACCAGGGCTTTAGAGAGGACCTATATTCTAGCTCCAGCGCTGGGTACTTCCTTGCCAGAAAGATAGTGACACATTGAGAGATAGCTATAAAAGAAAAGAAAGATCTTGCATAAATTAACTTATGCTATTTATAGACATGGAGAGCAGCCTATCCATGGAACCATCTGCTATCTGTGTCCCATGGCAATTAAAGTCAACATTTCACCATATCTTCTCCATTGAGGGCTGAGATTACACACTGTACACCGACCTTACATCTGTGTTGTGGGGTGTCTGCTTCCAGCTACCCAAAGCACTTCCCATATCCAGTCTCTGAGTGTCTGCTGCAAGAGAGAAAAAACTCAAACTGGTTTTGTTACAGTGAGGTCAAGGGGCCAGTTTTATTTCTTTGATGCTCAAGAACTTTTCTGTTTTAATAAAAAGAAAGCAGATACTATGCACTAGATTAACGAATTTATCAGATACAGAGCAGACTTCCTACAGTTCAATCTCTTCACTGTTCCTTGTTATAAACATCCCGCATACATCTTCAGAAACAATTTATGGGCTTGGACACTGTGTTTTTAAGCATCTAATGAAAGATGCTTTCCAAAATTGCCAAAAGCCTGTGGGCAGACCTCTCACCATTTCATCCTCTTCAAGGAAAGCTGGAAGCCTAAAGAGTACAGCATCCAAATATTTTGCTTTAGAAAACATGTAAGACAAAACCCAACTGTATTTAATGCATAGCTTGTCCATACAATAGATACGAGAGAACTTTCTAAAGTAACTTAAAAGCTGAAGTTCCACAGCCTTGTTCTGTACCTTTCTAAACACAACCCATTTTTATTACTCACTGTAATTTTAATAATTTATACTGGCACCGTCGTTTCAGCGCTTGCATTCAGTACATTTAGCAACAGGAGTTACTATAACAGCGAGGAGGAAAATACAGGAGATTGGATGAGCAGGAAGATTTGCCAGAAAAGCAGCTCCACAGCATGGCTGAAGGGCTCCAGCTCAGGTGAAAGATATTGCTTTACAGAAATACAACTCAGGGGTACAAGTTTCATGGACACTAATACATTTAGTTAATTGAAAGAAGAAATTCAAAGCTTTCTTAGCTGATGTGTTGATCGATCGCACAAACACCATCTCAAGTAATGCTCCACCTCTGCCAGAGCTGATACTACAAAAAAGAGAAGGAAAAGGAAATGTTAAGCAGTGACACAACCAAATATTACCCATTCTGGCCTGAAACTCGTTGCAGTCTCAAGGTGATTAGAAGTTATGTGAGCACAGAGCTCCCCACAGTTAGTGCCACATGAGCCACTTTGCATGGGAACATCCCATATCTTCCTTCCCTTCCCAACCTCCCCAAAAATTCCCTCTCTCTGGTGTCCACTTTCCAACTGGGATCCAAAATCTCTGAGGGTGAGCTTCACAACCATGGTTGTCTTTCCAAAGGTCTAAACACTTACCAAAGCCTAAAGGTTATTACACAAAGTCCTAGAGAAGAAAAACCAGTGTAATACCTTCTCTTGGCACCTAAGAAGATATAACAGTCCATTACTGGCCACGGATATAACATATAAAAAGTATACCAGGGCATAGACGTATTTGTGGAGAAGGTTTAAAGCCACTGTTGTCCATTTTTGCACATTAAAACCCACTAAGAGATTTATTTAGAGCACTAAATCATTTCATTTCTCTCTGGCTAGATTTTTAACTATTAAAATATTCATCATGCACTCCAAGAACCTCGATGCCAAGTATTTATTTTATTTTTTACAACCTTTTAAATAGCTTCTTTAAAGTGTCTTCAGGTGTACATACCGCTCTTAAAAAAACACTGAAAGTCAGAGCTTATTATAAAGCACCAAAGAGAGAGATGAGACATCAGGCACTGCTGAAACCAGAGATCTGCCCATCAGCAATGGCCTCTGACCACAGTACAATAAGGGGGTGTATTCCACAATATTCGGTGTTTAGGGTAAACAGAAAGGGTATTGTTTTCATAGCTGAAAGTTTTCAAAGTGATAGTTCTTGGGGTTTCACATGAATAGATGTAGCTGTCTACTGCCAAGGAGGCTGGGTGGAGAAAAAAACAACTTCTATAAAGGTGAGATTTGTGTCAAAACCTCCCTTTTAGGTTTCCCTTCAGATGGACAATATTTTCTGTAAAGTGGACGGTTGGCACTGTGAAAAAGCACTTTTTTCTGGTTTAAAATCTCCCCCTTGTCCTGTTACCCTCTTTGGCTGACAGGATACCCCTGGCCCTGCAGTGATGCTTTCTCTATTGGGAGCCGGTGTGCTGGACACGGCACCGATGCTGCTGTGCTCACCCCTGCACCACCTACCTTAAGACACATTCATGCTTCCAACTTCCCACAGCATGACCAAGCGGAGAGCTGCACATCCTTCCTACTCTAGGTAGCCCAGTGCTGATCAGCCCAAGCTGCATTTATCAGAGCCATTTACAGAGCTGCCTTATCCAAGGACAATATCGTACTGTGGTGATGCGCAAGGTGTTATCCCTGCATCCGGCCAGGCTTGTGTGCTTGTCACAGGGGGCAGCAAAGGGGATCTCCTACCCGCAGTGTGGTGGGATAAAGGGCACAGACGCTACAGTCACCATGAGTGGGAACAGCTGAGCCTATGGCTGGTGAGCTCATCCCAACACTGGTCTCCTGTCCAAAAGATCAGCAGCACCATGGAGGCTCAGCCCACCTCATCCTGCAGCTTTCAGTCCTGTGGCAGATCAAGCATCTTCCACCTGGAAAGACTCTGGATGATGGCTCTGACAGAGACTGAGGCCAGAGCTGGCTTGGATGCCTTCACACCCTGCTCCTCACCCTGCAGCCTCCTCAGCAGGAGACACTGAATGTGATCAAATACAATTTGGCAGCTGTAAAGCTCAGTTACAAACTGCCTGGGAAGAGATTACCTTCCTTTTCAAGAGCACTTCTTCTAATCTGAAGAGAAGCAAACACCTCCCCTCTCCTCCTCGTGAAGACTCTGCTTTATGCATGAAGCCAGCTTCATTCTCAAACATAGGAATATGAGCCATTATGTTCCTCTCTATATTCCCACACGTGATTTAACTTCTTCCAAGTGGCAAATAACAGTCCTTCCTTCTGCTTCTCCTCACAGAGGAAGGAGTCAAAGAGTGAGGCACAAACCTGAAAAATGATGCCAAACTTTTATAGACTGCTTTGACATGTCCTCCAAGAGCTCTTCATCCACTGTGACTCCTTGGAGGACAATGGCAGGCAGCATCACCAGGTGATTTCATACAGAATTTGTGCCATCGCTCCTCTCTCTGAAGGGGTTTCATTCTGCATCTATATAAATGTAGAAAGAAGAGGCTGTTTACCATCTACAGTCTCCGAGGAGTAAGGGATGTGCTTGTACATAGTTATTCCACCTGTTTTGCTTTGTCTCCCAGACACAGCAGTAATGAAAAAAGGCAAGCAAGACTGCATTTGTAGACACTGACTACATTATTACTGAACACAGAACTTAACACTGAACGTCTGGGTCATTTAGAAGGTGACATGCATTTGTGAGAAAACGCATTTAGCTTATTTATGGACAAAGAGACACATTGGATCCACTATATCATTGGCTTTTCCAAGCTAAATGATCCAGTCGAGGTAGAGTAAGTGAAGACATCTCACAACTGGGGAGGAAGCTTTTCTTTTTCAGCAAATTGCTGGTTGCATGGCATATTAGGTATCATTAATGGCTTAAATAACTTTTACTGAAACCTGACCTGCTATTTCCACCAACAATTCTCTTACCTTTACCACATGTATTTCCTACGAACTCTTTGATTTTCATTTAATGCCTATCTAAAAGGCTAAAGACCCAGGCACTGCACTCAGCTGCATTGACATTATCTTTTAATTAGCAGAGGTCACTTAATGCTTTCAGTACAATAAACAGTTGCTTTCCTTCCATGATCAACTGACTGCAAGAGCATCACAGTTAATGCAGACTGATAAAACTTGACAGTCCTTTAGCTTTAAGCTAAAGTATGGCAGAAGAGCAACAGTCAAACTATTGCATGTGGACCCCTTTCCTTGACAGTTTTGATTGCAGCACTGCCAGGCTGCAGGAAGAGCGGGTCAGGATCTGGAGGTAAATGGCCTCTTGTATCGTACTGTGGGTCTCACCAGAGAAACAACTGAGCTGTGGGTGAAATTAACTCCCAGGGCTATCTCCAGCTGCCCGAGTCTGACATCCTTCAAGCGCTTCCAAACCCTTGTCTGAAAAAGAAAACTAAGATTAGGGTTCACATGCGAATGGTAAGTGATAAATAAATCTCACACTGGAGAGACAAACACAACTCACTACTCAGCATCGCAGCGGAATGCACAGATAAATCTGTGACCAGTCGTATAATGTCTTGCAAGTACAAACCTGTCTTCTCATACACAAAGAAGCTGGGACCCTGGCCTGATTCCGGTAGAAAAAGACCTGTTACGTGTTTGGTGGTGAGAGAGTTGCTTGAAATGGCAGTTTTTCGGGAGTTCATGGGGACCATGTTCAATTCAAGCAAATAGCAAGTCTTCTCCCTAAAAGTCACCTTTTAAAACCTAGAGGCAAACAAACAGGGCTGCTGTCTCCAATACTTAATAGTGTCGTTAATCCTTATCCTTTTAACCCATACACAAAGAAAATTATTCCAGGAAACCAATGGTAAGAACTCCTTCATAATCCCTGTATTATATCAGATCTGCTACTGAGTTTGTAAAGTCAGTAAAATGAGAAGAGCTCTTATTCTGCCTGTTGCAAATCAATGAAGGCTTCTTAGTCTTGGTAGCTTTTTACTGCTAGACAAGGAGCATATGTCAGAAAACATATGGCAAACAACAGAACCAGGACAAACCAGACCGGAAAAAATAGAGGAAGCATTTCTATTTAAAAAACAATTACATAAAGCTCCCTTGGAATGGCCATATACATCCACAAACCAACCGCTTTCATCTCCTCTGCTGCATTTGGGTAATGAAAGGATTTAGTTTCCTAAGAAAGGAATTGGAGACATAAGGAATGCAGGACAATTTTAAATTAACCAGCATGACTACGGTAACATCTGCAACAGATTGGGTGCCCTAAACACAGCACAGGAGATAACGGTCGCCTTATCTACGGTTTGGTAAATAATTTCTCCTACCTCAAGGGTCATTACATCTTCAGCTCTTTCTGTCATTTGTGATTCCACTGAAGGGATGAAGAATAAAGTCTTTACAGGTGCTTATGGTGCAAGTGAGCAGCTATAAATAACATCCCTGTGTTTGGCTGTGCAGGACAAGAAACCTCATTCACATCCTGACGCTCCTTCATTAGCCACCAACTTTCAGCCCTACAGATCTCAGCATCCCCCGACATTGAATTTGGCAGGCGGGCACCAAGCAGCAGTGCAAGCCATTAGGGAAAAGGTTTTCTGCTTTTCTACATCCCCAAAGCTCCACAGTCCTCTCCTAAAAGAAATGGGGAGTTGGGGTGAGGGGAAAATCCCACCATGTGGCATGATCCCAAGGTGGTGAATCAATGGAAAAAATCCTCCTCTCCAGTCCTAAAGCTTGAATTCATTAGATGGGCATAACATCAGCCAAGAGTGGGGTAACACTGGCACATCTTTCTTCACACTGCTGCTGGGTGTTCGCTGCAGCAAAGTGGAGCATGAGGCTCCCTCTAAGTTGTCTGCCTGGGAGCATCACTCTGGCTGTGTTGCAGACTGACATGTGTTAAATAACTCTAAGTCTGAAGCTGGAGGCTGTGTTTCTATTACCAAGGAAAAGGTTTCAGGCCAGGGCTGGTGTGGTAGGGAAGAGAAGAGGGAAAACCCCAGAGAGGTTGACTGTACAAAGGTATTAAAACTAAAAAGGCTGAGGAGAAGGTGATGGGGCACTTATATCAGGCAGGCAAAGCTAGACACATAAGTGATGCACAGAGATCTCATGGGACAAGGTTAGGATGGAAGTGACAGATGGTCTGAAGAAATAGAGCTTTAAGATCCAAAACCCTGTCAGGAAAACCTAACCGCGCAGCCGATAGAGAAGTTCAATAAAAATGGACAGGCAGCGAAAGGACACGAGGTACATAAATACATGCTTATTCAATAAAGCAAGAAATGGAACGGCAAAATTGAGCAAACAAGGCTGCCTGGTGATGGGAGACAGCCTGATTTATTTGCCTTGCTGAAACACCGCGCCATGGAAAACACAGCGGGGAAACTGTGTTGCCTCGGTAGGAATTATTCAGCAAAGGAGGGTTAGGTCATGGCCAGAGCACCAGGAAGAGCCTCTGGAAGCCAAGTTTCTGAAGGAAGAAAAATCACAGAGGCGATGCAGATGCACCAGGAGCGTTGTAGCTGCGGGGACACAGAGGGAAATTCTGTTTTAAAGAAATCAACAAGTAGTTAATAATAAAGCAGAAATGACTTCTAATTACCTGGCTACAGCTGATCACAGCCCGTGCCACGGTGACAAGCTGTTTCTTAGCAACTCAGAGGTGACTTTTGGAAGGACTCCTTCCAGGGAGAGATGCTCTCATCTCCTGGGGAGCAAAGTTTAGCAGTAAACTCTGCCTGGACCATTAGGTCTTAGGGGCTGTGGTTCATTGTAGGCATGTTATTTACCCCCTATAGGAAGAGATCACACTTCAAAAAATATAAGATTTGGGCACATGGACAGGAATCAGACAGTCCCGTCAATGAGGATGTTCAAATGGTGGGTTTGGCACTGGGGGTGCCCGAATGCAGCATCACCCTAGCCAGCAGCACAGAGGAAAGTGCAGATCATCAGGGGTAGGTGGGTTCACCCAGAAGCTCTGCAAGGAGAAACTGAACCACCAGCACAGGAATCCCTTCTCATTAACCACAGGTGTCCCCTGTCTTGAAGAAATGCTCAAGGCAAATCCATTTCCCAGACGTAATATTGTTTTCCTTGCATAAAGAAGTTGATTGTTTTGGAAGCCATTAAAAGGGCACACACAGAGGTGAACAATGTATTTCTGTAGAGGAAAACTGAACCTTTCCACAAGGTAATCTGCAAAATAATAAGAGAAACTCACATATAAATCATATGACCTTCGAAAACACCCTGGACAAAGACGCTGGCAAGGGTCTGTGGATGAGCTGAAGTACCCAGGAGAGAGGGAACACTGCAATGTCTCAATGACTGGTTAAGAGACTGGCATAACCAGTTAAGCTTTAAGAGGATCAAAGACCTGCATAACCGTTGATGTTTAATAAACTAATGAGCCAGAAAAGCACACAAAGAATTAATGTCAAATACTAAAGAGAAGCTTCTTTAAACTCTGGGGCTTCAAGGAACCTGCAGGAACACAGGCAGACAAATAAACACACCCAGAGCACGGGGCAGCCCCACGCCTTGGCAGTCACGAGACCTTTTCATTCACTGAAAATGCTTCCAATAATAATGAACAGTGAAAAAGAGCAAAATGAAACGGAGCTGCCTACAGCAGCCCTGCCAGAACGTTTTCTCTGTGAAGTGCTGGCTGGGAGAGTGGCTGCAGGAGAAGTGTCACTGTGTGAAACAGCATCAGCATCACTTCTGATGCCATCTCAGCACCAGTTAAGGAGGGACGAGGTGGGTATTTCAGTATGGTCAGGGCAACCACCAAAGAGAAGCAGTTCAGGTCTGGCTAACTCCAAGAGCAGATGAAGACGAATAACAGAATATACTGGAGGTAAACTGACACCTGCCCCCAGGGAGAGAAACTTGGGCATCTCTTCTTAGTAAAGAGGAAAAAAAAAGAAAGGAAAAAATACTTTAAAAGGAAGAATTTGGATGACATGAATATAAAAAGTGAAGGAAAGATGCAGGAAGACAAACAAGCTGCAAGGATCGTGCTGTGCTTCCTTCACGACAGGTCCACGTCCAGCAAGATTTCACCCACAGCGGGATTTGCACAGGCATCTACCCAGGATCCGCAGTTGTGTTCCTTTTAATCCTCCTTCATTTAGATGTCCCAAAACCAATATTTGATAAGTCTGTATTGCTGCATTCAGCAGGAAACTTTCTTGCATGGCAGTGCTCAACACAGCAGTGCAAGGCACCTTTTCTCATGAAAGATGCTTTAATAAACTGCTCTGCTAAAATAACCTGCCAACAGAAGGATATCGACTGTGTAAATATGAGATGGAGAGTTGTTAGCAAATATGAGAACAAGTAAACACAGTTTTATCAGAGAGGGAGAAAACCCAGAAAGCCTTAGAAATGAGCAAAATTGTTTAGTATTTGTAAAACATAAAGCAAAGATTCATAGCTGAGTGGTGAGGCCAAGTCCTTTCTATGGAGACAGAGCTTCTGCCATGCAGATGGGGTTTGTCTCCAGAGTGACGGCAGCATCCTCAGTTGATGTCATTGCACAAATCTAATATTAAATGCTTTCAAATCTGATCAATAAAATACAATTTACATTAAATGACCAGAAAGCTGTCAGTTTTGGTTTTTTAATCCTAGACTTTCTTCTGAGTTCCTGACTCAAAAGGAAAACATCATGGTTATTAAGTAAGTAAAGATTGATTTATTGCGTAGCATTTGGAAGTGTTTTCTTTGAAGCATGCATTAAAAGGTCAAATATTCCCAACTTTTTCTTGGGGTGGAATGTTAAAAATACTGAATAGATAATTTCCAGGGCAGTTTTGCAACCAAGGGCATTAGAAGGAGTTTTGGAGTATCTGTTCCTCTTAATTTACTTCACTTTTCTTATCTACTTTTTAAAATGAAATGCATTTTAATATTGTTCATTGAATTACATGCCTTGTTTTCTTCTGTTAGGGAAAACCAGTGCTACGAACATGATGCTTTCCGGGCACACTGTTCCCGGATGCAGACCCACCTTGCAAACATCACACACAGGAATTAGGGGGCAGGAGGGAATTGCACATTTGGCTGCGATTCAAGAACTATACCCAGGGAGCAAATAGATTGCTCACAAGAATTAAAATCAAAGCATCACTCAGACTTCAATATGTATAGATGCAGTTTTCAGATGAAATTGTTCCTGTTGACAGGATCCGACTTTGTAATTAATGAAAACAGGGAGTACTTTGCACTCCAAGTACACCTCCACCAAAGGAATCCTCTGCTTTTCACCAACATTAACTCGGCTACCACTGCAGGATGGGATGTGGTGGGACTCGGGGTCCCCACAAGAGCAGGGTTCCCCCGGCTGTTTGGGTACCAAGAGCTGTAATGCCCTCTTCCCCCTAAAGTGCCACCATTCAGGTGGTCCCACACACATCCAAGCCTCATTTCAGCACGTTTTGGAGCGCTTTGCTGGAGTTGTAGCAATTGAGCTCTGGCTGGGCATTCCCTCTGCTGTGAAGCCCTTCACTCCTCACCCAGTGGGACAGCCAGTATGGGTGCAGGAGGTGAGGACAGAGGGAGCAGAGCATCTCACCCTGTCCCTTGCTGCTGACACCAATACACGAATAACTGGTAACATCAAACTACTGGGAGGAGGGCATTTTGTACAGCAGAATGCAGACTGCCTAAATAATGAATTAAGAAGCATCAAAGAATGAGTATGTAAAAGGATAGAGAGGGAAGGTCTGATATTTTAGACTATGCTAGACCACAATGAATAAATTATAAGAAAGGATGAATACTAAGTATAAGGATGTCTAACAAAGAAAAGTTCTTACACTTCTCAGTCCTCACTGGGTCCCAAATGAAGACAGAGCTGATGCCTTAGCCAGTCCCATGAGGTGTTTTTCCACCTAGGTTTTCATCCAGACTGAGGCATCTTTGTTTAACAGCATCCATTGTGCCTTTGAGCCTTTTACACCAGAGACAAGCTTGCTTATTTCTCTGATGCCGCTGAAGTTCTCCCAGTCATAACAAACTAAGAACACCCAGTCAGTTTGACAGAGATGAAGTGATAGGTAGGAGGCACATTTCATTACGCTATCAAGGCTTTGGCGCGGTAATTGGTGAAGAAACAATTCAGAGCTGTCAGCTCGATACACACGCCTTTCCACTGACTGATGTGCTGAGTCCTTGATGGGTAATGAATGACTGCCAATGGTGGATACCGCCACACTCGCACCCTCGTACCCAGCATCCTTGTGACCATCCCTCCCTGCCACATCCTGCACACCCCAAGGGCCAGGCACATTTCTGTACCTGATATGTGACTGTGATGAGGACTTTAGTTATCTGCATGATGAATTAAAATCAAATGCTGCACAGGGATAAGCCCAGCTGCAGTCTCTGCATGCTCAGGACCTGTCCATGTTCCTCACCTGACACAAACCCATGGACGATAATGGAGAAATGCCAAAAAGTCATTGACCTTCACTTCCACTGCAGCCTTCCTCTTCCCACAGGCTCTGTCCCACCCCATGCCACTGAAAGGAAAATGATTGTTTCCAGGTTTCATCACACACACCCACAGAGGGACTCCAGAGCTCTAGTTCAAACACCACAGCTAATGATGGGTATGTTGCTCTTGTGCCACTGGAATGGAGAGCGTCTGCCTTCTTTCAACACTTGCATCATATTACAACACTCACCTGCTTTCCATCCTTCTTGCACGGTAACACAATTACTACCCTGTATTAACTTTTAAAGCTTTTATTTTGCTCAGCTGTTTAAAGCTGCATCTTAGGCAGCAGAGAAATCAGCTCCACGGCTCTAACCAACACTTAGGCGCAGCAGCCCCCTCCGGGCAGCCACTGGTTAACTGTGTGATACATCTGAAAAAGGGGTAATCTGCGCAGCTCAAGTATTTGCCTTTGAAAACAAATATCCTCATGGTAATTGTTGGGGGTTTTAAACAGAAAAACTCCACTATTTTCCAGTCTCTTTGTACTATTCCCTGAGTGTCAGTAGTCTACATTTTCAGCAACTTCAGATGCACACTAACACACACCCAGTGAAATAAATGGCAGAAGTAGGTAGCTAGTGAAAGGTGCAGGATCAATTGCAAGACTGGGTAATGTGTTGTTTAAGTGAAAATCCAGATTTTGCAGCAGAACAGGAATTACACTAACTGCCAAAAAGAGACAGTTTGGCAGGGATTTTTTTTTACAAGAAAATGAGAAAGAGCATTTGGTACCATAGATTAACTGAAAATTATTTTCCAACACCAAGTTGCTTAAAGAAAAACTGAAGAAAATGATTCTGATATTATAGAATCTGAGTAATCCCATGCTAAAGCCTAAAATCTCCCTGGATTAATCTTTTTTCCAGGCATTCCCTTCTACGAACAAGAAGGGGGAAAACCGAAATCATCATCTGCAGGAGCAGTTGCTTTATTGCGCTCCTAGTGAGCATCTTGCATTTGAAATGAGACTCCATTTGAACAGCCAAGAAAACGTTGGAAAGGGCTCTAGTGCCATCTACTGCACTCCCATCAATCAGATGTAAGTGCTGCTCTGCCTTACCTGGAAACTGGATGCCTACAATGTACGAGACAATTCCAGTCAAGGGACATCCAGGACAAGCAGCTGACACGGAAGCAAGCACGAGATCCTCCAGCACCGTGCTGGATGCGAGTGGGCTCTGGTGAAGAGCTGAGGAGACCAATGAGACTTACATAGAATCATAGAATGGTTTAGGTTGGAAGGGACCTTCAAAGGCCATCTAGTCCAACCCCCTGCAACGAGCAGAGACAGCCTAAACTAACTCAGGTTGCACAAAGAAACCCAAACTATGAACGATGGGGTAGCTGAGCTCCATACAACTAATTTCTCACCCTCTACTCAAAAGCTTTTTACATTCTGTGTACTATATTGTTTCAAACACTCTTCTAATGGCCAAAGCCAAATCCGATTTTAAGCAGGTACAGGTCAAAAAACAAAGCCATTTCTGAAGTGATACACGTTCGAGTAAATTTAGGTGCTTCTCTTCTCATTAATAGTGTCATTTTTCGTTTTTGCTACTTCTCATTTTTCATTTGCCATGGAGAGATAGGAAAGAGAAGGAAAACCAAGAAAACATAAAGGAAAGTAAGAGATACAGTCTGCTCTTTATTTTTGTCTTTTATTCCCCACTCCAACAGGCAATGGTAAACCAGAAAAAGTTATATTTTATATATCTATATTATTCATTATATTTTATTTATACACAAACATTTTTATGATTTATCTGTATTTTTATGCTATAAAAATATTCATCTTTCTAAGAAAAAAAGAGCACCCTACCAAAAAAAAAAAAATACATTTGAGCAAACACCATCAGCCCTGGCCCTTCTCCCCAGAAGCCCACCCTGGCTGGGGACACTGCTCCCCTCCTCGCCTGGCCGGGACTCTGGCAACGTGGGTCCTTCCCTTTCTCCCTCCTGCACCTCACAACATAACATTTTCAATACCCTCATTTTTGGCTCTGTCCCAGGGGGGTTTCCACACTTTGCTGCAGTTATAATCGTGTTCATGAGGTCTTCTGAGCCTCAGCCTTGGGAATGACACTGCCCATTTTACCCCTCTGCAGCCTTTACACATACTCATTTCTCCTTCCTCCTCTTCACCCTCTTCATTCCCTCTTCGCATCTCCCTCCCTACCTCCACAAAGCGCTTTGATCAGCTGCACTGTTTGAGATACCCCCACCATGAATTGCTGATCACCACCAACACAGAAGGGGCTTAGACCTCACCAAGACTGGCACAGTCATTTTTTCTAACTCTTGTTTAATGCAAACATGACCCCAGCCACCAAGACCTATCTGTCTGCCTGCTCCCAGGTATTGCACACCAGAGGAGCAGCTCACACAACCATCCCTCACATAACAGATAAAATAAGTCTGTGGCCAACAGTCTGAAGTGCAGGCTTCTGCTAAGGCAGCTGACTTCAGCCAAAGTGAGTTGGAGAGCCTTTACATCAGTTGACCCACGCAGTCCTGATGGAGCGGCACCCATTCAGACTAGGAGGTTGGTACTTCAGTAGTGGCAGGCTTTCTATTCCTCATGCTCACACAGCCAGGTGAGGAACTACAACCTGAGAGGGGTGATGAGAGTTGATAAATGTACAAGGAAGAGCCAATCTCCTCTGGATTTTCAGGGCCAAAGCCAGAAGAGTATTTAGTAGCATATACCAAAAAATACGAGAAACCCATGTTCAAAGGGGTAGAAGTAAGAGCTCAACTTCAAGGCAAACACTGCAAATTGAAACAATTATTCAATGCTGAAATCAAAGAAAATTATCCCGTCGCATTTTACCCTTCTGAGCAGATGAAAACCTCTCAAGGAGAACATTCCCTTCAGTTTCTCTCCTTAGAAAAATAAAGTAAAATATTAAGAGACATTCTAAACCCTGAGTTATCTCCGTAATGGTACAAGTGGCAAGATTAACAGCAAGAATTAAACCACTTCATTATTATTTAATTGCTTTTAAAAATGTATTGCCTTAATATTTATAATTGTACCTTTCAGATTCATAACCCTGATTTTCCACCTCCCCACCACAAACCATTTCTCACACTCACCCAACTTCCACAGAACTTCACAAAGAGAAAACTGAAAATACGTCTTGAAGACTTCTGATGTAAAAAGGAATGACACCGTGTGCTTCCATAAGTTATGGTTTATTTCAAACCCAGCTCTCAGGTTACACTGTACATGAAACACAGGCAATCCTGTAAGCATTCAGGATTGGCAACGTTCGTTAAGTCCCACTAAATTCCTCACGCCAATGACAATGTGCCAGTTAAACACAGACTCTAAACTTAAGTGAACTGGAGAGACAAAGAAAAAACAACACAAAAGTAGCAAGGAAGAAGATTCCTATGGTCTGTTAGGAAAATACAATCCAGAGTTATACCCTGCCTAAAGAACAAGTGGCCCAAAAGTCTCCTGGATCCCTTAAATTCCAATTTCTAGGCTCAGACCCTTTTTAAGAAAGTCACAAGCCAGATCTTTGCTGTTGCCCAAACTGTCCCTCAGGATCTATTGGCAAAATTCCATTAATCCAACCAAACCTCCTGCTGCTGCCAAGATAATTTTGTGACTATTTGTAAAGCTAATCAACCAAAATACTATTTTCATCCCAATAATGTTAAGCCATAAAGGCTGAAGATTATTGTTGACTATCAACTGTTGACGCGCTGACACTGCACTCAAATTTGCTGAAAGTGCTGAATGTTGGCAGGATATTTCACCCTTGGATTAAGTCCCTGCAGCCTCTCCTTAGCACATGCAGGCATATGTTTGACCACTTGCTCTAGTGAGTTCTAACACCACTTGAAAGAGAATCTCCTCATTAGCTGCTTCTGTACAGACCCAAGCACATGCCTGCATCCACACACTGGCTTCAGCAGTATCATCTGCTGCACAAGAAGTTAAATGTACACAAAGGTTTTCACAACCCAGTTTTAAAATGCCTGAAAACAAAGCTAGCAAAACAGAGCAAGATGAGAGAGTTATCTCTGAGAGACTCCCAGGTAAATAAACCTGAGTATCAGTTTGGACCTCAGAACACCAGCTTGTCACAGCAGGGAAAAGCAGACACATAACTCTATGCAATAACAGTGTTTCAAACATTTGCCTCTAAAACATGGCAAACTATGACCAAAAGTTTTACACTTGTTTCTTAAATAAAGACTTTTTATTTTTAAAAAGTTATCAAATACCTGTGCACAGTTCATAGTCAAATGTCTTCTTTATTCCGAGTTGGTTTCATTTGAACTCAGACATTTCACTGATTTCAGTTTTATACATTTTTTCTTTCAAGATCCCACAAGGTAAAAAAAAGCAACCCCAAACACACACAAACAAATACAGTAAACTGTATTTCAAGGGCTTTTTTTTTTTTTTTCCCATGTCAAGAAGTGCAATTTTGCTCCTATGGTTCTTTGAAGACTTTTATTCATCAATAAAACAATGCACTACACTAAGAATTGCACCAGATACCTTAGAATATCTTGTGTATCAGCTATACCTAACTTCTCCTATGCATTGCTTAAGGTTGTGAGAAATGTATATGAAAGTTACACTTACAGTAACTCAAGCTTTACCGGTATAGGCAGGTCAGTAAACGTACCTACACTCTGTGAAACTGCCTATGACTGCTGGAGAATGGAAGTCAATTACATCTACAATTACACCAGTAAAGTGTTTACATTTACTGTAACTGTCTTGCTTTTGCATATAAATGTATGCTCTGCTTCAAGCCACTCAGACTGTATCATTATATTGCAAGCCTATCACAAGAATACATTCCCAAAAAAATCCATAACACAGAACTGTTTTGTCTCACCAAACTTGATTCCATGCATCCTCCTGGCCCCACTTAAAACAACAGAACTAGTCACTTTTTTTCTGCCCCCTCTAGCAAAAGCATGTTAACTCTGGGGGAATTCCACAAAGAACTTGGCTTTGGCTTAGTATTTCCTTCACTCTAAACTATGAACCATGTGAACTATGCTACTGGCTTTGGAAGCATTTTCAAAAGTTTTCTAGATTGACTCTTCACCATTATGAGAACACGAGGATATTGACAGAGCAGGCTTCTAATGACTCCAGGAACAAGGCTCCTCATGACTTCATTTCCTTCCATCTGTAGCTGAAAGACACCCTCTACATCTTATCATGAAAAAACTGAAGTTGATTCCCTTTAGGATCTTCAAAAAGCCTCAAGTTTCACTCCAATTTGCTCAGGTTTTCCATTGCAGAGTGCTGTTTTAGGTGATGAAGTAGGAAACACCCAAAGTTTTAAGTATTCACTTTGGAAAAGATGTACCTGCTTTGAGATTAGGAGACTGACTAAACCTACTGAGGAGGCCTCTTATATTTTAGCATTTAAAAGTACAGGGAGAAGAGTCAAAGTTTATATATAAATGCACAAACATAGGACTGCTTTCTAAGTTGAAACTGTTTCGAAACTTGAAATAAAAGTCTGCAGTGTCTGTTGAATCAAACAACAAAAGTTAAAGCTTACTTAACCACATCATTCTTACAACCACTATTTTACAAAAGAAGATCCTCAAACCTAGAAACAACACGGGGGCAAGCACAGCAAGGACATGGATGGTGACAGAAAGGAACTAACAAGCCAGCCTGGTACAACTACGTCATGTAACTCAGCTGCAAATGACACATGGGGCAGTGTAATTCCTATTCAGATTTTTACTTACAGGCACAGACCTATAGTATAAAAACATCTAGCTTCTTAAAAAAGATGAACTGAGGAGCCTGACAGGCCTATTTCATGCCCACAGAGACTATACTGAGAGACCAGAATAAAAACTGCAACTAAGTTATAGCTTGGTCTTTCAGTTTAGTCCCTCCATCTCTATGTAACTATCCATGCTCTAGCATTTTGTCACATAATGGTAGCCATAAATCATTACAACATCGGTGTCTACCCCAGAAAACCTTATATGAAATGGATGGACAAATCTTTATACAAAGATAAGTATTTTAGAATTTGTAATTAAAAAATACAGAGAAAAACAGCCCCAAAAAAGAGTTCTGAAAAATAGTTTTTTTACATAGAAAAACCTCCCCGAAGTAAAGAGAGGGATTATAAAGGTAAGCTATGGTGCTAAGAAGTGGTTGGACTAATAACAGGTTATTTCCCTCGCAGAGGTTTACACGTTTCACACCAGCATTTTGCTTTATGTTGTTACAATAGTTTTATGGAGCATTATGTAAAAATAATACTTCAGTCAGAAACCTAATTCAGAGTTCATCATGTTTTACCCTAAACGGCCACTTGGAATGCTGTGAAACATGATTTGCAGCCAGAAGCACCAAGTACATAAATTCTTCCACATCAAAGGAGTAGTTCGTAAATTTTGGATGCTCTCCCAGTGTTGGGTGGTGTCCCTGGAAAATGAAATAAGGCCTTTTAGATAGGAAAAAACCTCAATATATCTTCCATTAAAAAAAGCAAGAAAGACACTTGAGCATCTGCCATTTTAATTTATTATTTCTGATCTGCTGAGGCAAAAGAGTCAGCAAAGTAACTGTGTAACAGTGATGCTGTGGATGGCTTGAACTAATGGCCAATTCATTTCATTTCTCTTCTTCCCTCAGCCATTAATATGATTTCTTAATCACAACAGGGAAGTTAATTTGGTCTAAAGAATGAAAACCGTATTTCAAATACCGTAACGTAGATAGGTGAAGGAAGCTAAATGTTAAATGCTTCAAGTTACAGCATGCCACCCTTCAGCAGTGGCCATGATTACCTGATCTTGAGGAAATACTTTATTCCTTTTTCGCCAAGTGATGTAGTGAATGCCTCTCAGCCTTGCCAAATCCAGGTAACAACGTTCATCTTCACAGTTGTATCTAGGGACGGCCATAAAAAAAACTGTATTTATCTACAGAGATTGTGCTGAAGTTTACCAGGGTGGAACAGGAAAAAAACCTGCAAGCCAAAGTGTTTGTTGACCAGTTCTAAGGCACTGAAGCCATGGACAGTTTCTGCTCTGCTGAAAACCAGAGGCTTCAAGCAGAATTTCCCAGGACAGATAATTCAGTGCTCTTCTGACAAGCATCCTGTATTTTTGTTTAGCTCTACAGAACTGGAATGCCTGTTAACATCCACAATTTACCACAAAGTATGTTTAAAAAGGAAGCTACTAGAGAAGTTTAGGTAAAAGAGAATGATACACAGCTAAGCTTGGCCAGCAAGCTGCTGCTCATGTCCTGAGCACAGAAAAGAGTACATAAATAACCTCCAGGGGGACCTGTAATGCCTTGGGCATGTACCTCATGCAATCAGTTTACCTGGATCACCAAAATACTACTATATTTCAGACTCACTGGGCAGGATCCGACCACTGAGGCTTTCTTGCTTTTTGCCATTTAACCTGCACCATTGTTGACCGGGCTGCACTGTATTTATACCACAGCATCTTAAGAAATCGCAGACTAAACCTGTATGATATAGTTACACTATACTTTGTAATCAAAACTTCCTCACTTTCAATCCGCAGAAGACGAGGCTGCCAAAAATGAAGTCTAGATGAGGATGCAAGGCAAGCATTGATAGTCAAATACAGGCAAGGAAGAGTGCTTCATTAACACATAAGAACAGACATAAGCAGTTGTGTAATAGAGGGGAAAGAGAGAAACAAACTTACAGTTCAAAAACAACAGCCCAGTCTGGTAGAAAGAGCAAATGGGTAAGTCCAGCTCCATGCATCCCAATGAATATATCAGAGTTGTGGGTAATCCTCAACTGCTCTGAAAATTCAAGTTCCCTGCAGACAACACAACAAAGATGGTGACCTGGCACGCCTGCCCATCTCAGCTAGAGTCAGCAACATGCAGAAAGCACAAAATTAACATAGGAATGCTGAAAGATAGAATTGATTTTTCAAGGAACAATACCAAGAATCATAAATGCTGCATCCAGAAAAAACTCAGCAGAGAATTAAAACAAATGCAGGCACGTTTCAAAACTTCACCAGAGTTTTCAAAAAATTTGAGGGTTTTCTTTAAAGTTTCTGCAAGACTGGGGTTTTTTACTTTTTTTTTTTTTTAAAGAGGCATCACCTCCTATAAAACCCCCTCAACAATTCAACATAAAAGACCTAAACTTTTTTAATGTAATGTAGAAGTACACAATTCATAATCATATCACAGGATTCTACCTAAAGATGTAGATATCCAACCTTAACTTACGCACAGTGCATCAAGAAGAAATAAGGAGACTAGGCTTTTTTCAGCTCCTGGAACTGTCACTCTCTCCCATCATTTGCCTGTAAACTTGTCCTGGGTTTAGCAGTAGCAGTAATTTTTCTCCTTCTTAGTAGCTGGTGCAGCTCTGTGTTTTGACTTTTGGCCTGATAACATTGCTGATAACACAGATGTTTTAGTCTGACCAAGGACTTTGAGCCTCATGCTCTGCCAGGGAGGAGGGGAAGCTGGGAGGAAGTAGAGACAGGGCACCTGACCCAAACTGACCAAAGAGGTATTCCATACCACAGCACGGCATGCCCAGGATGTAACGGAGAGTTACCCGGAAGGGCTAGGGACTGCAGGGTTGGCCGAGTTATCGGTCGGCTGGTGCTGAGGTGTTATGTTCTCTTCCCTTGTTATTTCCTTTATCATTATTATTATTGGTGGTAGCAGTAGTGATCTGTGTTATACCTTAGTTACTGGGCTGTTCTTATCTCAACCTGTGGGAGTTGCATTCTTTCGATTCTCCTCCTTCCCATCCCTCCAGGAGCAGAGGAAGGGCAAGAAGGCAGGGGAGTGAGTGAACGAGCTGTGTGGTTGGGTTTAAACCACGACAAAACTCCAAATAAAGCATTCTCTTTGTATGACCAGGTGTTCCCTGAGTGCACAAGGAAATGGACTGAAGACACTTGATTGTTAAGAGAAGACTGACAACTGCAAAGGGAAATTACAACATGCTTCCTTTGGATATGGACAGTTCACACATTGAAAAGGAAGAGAATAACGTCTCCTCTGACTATTTGGAAGAAAGTAGAAAGAAACTGGCTTAAACAACACAATTCTTAGCTACTTAATCTGCTACAAGGGCAGACACCAGGGAAACCCTCCTAACCATGACAGTGATGCCACAGGAGAGCTGTGGAAATCTGCAATACTGAAGGGTACCACACACAGTTTGACAAGCATGGGAGTTGCGGAAGTACTACTTGGCCAAGCTTTCAAGTAGGATGGCCTAGACGGCCTCTCAGCAGTGTCCGCCCCTTTTCTTATTAGACTGCTCAAGTGCTTTCATTGACAGGGGAATTGAAGGCAACTCTTGACTCCCTCACATTGTCACTGCTTTGGTCAAAACACCCATCTCTCAGTGCTGCTTTAGTTTCTCACGCCTCCTGCATGACCCACGACAGCATCATTGAGCAGATGGGAGCTGCTGTCATTTGGCACAGGCATACACCACTTGGAAACTTTTTCTTCAAGCCATTTCTTGCTGACACAGTGCCTACTACATCTGAGCATCACAAACTGACCTCAGGTGGTGTCTTCAGGGGCTACTACAGCAGCAAATAAGCTCAGTTATTATTCATTACCAAACTAACAGTCATATAATATAAAACACTACCTTCATACAAGAGAAATCCCTGTTGGACCCATAGCTACTGCAGGGCATTAGAAAATTCAGAGTGATGGGAACACAGCTGGTTTGGGGAGAGGGGAGGAAACAAGAAGAAAAGTGATTTCAAACTTTTTCATCACATAGTAGCTTTAACCTCAGCCTACTAACCCTAGAGACTCATTCCTAAGCAGTACATCATAGATGCGAGGATTTAACTAGCTCACCCACCACTCCCTGAATGACATTCTTCTTTTCTTACCAGTTCTTGGATTTTTAAACAGGTCAGACACTGGGGTACATACAGCTTTGCCTGCAAACAGCTTTCCCCAGCAATAGGCAGCATTAGATCACACTAGGTTCTTCTGTCAACTTACGTACTTGTATTTGTAGTCTACCACTTTGACCTCCAGTGTTGATACTGTTTTCAAAGCATTCACAAGCTAAGGAAGAGAATAAAAAGACAGTGATTTGGTGATCTCCTTCAATGAACTCCTCCCCTGCTCTCCTGCCCATCTTATACACTCCTTCTGCCCAGCAGGGAATGACAATGAGTGAGACAGAACATACTGTCACTGCCACATAAAGGAGCAGTTCCCCTCCTCTTGTGCCTTCCCACCTAAGATACATAAGTTATTCTTGACAGAGCAACACCTGCAGAGCAGATGCATATCTCCTGCACTCTCACAGAGAGCTTCTGTTGACCTTTACATGCTACAGGACCCAATCCTAAACCACTCAGACTAGGAGGAGCAGTGGGAAGATGTGGTTGGATTTCCAAAATATATTCCAATCCCTAAAGAAGCAAATTGGTAGCTAAGAAGGATTTTCGAAAATACCTTACTAGGTCAGACTCCTACATGTGAGAAGTGAAACCAGGTTAGAGCCAGGCCTTCCAGCCTAAAAGGGCTTTCTGTAAGTCTCCAATCCATAGCCAGCAGTAGAGAGAGAAAGAGTCAAGTATTCTCTCTCCTACAAAAGTGTAGTAAAGGTAGGACTAACGTCTCCCTTTCTGTCATGTGCTTATCACCAGAAAACACAATACCTGTAGCACTGTGGACAGCCAAGCAGATAAGGCACACATCTAACCATTTGCACTCTGTCTATTCTACCACTGAGCTATTGCATCAAACAAGCCTCCATTTCTCCCCCCATACAGTGGGGAATGATAACCCCAATTCATTTTTGTCAGGCACTAACAGCTAAGAATGAAGACAGGTATGAAAACATTAGATTTTATCATTTTACCACAAGAGAAGCTACACCACAAACCCACTAAGTTGCATGATTCAAAAACATGAATCAATATGAAATTTCATTAAGTTTTGAATGCACATACTCAGATACAATAGCTTCTGCATTTTAATCTGCAAGCATAACAAAGGTTTTTGTTAGAGTCGGCAGCACTGGGGATGCTATAAATACAAGAGATAGTCTGAAAGTGAAATAATTTAATTTTATCAGTAGCTCTGCAGTGCCTGTTAAAGGGAAATGCTTTTAGTATTACATCTGTAGTCTCCTATTGGATACTTTAAAAAGGGCAGCAAGGTTCAGTGTCTTGTATACAGAAACAGAGACTGGCTAGAAGACATAGTAGAAGAAATTAATACTAGCAATGAACATATTTGCCCAAGACTTGTCAGCAGACAGACATCTTGGCTACACCCCTAGAAAAAAAATAATCAGTTCAATGAGCAAAATACAACTTCTGATTAATGTTTTAAAAATAAAAGGGACCCCACCTCATTCTGGTTTAAGATTTTCCGGTAATCTGTGCTGCGTGCAAGTATTGTGACTCGTATTTTCCCATCCTAAAAAGAAAGGAGCTTCAGTGTACTGCTATGAGGCAGACTCCAAACACTTCCGTATTTACTTTAGGTAGTTATTTCAGCAACATAACATGTCCCTTCTCCATGTAACAGATGATGTAACCACCTTAAAATTCACATCGTATTTTCCAACAGATGTCAAGTGTCAAAAACTTTGCAAAAGTCTGACTATTAACAAAGAATAAAACATTTTCTGAAAGATTTGTTTTATTCAGTACAAAAGAGCCTTTGTATTACTCATTATACAGCAGTTTTTTAAAGTAGGGAAGCAGCTTTTAAGATGGCTGGTGCACAAGATCTTTGGGAAAAAATATTTTACTTCTGTAACAGTTCCTCCTTTTACCTCTTTAAATTAATTGGACTCACAGGGGTAAGTGTTCCAAGTGAAATAAAGAGATTTAACTGCATGACTCCCATTAGCATCAGCAGGAGAAGCATAACTAAATGCCTGCGCAGTGCTTTGAATGTGCGCCCCTCAGCGATAATACATAGGCTACTCTCCAGCAAACACTTCAAGAAGCTCAGAACTGCTGTATCCACCAATGCAGCCACTGCAACAATTTGCAGAGACTAACAGTGGGTGCAAGAGAGATGGACAGAGAGATGGTATTGGGCAAGGGTCAGAAGGGCTAGATTCAACCATTTCCTCCTCTGATCCAAGCTCAGCAGTTATCTACAAGGACTGATGAAGAACAAGCTCACTGCATTGCTCAGTGGGATCCCCTCTTGCTGGACTGCAAGGACAGCACCTTGTCAGTCTGCTCCAGAAGAGACCATGTGCCACGTATCTTGCATAACTAGGAAGGACACAAAGGCCTTGGGACCAGAGAACAGAGACTGGGAAGAGATCCCAGGGTTGGAAGGAGGATGTTCTAAAGTCTGTCCCATGTAAATAGGACATGACGGCAACTTTCACAAGCATACACAAGTGTCTGCTGAAGGCCTTCACAGAACAGATTGATCTACTGGAAAAAAATCCCAAGCATCACGGGAAAGGACAACACGTTCACAATATGCTCTTATTTCCCCACTGGGTCCAGCTTGTTAATGCCGTTTCTCTGGTAAAAGCCATCAGCTCCATGTTACAACTTTATTATTCAGTTACCATACCTTGGGTCCTTCTTGTGTGATATTTAATCTGTGTAACACATGCTGAGAAAATGCTCTAAACAGCCCTGTACCATGACAGCCAGAGATCTGAAATTTAAAAAAAAGCAATTGTTACTACAAAAATTTATTTTACTCAGAAAAACCTCTTTGTGATCAGTCTTTTGCCATTCTTGTGAAACAAAAACCTAGTATCATGCACTGTGCTAAACATGGCACTATTCATTGCAACGCAAGTGAGACTTCCATTTAGGAAGAAGCACAACTCTCTCTACAGTGTTAGAGCCCGAATGCATGAGCTAATACCCTCGGGAAAGTCTGCCAGTGTGCAAGCTCCTGTGCTCTGCAAAAATACCAGTAAGTTCACAGTGCCCACCCATTAAAGAGGAATAATAACACATCTCATGAGCTGTGACACAGGACATTGCACACAAGCAGTTACTATCAACCAGCTAACATAACTTCAAAATTCTAATCTTTAGGGAAGAGCATCTCATTTGGAGCTGCACAGACCGTCAGTGCAGTACCTGGCAAGGTAACTCAGCTAGATACTTGAGGGATTCATTAGCTCAGATTTTATACTGTCACACGTGCACCTAGTTAACACAGTGGATAGATAAAAAAGACTCACCAATGGTGTGTTATAAAACAAGCCATATCTCATTCGAGGCAGTAATGAGAAGACTGCTTCTTTAAAGCATACCTGCAAAGGAAGATCACAAGAAGTTACACTGCACTGCTACCTTCCGCTGGCACATCCTAGGCTCATTCAGTGGGATCACTGCTTATAATGAGATAGCAATTACATGCTTCTGTCAAGAGCACCTTCACTTCCTTGACTGTGCAAATGAATAGAACAAAGACAATCCTGATCCCAAAAGAGCCCTCACTTAGGATGTAAGTGTGGGAAGAGGTGAAAAAAAAAAAAAAAACCCACACCTCCAAGACAGAACAAACATGAATGAAATAAAGAAAACCAGTTAGAGAGTAAAGAGTTTAAGACAGGCTTTAGGAGACTAAAATGAGCTCTGAATGAATGGTTATCTTTCATTAATACCTTCCACTAAAGTATTAGTGTTTTTTTCTGAAACACCCGTACCCACAAGCAGCTTGAGAAGCTGTCGTATTTGCTACCTAATGACTGAATGAAAACAAAATATAAAATTCCATACCCTTTTAGAGTCAAAGGTTTTCAAGTGTATTATTTCATAGTTGGTAAATGCCTTCCACGTCTCACTGAACAGGTCACCATAGCCATACGAGCTCTAGGAGAATAGGGAAAAAACACAAGGGCATAATTAATACATAAATGCACACGAAAACTCTTTCCATGATTTACAAGTTCTGCATACAAGTTTTAATACATGGTTAATATACCTAATCACCACCATGGGACCAGAAACAGCTTAGCACAGAACAGACATCACAGAACACCAAACCCTGCATTTACAATGGTAGTTAACTCTAATTACCTGTCACGTAGTTAATTCTTAATAAAATGCTTTTATAAATTAGCAATCTAGACAAGTTTTCAAGCAGTAGATTAGAATTTGAGTTGGGAACAAGAAGTACCTACTGCTTTCCTCAGACACAACAAACACAAGTTAAATTTCAATTAACAGCCACATAAGGATGGTAAAATGCATGAACCTCAACTCCTGAGACTGAAAAAACCACCTGGGAATTCAAGTGCTGCAGTAATGTTTGAAGTCGAAAGTCACAATGAGCCTATTTCACATTTGCCTCTGTTTTGTGATTGTCACTTGCATATTGCATATGGATCACAAATTGAAGGAAATGATCTGATTTGATATAAGAAATGGCCAGAAAACTATGTTTTGCATTACTCTGTTGAGCTATTGAGAAGTTTCTCTATAGGGCAGTATAAAACTTCCCCTCTGCAGTAAAGCTCTTTTAAGAACCATCTACTTCCTACAACATTGGCCCAGCAATAGTGGCTCTTGCCTTCCAAGTTTGTAACACTTCCTGCACCCCCAAGGGCTAAGAGTCACCATCTCTTGTTCTTTGAATGCAATTCAGTATGACCTTGGTAGTCCTGGTGCAGATTCTCACTTAAAGCTTCCTTTTGACTCTGGAGCTGGTTCAGGCTGCTTGGAAAGTTATGTGGAAACACTCTCCACAACAAATTTGAAATTAAGACTACAAATGACAGCAGATGATCTTCCAGATTAGAAGTAGAGACCTAATCTGTGTTTAGACAGAGTTAAACAAAGCAGAAAATGAGTAGGAAATCCACTGGGTGTTGGCTTGCAGGCTGTCTCTGCAAGAGCAGGAGAGCAATGTTTGTAAGGAATTTTTAAGGAGAGCAGGTAAAGTTGGAAAGTAATACTTTCAGCTTTGAAGATCAGGTCTCTACTTGTAATCTGGAAGATCATCTGCATCATTCATAGTCTTAATTTCAAATGTGTATGGCCAAATCTAACTACATAAAGAAAAAGAGGGAATGACTAATAAGCTCAAGACCATCTTTCAATCAGCATAGACAGTTCAGCAGCAGTTAGCTGGTGCCATCATCTGGTTGTACATGGTAATGAATTCAAGCTGTCTGATGAGTTAAGACTGTCAAAACGATAAAGCATTGTGACATATACTTTGAATGCTACATTTGAAAGAGCTATTTGATTCAATAACGTGATACAAGACAAAAAGTTGCTTCTCAAGGTAATTTACAATGCATTTGACATCTGACCTTTTCAGAAAGGCATCAGAGCCAGATTAACAGGTCCCTGCATAACATCTAGAGAGCTTGCTTTTCTGACAAATGCATTTATTTTAGCTTTCAAAATGTAAGACAATTAGAAAAGGGGGTCTCTTCTGGGCAGAGGTTTCTCATTAAATAGTGAGCAGGGGATATTTACAGTTTTCTGCTGAATATTAGTTGTCCTACCAGTAAATACTCAGAAAGAAAACCTAGGATTTTATGAGAACAAGACAGGTGCGGGACAATACCATAGTCCGGAACTGTGGTATTTCTGGTCCCTATTACACACGTTATGTGGCATATTTCAAGTTGCCTAGTTTGTTATTTAGTTTAACTCCAGTTTGTTATTTAGTTTAACACCTTAAATACCAGCCAGTAAAACTAGTATTAAACAGTCATGGTTTCAAATCAGCAGTACAGCAGAAATAGCCCTACTTAAAAACTTCTTTTATATGTCATCGTGGCATCCTAAGAGGTGATTGAGAGAAACAACTGCAAGAAGGCTATTTAAAGGAATTAAGTATTATACCCTGTTTTAATATATATACACAAGGATTTAACTTAGTTGTTTTCTCCATTACAGGCTGCATATACTGATTCAGAAAGATGCCAGGCAGCTTTTCTTTTTAAATACAGAAGAAAGTTTTGAGTAAATCTACTTAAAAACTCTCAGAGAAAAGAAGCATACAGAAAACAGCATGAAATGTTCAAAAGCCACATACTGGGAATACAGGTAATATTATGTTTGAGGTCACACCAAAAAAAGGCATAATTACGTACTAGCAAAAGACGAGTTAAGAAGTAGTGTTAAAACAGCACATGATTTATTGTGGAAAATCTGTTCCCCAAGTATTGTTTATGCACCTGTATTAACAGGATCCAAAAACTTACCAGTTCCACATGGCTAAACCCACAAGAAAGCTAAGGACTGGCTACTAAAATCTTCAGAGTCTCTATAAAGCAGAAATACAACCTATTGCAAACACATCAGAAGCACAGATGACTTACAGTGTCCCACATGACTATGTTGACATCGGTACTGAAGGAATTATTGATATGCTGTGTGATATAAAGATTGACGAAATCACAGAAGTGATGATACATATTAACACCTGGAAAAGAAAGAATTGTTAGCAAAATACCACATTACTCCCTCCACTTTTAACTGGTTCATGCATTTGTTCCTTATTAGTATCCTGCATTTTATATTACTTTTCCCTCCCTTCTGACTGAATGCTTTTTATACACCCTAAAGAGGTAAACTTCTAAAGGGAAAGAATTGAGGTAAGAAACCAGAAGTAAAGATGTGTTTTTAAAAAGTTCAGAGAAATAGAAAGAGTGGCAAAAAACAGCATAAGAAAAAGACAGTTTCTCAAGCTATTTCTCATTACAGTCTACAGCTGCTTGCTGAAGTATACGAAAGCAACTTCTCCTTTAACAACAGCTAGTTAGACATACAGGAAACATTAAAAACAGGCCCTCAGCACTGATCTTAGTGTTGCTTTACTAGGCTTAAGGGAAGCTCTGTCTGCAGGACTACAAGACAGAACTTGTACTTGCACATGAGCCAAAGCCCAAGTAATTCCTCTTTTTTTTTTTTCTCAGAGCATTCTTGTTCATTCTTGGTTTCTTAAGCTAATACCTTAAGACCATGGAGCATAAAAAGTACTGTGAAACAAAGGACGTAACATAGTCGAGTTTTCTTGGTAGTGAAAACCAGATCTCAGGTTTGGAACCACATGTACACAATCCCTGTTTCTAAGCTTCTGACCAAAAAGAGCTGCTATGATAGGAACTAGCTGCCTTTATTGCTCACACTGCAATTTCCCCTGCCTCCCCTAAAACAACAGAGCTGGGCAAAATCACCTCCTGAGTCACACCTAGACCACCCTGCTCAAAGGTACCAACTGACAGCACAGCAATGTTTCCCCAGGAACTGCTCAGAGGCCTGCAGCAACTTCGCTTAAAATATAAGATACTGGCTTGCAGGGGAAGGGGGGTAATTCAGTTCACAGTTGCAGTGTGTCACAGGCAGCTATCCAGTTTAACCACAGCTGACCCACAGCAGCTTGTTTGTACATCTACATGCTGAACACCCTCTTTCATTCACATGTATCTGCAGAATACGCTGCATGAACGAAAAGGTTGGTGAACTTCAAACACTGGCTGGCTCCTAAATATGCTTGGGTGCTGCCCCTCTCTGAATATCACTTCTTCTTCCGTAACACTCAATACACAGAGAATTCTCAATTCCTGAACACTTACAACAAAATACATACACCCATGCTCGTGTTCCATGGTATGAAACCTGTCATCCAAAAACACTGCCTGTGCTAAAGAATCTTCTGTACAGCAAGTCAATGAATGTCAAAACATAGCCAGGAGAATAGGCAAGACAAGTGGCAGAAATTTTTCTCTTTTTTTTTTTTAATTTTCCTTTATTCATCTGTGGGGAAATGTAAAAATTTTAAATTTCAGTTTCCAAGTTCATCAATGGAACTACAGGAAAAAAAAAGGAATTAAAAAAAAAATCACATTATTTTTCAAAAATAGAAATATATTACAAATGAACTTGACAGTCATAAAGGCATAATGTAGACAGGCAAGCTGGATATGGGCAATTTTTACTGCACGAAGATACCAATTACCTGCATCTAATTTCATGAAGTATGTTGGCTTTTCAATAACAACGTCACACTTCCCATCTTCTAGAGGCCTGAAGTTTAATGCAGTAAACGTCTGGAGTTCTGCAAACCTACAAAGATTTAATCACATAGAACATGCTTTGTCATTAACATACTTAAGCAAATGTACTTCATCTAAGTACATCTAAGATTTAGTAACTGTTCATCCAGTCCATTTGATTTAACAGGGCTGCTGAAAACTGATAGAGTCTGACAATTAAAATTATTTGAAATTGTAATGGAAGGTTCTTCAGGTTATAAGCTTCAAGAGGTTAAACACCACCTTTGATCTCAGGAGTGAAGCGCATCTTTGATCTACAAATCAAGGCAGTAGAGATACAACAAAGAGCCGTAGAGCCCAGATGTGTGAGTATAAGCAACTTGATCTGCACTGCCAAAGACACTTCAGCAAGATCTTTATGGTGTGGCCAGAATAACGAATGTAGATGCAGTATTTATTATTCCTGGATCTAAACAAGGATGAGCAGTTGAGAGGACAATAGCAGGTGAAGTCTTTTCTTCCTGTGCTGCTATTCCTAACTGAAACTGACCATCAACGCAAAAAGAGGGGGAAAAATGAGCAACATAAGAATAAAAATGAATTCTTATATAGACCTTAATGGCTTCAACTCCTCCGTGTGTCTTCAATTAACTGGCAATGCAGCTTTGAAGTGCTAACATGCAACTTGTGATACTTCACCACCTACTACAAAGGACCGTCTGCGCTTCCTACTCAGCCTGTCAACTGTTGCCCGTTTCACACTCCAAACACAGGCTCCTTGGGAGCACCGTGTGAATGTATATCCAGACCAGGCACTGCTGTGGCCCCAATGTCATCAAAGACCGTGTGAACTAGGACACAAGTGCAAATTTCAAGACATTTCACAACAAAACAATTGCCTCCTCCTATAAGCAGATCAGACATAGCACCGGCATCTTGTCCAGAAAACACTTGAAGGTTTGAACTTCAAATTAAAAGACATTTTCAGATCATCTGCTGCTGTCAATTAGGCAGGACACAATTACACATAGCATATTTCAGAACATTCTGCACTGATGAAATTACCCAAGGTCATCGAATATGAACCCTCAAACTGACCTTAGAAAGGAACAACCATTTCCTCAGTATGAAATCCCCTACACACAGCTGCTACCACCAATGAAAAAGAATAAAGAATTACTAAGAGAACTTGGAAGCAGCCTTGACAAGTGATTCTTACCAAGACTGCAGAGGGCTCTTGCGCTGACCTTCAGCCAAAAACGCCTTAACGTCAAGGGTACAATGACCTCCAATTTCTCCCTTCTGTAAAAAGTCTTCTTTGAATCTAATGCAAATTAGTAAAAGTCTATTAGCTTTTGTGCAACAGTGCTACAAGTGCTCTGCAATCTCAACCACATACTCCATTCAGCCAAGTGCTTCATACGCATTTAAAACCTCAGTATTTTCTTTAGCATAAATCCCACAATTCCCAAACAAAGACAGCGGTGTCCATGGAGTTATACACATCGATTTAGAAACCAGTACTAATCTATCCAGAACGTTATTAGGAATCATTTTCACATCCAAAAATCAGTTACTTAATTAAGTATTTCTACATGATTACTTACAGGAGCACCATTACTTGTTTGAGGGGAGGGGGTTTGTTTGTTCTTAACAACAATTCTTCACCGAAATTCACCTCAGATTTCACAACCCATGTCTTCACAACGTAAGAGTGAAGTGCAAGACCAGGTTTCATGAAAAAAACCTGCCAACTACAAGCGCTGTCAAGACCAAGGAAGGATGTGACTGAGGACGTAGAAAGGTTTTTCTTTCTTCCATCAGAAAAGAGGATAGCAATCATGAGGTGTAGATCTCAACAGGAGCTCAGCAACAAGTCTCTGATCAACAGTAAAGCATATGGCAACAAGCACACCACTTTGCTAAACAAATTCTAAACTCCCTTCCCCTGCCATCCCCTGGTTTTACTATAACAGAAGCAAATCAGAGACCTGTCATGGTTCCTCTTTACAGTTCGTAAATCAATGTATAAGTTTGTGGCTCTGCAATGCTGAAGGTACTGAGAACAGGTCAGAGATGAATCTCCCTGTTAAGAAAAGAACAAGTAGGATTTAGTCAGTAACAAAAATCACATGTAAAACCAAGTGAAAAGTATCACATCTGTTAGAAATACCTACTGTTGCTGCAGGCTTACAATGGGTTTTCATTTCATTGAGCCTCTCTTGAATGTAACCAAAGTCAGCTTGTTTCCAGAATATCTGTTGGGCTGTCTCAATGTCATTTGCCCTGATATATGAAGGACAGAGGAGAAAAAAAAAAAAAAAATCAAGGTCCATTGCTCAGTTCTAGTAGGAATTTTAACAGATAACATTTTTCCTGCTGAAAGTAGAACAGAAGAACCAGCCAGTTGCTTTATTGACATGTAAAATGCAAAACAGGAAGCAACTCACCAGCTGCCTATAAGTGAAAACATCAATGACAATTTAAAGTTACTCTCCTGTAAAAGGGTATAAAATCTTTTTTTAACATTTTTCCCTCTGCTTTTAAAGCTAAGAAAGGAAATACACAGTTATTTTCAGAATCTGAATTCAAGGCTAAATCAGAATAACAAAAACATTGTGGCAGAAAGCATTTCAAATGGTACTTTCTTCCTTAAAAAGTCTTTCATGCCATGTTGAAAGACATATGTTACGTATAAACACATATGTATGTATACACACATCTCCACAAAGAATCATTCTTTAAACTCTAAACATCACAGTAACGTTCACTTCACAGCTAATATGAATGTGGGCACTACACTCTGGTTTTTTTATATATTGAAAATGAAACTTACCATCCAGTTTCAACATAATCACACACTGGGTAACTGAACCTGTGATCTGGTTTACAAGATTTCTCATAACCCCAACAGGATTTTAGCTTCTTCAAGTATTTCTGTAACACAGAATGAGTGAATTAGGTTACGCGACAGTAAAATGGGAAATGAGTTAAGTTGGTTGTTAGCTTATAAACTACCTCTCACTAATAAATCTTGCATGAAAGGCTTTCAGTTTGGTCTGTTCTCAGTTTCAGAAGGAACACTCAGATTCTTTATGCACAGCCGTGCTCCAGAGAGGACACATGTGAACAGCAAAATTATCCTTGTCTTTAACGTGTCTATCCCAGGACAAACACTTTTCCTGACCCAGTAGGTACGATTCCAAAATGTCCACATCACTGACAGATAAAGATAACAAAGTTAAGCTCACACAAAGCACAGTGCTCCAAGCTCCAGTTTGTGTGTTCCATTGCTCCATAAGCAAATCTATAGACATGGCCTTCTGCAGTGCTGTAGGAAGCCAGAGAAGGGGAGCACAGCTCCGACCCTTAGCTCTGCAAAGCAGCTCCAGTCTGAGAGACACAAGAAGTGCTCCTGGGCCACACGTAGCCCAGATCCTCAGGTTCACTATCCCTGCTTCAGTTAAATGAATTATGTGCAACCACAGAGTAAGAATGAATTAGTGTTTCATTGATTTGCCTATAATCTTGGCTCTTCTGCAAAAGCACTACAGCATGCTGAAAATCACAGGCCCAGAAATTACTAACAGTTCAAACACCTTTCACATGCACAAGAGTTACTCAGATAAAGATCATCATTCCAGCTCTGTGACAATTAAAAGAAGGGGGATACAAATCTTGCAAACCAGTAGATACAAAATCCAGTTTTACGACAGCATGAGATGCAGGAAGAGCTCTGTACAACTATTCCAAAAGCCCAATTCTAATTCCCAGTGGAACTGACTAATTGGCAAGGAAACCAATTCATCCTCATCTTTAACTGCTGTGACTCCAAGAAAAGAACACCCCAATATTACATTTGATTAAGCAGAAAAAGCAAACCTACTTTATATGGGCAATGAGAGTCCTGCTGACAGATGCCAGCAATATGCTGGTTATTGTGCAGAAAGTAGGGAATGTGCTCATCTGGCAGGTTGATAGCACTGTAGCTATATAATGGCTCTTCTGGAGTGTTTTTGAACTCAGTAAGGTTTTCAGCCAGAATTCCTTGCAGTAGCAATCCAAACACAAGCAGCATGAACATGGCAACCTGTGAGCTTTGTACTTATTGAACAAATAAACATAAAAGACACTTAATATTTCTGCATCATATTACATTTCAAGCATATGAGACAATATTCAACCATATAGTCAAAGAATTTGTACTTCTGGAGCCATTTCTTTTTCCTAGGAAAAGTAAAACCTTCACTAAGAGACTAGATTGTACACCCTCAGGATTATCTTTGAGTCATTAGTCATTGAGGGCTATTACCAACTGGCAGTCAGACTAAAATGGGTGTGTTTACTTTAGCTGAATCCCATGGGATCCGGAGAGTTCAAATGTGGAAACTAAGTATAGACCATATAATATCCAGCCAGCAGGAAGAAAATGTAGAAGTTATGGGGGGAGGGGTGAGAAGAGGAAGAACTTCAGTTTAAAAATAAGTATAAAAAGAACACATTCTGCACTTTGGAAGAAAGTAATCATAAGCTGCAGGAAAACTATGCAGCCACAAATAAATGGTCAAAATTAAGCCTGTTTCAGGGTGCTCATTTTTAGTAGCTTACATCATGTTAAAGAAACTTTGAATACTAAGCTGCTAAATTAACTGTAGTTAATTTTACATATACATATGTATATAGACACTCTAAACTAAACTAGGTACACTTCTGGTAATGCAACCTTCTCATCAAACACCCCTCCTTTGAACCATCAAACTTCCTGAGAAAAGGATGGCCTGTATCTAAAAAAACCCTTTTTTGGCATTATAATTTGCCCAAATTTGCATGCTTGCTTGCAACTGAAGCCTTTAGCGATACTCCTACAACATAAGTAGTTTTACCTGTTCGGTTCCAGGAGAACTGCTTCAGATTTCCCAAGTACGGAAACCTGGTGGGGGGTAAGGAAAGCCGAGTTAAACACGTCTCGCTTCTTGAGAAACGCTCACAGCAATGAGAGCGACCCCCTAACAGCCGGGGGGCCGTGCTGACTGCTCTGGGCACGCGGCTCCCTGCAAGAACGCACTCTTGCTTCCCCTTCTTGCCGCACGGCAGGCACCGCGCAGGGGAGGGTCCCACCGCACTCCATCCCGGCTCAAACCCGGCGCCGGGGATCAGTCACCCGGGGCAGGCACCAACACCCAGAGCCAGACGCAGCCTCCGGCCCACTCTGGACCCGGGGCTGGGCCCACGATACCAAGACCCGCGCTGGAGCCGGCCCCCGGCCCGCGACAGACCCGGTGCTGGGCCCATGGCGAGCCTCACCCCGCCCCGCCCTGAGCTCACAGCGGGCACCTCATCTCACCTCCGCTCAGCCCCGCTGGCCCCAGGGAGCCCCGCGGCCCTGGCCCCCCGCTACCCGCTGGCCGACGGCCTCAATCCTCATGCCGCCGCGGCTGCTGTCACGGGGGAGCAGGAACGGCCCGGCCCCGCGGCGGAAAGCGCCCGCCGTGAGAGGGCTGCTCCCGCCCCTCCTTCACACCCGCGGGCAGCGGAGCGGGGCCGGCCGGGCGGCGCCGCCACACCCCGCCCCGTCCCGTCCCGTCCCGTCCCCCTCAGCGCGGCGCAACCGCGCCCGGGGCGCTGCCGCCGGAGCCCGCCCCACCTGGAGGCGGCGGGACCGCGGAGGGAGGAGCGCGGCCGGGCCGTGCGGCACCTGCCCGGGGCCTCGGCCCTGCACGGGGAGCGCCGCTGCCTTCCTCCCGCTGCCGGAAATCAAGCGCTGCCGCCGCCGGAGCGGCGGCCTCGGGCTGCGGAGGAACAGGCCTTTTCCTGCCGCCGCTCAGCAGGAAGCGCAGCCTCCTGGCACCCATTGTGTGAGGCGGCTCCCCGGAGACCCCGGCCTCCGCTTCTGGCCGCCTTCGGAAGCGGGTTTACGGATCCCCGCTCGGCCGGGCGCAGGCATCCCCTCCCGCGCGGCCAGCCCGCAGCAGTTCGCTCTCGGTGCTGCTCGGTCGCTGCTCTGACAAGCTCGCAGGGGTCGCCGGCACCAAGGCTGGGGCGCTGGGATCCGTCCGCCCCGCACAGACCGCCTCTCACCTCGGCTGCAGGTGGGAACAGGGGACAAGCGCCCAGCCGCGCAGGAGGACAAAGGGTGAGCCCCTGCACCGGTACTGCCGGCCCCCACCGTGCCCTGCTTGGACGCAGGGAATCGGTCTGAATGTGACAGTGCCTTTAATCCCATTACTGTAGTGCGCCTATAAATAAACCAGCCCCTCGCACCCCAGCACCCATAACAGTCATTTGTAATTCTAAATTCAAATTGCATTTATCTTCTAACTCGAGCAGTATTCCTTTATAGCGCCAGGTTCATGCACATCCACCCCTCACAAAGTCTTTTTCTCAAAGAGAACCAGAGCACACTCTTAGCACAAAGTTTTATTTCACCCTGCCCCATGCTTTTTACAGTTCTATACACATTTTACAACTAGAAACCCAGGGGTCTAATTTAACCGTGGGACAACCCATTTCATTCCATACTCAGGATCATTATAGCCCTTCATAAAACATACGTACATGAACTGCAACAAACTTAGAGCAGGACAAAAAAACAAAGAGCAAACCTTCTCTCTTACGTAAGAACATGTAGGATATTGAACGTCATCTCCTGCATCTATCGAGGATACAGCAGTGCCCCAAGAAACGAGTACCAGCGCATTCTACACCTCATCCAAACTCACTGACACCACCTTCCATTACCTCCCACAGACTGAGAAATAAGCCCTCTCTGCAAGAGTATACATTGAATAAGCCTTTAAATAGCATTACTTCACACTTGCATATGCAGTGAAAATGAGGTATAACTTAGTTGCTTTCAGAAGGAATATTCTAAACCAATACATTTAAACAGCACCAGACCTAACTCCTTTCATTTTGCAATCTCAGTAGTAGCAATGACCTTAAGGTGACCAAACAGACATTAATGTTTCTTCAAAACAAGCATCCAAGATTTATACCAAAGATGACTCAACCAGATTACAAGTCTATGTCAGCACTTTGTTCTCTAAGGCTTTGATGATGAAGACACCATAGGCCATCTGATTCTCATGTGATAGTAAACGTTGCATTGAATGAGAGTAAGAATCAAAAAATAGTCAATGTAACTATTTACATCTACTTTTGTAAATTTAAAAATCTAGAACTCTGACAAACGCTTTTGTACCTAAACCAGTTAATGCTGACTGCATGTTAAAACCTCCTATTTACCTAAGCTCTTTTACGAAACCCAAGATAGTCACAACTGCACCGGTGTCAGACCTGAAGCTACTCACACCTTACATGGGAAATGTTACCTTTAAAAGCACTGGCAGCAATAGATCAGATTCCTTAAGTGCTCTATTTGTCTATCAAGACTGTAACAAAATGGTCAAAATCAGCATTTTATTGATTCACTGCAGTAGATTAAAGCTGAATAGGATTTCTAACCTTTGAGCATCGTATAAGGTTGGTTTTGGTTTTTAAGAAAAGGCTGAACATCTCACATTTGCACATCATAATTCCAGCAACCAGCAAATCAGTAAGTTCCAACAAGTGATTTTATATGGAGTGGGGTTTGGGGTTTTTTGGGAGGAAGTGAGAGTTGAAACTTAAAGTGATCAACCATGCTTTAAATATGCAGGCAAAGTGTTAAATTCTGAGATTTTAGAAGAAAAATAATTTCCACAACTGAAATGAAGGCAGTAAAAGGGCAGCTGCTTCTAACCTCCCCATGAAAAAAGAAGAGAAAAAGGGTTTCTATAGGGAGTTAAGACAAATTTTACTGTTCTTGCTCTCTGGCTTTATTGAAGTCTTCAGAATGCATGCCTGAACCTCAAACTGAACTAAGCTTTCCCATGAACATACCCTTGCCTGTGTAACTTCACTGACTGACTGTTCTCACAGTGAGGAATAAATCCCTAGCACCCATAGAAACATCGTATTCCTGAGCAGCTCTTCTCCAGAAGCAATTTCTTATCATTCACATCCTTTGTCTCTATCTCAGGCCACTGAACACACAAGCAGGAACAGACTTCCCTAACCCAAATTAGAACTTGCACAGATGTGAAAAAAACCCTCTCCCAGTAGAGGCAATGGTATGATAAGCAAGGAATTTTGACTGCTGGGTAGCTCACCCGAGTACCCAATTCTGAAATGCAGTTAAATATTTGCTGTCTGGAATGCAGCGAGGAAGACACAAGCTTCTTCCTCCAATTCTCAACATTCCCAAGGGTCCAATTCAAATGTTTCCTCAGACATTACCGAAAATGTAGCTAAACTTCAAGCCATGTGGATGCTACTTAACCAATACCTTGCTCAGGGAATGGCATGAGAAATATGTTGCAGCCACTGGAGACTTATATGAAAACTATATTAAGTCACAGTACAATTTTGCAGTAACTTGCCACTTACATACAAGGAACCATGAGAGCAGCAGCAAGTAACAGAAAGAAAAAATAACCCTCATTTTCTGCATTCTTCTGAACTATCTTAACTACTGTTAAAAATCAGCATCCAAATCTAGAATAAATATTGAACAGTTTTTCTGATGTTAAAATTAAACACATGCGAGTTACAAGCAGAGCTGTTCTCTCTAGACAGCTCATGAGACAACACAAGTAATATGCAAAATGAAGATGTAATTTATAATCCCATCTGAGCCTCAGGCTCCGCTTTAGAGGACTTAGTGTAAAACAGACTAACCTGATTTGGCCAAGGGCAGAGAATTATCATCCTGAGGTTCAGATGTTGCAAGTATGAGTTTTCCTGCCGTAAAAATACCCATCAGTTCTGCTTCAGACAGCAAGCCACTGCTATTTTGTTATTAAAAATTAACTGATGAGGTTTTAGAAAAACTCCTATTAAGAACACTTAAGAAAAACTCCTAACGTCATTTTCATAGATACAGAGTTTATGAATCAAGGGCTGCTTTAGTAAAACTCCTGCCTTCCAGTGCTGTCTCATGAGGTAACAATCATCATTGCTGCTACTGTTTACAAGTAAAATGATCCACCCACCAGCAGAAACTTAAATAAAGGGATGACTGAAAAAAAACCATTACATATTGTACAAATAATTTAACTGCAGACAGTACAAGACACTTGAAGCATTGATTTTTGTCAACATATGAACTCTATTATATAGTCACATTTTCTATAATACAGTTGAGTTTTTTACAAGACATTTAAATTCAGCATTTACATAAACAATTATCTTTACAGTCTGTTATCATATAATGTTAAAGAGTTCCAACAGGACTTAATTTTGTCTTTGTTTTAAAAGTTCATCTATCTGAGTCTTGTACATGTTTTTCACATCTTCGAGGTCTAGCCGGAGTTCTTCAGCTTCCTCTGCTTTCTCTCCATACATCTGAAGAATTGTGTTGTATCTTTGATCCAAATCCTGCAAGGACATGTTGTTTGTTATCTGACTGTCTTTCACCTTTAAGAAGTTGCTGCTATGATAATGTTTTACACTACTAGGGAAAACAAGTGTAGTGTTATGTTACCAAAGTATAAATACTTTAGAGTGAAGCATAGAGTAAACTCCTCAAAAAAACCTTTATGTTTTGACTCTCTGAACATGGCTAGATTTATACTCCAGATATAAGAGGAAGTCATTCCAATGACAAAGATCTTGATGACAAAGAATTAGTGGGGATTCAGAGAACTTACTGAAGCACCTTGAAGTTCAACTGCTATAAGCATTAAAACAGTAAGTAAACAGCCAACAGTTTTACTACAGGAATAACCACATTTAGTGAAGTGTTTCACTGGGAAATTTAATATTCTGTATTTATAAAACAATTATAATTTCCAAAATTATTCCAAAACTATTTCCAGTATTTAAGTTCTTACACATTCAGAGGATTAAAATATCTGTCCTATTACCTGTATCACTACTGCACTCATTCATCTGCTACATCAATCTCTAATAAACCCATGCTATTTATCAAAACAGCCCCTTTACTAAAAGATCACTTCCAGACAAATATCTTAAGTGAGATAAACAAAAAACCAAAGTTCTCTCCCTGATAAAACATGCAATCTTATGCGCAGCACACATTTCTAACAACTGCATTTTGAAGTGACTACTGAGTCATGGAGGAGGCATTTTCACATTCTACTATATAAAAACCCCCACCAGGCTCTTAAGTCATTCATGACTAGGGACAGATTTGAATATAATCCTAAATCGACAGGGGTGTTACTAAGAAAGCACCACAACTACAAATATGCCAATTTACATCAGATTTCCAATAGAATTACACTTACCTTTAACTGGGCACGTAATTTTGGTATTTCCTTCACTTTTTCTTCAAGTTCATCGTTTTGATTTGTTAATTTAACCAGTTCTTCTGCCATTATTGATCGAGTTTTCTCAAGGTTTCCAATTTCCAGCTAAGATAAACACTTTTAACAATTAGGAAGAGGCAAGTATTTTGATATGGTAATTAAGGCATTTTCTTAAGCCAGCACCTTGGGAGCGCTCAAATCTGACCAGTGGTTTGGGATTCGCTCTTTTGCAGGCAGACAAGTTAAGTTTTCTGGATAGGTCCTTGCCAAAACAAAAAAGGAAGCAAGAAATTCTTTTCTTGGTCATCCCTACACATACCTCCAGTGGCTGTTCTGGACATGACAATAATAGAATTGTCATGAAAGGGAAAGAGCGAATGCACTCTGCTGTGGGGAGAGGAGCTGAGCTTCTTGCATTTAAAACCAGCAATATAATATTGACTGCATTAGTGGTTACACTTAAAAATGATGTGTTTGGTTATGTACGAATAACTACAGTACCTGTAGATGTGAAATCTCTCCTTCTCTTAGTTTTAGCTGGGATTGAAGGTTTTCAATTATACTTGAACCTGCTCCCATCCTTATAGCGTCATAAAGATTGCTCCCACTAGTAGTTACTGGCCCAAAGGAGTGATCATGAGGATCATCCTACGAACAAAAGGTTAGAGAAGCTTAAAAATCAGACAAAAATGTACACACTTTGGAATATTCCTTGTCCTGAAGTACTGCATCATTTAAGGTTTAAAATTATACTGTTAGTAGGCAAACATTTCAATGCTTAAAGTTTGGTTTTAAAACAAAAGCTTAAGGTGAATAGGTACAATCTGAGATAGCTCCTTAGTGGCAGGTTCTTGTGTCACCTATACAACTGCCATTTGATCTGGACATCAATAACTATCCACAGGAAAGCAGCAGAAGCAATAGACCTCACAGAGACCACAACAGTCTGTGATACCACCTCAGAGCAGGGTTCTGCCCTAAGCCAGGATTGCTACTAAAAATAAACCAATTGATTTGACTCCTACTAGTGTTAGTCAGTTCTTCTAGATGTGAGCTCAGCATCAACACACATATAATACATTACCCTGCAATAAAAGCTGTAGTTTCACATTGTCTTTCACAGATACTTTACAATAACAGACATCTCATAAGCAGGTTTTAGATGTTTCTGGATAGGAATTACCTTGTCTAAGGTCAATATACATTTTTTACATTAATAAAACTTCCTAATGAGAAAAGAAAGCAATCTGTCAAAAAAAAAAAAAAAGCCAATAGAATTGATAGATGATACCTGAGAGAGGAAAGATGTCTGAAGTCCTGCCATGTCAACTCCACTTATGGAACTAGAGCGTGACATAGTTGGGGTACTTGAAACTGTTTCAACTGTAAATGACTTCCGATCCTTCAAAAACACCCACAAAACAACACCAGTGAGATAAAAACAATAGTTACAAGATGGTGAAAGACAGATTCCCTGAAGGACAAAGTGCCCTTTTCCACCACCACCACACACAGTGTGACAGATAACATTTCCCCTTCCCCCATCCCTAAAACATGAAAGTTCAACAATGAAGAATTTCTGTGCTACAAACACTTAGAGCCTACGTTCAGTTTTTCCTCAGAAAATGAAGACAAGTTGCAAATCACACCAAAGGAATCTCTTTAAAGTAGCCAGGGGAGATTCAGAGGCAGTTCTGTATGTCCAGAGTTATCACAGGAATGTCCTAAACCTGTAAGTTTGTCTCCTTTTAGAATTTTCTTTGGGTTTTTTTATTCTATTAATTAAATTCCAAGATTTCTCATATACTAATACTTTACTGATACACTTCCAAATAGACTAACCTCCTTGTACTGGCAGTATCTGAAAGTATGCTAGCCTCTGAAGGATAAAGCACTTAGATTTTAGAACATGAGATGGTAAAAAACAGTAACAGAAAGAGTTTTACTTAAGTGCTAATGAGCAGTAACAAAGTTACTGACTACTGAGGACTGTTCTGTGACATGTGACTTAGCTGGAGAGCAGGTAATACATTATACATAGCCATGTGAAACACAAAGCAGGAATCCAGCCAAGTCCTTAAGGCCCAGGCTGACAGCACACACTGTACTCCTCTAAAGTGCACTTTGCTGCTTGTGACAGTTTCAGGTTCCATGTATCTACTAAAATAATGACAGTATCAATAAGATTGAACTGAAATGTTAGGTTTTGGTACCTTCTCCTTCGCTGCTTCTTGCACATAAAGTGCCTTCTTTCTTTCCTGTTCAACTTTCATCTTCTCCATTTCTAACTGAGTAGCCAGCAGCGTCTACAAGAATAAATACAGTCTGTTAAACCTCCTGCTACCTAAGACTTCAACAATAACACAGATTAAAGGTGAAATAGGCAATACCTTTTCTTTCTTTGCATCTTCCAAGGTTTTCGCATACTCATCTTTGAGCCCTTCTAGTTCAACCTCATACCTACATTGAGGAAAGAAAAGAGGCAGAGAAAGTCATTAAATAAGCATTCTGTGTTTACTTTAGATTCATATGCTTTTAAAACAAACATAGCTTCAAGACTTCAAAACATTATAAAAGTAACATGCTTCAATCTTTAGCACGTAACAAAATACCCTTAACAAGTTGGGCAACTCTACCAACAGAGGTCAACGTTTTGCTTAGTCATATCAGCACTCAAAAGAATCAAGCCTTCAAACTTCCAAGGAGATCTGATGCAGACAGTTACACAAAACAAGGCTTACTGCATTTCACTATAATTTGTTAACAAAAAATGTAACTCACCTACTGTTTTCATTTTCCATTTTCTTCAATCTATTTCTCTCCACTTCCAGCTGAGCCTGAAGGCGCGTATTTTCTTGCCTTAAACGACTATTCTGAGATTCAGTAGAAGACATCTGAATTTTATTAGAAAGAAGTTCTTCTGTAGCAGCCCGTTCTCTCTCAGCAGCTGCTGCTAGAAGAGTTTGAGACTCACCTAATATTAAGTCAAGAAAAACATGAAATTTAACTTTTTTGATCAAACATCTATAGTACATGTCCAAGAATCTTGACAGAATACCCCCCACACCATCTCCTTACAGGAAAGCATTTAGTGCTCATCTCTCTTGATCCACTATCTGCACTTTGGACAAGTGTTAAGCCCTTTTCAGTTACCTTCAGCTATCTCACATCTCCAAGAGCCTCACAATTCAGTAAAAGCTAAAAACATCTTACCAAGTCTGTCAGAAAGGTTCTTTTCAAGCTTTTCCCATGCAGAGGTTTGTGCTCCCAGTGTGGCTTGCAGATTTTCTATCTGACGGAGAAGTGGCCGTGTGGCTGATGTAACACTTTGACTTAGTTCTTGGTTCCGGCTCTCTGCTTCTTGGAGTCTCTGAAATCACAGGTTAGTTATATTTAAGCTTTAAAATCACATGATGGATTGAAAGATTAATACAGAATTCAGCTAAACACAGAGCAGTTGCTTTACATTCCAAAATTACTGCTTTACAATTGCTTTACATTTTAATATCCATTTGTTCAAATTGTAATAAATTATGAAATCCTAAGACAGAAGCTTAAGATTTTTAGACGTGATAGAGCAACAGTCCAGAAATATCCAGTCCTCTGGACATCTCTTGAGACATTTTGGCAACAATCTATCTTCTGAATATTAAGAACAGTAAAAATATTCCTAAGAAGCAGCTAAAGAGTCTTTCAAAACATATTTGTTAGAAATTTTAGAGGTCTATCACAAACGTAACAACTTATACTAGAAGGACAGCATTCTACTTATGAGGCATCATAAAAAAAATACGATTTTGTTTTCACTGTGTGATTAAAAAAACATTTTTAACATTTTCATTGTTATTCTACAAAGGACAAATACCACAGGTAACAGGAAGACAAAGCCTCTCTTTCAGGCTATTAATGTCACCACAGCATTTTATTTTCAGTTTTTAGAAGCCCTCCTTGCAAATACAATTTGCATCACCTATTTGCTATAGTACCTGTTGTAATTCACTAATTTCCTGACGTAAATAGTCTTCTTTCCTTGCTGCCTGCTGTTCTGCACGTTGCAGCGCCAGCCTCAGGTCTGCCACCTAAATAAACAAGACATTGTCACCAATTTCTTCCAGAAGTTATAGTACCACCTATTCACTGCTACAGTCCCGTACCAGTATAACCACTACCAGACAGGTTATGTATCTTCACAAGGTAAAGGCTTAAGTTTTGCATGCATATAAATAGTTGCACAGATTTATCTACTACTGAAAATTTTGTCTAACTAAATGCCTTGAACTTTGCATCATGGTAAGAGCACTACAAACTCAACATAGAGCATCTCCAAGTACATTCATTTAGACAAATTAAATGTATTTTTAAATAAAATTAATACTTTGAAGCTTAGCACAACTACCACTAAGCTGAACAAGTTAATAGGAAAGACATCCACTGGGTATTTGCTAAGTAAACAAACACGAGTTCTTCCTTATACTCCATCTGGTTCATTATGTCAGGTGCACACACCATGCAAACATTCATTTCTTCAATGACAAGGTTTTATTCACTGCATTTCAGACCCACTTGAATTGCCAAAGCTTCTTGTTGCTGCCGAGCCTCCTCTTGGGCCTTCTCCAGAGCTAACCCAAGCTCTTCCTTTGCCTTCATTTCCCGACTTAGGGCTGCTTCTTGTGCCTCACTGTCCTTTGTAGCATTAGCTTTATGAAGATCTGCAAGTTCCCTAGGGAGGAAAAAAACCAAGCCAAAACAAAACAATGCATTTACAGTTTACACAATGCCAACAGTGACTTTGCAAACAGCTTCACTATATATTTACATTTCACAAAAGCTGAATGTATGGTTGAAGAAGGGCACAGAAACATTTGCTTACTTATATGCACTGTCAAGTGCTGCCTGGATGCTTCTGTTGCGTTCTTCAAGGTCTCCCACTTCCGCCTGAAGTTTAGCAAGATCCTTTTCTTGTCGCTCCACAACACTGTTTAGTTGTTTAATGCTGTCCCGATGCTGCTTCTCAAGCTCTTCCTTGCCATCAAGCACCTATTAAGAGTGCAAACAAGAAGCATGAGACTAATCTCAGTAGAAAGGGTAGACAATGCCAACCAAGGACAATGTCAACTGTGGCAGTTGTGAGACTGGGTCTGCTGCTTGTAAAGTCGTTATTCAATCACTGAACAAGCAAAGAAACCCTACACAAATTTTGCTGGTATAGGTTTTCCAACTAAAATTTCATGTACTGAATCTGGTCAGCCCACCTGACAGCCAGCAGTGCAAGTGCAAACAAGCAGCTGGAAAGACATACATGACCTTAGTTTTAAACTGCTCTGAAAACATATACAGAGATCACACCCCAGTGTTCCAGTAATATGAAACAGAGAAGTCTCCAAGAAAACAAAACAGTATCAATCAAGAACCTCCCCCAAAGGGCTACTCTGCAGATCACGGAAAAAGCTGAAAAAAACCCAACAAGCCCAAAAGAAACAAACATCTCGCCTGTTTTAAATGCTGCAACTCCTCTTCCATCTCCTTAATCTTTTTGGTCTGTTTTGTGTTAATATTTTCTCTCTCTTTTTCTTTGGCTCTTAATTTCTTAATAATGGTGGAATTGTGCAGCTGCTGTTTGGAAAGCTTTTCTCCTGTGAAAAAAGTTAACATGAAGCTAGTGCACATTGTTCTTACTCTATGAACTCTCTTTACTCACACCTCCCCCTGCTCTTCAATCCCATTAAAATAATAATCAAATGTGTATGGAAACACTTCTACATTTTTCCATGCATGTTCTTACGTTTTAAATCTACCTTATCCTAAGATGACCTTGCTGCACTAAGCTACAGTGAGAGAGGATGGTCAATTAAAGGTTTTGAAAGTAAAGCAAATGAGCTCATCACTATCAGGAAAAAAATCCCAAACCAAAATGCCCTATTCATTTAGTGACTGCATTTTGCTTCCAAACCTAAAAAGCATTCAGGGAGACACTGTAGAAATGCCCTGAGCAATTCCCTAGTTAGATCTCTGATGAATAGAACACCGAGTGTTGCGCTGCACGCTGGTTTTATCTCACAGCACCTTTTCGTGCACACTGCAGGAAGTGCCCCCTAGACATTGGCATTAGACTGACCCCTCCTGTTTTCTTTGCTATTAAGTAAGTGGTTCAAATGTTCAGAAACATCTAACATGCTTCACAGGTTGTGTTTTCCCCCGCATAAAGGATGCTCATATGTGAAGGTAGCATGTTTCAAAATATTCCACAAAGTTTTACTATTGAAATACTTTAATTCTCACCTTCCTCCATTAATCCTTTGATTTGCTCTTCTTTTTCTTTTAGCAATTCAGCAGTTTCATTGGTATTAAGTCTAGTTGCCAATTCTTCTTTAACAGTCTTCATTTCCTAAATAATAGGATAAAATACTTAGGGTCATTTATTAAAATATGTTTAGGGAGGAAGACACAGTAAGTTACTGATCACCTTTTCTTTCTCTACTTCATCTCAAAAAGCTTTTCTCTGAAAACAATTTAGGTTGGAAGGGAACTCTGGAGATTATCTGATCAAACCAGATTGCTCAGAGTCTTATTCCATCAAGTTTTAAAGCCTCCAAGGATTGAGACTCCATAAAATCTCTGTATAATTTGTTCCAACTCCTCCTTTCATTTATGTTTCTGTACTTTAAACTTCACAATACAGTAAAAACAAACTTCTATTCACACAGACATATCAGATCATTTTTCTATTTCAATGTACTACTGTGCAAATATGGTGACAGAAACAGTGACCAAACAACTGTTAAAAATGTGGGGTTTTTTCCAGTTGCAGACTGGAGTTTGCTTTTTGCAGACTAGCAGTAAGATCAAGAAATGTAATACTGTCATACCAGGTCAAGAACATTTAAACTCTATAAACTTTGCTGCTGCAGACTTCTTTGCTCATTCCAAACTAATCTGTCATCAGTCTTTAATTTTCCTCCCAGTTAATCCTCTAAAGAAGCCTATCTCTTTCTTCTCCACATCCCCAGGCCACTCTTCTCCCTCACCCCAATGCAAATGCCTTTACAGGTACAAGGTAAATGAGAGGAAAATGTTAAACCTTCTTCTTCCCAAACCAGGCTAACTTTGACTTCACTGTGTTCCTTGACTTGGTTCACAACATGGCTGCAGGAATTTATGTGTCAACACAAGGAAACAACAAGCAGCCTGGAAGGCCAGAATCAGCTTACAACAGTTACTAATACTGTGAGACAGCACCTGTTCACAGAATCACAGAATCCCAAGGGTTGGAAGGGACCTCAAAAGATCATCTAGTCCAACCCCCCCACAAGAGCAGGGTAACCTACAGTACATCACACAGGAACTTGTCCAGGCGGGCCTTGAATATCTTCAGTGTAGGAGACCCCACAACCCCCCTGGGCAACCTGTTCCAGTGCTCTGTCACTCTTACAGTAAAGAAGTTCTTCCTGATGTTAACGTGGAACTTCCTATGCTCCAGTTTACACCCATTGCCCCTTGTCCTATCACTGGATATCACTGAAAAAAGCCTAGCTCCATCATCCTGACACCTACCCTTTACATATTTGTAAACATTGATGAGGTCACCCCTCAGTCTCCTCTTCTCCAAGCTAAAGAGACCCATCTCCCTCAGCCTCTCCTCATAAGGGAGATGTTCCACTCCCTTAATCATCTTTGTGGCTCTGCGCTGGACTCCTTCAAGCAATTCCCTGTCCTTCTTGAACAGAGGGGCCCAGAACTGGACGCAATGGTCACATGCTTTTCCCCAGCTTAATTTTTTATTAATTTACCTCAAGAAATGTAAGTGTATCCTAAAATACAAAACACCCTAATTTCACTATGAAGCCAAATTACCTTTTTAGCAGCATCTCGGTCTTTGCAGGCCAGCTGGAGCTTCTTCTCAGCATCAGCAATCCGCTGAGCAAACTCCTCTTTGAGAGATGAAAGGCTACTGCTCTCTTCTTTCATCCTAAACATTTCACTACATGTAAAATTCACATTTCAGAACAGTTGCACGGTTATGGGACATTCCAAGAAGCTTGCAACAGGTTATCCTAAATGCACTTATAAATGTGATTTGTTTTGTTTGCTTTTATTTTTTATGTTAACCAGAAGTCAAAAAACCCCACATCCATATTAGAAGTACTAATCAAAGATCTTCATTAATTCAGTAATTTACCCATAAAAATAATTAAATGTTTTATTTACCTTAAATATTTTGCCCCTTAATCAAGCTCTTTCTGATTAACCATAGTCTGGATCATATACAAGGCAAACGATTAAATGTATTTTTAAGACCAATTTAGTCATTAATACCTTCACATATTATCTGTATATTTCTAAACTTGGTATTTGATCGGTAAACTGGTAAACCCAACTTTATTTTCCCTTTTAACAGAATTAAATAATCAACTCAGGCTTTTCCCTACAACCAGCCCATCTAACACACTTCCACTGCTGGTATTTTAGTCGGCAAATTACTTAGTAAATCTGGTTCATCCATCTGTATCAGAAAAGTCAGTCTCCCTTAATAGCTGAATCTAGTCTTAAAACAAAGACCTTTATTAAAAACCAAGCCTGGCTCTACACATCTGTTTGTCATTCTAATTCTTACTTACTGAAAAACCTTTCACTAGCCTCTTCAAAAAAAGATTTTGGCCCCAAGAAATAATGTGTCTTCAAAAAAACCATTCCCATCACAGCACATGCAGCAAGCATTATTCCCACCTTTCCCAAACAGTACACATCCCCTGCAGCCTTTTTTCTATTTATACAGCTACTTGGTTTACAATATTGTCTAGCAATTGAATTACAGTAAAGTTACAGTTACACCCACTACTGTGTGTACTTTCATACTTACTCTTTTAGGTTATCATAAGCTTCTTCCAGGCGCGCCTTTTCTTTACTAGTACTTAATAACTGTATTTCCCTCTTCTCCAGTTTCTCAGTTAATGAATCAATCATCTGGACAATGTTTTTAAAGACAAAGATCAGATGAATGGGACAATTAAAACACAAGAGGGGCAGGCTTCCCCTTTCCCCACACCACTCCCTCCCAAGACTATTTAAAGCTGAGTTTGTCAATGTTTTTAGGAATTAAAAGTCACTGAAGATTACCCTGTTTCTGCCACATTAATTTAGAGCTAAGCAATATCTAAACACAAGGCAGCCTGCACAACTATAGCTAACATTGACCGTTAAGACTCCCAGTGCTCTTTATACCACTGTTTACAGAATCACAGAATAATTGAAATTGGAAGGTCTCTTCTGTGAAATGTTGGCGCACATTAGCAAAACAGCATCAGATGAGGGAAGAAAACTTTCAGGGTCAAGAGCTCTTAGATCACACAGAATCACAGAATCACAGAATCCCAAGGGTTGGAAGGGACCTAAAAAGATCATCTAGTCCAACCCCCCCACAAGAGCAGGGTAACCTACAGTACATCACACAGGAACTTGTCCAGGCGGGCCTTGAATATCTCCAGTGTAGGAGACTCCACAACCCCCCTGGGCAACCTGTTCCAGTGCTCTGTCACTCTTACAGTAAAGAAGTTCTTCCTGATGTTAACGTGGAACTTCCTATGCTCCAGTTTACACCCATTGCCCCTTGTCCTATCACTGGATATCACTGAAAAAAGCCTAGCTCCATCATCCTGACACCTACCCTTTACATATTTGTAAACATTGATGAGGTCACCCCTCAGTCTCCTCTTCTCCAAGCTAAAGAGACCCAGCTCCCTCAGCCTCTCCTCATAAGGGAGATGTTCCACTCCCTTAATCATCTTTGTGGCTCTGCGCTGGACTCCTTCAAGCAATTCCCTGTCCTTCTTGAATTGAGGGGCCCAGAACTGGACACAATATTCCAGATGCGGCCTCACCAAGGCTGAGTAGAGGGGGAGGAGAACCTCTCTTGACCTACTAACCACTCCCTTTCTAATGCACCCTAAGATGCCATTTGCCTTCTTGGCCACAAGAGCACATTGCTGGCTCATGGTCATCCTCCTATCCACCAGGACCCCCAGGTCCCTTTCCCCTTCACTACTTTCCAGCAGGTCAACCCCCAACCTGTACTGGTACATGGGGTTGTTCTTCCCCAGATGCAAGACTCTACACTTGCCCTTGTTAAATTTCATCAAGTTTCTCCCCGCCCAACTCTCCAGCCTGTCCAGGTCTCGCTGAATGGCAGCACAGTCCTCTGGTGTGTCAGCCACTCCTCCCAGTTTTGTGTCATCAGCAAACTTGCTGAGGGTGCACTCAGTTCCCTCATCAATATAATTTCTTAATACTAGATTTTGTAAAGCTAAATATAGAGACATAACATACAAAGCATATATGTAAATATGGCATAAACAAATTAAACATATTCTCTAAGCGCAGCTCAACATGGCCACTGAAAGACAGAATTTACACTGGTCCATTATTACTATTGTGCACAATGTATAACCATTTATGTTAGGAAAACTTAGAGGTAACTGTTCATAGAGCTCCTTAAGGAATTTACACTGACATTCTGTATAATTTACACACAAAAAAAAATGCTTTCCTTAAAACACAGATTGCATTGGGGTTTTATGAACTCATAAGCGATTGCTTTCCCCTTATTACTACCAGAAGCAGCAGCAGTATTGCAAACACACCTACAGTGCAAGGCCATCCATGCCATGGATCAGACACACAAACTATGAGCAAAGCAACATGTGAAGGAACAGAGCAAAACATAGGTCAAAGGAGCTCAAATTAAAAACAGGAATAGAGAGACAGGAAGGAGACAAAGGAAATGGAAGAAAGATAGTGCACACAATACAATGGCAGAACTGGACAAAAAACATTGTTTCAAAGCTCTAGTTTTAGCCTTCCATACACTTGAGTATCCTACTCTGCCACATTTGTAGTTGTCTATCTAAACTAGCCATACAGATTTCTTTTAATCTACTCACTATCCGTAACTATGCTTATCTTCCTCATTAACAAGTCTAAGGCACCTTCTCTTTAAAAGTAAAGATTATTTCTGCTAAAAGCAAACATTAATTTACCAGTAAACACGTCGTATTTACACTAACCACTGATATCCTCAAAGAACATGCATAATGTCCGGCAATGCAATCAGATTTTGACAGTTTGTTAAGTCTAGTGGGACTACAAAATATCATCTTGATTATGGCTGAAATCCTCAAGGCTTGTAGTTTCATGATTGAAATCTAAATACTTAAAGGAATCTCTTCCACCTTTCACACCAAAGAATTAAAATAACACATTTGATCTACCAAGGCTTCCTGTTTGCTAGTGTTACTCATGATCTACAGCAACGACAACTAGATGGATTAGGCAAAACCCAAAACAATCTGACCAGAAAATTCACCAGTATTATTCCACTCCAGACTACCAAGGACAGTTTTCTATAAGGTAAGGTAGTTCGGCATCAATTACTTTATTCAAATAAGGTGCAGCTAATACCTGTGGTAAGGCAGGAGTTTCATTTGTAATTAAAGAGTGTGATTGCAAAACATATTTTGCAGTTACCTTTTTGAGCTCTTGCTTTTCAATGTCCTCTTCTGACACTTTATCAGCAGCATCCAGCTGCAGCTCTGTCTCCTCTTTCACAACCTGTTCTTCAGCAGTTTGCACAGCAGCAACCAAAACATCTGGCTGCTCAGAGTTAACAGGGGTAGCACTTCTCCCACTCTCTTCCATCTCAGCTTCCTCAGCATGCAGAACAGGAGCATCATTCAAGTTTTCAGATGTATTTTTCAGGGCATCAACCATTTCTGTCTTTGGCGCAGAAGGGCTGACAGCGACAGATGCTGAAGCAGAAGCCCTGCCTGATAACTCATCATCTGAATTTATTTCACTTACACTTCTACTATCTAAAGACTGTACACTAAAGGAATCAATTCTTTCAAAAGCATCAGAGGAGCAGCAGCTCTCGGTCATTTTTTGAAAGTCATCTAAACGATTGTAATCTGCACAGGCAGATGTAGATAAAAGCTGAAATGATGTTTGCATTAAATGGAGACTGGATTTTGAATCTGCAGCTTCTTGTCTCGAACTTACTGAGCTCTCACTTATTACACTTTCATGGTCCAGAACTTCAATATCACTAGTTGTGGATGTCCCCGAGGAGAAAGTGCTAACAGGAGGTGAGGGTGTATTGCTTTGCCTGTCCTCAGTCTTTCGCTCCCGGGTTTCCGAACATGTGTCTTTTGTACCTGCATTAAGAGGCTGCAAAGTGCTATCTGGTGCACCTCTTGTTCCATCCCCTTCTACACTGGATTTTTCATTTATAGGTTCTTCAGGTACTTCCAAATTTAGAGCAGACACCTTTTTGTCAGTAACTTCATTTGTGCTTTCTTCGTGCTTAACATTAGATTCAAGCACGGAATTCTCTTCTAATTCCTCCTTGGGAATATCAAGGTTTTTCAAGTCTTCTAGGCCAGCTACAGAGGAATCCTTCACTTCTGCCTCTGTCGTCACTGGTACTTCCACCTGACTGGGCTGCTGAGGCTCCTTTAAAGTGCTTTTCACCTCCTCTTTGGGTCGCTGTGATTTGGCTGGAGGTTTGGACACCACTGGATTTTTCTGTATGCTCTGAACATCTGTTGGAGAGAGAAAGGCACTGAAGAAGTTTTCAGATTCATCTACTACCGTCCTCCTCACTGGCTTAGTAATTGCTGTTGGTGATGCTGGCTGATTCTGTGGTTCTGCATTTGAACTTAAGCCCCAGGAAGATGTATCCCATCCTCCACTTATGAGAGAATTTGTTCCTAGAACAGTAAAAAGAAAAGAGATAGGCAAAGAACACTTAAAAGGTATTATTTTTCAGTATTTGTCACTTTAGATGCAACAGTTCAGAAAAAAAATGGTTTTGATAACATGTAACTTCAAATTAATATTATAGATCACCACAATTAGCATAATTTTCCTTAGTAATTCCTTAAAAAGATTGGAACCGATTTTTAAATAAAGCAAAAGAAGCTTAAGGGAGACACAAAGTAATTCTAAAATTGTAGGTGGACGAAGACACTTCTAGAAAGTAGGACCTAATGGAACCAACTTGCTCCTTCCCTCTTAAACAGTAACTTAAGCAAAGACAGAAGAAACCATACACAAATTACACTATACACAATCACAGTAAATTCCAAGAGTGAGGATTTCAAAAAGAAGATGATGGAGAGAAGTGTCTGGGAAGGTGAAACAAGCAACACAACATTCCTAAAGCAAGTCTGAAGCCTATTTGGGCACAGAAGGCAAGAATTTCCTTTGCAAAGGGAACAAGAGAAAGGGAATGTGGCCTCTTGCTCCCTGCAGTGAGAGGAGGCTGGGCAAAACAGTCTGTAAAACTGGAGTTTAAAAGTAAAGAATTATACAGATTACAAAGGGATGAAACAACTCTGGGTCTTAGAAGTTATCTGCCGGTAGCAGATAACACAGACAAACACTTTGCACACCATTAGAGAAAACAGGGGGATAAAAAAAAGCTTCAAATATCTGTAGAATTTACGCTATAATAAGCATTCTTGCCCTTTCAGTTTGTAACAGGCTTCATGTTTTAGCTCACACACCAAGCAAGAGCACAAAGCTGACAACACACAGTCAGCAGCCCAGCTGATAGTTTTGTTCTCCTGTGGAGAAATACCAAACTGGCTAGTTCTGAAGCTGCCCCAAGCCAACATCAACAGCTTCTATTATTGTATTTCTTGCAGGTTTTCCAGGACTTGTCAACAGCAAGGGCAGTAAGAATTTCAGCATCAGATTTCAGCAGCATCCCAAGTAAGAAAGATAAATCAAAAAAATAATATCCAATTTGACTGTGTACCTACAAACATACTCTGGATAACACACTACAGGCTACTTCAAAATAAGCTTACTTTATACAGCAGCATCTATTAAAACCCACCAAGTTATAATACTTAAAGCAGACTACCACTGTCAGAAACTTTTGATAGCTGTTGGCCTCAAGATCCCAAATTCAGATAATTACAGCTCTCAGTGCCAAAACTACTACAAATATCTGATTTATTACTACATTGTCCATGCACCAATAGCTTCAAGAAAAAGCTCTGCGTGAACTGTAACACTGATTACATTTTGACCTCTTTTAAAAACAAATGTTTTTGCTTAAGAACAGATGCAGACTGATCTTTGCTGCTTTCCTTATGAAGTACACAACTACTATACATACTAAGGTATAAGTGAAATTGAAAACTGGTTTAGACAAGTCTAAAGTTTTAAGAAACTGAACACAGCACAGTCTTTTATAAGCAATTCCTGTCATTTAAGATGACTCTGGACTACTGAAGCAACTGCCAAGGCCCTGCTCCTGCAAAGGGACAAAGACATAAAACCAGCCCAGAAACGCTTTCAGTTTTCAGAAATCTAATTCTGTTATGCGGATACCTGGAAATAGCCTCCTCCTACAAATACATACATTTCTTCTAGATATAGCTGCAATAAAGGCATTGGTTCCAGATGACCTGGTTTCCCATCCTTTTCTTTATTCATTCTTATCTTTAAAGTAGAATTAAGTTTCCAAGGAGAGGGCCCTTTCATTTCCAAACAGCAGCTCAGGACTGGTCACTTTTTTCAGGTCCTACATCAGCACACGTACAAAGGAGACGCTTCCTCATAACCAAACCATGACGATTCCTCCACCAATACATTCCTTTCTACAGATGTTGGAGGATTATGAACTTAACACCACTAAAAGTGGAAATTTCATTTACTTTAGAAGGACCAGACTTTCAGCTTTTACTCTGTCACAAAGAATAACCCCATGCATGCCTCAGAAAAAAAAGCATGATTCCCCTTTTTTATTAACTAGGCGGGTTCTAATACCTGTTAGTCCCTCAGCAAAGAAAAATACCGCCTTGAGAAATACAGGAATGAAGCACAGTGCTGCCTATAGCATAGGCATAGAGCATGGCACACCGGCCGCGACAGCCAGGTATGGCCCGTGCTGCCGCTTCCTGCGCTTGCTGTCAGCGCCATACCCCCTCGCCTGTGAGGGACGTCCCGCAGCCGCCGCGGGCGGGCGCGTCAGACCCAAATCACTACAGCCCCCGCAGGGCTGAAGGGGGAAAGCGGGGAAGGAAGGGGCCGGCGCCGCCCCACGGCGGGGGGAAGACGGGTCGGGCCGCCCCACATGGGGTGTAGGGCACGGCTTGGGCCGCCCGCCGCCCCACACTTACCGTCTCCGTAATCGGGGATGACGGCGTCGGGCCAGGGGCTCTCCTCAGCCTGGATGTCCAGCACCCGGTCGATGGACTTCTGGGCCTGCGACAGCGCCTGCTTGGCGAAGCTGGACAGCTGCGAGGCGTTGAACCAGCTCATCCTCCAAGCCGCCCGGCCCCGCACGGAGGCGGCGGCGGCGCCGGGCCGCAAGCGGAGAGGCGGCGGGGCCCTCGGGCTCGGGGCACGCAGCGGAGGCGGCCCCCGCCGCCCGGCTCCACGTCGCAAACAAGGCCGCACGCAGCCGCGCTCCGGCCGCCGCGCGTCAGGAGGGGCGGGCCCAGGTTGCTGGCATGGCGGCGGGGCCTGCTCGGCCCTCAGCGGCTGAAATCGCAGCTCCGGTGCCCGGGTCTTCAGCTGCTCGACGCAAGTAACGAGCAAGGACGCTCTCCTCTAGACCTGAGCTCGCTGCTTTAAGCCGCGTAGCTTACGTGGGGCCGCTTCGCCCTTCCAAACGTGCGGCTGTTAACAATTAACCTGTTAAATATCAGTGCCCCCGAGTTCAAGCACAAGGATGGAATACGGGAAGTTTAAGTTTAAACACAGTTCATAGTCTAAAAGATGGAAAGTTTAAACGCAGCTGACATGCCTCGAGTAAACTCAGGGGCTTGAGGTACTTGGCACTGCTTACTGGAAGGTGTCTCAGTGAAGCAGCCAAACACCCTAGATGTTTTAACCGATGTTATAAACACTCTCCACAGATAAGCCACAAACTAAGGTGTCTTTATGATTTTTTATTAATAAATACCTTAACAGCACCAATGATACTTGAACAATCCTGCAATGCTGCGCACAGCAGCTGCTTGGGGACTGCCAGGAGATGTGTCCATGTATCCAGGTATGGTTTTTGTCCTTTCATGTTTGCTTGTAAACAAAGTATCTCTTCCATACTTGACACCTTTCACAGAATTGATCAAATCAATACCAAATAAGAGGAAAATGCTCATTTTAATCTACTACCCTCTTCTTGTTTCAAGGTAATTCAGAAAGTGTACTGGAGTGCTACGATTTAAAACCACATTGCTGTGCTGCCTTTGAAAGGGTCTTCTCTTCGCATATACATATGCACACATGTTGAAAATAAGAGGTTTGGCCACCTTAAAGTTTCCGTGTATCTGAAAGTATACTAACACTAAGATTTTGACAACGAAAACTGGAAAAAACTATATTCCTATACATCAGAGTTCTGTACATTAATAAGCATTTATACAAATATAATCCACCAAATATTGGCTTCTGCGTACAATTCTGAAACATGGTGATTCATTTGCATTCCCTAACCTCCAACAATGCTAGTACTAACAGGAACAATTCAGGCTGCTTTAGCACCCACAGGGCACATTTATTTTACAAGGTGGGTGCAGATTTCTCTCACTGTATATGCAGTTTACTTATGAATAAATTAAGTGGTAAAGTGAAGCTTGAACAACATAGTCTGTGGTGTAGTAACATCAGCAACTGCAAGTTCCTGGCCATCCACAAGCCCCAGTTCTGAAACAGAAAAAAGAAGTTTAAGTACAGCAAACCCATGTGACTTGTCTTTCTTTTAAATTAAAAGGAAGTTATGAATGCCATTCCCATAAACCGTGAGTACGATGAACTGAAGCTGCAAACACTTCACTAGCTAAACCAATATTCACCTAATTCAACCAGAAAACCAACACACCTTGTCAAGAAATAATAAAACACTGCTGAAGTGTGTTTCATTTACATCAGTTCAACTTTGTTGCAATGTTTTTCTCTGTATCTGCCCATGTTTCACATTTAAGCAATTCGAAGCTCAGCCCTGAGCAAACTGAGAAAAATGTATTGTACATACAAGGATAATGAAGCATGTTCTAGTGTATAGTGCAAAGAAAGTTAAACATGTCATAGTACAGTGCAAAATAAAAGTTAAACATGCCATAGTATAGTGCAAAATCAAGTTAAACATGCCACAGTGAGGGATAAAACTGACTCTCTGTTTAGAGCAGTATCATGAAAATCTACACATGACAAGTGTAAGATACCTTTTAGTGTCTTGGAAAGATTTGGCCTTGTACGTTCTTCAATTGAAGCTACTGTCTGAAGTAAAACAAGTAAAGACAAGTCAAAACATTTCCTTTCAAATTCAGGAAAGTAAATTTAACTAAATAAAGATTATTAAAGATAATTATGTATATTCAGGTTACCTGTAAGTAAAGTGTTTTATTTCCCCCATACATAGTTGCTGTGATTGCAGGAGATTTCATTTGCCTATATATAAAACATTTTAAAGAAAAAACAGACAATCAGGTAAAAATACATTTAGAAAGTGCTTTCTTGAAACACTGAACTACAAAAATTATCAAATAAATTATAATAGCTGCACACTTACAATGAAGCATTGTTTGTCAAGTAATCCAAGATCTCCTGCAGTTTAGCTGATGGGGAAATCTCTATGTTTTGGGGAAGTTGGCTGCAAGCTGGACAGTTCTCCTGCACAGGAATGCATGTTACATTAGTGTTTAAAAAATGCTGCTAGTAAGGTCTCAAAACTATTTGTGTGTTTGTGGGGTTTTATCTCTAGATATATTAATACTGCTGCAAGTATTAGTGACAAAACCCAGTTCCTCATGAGGTCTGTCACTTTTTGACTGGCTCCCAACAGCAACAAAGTATTTATGAGCTATAAATTTCATCTGACATAAAATTTAATACTGCAAACTTACAAATCAATTGCTTTCACAACCTCTTTTGGGGAAGATTTACTTATGAGACTTATTAAAATTGTCTACCTTATTTTGTAAACCATATTTCCCATATGACAGGGGAAGTCTTCAGGATTCACTTTCAGTAAAGTCAAGTATTGTTTCTTCTGCAGGTAATACAGCAGGTAGCACAGCAGAAACAGTTGATACTCTAATGTTGCACCAGCAGACACCAGAAACAGCTGTTTGAAGAGCCTCCCTATACCAGAAGCTACTTTTCCAAATATTAAGAAACTTTGGCTAAACATGCAGAAGTTAAATATTTATTACATACACCATGTAATAGTTTTTGGTAAACTGATGCATAGAAGAAAAGATTTCATTATCAGGATACCAAATTAAATATCTGTTCATCTGCAGGTAAACAGCCCTGCTACTCTGCATGGACAGACCACCACTGTCATTACTCTTAGACCCCAGAACCACAGAAAATTTAACAGAATAGAAATTCCTACAAACTGAAAACAATGCTCTGGAGAAGTAGCAGACAAGTAACACTGTAGATTCTGCTTTCAAAACCTCAGAAATACAATTATGCAGTGCTGGGGTGAAGAGGTTCAATACTGGGTTTCAGAAATAGACACAAAGTGTCTAAATTCAATAAAGGTCAAAGTCAAGGAAACAACCCTGCAAGACTTTAACAGCACTAACCTTCCTCTCAGCTTCAAATGTGTGTGTGTATAATCCATCCACATCATTAAACACCAAGTAGTTGTTAAGAGGAATGTATGCACTGTAATGACAAATATGTTTGTGTTCGTACGTGCCATTATGTCAGAAATCATGAAAGTTAGTAATAAGAAATGAAATACCTTGTGGCTATTTTAAAAACTTCAGTGGCGCAAACAGCTGCAATGAGGAAAAAAACAAGTTTCTTCATTCTAGCTCAGAACATACAGAGACATCAGTGCACAGAGATGTGCCAAAAGTGACAAGAAGTAAATCTAAGTACAACAATTTGTAAAGAGAAAAATAAACATCTGAAGGTAGCTGGTAGTTCTATGCGTTAATACCACAGATTGAGCATTAAGCTGATCTACTGTGGAGTTTTTCCCCATTCTTAAATGCTTTTGATCACTCCCAGAGTCATACACAAGTTTAAAATTTATAGTCACATACTCTGTGGAAAACAGAAATGAGACCGTAAGAATAAATCAAACTCATTAAAGTTCCCAATTCCAAACTGTTGCCTTACAAAACTCTAACGTGTGTAAAGCAGAAGTGAAATGAGTTCTTGTAGCGTACCTGCAATTACTGCATTTGTAGAAGCTACTGCTGGAATAATTCGTTTAACCACCCCTGTGAAAACAAAACATACAGCTTTGTCTTTTCCAAGGAGAGAGAGACAAATGAGATACGGCTTTTTAGCCAGAATAATTATAGAAGGGTGTACCCAAAAGTACTTTAAGCATTCCAGGAGCTTCTGTAACAGTAAGGTATGATGGCATGTTGCTCAAGTATTTGGGCGTTTCTTTATTTTAGGAATGGATCAAACACATTGAGAAAAATAAGGTATTGCATAAAGAGAACTAATAAACTAATTCTGAAACCAAGTATTCTGTATTTACCACTGAAAATTAATTTCAAACCCAGTTCTAGTCTTGCTTAACTGGAAAAATGCAGGAAGGAAAGATATTTGAGTTTGGAATTCCTTCTGCAAGAACAGGCTTGCCACACTGTACTGGCATCTGCAGCCAACTCTTCTTCCATCCAGCTAAACAGCCATACACCAATATGAAGCAAGATTTCTTATGCATACAAGTTTGTACACCAGGAACAAGGAGGTACACTCTTTCTCAGGCCTGGGAAAACACAGCAAATTCCTAAGTAATCTGAAGTTCCTCTGGCTTCTTATTATTGACTTGTCCCCTCCATACCTGAGAAAACATGCATAAAGCTTTTATCTTTGCCTTCTTTCTTCTCTGTACTTTATAATTAAGCCACCTTCAAACGCTGAAGACCATGCTGCCATGTGCATGCACATTATATTTAATAACTGGAGTTCACATTTATCTGTACCAAAAAATACTACTCGAGAAGCCAGTATCTTGCTGCGAAGACAATGACTATCTGCAATACACTTGATAGAAAGGCACACACTGAGGTTCAAGTGTGGCATTTCAAGCTCAGCATTTCAAATGTATTCTCAGTACTGCAAGCCAACAAACAGAAGTTATTACAAATTCCGGAGATGCTGTATGAGACTCTCCACTTCTATTTGGTTAGTGTTTAAAATGCTCAATGAGTGGTAACATTCTGCATCTGCAACTGAACAGAGGCATGCACAGCAGTGAAGAATGGATGCTATAGCCTTAACCAGCATAGTTATAGCTATAGTCTTAGCTGGCATAAAATGCTGTTCTTGCTAAAAGAACCAATCTCATTCTCCTACTCTTTGACCCAGCAAAAGTGGTCACAGTGTAATGTAAACCATGGAGCTGCTCCAGGCTAAAAATAAAATGGCAAAAAGAATGTTCAGTTTTGTCCCAATTAAGTTCCTCTGATTCATCACAAACATCTGATTCATCATAAAAATGTTTGTGCTGGTACAGGAAACAAGCTGCTTGTTTCTGTTTTAAGATGTTAAGGGAGAAAAGAACTATTTCTTTCTCAGCAGAGCTGCCAACTTAGTCATAACAAACACAAAGAATGCTAATCCAGACTAATTGCAAAAGCCATAAACTCAGTGAAATGCCATACCCTTACCTTGGGTAAGTCTGTATGTGACACCTTTAATTTTAAATTGTGATGCTCTTTCTAATGACTTCTGGTAAATCCACTGGATATGTTCAGGGTCATCTCCATCCAACACAACTCCTTCTACAGTAGAGTTAAGAATTTGTAAGTAAGTTAGTCACAAGAATTCTTCAGAAATGTGCTTTTTGTCTAAAAAAATACCTTTCATTAAGGTATTTAAAATGAATACCCCATTAAGCTATTAAAACTTGATACTTTAAACAAATACTGTTTCCATGAACATTGTAAATTCTAACACATTCTATACACAAACTATCTTTGCAGATTTATAGAGCTGTTAGAAGTTACATTTTGAATCAGGAAAGTCATTGTGCAGTATGACAGAGAGAAACACATGAACAAATGTGGAACTTGAAAGCAAGTCTGAGCAGAGAAAATCCATCACCAGCTCAGAGGAGCCTCAGACTGACTACAACGAGCTATCTAAGGTTATAAGGTAGGATTGTTCTATTAAAAGTAGCTGTGTATACCTAACTCAAAACAAATCAGTTAAAAAGAGAAATGTCAGTTTAGCACCAGTGCAATATACTCATTACCTCCAAAAGGTTGCTCCTTGGGCCACTGCAATATCCTGACATACTCAATACAGTGCTCTGGTAGCCTGGGCATAGACGCAATTGTACACATGGGAAAATTGACCTGGTGTGGGCAGGGGAGGAAAACCAGGAAAAAGTGTGTAATACATTATGTACAGTGCTAGGAAAAGAAATCAGCTAATCAGAGGAATATAAAGAAAGGGAGCATCACTGGTTGCAATTACCTGTGGTGGGTAAAGCTCAAGGGTGCATTCAACACAGGCTGTCATACCAGGAATAATCACACGAACATTTCCTTTAAAACCTTCTGTCCCTCCATCGATTAAAGGTATGATGGAACTTGGATCCAGTACACCATCTTCATAGTGTAAAAATGACATCTAATGAATAAATGGGGGGAGGAAGAGGGATTGTTGGATTTTGGTTTTCCAAACAAGTTGCAGGGAGGAAAACAAAAAACCCCTAAAAATTTTACTCTTAATAGTACACCACAAGGCTGAATGCTTAATATACAGTTTATTTTAAGAGCACATAGTGTATAAGACAGTGCACAAGACTTGATCAACCACCTTCACCCTCCTCCTCCCTTAAGCCCCAATAAATGCTGTTTTTCCCTTATACTATACCAAAACAAATGACTAATTGGTTTGAAGGATTTGGGGGTTTAATTCTTGGTTTGTTGTTCTGTTGGGTTCTTTTGTTTTGTTTTGTAGATACTGGTAAATACTCAAGCCTTCTACTGCTGTGTAGCACCAGGGCTCTAAAAGATGACATTTACAAGTTGAAGCAGGGTAAGTACTGTTTGGCTAATGAAAAAAAACCAAACGTTCACAATGAGAGCATCCAGAGAAGCTGTAGGACTTCCTTTCTTATGCTTTTCAAAAGCTGACTGCACAAGGCCACACAAATGTGATCTAAATTTGAAACAACTCCTGCAGGGCACTGCACAAATGTTATCTAACACTCCTCAAGAAAAAGGCAGCTAAGAAAGCACGCATCTTAACCTGTTTACAAAGACAAAAGAGAACAGAAATAGATACAGAAAGCTGAAGTTTCAACAGCCCTCATTTCATTTTAATGACACATTCTACACATACCTGTTCAATTCTCGTTAGCTATACTCAGGCTTTAAAAAAGACTGAAGAAAAAAGACTTTAAAAAGATGGAAGACTTTACCAGCATGCCATTTATCCATCTTCTGGCAATTATGGAGTCCAGCCCACAAACAATAATATGAAATTCTAGAGGAAAAAAGAGTCTATTATTTAAAGTCCACACTAAATCATACTTCTTAAGACAAGCAAAATATTCTGTTCATAACAGTCCAGAGGAACTGACTGCAGTTTAACTATCTCCCTTAGATTCCCTATATTACAGATGCATTTGTCCATTTTTAATAGAATCATAGAATAGTTAGGGTTGGAAAGGACTTCAAGATCATCTAGTTCCAACCCCCCTGCCATGGGCAGGGACACCTCACACTAAACCGTGTCATCGAAGGCTCTGTCCAACTTGGCCTTGAACACAACCAGGGATGGAGCATTCCCAACTTCCCTGGACAACCCATTCCAGTGCCTCACCACCCTTACAGTAAAGAACTTCTTCCTTATATCCAATCTAAACTTCCCCTGTTTAAGTTTTAACCCGTTACCCCTTGTCCTATCACTACAGTCCCTAATGAAGAGTCCCTCTCCAGCATCCTTATAGGCCCCCTTCAGATACTGGAAGGCTGCTATGAGGTCTCCACGCAGCCTTCTCTTCTGCAGGCTGAACAGCACTAACTTTCTCAGCCTATCTTCGTATGGGAGGTGCTCCAGTCCCCTGTTCATCCTTGTGGCCCTCCTCTGGACTTGTTCCAACAGTTCCATGTCCTTTTTATGTTGAGGACACCAGAAATGCACACAATACCCCAGGTGAGGTCTCACAAGAGCAGAGTAGAGGGGCAGGATCACCTCCTTCGACCTGCTGGTCACGCTCCTTTTGATGCAGCCCAGGATACGGTTGGCTTTCTGGGCTGTGAGCGCACACTGAAGCCAGCTCATGTTCATTTTCTCATCGACCAACACCCAGTTCTTCTCCGCAGGGCTGCTCTGAATTTCCTCTCTGCCCAGCCTGTAGCTGTGCCTGGGATTGCTCAGACCCACGTGTAGAGTCTTGCACTTGGCATTGTTAAATTTCATAAGGCTGGCATCAGCCCACCTTACAAGCGTGTAGAGGTCCCTCTGGATGGCATCCCTTCCCTCCAGCATATCAACAGAACCAATACTTCATACTTCAACTTCCAGTATACTGTAGAAGACTAAAGTCATTAGCTATCTAACCACCAGGAAAAGTAGGTGGTTAGATTGCAGCACCAACTGCCAGGTTTCCCTAAAGGACCAGTGTGTGTTTGGCAGGGAAACAAATACCACTTACGTCGATAGAAGCTTTCATCCATGTCTTGAATCTTTTTAAAATATCTGAATGTAAGCCCAGTAAAGGAATATATTTATAAAGTAGATGAGTTTACTGTTTTCTATTTGCTACCCTAAAGCAAAAACATTGTCTAATTTGTTACTATTTGTTATAAAAAGTAGCATATAAAATTAAGATTGAAAATTCCCACAGCTGAATCTGTGGCATCTGAAAAAAAAAACAAAAGTAAGGGACACAACGTAACAGTTCACAGAGGAGAAAGCTCAGTAGGCAAACTAGGAAGCTCTAAACATGTGCTCTCACAAAGTCCTGTATCAGTAAGTGCTGCTACATGTTTATAAACTAATGTCTGCTACCAGTACATACTCAAAAGACTGATGAATAAACCTGATACTTTAATATTTCAGTGAAAATGTGAATACTGTATTTGAATAAAAAAACTGAATAGAAGGAAACATACAAAAGAGTTTCTTAAAGCTTAGTCTGCCTTCCCCAATGCATACTTCCTGCATGCCAATGTCACTGAGAAAGAATTCCTAATCACCAGCTGAATGAATCTGTTCTTTATTGTATGAAAAAGAGAGGATGGCAGCAAATTACTTTATAGTCTTACCACCTACAGTTTTCTAGGTTTTTTTAAGCTTTCAGGCTACTACTTCCCTACAAAAGGATACGCTACAACAGCACAGTTGGGAATGCGGTTGTTTAGGAATTCTGCTGCAACTTCTGCTTTTGGACGCCCAACATCCTTCGGACTGCGAAGAAACCAAGCAATTACAAACACATTTTTTAGTAGATTCAATCTTTCCAGACTCTATGCATTGCGGTACTGTATTAAATGACTAATTGTTACTGGAGGACAATTTATTGATATGGATAGTATCACACACAATAGAATAGTTTGGGTTGGAAGGGACCTTCAAGAGTCATCTATAGTCCAACCCCCTGCGATAAGCAGGGACATCTTCAACTAAATCAAGTTGTCCTAATCAAGGCATCCCTGTAAAGCATCAGATACAAGAACCTGTTATTTAAATATGTCCATGTGACTATGGTTATCAGTACCAAAACCACACAACTTTTCACTTAGCTTGGAAGAAAAGTGCACCAGAAAGACTGGTATGTCAATCTGTGTGCATTAATCTTCAGTGTCTTTTTCATTAGTCGTTGGCTGTATCTGAATGGTAAGGAACCTATGTTATTTTTCTTCACACCACAGATCCCTGAACAAGAAGGCATCATACACAACATTTAGTTAATTATGAATATTATTGTGATATGAAAGTTCAGTAACCTTTAATGATATCTTGTTCAACCACAATAATGATCATATTCACATATTTTAAGTACATTTAAAAAAACAAAAGTTGAATAGTGAAAATATCACTTACCGAAACAGAAACTGCCGGTTCAGATTAGAAACATCTATAGTATCCATGTCAATAACATGGATGTGTCTGAAGCCAGACAGTGCCTGTGAAAAGAGTGTAAACTTCATTTAACAGGAAATGAAATGCTTACAGTGCTCCAGAATTCATTCCACGTGCCAAAGAAACAAACTTTGGAGGTACAAACCTATTTGCTCTTCATTCCCTGTGCAGACAGGTATATCATTGTTCTTTGTTAAAAGAATATCCTTTGTTGGGTTAGTAATGCTGATGTTTACACAGATGGAATTAGCCATGTTGCAATGATCAAAGACAATGTTCTATTGAACAAAATATTGCTTTATGCTAGTCATAGCACAGGGAAGCCAACAGTAGGCTGATCCATAAGGGGAATTTGCAGTATTCCCTCACAACTGGAGTAAATCAAAAGCCCTTATTATGGGGGAAAAAAAGTGCAGAATTTGAAGAAAAACCATTGCTTGGCAGGAAGAGAAAACCAAAGTTTAATTCCTCTAAAATGTTAAAGTTTTCAACATTCACTATTTTCACAGGTGGCATAAATGAGTCTGGCATACCCACCTTCAAATCACAGCTCAAAATAAGCCAATGCAAACACATAAAGTTCCCTCCCTATCAAGGAAAGCGGTGAACCTCTGGCAGAGGTTCTGCCTGATCTCTGCATGCAGTCCATCACCAGACTGGGCAAGTAACTTTGAAGTAAAATTGTCTTAAAACTGAATTGCAGGTCTGATCTGATAAAATAATAACGTCTGTCAGACACAAAGAAACTATGTGAGCTGTAGTTGAAGTGAAATAAATTATAGATTTAGACAGGTTTAGAGAGGTTTTAGAGAGGTTTAGAGATAGGAAATGTGATGCTCTGAAGTGACTTAAAAAAATTCAAGTCCCATACCTTATGGTTTTCCTTTAAGACCTGTTATATATTGTTATATAATGAAGACTTTCAGACTTTACATTTTACATTTTCTGAATAAACAGAGCCACCCCATGCATAATAAGCATTGAAAACGCTATACTGGGAAACTGATAAAACAAGTGAACAACAGGACTGAAGTCTCCCAGAATAGAAACTGATTCTATACGAAAAGCAGCAAGACTCTCTCTCTGTTATACTGGATACCCTTGATGCAGAGCAATCATTTTGTTTCCTTGATAAATGTTCAGCTTTTGTTCAATATTATCAAAGCAGATTTGGAGAGCCTGCTAAAAAGAAGAGTGAGCCTGGGGCATCAGAACATACAGTTTCTATAAAGCTTAGATTCATTGTCCCAGAGACATGAATACATGTGAACAGAATCTAGATTTGCTTACTGTTCTGAAAATCATAAAAATAAATCATAATAATTTAAAACTGTACTGATGGGAATTATGTACACACAGCAGACTTATGAAGTTCCTTATTACGTACAAATCCTCCATCTCAACAAGCTGTCAACAGATGGAATTTGTTATGTCTCAATGAACACATAAAACAGGAGCTCTGGGCAGAGGTTAAATTCACCACACTGAATTCCCAAGGAAAGAAAACTGTCTTGGAGCTGTCATAATCTCTCCAGGTAAAATCTTGCTCAAGCATTGCAGTAGCAAACCAGCAACCAGAATAAGAGCACATGTAAGTGCTGGAACTGTAAAACCCCTAAGTAAACGGATCTGGGATGCCTGGCTTTAAATGAGGCTATTGATTTATCAAGGATCGCAAGCTTGGAGGTAGCCTGTGCAAATACTGAACTAGCAGTACATAAATTCTATAGTAAAGTGGACTAATGCACAACTGTTAGCATAAACTATTTTATTTTATGGTAAGTTATTATACTGATCCACACATTTTCCATGGAACTCATAAGGACAGAAATTATTCTTATTATATACAACCATAGAAATGTACAGTATTTGTCTAAACTATCAAACTCAAACAGTATGGTAACAGGGACACATTGATAAATATAAGTGCCTGTGAGGATAAAAACATTTATAAGATAATTAAATTCTTTATATTTACACTTTATCAGGTAAATATCTGACTGCACACGATCCCGTAACTGCATTTCATATGCTTAAAAACTGCTTTTTGAAGCACATAGTGAGTCCATCCTGAACTAACACCATAGTAAGAAAACTAGAGAATACCTTCTGGTAATCCATACGCCAAAGTACTGTAATATTCCTTCTCTCTTCTTACACTATTATCTATCCCTCCTTAGCCATTTCCAACAGGATATTGCATCTTGGTCTGGCTCAATAAAGCTGCCATTATATAGGCTGAATTCTACGTCCCTCTGAGGGATAACACTCTGCAGACAACCTCCAATTTACTGATCCTGAGGAACTGGAAAACCTGAGAGCCAGTGCTCAGGAAAGCCAAATGGATTCCAGAGTTGTGAAGGTCACCACAGACACAGTCAGTCTGGCTCTACCCATCTCACTATGAAAGAACATAAATAATTCCAGCAATTCAAACCTCACTCTGAATCCAAAGATGTAAAATAAACTGGAATTAAGTTCAACTATGACTGTTAATACTAAATGCTGTACCAGCTACTTATGGCAGTTTAAAGCATCACTTTTCATCTGAAAAGAAACATTTTAGCTAGTACCAGGCTACTTGGAAGAAAAATAACTGTTACTGCTGAAACCAGGACACCATTGTATCCCAACTACCACCTCCTTTTATCATTAGGAGCCAGTTTGTTCCTAGTTTACTTCATCTTCCTAGATCCAGTAATTAGGGAAGATTGCCAACATTGGACCATATCTAAGGCTGCAAGTGAACTTTGTCTACACTTCACAAAGAGCACCGTGTTGTCCTCCACAACAAGGTTTAAGATAGCCAAGTAACATGCAACATATTAGACTACCACCTTCTAAGCTTTCTGTCAAGGCGCATTCTTCAAGTTTATTGTCTGTGCCATCACGTATTTTATGTATTGTGATTAGAACTTAAAGATTCAGTAGCTATATACAATCAAAACTGAAAAATTAACAAAGTAGAAAATATAATTTACTCAGGGAAAAAAGACTGTAAGACACAAAGGGTGAAAACTGAGTAATTACCAGGTTTTTCAGGAGTTCGCATCCTAATCCTCCTGCTCCAATAACCAGCACTTTACACGTGTTCAACAAAAAATCAAGAGCCTGTGGAAAATATAAAACAAAATATTAATACAGTAAATATGAAAAAGCACAATTTGTCCTTTACTTCATGACCCTTATAAATGAGTTGCTGTACATTTTCAGTGCCTAATAAAAGTTACGCATAAAACAACTATCAATGAAACAGTTTGTGCTTGCAGGGCTAATCACATATCAGACTTTTAACGTGTTGTTGAATTCACACAACTTCTATATCCCAGCTTACAGAAAAGCAAGACCTTTGATGTATCATTATTCTCTTCATATTAATTTTGGCCATGAAAAAAGCAAGTTACACCTTTATTATTCCATTTAAGGAGATGATATTCTCTTCCTCCAAATATTTTACTGATATAAAATATCCCTCTGCCTCTGGGAGTTCCCCAGCATGAAGAAGACACTGGAGTTCAAAGCCCATGACAGGGAGATGGAAGACATCACGCTGGGCGCTGACAACAAGGTGGTGACGGCAGGATGGGACTTCCAGTGCTGTGTGTGGCTGCAGGACCAGCTGGTGATGGGGCTGTGCTGGAACGAGAACCTGCCTGGCACCCCTGACAAGGCTTACCGCTACCAGGCCTCCCGGTCTGGGGCAGTGGAGGACAATGCTGGGCCACTGTCGCTCTACACTGTTCAGGTGCCCCACAAGCGGGAGCACCACCCCCCACCCTGCTACCTGACCAAGTGGGATGGGAAGAGCTTCCTGCCACTGCTCACCCGGCCCTATGGCACTGAGGTCATCTCCTGCCTCTGCATAAGTGACTCAGGTACCTTCCTGGGACTAGGCACAGTGACAGGCTCTGTTCCATCCACATAACCTTCTCACCACAGAGGCTGTACTATGTGAAGGAGGCCCATGGCATCGTGGTGACAGACATGGCTTTTGTCTCTGAGAGCCAGCACAGATGGGAGATGCTGGCAGGGAACAAGGGTGCCCTGCTCAGCGTGGCTGTTGACAGCCGCTGCAAGCTGCACCTTCTGCCCAGCCGACGCTCCCTCCCTGTCTGGCTGCTGCTGCTGCTGTGTGCCAGGCTCATCGTAGCTGCCATCCTGCTGCTGCAATTCGCCTTCCTGGGCTTCCTGTAGACCCCAGGCCCGAGATGGGCTCCTGGGGATAAGCAGACTCTGCAGGGCCGGGCCCACCCCCTGCAAACTGTGAAGAGGATGAGGGACCAGCCTCGGCGCTGGCACTCAGGGTGTGGACGGGGGAGCCCAGGGATGGTGCTGGCAGCCATGTGGAGCGGGCCCTGCAAAGAGGGGGTCCGCCTGCCCCACCGCCGCTATGAGAACTGGAGGGTGAAAAAATGGTAAATTTTTTTTCTTTTTTTTGTCCCTGCCCATGGCAGGGGGGTTGGAACTTGATGATCTTAAGGTCCTTTGCAGCCTTAACGATTCTATTCTGTGATTCTATATAACACAAAATAAATATAAACAGACAAACAACATTGCTGGCTCAAAAGAATTGATTTTTTAACTCTATAACTGCTTTCTGTGGATTGTTCTACTAGACCCTAGCGTCAAACTAGTCAATAATGGAACAGTACATTAAAAAGGTTAACAGTAAAATACATTCAACTGTAAGCTCTGAATCAAAATGTACCAAGAAAAGAAAGCAGAAGAACTATATTTTAACATAGATTTCACTTTTCCCTACTAAACATCTTCCCCAATTCTTTTAAGTATTCATATCAACCTTGATTCTTTCAAGTACAAGAAATTCCTTACTGTATCTAATTACTTAAAAACAGAGAGACAAATGCTGGTATTTCTCATGTGAAACTCAAAAGACAGAGCATAATTCATATGCTGTTATACATTTTTACATACAATGACAGCAAGCTTGTAGTTGACAGTGTGCAATTCAGAAACACAAGCTTATGAAAAGAATACAAGTTCTTCTAGAACCATAATGTTCAACTGATTAAACACAAGCATTTCATGCACTTTTAGTATTCATACACTGCTGGTGATCAATTAATGAAACTTTACATTAGTCTGCAACACACACTACAGATTTATTTAAAGTAAGTGTTTCTCACTTGAGTGCCTGGCTCGAAATCAGGATGTGTGAATGGTCCAGATCGCTCGAGAAACTTCCTTACATGGTTCCAGCGACCTTCCCAGTCTCCAGTGTCCCCACACCCACCATCAACAGCCATTCTGCACAGAACACAGTAAATTCAGCTGCAAAATCACAGAGAAAAAGCCACACCTCCAAAACGTTTTATTTCTTTATATAGCTTAAAAATACCTAAATTATTGACCATTTATACAAATGCATCTGCATACTGTTTAAGCACAGAAGTTATGCACATGAACATTTGCATGAGTGGGTTTTATTTGTAGAACTAGAAAGCAACAATACAAATATGCATAGAGGGGAAAACCACAGGCATTTCAATAAACCCCACTGATTCTGCTTTTACAAGTAAAAGTTGACCTGAAGTGAAAAAAGGGTCTAGCCTTTTTGCTTTAATTTCCCTCGTATTTAAAGAGGACACAAAGAGGTTGTCCCTTTAGATTTCTGAGGGTGTCAAGTCCTGTATCCTTTTTTTGACAGATTTTTGAAGTTCACAAATCATATTTAGAATTATCAGTGTGCAACTAGAATTGTGAGGCACTGAATAAATAACAGTAAAATGCTCCAACACTGGCCTCTGAGTCTTCACAGTTAATTTAAATGAGTGTTACCAAAAGGAAGAATCTACCCTTTTTTCTGCTTTTGCAGGTCACTTTTAGCAGTACATAAATTTGAACTCTTCAGAGACCTATTGGAATAGTTCAGCATCAGCTCTCATAAGCAATTTTCTAATATAAGATCATCACCTACACAGAACAAGCCCTTTCTTAAAGGGGCACACTTCCCTTTTTAAATAGGGGCAGCACTCAATGCGTATGCACAATTAGGTTCAATGTTAATAAAAAACTAAGCTTGTTACAAAAGAGCTTATGAAGTATGAAAGGTTGTGTCATCGTTGATAAGGTGGATTATTTGCTTCCTCGCCTGAAGTAACAGGAAGAACACTCGGATCAATAACTGTTGGGTAATGTTTAGAATTTATTATTACTTCCTGGTGACTTATCTTGGAAGGAAAATGCAGTAAAAACATGTACACAATGAGTGCCTTTATCCTCTCAGAATTCAGAAGATGGACAACACAGTATGTCCACAGTAACTAATTTACAGGCAACTAGTTTTGCAAGAATTTCAGTAACAGGGAAAACTTCACTTAACTGCAGGAATAAATACATCGTAATTTGCTTGTGTTTTGTTTGCAGACTGAACTCATTCCTCGTTAACTGCTGGCTTCAGGTAAGTTACTGAATTAACAGCTGAAGATCTAAAACATTTATTTCAGTTCATAAAGGTCTTCTGACCTCTGACTTGCACTTCTGAATCTTCCCCAGTTTCCACAATAACGTGAAAATACATATATTTCACATCATGAGAGATAGTGTGAATAAATACAGCACTCCCTCTGCTGAACCCTGGGCTCATCTGTTTGCAGGATACATTAAGTACTGTCTTATACAAATAAAATGTGCCAGTACACATCAGAACAATTGCTTCTATGGATTATACTATAATTCTTAACTTCTCTGGAAACAAGTGCAGAAGCGGTGCTTGGTGACATTAACTTTTTTTATCCTTTTATATAGTCCATATAAACAGCTATTTAGCAGTACTACTCCCTTTAGATGTGTTTTTCCTTTATAAGTGATAAAATGGCAAGCTCTAGCTTCATTTTTGTGATTATACTACAGTTTGTTTTTTTACAGGGTTGGACATCGTGGAGATCTGAAAAACATCGGTAACTCCACCTGAGATTTTATGTTTAACTTCAGAGACAGGTTTCTAAAGTATTTATGTTGGTGTTGTTACAGCACTACCAGGTATCTGCTATGAGAGCTTAATAAAATTCTTGTTTATTTCATCGAATTACTTTGACAATTTGTTTAATATATCAGAGCAGCACAGTGCTTATGCTGCTTTAGGCCCAGACTTTCCCTTCCCATCTTCAAAGCTCCATGTGTATGAGGGACTTGGCATGCACCCCTCCCCATCTAACATGCACAGGGATTTTTGTGACCCTCACCCCAACACACACATGCACTGCCTGTGAGTCACCGCTCAGCCAGGCAGGTCTGCTTTGTGATCTCTGGGAAGAGGGGCACAAGCAGATGGAAGGGAACAGTTAAGGGATGGAAGCAGATGAGGTTAAATTTTAATTACTGAGCATTAGTTTTCAAGGCTGTTAAGACAGATGCATAGAATTTGGGGTTTTAATAAGCAGAGGCAACTGTTCCGTAGCCTGAACTTTTAATTTTCAGCCAGAATTTAGTCACCTGCTTCTAGCCTAGAGGCCCTGACAGGCAATGCAGCTCTTCCCACTCCTGTCACAAAGCTCTCCAGCACACCAGCCTTTACTCATGCCAAGCTCCAAGCCCGCGATTCCCATCCCCACTCCGGGTGAGCCCCTTGGTCCTCTCCCCAGGTAGATTCCTCTTCCCCAGTCCTTGCTATTCAAGCGCCCTTTCGCGTCCCCCTTCCTCATTCTGGCCCCTCTTAACACCTCTCCACCAGCTCCCTTCACCGCGGGGCCCCGGGCCGCTCACGCACGGTCGCCCCAGCCAGCGCCTCTCCATCGGGCCCCACAGCTAACCCGCAGCCTCCTCCCAGCCCATACCTCTCCTGCGGGGCTGCGGCTCACCCTGACCTACCAGCCACCCCTCAGCAAGCGCTGCCTGCCCCTGCCCCGGGCCGGGAGCCCGCTCGCCCGCAGCCCCGCACTAACCCATCCGCCAGCAGCTCCTCTAGCCTCCTTCTTTTCTTCTCCCTAAAAGAGAGAGAATAAAAGAAGGGTCAGTATCGCGCTACAGAGACCGGGGAGGAGAGAGAGAGGGGACCCCGGAGCCCACCCGTCCCCGGGAAGCGGGGAAAGGGGCGGCCAAGCACACACATACAAGGCACTTACGGTTCTTCGCTATCCGCCATATTTCCCTCTGCTTCCCACGTTGCTCCGCGGCGCCCCGATGGGCGGAGCTTCCCCCGCGCGCCGCCGCGCTTCCCGGCCTGGGGAGTCGGGGAGGGGCCGGAGCGCCCTGGGCGCCATGGCAACCAGGCGGGGTACCCGCGGGCCCCGAGGTGCAGGCCCACGCCGCCATTACTCTGCCTCCATCCCTCGGTCCCAAGCGCCCGGCCCCGGGTCCCCAAGGCTCTCCCGACGCCCATATCCCCGATGATTCCCGGGAGCTGGGGACGGCACCCCCAGGGACAAAGCGTGTGTGCTGGTCGAGGGGCTGTAAAGCCCACGGGAAGACCGGAGATCAAACGTGGCCTCTGCCTGGCCGGGTGACTCCTGCTCCCGAGCTGCGTTATCAAATAACTGTCGCCTCGCAGCGCTCCCCGGGCAGAGCCCGGTGCACGGGCTGCACCGACCAGAGCCTGCACGCAGGAGCCTGTTGTCCCACAGCTAAGTCAAGGAGTGGCCTCCGAGTGCTGGTGGGAGGCAGATGGGCCGGTGGAGGGTGAAAGCACTGAAGGAGCGACTGTTCTACATGGACTGATGGGGTTCAAGCCACTGTGGCTGCTGGCAATGACCCTCCTCTTCAAAGCCAGAGGGTTTAGGGCCCAATCATCCCATCACAGGACCACCCTGTGATGGCTTGTCATCCCCCCAGTGCCTCCTTGGCTGGGGAAGCCATCCCATGGCCCCTTCCTCCATGCTCGGCCCCCAGCAGAGGATGTGAACTGGATCTGTCACTGAATGTTAAATGTACGTCATGGTTTTCTGATGTTGGGGTGAGTCCAGAAGAGGTCATGGAGATGCTTCGAGGGCTGAAGCACCTCTGCTATGGTGAGAGAGCACAGGCTAAGGGAGCTGGGCTTCAGCCTGGAGAAGAGAGTGCTCTGGGGAGGCCTTAGAGCAGCTTCCAGTGCCTAAAGGGGCCGACAAAAAAGCTGGAGAGCTGCTTTTGACAAGGACATGTAGGGAGGGACAAGTAGGAATGGCTTGAAACTGACAGGAGGTTTAGATCGTACGTTAGAAAAAACAAATCTTCCCCGTGAGGGTGCTGAGACGCTGGCACAGGGTGCCCAGAGAAGCTGTGGCTGCCCCATCCCTGGCAGTGTTCGAGGCCAGGTTGGACACAGCGGCTTGGAGCAGCCTGCCCTGGCGGAAGGTGGGTGGAAACTGGATGAGCGGCAAGGTCCCTCCCAGCACAAACGCTGCCGCGATCCCATGACCACACAGCGGCCGCTGCCGGCAGCTGCTGCCCCTCCTGGGCCGGCAGCGCTACACACGCCTCTCGCTTGCGCTGCCGCTCGCTCCTGCGCGATTTCCGCGACGTTCGCTCCCCGCGGCGAGCAGAGGAAGGGCCGAGGCCGCGCCGGGGCGGTGCCGCTGTGCTCTCAGGCCTGCGCGGCGGGGCGTGCCGGCAGCCATGGAGGTGCAGGTGGCGCCGCTGCGGGCCTGGGACGACTTCTTCCCCGGCTCGGACCGCTTCGCCCGGCCCGACTTCAAGGACATCTCGAAATGGAACAACCGGGTGGTCAGCAACCTGCTCTACTATCAGACCAACTACCTGATGGTGGCCGCCGCCGTCGTCTCCATCGTGGGGTCAGTGCGTGAGCTCGGGTCTCCCTCCGGCAGCGGCGGGTGGCGAGGGGCCGGGCCGGGCCGGGGAGGCCCCGTTCCGTGGGGGGACGCCGCATTTCCCGGGCGGGTGGCGCTGCGTCTCGGCCCGGTGACACGGGAGAGGGCTGGGCCCTGCGCGCTGCGCTGCCGGGTGGGATGCTGGGGTATGGAGAGCTGCCTTTCTCCGCCGCTCCTTAAGCCTCTGATTATAGGCCTTGGTTATAGTCTCTTTTGTGGAAATGGAGCCTGTTGGGTTAGGAGGAGGGTTTAGGACTTATTTATTGGTGGGTCGGAGGACTCTCTCTTTTTTCCCCTCTTCCATGGACTGCTCATCATTCCCTTTACTCACGGGAACGGGCTTCCAGGCACCCCCAGCTTGTCGCTGGCAGAAAGTAGCAATGGGTTTGCGTGCGGATGCTGCTGCTGTCTGCAAAACTGAGCTGCATCCTGCGCAGTGATCTGTGCTTCCTCACTAAATCTGTCCAGTGTGGCTGCTCAAGCTGAGAGCAACATACCCCAACAAAATTAAGAAGAAAGCCCATGCCACTATGCAAACCTCAGCTACTGTATGAATCAAGAAGAAAAAGAAGCCTTCTCAGCCTTTCATGAATCACAGGCTAAAGCTCCCTGCAACACAGAGAATATTCATCAACTTAGATACTGGGTCAGCAGCTTCAGGAGCCCTAACAAGATGCAGACTGCTTAGCAAAGAGAAAAAGAATGGATTTAGGGGAAGAAGTTTAAGCCTCTGCAGGGTAAGATAAGATGCACTACAGCCAAAACCACTCTGGCCTAATGGCTGGGCAACTCTCCAATTTAAGCATTTGCATTTGTGCATTGTTTGTTGTTAAGAGTGAAGTATTACAGTTGCCATATTAAAAGCTTAATCATCAGCTTCTGCTGCATGTCTGCTTAAGAGCTTTCTCACCAAAGACCCTAAAGCAATACGTGAAGAAAAGTCACATAGGCTTTGACTCAAAGGATGATTCTAAGGTTATTTCCCTGTTCTCTTCAGGAAACCTGAGCCTGACAGAACAGGCTAATAAAAATGAGATTTCCACAGTCTTGCTGTTCTTATAACACCTTGGTCCAAAAGAGTGTGTTCATCTACAGTTGTTTAGCAGCATGATGCTGCAGCCAGCTCTCAATGAGTAGTAGATAAATCACAGTGGCCTTGGAAAGTAGGGGGACAGCTCTTCTTCCCAAGGTGGGGGAAAGAATGTAAACGGTTTTGGTATCTCTGCTTGGAAAACAGCGATGGCAGCGGCTTTTATTCAGTTTCCTAAATTCCTCCTTATAAACTCCGATCTCTTCAGATCAAGGGTAATATATCTCCACATATTTTCCCACTATTTTCCTGGATTGGGAGATGGAGGAGGAAGCGAGCCACAGGAGATGGAGACTATCAGAACTGCAATTCTAATATCTTAATATTGAGAGGTAACCCTCTGAACTGAAAACTTGCAGATGAGGAAAACCTGCAGTGGGATTTTTGTCTTGGAGCCTTTCTTATGTGATGAATTCAATTCTTATAACACTGAAGTAAGAAAGGGTGGGAGAATAACTCTAAAGGAAACAGGATAACATTTCAATAGAGAGAAACTATCCTGTTTTGAATTAGATTTTTCACTTGCCTTTCGGAGAAAGGTAAAGAAAGTTTTCACAATACATTTAAATTGATGACTAAGTTGCTGTCTTGCACTTCATTCTGCAATAGGTAGGAATCCCTGAGTGATCAAGGATGAATCATGGCTTTTTAGGAACTCCAGGGCTGTACATAGGCCTAACAGCAGGATTATTGAAACTGCTGATAGAGTGGTCTTCCTGTGATCAGAACTAAACTTACCCTGTGACCAACTGTGCCTGTTTTTAAACCGTCTAATTATATACACAGACTTGTAACACAGAGATGGTATTTCCAGCTATTGTAATACTTGGTAGCTGTGGTGGTGCTAGCTGACGTGGAAATCATAGCCTAGAGTGTTCTTAATACTGGAAGTACAGTGTTTATTGCCACAGCTTCAGTTTACTGCCTCTATTACAACAAAGTTCACCTCTCCAGCTTTTTATTGTCTCTCTACATGGTATGGAATAACCTTACCACGAGTGAGTGGAATTGTAATGGTCTCTGCTGTATCATTTGCCTGCCTTTCTCCTTCCATCCACCTTCTCTGTTAGCTCCTGTTACATGTAAATGATGTTCTGTGCTTTGCAATAATGTAGGTTTTACTTTCAGCCTACAGGACTAGGTAAAAAATAAATCAGTGAACAAGAAAGTTAGTTAGTTAGTGCTAACACAGGCTGGTGGTAGCTGCCTTGTCTCTTCCACCCACCCCATCCTCCATATTCCTTCAGGAATGAATCTTAACTAGCATGCTATTCCCTCTTCCCCTTCCCCAATTCTTTTGCAATAGACTGCTGATACAACCCAAGATCTTTACTAAGTCAAATTCTGCCCTTCTCCCAGCTGCACAGTGAGCCAGGGCCCTGTCATTGTGTGCTGTACAGATACTTATTAAAATGAGTGCCTCCCACAGCAGTTTGCAGCTCCCCTCAAACAATCACTTTGATTAATAAGTGGAATTTGTCTGTGCTTTCACCTACTCCAACAAGCCAGCTCTGTCTTGTGGTTCAAACTTAACTACTTAAATTGATGGCATTTCTTCCAGGCTTTTGTTGCCATGTAGTTGCTAAAAATTAGTTTCTAAATCTGACAGTATTAAAAGGTGGACTTCAGAGTGCTGCATCTAAGAAATTCTTCGTTCTCTTCTGGCATGTCTTCTGCACAGCCTGAGGTTTGATGGCTCTTACCTTTCCACTTCTCTAAAACACCTGTCCATCTGCACAAACCCCTAGCAATGAGTGTCTCTTCTTTTCTCCTTCCCCAGACCACTACCTCAGCTGATGTGCTTGTAGCAATTCCCTTGCCAAAACAAAGACCCCAGAGCAGCAACATGCTCAGTTTCTCTAATGCATGATGAAAGATTAAGAATGAGTGAGCAAAACACATTGCTTTAAAACATACATTGTCTAATTATATTAGTACATAACTTCATGAAGGTCTGGGAATTCTACAAGAAGGAATCTGGCTCCTCAAAGCAATGCAAGTGAGCAACAGTAAGTACAGAAGCATTGCTATATCTGTGGATGCTGAGGGCCATCACCTGGGACAATGTGCCGTATATAGTTTTAGTGCTTCCTCTAGTTACAGTTATATAACTGCAGTGAAGCTAAAGTTTGAAGAGAGAGGAGGCAGAACATTATCTTTAAAGCTATTTAAATGAATACAAATGAGGAAGGAAGCATTTAAGTAGTCCAGCCTGCCCTCTGCTCAGAACATGGTGGAGAAAAAGGTCTTCTAAAAGTGAATTTTAATGCTTGTTTGGTATAACGGCCTAAATGTGCTGCTCTGTGTAAAAAGATGATGTTCTCAATGACTGCAAGTCTTCTGTTCAGGGCTTTTGTTCAGACTTGCCTGGTCACATGCAAGAGAAACAGATGTGGCAGCAGCCACTGAATAGTCACCCAGAGACAGTCATCTCAAATGGAGATGATTTAAGGATGGAGCTAGCTTGCTTTTGCTTTTTATGTGGCCTGTCCTATTTCTGGGCTCATGCTGTAGGAAGCTTCTTGTCTTGCATGAAGGCCGTGTCTTGCCTAGCTCTTTTTTTCCCCCCTATGCTATAGCCATATATTCTTCAAATAATTTGCCACCTTTTCTGCTCTAAGGCTGTGCACAGGTGTGCAGATATGAAATTACCTGACAAAAAGAGGCAATGTGACAAGTCACTGAAAGCAGGGCTTCTTTGGGCTTTCCTGCACCTACCAAATTTAACCCATCTGGTGATACATGTAAGGGCAGAATACAGAAATATGAATCCAGTAAAAAAAGGTATCTCATCTTAATCTGTTTTACTCGCCAGAGGTAGCTGTCAGTACTTATTCCCATCCAACTGCACCCCCAGGTGCTAGCATCTCTGCTGTTTTCTGCTCCTACTTCCCAAACACAGTATCCTATGTTGCTACTTGGCACAGGACAAGGCCTGTGTCCCTGCAGCCAGGCAGGATGTTTCTTTTATCTGTTTTCCCCATCTCTTTGCTTCTTATCAAAGCAGATGTGGAAGGGAACCTGATCTCTGAAGGGCAGCAGGAGTGCAGTTGCAGGTTGCCCTGCAGCATTGCTGGAACTGACCCTAGGTGACAGCTTTTCCTTGCCAGTTCGTCCCAGCTGTACTGGAGGTCACAGCATCCTACCAGGGTTGTAACCTGTCTAATACAGAAAGCAATGAAGGAGATAATCCAGCCAAGATGCTATGGGCTGTTAGCACCCCAAATACTACTTAGTCCTGTCATACTGAGTCCTTTCAGAGTCATGAAAGCTAGTGGTTTTCTTCTCCAACCCCAAAAGAGTTCTTCTACCCCTAAGTCATCCGAGCAATGTAAACTCGAGTTACCACACCATTGCCATGCTAATAGTGCCGTGCATTGCATTTTTAAGGTTTTGAGAGGTCTCAAATCCCTCCTAAGGGGAATTATATTTAGAAGGTATCTTGTAACATACATTATGGCTGGTCACTTACCTTGTCTCTGCAGCTTTGAAAGCCTTCCAGCCTTCTTGCCTGAGCATAAATTTGGTATATTGTATTCTGATCTCTACATAAGTAAGGCCAATAGCAGTTTGGTGGTTCAGCTATAAGGTGACTTCTAGGCTGCTGTACAGCTCTTTTTCCCCAGACACTGGTGTTCTAAAACAATGTGTCCATGTTTTTTCCTTGTTTTTCATCAGCTGTTGTGTTATTGAGAGCAGTGTGCCAACAGAGCTGAGCAAAACTGTATAATGGAAGTCTGCCTTCCCAAAAAATGCCATTGCTGGAGAAGTTTCTATATATGAATTTCTATGAGAATCTTAGTGCTGCAAGTTACGCTGTGGGCGAGTCAAGCAGTAAAGGGGAGCCTGGCATATGACACCCTATCCAGTACCTTAATCAACAGTATTGAAGTCTGTGGACACATGGCTGATAACTTGAATACCAGTTTTTAGTGGCAACTGCTATCCCCATCTGCTTTCATGTGGCTCTGAATAACTTCATTTGATACTTATGTTCACTGTTTCCTTGTACCCGCTGGAATGCAGCCCACTTCAGAAAACATGTAATTCAAATAACTTTCCCCAGGAAAGTGGGATCTTTCGAATGTGTGCTGGGTTTTTGTTTGGTCGTTGGGTTGTTTTTCTTCGTATCCCAGTCAGTTATCCAGAACCTGTGTAATGCCAGAAAGAAGCATAGAACAGAGAAGTCTTTGGTCTCTTCCTTATAAATACAGAGGAATTACTCTTCACCACCAGTTTCTGAAGTTGTAATGAGAGTAGGAAAAATAAAGCTTTGAGAGTATTTAACAGACAGAGGAGAATTGTAGAGGGGAGTTCTGCCTATTCCTTTATTGCTTCCAGGGTTATCTTTTGCACAGATTTTTGGAAACAAAGAATTGGTTGTGAGTTGCCTGGGCAAGTTTGGCCATTTCTGCTCCAAGATAGCAGTGATGTGGAGGTGAGCTCTGCCTTAAGAATCTCATATGTCCTGTACTGCTTATATAGGCCAGGTGCTAGTGTGGTCCAGTCATGAGTCACCCTCCTTCTGCTGCAGAGGAGCACAGATGAAACCGATTTCCTTCCAGAGCAATGCTGTTCACTTTTTCCAGCCTGGAAAATTTAGATTGACAATTCAGAGCTAAATATAATCTGGCTGGCTGCAGGGAGTGACTCAGATGCAACAAGCAAGTCTGCCCTGTCACCACTTCCAAAAAGCCCTGTTGGCTTTTCAGCATGAGTAGCAGAAGCAGGTGGGGAACTAGTCTGAATTTTAATCTCTTTCTATGCAGTTGTCCTGTCTGCTGTTGGCACAACTGACGTAAAGAATCAAGAGCCACTCTGTCCTCTGCAATAGTGCTTTGGGGTTCTTCCTTCTCTAGGAGAATGCTCTCTGGTGCTGCAGGTAGGGTGTTGGCATACCAGTCTAACAGCAGATTTCTTTTGCTGGTGCCGGATATGAAGCACAGACCACAAACCAAAGCATGCTCCTCAGCAGTGGGGTGGAGTGGTGAGTCACTGTGCCTGTTAGCTTTGGAACAGTGAAGTCTACAAGAGGAGATCTTGACTACATCTGGCTTTAGCAGGGCAGTGTTATGCTACTGTCATAGTTGTAGAAGCTCAGAGCCCTCAGCTGCTGTGTAATTAAATCTATGCAAGTATAAGCAAATAAATCAGAATGCACATGAAATCACATCACTTATTACAGTATAAGTAAATGCAATAGAGCCTGGACTTTATGTGAGTACAGAAACAAGCTAAGCAAAGTCATTGCTGAAAGCTTGACTCTCAACAAGCTCTGAATACTTGGGAAGTGGTTTGAGCAGGTGATGTTCTTGCCCTGGCCCAAAAAAAGGACTTGCTGTTTATAGTCCAGAGCTGATCCACTTGGTGGCTTGGTTTGCTTGGTAACTATAATAGAACACAAACCTCAGCAATGACTCTCTTGCCAGGCCTGGCTCCACTTTTGACCCGTACTCCAGTTCCTTCTGACTCTTAGGCATGCTTGCTTGGGACAGGGCTACATCTGTTGTGCTGACAGTGGTAAGCTCCTTCTGCAGGTTCACAAATTCATTTTGTTTGGGTGTAAAGCAAAAAGGCTTATTCAGAAATAAGAAATGGTAAAGTAACTTTTTTTTTTTTTACTCAGTGTTCCCCTACTTTTCCCATTGTGCAAACCCAGATGAGATAATCTGAAAAGCTAGTTCATCTGAAGGTCTGGGCTGAGCCTGATTTTAGTCATGTGTAGGCAGAGCAATCCCTTGGGAAGCTGATTGTTCGCTCCATCTGCTCTTGGGATTTGCTGGGTCTGATATCAAATGAATGTATTGATTGCACAGGTAGGAGGGGTCCTGGTGGTGATTGCTGCTGTCAGTGAGGTGCTGCAGAAACTCTCATTGTCCTCAGCTATGCTCAGGATGAGAACATAAAGACAAATGTAATCTAAACTTCTAAATTCACTGCTAAGGGTTGCTTGATCAGTTGCACTTGTTGCTTTATTTGGCTTCTGCCTAAAAGTTAGATGCTTATAAAGGTCTTGACAGCAACAACTGAGCTCCTAATGCTCTACCTCCCTAGTAACAGGTTACCAGCAAGCTAGATGTTTGCTATAGGGACACAGGTCAGGAAGGCTCTGAAATGAAACGCGTCTGTTTTCTTATTTCTCCTCTCCAGATTTCTGAGTCCCCTGAATATGCTCATTGGTGGTACTGTGGTGGTGCTGGTGTTCATGGGGTTTGTGTGGGTATCGCACAACAAGGACATCCTCCGCAAGCTGAAGAAGCAGTACCCAACTTCATTTGTAGTGGTCATTATGCTGTCTAGCTACTTCTTGATCTCCTACCTGGGAGATGTCATGGTGTTCATGTTTGGGATCACGCTTCCTCTCCTCTGTAAGTATTTTTCTGCTCTAGGGGCCTAAGGGGATGTGACTTGGGCTTTCTCAGTTAAGTCTGCAGAGTTTAAATTGGTTGTTGCCTTCACTACCCGTGCTTAAATGACCTCAAAACAAACTTGGGCAGGAAGGGATGCAAAACAGCACAAGCCATCTTTAATGTCATTATTAAGTGGGTGCCTGCAGTTATTTAAGTGGTCACTGAGACTTCCTCTTCTTGCAGTGCTGTCATGGTGCTGGAGTGCTGCAAGACCTATGCATTCCTTGGGCATTAATTATTAATAAGTGTTTCTGTCATGCAGTGATGTTTGTCCATGCTTCCCTGAGGCTTCGGAACATAAAGAACAAGCTGGAGAACAAGATGGAAGGAATAGGCTTGAAGAAGACCCCAATGGGCATCATACTGGATGCTCTAGAACAGCAAGAGGATAGTATCAACAAACTGGCTGACTACATATCTAAAGCAAAGGAGTAAGCAGCTGCAGCGTGGCATTTTTACCTGTTGCAGGAGTGTAGTTGCTATTTACTATTGTTCAAGCTTGCTTTCAGTTTGTGTACAAAACAGGAAATGCACGTGGTACAGATTAATAATTGCAGGATACAGGTATTCCAGTGTCTTCAGGGCTCCTCTAAGAACATAAAAGCAGCAGTCTTTTTCTATTGTATAGCAAAATGTTCTGGTGTTTACACAAATACATACTAACTTAAAAACATTTGCTTGTCTCTTCTTCTGGAGAGTAGAAGAAGAAGAGATGGAAACCTATGGAATGCAGTCTCTCCAACTGTCTTGTAGCAAATTTGTCTATTAAAAGTAACACCCTTTTCACCTCAGATCTACAAGTTGGCAGTTTAGGCAGTTTTTGCTGGGTAGCAACTTCAAGTTGGCAATGCTCAAAGTGAGCTGGAGTGTCACAAGTAGGTCTCTTGCATTCTCCATATCCCTCACTTGAGTGGTCTGTATTGAGACCACGTTGCTAGCTGAACTGGTGGTAAAACCATGAAGTACTTGTAGCGAGAATGGATTCCTGCCCTCAGCTCACATTCCTCCTTTAGCAGCTGGGAAACAACCTAAATAGATCTAAGCATGAAGAATATTCATGGCACTGTGCCTCGGACAGTTCCAGTAAAACACATCTCTTATCTCTCCGAAATCTGGATCTATAGAAGCTGCTCTTCTGTGCAGGAAGCCAAACCACCTGACATACCAGCTAAACTATGGCCAGGCATGGGAGGGGAAAAAAGCCTTCAGATTTGTTGGATGAGCTGGGTTTCTACCCTACTGATGTTTTGAAATACTGCTACTTTAGGACTTACCTTGTTCTGCTTTAGTCTGTATAGGCTATTCTGTAGATGGAGGTGTATGTGTGTTCTCGAGTGTGGGTCTTTTTCTTTCTTCTTAACCAGAATGCAAAGATACAAGTAAAACATGCATCTCACTGACTCTGTACTTCCGACACTCTTCAAAGGAATAAACTGGATTTCAGGTTTACAAGTAAAAGCAATAAATGTCAAGATAACGGTTTTTGAAAACCCATTCCAAATTCATGAATATATTTGCCTGTAACAACTACTGAAAATGGTGGTGGTGGGGGGGGATTCTTTTATGTATTTTAACTTAACTGCCAGCTCTGGAAATTATCTTGATAACAGGAGCTTACCAACAATGGGGAGGGAAAGTTGTCCAGGTGACACTTCATTTCAAATGATCTTGCATTTCTCTTTTCTATCAATCAGAGTCATTAATTTAACAAAGAAAACCAGGATCCTTAAAGTTGAAGCTTTTCTGTAACTTACCATGCTGTTTTCATAGTGAACTGTGCAGAAATCTGAACGTGTCATTCCATTTAAGTGTTAAAGTGATCAGTATTTATTGAACATGTCTGTATATTCCAGCTGAAGAGTCAATGGCCTATTCCTCACTTGTAGCGCATGGTCTTTGTTATTTGCAAACTGTTTCCACACTTCAAGAACGTAGTAGCCTGACTTCATCATTACTGTAGAATTTTAAAAACTACACAGTTATGAAGAAAAATAAATTCTAATGGTGATTACTGAGTGTGTTTATTTCAGGTTGGGAAAAGTGGGTGGAAGCTTGAGCTTGAATCTGTTGCCATGACTGGTGGAACTTCACTGAGTGGTTGTGGGAGATCTGTCACCCTGCAACTTGTGCTTCAAGCCTGTGCTTGTGGTTAAAGCTGCTGGTTTTGAGTAACCTGTATCTGTATTAACTTCGTTGAGGCACAAGGTATCTGAGCTGCAGGAATGTTACGGCTTTGTGCTTGCATCCTTATGCAGGCTGCTTGACAGAGGTGGAGTACTTCAGACATTTGTTCTTGCTGTTTCAGTCTCTTACACAACTCTACTTTAATTAACTGGGATTTTATATTGCTTTTAATTACCTGAGAGGGATTTCTGCTTCTAGGATTACTGGGAGCTGTGCCACAAGCAGTACAAGGATAGTTGTTTTGCTGCAGTCAGACTAACTGTGCACCAGTTCTGCTGCAGTCAGACTAACAGTGTGATCTCCGTATCTGGCTGCCTCCCTCCTCCTGTGATCACTCAAGAAGCTGCTCAGTGGGAGAACATGGATCAGAGCAGGGCTTCCTGTCTGCACCCTGGTAATATGTGTCAGCTTCTGCAGCATGGCTGCTTCGGCTGCTCCTGGGTGTAGCAGTCGTCTGGACCTGGCAGCTTGAATTGAAGACTGTGAAGCACTGTTATATTTTCCCTTGTACTTCCCTGTCCCAGCTGCTGGAGTCTCAGCCTGCCCTTGAAGCCTGTATGGAGAGCTGCATGCTCAAAGTGCTTTCTGGCAGAGCTGCTTTTTGCGCTTGTCATTTGCTGCTGTGCTCCATGGTTAGAAGTACCAAGTTCCTTCCCTTTCCTACTTTTATACTTCACAACAAGAGAGGGCTGGAGGAAATGGGCCCAGTGAAAATGTTACTTTTTTATGTCTCTGCCGTGCAGAAATAGCTCTCCCCTTCCCCTTATGTGATATTTTAAAACCACCAGCTATGTCTTAGGCAATACATCAGGCAGGTTTCCCAAGTCTGGGGCATTACAGTTGCAGACAGAAACAGCTCAGGACCTTTACAAGCTGGGAAGAGGGAGAGTTGCAAGACACCAGGTGATAGCTGCAGAAAGGACAAGGATAAATGAAAACTTGAATTACCCTGGACTCAAAACGGTTCCGGATAGTGCTGGTAGGACAGGACTAGTACAATAACTTGGGAAGGGGAAGCAGGGTGGGACTGGGATTGCTGAGAGTTACAGGCAGGAGCCAGGAGAAACTCACCTGAAGGAAATCCCGCAAAGCTGTGCCTTTTAGCAAGTGTTTCAGCCACAGGAATGCAGGGGAGCTGCATGTTAGCAAAGGGAAAGGCTTTGTTCTTTCCCTGTGCCTTTTAGCTTTAGAAAAACAAACAAAAACTCCCAAAGCATCTGGTCTCTTGTGTATGTGTGACCTGACTTACCTGTAGCTGCTTTACAAACAAGGCTTGCAGCAAAAAAAAAAGTGATTGAAAAAGGGGAGAAAAAACAAATCACGAAAGCATTAAGGAAGAAACCAAGTTGTGTACATGAAGGTTTCACCCCAACTCATCCAGCCCTGCTAGGGGTGAGACATGCTATTCACACTCTGTACTAAGAGGAATGAGGAGTTTCTTGCATCCCCGGCAAAGACAGGTGAGGCTCATCCTCATGCCACAAGAGCAATGTGGAGGGAGACCTGAAGTGGAATTTCAGTGTGCTCCAAGGCAGCTGTAATTATGGAATACATCACAGTCAAAAGGTGAATCGTGGGGAGTGAAGATTACAGCTCTCAAAGCAGAGCACAGCATCACCTTTTACATGCTGATCAGGTACAATGCCAAGTAGGCTATGTTCTGAAATAGAGCTAGCTTGAGGAGTTTGATGTACCAGAGCAGTTGTTCTGTACTGCGAGTGCCTTGTTAGCCATGGAAATGCTGCACACATCTTACAGAGAGCTTTATTTCATTCCTGTTTCCTTAACTAAAAAATGGAGCTGTATACATGGAAACCAAATACATTTCTCACGGACAAGAGAATAATAAAAGAGCACGTGTGTGAAAAGAAAGATAAGATGAAGCACACAGCATATTCCTGCAGAATCTGGCAGCAGAAGGACAACGTGGAAGTGAAACAGTTTGCTGACAATCTAGAAAGACAAGGTTATTGATGCCTCTGAGAAAATACTCCCACAACAAACTGGAGCCTCAAATCCACTTGGCAGACAGATGGCAGTGGGATTGTTTGATACCTGATGGAAATGCTTAGCACTGACTTTTCCCATGCCAGACATTTTCACCACACTTTGAAAGTTATGTATCACAAGCTTTGTTCCCAAAGAGTCGTATATACCACCTGAGTTCTGCAGAAAACATCTGCTGAAACAGTTGTAAGCAAAACTTGAATAGTCTTTATTCCAGTTTGTTTTCTTCAGGGCAGTCTGGTCTCTCACTCCAGCTGCTTTGGCAGTGGCACCTGGACAAAGACAGTAAATATTAGGAGGAGGAAATTTATCAGTCTTATTTCCCAAGCCAGATTAGTTTAATAGAAACCTCCAGAAACTGTAAAAAGATCAAAATAGAATGGCTGGGAGCTCCAAGGAGCTCTGCCTGGGAATTTCTCTTCGTAATTCCCCTCTTGCTATTCACAATGCTTGATACCTGGTAAATGAATTTGCAAGTGATGTGTCCCACCACAGAGCAACCAAACACCCAGCTCTGCTCAAGCAGTAAAATCCCTTTTTGGAGATGAAGACAAGGATATTAAGGCAAATAAGGAGTTACCAGGATCATGCAGGCAGGTGAGAGTAACACCCTAATGCCCCAAATCCAAGCCATGTGGCACAATAACAGGGGACCAGAAAGCAAACAACCCCCACAAATGACCAAACAAACAAAATCCAACCCCAAACATGTGTCCATTGCTTTATATTTCCATGTGCCCTGATAGCAGCTGTTCTCTGGCCCATCTGGGATTCAGCATCAGTTGATAACTCCGTTCCAAACCCCACAGCCCTCATTCATGAAAACCTCCCCCAAGGATTTTGGGGGGCATAGCTCACTATTGCTCCCTCGTACATGGCAGCACACGGGTTTCTTAATCATTGCTATGTAAAGTGAGGGCTGTGCCCAGCAGAGCACCAGCACCATCATCCTCCATCTTCCTGAGGGAAGGAATAGCAACAGATCTCGTGGCCATGAAGGATCAATCTCCCATCACACACCATCTTGGCACACACCAATAAATCATAGAATGGTTTGGATCGGAAAGGACCTTAAGATCATCCAGTTCCAACCCCCTGCCATGGGCAGGGACACTTCACACTAGACCAGGTTGCCCAAGGCTCTCGTCTAGCCTGGCCTTGAACACTGCCAGGGATGGAGCATTTAGCACTTCTTTGGGCCACCTGTTCCACTGCCTCACCATCCTCACAGTAAAGAACTTCTTCCTTATATCTAACCTGAACTTGCCCTGTTTAAGTTTAAACCCATCACCCCTTGTCCTATTGCTACAGTCCCTGATGAAACCGTGACCTTTACAAGAGCAGGTCTTGTTGGCTTAGACATGGGACTGAAATGCAAAATCTAGATTGGCCTAGAAAGCCCAGAAATGCCGTGAGGAGAGGCCCTGGCTGCAGGGCTGGCCAGCAAAACTACAACCCCATAACTTGGCTTGGCAGCAGAATGGTCACATTAAACCTGGACCAGCATCAGAGGTCACTGCAGGACCTGCCCCTGCCGAAATTTCAGGATAATCTACTCTCTCTGGAATCACTGAGGGGATAATTGTTTCTGTGTAGGTATAGATGAAAGCAGAATGTGGCCCACTGTGTTAAAATGTTCATATTAAACAGAACATGAATTACAAAGTACTACTGACCACTTCTAATTGCAAAGGATTTTCTGTCCTCTTCCTCTAGCCTTAGCAACACAAACATGCATCAACATCACTAGCTACAAATACATCACTTGGCTTTCAGTACTCCTTGAATAACGGTACAAAGGAAGGAAATGCAACATTTAAGAAAAGCAAAAGGTTAAATCTGATGGCCAGCGTTTGGAGAAGTGGCCCATGAATTTGGTACTCAAGCAGGAGCATCACCAAGGGGCAGGTATCACAGTTAGGGGCTTGGATTCTCAAAGCCATGAGCTCACATTTGCTCATGTGACTACTGAGAGCTTTGAGTGGCAAAGATTTACCTGAAACACAAAAAACCCTGTGGTACTTTCTTCTTACAACCTTGCTGCATCTTCACTGCTAATGGATCAAACTTCTTCTTATTAGCATTAGAATTGTGCAGTTGATTTAAATAGAGGGTCACTAAAATAACACACTCCTTCCTACCAGGTGAGGCAGGCGGGAGCAAGTCCTCAAGCTGTGTGGCTAGGGCAGGTTTAAGATCCTTTCCAGATACAACTGGTACCTTTTGTCAGCAAACTGTATTTTAGAGGATCAGCTATTTTACCTGAAATGTTTTTAGGCAACTGTAAAAATGTTACATGCTCAAGCAGCAGAGAAAAACATCTTTTACTTGTGCTGATGTTAAAACTCAAAAAGGCTCAAACATGAGGAAATATGTTGTAGCAAGTGTTTGTGCATTATCACTGTTATAGAAAGTAGCTCTAGAGAATGAAAATAACCTTAAAAATAGGTATTAAATCCCTCCTTTATACAAAAGGTTTTGATTCCATTTAAACCAAATCAAATGAAGGCAGTCACAGACCACAATTATACCACAGACCCTTCCCTCAGCCTTGGCCTGGTTTGTGGCAGCACCGAAGGAGCGTGATCACTGGTAAATTACATTGCTGCCAGTGTTTCTGTTCACCCTTCATTAAATGGGACAAATGATGGTGCTACTCAAAGGAGAAACATGGGGTTTATGGGGGACCAAGGAGGGACTAATAAGGAAAATAATACCGGATGCTCTCCTGAAACAAATATCTTACAAGAGCATTTGCCTGTCATAACTAATAGGCTACCACTAGTATGCCAACAGTGAGTTTCTGTGGTTCTATTTACCTCCTGAGTGAATCTCCTTTCTTTTACCTTCATGGATGCGGACAGTGGTGTGCAAGGCTGCAGCCTTGGCTCTTGCTGTTGCTTCTCTGTGCAAGCCATACCTTTGTGCTGCCAAAGGGAAACAACCCCCTGCACCCAGGACTGGCAGCCTGATGCAGAAGGATGACGACACGCAGTGCACAGGTAAGCTTGCACACCCCACTGAATGGCCAACGTGTCAAACAGCAGCTCTGGAGCGCGCTGGGTGATCGCAACTCCCTCCATCACCACCATCACCAAGCACTTACCGGTTTAAGATAAGCGACGTTGCTCTGACGAATGTCATTTAGTAGCTGATCTCTCGGGGTTATTTCGACCAGGGGAGGTGGCCTTCTCCTGGGGACTGGTTTAAGCGTTTTGATGACATCTTTGAGGTTGGTTTTCTCGGTGGGCTCCACATAGTCCGGCACAGCAGGCTTGCGCTGAATCTTCTTCAGCTTGACCACTCTGAATTCAACGGGCTTCTCCCTGCGTGGCTGCTCGGGGGCTGGCTGCCTCGTGCTCTCCTGCCTTTTGTTCAGAGACATAGCCATGGGGTCAGATGGTTTCGGGGCTTGCGGGGGTTCTTGCATCCTCAGCTGGGGCAGGGGTCCCCCCAGCATCTCCCACATCCCTGGAGGCAACCCAAGTCCATTTTCCAGCATCGCTATCAACTCTCTCTGCTCTTTCATTTGCTGCTGCCTTTGCTCTTCTTGCCTCTTTTGCCTCTGCTTGTCCAGGTTTCTGCTGAGCAGGTTGGTCACCACCATCCTGGGCCCTGGCAGCTCAAAGTGATACCCCATTTTGAGGAGGGTGGCGTTGGCTTTCAGCAGCCTGGCGATCTCCATTTCTGCCTGGTGGCCCAGCATGCTCCTCTGGTTGTGAAAGCGGAGCTCCGTCAGCGTCTCGTTGTACTGCAGGCACCTCATGATGGCAACGATCCCTTTGCCAGAGATGAAGTTGGAATCGATGTTCAGCGTGGTGATGCTCCTGTTCTCCCGCAGCATGTTGGCCAGTGCGAAAGCCACGTTGTCGTCGGCCCCCACATTGGCCAAGCTGAATGTTTTTATGTTCTTATTCTTTTTCATGGCATTGATAAAGTCTATCAGCATTTCTTTGGGGATGTTTTCTATGTTGTTCAGGTTGAGCTCTTTCATGTCTGGGTTGTTTTTTCTGACTTTCTCCAGACTATCTTCTAAATTGGTTTGGTTTCCTGAAGGCCTGGCACTTATCTTCATGAAGCTGGTATCCAGCGCCAACTTTTGGGGGATGTTTAATTTTGATATCTTCTTTTCACTTGGCTTTTCTGTGCCTTCTCCTGATTCTGTACCTGGTTTCTTACTTATCTGATTACTGTGACTGTTCTCACTGATGTGAGTCTCCTTTGTTTCCAATCTGGTCTCATCTTCCTCTTCATCCTCTTCATCCTCCTCCTCTTCATCATCATCTTCCTCCTCTTCTTCGTCCTCCTCCTCCTCCTCTCTCTCCACATCACTCCCATCCCTCTTTGTCTCCCTAGATTGTGCTCCTGAGTTGGACAAGTGCTCGTTTTTGTAATGTCTCTCTTGTCCCTCTGCTCCTGGCACCCTCCTGGGGCTGCCTCCGTCCTCTCCTTCCACCTCTTCTGCAGCGCTTCTCTAGGGAGACAAAACCTCACAGCTTAAACAGTCAAACACAGCTTCGTTACGTTACCTTTCTGCGCAAACAAACGTAGCGGCTGCATTTAGATGCCTCTATGCCCATACGTTATAAAATAATCCTTAAAAGTGCCATCGCCTGTAAGTCGGGGCTGTCTGGCTTGCTTGGGAACACAAGAATGATTGTTGTTAAAGTGGTTGCAAACCAGTTTCTCATCTATGCCTATAAAATTAAATCCTGACAATTAAATCCTATAGGTATTTAATGGTAGATTAAGGTGGTCCTTGAGCCCTTCTGGGGGTTAGGAGTCTTTCATCTAAAGTATCTTTCTGGATTTTGTGTGATGTTTATGGTTGCCTTGATAAGAGAGAAAGTTTATTTCGAATGCCACAAACCACTGGAAATCAGTGTTAACCGCTGACTGTTTGCCCAGCCCCCGGAGGAGCCAAGAGGGCACACTGTAAATGACAGTGGAGTCACCCAGCACGTGAGACAACAAAGCGGCCCGCTCTAGTACCTGCCAGAGCATCACAACTGCAGAAGCATGTCACTGCAGATAAAGCAAAATATTATCTCAGAGATAGGAAACTGGACTCTGCACACAGCTGCTGCAAGGCAATGGGGCTTACAGCATCAAAATAACATCAGCTGCAAACATCTCCACAGGCCCTCCTGGCTGAGATTTCTTTACAGGCATCTTTTCGCATGTGGTTCCTCTACCACTGAGAAATGCCAATAAAGCACTGATACAGATCAAGGTATTTCTATGGGAGACTTGCACTACTTCAGGCAGGGCAGTGTCACAGCTTGTGCTTCACCAAGTCAGACAAAACAATCACAAGTCACTCCTGCGCTCAGGGCTGCGGTTCCTGCTTGCTGTAGCAGTGGACGGGTTTAGTACAGGGGGATTGCTTGATCAGCTGCAAGTGCAGTTCCACATTCGAATTCCAGATTTAACCCCAAAAAGTGTTAGAAAAGTATTGTCTCTTTGAGGGTAACTGAGTTTTACCCTCTTTGAGGGTAAAAGAGTGTTGCAGGAGGGAAAAACCCTCAGATTTCCCACCTTGTCCAAAGACAGCCCATGAAACCTGCCCTGGGAAGTCCGTGATGTGCTGTTGTGCAATGGCAAAACTACTAGTGTTTAAAAACAAAATAAATACTAAGATCAGTCACCTCAGATTCACTTGGGTTTAGGGATGGATACGTTTCATCTGGCCGAGCTTCCATCCTATAAACCTATTTTTAAGTGAGGCCCTCATCCTGAAAACCATCTAAGTGTGACCTTAGAACTTTATTTCAAAGTCATAGGGATAGTAGAATAAGTCTAAGTACTGTGTTGAAAAGGGTTGGACTTACTCATGGAGTTAAAATTCACTGTTCCGGAGTTTTGTCCACTATGACATTAAATTCTGTCAATTAATTAGTTTAATACATATAATTAACGTAGTCTTCTATGGAAAAGCAGTATGGTGCTGCTCCGTACACACAGTTACATCCTCCAAACTTGATTTTATGACAATTTCACAGTGGTTTGCTTTACTGCAACAGACTTAGGGTTTCCTTATACTAAAAAGCTTAAGGAAGTATTCATGAAAAGCAATTAAAAAATTACTAATCCTGATGTGAGCCCGAGCTGGATGCTGACATCACTGAGGCTTTTAGGATTAATTCCGATTTGTACCGTACTTTACATAAGGGATGGAAGCAGAGGCAGGTCAAGGTATTAAACTATAACCCAGACCCCACAGCAGAGGCATAATAAATGTTAGTGATTTTTGTTTGTTACCTCAGAGGGCAAGAGGGTGACGGGAACTCTCTCATCCTCAAGCATGCGTCTGGATGCCTTCTGCCAGTACAGGTAGTCAACCAGGGACCGGTGGTCAAAGCTTCCCGTTGGCGGTTTCTCCGTCTGATCCCTCTGTATCATCCCAATTGGGACTTCGGGGTCTGGGGACATAACTTCCATCTCACACTGCAGCTCCTTTAGCTCCTCGGGGGACAGGTTTGCCAGGATTTCATCTTCATCAATGTCCTCAGTACACACTTGTTCATCATCAGAGTTTTGCCTGAGTGCAGACATGTTCCTTCTTCTCTCCTTCCCCTATTACTTGTCAAACCTGAAGAGAAAGATCGATTTTAAAGGCTTGTTTTCTTTCCCCCCTCACTAGCAGTAGCTCATTTGGTTAAATCAACAACTTCATGCTTTGGTCATGAGCTGTGGCAGCTCTCAGTCTCTGTGTGGGAGACAGACCGTGCAGCTAAGTCTATATTAAGCTGCACTTGGCTGGATGAGGGGAATTTATGGCGATGCTCCATTTTCAGCAACCTGTCAGCTGTGCAAGCCCTTCTGACATTTCAGTGCAGCTGGTGAGTCCCCCATTGAGTAAGGCAGGGGATGGCCATTTTCTAGAGGATTCCTGGGGCACTAAGCCTTCGAGTGCCTCATCCGCACTTGGATTGCTAAGGGAGGATGGAATGACATTAATGGCACCTGTGAGGTGTGCAGCTGAAATCCTGAACCATGGGAAGAATCAGCACAAGGTCTTTGTGTCCATGATGTCTTGGATACCTTAAAAAGGAATGCAGGCTCTTCACTGCCCGTAGCGAGGTCTTCGACTTAGGCTGGATATAAGGAAGAAACCCTTTCCTGTTAGGGTGGTGAGGCACTGGAACGGGTTGCCCAGGGAAGTTGTGAATGCTCCATCCCTGGTGGTGTTCAAGGCCAGGCTGGACAGAGCCTTGGGTGACATGGTCTAGTGTGAGGTGTCCCTGCCCATGGCAGCGGGGTTGGAACTGGATGATCTTAAGGTCCTTTCCAACCCTAACTATTCTATGATTCTAATGTCGCAGGTGGTTTTGGTGTGATGCAGCCAACACCAGGCCCTGGTTAAGATAAAATCCTCCAAGGTGGAAAAAGGGTGAACAGTCGGTAAAACACACACCTTGTGCTTGGGACAGGGGTCCACGTGGGGATGGGAACCAGCCCTTTGAACCACCCTGAGCGGTCCCCTAGGCAGCATTTCCCCATGGGATTTCCCATAGCATATCCATGGTCTGCTCCCGTACACTCTGCCCAGAGGCAATGCCAGTACCCTGTTTCTTGAGTGGTCTGCCTCTGTCATGGATGTTATTTTCACTGTTAAGAGATTTGGCTGACAGTTCAGCTCAGGTTCATAATTTTCCCACTCTTTGCCATTGTGTTACAGAATAAGCAACTACAAAGATTTACTAGTATTCTTAGAACTGATGCAACTATAGATTACCTGACAGCCATTTCTTCATTAAGTATCCATTCCACCTAAGAAGTACCTCCTTCTTTGTCCAGAATATTTCATTGGCTTCTAAATCTATGTATCAATGCAGAAAGCCAGATCTCCACTGTGCTCATGGCTGCTTTGTAAAAGCAGAGTAGCAGGACAGGTAATTTTTCCACCATGGTGCAGTTTCAGTACACCACAGCTTGGGCTGCTCATTGCATCAGGAAGATTTCCTCTTAAATTTCAGGTATTCTTGCAGTGGGTATCAAATCAAATGCATCTTTCGCAGGAAAAACAACACAGAGAGGCTGTGAAACCAAGCCACACCAATTTTTAAGCCATATTTCTCATTACAGCTTCAACCATGCCCCGCTGGAGTCTGCCAGCAGCAAAACAGTCTCTGGATGAGGATGGTCTCTCTACGCTCTGTTTTGTAACAAGAAACATGGTGTTCGAAGCCCTGTTCAACCCTATTAAAAAGCCATTATCCAAAGGACCTCATTTAATTAATGCTGTCACACAGCAGGGAAGAGAGCAAGACCTTAAGAAGGAAATAGGTGGCGAAGGAAAATATAACAAAAACCCGAGCTGAGAATGTACTGGCTCCATTTGCCCCTTTAGTATTTCAGGGGACATCCTTATTTTATATTAAGCAGTAGCAAGCACAACAGCAGACCCACACATCAATCTATCTGGTCTAGCAGATTTAACCCCCAGTGACTGCAGTCCATGATAGAGTCCATAAATGGTTTCCTGATGTTATCAAATAAATCAGTGCTCTTCAGTAGCTGCTACGTTATCCTCCCAGGCGATGCTGTTTGGATCACAGAAGCTGGCTATTCAGTGGTTACTTATCACTTGCTAATTTCTTGACTGAAAATAAAGCCCCTGGCCACCTTCTTGTGTTTCCATGATCTTCAGCCAGGCCATCTTGGGCCTTGGTCTTGTCAGATCTGCTAAGCTAAGTAGGGCTAAGCACATGAAAGTTCACTTGAGAAGGAAAACACGGATACTGAGAACACCATCAGGTATTTGAAAAGCAGGTTTTCTTCTAACTAGAAACATACCACTTGTCAATACCATGATGAGGAAATACTACACTGCTGGAGCAATGCCTACTCCGTCAGATGCAAAGCTGAAGGATTGCCTGGTGGCACCTCTCCTGGTGACAAAGGTGCTAATCCCACAGATTTCCAAGGTGGGTATCACATTCTGCCTACTTTAGGTTTCTCCTCCATAAATTACCTCAGGTTCAGGATTCACTTCCTTTTCTAACATGTTGCGTAGTGTTTTGGCACACTGGAAACGGCACATTACAGCAACAAACAACACCATCAGGCTTGGGACACACGGCTGAATGTAGAAGTCTTCTCCAAGGCAAAACTCCCATCTTCTTCCCAGTAGCTGTTGTGGGTATTCCCCTTGGAGCTTTCCAAAACAATCACTCACTCCTCAGCCTTCACTAGGACAGGAAAGCCACTTCCATCAGTAGCACTTGCTATTTTCACACCAATTAGACACTTGCTCAGGAATATCTGGACTAATAAGCTACTGCATGAGGTGCTCTGTTACCAAACAGCAGAGAGCTGTGCCAACAGCCACGCTCAAACCATAAGCAGAAGACAAGAGGTACCTGAACAGCAATCACAAAGAGATTCCTATGGGTAGGAGCTGAAAAACCATGCTAAATGGGTACCTAACAAATGTTAAATAAAAGCACCTTAGGAGCAAACTGATAGAAGGAAAGGTCTGTCCTTGGGAACGAACAATTCATACTCTGCTTACTGTTTCTAAAGCAGGTAGAGATGAACTCCAGCATGAAACCCAGCAGGCTCTCGTCCAGGACTGCCTCACCTCACTGATTCCTCTCATTTATGCATTTTCTTCAAAACTTCACCTGTTCCTCTCAAAAGCAAAAGGGCTGTCAACTTTGTAACTCAAATACCAAGAGAGGCAGACCGCAGCGTCACCAGCTGACACGAAGCAGGACACCAAGCCATGCTTCAAGTGCCTAAACCATGTTGTATTTTTAAGCTAACACATGGGACACATGTTGATGCCAAATGCTTGGGAACAGTTTCCATAATGTTGGCTTTATTTTTTCTGCTTATAAAACCCATATATTTATTCCCTTCTATTACCAATCCATCGCATTTCCAAGTGCCAAGGTATTAACTGGAAGGAGCTGGAGAATGTTCCTGTGTAACATAACCTTGCATCACTTTTGAGAAACTCATAGGTTTGATGGGGCAGTCTAAAATTGGCAAAGAGTAGCATACACCAAGCACGTCCAGCAATGCACTGTAATGCAATATGGGGATTATAAAGGGTCAGATGATGGAATCTTAACAATAACAACCACTAGGTAACGAAAGCAATCATAGAGAGACACCCTGTGGGAAAAACACCAGGCATCATGTTGGGAAAATAACCCACCTGCCATACCTCCAAACTGCTAGAGATATAAATACATCAGATTAAGTCCAGTGCTTAAATAGAATAAGGACATCTGACTTTCGAGGTACTTGCCCAAGTCTCTTGACAGGGAGCTACAAAGCCAAGCCCCATGTGAAGCAGCAGGCACAGGGGATGGGATGCAGCAGCAGGGATGGGAGCATGAGCCCCTCAGCCCCGTGCTCACTGAATCACTGCATCCCACTGCAGCAAGGTCTCTGAGAGGGGCAAACAGAGCTTTCAGTGGGACCTGGATGCCTCCAATTTGGTCCCCCAAAAAGAACGCAGTGATTATTTTTTAGTTTCCAGTTTCAGAGAAGTCTGACTGCAGCTGCACTGGTCCTCCCCACACAGTAAAACACCTCTGTCACCATCCACATTCCTTATTACAGAGAAAAGAAAACATTAAAATGTGTAGGGACACAGGGGGAGCATGGAGGGGACTTTGGTCATTAAATGAAGAAGAAATTAAGGACAAATGAAGGACAGAACATTTTAGGTTGGGGCAGAGTACTGACCCCCCCTCATTGGTATGTCCAGAGCAATCCTGCAGGGAAAAGCACGGGTGAGTCCAGTGTATACACGTTGGTTGGCACAAGGCAGCATGGGCTGATCACACGTTACCCATGGGCATTACACAGGACATTTACCCAAATATTACTGTTATTAACCAAGGACTGATTATTCCAAATCTGTGCCCAAGACAGGCCCAGGCTCAGGCTTGGAGGTTCAACACTTCACATCGGAAATGCAGGTTTGGACCCTCAGAGAAGACATCAATTCTCCACACAGTCTGCATAAAAACCTTCTTGTGACTTATCTATACTCTGGGTTTGCACAGCAGGGCCTCAGGAGAGACAAAAGCCTCACAGTAAAACCAGTAGCTAGAATTAAACTTTAAAAGGCTCCCTGCCTTTTCAGCCAAATCTACAGTTTCCCTCCAGATGCTGCAAGGCAGCACTATGAAATCAGAACTGCAATAAATCAATGCCAAGGACTCTTCAAGGTGCGACAGCCACCATCGTAACCTTCTGAACAAGCAATCACCTCCACATTTATACAAAGCACTGAATTCAGCACAAGCCAGATCAGATAAGAAACTGAGTCATTCTAGGAAACAACTTCACACTAAACACAGGGTGTATCTTGCTTTTATACACCCAGACCTGTCGCAGCCTCACACCTCCTATCATCCGGCCACGAAAATGCGCCTGTGGGCAAGGATGCCGGCAAGGCTACGTGGGGATTGCGTTGTGTATGCACGGGGTATGTTCTTCCCTAACCTCAGCCTGGAACAGGTGGAAGGGTTTCTTCTAGAGTTACTCCATGAGCCCTGGTTGGCTGCAAACTCTTCTCCATCTGCAGCTCTTTGATGGCATTCTAAACACTAAATATGAGACTCATGCTCGCTGTGCTTAACACAGGCAGGAGATGCCCTGGGAGGCGCAGCACATCCCTTTGCAGTCAAGGACTCGCTGAAGGACTTATGATGATTCCCTTCATGAAGGACAGACACGGATACCAAAGTTGGGTGGATGGCAAGGAGCTTCTTCCCGGTTAAAGGTCTTGCTCCTCTTTCATGAAGGGCCCGACACCTGTCCCCTCCTGGGCATGACTCACTCCATCCCTTCTTCCAAGGAGGAAACATCACGTCAGGTTTGAACTGCAGTGTCAAAGCATGGGGTAATTGTCTTTGATGGTAAATCCTGTCCTGCCAGGCGATCCATATAGTCCTGAATCTGTGTCTAACAGCTGTGAGGGGAAGGTCCTGCCAGACAAGGCAGGAGGTTGTACATCAGACAGGGTGTTGCTGGTAGCATGGGCATCACAGTGATGCTGGGAATGGGAGGAAATGTCTTTGGGCAGCTCAGCCAGGCACTGCAGATACACTGACCTGCACACAAAAGGGTGCTTGGACAATCTGTGACAGGGTGGGGCAGGAGGCAGCTAAACAGGAGAGAAAGAGGGTGGATGACAATACAGCAAAGGCACAATTGCCTCTTCTGCCTCTGTCGAGGCCTACAGTGGGGGTCAACCCGCAGGTCCCACCCGCAGGTCCCAGTGCCGGGGTCAGACTTGAAGAGCAATCAGAGTTTCCAAAGTCCCAACCATGCATCGGCGGAGGAAAGACCATTGCTGGAACCACCGGCCACGAACCCATCTTACACAGTTTGTACCTGAGGACACAAACGGACACCACACACAGCCCTGCCAGGATGCAGGTCCATCTGCTCGCTACTTGGTGCGACAGCAAACACCCGTATGTGCAGAGTCACCCAAATCGCATAAACCCAAACGCTAACTCAGTCTAATGAAGGCTGCGTTGGGTGGGAAAACGTGGGCTGCTGCCAGATTCAAGCTGTACGTCCCCTTCCCCTGCTCTGCACAACACCATGTTCATTGTTTCGCTTGACTGGAAAGCCAAATTATCCCCAGCTGATCCAAGGAACAACAGTGGGCTCTGCATGCAGTGGCGCCAGAAGCCTGGTGCCTTCAGCTAGAGAACAAGGAGGGGATGCGGCAGCGAGAGACGATGCCCACCACAGTGCAATGAGAAAATGCACACGGAGCTGTTTACGTCTTCACATATCTTCCCTCACTGTATTTATCCCAAACAGCTGCAAAAAGTGAGAACTAATCTATAAATCAGTCCAGGAAACTTTTGTAACCAACAAGACAAAGCACTCCTAAGGACATGGATTTTTTCTCCTAGCACAAGATCCCTGGGTAAAGAAAAACCCATGGAAAACGGATAGTTGGGCTTAAACTAATAACCATTAAACAAAGTCAACACAATGAACTTTGCTCCTATTCGCTCTCTGTGTGAGGTCCTGCTATAGCCGACGCTCTCAGCTCTCTGCCTTAGAAATCTATCAGACATGATAGGAAAGCACAAAGGAGACCGCAGAGCCGCGCAGGAAGCAGAAACCTGCCCAGGGGAGGCCGAGCAGCGCCCGGCAAGCGAAGGGACGGGCTCAGAGCCGCTCTCCTGCATTAGCCCCGAAGCCCAGGAGAGGGAGCAAACCCGCAGCCCTCAGAGGATTTACTGCCGACATTTCGGGCCGGCGCGGAGGCTTGTCACGCCTGCGGGCGCTGCGCGGCCGGGTGCAGAGCCGTGCTGCAAGGCTGCGCCCGTTTGAGCTGGACAAGTTCAAACCTGCAGCAGCCGCACTGAGCCCCCCTGGCTCACAAGTTTGACCTGAGTGCACTCAGGTTTGTGAACTTTAAACACTTGCTGTGCTCGGGGAAGGGGCCCTGGTCCAAGCTCCATAGAATAGGGTTGGAAAGGACCTTAACATCCAGTTCCCCCCCACCCTGCCATGGGCAGGGACACCTCACACTAAACCATCTCACCCAAGGCTCTGTCCAGCCTGGCTTTGAACACCGCCAGGGATGGAGCATTCCCAGCTTCCTTGGGCGACCCATTCCAGTGCCTCACCACCCTAACAGGAAAGAATTTCCTCCTTATGTCTGACCTTCACCCCTGTCCCGTCCCTGCACCGGAGGAATGTCAGATCCCAGTGTCCCGTAGGGCTCATGGCAGCTCCCATGGGAGTTTGTGCTCCCGTATCTCCAGGTATTTCTGTTCAAAACAGCTGAGAAGCAGCAGGCAGCAATTAAAACCATCAGGCACAGTGCCCTCGAGCCTTAGGGATTCCTCGCAAGGATTGCTTTTTCTTCTTCATCCGCCAACTAAAGAGCACTCAGAAATGCTCCGTTACATTCCATTTTATGTGGGTTTTTATTTCCCCTCCACTCATCGCCAGCATGTTATACCTTCTGAAGAGAAGCATTTGTAAACCTGAGCACTGTGGGTCTGTGGGTGTTTTACGCTGTGGGTTTTTTCACCTCTTGGCTTTGCTCTGGATCGTGCTAAATATGAATTTCAAAGCGTTTCTTCAAACGGGAAAGCTCCGGAAGGATTTCAGGAGTGCTCCTCTCGTCAATGGTGCTGGTCAGTCACTAGAGGTCCTCAGTGACCCTGGTGAGGACGCGCTGCGGTCGAGCTGCAGAAGCCACGGATGAGGCAGGAAGCCAAACACAGCACAGGTAATTCGTATTTCAGCTGTGAACAAATACGATGATCGTTACAAGCATGTCTTTATTACCTCTCCAGCGTCGTTGTACAGACCTGGTCTCTGGGAATAGTAGTACACACACATCAGAACATTGCTCCAGAGATGCAATACAGTAAGCTGGAAGTCTGCAAAAGGTAAAGACAAGGGTCCTGGGGAACAACTGGCAATGATCAGGTGCTGCAGAAGCTGTGCAGCATCACCGGCTCCATTGGTGGTGATGGGCTGGAGGTCCCACTGGGAGGCTGTGCCCTCCCTCTCCTTCCGTGTGACACCCAAAGGCTGACCCCAGCCCTTTACTACCCACTCTACAAGCTGGATCTTACTCTCTCCTCTTCTGAGCCTCCTTCTTCACTCCATGCTTCAGCACAGTGTCCAAGAGCACAGCTCTTGCGGGGCCAGGCGTGCGGAGAAGGACAAGTGCAGTTACAAGTGCTGTACCTGCGCCTGTACCGCGCTTCATTTCCAGCTCCTCTGCAGCTCTCTCACTGGAAACTTCAACCAAGCTCTAAACTGGTTTTATGCTGCTATTCCCAAATACAGCAAACCACCCTCAACCCAAACCCACGTCTAATACCCATCTTTTCAACATCATCATCCAAAATTGTCCCAGCCCTGTCTGAGCAAGCCAGGAGGCCAGGCCAAGTGCCAGTGCTGTGCCAACATGGATGTGTTAGGGCTGAGCTAAATCCTGAACACTAACAGAAAAGCCAATACAAAACCCGATGGCTACAGCACTAAGGAATTCAAACAATGCTCTTGACAGGGCACAGACCTTGTTACACACCTCATTTCCTTTTTTAAATGAAAAGCTTTGAGAGTGATGATAAATAACCACCAGCCTGAACTGTGAGTTCAGGGTAAGGTATTGGACTTTGTACCACTCAAACTCCTGCTCACAACATGGATGTTTTGTAACAGCAGCAAGCATGATTCAATGAACAAAGAATCTGAAAACAGATAAACGTAAAGAAATGGAGAAGTATGACAACACGGGGGTATTTTCAGTGGGCAAGTTCTTGCTAACAGCTATTTTCACTCCCAACTTGGACATAAGCATAAAATTCAGTGGTGGTGAAGCTCACTGATGGCACAAAAAGCAGGGAACGACAAATAACTGAGGGGATGAGAATGAGACTGAATAACCCCAGCTGCTTGGTGACCAGGGTGCAAAGGCAGTTGTACATCTAGAAAGAACTATGTCCAGATACATGAGGCCACCTTGGTCTGTGTATCACTGCCTGGCTGAGGCTGGGCGGCAGCATCCAGGGATACTGACCTTCCCTGCAGTGATGCTGAATGGTCCCATCTCCCAGCTCCCTCAGGACAGATGTGCAGAGAGGACCCTGCAAAGGCACCAAGCCCCACTCCTCCCTCCCCTTTACCATCAGATTCACTTACAGACATGTTTTGGGAGGGTCTGAACTGCCCTAGGCCAAGCTTCCAGCAGCCAAAGCCACTGACCCTCTGAACCCAGCCTAAGTCCACGGGCCAAAAAAAATCAGACCACAGTGATTTACCCTCTCTTAAAGCCCTGAAATAACACACACTGCACTTTTCCAAGCGCTCGAGCAGAAACAGGAGAAATGCTGAAGTGGTTTTGGTAGCACACTTTTCAGTTTATTGACCTATACAAAATAATAGGTCTAAAAAATTCAGAAGTAGTAAAAGAATAAGCAAAAAGAGCTCTCGCATTTCTAGAAGGCTATACAAATATGCAAAACCAAGGAAATAAGTTATTTTTGTTTTGGGTTTTTTTGTTGTTTTGTTTTTTTTTGTTTGGTTTTTGTTCCTTTAATTCCAAATGGCAACTCTAATAGTACAAACGACTAAGTACCAGCTTAACAAGTGTGTCCTTTCTGTATATATATATTACATGCTCTGGAATATTGGTAAAAAACATCAAAAAAGTTTATCAGAAACGTCTCTATTCACAATATGCACAAGGAGTAACTAACCCTTTGTATAAAAGAAAAGAGCACCATTTATGGGATCCTGAAGCACAGTACAGCTGAGAAACGAGAGAGAATTCACCCTATGCAAACGAGCCGCTGGAAATCATGGAAGATAACCCATGCCAATTTGTTCCTACAGATGAGGTAGGTTTATCCCTCTTAGATCAAGACTGCAGCCGCACTTTTTCTTCCTACACAAATGGCTTTGTGGGAATGCTGTTTTGTCACTTAGTGACTCTAAAATGCACCTGGCAGTTCAGATGACTCGCGGTACAATCCTAATGCCCCTCATTTTAAGGCACCCACTTGGCTGGTTTATGTTTGCATCCACCTTAAAATACTGGCCGTTACAATCAAACCGTTCACCATGTGAACGCTGCGGATCCTCCATTCACTTGTGGCAGAGCAAAACGTTGCTGTCACCTGATGAACAGGGGTCACTGTAAAGCCACTGTGAGAATTTGCCTACTCCTTACACAGTGAAGTTGTACCATGTCAATAGATGGGAGGTTATTACTTACAACCTTATCATGGAAAAGAGAGTTCAAAGTTTACTGCTTCCGTTGCCAAAATCCACAACCGCCTATTGTTTTACATGACATATTATGTCAGCAAATCCTCTTCTTCCCAGAACCTGCTTGTGGTGCTAACAAACACTCTTAACAACACCCCAAAAATGGATACACTCATTCAAACCTCCATAACAATTATAAACAAAAAAGAACCCAGCCTTCCTTCAAGTAATGTTCCAATACTGATTAAGTCACCCTTTGCGTCACTCATACACACAGCATCTATCCTTCAGAAGCTTATGAAAGTCCTTCGAGGTTGTCATAAGCCATGGCAGAATACATTTCTTCCTCTTCTTTCAGACACCAGAATTGTGCTCATAGAATTCCTGTTTTTTTCCATAAAAGTCTCCTTTTCACATTTATTTTTTTTTCTGAGGTTTGCCTTCAACAATCGTTCCAAAAAGTGCTTGCAAAGTATAAATACTTCAACCAAGTGCTGCATCTAGTCAAAGATCAAACTGTGGCTTGCCCTTGCTCATGTAGGCTACCTGGATTCAGAAGGAAATGTCATTCAAGGTAAGACTTTGTCATTTTCTAAAAGTCCCTTTTAATGCTCAATTTATTTTTTCCCAGCAAACAGCCTGCCCCCCTTTTGGTTTTTGTTCCTTTTGGAAGTCCCATCCAAGATCCGCCCCAATGCCCCAGCATGTTGTGCAAGGCACACAAGGGTACGAGTGCGGGGCTGCAGGCGGCCTACACGAGCGTCCCGGGCTTTGAATCCTCGTGCCAGAATAACCTCTGCTCGTTGCTGTGCAAGTCTTCTTCCAACTGGCTCTCCTCACCACCACCCAGCTGGCTCGTCTCTGCGTATGCTCTGGAAGAGACACAGTACCAAGGATCAGTGAGAGCTGAGGGTCTTTCCTACACCCCGAAGTGCTGCACAACTCCCTTGGGTTTAAAGTAATGCTGGTTACTGCAGATCCACCCCCAGTGTAATTTGGATCCAAACACAAACCCAGTTTTTGTGCTGTAATTAGTAAAATTGTGTGCAACAGGCTCTCAGCTGCTCAGAATTGTCAAGATTGTAGGGCGCATTAATTGCTCCTTTGCCATAATCACATTATAACAGAGAATAAAACAGATGAATGATCAGATAAGTGATTCAGAATATGGAAAATTAATACCTAATAAACCTCATTTAGATAAAGCTGCCAAAATAAGCAGAGTTTTCAAAGCCCAATTATAGGAAATTAAGAAATTAGTAGAAACTGTATTTTTAAACGCTGTTGGTGTAGATCTTTTAAATCACTGCAATAAAAAAAGCCACTGGCATTTAGCTTAGATCCAGCAGAAGCGTTTCCATCTTTTACTTATACTTTATTTTAAAACAACCAAAATCAGAATTTCATTACTTTTACACAAAGCCTGGCAGCAAGCACAAACTGTAAGCCACAAAGCAGGAGGCAAACAGGTGGGGTACTTACTATGGCTGGGTACACTTAGCCTAAGTTTACTTAATGTGATGGTGTTTATGGGGGCAGAGCCATTCCCCTGGGCAGGAGGTCTCTAACCTCACTAGTAATAATCAGTGTATGAGAGTGGCGGGGGAAGAGACCAAAAAAGACTAAGTAGAAGCAGCAAGAGAACCGCAGGAATTTGTGAGGACAGAGCAGACCCTGGGCTCCTGATGTCCTCAGGACAGCCCCCATGAGCAGCACGGCTCTGCAAGCAGCAGCACATCCTGCCTGGTTTCTGGGCTAAGCTCTGCCAAGGGAGATGCGGCAATGCCTTTGAACACCAGCACTCAGACATGAGGTTGAAAGAGGTCTTTCCTTTCCTTGTTTTAATGAAGGTTTATCAGCGCAGGCACTACAATAGGACTGTGTCCTGCTGCACTCGTGATGGGGTGTGCAGGAGAGACCTCCTGTCACATAGGACAAGAGGGACTGGGGTCAGTGGGTGCTCTGCATCTAACACTGCTCCAAACAGCACAGCTACCCGAGAGTGCAGGATCTTCAATGATCCAGCATCAGCCAAAGGAAAAGACTGTGCAACAAATGAGTTTATCCTTCACTAGGGCTGCCTCCCTGGTGCTACAGCTACAAGTCTTCTCTCTGCGGGGTGATCTACTCCACACAGAGCAGAGTTGCTTTCAGAGTCAATTTTGTATTTACTCTTATCCTGGCCCTTTGAAATGAAGCTGATTTTCTCAGAAGTTTTAACAGCCTGTGAAACGCAGCAGAAAAGGCAGAAAATCCTGATAGACTCCACTCACCTGCTCTGCAAAGGAAGGTTGCCATAGACATTCCCGTAACAGCTGGCATAAGAGGAATGAGACAGCGTATCGTAGTCCGAAAGGCCCAGTGCAAGGGGGTTTCGCCAGTTCCCAGCAGCGCTTGCAGAAGATCCTGGAATTAAAAAAACCCAAACAATTGCAGCAAATCAGATCTTTCTCCAGCAACAATTCTCATGAGCGATCTCTGTGGGTCTCTGCAGGACACACAAGCGGACAATGCAAACAAGAAAATAGGCTTTTGTGGCAGGGAGATGGAACTGGATGATCTTTAAGGTCCCTTCCTACCCAAACCATCCTGTGATTCTGATTTACAAGCCATACAGGGAGACATGCGCTATTCAGCATGTGGTATTTTGGAGCTAGGGAATGTCTTTTAAAAGACTTTCAGACCGATTCAGTGATGCTCATGGTACTGTATTTCAGAAACTATCATGGCAACTGCATTTACATGGCATGAAGTTTTGCATACTGCTTCTAGTTGGTAAACAAGCTTGTTTGAAACACATATGGCTCTTTGTACATCCTTGGACTACTGCCCTTATAAAGAGTCAAAGGCAGTTTTACCAACCAAAGTCTTTCTTCTCAAGCATAGAATAAGACCCTATTTAGTTCTTCATCTACCTTTCAGGACAGAGCTCTTGCCTTGCTTCTATTCTTCTGACTACATCAAGGCAGCAGGGGGGGGCAGAATCTGATGCACAACAGGGACTTAGAAAAACACTCAGCACAGAAGAAACCAGACATTACCTGAAGAGAAAGATGACACCCGACTGCTAGGAGAGCATGGAACCTGCAGACCAGCAAAGCCCAAACTCCTCTGGGATCCTCTGTCAGACTCAAAGCCTGCCTGCAGGCTATGACCCTGCTCCTTTTGACTGGAGGCACGTTGGTACCAACCACGGAGATGCTCTGCTACTAAGGCCTTGTGAATGTTTTTGGTTATATGCTCCGTTTTAGCAACTTGCTTCTTTGGAAGCCTCAGGGTTGCATATGGGTTGTGCGGTACTCTGTCCACTTCATCCTCGTGGTAGGACCTGAATTCCCTGTAACGGTCATATCCGTAATGTGCCGATGAACGATAGGAAGGGTTGACACTGTACTGTCCCTCCGTGTCACTCTCATATACATATCCTCCATTGTAATAAACGTCAGATTCAGTGTATGGGGAGTATCCAGAAATATAGTAACTTGAGGAAGGCTGCTCCTGGCTTTTGTGGTAGACACCATTGCGGACCTCCTTATGGGCAAGATTTGGCATACTTCCTGAATTTGCAGCAGAAATGTTTTGTTTCTTTGACCGTCTTCGACCCCTGCTCCTGTTATCGAGTGTCTGAGTAGTGTAATAAGGTTTGGGAGTAGGTGTCACACAGTAATATTCTGCGCTCGACTGGCTAGTGTAGGATGAGCCATCATCAAGGACCTCTGTGCTGCTGCTTCGCTGGGACTTCGAGAGGGTGAAGGCTGCCTTTTCAGCAGGAGTCTCGGACAGCAGGTGGGTCTGGGATTCCAAACTTCCGCTGCGCTGCCGGCAGTGGCGTGGGGAAACATCTGGCCTGAAACAACACAGATGTCTGTTGGTTAAAGGTAATCACACATACACAGAGTTTCAGAGAGCACGCAAGTCAGGCGTGCTGCCTCCCCAGTCACAGCACAATACAAACCCAGTCTCATCTTTCTACATAGAGTATCTGCACTGCAAGAAATTCAGCTTGGCTGAATTGCAGATTTACTACAACAGTAGGAGATCTTGCATATGAAAGTCTCTCATGGTGAGCAAGGTTAATCTGTGACAGCGATACAGCAAAGCTCACAAACTCACGCTCTGCAGTGATTTACAGGAGGGCCCTCTCAGTTTTTAAGTAGGTAAAGTTTACACAAGTAACTGAGCTAGAAGCAGAACACTGGAAGATGGGCTTCCTGTGGCTCCATCTCTCATGGCTGCATTACGCCAGCCAAATAAACCATGAGCTCTTGATAACATTCTAAGATTTATAGCACCTCTCCTTCCCCAGCATGGATTCTCAGCTGTCTAATAATATGGGTGAGCTCACGTTGGGGCTCTCTTCTCATAGTAAGGGCACTAATTGGGACCTCTCTGCTTTATCTGGCCACTTTTTTAGGAGGCTTGTAGGAATGTAATTCACAACAGACAACTGTCAGCTCATGAGTAAGTTTTTGTGGGGAGCCCACTAGCTGACAGCACAATTTTATAAGCCTCACTGGCTTAGAAAATGAGGTTACAGTGGAAATGTAAAATAAATTCTGGCTATCTCGCAAGTGTTTTACAGAAACCTTTTGAACAAGCATCACTTATTAGAACTCCCTGTGGATGCCTATTTATAGGGAAGTGACCCTTCTCCTGTATTCTTTCATGATCAGATAGGCAGTATTTGTGAACCAGCTTCCATCTCACTCCTAATTTTGCAGACATCCATATGTATATGCTATTTGCCCAGGCAGGGTTTGTGCTCACATAAACACATCATAAAGCTGGTGCAGGACTGCGCCAGAAAATGTTGGCTGATATTAACCTTGTGCCTCCAATATCCAGAAAAGACATTCTGAGAGCCTGACCCTGCAGCAGGGAAAGCTGCATGGCAAAGGACCTTTTGCCCTCTTAACACCATTTGCTTTTATTCTTCTGCTTCCTAAGATGGACATTACACTTAGAACAAAACCCCCTTACTGTAAGTGGCTGCTACTGTAGGCATTGCGTGTGAGCACGGGGGTTGTAGGCATGCTTCTCCCGCCATGGGGCTGGGGTGGCCGGTCCAGAGTTCGGTAAGGGCTGCTGTGAGTTGAAAGCAGGTCCCTGTAATGAAGAGAACAATCCCAGTTAGGTTAAACACCATGCAAGTCACAGCACACAGACTACGTGCACCCTAAGTCTTGAAAAAACAAAGTGAAGGGCAGAAAAACGAGGGAAAGGCACAGATGCACATGCTTCTCCATAAAAACCCGGAATTGTTAAACAGGAAGAAAAATTCAACCCCTTCTGGTGCTTCAAGGGAGATCTCAGTATGACCGGTAGGACAAGCTGCTGCCAAAGGATAGTAGTACGGAATAGAAGAGGCAGAACAGCTAGAGAAGCAAAGGAATTGAGTTTTACAATGAAGCATGTCACAGCTAAATGGTTACATATGGCTATAATTCAACTTGTGAACTTCCCACGGAAGTATGCTCTGCTTATCTTGAGGGACAGACATGAAAAGTGCAAGGACATGATGCTGCCCAAAACTTCAACACATTTTTAAAGCATGCCTTCAACAGCCTGCCATGCAAGAGACAGTCTGAGAAATAGCAAGATCAGTGGGAATCCTTAGACTAAGAACAACTAGCACGGGTATGGTTTGGTGTTATCTGAAGCCATTAAGCTCAGCCCTCAAGAAAACTACAAGTCATTTAATACTGAAAATGAACCACAAAAATGGAGACTAATGGTGACAGTACTGATGGGCACAAACAATTCCTTAAGTACAGCACTTGCTATTGAATTTCTTACCTCAAATCTCTTCACAAAGATTATGCTACCCTACCGTTTCAGAGACCATCACAACTACTTATACACACTTTAGTTACTAAACAGGAAATGTAGCTCCCATCACCAAATCCTGTAATCACAGAGGAGTGTGGAAGCTCCACTGGAGTGCTCACAGTACCAGGAATGTGGCAGGGGTAAGACAGAGCTGACGCCAGCAAGGCAGAGAGCACAGCAGCCCTGAGACGTGCCCTACCTGGAGTGTCTGGCTTCCAAGAGCTGCTCGTTTATGGATGACTTTCTGAGGTGAATTCTCTCCACCCCCAGGGACTTCGGTGGAGGAAGCCTTGGAGAAAGCTGTGCCGAGCTGGGTCTCTGCGCTGCCACAGGAAGCGATTCACTGACTGTTGGAAAGGAATACGTATTCTGTTAAGCAAAATCCTTGATATTTTGCCCTATATGCAAACCTGTGGCCCCTAAGCAGAAACACTTTGCACTGCAGAGACAAGAGAAATAGTGACTTTAGAAAGGCTCCCCTCTCCTGCCTGCAACTGAGCTCTCCTCCACGTGGACAGGACACTGTGGAGGCTCATACAAATCTCAGCACCACCGACTCCTATGGAGATTACACCCAGCTTGGGGCTGTGCCAGATCACATATGGAACTTCCTTGGGAAAACACCTGTTTGGAGCCTTGAAATCCTTCCCAGAGCCAAGCAGGCAAACTCAGCCTCTGCAAAGGCCAGTTCCTCTCTCTTACCTTCCAGCTCTTTACGTGGAAATGACATTTGAAGAATTAGTTTTGAAATACAACCTGAAAGGGACTAACTTCAAAAGCGACTGAATGAGCAAAGAACTGACAGACACATTTGGCTGAAGGCAATTGGGAAGATGCTAGTCTGATCCTTGTTCTCACTTTGCTTATGGCATAATCCAGGTCCCATCAGAGCCAACAGGAAACTCCAACTAATACATATAAATGCAGGACGAGCATCACAGAGAACACGTTCACAAGCCAGAGCCCCGGCTCTGCTTCTGTACAAGCAGGAATCAGCTGTAACTCCATTTTTAAAGCACCAGATGGGTTGTACAAGTCTAAAACTGGGACAAACTGAGATCGGAATCAGGCCCTAACTGAAAAGTGAGTAATAATTTAGATAATGCTTGTCCCCAAATGATCATTATCCAGTTTAAGGGAGAGGCAAGCCAAGTCCTTTCCACCTTGTGGAACAGGGCGTGAATGTGTGTGTCTCTGGGTGTGTGTGTGAAATGAGTAAGCTGAGCAAACACTATACCCATGCAAGATGCAAGCTCACCAGGTAACAAACGTAAACAGATCATTAATATCAGTGACTGTTCTGCTTTTTGTTAAGTTTTATAGCAGCTGTGAGGACAGAAGGGCTGAGCAAATCCTCCCCGCTGCTCATCCACCTCTGGCCAGGTCCTAGGGATGAAGTGTTTGACGCACACGGTGGCCTCAGCTTGTAGGCTGGTCACATTAAAAAGTAACTGCCTTCTCTACAGATGACTCAGATCAGCTCACAGAGCAGAAACTTTCAATAACTAACCCATTATGAGGAAAGACATTCCTGGTTAAGCTCTCTTTTCCTTTGCTGTGAAGTATTTTGTCATTGAAAGCCACCAAAACAGCATACTGAAGGACATGAAGTCAAAGGAATGTCTCGGAATATAGGCAGAAAAGGATAAGCATCATACCATCATCATAGGTGGTGGTATCGGACAAGGAGCTGCTCTCAGATGGAATTATATCATCTGTGAAGGAAAACAAGCACTTTAAGCATAGGAGACCTGACATCAATTTCTAAGTACCCCATACAGTTCACTTACTACAGCTTCAGAGCCAGATGCTATTTACAATGCTGCAATCTCTATGCTTTAGCTCTTAACAGCCTGAAGACAGTCCTGCTTTGGAGTGTATCATGACACAGTTGTGTTCACTGCAGCTCAGCAAGCTGCCTATGTAATTATCAAGGAAGATCTTTCTTTTTCAGCTGCAGCAGAAATTGGGCCAAGATTACAAAGGTGCTTTCCACCCAACTTCCAACAGATCTCACAGGGTGTTTCTGTGCTCTGTTAGCAGTCAGGAGCCTACAGAGACATGCAGGTATCTTGGCTGCTAGCACCTAACCTCCTCCAAGTACACCTGAAATCCCACCAGGTATGTATGAAATGCCTTCCGAAATCTGGCATTCACTTCCGAATGTTTCACCAGCATACAAAGTCTGTCTCAACTGAATTAATACCAAACCAGAATGATCCCACTGATTTCTGCCAAGTTACTGCAAACTGAAGCAACACAGAGAGCAGTAACTGTTTTATGGACATTACACTTTTCTTCTGTTTCTTTTACACTCACTTATTCATAAAGCTGTACTGCACCAGCCTGGCCTCTCACCTTCGTACAACACACTACCACTTGCTCAGAAACAGCCTGTCTGTGCTCAGGTTTAGAACAGAGCAACAGACAAATTAGGCTGGTGATAAAAAGCAGCACTAGAGATAATTAACCCAGAGGAAAAAATCTGTTCATAGGCTGTTTCTGGCAAGACAGCGCTGGGTGGGGGGGTAAAGAGTCTACATGGACCTCCATGCATGAGGGAAAGGAAGCAAGAAATAAGACAGTAGCAGGCAGTTTGTGTATGACACTTGCTTCCTCCATCAGAGCACATGCAATGTGTGTTACTCTCCTGCTGTCATACTTTGCTGAGAGGAAAGGTCTGGTTACAAGAATCTGGTAAATAAAGCAGCTTTTCAACAGCAGCAAAACATCAGGGCTGGCCCCTGCCCTGAGGGGACTTGTCAGACCACCGAGGATGGGCTGCAGCTCTGCCTGCAATCTGACACCGGGAAAAAACCTTCAGGGGAGTTCATTCACATGAATTTGACCATGTGGTGATGAAATATGGAACTGGGCCCACTGCAAGGAGGTTAAAAAAGTCCAACAGCCTAAATCTACACTGGTGGATACACGTGGGGTCTGCAGTGCTGACATATGGGGCAGGTCTGAATTCAAATCCCAAAACTGAGCGATTACCTGCAAAAGGGCAATTTTACACCTCTGGACTACAGAGGAGGTAAAAGAGAGTGAAACACAGGAAGCAGGAGACAGTCCAGGATGTCCTTCACTTCCCATCGCTTGGGGGCTGGGATGAGAATGGCTATGGTTTGATTCAATAAATCCATGTTAGTATTTAACATGTTATTTCCAACGAGTCACTCCCCAGATTTACAGATGCAAGTGACTCATCACTGCTCAGCTTTCTGAAACTCTGAGCCCGAGAGTACCATCAGCAATGGTGAAAACTTTACACCTATAATCAATCATTAAAGCAGAGTTCTGCTTCAGGTAAACAGATACATACTTCAGTGCAAGAGTCAGGAACTGGAAGGGAATGCAGCTAACTTATGCTAAGTATTTGCTGTCTTGCAGTCCCTACGTGCAGGGAGACCTTCCAAGACAGGGAGTCTATTCCTTTCTGTCTGTGTCTCCCTTCTCAGACAGCAAACAAGGATGTCATGTTCCAGATGTTGCAAAATGATGGGCTAAATGTATAAGGACCAACTCCCAAGTTTCTTATTTGCACAACAGGACAAAAAGCTGCCTGCAACAAACAAGTGACTGAATGGATGCTGCCTTCAATAGCTTCCTGGTTTTTACTACACATCGCGTGTCCCCGGTAATACAGGATCTCCCACAATTAGTATCCAGATTGGTGAGCAAGAGACTGTAAAAACCAGATGTTTTCCCTCATCTCTGTCAATCAAGAACTAGCTGGGCCACATTAAATAGTGATCATTAACCTGTCAGAATAAGCACTTCGTGATGACAGATAGCCCAGTGCTGCTGTGGTTTTTGCTGGGTAAGAATCCAAACCAAGCTCTCAATGGGAATGGGACACAGCAAAGGTTTCTCCAACATAAACCTGGCAGTGCACAGGAGAAGGGTCTCCTCCAGGGAAAATACAAGTTGGCAAGAGGTCTCATCTCAATGGCCAGTAAGAGGGTATTCAACATAAACAGCAGAAAAATCTGGCATTTTCTTTCCTACTTAGTAATTCTCAGGAAAAACCCCACTAACCTCACAAAACAGCATTTCCTCTGGGACAAAGGGGGGGGGGAATCAATTAAACATTAACAATTACCCACATACATTCTCCACAGAGAGAGTAAAACATGTCCTAAACCTGTTAATCCCTACAGAAACTAGATGAGCCTGCAATACCTATGAGCTTTTACCACTCTCAAACTCCTTCAGTTTGAGATACTAGCAAGTTTTCCATGCTTTTATCCTGTGAAGTAGCAAGAATCTCACCTTCACACTTCAGAATAAAGGGGACAAAGGTATCTGCTTTCACTGTGCTCATCACTGGCAAACACATTTAGTCAAAAATCTGTTTGCCACTATTTGCGTTCATAAACTCTTGAACTTAATTTATCTCTTCCTGGAAATCAGTGATTTTTAATAGAGAAACAAAGCCTTTTGATCTTTATTTCCTCAACCCTATAGAAAAAACTCACATGGCCTATTTTTGCTAGAAGTGAAGCATTGCAGAAGGGAAAGGACAGGGACCTTGCATGTGGCAGCTTAGCCATACAACTGCACTCAACACACTTGAGTTCAGACACCACACCAGTTTCAGCTGAGATGCTCTTGCCAGAACCTTCTATGTACAGCACCTTCAGCCCATACCGGTACTGCAACGTGTCTGCACTTGTTCCTAGAACAGCAGCTTATCCTGCCCTTAACCTATAAGCAATGCACTTAGCATATCAGATGCAGTAATTGCTTCTCTTTTTTTCTTATTTAACTGCTTTGCAGAAGATAAAAACCATACACAGAAGATGTAAAAAGAACTTGTAAATGAGCCAACTACTAGTTTTTTAATCCTGTTTTCATCAGAATGTGGGGAATTCTCTTGTTTACCTGGTAGAGTAAGAGTTGACTTCTGGGTTGGTTTTTTGCCACACTTGATTCTGTATTCGTTTATGGAATTTTCTATCTCTTGCAGCTTTTTTACAGCATCAGTGTACTCCTGCTTTCTTTTCTTCTTCACATTCTTGCAGAGGTCTGGCTCACTGGCAAGTTTCTTTGCAGCTTCCACCAGCTTTTGCTGTATGATGAAATTGCTCTCCAAGTCCTGTAAAGCAGGGTCCTGCAAATTCGTGAGATGAGTTACTTGCTTGCGCTCTGGGCAGAAACTATCAACAAAGTTTACTGAACAGAAGATCTGCTTTTGTGATAATGAAGTGAAATCTTGAGCACAAAGCACAACAATACCAGTTTATACACAAGACAATCTCAGCATGCCAAATATTTAGACCGTTAGTGTAAGATTATGAGATCTCTTGAGAAAAGTCCAACGTTTCTCAAGCCTGGGTGACATAAACACCTAAAATTCAGGTTTCAACAGCTAAACCTTCTGCTTTGAGTCCAAGCCTGAAAATGTCTGTTCAAAATCTCTCTCTACTGGAAAAACGGGAATCGGTATCCCCATACCTATGTAACAGGGAGTTGGAGGCTTTAATTCATTGTTTGTAAACAACTTTGAGAAGCTCAAATGAAAGGCACTGTAAAAGTTCTAAGCCATACATCATTAAAGCTGGTCAGGGGGATTTTGCTTCAATAGCATTTAAGCAGTTCACATAAAATCTGTTTGCTGTGAGCCAGGGCAGCGAGTTTTTGGTGAAAGACAGATGCAAAGTGCACAACAGCTACTTACTACTTGGATGATACGGCTTGTTAACAAATCTCATGAGGAATAAGGGGTAATGGTATGTGTCTAGAAACTGCAAATATCTGAATTACCATATCTCCTGAGTCAGTCTCTGCCAGCAAAGTTCATATGAGCTTCTTGAGCAATACAGCGAGCTTTTATTTAGGTGGAACTTGCATTAAACCAGAGATAAATCTCCTCCTCCTGTCACCTGTCACACAACTATGCTCAGAACAGATGATTTTGCAAGGGGAAAGTGCACACCCCTGCCACATTCTGGGTTCAAGCGCAATCTCAACACGACACAAATCAATGCTCAAGAACAGCTCATAGCTGTAGGTTGCCAAATGGTATTACACACCTGCTCTTCACTAATTACCAGCAAAATGGCTATTAAAATTCAAGCAGCATGGCCAAATCAGGGGTTCTGGTCAGGGGACTTTAAGGCCTTTTAAAACAGCCAATTTCCTGGTCATTTCGAAGGCAGCATAGCTGAAATAAGGGTAGTACCCATCTACATTTCCCAGCCTATGCAAGCAGCTTGGCTTCCCAGCAGGGAAGAGCTGGATTATTTACAAGTGGCTTTGGCCACCGGTCTGGCCACCCCACCTCTGCTGAGAAAACAAACTGCAGTGCTCACCTCTTCACTTAGGAGCAGGTTGTCATCCAGCTTGAATGCTGTGCCAACACGTCTCCTGACCTGCGGAGGTTCCTCTCCAGCGCTCAGAGGATACTCCTTGGGCATCTTGCCTGTCAGTTCCTAGGGAATAGAAAAGGCTCCATATGAAGATCCAGAGGGAGAGAAGGGCTCTCACCCACCCTGGACCCAGCGTAAGGTACAGTTCTCACCGCCTCTCTCAGGCAGATTTTCTTCAGCTCCTCAACCTTCTGAAGCAGTTCTTCCTGAAGGAGTTTCTCTTTCTTCTTTAGTTCCGTGATTTTCTCCTTCTTTTGTTCCTCACTGACCTCTGAATCCTGAGAGCCTGAAAAATACACTCTTTGTATCAGAGGATTTGCAGGTAAAAGCCATTTTTTTTTCTGATCAAGTAAGCTGAGATCTCCCCAAAGCAGCCCAGCAAAACAACACGTTATTCAAAGCGCAATGTCCAGCTCCTGTGTAATCCAGCAAGCAGGCTTTTAGGACATCTGCACTTTTCCAAGCCCCCAGTATATAAGCTTGCATGGGAAGTCCCAAGTATACACCGAAAACCCACCACCCAAAACACAAATCATTGCATTAGTGGTATCTGCAATATACTTGGTATTTTGGCTTTGACTTTGCTATCGAGATAGGCGCTTAGGCTTCACCTGGAGGCACCTACATGCAGCAGGCAGGTTTTTACCGCCCCTCTTTTCCTCTCCTCCACAGTCAAGGGACAGATCTAAAGTCCACTCCAGAGCTGAGCTTTGTTTGGAAACATTTATCTTCTCCGCTCATTTGTGAGGAAGCTCAGGGCAAATTTCCCCTCAGACTTTGATCAGTCATTCAAGGCCTGACTGACTGGTAAATGGTATCGAATTATTCACAGACCAAGAGTATAGGGGTGCTTATCCAGCCAGCATAGTTTTATTTCCTTTTATTTAGTTACAGGGGAGAAACAGCAGATTGTAACACTGATGCCACCCTTTCAGATAGATAACTAATACATGCCTTCACATATGTCACCGTATTTATGGTCAGCTAGCCTCATTTTCCCTTTTAACATACCCAGTCCCCACTGTACTTCACTACCCTGCATTTACATGAAGTATTTACCTGATGAGATCAAACTGCCATTGCTGGCCATAATAAGCTGGTTCTTTGCCTCCAAAGTCACTAGCTTTGAAACTTTTGGTGTTCCCATGTCTGTCAGATCCATGGCAATGTCATCCAAACTTTTGGCTGAAGGAATTTTTGCCTGCAGGAGTTCGGGAACAAAAAAATCCAGCCTCAAGTTACCTTTAATGACCCCCAGAACATGAAGATGACGTTTCACACCTCGTCTGCCACAAAGTTAAGGGCTAAAGCAACAGCACCATGCAGGAAGGTTGTGGTGCACAGGGCTGCACTAGCATTCCTCTCCCCCTCTGACCCCAAAGCCTGAACCATCTCCCAGCCCAAAATCTCTTTGCACTGTGTTCAAAATGAACTCAAGACAGAGACAAAAGAAAAAGCAGATTAAACACTGAGATGTGGGAATTCCCTCTTCTGTGATTACACTGCCATAGCCCTTAATTGCAGGCAGGCTAAAATGGATCAAATAACAATAGTGTCTCTAATAGCCTGCTCAAAAAGCCGACAAAAAAAAAAGTGCAGTTTTTCTCTGCAAAGTAGTTCATCCGTGGAAGAACACACACCAGAGGATACACAGGAAAGGTGTTGAAACTTATGCCACAGCAAAATGCCTTGCAACTTACTTTGCTTTGCTTTCTGTCCAAGTAAAACTGGTGTTGACTGATAGCCATCACCCAGATGGACTTGATCAGGGATGTGTTCGCATACCAGGTCTGCACTACAAGTCCGCTCTGACCAAAGGTCCTTCTTGACACTGAAATTCTGAGAGGGTGAAAAGAAATGCAATTTCAGGTTAGGTCTTTGAGGTTTAAAGTCCCAAGTGCCTCTGTTTTAACCAGGCAAGGCTGAGCCTTTATTTTAGAGGTATGAAAACTCAGATCTCCTTCCCAAACACCACCCAGTGCTGCTGCAAAGGCTCTTTCTTCTTGGGAAGGACCTTGTGGGGAAGACACAGGAAAGCAACCTGTGGGTGCGCTCCCACTCTAACCAGCAGTGCTCCTGTGGGGCTCTGAAGGCTCATGCTTAGAGGAGGGAGCCGTGCTACCAAAGTGGAGAGGAGAAGGTGAGCACGAAAGTCATGTCTGGGTCCTGTGTGCTGTGTTCCCAGGTCTCCTGCTGCACAGGCACACTACAGCAGCCTCTTGGGGAAGGATGCTGTAAAGTGAGCAATGACAAGTAGCCCTCCCTCTGCTTCAAGAACCCCCTCAGTGGACATCACAGGCAAGCTGAGTGAACACCCAGAGCTGTAACACATCAGCAGTCACTCCAGGTTGCTCACTGTGACTGTGACCTTCCACGCAAGCACTAAGCACTACCTGTCCATCACCACAGCCCAGATCCAGCCCCAGCCTGCCTGCCAAGCACAGGATCAGGTTCAGTGTCGCAATGTCCAGAGGAAACTCAGGTCTGTGTTGGATTTCAGAGGCACCTCCCAGCCCATCCGCTAACATGAGATGACAAATCCCCGGTTTGGGTAAAGACTCATCCCACCGCTCCCTCTGCTTCCTCCAGCCTTACCTGTGGGGATCGTGTACTTCCACAGCAAATTTCTTCTCACGGAAATAGAGGTTTTCCAGCTGCTTCCATTGAAAAAGCTAGGAGAATTGGGAGAGAGATGCAGAACGCTGTCACTACAAGAATCACCAACCTTCTCCCTTCAAGAACATGCAATTTCAGCCAATTACAATACCCACGTATCTTCGTCTATGGCATGGACTCGGCAACAACAAGAAGACTAACATCCATTAAAATAAGCACATATACATAAATACACAGGATGCCCCTTGAGTAAATTCACACTTTTACAGACAATGCACTGCAGACTGACGATTTTGCCCATGACATCTGCTTCCGTCAATAGCACACTAAACTTCACTGCTAGCAGCTCACAGAGATCTTGGGAGGACACCTAAAGTCTTTTTCTCTCCAACCAAATGCAAAAATCTCTATACAAAGTAACTGCATACATGCCTATCTCTCCCCTCAGTCACAACATCCCCAGGGAACAGCAACAACTCAGGGATAACCAAAACCTTTCTCTTGTGAAGACACCAGGTGAGAAATTCAGCATGATGCTTTGGAGCAGGGGTACAACACATACAGAGACAGAGCAGCTACGGGAGGCAGCCACCCCCAACGCGTACTTATGGAAGGAAACCGCAGATTTCCTGCAAAGTGCCAGCTGGGAGAAGAGATCAAAGTCAACCAGGGCTTGGCAGCTGCACCCGTGGGATCAGGATTGCATAGGAATCTGCTCCCTCTGTGCACCGGCATTAGCCACCCTCTCGGGTTGATCCATCAGGGGCTGCACATTCCCAGCATGGCTTTGGCAGAGCTGCTCCCGGCCCCTTGGCACAGGTTTCTGCAGCAGCAGCATCTCCTGTCCCCTCCCCAGCAGTAACAGGGTACACGGGTGCACATCGAGACCTGTCTGGGTGTCCCCGAGGATGTCACCTGAAGATGACGGGGGGGCACAAGTGCAGCAGCACAAGCTGTAGTTCACAGCTGGCTGCTCTCCAGAGCTACAGCCCACACGGAGGTACCTGAGGTACTTCCACCCAGGCTGGGCAGGCAGGGCCAGCGTGACGTGGGACAGCTCAGCTTGCAACATCACTGATGCATCAAGGCACCCGGGCCGTCACAGCGACAGCCTTCAGGGGTGCAGCCACCGCACCACAAATCCCAGGACACGCGACATTCCCTCCACCAAAACCCGACACGGCGTGCTCTGATTATGGAAGACCTTCAAGTTGTGTAAAATATCACCTATGACACCGTGCTGCATTTGAAATAATTAATACAGGTTGTAAATTCAACATAACCCAGTGTATGTGTTTGCGGGGAAACCTGCCTCTTCCAGTGGCCTTTCCCTGTGTTTAGTTAAAGCTTTCCTTTCTAGTACTACCATTAATCATTAGATCCTGCTAAATGAAAAATGCAGCAATGGGAAATGACATTTACTTCAACTAATAAGTCATCTTCTTGAAGATCATGGACTCTGCTGCTTAAGTACATTTACTTTTGTATCGAAGGCACCCTGCCCAATCACGCTGCTTTCAGAAGCAGATCTCTTTGCAACTTGGCATTAAACTTTTCAATAAATACTTTAAATAAAAAAATTAAAACTTTAAATAATGCTTTCAAAGTAAATCACAAAGCAAGCAGCTCACGGTGTCTGTCCGGACACTGAGCAATAGCACCCATGGGTGCTCCAGCACACGGGGACCCCCGACACGACCCCATCAGCTCATCCTCCCCGCACAACCCATCCCCGCACTCACCTCCCCACATCAGCAGCCCCTTTGGGAAGCATCAGTGCCGACACGAGCAGAGCGGAGCGGAGCAGGAGGCGGCCGCCGCGCCATCCCTCCCGGCCGGCGGACACGGCCGTGCCGGTGCCGCTCCGGCTTCACCTCCCACTGCTGACACACGCCTGACATCACCGCCTCCCCCGGCGGCGGCGCCTCCCGACCCGCCCTGTCCCCGGGATAAAGGGAGCACTCAACCGCGGGGACAACACGAGGGGTTGTACCGAGGGGCTGCACCCCTCCAGCACGCCCTGCGGCCCTGCGGGGTGCTGAGGTGGGAGCCAGCATGGCGAGGGGGCTGCACAGGGTGGTCAGCCCCCGAGTCCTCACCCTGCCTGCGGTGACTCACGCCGAGAGGCAACAGGTCCGACCAGAAGCATCGTGCGTGTTCCCACTCCCACGCTCGTAAAAGCGATGGGCGTGCTTCAAGCATGACCTCTGTAAAAGGAACTGCCTCGCTGCCTCTTATCGGGTTGCGGGTGATGACTGCCCCCATCCCCTGTATCACTTCCTCTGGGTTTTTCCCCTCCGGACGCGCTTGGCATTCCCGAGGGCTTCGGGAGAAGGGGTCACCTGTCTTAAGCGCAGTGGGGTGAAGAGGGTCACATCTGGCACGGAATAAAACACAGCTCCCCCACCACCTTAAGCAGCCTTCTGCACAGGCTGAGAGATACACCAGCACTCCTGCCATGAGGAGCTGCCTGTGCAAACTCAACACCAGCCCCGGGTGAGACGCACCCCTGATCGTCCTTGGTGCTGAGAAGGGAAAACTAATCCCCTTTGCATTTGTAAGAAAAACCTGCATGGAATTGCCTCAGGATGTGGGTAGAGCTTTGCCCCATTTCCTCCCCACCCTGTGAGATCCATCCCAGGCCAAGAAGGAGCTGACAGGCACCCCAAGCATTTGCAAGCAGGTACGTTCAACACAAAGACATGTAGGACAGCGGTAACTCCAGCTCCCCTCCCTGCTGCTCTGAGGCAGGAGAGATGGGGAAGTGGTGTTTGAAATTCTACACAGAAGGCACATTCTCTTCTTACGGACTTAAAAGTGCCCCATCCTTAAGCTATCCCACTTCAGAACAATTCCTTAGCAATCATCTCCTCTAACAAACCCTCCCGCAGTCGGGTCCTTAAAACAAAAGGCCAATGGACTAGTAATATTTATGTAACTGCACTTCAAAATAATGATGAATTAATGTATTAATGAGTTTCGGCCTAACATGTCTGTGGATTCATGGAGACAAAAAGAAGGCCTCAATACAAACACGGGCAAAAGAGAGAGAGCAATAAAGAATAAAGCAGAATAAGCCAAATGAAATTCTATAAACACCCTCCAATAAAATTCTTCTAAATTGCGGTCAAAAGGCAATACTCAAACTGTCACTGCACTAGCGTTTTCCTGCTCCCTTCAAATACTCCTTAACCCTTCAGATACTCCTTAAGACATGTTTCTAAATCATTCCTAATTTCAATCTTACCTAAACTACGTGCATATTAAAAAGACAATAGAGTCGTAAAAAAAATCAAGTCTGAAGCTGGTTTTTGAGGTTGGAAGAACAATTAGGAATAATTGCAATGTTTTTGTGGAAGTTTTGCAATGTACATTCTCCTTAACCAGATGATTAGGTCCACCTGAGCTAATGAATGTTTTCTTAATAGCCTTCCCATCCAGTTAGATTGCCGGATCTTGAAAGGCTCCTGAAGACTCCCACTGAGCATAGCCTGGGCTGCGCATCCGACTCTACAGGCAGAGTTTGGCCTGGCCAAGGTTTGATTTCTGTGTCATTCTGGACAAGGCAGAGGAGGTGCAAAACTCTCTGATCACACCTCATGGAGCTTTAAGATTCCTCTATTTCAACTGTGATCCTCCCAAGATACTACAGAACACTGAGAAAAAAGGTATCACCCTCCTAACCCTCTTTCCCATGCAAAAAGAGCCGTAATTGTAGTCTAACGAGACACAAAGCAGACACAGACAGCTTAAGCAGTGAGACATCTTAATAAAAGAAGCAGCTGGGTTTTTACCTGGCTGATCTTGCATCCAGTTTTGAATAAAAGGCAAGTTTGTCTGGGCCTGACAGCAGGAAAACGGCCCTGTCAGTACTAAATAAAGGCAGGAGCTGGCAGAGCCCCTCCCTTGGGAGGCACGTAAGAGGGCTGCTCAGGGGCTCTCTGCTTAATATTCCTATCAGCATGGTGCATTTTGTTTGAAAAACATATATTTTCTTTTCAAGGGGGTGAAAATCCCCTTAAAAATCCCCTTACAAGCTGGCTGCAGGGGCTGTGTGTCCAAGCACCGCTGTAGTACCAGCCTCGGGCACCACACGTGCCAGGGCTGTACCTGGGATGTTTCCAAGGTTGATGGCAAACTCTGACCCAAGAGCTAAATTACCCAGATCTCTGCATTTCCACCCACCGGGTGAGACTGGTGTGGAAGCACAAACCATGCTGCAGCGTTCACAGCCTTTCCCTCGGGAAGCACATTCAAAGCACCTCGTGGTACGTGCGGTGCCTGTAAGGAGGTTTGCCAACCAGCACCCCAGGAGCAGGCTGGGAACAGCAATCTCCAGACAAATCTGGCAATTCAGACCAAGGAAACATAAAAGATTCCTGCCCACAGGAATGCACCCCACCCCAACAAAGGAAATTACCACCCTGGCGGCAACACTGGGAGAAGGGCTGTGTTTCAGCCCCTCCGCTACAGTGTGCAGTCTGGCATACTACCTTCAACTGAAATACTATCCTATTATTATCATTATTAGTATTAATTTTTATTCTTTTTCTTGGTTTTTTTAATTGCTATGCCTGCCCATGGAGGGAAGCACTGGAGATGGCAGAAGAGCCAAACTGCCCCACCTGCAGCAACTTCTAAGAGAAGGAGGCAGACAGCTCCTACCTGTGCCAGCATAAACTGGCACAGCTTACCCAGAGGCATCCTTCATCTCTTGCATATTAAGCCAGTCCTCTAAAGAAAACTCTTCAATCACATTTTTTCCTAATTGATTATGCCTGGTTCTCACTAGCATTGGCATTAATGAGAGACCTTTCAGCACCAAACTGCCTCAAAACATGCGTGTTTTGGGGCAGGTGACACTCAATTTTCCACATATCTCGAAGGAACTGAATTTCAGAGCAGTCTTGTAACAGCTCTGTGTTTATTTTAAGTAATTATGCAAGCTTAGTATCTTACATCTAAATCAATGCCTTCCACTTGGTGAGAAATAAACACTGTAAAAGAAAACTCTGCCTAATGAGATCCACCTGCTGAGAAGCCTGTACAAATACTGTTGTGTTCTGAACCATTCGGCAAAGCAGGACAGCAAATTTACATTAAGCAAATATTCTCCAAGGGAAAACTTTCAGCATCAGCTCTTCATATATGTAGAATTCAAAGGAAAATGTCGTAATACCTCCTCCAAGCTTAGGAGTGATGTATCCCAACAAAGACGAAGTCAGGCAAAAATACTAGGAGGCTTGTGTGAATGAACAAGGAGGGCCTGGACAAATTCAGCCACAGAACGGAAGCCTACCAAGTGTGGAAACATGGATGTGTTGCCTGGAAGGAACACACAGAAATTGTCTGAGCAGCCAGGGATCAGGTCAGGAACGCTAAAGCCCCAGTGGAATTAAATCTGGCTGAGGACATCAAGGGCAACAGAAAAAGCTGCTAGATGTACCTTGCTGATAAAAGGAAGACTAGAGAAAATGTGGGCTATCTCCATAAGGAAACAGGAGACCTGTTCACCTGGGGCATGGAACCTGAAGGTGTATGGGATGAGATGCATCCGCAGTTCCAAGGAACTAGTGGAAGAAGTGGATAAGACACTATCCATCATATTTGAGAAGTCGTGGCAGTCCAGTGAAGTTCCCACTGACAGGAAAAGGGGAAACACAAGCCTCATTTTTAAAAAGGGAAAATAAATGAGACTCGGCAAACTACAGACTGGTCAGTCTCACGTTGGTGCCTGGCAAGAGCATGGAGCAGATTCTCCCTGAAACTATACTAAGGCACACTGAAAATAAGGAGGTGACTGGTGACAGCCAACAGGGCTTCACTAAGGGCAAATTGTGCCTGACAAATACAGTGGCCTTTCACAATGGGGTTACAGCGTTGGTGGGTAAGAGAAAAGCAACTGATGCCATCTGCCTGGACTAATGCAAAGCATTAGACACTGTCCTGCATGACATCCTTGTCCCTGTACTGGAGAGACATCAATTTAATAGATGAACCGCTTGGTGGATAAGGAACAACCTGGATGGTTGCTCTCCTCAGAGCCTTCTTTTGTCCAGGAAGCACCTGGAGGTGTTCATCTCCTATGAAGACAGGCTGAGAGAGCTGGGCTTGTTTAGCTTGTTGAGAGAAGGGTCTGGGGAGACCTTAGAGCAGCTTTTCAGTACCTAAAGTGGGCCAGCAAGAAAGCTTTTACAAAGGCATGTAGAGATAGGCAAGGAGGAATGACTTTAAACTGAAAGAGGTAGATTCAGATAAGATACCAGGAAGAAGCTCTTCCCTGTGAGGGTGCTGAGGCGCTGGCACAGGCTGCCCAGAGAAGCTGTGGCTGCCCCATCCCTGGCAGTGTTCAAGGCCAAGTTGGACACAGGGACTTGGAGCAACCTGCTCTGGTGGAAGGTGTCCCTGCCCGTGGCAGGGGGCTGGAAATAGATGACCTTTAAGGTCTGTTTCAACCCAAAACATTCTATGATAAATATTACCCATTTTAAAACTAGTGTACTCTAACAAAAACACTTCTGAGAACATAATGTATTCAAGACAACCAGCAGCAGAACTGAACTCTTTGTAAATCTGAAACAATACCATAGCAAGATAAGTCCTTCTCTTCAGATAGTATAGCTCATTTATTACCAGGGAGTAGCCCACAGAAACACAATGAAGTGGGAGAACAAGTCCAAAAGCCAGCAAGCGGCCTTCTCAAATTCCCATCCCTCAGAGGATCACCACATGGTGACTGAATGCAGAATAAACTCAATTCATACCCTAATACACGCTCCATAAACAAGACGGTGCACTGTTTATCTCACCCGTGAGAGGGATAGCGACAGAGATACAAGGGAGATCCATTCTGTTTTGAAACAACAAATGAAGTCCTGGGACCTGTTTTATGCCTTTCCTAATTGATTCAGGGGAGAGTGGGGACAGGATCTTGGCATACCACCCCATAGCAAGCAGGAGGCATTTCTTCAAGCAAAAGGCATCTCTTGGTGTTAACTGCACCTGAAGGGAGAATGTTTACAAAGCAGAAGGACTGCAGGGTTAATCCCAGCTGAAATCTGAACAAGGCTTGCCAAACCCAGTCTTTCTTATGCCCTATGAGGATTATAATTAGCTGTGCTCAGTGTAACCTCCAGCCAGTGCACAGTCACTGCTTTTATCTACATAAAAAAAGACAAATTTCATAAATAACACAAAAAATAATTCTTCATTTTCAGTCTATTCCAGAGGTGGAGCACAATGCTTCCCTTTGTGCCTATCAGCTCAAAGTCTCAGGTGAGGAGTACACCAAGGGCTTGCTTTGCTAGAAACCACTTCCAAAGCAATACAAGCTTTCAGGAGTGACTTAACTCCTCCAAACCATCTTGGGTCAACCAGCAAAATATTAATAGCCAGACTCAGACCTCCCCAGACAGCTTTGCATGGACAGACAGCCATGGCAGGTTCTCCTGGTCCAGCCCTGAGTTAACACACTGTCCTCTTCTCCTCATGGATGACTGACAGTACATGCGCAAGCATTGGCAAGGCTGGGCAATACCGATCTGGAGATTGCTTCATCCAGGTCTGCCCTGCAAGTTGTTTCCTGTGAAGAGTTCTCAGCCTTGGACTTCACACAACACTGTTGATCCAATAACAAGATCTTGGGATAACCACTGCGCTCCAAGGCTCATCTTTAGGTCTCGTTGCCTAAAGACCTACTTGGATAAAGCCGAAAGATTTCACTTTTTTGTGGAGGATGGTTTTATTTGTTGGGATTTAGCTGACACTGCATTAATGAGTGCAGCTAATTTTATATATACTTTTTATTATTGTTTTAAATCTTATTCTGAATATGGACTTGGCTCTTACCAAATGCCTGTGATGAATACATTAAGCAAAAGTAGCCATTAGCACTACAGAAAATACATGGGGAACACAATAAACCTCCCTGGTGTGAACTCAGCTGAAGCACAGGCACCGATTCCTGTTCAAAGCCTCCCACCTGAACCTCAGCAGCTTTCACACTGCAGCCGGTATCAGAGAGGTTTGCACACCCAGAGATCACTTGTATCTTTAAAATTAGGCAAGACCAGCTTAGCCTCCCTTAGACTTGGACTCAGCCTTTCCCTTTCATCGAGTTAATCAGCTTGTATATTTAAACATCACTAACTGAAAAAGTGCACAATAAGGATGCTCTTTCCCAGATGGCTAGGGATAAACACAACAGCACTTTTGATCCACAGTATAAACACCAGGATAACACCAGCACATGGCAGTTATGAGTTTGGCTCCATCCTGCAAAGCAAAGCAAGAAAATTCTGCTAAATCCAGCAGAACTGGCATCTCTGCTCCAAGAGACAGGCATAGTTTGACATGCCTACTCCTCTCTTGCCTGCTGCTTCGGAAAGGACTGTGCTTGCTAAACTCCTTAAGAGATTCAGGCAAGCTATACAGACTCTTCTCTCTCTGAAATGTGTTCTGATACAAAGCAACAATACTGGCTAAAGGAAACTTCTGTGTGCTGCATCACTGAAATAAATAGCAGCATCCAACGTTTTAACTCCAAAACCAAGTCTAGATGTGGGTGTCTCTCTACACCCAGCATCTGCTTTTCCTCTGAAGGTGATCTAATTCCCATTACTTCCATGGAACATGTCAGAAGTGCATTTTGTATTTCAAACCCTGAAACACATCTTTTATATAAGGAAACTGTCTGCATATTTAGCCATACATTAAAAGTTGTCATGACTCAGGACAACCTGTGGGCTTAAGTAATTTCTGTTCCCTTCTGTTGACACCAGACATGAACCCATAAGGATACTACAGCCATATCCAGCCCCACTTTTTCAATCACCTTATTGGGATTAAACCTTCTCTTTGCATTCAGGCTCCTCTCTTCCACCTTTCCTTTTAATCACTATTCCCTGTTGTATAACTACAGTAGACAACTGTTGTAATTTCCATTGTAACACTTCCACTGCAGAGGTGACCTTTGGCTTTTATTTTTTCTTAAACACAGCCCAATTCAAAGGCAACGCCTTGTCACTAACTGTACAGGGTGTGATTTGGCATCTGGGCCCTGCTGACCTTAAAAACTTCTCAATCTGCCTGGTTGATGTTGTAAACTGAAATCCCACAAGCACAAAACCTGCTTGGCAAAGCAATGCTTCTAGTCAGGCAGGATGCACTTTCTTGGACAGCACTGATGGTCACAGCTGGGCAGCTTGGCTAGAGAACGATTATGTGTTTGACCTGACCAGAAAATCTTGTAGATGTTGCCTAGAAGCAGTGCTGAAGAGCAAGAGTACCTCCTTGATGCCTTCATTTGACAATCAATGGCTGCATTAACATTGACTTGATTTTCTAGGGTTTCCCTTTTGTCATGTGGAACAGGTGTGGTAAAACAGGCTTGGGATGAAACTTTGTGCTTTACTAAACAAAGTAAGGACATATGAGTTCAACCTTGGACACATAGGTATATAAATATACCATAAGAAGCCAAGTCATAGCCTGCTCTGGAAAAAAAGAAGACCAAGCTGGAAGCTTGAAGGGGAATTATGCTGAAGAAGGACGTTTTGTTAAGCTGTGTGTTTTGGCACAAACACGCTAAACAATATAATCTTGCAAAGGTAAAATTCCCTGGCAGGAAGCACACACTTCATGTGAACTCCTGCCCAGATCGTTCCTGGAGAAGAACAACAGCAAAACCCCAGGTCTTCATCTCCTCACACCTCAGATGTTTCAATGAAGACATGACCAGAAAGAAACCGCCCAGACCAACAGCGTGGCTCCCACACGTGCAGTCCTGGTTCTTTCTCAGAGCCAAGTGGGTTAAACAGCCCTTCAAAGACTTTTAGGGCTCAGCCCTGTCACAAGGAGATGAACGCAGCTACAGGACTGGGCAAGCTCCCAACACATCGTGTGCTTGAGCTGCATGATGGGTTTCCAAGGCTAGCAGCAGGAGCCTGCTAGGGCTTGCTGATGGGGGCTTTGAGGGAGCCAGCAGTGCAATGCAGGACCCTCTGCCCTGTTTAAACAACAAAGGAGGCTGCTGGCAGAGCTCACTCTGAAGGAGAGCAAGGGGGTGGAAAGAGAAGAGCAACCTCCAGTATTTGGCGTTTACTCTCAATCCCCCTTACAATTCATTGCATCATGGAAACATACAGTTGCCTAAGCAGGCCTGCAGTTTCCAGCAGTTCCCCTTATATTTCACAGATATCAGTGGAGCCTTTTCTCACTTCACACACAAAAAACACCTATGAAAGCCAAGTGAAAACACTGCTTGAGTACAAGACCTCTAGGTTTGGATTTGCAGAAACCCAGTTGCTTCATACTTTGACAGTTATCTCTGCAGGCTGCCAAAATTCCTGTCCAGACTTTCTTGAGACAAACTCAAGACAAAACATAAGCCAAAGCTCCCAAAGGGAGTTTTCACTATCTGTGTGAGGGGACTGCTACTGCCTCAGTGCCAGCGGAATCCTCCTTTGGCCTCCAAGCCTTGGTCATTTACTCTGACATGTAACACCACCCCACCTACCCCTCAAAACATAAATCAGACGAAAAGAACTTACTTTTCTAGGTTTAACTCTGTCTTGTAAGTCGTACTGGCCTATTCCTTTGTAACTTATTCCAAGCCACCACGGGATTCCTTGTTTATCCTGAAAAATGGACATCTACGTGAACCAAGAGCTACTTAAGAATTACACAATACAGGACTCCAGCCCATTTCTTTCTGTGACAAGTACAAGTAGGTACGGGACACAGATTGTTTTGCAAACAAATTTATGTGGAGCAGATTGCTGGAGTGAATGTGGAAACTTTCTCCCCCTGCCTTCTGAGGCAGAGGTAAGAAACTGGGTGGTGGTTGTGCACAGTGGACAAAGGAAAAGCTACAGTGCTGCTGAAACGTCATGGTGTCACTCGTTGCAGGAGTGGCTGTGAGGGGGAAAGGATATGGGATAGAAAAAAACTGTGGCCAAAGACCGCATCCACTAAATTCAGGCACGGACAGCCACAAGAGAAGAGAACAGCACAAAAACATCAGCTTCTTGGGTACCCCAGTCATGGCCATGACTCAAAGAAAGGAGACATCATCTCTGCTGAACTCTTCTGCACAAAGCGCTTTGGCCCAGGCTCTGCTCTACAAAGGGGAATAAACAGTGTGTTTCCATCAGCCTCCAAAGGTATTTCTCAGCATTTCTCCACTAGTTACCTGCCGTTAGAAGCAGTCTTTTCTACAATGTGTTTTCTTCCTAATCTTGATTAGAAATGTCTCTGGGGAAACTATTAACTGCTTTGGATCTAGAAGTGTTACCCAGTTTAATTAAGATAAGAATTTAGCTCCTGATAGGATTAGGAAAGGCTTTACAAAGATTCCTTTCCATCTTCTGTAGCACATAATACTTTGCTGCTCTCTGGAAACAATTCTTTAATGAAGGGGGAAAAATTACAGAGGTTGAAAAATGCAGAGTTTAATACTGACAGAAGGGTACTGAATCATCAAACTATTCCTATAGGAATGTAATCCCAGGCAATAAGCTGAGCAATCACACTATCTATGGACATTTACTAACCTTTACTCCATAGTAATGAACTCCATATGTTGGCAAAGCTTCCACAACTTTCATGTACCTGTAGACAGATTTATAGTGTATCAGATCATTTTCTCTGGAGGGAACAATATCTATTAACATTTCTTTTTTCACACATACATTCAGGACATGTCATTTACCATTTATCATATTTTGAAGATCTTAATAATTGAAGGCCCATGTTTTCAGAGAAAAACTTAGCATCCTGGCTTGAGGAAAGATGTGATATTTTGGCACAGCTAGAGCAAATGGAAAATCTCTCATACTGCAAAATATTCAATATCCTATCAGAAGGTCAAAAACAAAGTAAAGACTCTGAACTGAACAGATGAGCCTTTTGGGAAATATTGATGGTAAAGACCTGCTCATAATTATTCCATTATGGTGCTCTGGTTGCAATGGATAGGCTCCAAATGAAAGTGTTTATGCAGTTGTACCACTGTTTCATGAGGCAATTCAGGCAACTTTTTCCCTTGTTCCTCTTGAAAAAAAGCCCCTGAATTACTGAGGCAGTTGCAGGCATCGAGGTACATGAGGAAAACTAGCTGCCTACATTGTACAACCATGGCTATCACCTCAAACACAGCACACTGCATTTGCCTGTAGGAAGTACAGTAATATTAACAGCAAATAAAAGTTGCACAGGCTCTGTGTGCATCTTGGGAGACCTTGTTCTTCTGAAAGCCAAATTCTGAACATGTCAACAAACATGCATTTGGTTTTTTACTAGGGCTAAGGTAATACCTGCCCTTAAGAGTTTGGTGTGAAAACTAATTGATAGCAAGCAGGGTATAGAAAAGAGTCTCCCAACAAAGTAAGGTCCAGATAACTGCTTTTATATTTGAGGTATCTGAAAATGTAAACAGAACACCTTCACTGCCAGCCTGTGAAAATGAAACTTCAAATAACTTCACTTTGCAGTGAAGTTGTAACTCGATACGAAACAAACCCCCCAGATACAAATGGCAAAGTTTGCAAGCAGTAATGACCAGAACATCCTGCACCGGCATTACTCATCAAAAAAGAAATAAAGGAAAGTAAAATATCATCTTGACAAGTTAACAAGTGTCATACTCACTGAACAATGGCTTGTCCTCTGGTCAGACCTTTAATTTGTCTGTAATGCTCGATTACTCTGTCCTCACTGCAAACCAAGCACAAAACCCAATTTAGAGGCTCAGTGACTTTTTTCGTGCGTGGCAGCATCTGTGGAAGCTCAGGCGCCTGCTCAGCATGCAGAGGAGTGCCCCTCTGCACATTTCACACTCTGCTTTACATTCTGCTTCTTACTGATTTCTTTCCCACCCTTCATTAGGCAGTGTGGAGCTGCCTGGATGATCCCCACCATCCCATGCCACGCTCCAGACTAATTAACAAATCGTTTCAGATCAGCCTGTGCTGCTGCAGATGCTGCTGCAGAATAATGGTACTAATTGTATAAATCTATGTTCACGTTCTAACAGACCAAAGCTTCAAAGGATGGTTAATGCTACCCATGTAAGACAAAAGAAGTTAAACCAGGAATGTTTCCAGCCCTGTGTATTTTTTCCTCTGACACTTTTTAGCTGGGAAAAAATACAGATTTGTCGGCAATGACCTTTTTGCATTTTTCCCTCATATACTTCAACATTTTGCTTTAGCAGAATGAGAAATAAAATATGCATTTAAGTGTCAGACACTTGAAAGCAAAGAAAAACCCAGCAGTATTTATTCTATTTATTCTGAAAATCATAAGCAGGTACTGGTACACTGGAAAAATCCATCAGGTACACATCAACTCTGAAGAAAATGAAACAAACGAGGGAGTCAAACTTGCACAAAGGGCATCGACTCCAAGGAAACAATGTTGTTGATTCATCCAAATGCTTTGTTCCTCTACAGAAGGTTTAAGCCACAAAACTGGACCTGCCTTTCTTTTTCCAGCTTTTCCAGCTTATTTTCTCCCCCTGTCCTGTTGGGAAGAGCAGCTGGGTGGGCATGTGGCAGCCAGCCAAGGTCAACCCACCACAGAGGCTCCTCTGTGTGATGGGTGAAGAGCAAGGGGCTCTTTGCAAACCCAGGCTTGGCTGGAGTTCAGATTTCAGCTCTTTCTAATGCATGGTCCCCACATATTCCGATCCGTCAGTTTCTGACCCAGCAATTTAATCTGAGCGAACTTTTAATGAGGGATTTGCATCAGATCTTGCATAATTTATGACCTAGAAACTGGAAATGCTTGAACACAAGAATTTAACTCCAACTCCTATATTATACAGGCTGAAAACTTAAAACAGTTGGCAAATTGTTTACAAGTGATCTTGTCATTACCACTCATAGCAATGATTTACATTTTAAATTCAATAGCTCACCAGTAAGCGAGTGATGGATGTTCCTGCAGTGTCCTGGTAGGAAACACAGGCAGGGTCTTCAAGTCTTTCCTAGTGTTTTCATTACTAAAAACCAAAAATGGCAGAGTCACCGTTAGTGAATCATGGATGCAGTCATAACCTTCAGCAGAAGAAAAGGGCTGTATTTGCTACCCAGGAACAAGGTGCATTGCCTCATATCAGGCTGTCACAGCAATGTAACTTTATAGGCCCTCTCACATGGCAGTGATGTATATGGTGTCATGCAGGCTCCTGTTGTAACTCATTATGCAGACACGTGATGCTCGGGCCACTGAAGCAGGAGCACCATATCAATATTTATTTTCCACACACTCACTCTATTTGCTGAGTGCAGAACGAGCCCTGAACAAGCTGCAAAAGGAAAAGCCTCTGCCCAAAAGCAAGTCTAAAGGTGCTAAATTTTACTCTATCTTCAGCTAAATCCTACCACCAGACAGTAACTATCATGAAGCAGTATGGTACTTGTCAAATCTCAGAGCTTAACACCGACCTGATACAAAACAAAGGGTTTCACTTCATACACTTCAGGATATTTTCACTGAACACAGTTCTCCTGGACTACTCACTCTACAGAAAGGTTAAATATTTTGGACTCCAGACCCTGCCTGGAATGTAATAAAAGGGGCTGAAGTATGCGACTGCAATTTGTCACCGAAACCCAGCTGGATACTGATGCCTGTAAGGAGGTTTTTAAATAAAACGGTTAATGTTTTCTCCTTATATGCTCCATTAATTTATCAGCTGAAACTTGCATGCCTCATTTCTGCAGGATTTCTGCATGCCTTTGTGGCAGTGCCAGCAAGCACCAACACGACTTTTCTATGTAAAGAATGCGCCAGTCACATCCATCAGCACCCGCCTCAACTTCTGCATCCAGGCTTCCCTTGAAGATGATTTCCTGCTTCTAACCTTTGTTTTCATCAGGCTCTACTATGAGAGATTCCATCTGAGCTATTTTCCCCTCTTCCCTCAAAATCAGCATGCTGTGCATCAGCAGCGTGGACCAGAGCACAGAAACCTGCTCTGTGGGTACCACAGACCAAGCTCTGCAGCAAATCCCTGCCATGTTTCCATCTCACATGGCAGGTGTCACGTGGAAAGCACTGTAAATGAAAGCTTTTTGTTCCTTGGTGAGCACAGGCTAACCGCTCTGCAAACTTCTTCCCCAGCCCTGACAATATGCCTTAGCCCTGACTAAGAGGGACCACCTCTGGGGACGAGGAAACAGTTCAATCAACAGCCTATTTATTCTTCCATGTCTTTGATGAAGTTGCCAAGAAGGGGGTCAATTAGCACAAGGAGCTGCTTGCTGGGCCAGCACTCTTCTGCCAGGAATATGCACTTTTCTTTGCACGCTGGCCAGCACCCAAGTGCCACAAAGGGGGACAGCTGGGTAGAGAATCAGGGTCTCTCCTCCCAACGCTCAAATACAGCCAACGCTCACGAAAGCCGAGGGGCTTTTATTCACCCCTTAAAAGCCCATTTTTAAGGGATCAAAAGGCTGCAGGACATCCCAGCTTGCAGGGAGAAGGTAGATTATGAGGGTTTTGTAGGGATGCATGAACATGCAGACAGAGCACAGCCTCCTGAGGCCCCGGAAACCAGAACAAAACACCCCAAACCAAAGAAACAGTCCCTGAGCAACCTGGCTTCATCTCACAGCTGACCCATCTTGAAGCAGAAGGTTTGGCCAAATGACCTGCTGAGGTTCCTTCCAACTTCAATCATATACTAACAGGATAATTCATTATTAAAATACACATTTCCTCTTGTTTTTAAGCCTGACTCCTAACTGCAATGGCTGTTGTAGCAGCTGGGGCTGGCAGGGAAATACTGCAGAGTAGGAAGGAAGCAATAACAAAATAGTTTATTTTCCAAACAAAAGGGCTGCTCCTTCAGATACAGGCTCTCAAATTCACAAAATTAACAATCGCAGGTTTAATGCTGATCTTTAAACCTGTATTTAGAAACCTCATTGCCAGCAAACAACAAATCACCCAGGCAAGGGCTGAAGCCCTAAGGAAGCTGATGCTGGGAGGCAAGGGCTGAGCTCCAGCAGAGGAGCTGGGTGGGGAGACAGGTGACTCCCAAGCTGTCACCACTACAGCCAGGTGGAGAGGTCCCAACCTGTCCTTCACCAACCATTATGGGGCCAGTAGCATCCCCATCACTGAGACTACAGAGGTACCACAGATCCCAGCATTTGCATCCTACCATGCTCTGAAATGTCACCTTTTGCACAGTTTGTGGCTTCCAGCAGGGCTACTAGCCTTCCCATTTGTTTTTTGGGTCCATTACCTCTGGACACGGTAGAGTAGCAACCTACTTTACCCTTATCACATGCCAAAATGAGGACACTAGTTAAGCTGAGTAGCAGCTCATCAATATGGAAATGTCTACCACTGAATGTAAACTAAGCACCAGCCAGCCAGCACACCAACCTCCCCAACAAGGTGTGTGGGCTCTGAGCTAGGGCATACAGTGACCAAAAGGCTGCAATCACATCTAGGGCACGTCACAGGGCACGTCTCACCAGCACTGACGCTGAACCACAGGCAGTTCACTAGCAAGCAAGTGACACAGCAGAGCTGGACCTTCTCTGTTCTTGTGCCAACCTACGAACCCATCCAACTTGTTACATCAGCAGAGAATACACTTCTTTAACAAAGCCAGGATGGCCACTGGGACTTGCCTTTGTGAAAGGACCCAACCTCATAGACTGAGGTCCAGACAACCCATCAAATCCATCTGCATCTGGAAAGAGCCTATCAAAATGGACTTATAAGGCCTGAAAGTCTCTGAGAAACCAGACGAGGGCTGGGCTTTTTTTCCCCCTGCATAATTGTAAAATAAAGCATGAAACAATCTTAGAAAAATGTAAAAGACCTGGGAGAAACAGGGCACAGCTCCTTGCGTGCTGCATGCCTTCAGACAGCGGAGGCTGGCACACAGCAGCCCAGATCTGCTGACTGTGTGCCTGAGGATTAGCATTTGGGATGATTCACGGCTGCAGGGATAATAAAAGCCTCAAATGGTCCTCCCCCTCCTTCCACAGAGTTCATTATCATTTCATCTGCACCGAGGAGCCCAAGCACGTCTCCCCTTGACCTTCAGGACCACTTTCCCAAGCCCTCAGAGACCCAGCCAATCCCCAGAGGTGACGGTTTGAATTATTACCTGTTCCTGTTTGGTTTCACAGCGGCCACAAGATGACACAGAAATCACAGGGCAGACAGCCCTGGCTCCAGATGTCCAACCGTCTACACTATCTACCAGGCAAACACACCAGTGCTGTATCTGGCGTGTCCATGGTCGGTTCTCATCAGGGCAGGAGGAGGACTTGGCTGTCAGGTCAGAGAGGCCCACTTGCATTTAATCTGACCTCTGGTAAGGAGGGGGCTTCTTGACTGGTGGTTCTTGGCGTAATTTCAATGCATCAACTTAAATCGCCCATAGTCAATGGGAGTGAACTTTTTTTGGCAAAAGGTTTGTCTATTCCCCAGGAGAATATAGGAAACTCTCAACTATTTTTCCAGTATGCAGACAGCCCCTTTCCTTCCTATTCCACCCTTTAAATGGGAGCTTTATCTCCAGCAGATATTAAGCAGAATTTGAATTAATCTGGGCAATGTAACTGAAAATCTACATCAGCCCCTCCTCATGCTGAACCTCAGCTTGAATTCTTGGTACTGTCCATATTTAACTCTCTGTCCCAACACGAGCAAATGTTGGGCTAGATGCAGCATGCCCTGCTCATCAGTGCCAGCTCTATGGAGATGGAAGGGCAGCCTGTCTCTAAAATAACTAAAAGTGGCATTTAACCGTGTACCATACTATGAATAGGAGTTCCCACATTCAAATTATAGCAGCAAAACAGGACCAATCCCACATGCTTCCTACAACTGACACTACAGTGAAATTCTAGGCATCTTGCTAAAACCCCACCAGGAATCTGGGAAGGAACCAAGCCAGATTATCATGGCATGCTCTGCCTAAAGCACATTACTCAAAAGACTTACATATTTATGCTCACAGAAAGTGCACCTCCACAGCTTGTCCTAAGTGATACAACCCCCCCTGCTAGGCAAAGATGCACAGAGCTTTGCTAACTAGGACCATTTGTCAATGGCTGTCCAGGCTTTTCCCTGCACCCACTGTCACAAACAGCTTCTGCCTGTTGCTAATGCAAGTGTGAGAGCTCAGATTAATGAGATTAGCATAAAACATGAAGAGCAATAGACACACCCAGAGCAGCTAGAGCAATACACACAGTACAACAGAAAAGCTTATCAGCCCACATCTGTGTAAATATTAACAACTTGGTAAAGACAGGACTTCAGACACATTTTAACTGAGGAAGGTGATGGCAGGTGTGTCTGCCCCTGCTAAACTGTGTTGATAACACTTTATAAGGCAGGAATTTATCACTGGGTAAGCAACACTGCACGGTGATTCTCCTCTGTTCTCAAAGCCTATTGACCTCCCATAAATACTTACTCTTGTGTTATGGGATCATTAGAATAAGTCACTCCTGGGTCTTTCTGAATGTCACTATTTTATATTTGACTCTTCAACTGAATTTTAGTCATGCCACAGGTGGAATTTATAGCAGCCTTGGTCTTAGGAAATACCAACCAACCTCTCCTGTTAACTTGAAAGTTGTTTCATGGGCACCTAACAATCAACAGATGCTTGTAAGAATCACATATTGAGATACAAGGAAGAGTGGAACTTCTCAGCTGAAGGGTGATACAATTATTACCCTGCACCATGAAGATGCTTCAGAAACTTTCCATTAGGCTTTTTCTTCCTATTCTGTTCAAGATATGCAGAGCTAGCAAAACACACAGAAACAGCACACAATTAGACTAGACACTTGAAAGTTTGACAAGGTAAGTTTTCAGAGGCTGGTCAGGTTACTCAGATGATGTTAGTAATGGTTCTGTTTCTTAAGAATAACCACTGAATTCCTTTGCTATGCAATTACAAGTATATAACAGTACAAGAACATCCCATATTGCTGGCCACACCTCAGCCTAGTCCTAAAGTGACTTTCTAAAGTGACCAGACTTAGTGTAGCCTCCATCTCCAAGGTGCTCCCTCTCCATACAATCACAGATAAGAGCCAGCAACACAGCCCATCACAGTGCAGCCAGACTGCTGCAGCAGCAGGTGCCTTTTCTGTGGGCTTTGGTTTGCTCTATTGCAGAGCATGGCAACCTCACGCTCCATGGAGGCTGGTCTGCCTTTCAAGGTATCACACCAGGCATGAGGAGAAAGCAGCAAAAGGCAACAGAGGGGAAAAAAAATGAGCAGGGTTAAAAGTGCAAGAGAAAACATGGGGGATGGAAGACAGAGCAGAGAATGTACAGGAAGAGCCAATGGATTTAACAGCTTTCGAGTATGTCAGAGCAGCAGGATCTTGGCAGCAGGATTTTGAAGTGTGCTCTCTGACAAATCCTCTTTTGTGACAAATGCCAGACGTTTCCCATCATTTCCCAACCTTCCAGTTTATGGTCTGGTGGCACACTCAAGAAAGCTATTTTTCTACTGAAGGAAGACCAGGATGCAGAAAGGCCATGAACAAAGGGCTCCCACTGGCACGGGACAGCCAGAGCTGAACCTTAACCCACAGCCAACAGGGAGCACTGCCTGGGCCATGGCTGCAAAGTCTGCCACTTGAATACCAGGTAGGAACCGCCTGCTCAGAAAGGTATTTGAAGGAGCACTTCTAAGAGCCTTCCAAACCCTGGACATGAAAAGGACCATGACAAGCAGTGCAGATGGCTTTTTCAACACCAGGCTTCTTGTGCATCTAAGCTGCGGCCATGCTATGGGCTTCCCACACTGTACTTTAGTCTCACAGCTTGAGGGAAATGCACCAAACACACAGTGATGCTGGGGCTGGGCAAGCCTTCCTCACACTTAGCATAGGCTGGACCACAGCTCTGGACCCCAAAGCCTAACCTCCAGGTCCAGACCTGCTCCTTTAGGCCAATTTCTCTCTGACGTTGAGAGAAGAGAGGCAGCAGTGATCTCACAGGGGTTTGGTGACCCTACTTGTTGGCTTTTGGAAGATGGACCAAGGGCATCAAGGGAAAAGCAACGTTTCTCTTATCAGCTGTATGCATGCACCACTGCATCTGAGGACACTGGAACCAGACAAGCAAGAACGTGATCTGCTTCCAGAGCCACCTTGGCAGATGAAGCACTGTTCACATTTCCACTTTGCAGAAGCGGAGCAGGGTGCTGAAGAAGCATCACTCCACAGCCAGCGAATATCTGCGACTTGAACCTGCCCTAAATTCTCAGGTCTTCTTTTACAGTTCTTGACGTGAAATACAAGTACACTGAAGATAAAACCCTTTGGTCCTTGAACAACACACCTAGCACTGGTGACGGCTCACAGTCCCACAGATCTGGTACAGTATATCCACGTTTATAGAGCTGCTCAACTGTACCAACAGCACATGTTAGCACTGCTTCTCTATCAGACCAGACGGGAAGCAGACAAGCTCTGCTTTACCTGGGGATTTACTGCAGAGCAAAAGTGACTATTCACAGTTGGTACAATGCTTAAAGGGCCCCAAACCCTTCCTCGCAGCAGCAGATTGTTATTTCTAACATTCACACTTTCTTCCTGTTCGCACAAAAGTCAGCTCAGCCATATTAGTTGTGGGGTTTAGCCTGTCTGAGTACAGCCACCGCATCTAAAGCTTGTTATCACAGCCCTGTGTGCTGATACAGACAGACATGGAACCACAAGAAAAGTAAATTATCCAAGCAACGATAAAGACTTGACAAATCTGCAAAAGCAAAAAAGCTGAGGCTGAAAAGGGGTCGTTCCATTTCCTCAAAGCACAAAACACCCCCGCGTGATGGATCCCAACCGCCACGGGAAGGAAAAGCAAGAGATTTATTTTTGCTTTTTCAAGCAAGGAGCCCGAGCAGAGCCCCAGCTCCTGCTTGCAGCTGACAGAGCAGGACTGGAGAAACTCTCTGTGCACCTCACAAAGTTTCCCAGACATTCAGCAGAAGGGAGGTGAACACGCTGTGATGCAAAAGCCAGGAAGTTTAACTTTACAACAGGAAAAGGCAATGTGTGTTAATGCTGAACCTGTGCTTGAGGGTATTTCTAGGAAAAAGGGGAGAGCATCTTTTACTTACGGCTGTGGATGCCATGATGCTACTCCAAGCATAACAGCTATGACAGCAACATGTCTCTGACTTGTCCCCTGCAGAGGAGACGACCTGAGGGATGATGGATTTTCTGGCACCACACTTGCCTTGTCTCTCATCTGCTTTGGATGCAGAGCACACATAAAAGCCCTCCCTACGTGGCTGGGCTGTACCCATTCCAGCACTGACTCTCCAAGTTAGAAGTGTCTTAAAGGAAAAGAAAACCAAAGAAAATACAAGATCGGGCAGGGACAACTGAAAAGGACTTAACACAACCACCCCTTTGCTGCCCCTTAATAAACTGCATGAACCTCAGGCATAACAAATCTAAAATGTGTGTTCCTTACTGAACTGCCATAATTATATGTTAATATTAAAAGTTACACGGCAATATACAAGCAGTAAATCCCAGGAGATCAGATTATTAATGAAAACATTCTTTTCATCTAATCATTTTTGCTCATTTCACCCACACTGCTTCCACCTAATTCATGCGCTGCATAACAAACATACTTAGGAATTCCTTGAGAGCTCTTACAAAACTGCTTTAAAATACAAAATAGTAAAAAACCATTAAGATTACATCACTGCAGAGACTATATGTGCCTTGGGCTGCCCTGAATTGTAAATTGCTTGAATTTACAAGTAGCACCAGTAGAAAAAACACCCTCTTGCTGTTAAATTCTAGTAGAAAATTACGGTCCTACCTACATAATTTTTTGAAATTGCACCTGGTTTACACAATGAATTTCCACTTTTTATTGAAAAATAAAACACCAGGAGAGCACATTTTCATCTGAGACCTGCTGCCCAAGTGCACAGGCAGATGAAGCGTGGCAGCTCTCTGCCCAGCTCCCATTTGCCTGCTGCCTTCCTTCATGGTACATTGGGCTGTGTAACCCGCACAACGAAGTGCAGCAACTCATCAAGAAGAGCGAGACTTGCACAGTGCTAAAGAAAAATCAGTGCAGTTTTCAACCAGCTTTCTCTGGTTGAAGTGAAAATTCACTTAGGCAGAGAGCTCTTTGGAAAGTGGGTATCTGATACTTGTCAAATAGGGCAATCATTGTATGAAATATACATCAAACATGACTTTCCCTAAGCTTGTTTATTTACCACCTGGGTTCATTGGATGAGCCTAAATAAAGTGAAATAAATAATCAACCCCCTCAGCAAACAGGCTCTAAATTAATCCTTGCTCATCTTGTCTCAAATTAGCTGCTTATTGCAAAAGAGCGAGCTTAGGAAAGCACCCAGTTCGGTCTGAGACAAGAGTTAATGGTTCACAAGCAAATGCCTAGCAAGGTATTTAAAGAAAAAGTGTGCAGAGTGGCAGCTGAGATAAAATACACAATGACTCACTTGGCAAACAAGAGCCGTGGAGCACAAGGAGTACAACAGCAGCGCCAGAGCCGAGCACTGATTTACAGCAGGGCAGACACAGCCCACACAGAGCAGTGGGTTATGCTAGAGAAAGCCTCTGTCAATGGCATTGCATGGGCATTTACAAAGCACTCTTGCATGGAAAAGAAAATCAAGAATTAAACTACAGTGCTGCTTATGACAGGCACCTGATGGATGACCTGAGTGAATCCACCACCTCTTTTGTATCACTCACTGATTTATGTGGAAGGCAATCCTTGAGGGCTAAACAGGCATCCAGACTGTGCTCAGGTCTTTTGCCTCTGCTTGAGGTCAGCATGAATGTTGCCTTGTAACTCATCCACAGCCCCAATGGGCCTGAAAAAGAGCTTCCAGTGAATGGTTCACAAGAGGGCTCTTTCCTCCAGCCTAACAGAGGCAGGTTCATGGAGCAAAAAGGTTTGTGCTGGGAAGCCGACACACATTGTACCCATCTCAGAGCTTTCTTTAGGCCAGCTCTAATCTCACCCCACAGCCTGAGTGTCTGTTAGTGGCTGGCACACACGAGGTGGGCTCCATTCCTGCCACATGGATGCAGCTTCAGCCCTCCAAGACCTCTCCAGGATGCAAACCTGAGGAAGGGGAGTAGGAACAGCTGGGAGATTTGGTCCAGATTCGTGTTTCTGCTCCAACCCCAGTCCTGGACATGGCCACACCTGGAGTTTTGGTCATATGAACTTGGTGAGACTCCTGAAAACAGGCTGCACCAGCTGCCTCCAACACATCTCAGGTGTGTCCTCTTGCTGAAGCTACCTTAACCTTGAGGTAAGTAAGCAGTACACTGAGCAGGTGCTTTGCTATCAGACAATTACTAACTTCTTTGGAGCAGCTATTTTACAGCACACGTTATCATCATTACCACATTCTATTCTACCAAGAAATGCTTCCAGTTTATCTGGCAAAATAATCATCTTCCCAAGTAAACACTACCCAAAAATCTAATGCTGAGCACTCAACTCTTAATCAGGAGCAAACTGTTACCTTAAGGCCTTTTCCAATCCTAACTATTCTATAATACCAGTTTTCTACACCTAGACCGAACACTTCATTCTCTCCTCAGTAAAGCTTTTAAATACAGCAGTTTCTGAGCCAATTACTCCATAGCAGGAGTATCTTTCACACAAACCTTTTCCATTTACAAACCGTGTTTATCACCCCTATAGCGATAAACCCTGGTGCCTCGCACATGTCAGCTATCAGGAATTCATTATTTTGTCTGTGTTATGTTATACCAGTCCGGAGTTATCTTTGCGGCCCACAGGCCAGAATCAAAACCGAATGCGTCAGCTATTTAAAGAAAATAGAAGCCCTCCTCCAACAATTTAATTAACTTCCAGGGAGCATGGCTGGCTTTCAGTCCTGGGAATGTTACAGGGGAAAACATGATCCAAGATTATCAGTCAGAAAATACACTTTTCCATAGCTAACCTGATTTTAATGGTGTTTTTCTAACGCTAGAAGGTCAGCATTTAGGACATCTCAGCTAAAAACTCATCAAGACACAAGGAAAAATAATACTCTATATTATCATACAGCATTTTGAGGGCAGATGCTTAGTCTATAAACTCAATACATCTAAAGCATTCATTTCCCAAAGAGGCAACACATTATACGTTACATATTTACACAAGGAATGATCACCAGACTGATCTGTTATTTTGCTTGCCTGCCAAGACATTAGGTTTCTTTACAATTCAAATAAAATACCTAAGATAAGTAGAATATGGACTTTTTTCACCCTCTACTGAGCCATGCCAGGAGCTGGAAACGTGAATCAAATTCTCTTTCTAAAGCCCTCAAACAGTTTTAAAACATCAAGATTTTGTAAAACCAGGCTGGCAGCTTTTTCTGTTTCATTTGCAAACATGAGAGTGGAGGAGTGCAATTAACTAATGCAGAGTTTCAAAACTCCTATTAATGACTAATAGTTTGCTTGGGGTTCCTATTACAGGAGCTAGAGAAAAACTGATGGGAATTCAGTTTAAACAGAGCAGCCGTCAACTGGAAATCCTGGATGAGTCACAAAAAAGCAAACACAAGCAAAGCCTTACATCCCTTCTCTCGAGGAAAACCTGCCCAGTCGTTGCATGGAACGGCAGAGGGGCCAGGGATCTGCAGCATCCCAGACCTGCTGGGAACATCAGAGCTGCAAGACTCAGGAGAAACAGTCCCGACACTGTCCCATGTAAGGGGGGGAATGGCTCACGGAGCACCCCTGCGATATGCTCTTCATCACACACAGGGGGGTAATTATCTTGGCTGGGATCACCAGTTCAGTCAACAGGAAAAGGAACTGGGTGTGCAGTGCGCTACACTGACTGTGGTCCGCTGCCACCTTTGTTAATCATTCCTTCTGCAGCCCACAGTCATTTGAGGCTGCCTTCGGGAAACCAGAGCTGTTCAAAACAGGCTCATATGCAATGGACAGGCTGCCAGCGCAATTCTGAAGCATGTACTTAAGTCTTATCAAGATGTCTTAAAAGCCAAGGTCTTCTTAAAGTAGGACTTGGGTGGTTTATCTTACATAAAGCCACTCTCCAAATGAGAAGGCACAGACCCTTGTCCTAACAGCTTCGCTTAGGGCGCCGGTGCCCTATTGCAAACCACCTGCAACACCCAAACCCCAAAGACCCTGATATTCACGACATCAGTGCTACCATACTGCACAGCCCCTCCAGAGTGATCTTTGTGGTGTAGAATCAGAAGCTTTTACTTTCTCTGAGCACTGCAATGTCAGGTTTGCTCACTGAAAATAAACAGGTTTCAAAAGAATGCGCTCACCCACTCTGCACAGGTATGGGAGGGTGGTTCTCAGGAGATTGCTGCTCTGCCATCAAGATGCTATCTGACAGTGGATTGGGAAAGGGGTTACTGCAGAGCTGCAGGAGTTAGAAGTGTTTAGACCCTGGTACTGATCTGCCTGCTCCCAGCTGAAGTCAGGGGAATCCACACAGTGACCCCATCGTGGGACTTGTCCCCATGGAAAAGCTTCCCTATGGCATATGTGGGAAATCAGCCAGCCAAAGATTACCAGTTCTGCCTGCACTATCCCATTTTTCACTTCCAGAAAGCTAATCTCTAGGACTTCAGGCAATTCCTGTATTTACCATGTTTGTTCAGCACTAATTCAATATAAAGAAATACTAACTGGCGAGTTCTCACGTAAGCAGGAATGGCGCAAGAGCCACATTCCAAAACGTGATTCAAAGTGGAATAGCCAAATGACAGCGAACAACGGACACACCAAAGCCAAAGCACTGCAAATGGAGGCAACTCACTGCACAAGCAGCAAGGATGTATTCCTGGTATCGCAGCAAGTTTGGCAGGGGAGGCCAGCCCTGCAGTATCTTTGTGAAGATACGCTGGTAATTAAGCTAGTGTGTTATCAGCAGTGGCCCAAAGGACCACTTGTGATATGTAAAATGAAATTCCTTCGCTTCTGGTGTGCTCGCTGTGCCCCAGACAGCTGGCCAGGCTCATCTGCTATGGAGCAGAACATATGTTCTGCTTAACAGAGGAAACAATTGCTACAGCTATTTTCACGCAACTGCTAGAGGAAGAGCTTCACTTGGAAATCACTCTTGTAGCAGCATTGTTCCCTTCAATTCTCTTCAAATACTTTTAAAGGTAACCATGGGCAATCCACTCCTTGCAATGTGTCTGCAGAGGCATGGAAGATAACCCCAGACACAGTTCTTGGCCATGTGAAGCAATACCTATAAACCTACTTACAGCACATAAGGAGTCAACATTAAGTTTAAACCACGTAAGGGAGGTTTTCACCACAAAGGTAGTTTTTAACCTGAACCCCTCTTCTTCAGAATTGAGAGCATGTGCCACCAGCTGCTACAACTTAATAAGTTAACTCCTGACAAGTGAACAGTGGTTCTCTTGTTAACTACACCTAAACTGAGTTAAGCTTAGGGTGTCCCTGTCAGATCAGGCAAGATGAGTTGTCTTCCTAGGGAAATGAAATGCAGGACACTGCGGCTGTAAGCAATATACTGTGGGTCACAAAGCAGGTCTACAGCATGAATAGGAAAAGAAATTGTACAGCCAGCCCCAGCTGATCTCAGTCACAAGGACACCTCTTCCTCCCTGCAGGCATGACAGCACACCAACAAAAAGGAAAAGGAGGCTGTGATGGACTTCACGGAGCATGCCCTTCAGTGGAGAAGGGGCTGAAGAAGGCATCTGGAGAAGAAGGGGTCTTGAGCAGCAGCACTGGCATGCACTTAATCGCTGCATCTGAGCACACAGCTCTCAACTGAGCATTATCAAAGCCTGGCTCCTAAAAGCTGTCGTAGCCAAAGCGTAAAACACTCCTCTCTTCCCATATGGAAACTCAGAAAGTAGTAAACCATTAACACGACCAAAACCAACCTTCTGAATTTCTATTTGCTTAGTGAGCTGTTTCTAATTGAAGGTCTTTTCCCCTGGCAATAACAGGTCCCAGTGTGACCCCACCTCCTCTGCAGGGCCAGTTACCGTAACCAGTGCATGGTAAGAGGTGATCCCCAAGGACGAGCCCCATCTTTTAAAGCCCAGCAACCGGTTCACACGCCAGCTACAACACAAGTGTCGGGTCAAGTGCAGGAGGGAAGGGAGAGGCTCTGCAGGGCAGCTGCACAAGAAAGCAGCTCATTGATCTCTAGCACAGGCAGCTGACGGGCTCCATATCTGCACATGCTGCCACTATACAGGCAGGGTCACCCAGATGGACTCAAGCCACACTGCAAGGAAGTTGGGAGCTTTCTCCCCATCCCATGTTCGGGAAGGGGAGTGAAGCAGGATGGCCTGAAAAGCTGTTTTGCCTCAGAGCCTGCCCACAAAAGGCATTACTAACCCGGATTTTATCCAGCCCAGCAGCACATTTCACTTTCTTCAGCCACTGCTTGCAGCTGGACTTTACCCCTGGTTTTGATTGTTTGCAGTACAATGCCAACACAGAAAAACACATCCATCAAGCACACTGGTATTAGAAAGGAAAATGTTATTACCTGGAATAGTCTCCTTTAGCTTCCTACAATTGAAAAACAGTGACAGAGTTAGAACACGAGCTCTTCAAAAGTCCTCGATTTTCCCAGCATTGTTCACTTCCCCACTCCCACAGCTCCGGGGCCAGATCCTTACCCCAGTTACACGCAATGCAAAGTGTGGAGCCTGCCCACATGCATTCAAGAACAGAACTTGGCCCTTTATGCTTCCAACTGTAGATAATCCGCATACACCATAAATAAAACCATTTCCAAGAGGGGGATGAGTTTCACACTGCAAATCAAATCTCACTTTTACTGCACAAGAAGTGAAATACAATTCTCTCTCCAGCCAACCGCATCCAGCTAAAGGTTGGCTTTACAGGCAGGTCAGCAGTTGAGAGGAATTGTGTTCACTCGAGATGAAAACAACAGTGCAGGCAGATGGAGCTGCTGCAGGTTTGCCGTGGCACTTTGTCACTGAGAATGCAGTAGGGAAAAAATCCTCAATGTTTTAAAGGCAGAGTTTTACTTCATAGCAAACGGTAAATAACCAGAGTGCGAGTACAACAAAACTTGATTAAGGAGAACAAAAACTGACATTGCATATTTCAACATAACAGGGGTATCAAAAACATATGCTCTAGATAGATTCACAGGCATGATCAGCAAATTTAGCTACTCCTCCTCCTAGATCTGCAGAACATAAATTAGAATAACTGATAAACTGGATGGAAATCTGCCCAAATACATGACTTCCTTTGGTGAGTTTTTCTTCTTTCTTTCAATTTCAAATCTCTCAAAGAAACATTTCCCTCACTTGCCCCTAAGGAAAACACTTTCCAAGTTTTCTGCTTTTTCTTCCCCCTTTCCCACCCCTCTCTCCAGCTGCAGAAACTATGAAAACCGCTCCATGTGCATGCTTTCGTATAACGGGGGGAGGAAAAGAGAAGCAGAACACAGCCGAGCTAAACCAAGCCCAAGGCAGCGGTGCCCGCGGCCGAGCTGAATGGGAAGAGCCGCTTACCTGCAACACCAACGCGGCCAACTTGAAGACGGTCTCGCTCTCCACTTCAATCTGCCCCTGTGCAGGGAGAGAACAGGACATGAGCGCGCCGAGCCCCGCCTCGCCGCACACCCGCTCCGCTCCGCCCCGCTGCGGGGGGGGGGACCGGGGTACCCGAGCGGTGCCCGGGCACAGCGAGCTCCGAAGGGCCGGCGCCCTCCCTGTGCCCGCAGGGGTGCAACCCCTCCCTCCCTCTCTCTCGGCACAAATCTTTCCTTCCTTTACTGCGCTTTACCAGGCGCTGCTTTGCGTGATTGCAGCTACCGGGACTTTTGACAAGGGCATGTTAGAGGTAGGAGGAGGGGAAACGGGTCTGAACTGACAGAGGGGAGATTTAGATTAGGTACAAGGAAGAAGCTCTTCCCTGTGAGGGTGCTGAGGCGCTGGCACAGGGTGCCCAGAGAAGCTGCAGCTGCCCCATCTCTGGCAGTGTTCAAGGCCAGGTTGGACACAGGGGCTTGGAGAAGCCTGCTCTAGTGGAGGGTGTCCCTGCCCATGGCAGGGGGTTGGAGCTTTAAGGCCCCTTCTAACCCAAACCAGTCTGGGATTCTATGACTGTGCACACCTCATCAGGGACCTGATCCTGCATGCTGCAAAAACACATTAAAAACTTGTCACCAAGCAGGGTTGAGCAAGAGAGATTCTGATGGCACATCACCCCAGTTCCACAGTGGTACACACACCTCTGATGCTAGATAAGTAATACTTATCAATCACACGGCTAACATAGCTAAGCTTCCTTTGGCCCACGGCGCCTGGATCTTACAACCTCCAGTTCTCACAAGTACACTGCAGCGTTCAGACAAACTGATGGACCTGCATGCTGGAAACCTCCTTTGTATCTTGACCCGCCTCCCAAACCAGACCCATCCTGACAGCGCTATGCATTTGCTGACTTAAGCAGTGTGCAGCTGATAAATGCCAAAACATTGAAACTACACAAGAATCCTTTTTTTCCTTCTTGCAAAGTTAAGTGCAGTCTTTCAAAGTTAGTTTCTTATAAACAAAAGTCCCGGTCTTGGTTCTACAACACTGTCACCAGCAGTAACACTGGAAAAGTGAAGGAGATGGCCTTACAGCTGGAGTCTTGGGTTATCAAAGCTACTGTGTGCAAAGGATAAAACTGAGGCCATGAACCAGCCCATGAATAGAGATTGTTTCTCACTGACCTTCTGCAAGTGAAGGTGGTGGACATGTGCCACCAAGAGCCCAACACATCCTCTGTCCCCACTTGGCTGAATGAGGGGACAAAGCAGACCGAAAGCTGAAACTGCCAAACCCAGGGCAGCAGGAAGATCCACCGAATGACATACGGGCAGAGGGAAATGACAGCTCAAGATCTATAAGGCACATCTGGAGCTGAGCTGATTTGCCACAGCTGCAGGTCTGGCCCACAGAGACCAAATCCAAAAGCAAACAAACAAATAATTCAATTTCCATGGAAAGGGAGGGGTTTTTTTGCCAGCTTTTGTCAATAGAACATTCCAGCAGCAGTGCTCCCCCAGGCTGCTCCACAACAGCAGACCAAGAGGAATTTCCCCTTCCCAACAGGTGTGGCAACAGCTATGGAGAAGTAGCCTCCAAAGCATTCCCAGACATATTTTATTAGAAGAAAAGGAGGAGCACATCACAAGTTAGGAGGAAAAAAGAGCTTCAAGTTCATCCTTCCTTCCGATCCCTTTCATGTTGATGCTTAAGAAAAAAGGCAAGGATTACAGCCCAGAAACTCTTCACATAGGTGCAATTTTAAGGCACTTTGTTACTTCCAGGTCTGTATCGGGTTAGTCTTTGTCATGCACATCTGAGCCGCCTTTCTTTAAACTTAAATTGCATCTGCTCAAAGAGCCTCTGAGGCCAACTTGCAGTGGGAGGATTACAGAGATCAGGTCATCCCAGCACTGTGCTCCTGCTCAGCAGGAAAAGATGGGCTCTAGCTCAGCAAAACGGTCCCTGGACCACAGTATCAGGGAAAACAGGGCCAGAAGGGACCTTAAACTCATCAAGACCATGTCCCTGCCCCAAAGTGAATCAGCTACATGCAGCTCATCACCTTTTAAGCATGCAAGAAACTCATCCAGATTTAACTACCTCTGTTGCTGGCTCCAATAAAAACTCAGCAGCACTCTGTGAGCTACTGCAGCAGGGAGTCCCTGCTGACCCATAGCAATGCTGCTGCTAGCATTACAGGGGTGTTTGGGACTTACTAACCAGGCACCTCTTCACTTTTCATCTTCAAAGCACCTCATGACCATTAACTAATTACCAGTAGTAATTACGAGGCTGCTCCTCTGTGTATTTAACTTGGTCCTAAATAGGAGCATTAAGAAACTCTGGTCACTTTACTAGGCTGCTACTGCATGGCCACAAATGTTAGAAGTGATCCCACAAACCACTTCATTTAGGGGTTTAGGAGGCTGAACAGGCTGAAAGGGACCGCCTTCTTCAGGTGATGAAAGTCTGTCTCTGCTTTCCTAATGAGGGTTTTGCTGTGCTGATGTCCTTAGCTTTGAATGCATTTGGTCAGAAGCTCCATTGAGGAGTGAACAGGAAAGACTGTCCCCCCTAACATCACCTCTTTCAAAAAAGATGCTGAAGGTGTCATGACCAGAGCAAAGGGGACAAACAGGACACCCCAGGCTCAGGGCTGCCACCACAGCCCTCCAGCTTTTGCTAACCTCAGAACAGGGTGGACCAACCCTAATTATTATCACATATAGCCATACCAGAACAGGGGCCAATCTGAGGGAGGCTCTGCACCAAAAACACCTGCCAGAGTGCAATCAGGAGAACCCCTACCCTTTGAAGGGGCTAAAAACCAAAGAAAAGGATACAGGGAGGCAAAGGGACTGCTCTGAGGTCATACAGGAGCTAAGTAGCAGTGCAAGGATTTGAACCAAGAGATCCCAAAGCCCAGCTCAGCCTTTATCTAACAGACTAACTTTATACAAGTGAGTCTCTTGGACAATTCCTTTGAGCCTGGAATTATTTTCCATCATAATGTAACATTATTTGCCATCTGGTCCCCCAATTGCTATAATGCTCTAATGTAATCCATCCCTGCCCTGGGCTGTCAAGGAGTTTGGACAGCCTTGCCTTGACACAAATCCAAATAGCGATACATGTCAGTCAGGAGCACAGAGCCGCGACTCTGCCCACTCACTCAGGCAGTGTTTTGATTTTATAACCATCTTTCAGTCCCAAGGCTGTCAGATAGGGGGGCCTCTGTCTCAGCATCACTTTAACAAGGTCAGATTTCAAAAATAGATGGGGAAAAGGGCTGTAAAAAGATTCATTTGCAATGCCTGCAATTGCCAGGGTAACTTAAGCAGAGACTTCACTGAGGGTGGGGGCCCTGGGAGCCAGGGCAGCGAGTACTCTCTCACAGCTCTGTGTTGGAGATGAAGATGGAAGTTTTTCCTAGATTTATCCCAAGTGGATACAAGGTCACCAGCATGAGGTTAAGTAGATGGATGTAATTCTGATAATGGAATCAGAGACTTTTACATTTGAGATGTAAATAAGTTTAAACGGACCAGTGGGTGAAGCTCTAGGGAGGGGATGAAACTGGTATTTCCCAGAGTTTGCACAGGGACATTTTAACCAGCGAGACAGATTCAGCCCCTCGTGTGGCTCTCCTAAAGGCCACTGGCTTATCTAAACACTGCATTTGGTCCAGTGGATTCAGGTGGTGGCTTTTGTCATCCTGACAAACATCAGAATAATAAAAGGTTGTAGCAGGTGACCAAACCAGGTGGCAATTACTGTAGACCAGGAATAGGTCACTATCTCAGTAGCCAGTAAAGACCAACCCTGCCTTCAGTGCCTGTGGGCAGAATTCAGTCTCTGATTCAGGTAGGAGCTCAAGCGTTTTGCTACACAGACACAGACTTACAAATGTGATAAAAATCACAAGCTTGGTCATGAATAGAGCAGTGAACCCTCATTAGACAGAGCAACACCACTAGAATTTACTGTCATAGAGATACAAGTCTGAAATCCTAGCGAGACACAGATCAAGAATGATGATAATGAGCATTAACTGTGCTAAGCAAATCTTCGGACTGTAAACTCACATTAAAGCAGACTAAAAAAAAGCAACACACAGGAACTGTCATCTCTAACTCTTTACAGACAGAGCAAGACACAAAAACATACATGGTTTGTTCAAACCATGTGTAACCTCCAGAGGGTAAAGTCTGACAACACACACATTTCACCTGAAGATTTGAGACTTGAGATACCAACACGCCTCTTCCCTCCAACCCTTTAAAAATGTGTATTAACCATAGACACCCCCAAACACACACAATGATTGAATAGCCTCAAGACAGCCACAGTACTGAGTATAATTACCCACTGAAAGGTGATTAAAAATACTGAGAGAAAGAAGGGTGCAATTAGGCAGAGGGAAAGAAAGGACCCAAACGTCTACAACAAGGTGTTCAGACCAAGGGAGGCAATTAGTTGGGTGTGGACCCAGCACAAGTGAACAAAGCGATGCCAGCACCTGTGCCCTTACCCGGCACCACTGTGCCTTTCCCCATGAGACCCAGCATCCCCATGATGTGCCCCAAGAGCCAGAGGATGCGAAGGCAGGTCCCTGCAGTGCAGAAAGCTTCACAGCTTTTTCAGCATCTAAGGGTTCTCTGGGAGCAGAGGCTACAGCGAGGCGGCCTGAGCTCCTGGGGCAGGGAGTGGTTGTCAGCCACAACCTGTTACACCGCACAGGTTGAGCAGCGCTGAGCAACTAGGTCAGGTAAATGTGGCATCTCACTCTGGCAGTGTGGCTGTGCTGGGTAATTACACCACAGAGACAAGTAATGGCAGCAAACAAATAATCCTGCAACTTGAAAGCGCCATCCCAATTCCTGGCATTCACACCTACATCTCAGTCCTGGGGGTGTCACCTGCTCTTCCCTCTGGACACCCCATCCCATTCCCTTCTGCAGTGGAAGCTCCAGACTTTGCTGAGCATCTTAACTGGGACCAGTTTCCCAAGGACAGAAACTCTGGGTTTAGAAAACACAGCAAATGTCTGCCTCCAGCACATTAGGGGGGTAAAGCAAAGCACAAAGCCAACAGGAGATGCAGAATACAAGCCAACATAAGAGCAAACTAAAGGGTGGCCATTCTGACCCTCCTCAAAAGGGCACTTCAGATTTTTACTTGTGCTGCATTTACGCCATGGGGGACTACAGCCTGAATAACTCAGGAGGCCTCACAGCTGCTTCACAGCATTTAGATGGCCCATGATGTCGTTCATCTACTGAGCCTCACAGCCCTTCCTACCCAACACAAGAGACCACAGCCTGAGAACAAACACAGCTCAGTGAGTGCACAGCAGCTCTCTCCCAACAGAATCTGCTCCTTTCCATCTCAGCAGCTTTGTCTGATCCAGCCCAACAAAAGCTGGTAGTGCCTCGTGGTGAGGAACAGCTTCAGGTTTCTGTTACACTCTTTATTCCGCTCTCTCTGCCAGCCACCCTCATCCATCTCCCTTGTTTGCATTTTGTGCCTGAGCCAACGCTTAGATGAAACTCCAGGGAGAGCAGCAGCTGCTCCGAGACTTGTCTGCACAGTTCAGTGCAACAGGAACACATTTAGGGTTGCTTTTCTTGCATTAATATACGAGTAAAAGCAGAAAATGGAAGAAAGACATAAAGACTTCCCTGTTCGTAAGCCAGGCTGTATGGCAAGCGTCATTAGACTTAACATATAATCACAGCCTTTTGCTTTCCTATCCCAGCATCACAGTGAGATACCCAGTGCAAACCAACAACAGAAGTGGCTGAGCTGTCACAGCATCTTTACCCTGTGACCAGGAGATCAAAGGTGCAAAACTCTCCATTGCAATTAACACCAGTAGTTAGACCTGGTCAGAAGTTACTATGTCAAGAGATGCCAGCTATGAAACTTTGGCTGCAAACCAAGTGAACCTTCACATACGATGGGCCAGCCCAGCTGGGACACATCCTATACCTTCCCTGGCATGAGCCTTAACAGGTCCCCAGAGCACCATCACCTTTACAGCAGGCAGCCTTGGACCAACCTCAGCTGTGCTGTAGAGTCCCTTGACTATATCCAAACCATAGCCAAGTCCCTCCCCACGCCACCATGTGAGGTCTCATGGGGCAATGAGTAGGGGGCCCCACGGAGATCTGCCAGTTTATATCACATAGGGGTCCTGCCTCCTCCTCCTATCACATTTTGTTCACCTCGCTCCATCATTCCCATCTGCTGACATGCTGCTGAGGGGGTCTGGATCATGAAGTTGCTGTCAGCACCTATGGAAGATAACAGCTCTGAAGGTGCAGAAGGCCAACTGGTCCTGCTGATCCCCATCCTGAGCTTTCCATGTGTCATGTTTAGGAGAACAGCAAATACAGGCAATGGACAGAACATGTTTAATAGCCTTGGCTAGGATCAGACTACGCTGTGTTGGGAGGCTGCATGGGAATGCTCTCCTCTCCCTTGAGATGGGGGAGAATTAGGAAATCTCTGTTATAAAACTTTCGAGAGCTCTCTGATATATGACCACTTTGCTCTCCATGAGCTGGAAATCAGCCAGGCTTTATGCTCACACCAGGGGTCTGTTTCAACAGCTCTTCTTGGTAAGCACTGGTCTTCAGGCTGCCAAGTGCTCACAAGCATCGCTGTTCATGAAGCTCTCATGGTTACAGATGTCTTTGAAAACTTCCATTTCCTTTAACTTCTTTTACTCTTTTTAAAGCAATTCTTATAAGTCCTTGGAACAAATGGGAAATTAAATAAATAAGCCCCCCAACACCCAAATACAGAGAGGAAAAGGGGAACACAGCCAACTTGACCATGATCTTAGTTTACAGAACATATTTTAAGAACTGGCAAAGAGTCAACAGTATGGGCTGCAGAGCTATATGGAGGTTAGCTCTAATGCATAATAAACTTGACAGTGCTTCTCTAGCCAAGTAGGGTGTTATTTTTCCAAACTTGGCTGTTTTGAAAGAAGAAAAGTCTAATTTATCTTTCTAAATTTATCATCAACATGTGCGTGACCAGTTCTCACCCACCTCCTTAAAAGTATCCCAGCCATGGTCATGGGTTGTGCAATAACACACTGAACATGTTAAAGCTCCCCTGTTGCTGTGCAAACACATCCATCCTGGGATACCCATTTCACCTGAAACCAAGTGTTAGGCTTTCTCTACATTAAACTCCAGCTGTACAGTACATTTCAGAAAGAGCTGTAAATCTAAACCCAGCTTTTTAAAGTCAGTGACAGGAAAGAAAGCTTTTAAATTGAAGTTGTCACCACGGAAGATTTTCAAGCAGCAGCTCCCCAAGCCAAGACAGGCACATAGACAACAGCCCAGACATACACAAAGCATCTTTCTAGCCTTTGCATTCTACCAAATCGCATGTGGATAAATGAGCTTTTAACTAAGTGAATGGGGAGCACTTCTATAGGCCTGGAGATCTAAGTTACCAGTTCTCACCTCTCGCTCAGTGGCCCAGGCTGTTCCTGGCAGTGGGTATAACTTCTCCAAGCTCCAGCACAGAAAGCATGGATTCTGGAATGCAGGAGCCATGGATTCTGTGTGGCTGGACCACACTTGGCTGAAGGCAGGGGGACTACAGACAGCATCGGACCAGGGAAAAAATGGGCAGCTCAACATAAAAGGAGCAGCATGCATGCCTCCTGCTCGGTGCACAGCAATTCTTGTCTTTGGGTGCAGAACTGTTAACACTGCTACATGATTTGGCAAACTAAAAATGAGGTGTCAGCCCTCTTGCGCTTTGGACAAAGGGGCTTCCCCCTGTTCCCCCACTGCTTGCAGGGGCTGAGGGCAAGGCAGAAGTTCTCTTACTGTGCAGGGAACAACACAGGTCATAAGTGATGCACAAACCTAGCAAAGGCCCCAGAGGCACAAAGGAGCTTTGAGTGTAGAGCACGGAGGTGGGGGAGTGGGTGGAGAATAGAAAGAAATACATATTTGGCATCAGGGATCTTATTGTTATTTTGTCCCTTCCTTGCCAAAATGTCTACAGGGATTGTGAAATGCACAAGCCCCAGATTCCTCCAACCTCTGCCAGAGGAAAGTGGTACCTGATCTGCAGAAAGGAGCAGAGAGGTTTGCAGGAAGAAATGTGGAGTTGAAAGGTGGGGAAGAGCAATGTGGATGTACACTACAGAGCACCAAGCCAGCTTCTGCCCCTTTCAGAATTCTTATGCAGGTTTTTATTCCATTATTTATAATTCAGAATCTATATTTCATAATATATAGTCATCAGTTAATATATTTAATGTGCTAAATTATTTATTCCAACTTTTTATTCAGCTGGGAGCAAAACCTCTCTGGAATCATCTGCAGCAAGTTAGCCAACACATGCCTGACTTCATTAGGACTTCATTAGGGAAATCATTCTCTTTGATTAGTTATAGCCGCCCACAGAATTTCATCTGCAGAATCACCCATAGATCTCTCAAAGAATACAGTAAACACATTCTTGCTGCAGCCTCTGAACCTCATTAAGCCATGGATAAAACCCCTCCAGAGGTGGCACTGGCTATGTTTAGCCAAGCCTTTGGCTGGCTCCTGTGGTGCATCCCACATGCCAGCAGAAGCACCGACATGCACCATCTCGCATGCAGGGCAGCATCGCCCTCTGCCCAGGAAAACATCATTTTCCTTTAAAGCACACACAGGTACCTACACATTAGTGTGCTGTCAACACATGCCAGTACTCAGGAATGTCAAGAGCACAAACACACAAACTCCACCAAGCATCAGGCCTTTGCGCCACCCTGGATTTGGGCTTTTCACACGCTGTGTCCCCTGTGGAGAATGAGCTATTGTGAAAACTTTGGAAAGAGCTTTGTGAAAACAAAAAGCATAACTGGCTTTTAAGCAACCTTATCCATGCAGGTCTTCTCACACCCCTGGTATTGCAGCATTTATCCTCTGACCCACATTCCTGGCCCACACAGAGCAGAAGCTCCATGAAATGATCCAGGTTGAGATTTGGCCCTGGTAGAGCATCCTCCAGCACACCCTGTATGTTGAGGAGCAACCCTGAGCACATAGGCTGGGAATGGGATGCTGCTTTTTGAGACACTGAGGTTTCCTCGCTCCATGAAAGGAAAGGAGATGGGGAAGAGTGGGGGTGGGAAGAAAAGCTAATCTGAGGCAGTTCTAAACCTCCTGGAGCTGGATTAATGACTGAGAAATGCCAGGGAACATTCTTCGCTGTCATCAGCGAAGCATCAGCCACTTGCTCCACCAGTGCTGGGTATCTCTCGTATTTAGAAACCAGCATTGCTCATCCTGGAACCTGTGCCTCCTTTCCTCTGTGTGAGCGCACCCGGGGTGCCTTTGTGCATCTTCATATCCCCATCCCATGGGCTTAAATAGCAGAGTTGACCCTGTGTGCATTTCATGCACTACTTGAAGCCTAGAGACTGACCATAAGTTTACCAAGTAGGATCAAATGTTTTTAAAAGACCTAATTTGAACGTTAAAATCCACTGGACCAACCCTGAAAGTAAATAAACTGGTTTCTGCTTAAGTGGCTGCAGGCTTCTATCAAAGCTGGGCTGTGGAGCTACCCAGCACAGTGTGCCGCAGGCAGAGCCCGGGCTCTTGGCTTTCCTTACGTGTGGAATCACCCAGTTCTGCCCAAGATCCTTCTCTCAGGAGAAAGCAATGTTCCTCATCCCTCTGCTGCCCACAGAAACCGGACACAGCAGAAAGCCCTCTCTGCTTCTGGCAGTTTTCCTTGCAGACACAGGGAAGCTGGCACTTTGGGCTGCTACCAGTTAGAGCACACACCTCACAAGCCATGGGGTGAAACCAGGCATATTTTCCCCATGGAACCGGCCTTCATCCAAACCTTTCCCAGCTCATGAAGCCCTGAACTTAACTGGATGATGCACTGCTGATTGTGGCACCCTGTGTGCCATCAGCACTTCACGTGCTATCAGCACTCCATGTCAGTAATATGAAGTTATGCTGCCTGAATAATGGTATTTATTCAGGCCAGAAGTGACTTCATATTGGTTTGATTACATGTGTGCCTAAGATCAGTGAGGGCAGGTTTTTTATGTTTCTCCGCTTTGCTTTCTCTTATGCTTTTTACATAAACACATACATTACACCCAAATGTTATAATATCGAGTAGCAATTGTTTCAACACATTAATTTTTCACATTCCACCCTAAAACCAGACCTGTTTTCCAGTTCCAAAATTACTCGTGCTGTCTGTCTAGCTGAACTACTCCAGTTTCCCCTGAGAGGATGACTGTGAGTTGCCAAACCCCTTCATTTAAAGTGGCAGATATGTCAAATGGAGATTTGCTTTTTACTGATCTTAACCAGTGAGGCCTCAAGTTCTTCAAGCATCTTGAAAACTTTAGCATGTTGTAAAAAGGCCCCAGTTTCCTCCACTCTTCCAGAAAGCAATTCTCCTGTGCAAAGCACAGTCATAACTTTGCCATTAACCACTTTTCATGTCAGGTTTCTAATCCCACCATAAAATAATGAACACTGGATACTGAATAAGAATCCTCTAACACCTGAAGCATATTAAAGGTGAAAGCTTTGGCTGGCTACACTGAGCTCCACCACCAGCTAGTGGTACAGAACTGGTTTCCAAGGAAAGGTTGTAAGAACTGAGTCTCTCTCTTAGGCTGATGGAACTATGAGTAAAATAAAGGCACCAGATTCACAAATTCGATGTTAACTGGTAAATCCCAGTAACATCAGGTATTGCGGAAGTTCATTAAAGTGCAGCTGCTTTGCACCACTGGGTATAAGGGGCAAAGCAGTGGTGGCTGCCACAAAGCTCTTTTATCAGACCAAGATATACCTGCAGCAGAGCTACCTTATTATTTAGTATTTTGGCTACTGTATCATGAAAAAGCTTTCAAAAATACGCACTTTACCAATTCAAACATTTTAAGAAAACAATGGAAGCTTCTTAGGCAGAGAGTAACTACAGAAAGTATTTTAGTAACTAGCTTTGATTGCTACTTCATAGGGTTTATTACTTTACTACTTGACTGAATTAAGGCAGGAAATCAGGGAATTAGGAACCATGTTCACAGCGGGTGCAAGACCTCACAGGTCTTTTCTTCTTGAGACAAGTTTAACTTGAGTGTTTGCTATGCAGTATATCGAAGGATATGCCACTGAGACAGAACCTACCTGCGAAGTTACAACCTAGATTTCAAACAACTTAAAAGCTTTTGAGTATTTAAAGAGTTATTCTAGTGTGGTGAGCACACAGCAGGGCTGAAACAGGACCAGGGAACCATCATCATCCCTATCCACTTGCTTGAAGCATCAGCATTTAAGTGAACGAGGAGAGTAAACATGCTGAGATCTTAATACTTCAATAAGATCCAGAAATCAGACACAGCTCCTAAGAAGTCTGCAGGACTGGGTAGGTGCAGTGGGTAGGAGGAGATGCACAAGGACCTCCAAAGGGCACTGAGCCTTACCTGGTGTACACAGGACTTGGCATTCAGGAAGAACAGCTCTACAGTAGTTTTGTCCTTGAGAAAGGAAATGCTTTCAATGTAGAACCTGAAAATTAAATAATAATTAAAAAATGAAGGGTTACTTTCTTGAATAGGTTTCATCTTCCTCCCAGATCATTTTATTTCCTCAGTGTTTTGTTCTCTGGCAGTAAGATGGTGCAGAGGAACTATGAGCTACTGCACTTAATTTCCTGGCTATTAGGAGGGAACAAGCAGAAAATCACAGGCTGACAGCACACAGGGAATGACAAACTCCATGTTCAATAGACTGTAGATATCTGATGACTTTTCCTATCATTTGAAAACCCAACCGAACACTGAAGGAGCAAAGCCCATCCCTCCTAGGCAGATTAAGCCACAGAAGTGGAAAAGGTAACTCCAAGCAGCACGTTGCTGGAGGAAAGCGGCTGGCAGCAGCTCCATAGCACTCTCTTTCCTCCAGGAGCATAGAGCAGCCATGGGCTGAACCCCATTAACTTTGGTCCAAGCAAACAGGAACAAGATAAAAATGACAAGGAATGCTTTGAGATCGACTCCATCCTACTGGGCACATCCCTCCTAATGACAATGGAAGCCTCAAAACCAGGGGTTTACATGGAAGGGCTGCAATGGGCTCAGCCTCACAAGGCACTATCCTGCCCAGCTCTCACTATCTTCCTCCCCAGCCCAGCCTTGGCTTCTTCCCAGGGCCATGGTTGCATCAGACGCACACACCAACCAAAGCAACCCCATTACTGGTCATTCTGGCCCAGCCAAGGTTGGCAGATGGGTCCCAGTTTGTTATAGTACACCAAACATCATGGATGCCACTGGCACTCTCCAAAAGTCACACACAACCTGTCTGTACACTTCTCTGACTCACCTGGGGCATCAACCTAAACAGTGCTGGGATGCATCAAATGATGCAGAGAAAACAGATCTATAATTTGGGGAGCATGGAACTGCCAAGTCAATTTAAAGAGACAAATTTGTGTGAATGTGGTCCTGACACTCCTCCTTTAGCTGCATCTGCAAGCAGGATACCTGTTCTGCAGCTCCTTAAGGAGGACGAGTGTGTTGGGTCCAGACTCTCCCAACCAATGCTAGACAGAAGGTAGACTTTTTCCAGCCAAGTTCAGCCAAGCAAGGACTTAGTCCACCACCACAGACTACACCAGGGCTTCTCAGTGTCTTGCCTTTGATAGTGGCAGGGTTGGATGGCCAGCACAGGGCACACAGCCCACTGTGTTTATCAGAATCAGGCCAATCCCCCCCACAGCCCCACAGTGCTCCCAAGGCTCCTCACAGCCTCAGGCTACAGCCACTCTTCATGTAAATGATTTGCAAGACATCCACAGCAAGAGGTGGAAGAAGTCCACAGCAGCAGCATGGAGCGCATGGTAGGAAGCAGTAAAGCTAGCACCTACTGCTCGTTAGAACATATGCAGTATTTATGCTGTGACTTAAGACAAGCAATACCTTAAACAGTAATCATTTTAATACTTCACATTCCTATGGCATGTTCCATCAAATTAATTTTAAAGCACTCCCCAGGATGCCTCTGCAGGATAAGGAAATAATTCACCCATTTCACTGGCATGCAGCCTGTCCAAGGGGCAGACCCAAGCCCAGCAGCCTGCCTCAGACATTGGAAAGGCTACTTTACATTCCCATGATTCACCATTCACCAAGAGCTGTAGGAGCCACAGCTATTCCCACCTTCTCTTAATCCCACCTGATGTATTTTCAGCTTTACTGAACTTCACTTCAAACACACTCGAGTGTTTCTCTCCAGAAATGCAGAGCATCAGAGGGCAGGAGCCTCACTCTCTCCTTTCCCATGCTGCTGCCAACCCAGCCCTTCACAGCATGGACCTCCCTCCACTGCACCAAAGCTATCATTTTCCTCAACTAATGGCCTCATTTGCATTTGTAGTTTCTCTTAACGAAGAGTCAGGCATGGCTGTCATCCTCAGAAGCAGGATGGTATATCTGTCTCTGAAGAGCAGTAGCTCCCAGTCACCAGTGGTACAGAACAGACCATAGGATCTGTGGATTTCAGCTGTCCCCTGCCCCAGCCAGGTCCATGGCCTCTTTTTCTTCCCTGGTACAAGCTGCACGCTCTTATCACCACAGTACAGATAGGGAACACCGGACTATAGAGATATTCAGGGGATGACAGGCATGTTGGGAACACCATAAAATGTATGTTCTGCTTTTATTTCCGATGCTGCTAGCATTCTTGAAACAAAAATGACACTTTTATGAGTCCTAAATCTGCATTATAGAGCCCTTCACCAGCTGTGTGTAGCATATGAAAGCTTACGTGACTGGACTGAGTTTATGCCAGCTGAAGAAAAAGAATTCACATCTGAAAGGATTTGATCATGTGTTTCATTACTGAACAGCAAGATCTGGTGGATTCCCCCCCCCCCCCCCCCTTCAGTATTGCTACTGGAAACTGTCCAGTGTGGTGCTGAAAGACACTGAGAACTGATGCTGTGGCACATTTGCCACTTGTATGCGAACAGCAGCACAGCACTCTGCCTCATTACACCCGCATCTCAAACAAAGTGACACTGAAAGCACCATTCATTCTGCTTGTGGCTGAACCTATTTCAAACAGGCAGAGGGCTCATCCAGCCTGAGGGATGCCCTGCTCCTGCAGCAGCATCCACCACTGTCACATCATCCACATCTAGAAACCATCGAGCCCAGGGGCACACGAGCTGGGGCTCTGCCCATTCCCAAGTGCCACTTGCCCCACACCCAGCTATACTTTCCTGTTCAAGCTATGGGTGCACACAACTGTGTAATTCAGCTGTTCTCATGGGAGTTTATAGAAAAGGCTATGACAAGGCAAATGTGTTCACATGAGATAAGTGTCTGAGCTAACCACCCAAAGCACATGCCATGCGGTAAAGGCCTGGAGTCACTTACTTATCCAGAAAGTTCTCACAAAGTGGAGCTGCAGATTTTGAAGTGGCTTTTCTGCTGGAATACCCATTTCCTACAGATCAGACAGCTTCCATATTGCTAATTATCTCTGCATCCTCCTCCTCCTGCTCTGCTTCTTGCTCAATGCCCACCTCATTGGCTCCTATTCGCTTGGTCTAGATCTCATAACCCCAGAGTAGTCAGGCTTAAAATTAGCTTCTAAACGTTGATCTTTCCCAGCTCACTCCTCACACACCAGCTCTTGCCCAGGTCTCTGCATAACCTGTCTTGTAGAGGACCATCATGCAACAGGAAGGGCCAAAATAAACATCACGCATTAATCCCAGCCAAAGAAATACTCAAGTCATATGTTTGCCTTCAATATATTCACTCCTACGCCCTCATCAAATACAGTGAATATACTGAAGAGTCCATCATCCCTTTTAAAGCCAGATTTTTTTTCCTCTTAAAAGTGGGCAAGAGAAGCTCTGAACCCCATCCCCAGTAAGCACATATTCAGTCAAAACAAAGTGCAGTTTGTTTGGCCTGTTCCTAAATGACCTAAATGATAAAGGGGGTGCGAGGACATAGCAAGGCAATGGTGCCAACCAACCTAACTACTCAGCTACTTCTGCCTTGGAAGTGCTTCAAATAATTAAGCACACAAGGCACAAATTTACTGACATACGAAAAGCAAATGAGGTCAGTCTGCTCTCGTTTTCCTCATAGACTGTAAGGAAAACAGAAACTCCAACAATATTAAGAATATGATGCTTGGTCTTTTTTTGCCAGCATAGCGCTCTCACAGGACATGTTTTTTTCAGGCCCTTAACCAGCAGAGCTTTGCCAGCAAAAGCCCTAAAGTAATGCAATTACATCGGCAAAAATCATCACTTTGCCAGGGGTTCTATTCCCTCCTGTGGACTGGCTTAAACTGTGTGAGCAAAGAAGCCATTGGCAATCCCTTTCAAGTACAGGCGAACCTTGAGTAAATAAGGATGAAAAGTAGTACAATTGTTTAAAACTAGTAACATTTAGCACTACCAAAGTCAGGCAAAGAAGATATTTAAAATATGGGGGTTTAAACACGAAAAAAAGGAACAGTGCCCTGGTAATAGTTTAAAAAGTAGCAGGTTCCAAAGTACTTTATATCGTAGTTACATACAAAAGAGAGCAGCGCTTACCCAGGACCTAATCTCCACCCAAAACTAATATATCGCTTTGACATTTATTTCCTCTATCAAACCCGTAATCAGTTCTTTTAAACAAACCCCCCTGATGATAAATAAACCCAAATGATAATGTTTTCTTTGTGGAAACAATTACTCACCTAACAGCAAAGTACAAAATTGCTGGGCCTGGTTTCTTGGGCAAGTCATGGTCCAGGACTCTCTGATCCATCTGCAGCCAGACACTCTGACCTCTGCAGAAACAGGTTGGGGAGGTGGTTAAAAACTGGGATGGGAAATACAGAAATGGGGTGTTTTCAGTGCTCATGTTTGCTCTACTCTCAAAACATGAGATTCAGCTCTAAGGCAGGCAAACATCTCCTCAAATTATTTCTTTTTCTTGTAACATTCAGATTTTGATGTTAGGTCTCTTCTGTATGTTAGATAATGCTCTCTGCAGCTATATTTTCAGCTGCAGCACAAAAGCTTAGCACCCAGAAAAGCCAGATCTTATGGAATTACCCTCCTTTGGTACTGATAGGGATGCTTCCATTGACTTCTCATGGCTAGTGGGGGGGATCTGATCTGCAGCAGAGGTTGGATGTTTGCCTGCAGTAGAAATGGGTCTGAGCTCTTCCGCTGCATGGGGACTACACAGCTCTGCAGCCATATCCCACCTATCCCTGCTGTTCTGCACCATCCCCAGTCCCAGTGTGACAGGAAACCCCAGTTCAGAGCAGAGGGGTTTACTGCAGGCACGCTCATTAAATGGGGTAGGTGTTAAAACACTGCTCTCTCTGCAGCAGCTTCTCTGATTGAAATGGGAGGGAAGCCAGAAAGCAAGCAAAAATAACCCGAAACCCCAACAACCTCCCTGAGGACCCTGGAGCAAAGGGGGCGCTGCAGAAGCTGGTGGATGCCCAGAAGGCTGGGGTATGGGTGCCCTCCAGAGGCCACACGCTCCCTTCGAGCACCCAGCCTACTGCTGTACACCCACGGCAGCCTCTGGAGTCCCACTGGTGCTTCTGTGGAAGCCAACAGCTTTCAGGTAATCCCCTGGCAGCACTTTAAAGCGCACGGTGAAGGAGCGCCAGCAACCAAAAACCTGAAGAATTTCACAGCAGCTCTTCTGGGGGTAACATAATAAGCCAAATGCAAACAGCATCCTCAAGGGAGTCATAGAGGAGCTGGAAGGAAGTGTTTTCCAACACTTGAAAGGACAAGGATGTGGCAAAAACATTCTTGGAGAGCCCAAGAAGAGAGTGGCTGGTAAAAATAACACACTGCTGCCTGCGGTCAGGGACCCAGAGCGAGCAGCACTGCAACACCGGCCCTTTCCCCAGAGCCCATCCTGCACTTGTAGATGGGAACAGCCTTGTCAGGGCAGCCCCAGACACCGCTCCAACATGGTTTGTAGGCAGAGGGTTCCATCCAGGACACTATGAAAAGCAGCACTGGAGAGCAGCAGGGACTAATATTCCCATTAGACATGAAGAGGCTTATTTAGGGGCTGTATTAGTGCACAGCTCCGTTTCCCCACTGCCCTAAGCAGCTCTGCTCCAGTTTTTTGGGGGAGCTGAAAGTAACTCTTTTGGAGATGCTGGCCGTGGGGAGCAAACCCTGCACCCAGCAGACATGGGGAAGCATTTCAGTACCATGCCAACAGATGAGCCTGAACACCAGCTGAGGCTTCAGTTAATCTGGCTAACTCTTGAGTTAACACCATAAAGCTTATTTCCCACACTGCTCCATAGCATCTCACCCAGCCCGGCAGCAGCAGCTCTGGGTGGCAGGGGATGGGCAGCAGCTGCTGGAGCTGCCCCATTCCCATCGGCGGTGATGACAAACTGCACCCAACACCGCCACGAGCCTGCAATAGTCCAGCTGCTGGGAAGGGAGCATTGTGCATGTCGAGCATGTTCTGCTTTAGCAGCTCTTTTTTTTTAGTCTGCAGAATAGCTCAGATACCTAAAAGTAATAGGGAAGCTAGAGGGAAGTTGTTTATGGGAAGGACTAACCTCATATTTCACTGCTGCTAGGGAAATTCAGGTTTAAAAGACTTAACATATTTGAGATTGAAGTGCAAAGCAATAGGAGCAATTCATTTTGAAAATAAATGCAAACCCTTTTTGTTGTTACTAAAAGTGCAGAGTAGGGAAGCGGAGGGTGTACACATGGGAAATTACTGCTGAACCTATTTTTCTCACCTTATGAGACAAACATGAGAAGTGTTTGTCACCAGGAAAGTATTTCCAAGTATTCTCTGGTTTGTGCCCAGAAGCTATTTTCCAAATATTTTCTGCTTTGTGCCTTCCCTTTTCCTTATATTACTTACTAACATACTTACTTATAACTAACATACTTACGTATCATCTATAAATGTTATGCCAAAATACTCCTTTTCTTTCAGGTTGAAGTGTGAGGCCACCAGATCCAGTAACTCCCGAGACAAAAGTTTGGGCTATTGGAAGAATAAAAATGATTTAATTCATTTCAGTCCAGGCTTTTTGTGTGTAATTAAATTTTCCTCTGGAAATACTGACATTTAAGTACCCATGGACAACTTAAAACCCTGTTGTGCAACTCAATACAGAAGTGGCTCCATCAGATTCAAGGCAGTTGGATTCAGTGTCTCTATGGAGCACAGAGAAGCAATTATGTACTTAACCCATGACATCAAGCTGAAGTGCATGGACTGACCGCTGCTTTCCTCTTTCTGAGGGAGAAAGGCAGCAGCTCAGGCTTTCCTGCACTTACAGCAGGGGGGATTTGTCAATTAAGAGAATATCATGTACTACAGGATCTCGTGCCTTGGGTTCTGTTAAGGGAATAAACACATCCTGCAAAAACCAGACTTCTCAGTTACCAAACCACCACTACCACAGGGGGTATTTTTAATACACTTTATGAATTTTTGGCGAAAGCAGGTGGAAAACTGATTGTAGAACTGATGGCATCAGAAAACAGATCTGTTTATTCCACTTCTATGAGTTGTTCTAGTAAGAGATACTTCAAGGATCACTTTCGCATGAGCCCCCAGTAGCACTGCTAAAGAAAACAAGCAGAGAAATCTGGAGCTGGGCTACCAGTGCCCTAAAGTGAAAGGTCTGTACCTGGACCAGCAGCTCCAAGTTCCTGTCATCGAGGAGATGCACCTGGCAGTGCCGGCCCTCTGTCATCTGCAAAGACAGCAACACAGCCCATGAGGAAGAGTGGGATACACAGCTTTCCTGGTGTGCACTGGACCATATGAGGCTCAAGGGCAAGGACAACATGTAGCAAGTGTCTAATCTGTACCAGTAAGTGAATCGACTCTGTACCTGAGCATCCTTCTCCAAGGACTCACTCTGGGGAGCTGCCTCAGTACTCAGCTTCCATCAGCTTCAAGCTGGAACTAAGGGCGCTTAGCAGCATTCAGGATCAGACAAAACCAACATTAATGCTGGGAGAATTTAACTTGAGGATGGACTAGCCTGGCTAGCACCACAGCCACAGGCAGCAGCAATGGCCTTTTGTTCCAGTGAGAAGCAAACATGACCAGGAACCCATGAAACCTCCATCTATCCAGCCTTCCCTGTGATGGGTCAGCCTAGATTTGGTCCATTAACGAAGGACCTGATCTCCACTCTAGATGGGAGTGCCTGCCAGCACATTAATGTTTTTCCTTGGATAGCTTCTCGCAACTCTTAGAAGCCATTGCCTCTATAGGATTCTTATATAGGTGCTTGAACTGAATGATTAAGCTTTGCAATCTGTGATGTTATATCTGGACCACCTATCCCATGTCACATTTATCTCTTGCAAACAAAGTGTCTTCCTCTTTAAAAAGCAAGTAATTCAGAAACACAGCACATAAAAAAGCACATTATACCCTTTTAGTACTTGCCTTTTGAAATCTAATACATTTCCATGAAAGCTTTTATATTATTTAAAATCGGTTCTAATTCTGGGCCTCTCAGCAGCTTCCTCAAGGACCGGCTTTGCAACACTCTCCAGGCAGGAGCTGGGGAAGGAAACCTGGCTTTTATGTTTATTCTCCCAGCCTCAGAGTAACTTATTTCCTGACAGCACAAGCTTCCCGCTGACTGTAAATCCTCAGCTGTGAGCAGAGGCTGAGGGTGGTTTGCTTAGATAGGGGGTCCCGCAGGGATTAAACAGCAACAAAGTGGTTTCTCCTTTCACACCCCTCTGGCTCCTCAAGGATGGGGACAAAGATAGGACTGAGCTCTACTGCCACCAGCACCCCTTCATCACCTCCTGCCCCAGGATGCCGCACATCCAAACGTTGTAGAGGCTTAAAAGTAAGTACAATTTGTATAAGATTGCAGTATAACTGAAAGGAGACCTCTCACCAACCCCAGTGCTGTCCCCATTTCAACACGTGGCAGTTCGCACAGTGAGGGCTGCCCAGACACAGCCTCTTCTGTCAGCACTCAGACGTAGAAGGAAATTAACAAAGCTTTATTGTTTCAACTAATTGAGCTCATTTCAACCAAAAGCCAAGAGGGAGTCCCCTCCTGAGGAGCTCTGCAAACAGGTCAGAGATGAGCGACTGCGGGAACAACTCTGCCTAGTGTCTGGGAAAACAGGGCTACAGCATCTGTGGTACTGGCAACCAACAGCACCACTAAACATGTAGCATCACATCACTCACCAAAACAGCAGTACTGGTGAAAGGACTGTTCACAGAGTAAGTCTAGCTGGAAGAAATCCCTTCCTTTTCGTTTCTATGAACATGAATCTGTACAGAAGTACCAGATGAAGAGAGACCTGTCCTGCAGGCAGGGGTGCACTGCAAAGGATGCACCGTCACAGAGATGACAGTAACATCCTCTGTGCAAGCCATGGCTGCACTCCTTGGTGCTGCACGCTGCAGATGCATCATCCCAGACCTTCACTAGCCCCATGCCCTGTGCTCACAGCAAGGTAGTATTTCCAGCATTTTATCCTTAGGATTTTGGAAGCAAAGCTATGCCATCACGATCCTGGCTTCCAGTATGCTCCCTGTGATGTATCTTCTCATAGAACACACTGCCTAGAGCCCTTAAATCCATTACAATCCCATCACAGGTCCATTTGTCCCTGAGAGCCATCACACATTCATAACCAAGTCACATGTTGCCATCTATTAATCATTTCATCAGCGCACCCTTCAAGGTGGTGCATATTTCTGGCTCTGACATACTGGTACCAATCTGCCCCTGGTGCGATGTGTCTTATCCAATAGTGTCTTTAAATCATTCTCCATCTGTTGCTCTGAGATAGCACAGGGGTTGCCATTATTTAATTGCTAGCTGCTTTAGCTTTCACCCAGCGAAATCACATTAATCACTTCTGACTGTTTTAATTGCCTCAGTTGTCTGTTGTTAAGTAAAAAAGGTTTCTATTATAGCAAACACATCCACAAAGACTTGTGCTGAGCAGAAAAGAAGCTTGGCTGGGAAGATTAAAACATAAAAGAAGTACCAACCATAATCTGTGCTTCTATTCAGCTGTCCAAGGTAATTGTAGAGCACCTTAAAAGTAATTAAATCTCATGACGCCCCTGAAGATAGGCAAGATATAATTATCCCTAATTTTATTGATGAGAAAACATAAGGACACAGCTTTTAAGCCTCATTTACAGATATAGATACAGATAACGTTTAGTACCTGCATCTCCTGGCATCTCATTACAAGTCATACAGCTGCCTCCCAGAGTACTAGAAAGCTCAGTCGAGAAGTTGCAGAAGATGCCAGGGTGCTGGGTGACAAAGCACCATGAAATGCCATTCCTCTGACAAATCTGTCAGCTCCCAGTATCCCCAGAGCTCTATGTGGCCATGGGCTTGTGTCACCCCAGGAACACTCTGCACATGGTGGGACATAACAGCAAAGTCCAGGGCTGTAACTCAAGGAAGACGGGCTCTGGAGCCATTCCCATTTGCACCCCTCTACCCCCCAGCCCATGCACACATCTCTGAGAGCTACATCCTTCCTAAGTGCCTTCTCCACCTGGGAGAAGGATACTCACTGTGTGGCACCACAGCCCGGTCAGGGAACACAAATCTTCCAGGGTGACAAGCAGATTTGCATCTGCAGGCTCCAAACCCTACACAAAGTGGTTGCTAAGTAGGGCAGTCCTCTTGCAGACCTGAGGCTTCAGCAACCAGCACCATAGATCCTGCAGCTGTGCAAGAGCTCACTCCAAGTATCCCCACCCCATTCCTGATGGGGCAGAGAGCACTTCACTTGGCTTACTCTGTACTTATAAACACCCAAGTAAATCACTCCCAGTTACTATCACGGAGCAACGCAAGCCCAACCTGCATCAGGAATGCCGCCCACCAGAGAGTTCATCTCCAGGAGGCAACTCTCCTCACATGGAGCTGCCCCCCTGGGCAGGCAGGGCTCCTACATACAAGACAGAACTCACATTTTGGAAGGCTCACTTGCAGAAGGGGCAGAATTGAAAGCTTCAGAGGCTATTGCAGCTACAAGACCACCTCACAAGCTTTGAAGCATCAGTCACCTTCCACCAGCCCCATATTGTCCCAGTGCAGTGATGAAGAGGTATGACGTATCTATGGTGCAGCACTGCCACATGCTCCAGCACAGGTATCAATGGTCTGGTCCTCTCCTCTTGCTTGAAGAAAAGCTGGAGAGCTTCATACAGAAGACTTCACCACCACGGCATAGAATGACAGAATAGTCAGGGTTGGAAAGGACCTTAAGATCATCTAGTTCCAACCCCCTGCCATGGGCAGGGACGCGTATCACTGGATGCATAAAGGATTTTGGCCATGGAAGAGTGCCTCCAGCCTAGTGACCAGAGACCCTGAGTTCCTGGAGCCAAAGCAGCAAAGGACTTGACACCGGTGCGATTTAATTCCCCACAGCACATCCACTCATGGGCCCATCTTCTTGGGCTTGGGAAAGGGATTTGTACTTGGCTCCGCAGCTCTCAGGCTGTTGAGTTTCCCAAAGACCCAACACCCTGTGGGCCCCTTGCAGATACATTTTCTTTCATCTTTAATTCAGTACGCCTTGCTAATCTGAACAATATAATTGATTTTCTATGTACTTGGACCAATCCATCACAAGATGAGCACAGCTGCCTGGCTCAGTTAGGAGGCGGCGTGAGCAGTCTTGAGATATATATACACACATCTGTGTTTTCCAGCTTATTCTCATTGATTTTGCATTGTCTGCACAAATGAACAATTTCGCTATATTTTTGCAACATGCCCCCAAGTTGGTCCTTTGAGCAGTTATTTTTAAAAGCCTGCTAATATTTAAAGCTATTATCCAGTAAAAGAAGTAGCATCATAAAATTCATGAACTATTCCTGTATCTCATTCCCAACAGGAAATTAGCAGAGCGATGCAACTCATGGCCCCATTTTTGGCAAAACCATACTGAGATACTGGGATGCTTATTGTTTCCCAAAGTCACTTTTATGTTCTGCATACAATAAGCAATAAAAACTTGAAAATGGAGAGGAATGAAAAGGAGACAAGCGCTGTCTGATGCAGAAGTGCAGTGATATTAAAATACTGCATCCCTCATAACTTGCTTTTAGCAAGAACCTGATTCATCCAGATCTTCAGAAAAAAAGGCAGATCAAGGAGAAGAAACACAATTCCCAGAATATTCATGTGTGGAAATTAAAGCATAGGGTGATGTGGTTCTATAAAGCAGGTTAACATGTTCAGAAAGGTTTCATATAGCTGGAAAAGCACATTTTTTCCTCCATCTTCTGACACAAAAACGAAGACAAATTCTCCACCTAAAAGCACTGAGGCAAATTTTCCAAAACATCAATCCTTTAAAAAGAGAAAAACAAGGCAGAGAGAAAAAAAAAAAATACTTCTTGGCTACTTAAACTGATTCCCTGTGATATCCTGAGCCAGAATGTTTATTTGGGAAAAAACCCCATATGCAGGATATTTATACTATTGCTCTTGAGCAGAAACATCCTCCGTGTTCAGAGCTGGTTGTTACGTGCAGTATATTTAGACATCCATGTGTGTTATCCAGTTAGGGCAAAAAACCGAGAAAGAAAAAAGTAATCAGGGTGTAAACAGGAAACCTCAAAAAAACTTCAGCCAAAACCCAGAAGCTGTCAGAATAACGTATATCCCGATGTGTAGCTTCAGAATGGGAAATCATGAAGGGTTCAGATCAGAGGAAACCTCAATGTGATGCACTCCCTTGAGACCAGATTTCACCACCTAGAACTGGGCAAATCACTTGGCATTGCTGGCTTTATTTGTCACTAACTTCTATTTTTAAGCCTTTTTCTGTTATAAAAAGGTCTGGACTCTTCACAACTGGGGAAAGCCAAAACAACCCCAAACTCTAACAACGCTGTGGCCGAAGAAGAGAAAATCATACATAAGCTGCACTACTTTAGACAAAACTGGGAGCTGTTTCTACCATGGAAGTGCTCAGAGGTCTGCACAGGCACCCCAGCTGCTCCCACATTTGGGACATGCCATGATTTGGAGATCAGCATCCCACGTGCACATCCTTCCAGCACAGAGGATGCTGTACCAGGTCCTGTATCCACATAAACATGCAGTGCTGGTAGCTTTAAAACCACCCCCCATCCAGCAAGGCTTCACATCTTTAATGCTCCGAAAACTCCACAAGAATTCTTGTGGAAGCAGCAAACCTCCTCCCCCACGTCTCCCCTTTCCTTCCTCTTAAGATAAACTCTTTGTTCAGGCATGGGTGTTACTGAGCACCCGCAGGGGCTCTGTCTGGAGAACACCAAGCGTGACACTGGGGATGTGGTCCAGATGCACAGAACCATGCACGTTATTTCAGTAAGGCCCTTGCAGGGTATCCACATGAAACTAAACTTCTCTGGCAGGTGAGTAAGCTCCAACGATATTTTACAGGCAGAAAAGAAGAAACTTGCACCGGTGCACCCAGAGATGAGAGAGGAAGAAGAACCATTTTCACTAAATAAATGGCCAGCACACAAAGCCTGAAACCTGCAGTTCTAAAAGTGAGAAATTGGACTGCAGTCACCATTAGCACAGGGATTGCGAGAACTGCCTCATTTATTCCTGAAACAGGCACATTGCTCCACGATGGCTCAAGCAGTCAGAGTGCTGAAGAAAATCATACAGATAACCAAAAAGAGCAATATTACCACTCACAAGAGGCATGTGGTCTGTGAGAAAGTGCTGTCCCTTTGCCACACCAACTCATCCTCACAAAGCATGTGCGATGAGAGGTTCCCAAAATCCTGCTATCCTGCAGGTGATAGACTGGTGACTCCAAGGCAGCAGCACTGCTTTGCAGGTGTATGAGCCCAGAGAAACAGCCTTGCACCTAAAAGTTTCATCTCAAATCCCCACCTGAGCTGCAGTTAACCAGCTATAAAGCATCACCAATAATTTCCTGTAAGGGTTTGGGTTTTTTTCTTCCCTAAACCTCCCTTCTGTAACTCATAAGCCTGTGAGCGATTTCAAAGCTTAATATTGAAGCCCCTACGTTGACCTCAAATTTTAATCAGGGCTCAGGTTATTTTTCCTTTGGTCCTGAAGGCATTTAGGATCAGATACTCAGCTGCCTTAGATCATCACGGCTGCACTGACTGATACAAAGGGCCAGCTTACGTCTGGCCTCTAAACGTGCACAGCCTGATAAAAGTACAAAATAAGATGCAAGAATGTATTGTAATATGGAGCTGCCCTAAGCAGGCGCATGTCAGGAAAATAAAAGCTTTTGCCTGTCCTTCTGGAAGGAAGGGGCCTGCATGCAGCTGAGGGGAAGAGGGGAAAAGTTATAAAGGTTTAAATGACCTCAGAGTTTCCTGGTGTGTCTGTTGGGAGAGCAAAGCTTCATCATGTGCCAGCACTCTGAGCTGCTCAAAGCTTTAAGGAAGAAAACGCTTGAAGCAGGAAAATAACAAACAGGAGTTTGGTTTTACACCAGCATTTCTATGGGAACTCTGTAATTGATCCACACAGGTCTCCAAAAACACGTTGATGCACACTTCTTGTGAGCCTGTGTGCAAGACAAAGAAACCTTTGGCTGAAATCCTGGCTTCAATGTAGTCAATGAATTTTGCCACTAACTTTAATAGGGCCAGGATTTTGACTTATATCATTTATTATCTTGCTATTAAACTTAACAGAAGCTAGTATCTACGTAACGTTAAATAGCCAGCGATGCACTGAAGTGGCTGGCTACATCTTTCACCCTTTGGTAAGATGCCTTGTAGGACACATCTCGCCCCACAAGGGTGACTTCCGAGTACCACTTTGTCCTTCCCAGGGGCCGCAGAGCCAACCCTGGCTCTGCACACTCCCACCCCAAAACGCACGGGCTCTTTACCCACAGCATTTGCAGGAACTGTACAAGTGATTCCTAACCTCCATGTGTCCCTGTGCTTCTTGTCTCAGGACCAGCAAGGCAGGGACAGACACTTGAAGGCCTGACTGAATACAACATGCACAAAACCAGTGTTCTAAGAAGAGACAGGTGGGAGAAAACCCACTTAAGTGCACGCTGGTACGAATACCCCTTTGATGCTTTCCATGGAAACATTGGCTCTGCTGAAGTTTGGCAAAGAGTTAGAGATAAAACAGAGTGCCTGGAACAAGGGGCTGAGAGGCTCTCCGGGGTGCATGGCACCTTCCTAAAATAGCCACGCAAACTGAAGATACAATGAAAAACCGGCTCCTGCAGAGCATCAACTGACTTTCATGTAGGCCCCACCAGCTTAGCCAGTAAAAGTCTCCCCCAAAGCCAGCCCAAGTGCTCCCCCTCACTGCAGGCACTGTGGCTTTTCAGGGCCCAGTGCCAGCACACTTCCCATGAGATTCTCATTTTTCCCATTTATTCCACTATTTCTCATTGCAGGGGATGGCAAATCTAAAGGACTCTTTCACTTGCTTTATTGATGGCTTGCTGAATTGTCCAGGACAACAGGCACAGCCTCTTGTGGCCATCGGAAAGATCTCCCTCACTGGAGTGGGTGTTGGGGCTCTAAATCTCATCCTCCTCCCTCAAAATGCTCAAATGCAATGTGCAAAAATAACGAGGAGCACACTGCAATAAAAGGCAAAAGCAAAGAACAGTGATAAATGAAAATCCAGGCAACAAATTAATTCAGTCTTCCTCAAAATTATAAAGACAGTATCTCAGCCAGGAGATAAAGCTCTTTGCCAAGAGCAAAATATAAACAGGAGAGTTGCTGCTCCTTAGTCTCTACCAGCAGCATGCAGAGTAAAACCTACCCCTCTTCTCCCCACAGGGAATTCTGCAGTGTGGCTGCCTTTGCTGCTGCTCCCTCCCATGCAGGGGTTGTTCACCCACCACTGAGCAGCAGCATGAGGATGAGGATGCTACAAGTGCACAGGCAGCGTTGCTTCCCATGGCACAAAGCAGAGGAGCAAACTGCTGCAGAAGAGCCTTTACTGGCTCAGTTTGACCCATACTTTTCAGCTGACAAGCCCCAACAAGACAGCGTTTCATCTCCCCTGACACTGCCACATGCCACAGGACGTTGCCAACAGTGTTATCAGTGCTGCAAGTCCCTTTGACATAGGGGGAGAGGTTAGCCATCTTCTTGAAGGAGCAGCCCCCTTGCTGCATCAATATTCTCCTTTCATTAAAGCTGTCTCACACACAAAACTGAGATGTTTCTTGAACAGGTCATGACATTCCATGAGTGCTGATGTTAACATTCCTAACACTTTGCAATGTATTTAAAATATCAGCAAGAAAAGGACAAGCAACTATAGAGCTAATCCTAAAATATCAGGAAAATTAATAGGAAACAATCAGGGCAGATCTGCCACAAATATCAAGTCAATGAAATACTTCATCCAACATCTGCTTTCCTTGGCAGAACACAGCTAATAAGTGTCTGGTAGAGACGTGCTTATCACCAGCACTGCTGAGACACTGCAGTTGGGTTATTACCGCACACAAGCCCATCATAATGCTTTGCTCCAGTGTAACCTCCTGGGAATTCAGGGGAAGAAAGGATCCTTTGGGATCAGATTGCTTTCCTGATACTATCCAATGGAGCAAATGTGGAGCTGGCCCTGGAAAGGGCAGTGCTTCAAGGCAGCAGCATCCTCTGCCCTTGAACGAGCCGTACCCACCTTGGGGCAGGACCAGACGCCTGCCCTCCCATGACTTGTTCTGACCTTCACTCCTCGACCACGAGGCTGCAGGCAGATCAGTTAAGCTCCTGCTTCTTTACTTCAGTCTCTACAACACGAGCCTCAGGAGATATTCTGTGCACAGCTTCTGATAACTTCCCCTGTGTTTTAGCCCACTCCAGAAGCCATCTCTGACCCACCTGAAACAAACTCAGCTTTCCCAGTTATGGGAATAGTTACGGAAGACCAAGAAAATCCCATTAGGAAAGAGTTTCCCATCCCCAGAGACCTGTAGCCCTGTTCTCACTGCCTTTTTGCCTCTCCCCAGCCCTGAAGCTCTCCCCCTTGCTTTGATGGCTTCTCACAGGCTTCTCCTCTGTCCCCCCAAATGCACTTCTTACTTCTCAACCACCCCCATGCTTGCACCTGGTTTGGGTTTTTGAGGCAAAGCTACTGAGGCATGAGACACAGAGAGAGCAAGCCTTGACCATTAAATATCTGCCTTCCTCTCCAGGCAGCACCACATCCTCTGGGGGCATCCTACATCTTATCCCCTCCTGCCCCATCAGGGTCCTTGCACCTGGTTCATCCCCCATCCTGCCCCCATCCTCTCCCTGTACTTTTCCAGCCACTCTCGTGCTTGGCAGCTGCCCCTCAGGAAACGCAGACGCCAGCCTTGAACAGACATTAGGTAAGCAGGCAATGGAAAAGAACACAAGGCTGTATCACAAGTCCATCTGAACTGCCTTTAAACCTGTAACTCTTCAAATACATGCAAAGAGCAAGGAAATAAACCAAGGAAAAGCCTCCAAGGCTCTCTAGGAGGACTCAAAGCAGGGGTATTGGCTGCAGCAGGCACGGCATGCATCCCACCACCAGCACCCTGCCAGGCACTCGGGGACTGACAGACCTGGACTGCTCCCCGCACCATGTTCAAAGCAAAACAAGCACTTGGCATCAAAGGCTTTTTCTCCGCAGCCATTACCGAGCTCCACGTGCTGCATCCCCAGTGCCGATCTCTTCATAAGGGGTGTTTTTTGGAGCAAGAGGGGTGGGGATCTTACTGATGAGACATTTAATAGTTACGCGCTGAAAGGAGCTACTGTACCAGGCACTGGCTGCCTTTTCGCAGGACTTATGAATCTGTGCTTTGTTCAGGTTAAATCATATCTCAGAGCAGCCTATGCAGGTAATCTCCCAAAATGTTGGTTTTGCTATGACCAAAAGTTACAGACCGGCTCCCCAGCTGCAGAGTTACCAGAGTCAAGCTTGGAATTAGCACTTTCCTAAAGCAGCCAAGGCAGCACTTCCAACAAAAGCAGGAAAAAACAGCTGGAAATGCTGGGAGTAAACAAACAGCCCCTTATCTCCACAATGGAGTGCAAAAAGATGCAAAGAAATTTTTATGGACTGAGCTTTCAGGGTAAAGAAAAGAGCATGTAAAAAGGTTCCAGCCACCACTACCACAGTACCCCACAAAGCAAGCTCACCGCTCCGTGCTGCTCTCCTGCGCTCACAGCTCCAAGCTCTGCATGATGTTTAAGTCAGGACACAATGTAAGAGCACTGAACAACATTATCTGCCTCTGCTAAGCATGAGATGTTAAATTATAGCCTCTTACCTCCAAGTCACAAGCCCTGCTAGTGCAAAAGGACTGGAGAAGCCCAAGAAGTACTCAGCACCATGCATCTGCTAAGCCTTCATGTTTTCTGTATGTTTGAGCTGAGGGAAGAAGGGAGACACGATTCCGGACTTCTTCCGTGGCTATATAATCTCAAGGAAGTGACCTTTGCATTGTTGCTTTGATTACAGATTCAGAAACAAAAGCCTTTCCAGCGTGAGTCAGGGGACACAAGAGGTTGAAACGTGATTGTTAAAAGCGGAGGCGAGCTGGGAAAGCATTACAATTGGTGTGGGTTTCTTGTTATTTGTAATAGTAACCCCTTTATCATTAAACAGAGCCAAATAAGAACCAACAGTCACCAACCAAAGGCACAGCGCAGGCAGCCAGCCCCAGGGCAGTGTGACACTTCACTGTGGGACCACAGGTCCTCGTGCCACAGTAGCCAGCTGAGGACCGCAGCGCCGACAACTGTGCTTGCTGGGGGCTGCCATCATTCACTGGGCTCTCCCACCCCACACATCCCCATCCAGGGGATGGAAGGGGCCTTTCTGCTAAAACCTGGCACAGCGCTAAAACTTCAGACACCCCTGCTATGGTGTTTCACTGCATTTCCCAAACCCTTTTCCAAAGCACAGGTCTGCTGCCTCTGATATGGCTTACTGCACATCAGGGAAGGAACCAAGAGTGCAGTTCACATACTTGGCCATCAACCAGAACCTGTTCTGGGGTCAGGGTTGCTCTCCTGGAGTATTGCTGCTCTAGAGGTGAAAAAGTAAAGCATCTACCTGTTGTTCTGCTGCTCACTCCGCTCCCTTTGCAGACTCTTTTCTGCATGCAAAACACCGAGTTATACTTCACCTCCCGGATTTCTTTCCTGCTGGTGCACCAGGCTACAAGGCTTCACACACAGCTCTGACTGTGTAACTGTGTCAGGCAGAGCACAGGTATCACACAAAGGCACAAAAACTGAGCTTTCCTCCAAAAGAGCATCAAATGTCTATGTAACACAGCTTTTACTGAAAACAGACAAGAAAACCCAAACCAGGAAACCAGAGAACTGTGTACCCAAATCCAGGAGGCTGTAACCCCCAGGCAGCTACACAAGAGGCACAAAATCTCAAGTTTACACATGCAGTCACTTCCAAATCTGAAGCACAAGCTTGCTCCTTCTTCACACACATAGCTCAACATTATTCACTTCCTTTTATGTGACAGGAATACGGGTACCCAAGCTTCTAAATCACACCACTGACTTGCATCCTCTGGCTGCATAAATTATGGTACGAAGACCAATGCCAAGAGAACAACACAGCCCAGGAGCACAGCATCCAACATGGAAGATATGGGCCAAGGGAAAATCACAGAATGGTACTAGAGCAGGGATGAACTGTGAACACACACCAAGACAACTTCACATGGGAGCGAGAACAACCTATTCCCTTTAGCTGAATGCTCTTTGGTTATTTCTGCTCCCAGTTGAGCAGTCACTATACACAGAGAGGACGGACTATGAAGATTTTTCTACCCCAATTTTTATAATCCATGGATCTACTTCAACAGAAGAAATTAAGTTCAGCACCTGGAACAAACGAACTTGCTGTTATCAGAACAGCCTTGGGGTGAAACTTTAAAAAGCAACACCTCAGACACATGGCTCCCACTTCTCAGAGGCACCCAATCCTTTTGGTCCACTTCAACTCACCTAAACAGGATGCTCTGTGTACTGACTGAAGTCAGTAACAGGATCCATTAGGCTGCAGAGCACTGTTAAAGAGAAGCTGGGCTGCCTTGTCCACACAATCAATGAGCATAGCCAGCCCTGCTCCCTCACATGGGGCTACTCTATGAATTACCATCAATCCAGACACCTGCAATGGGCAGCTCGCCCCAGCTACCCCAGACACCCAGATGCAGTGAGGTGCCAGAGGTGTCTCGCCCTCCTTGTTTAAGGCAGAGCAACTACCTTTGATCAAATATCCACCTTTTAAATAGCTGCAGACAAAGAGTTTGAGCTGGCTTTCTTTTCAAAGTTGCTTTGTAAGAACTAACACTCTCATAGTCATCAGATTACAAAAGCTCTCCACATCATGCTCCATATCACAGCCTTCATGAGAAAGCCATAAGGCAGGAGGGTGCCAGGGCAGGTCCGGCCAGCTGGTCCAGACTGCACCAGCAACCTAAGGGGCAGCAGCCGAGACACTTGGGAGTATTTCAGAGCAACAATCTTGCATTTGTCTCCAAAACACAGACTCCAAAGCCCAAAAATAAGATGGAAAACAGACAGTGAGTCATATTTCCTTAGAGAGAAATGACGTGAAGGTTTACCTGGGTGGTGCCAGCTTCTGCCCTGCTGGAATAACCACAGGGACAGGAATAGCTGGAGGAGGGGAAGAGTACAGCTCCTAGGAGGATCCAGGGCTTCCAAATAAATACAGATCTGGGCTGTATGATTCAGCTCTGGGACACAGATAACTTTTATAAACCAGAAACACTGGAGTTTAAAGAAAATCGAGTGCATCCACAAGAGGTTCCAGCAGCAGGAAGCTGTTGGAGCAGGGAGAGTCGAGCAGGAAGAAGTCTCTGCAATTCAGAGGCCCCCAGAAGAGCTCCGAACTGATGTCTGAGGTTGGCAGTGCTGCCAAAGAGGACATAACCCCATAGTGAATGCAGGACACCCAGCTCTCTGGATAAGGTGAACAGATGCACCGTGCTTGATATTAGAGAGGAACTCTCCCACTTTCACTAGAGCTTAGCTAACACCAGCTTGCATGCCTGCTAAATGCACCTGCCCAGCCAGATTCCTGATGGCCTTCATCCACACCACATACTTAACTCTCCCAAAACAACTGTGGCAACCAGACACATCCAGTCTGGTGGCAGCCAAACATCGACACTCAGCATGATGAGGACCTATTTGCCTTCCTGGAAAGCTTGTTCCCCTCTTTTTTTTTCCTATCTACAACCTGTTTTCCTCTCCTTTTTCACTTCTGCCTTTTTTCCCCACTACCTGTTTGTTTTCCCACACTTCCTTGGAAGTTTGGGCTCCATTTGGAGTACTGGGGGTTTTGACACACAACTGAATGGGGGCAGAATGATTAATTTTTAATTCCCTAGTGCCTCCCCTCTCTTCCCTTGCTTACACAGCCAGTACTTTTCATGCTATGTAATTCTTGCACTGCCTTCTCCTGCTCTTCCAGCTTCTTTACTCCCATCCTCCTGTCCTTTGCCTTCCTCACCCATGCACAAGCCAGCAACCTACCTGCGCAAGATACCAACAAGCATGGCCTTCTCCACTCTGTCCAGCCCACATCACCCTACATAGAAACCACTGATCCAATGAGAGGTAAAACCAGGATGCTCAGAAACCAGCATATAATTAGCTGTGGCCACATGCTCTAAGTGCAGCAATTTCTCCACCACCACTCCCAGCTCTACTAGCACCACACATTTGCACCCAGTAGTAAGCAGGAAGATGTCACCCATCACTGGGACAGCACCTATTCTACATCAGGTGGAAAAGCAACCATGGAAACATCAGTGTCTTAAATCTGACGTTGCTTGGACTGTCAATGATGGCTTTTAATAGCTAACCCAGCACACTCAGGCTGTTCTCAGCATTTTGATGAACCTCACTATCCCCACCTTTCCTTCCCCAACATACAAAATCAATGCATGTTTGTATGCATGATAGATAAACCATCAGGGAAAAGTGTACATGTGTATTTGTGTGTGGGAGGGTATTTAAGCTAATATATTCTAGCACCAATAGCTTTATCCTCTTTGCAGTCTCTGAGACTGAACTGGCCTCCATCTGTACAGGAGATTAGCAGAATTCCTAATCACTAATTATGACTCAGAGGTTTTAAGAACAACGCACACTGCACAAGGGTGGCCTGATTTTTAGAAAGTGAGGAGACAGCGCAGTGTTATTTTAAGCGCATGGACGGTCCATCCACGACTGTAAAGCACCACCGTGACTTGCTAAAGCGATGGAAAGCTAAGCACTTGGAAGGACAAAAAATGAAGTATGGAAAAATCAGCATGTGCCTGAAACACTTGTAATTTACCTTTTCGTAAACCTCTTGTCCAGTCAGAGCAAACTTGCCAGCCTCAATGCACAAGACCAAAACAGAGATTTATGCAGGCAGGTTCATACAGTGATACCTTTGTACAGGAGTCTGCTTCTGAAAGGCAGCGACATTTGAAATCCAACGTATTTTGTGATCTGTGTCAGATCGAAGAAAAAGAAATATTTATACAGGCCGAAGCTGTTAGTGAATAGGAGGCACTGTTTGAAACTGGCACCGTGACACCCCGAAGGAAATGAGGTGAAGTTCACAGTCTGGTTGTGAAGTTTGTCTGCTAGGGAAGAGGGAGGAGTGGTACAAACCCCGTGGTTTTGTTTGAATTAACTCAAACAGAAAGTGCTATATCATGAGCTCAAATGGAAATATGTCTGGCAGAGAGCTTTGGAAAGCGGCTGTTGGCAGTGCGTAACGCCACTTTAAACTCTAAGCTGTCAGGACGCATTGCCTGGAGCTGGTCCTGTTCTCTGCTCTGCAAGAGGCTCCCCCAAGCCCCAGCCACAGGGAAGCCTCCACATGCCGTGTTTGGATGTGTTGGGAGTTCCAAGCAGAGCCAAAGCACTGTGTGAGCAGTCACAGCGTTAGATCAGATGCCTCCAAAAGGAAAACAGCTGGATGAAAGCAGTCAGAGCAAAGCTTTCCTAGAGCATCCAGGAATCCATAGGGCTCAAGTTTAAATCTTTGAAGGGGCACATATTCGTTGTCCTCTAGAAAAGGTCTTTAAGCTGCTTTGGAAAACCCTGGCCCATGAGGACCCTAGACCCTCTGAGCATCACTTCAGGGTCTGTCTGGTGCAGAGGAAGGAAAGCTCTGCCTTGACAACCCACCACTCATCCTTCGTGCTCACTTCACCAGCAGCACTTTTCATCACTCTAAAAGAGAAGGGAAAGACAAAAGGCATCTCCAGTTTGCTGTCAGCATTTTTTATAATGAAAAGTCAAGGTGTGGCAGCAGAGGAAATACGGTCCTCGCTATCAAAACCATCGATGTTAGCACCATAGGAAACAGGAGGCGACCACTTCCTCTCTCGCTCCACCCCAACTACATATGGGATGGACACATGTGCAAAGCTTATTTATTGTGCTTCATCAGCAGAATTATTTCACTTCACACAGGGAAAATGACCTTTCAGATGTTAAAAAGCACGCTGTCCATAAAACCCACATGAATTCAGTTTATACTTCTACACCAGATTGTTACCCAAATAATCAGTGTAACTGAATAGCTTAATCATAGAGATGCTCCAACACCTGGTTTCACATCCTATTAATCACAGTGTGCCATTGTATTCTGCAGGGAGCCTGGGGACTGTTTGCCTGGTTTCTCTTTTTCACTTTGCATTAAGAAGACTGACTGACAAGCATTTTAACCATGATACTAAAGCATTTACTTGACCAGTTTTTAATTTATACGAGGTTAGCTGCATTATTAAATAGACTTTGATGCAATGTTTCATTCACGCTTAAAGCACAGGGGGTAATGGGGACTGACTGTGCTGTGGGATGTACAGGTGAAAACTGGTATTCATACCTCAGGGGAAGAGATGCACCAGGACGTGGTAGTGTTAACATCCCAGTTAAAGTCAAGCCAGTGGTAATAACTCACTAAACACAGGATAGGTGTTGATGCTGAAAGGTTTTGGCTTTGCTGCAGCTTATTAACCTCATTTATACAAGTTTCACTTTCTGTTTTAGTGCTCTATAATTAAATATAAGACAGGTGGCCTATAAAACCAGCACGTGGAGAGCCTTGCCAATAGCTTTATTTTGGAAGACTATCAGGACACCCAGAAGTGCTGCCTGTCCCACTGTGGGCAACCAGAGGGGCTCTGGGAAGACTCCCCAGTGCCCAGCTGGCTGGTCAGAGCACTATGTTCCAGGTCTCCACAAAATACAGCCCTTGCTCCTTTCCCTCATAGGAAATGGGTACCTCTGCGTGAAGGCTCCTGTGCTGATTCTCACCTAGGATCCTTTCCAAGCCCCAATAACTCATCTTGACTTGCTGCAGTTAGAAAGAAGATCTGTGCCAGCTCTTCCATCAGCTGTCTCTGCAAGTCTCTGTTTATTTCAGGACAGGCTTTCAGATGCTTTCTGCCATGGACAAAGCAATGTTCCCTGGCATACAACCCAAGCACTCACAGAGGATAAATTCACATACTGTACAACCCTCCTCCCCTCGCATGGGTTCAGAAGTTATTCCAGTGTGAAAGGGGACGCCCCGTCAGCACTTTGGCTCATAATGACTCCAGATGACTAGGCTCCAAGCAAATAGGACATCCCTTCTCTTTTGGCAGATGAGACAGATGATGGCAAGCATCCTGGAGCAGAGACCAGCTTGGCTTGCTGGGCTGGGGCTCAAGTCCCTGAACCGGTGATCAGGTGAAACAACAGCCAGAAAGACCTTGGAAGGTTTCCTACACACATGCTGTAAGCAAGATGACTACAGAGAAGGTGACTGACAAAGGCTGGTTTGTTCTTGCTGGGTTGAGGTTTTTGTACTTAAAGCTGCTAAGGCAGGTAAAGGTTTTATGCTGGCAGAGAGGATTTCAGCATGCCCTGGCCAGGCGGCTGTGCCCACGTGACAACCTCTGCACCTGCCGGTTTCAAACACATAGGCAAGAGCCCTGCACAGAAGCATGAAGGTGTCATTGGCTTCTCTGTGCTGGGATTCACGCTCAGGTCTCCCATAAGGCTAGCAAGCATTTTATGTGTAAGACCAAAAACCCTCGCCACCACAATAACAAACACCGCTGCCTAGGGAAGAAATCCTACTGGCTTCCCTTTCACCACAATAATGTGCCGATGATTTAACAGAGACCTGCTGGCAGCGTCCAACTCACCTGAAAATAGCCACTGACCCACAGAACATGAACAACAAACATGGATCAAAGAGAACTGAAGCCTCCAGGGCTGAGCAGCAGCTCAAGTGCTGTCACCTCAGTTTTCCCTGCATGTCCCTTGCATGTAGCTCAGTGACAAAGTTCCCAATTCATTATACTGCGCACAGCACAGCGAGGACAAAAGTGTAACTTTAGACTAAAGGGCCTTTATATACAACATGTGGCACTTATCATAACTGGAATATGAATGGGAAGGAGTTGAAGAAATATGAACATTCTTGGTGAAGCCAAAGTAGGAAAGAACTTTGTTAAGCACCTGTCAAGGTGCCAATATTAATAAGAGCACAAGGCAAGAACATGCTTTCATGTGGCTGCATTAACTATAGGACTTGTTTCAAAAATCTAAGACAACAAATATCATCCTTGGCAAGTAAGAGAGTGTTGTTAATCCATGTTACAGACAAAAAACAGGGGCACAGAGAAGGATGACAATTTGCCCAAGGTAATATAGGATCTATGGTAATGATGTGACACAAAATCTCATGTCTAAGATTGCAGCCTAGTCCCACAGACACTGCAACATCTACCTCCTTGGAGAAACAGCCCCATGGAGAGCTCTGCACTGCATGTTTTGTTCCTGCAATGCCGGAGGTGAACAAGTGTAACACAGCATGGCTCAGGCTACATCCCTGTATGCAAGGGTCATCCAGCTGCTGCCTCTGCATGTTCCCATGGCTTGAGGTGTTTTAAAATAAATGAAAAAGAAAAACAGTATTTCATTTAACCTCTCACACTGCTCCAATATCTAAACAGACCAGTGCTGAGTGCCCAGTCCTGCTCTCACCAGACTCACTCAGAATACGACCAGTAGGTTTAACAGCAGAGGGTCAGCATTTGAGCTCAAAAAGCAGTGTGTTTGAAGGAAGCACTACAGGGCATTCTTTCACTGTCTCCCATTCGTACACCCCAAATTACCACTATGAAGTTCTTGATGTTAAAATGTGAGAGTCACCTTGTTCCTGCCTGGTTTCATCTCCCAGGGATAATCCTTGGAGCGGTGAGCCTGGAGCAACAGGTCACTGAATGTCCCATCACTGCATGTCCCCAGCAGCGTGGCTGGGCTGTCCTCATGGCTGTGACAAGCTGTGGGCAGGAGAGTGGGGAAGGGGACTCCTTGTCCACTACTCTGGCTCAAGGGCAATATGGAAGGATGAGAGAGGGACCAGTCCTTTCTTTTTACCCATTTTTGCATCCCTGCATTAGGGTACAGACACGAGTCAGTGATGCTTCTCATATAGAAGACAAAATAGATTAATTCATTAACACCCACTAGGAAACAATAAGTTTGGGCAGAGCTACAGTCACACTATGTTTTGAAAAACCCTCTTTTCACTTTGAGCCAACCATCAGAGAATCACAGTTAGGCCAGGTACAGCTGCTATCAGAGCTGGTCCTTACCAAGCCATTATTCCAGCCCTGGAGGGATGGGTTTTGCCTCCACAGGGATGCAGCAGGAAGCAAAGGTAGTCCGAGCTCCATGTTATTCTCATGAATGGAGTCCAAAAATAATGCCCACACCATACAGGTGTAGCTGGATTTTATTTATAGAGAAGGAGCCAGGGCTGCATCCGACATTTATTCAGGTGGGCAGGCAGGGCGCAACGATGCCTGTATTCCTAAGTACACAGAAACCATATTCCTTAAGTGACACACGTGTCACAAAGTGTTTACATCTGTCATCTGTACAAGATGCCAATGTGTATATATACACTTGGAAGCGCTTCTATCACTATAAAGCTGTTCTCCTGCTCCTGGGCATACCCTAAAGCTAAATAGCAACAGATCCCTTTGGGATTAAATAGGCACAGATGTCCCTTTAGCATAACTTTCCCATGAAAGTTACAGCCTGATGGTTCTGGTGAGCTGTTTGCTACGAGCTGTGTCATTCTCTGTATTGCAACACACCAGGGAGTGGGGAGAAGCAGCCTTAAAACATTCAACATGATCTAGTAACCACGCAGGCCGACACTGTGACCAGGCACACATCGCAAGTGTGTATGTGAGACAAAAATAAACAGACACACAAAAATAAGTAACTGCCAGCAAAAACACACTCCAGAAAGAGTGACACCACCCTAACTGCAACTGGATACCACAGTAACTGCAAGTACCGGACTGCATTTTCTGCCTGTAGGACAGGGGAGCCCCCCAGCTGTTTCAGGACCCATTGCAGCCCCCCCTCAAATAGCAAACACTTTGCAATGCAAAGTCCTACCATATTACAGCCTGCCACTATTCAGTGACACAAACACAAATGAGCAGCAGAAAAAAACACAGCGAATCTCTCCCTTGGCGGCATCATGCTCTGGATACCCGATGGCAGCATAGGCTGACAGCTGAGCTCTGTCTCCCAGATCACAAGCACAAGGATGGTGATAGAAAAAGAGCTTCAAGGGGCTGAGATACAAGGGGCAGTTGGCTGAAGGAACACTTATAAACTGGCTGATAAGACACATTTTTTGACAGCATCTTCCCCAAGCCCTAAAATTCAAGGCAGACACGCAGAGCTGGCTGTTTGAAAGCAGTTCTTGAACTGCTGTTTGAAAGCATTGCTGTCTGAAGCAACAAATTGTTGTTTGGAAGCTGATGTTGAACATCAGCTCAGACTGTAACCTGCCAGTATCCTCTCTCAGCAGGGATGTGCAAGCTGGGCTCTGCCTCAGTAGATGCTGTTTACTTCACCAGGCTGTGCGCACTGAGGAATCACACAGGTGAGTGAGCAGCATCCAAGCTGGAGCAGTCCCCAGGGTGTTTTACCTGGTACACATCCCGGAGGCCGCACCACGCTCGCAGGGTTTGCCGGCATGCCCGCAGCCGGCGAGCGTACCACCTCCTCAGCGCTGCCACCGTCGCCGTCCAGACGAAGCGGCTGCCGCTGAAGAGCACATCCTCCATCCCGCACATGAACACCGAAGCCATGAGCTGCTCCGCTGGGAACACAGTCCTCGTCCAGGCTGGCTCCCGCTCCCTCCTTCAAACGCCTGGCATGAGGGCAGCCCGGCTTTATACGGAGGGAGGAGGGCAGGGGTGTTGCGCAGAGCCAAGGTCAAGCCTTAAAACAAACTCCTCTTTCAGAGCGCTTCCTGGGCAGATTCCCAGCCATACCCCGGCCAGCGGCGCCTGAAGGGGAGCCAGCGGCTGCAGTAGCTCAGCCCTACCAGCGGCTCACACAGCAGCCTTGTCCTTCTTAGCAGCTTATATAAAGCTCTGTTAAGCTCCAGTAGCTAACACTATGTTCTCTAATTAAATTTTAACCCTTTCGCCGTATGCTCCGGCAACAACCCCCTTTAAACGCTGCCGGACGACAAGCGAGCCGCTCCCCGTTAAGCGCCGCCGTTAGCAGCCGCCGTTAACCGCCGCCGTACGTCACTGAGCAGGGCAGGAGCTGCGTTCGCTGCTCTCGCCTAGCGCACGGTCTGCCCCCGGCAGCTCGTTACCTGCCAGGGAGGGATCGGAGCTGTCATCGCTTTCTCCCAGCTGATCCCTGCTCCAGTTGGAGCCCTGTACTTTAAAAGAGCCCCTCTGGGAGCCAGCAAGTGGGGAAAACGGGAATGCAAACAGCACCACAACACCCCTGCTCTAACTTCTCTTCCAGCTTGGATTGTGGCAGATGCCCACAGCACACCTCCCCCTTGGCTGGTGCACCGCACTGGTTAACACCCCCAACACCAGCTGAAGAGATGATTTTGCTCTACTCTCAAACTAACCCCATTAGTGCAGCACTTGCTGCATGAGGAAAACAAAGCTGGTTGTGCTAGCCGAGCTCTTCACAAATAGCCCACAGCAGAGAAACACTGAAATAATAGCCCACAAGAGATTGCAGCCTTGCCTCAGTAGCTGGTGGAAAATTAAGTGGCACCCTGCCCTTCTGGGGCTTAAACTGTTAATGCCGCCAAGCCGCACCTTTGTGAGCTCTGTCCTATTAAAAGCTAAGGGAAGGTGGAAATCAAAGGGCAATTAATCTTTTGAAGACCCCCTTCCTCCAGAGGATTTGACACTCCCTAAGACTTTTGGGGCAGAAGCTGCAGGAGCCACACATGGCACCATCAGCATCTTGCTGAAGAAACTGCTCAAAGAGCAGGTTTTTGGCTAAACCCATCAACACCAACCTGTAAAAGTAATTTTTCTTGTGCAATGAAATGAATGGAAAGGGGGCAGGAACAGCTTGCCTAAAGGCTGCATGAGAGAGCTAAATCGCATGGCATGGCTGGTACTGCTTCCCAAAGTGCACTGCCTGCAAACAGCCTCTAAATCAGCAGCCGTGTCCCAAAGGCTCTTCACAAGAGGAAAACACCCTGCATGCTCCTAGCACAGTACAAGTATTCACAAAACTCATTTCATTCCATATTAATCAACCTCCTTTGTACTGCAAGAGCCTACACTCATACACATTGAGCTCCTGTGTCATAGTTGGAGTGATTAACTCTGTAGACAGATGCCTGCTTTAGACAGGATTTGGACCTTTGTGTCTCCAAGCATCACACTCTTTCCTTTTATGCATAGCAAAGCAAAAGCAGCTCTGCTTCTCTTGGTGCTGGTATCTATTGCCTATGCTGCTGCCAGGGAGTTTAAACCTCTCTGAGACATAGGGAAAACAACTATTTCAGATGTTGCTAGAAGTCGTTACAGAGTGAGGCAGTGCAGAAGAATACAGCTTGTTATAAACAAAAGGCAAGTAAAAACTTGGACTCTGCACTGAAATCCAGCATCCATATACCCACCCCAAGAGTTTTGTCACCCCTTTGAATACTGTCTTTGAGCCTGTGGCCAACAAGGACGTCTTCCTCCTCCTGTGGCGTTGCCCAGCATCACTGTTGTGTGATGTGACTAACATCAGCACAAATGTACAAACTGGAAAAAGTTTCCATCTCCCACTGAGAGAGAGCGGTGACAAATATCTACAGAGAGTTATTCCAATAGCCTAAGCTAGTGCTAGCGCCAGGCTTGGCAGCGGGTAGTTGCCATTCCCTCAGATAGCACTATTTTGGAGAGGAACGGGCCAGGAAAATCTGCAGTGGCATTTGTGCATTATGGTCAAGTCATACCCAAATTTAAACAGAGATAAAAAAAGAAAATCCAATTTTCAATTTCCATTTCTGAAAGAAAAGAAAAGGAGCTTTGTATTTAAAGAAGCAGTGCAGGGAATGGCCCCGTCCTGCGCCAGGAAAATCCAGCCAACCCACTATGTAAGGTTTAAATGCCTCTGCTCTGTGCCTGCTGCCCTCGGTGCCTTTTTGTTTTCCATATCACCTAACTAGATTGAAAATAAAGGATGATGAGGATTCTCTCCTTTAACACAGCACAAGGGATTGTTTTTTAATTGTTTTATGATCCACGGTATCCTTAAATGGAATGAACACTTTTTCCAGTTATTCTTTATGCTTCACAAGTTAACTGCGTGCCTGAGGGATGGCCTCAGATGGTTCCATCTCAGAAGGCAGAGCCATATGTACTCAGGCCCTCCCTCCTCAGTACTCCTAACTGCTTTACCCATCCTATTTCCATGACCTTGTGCAGCCTTTACGGTCTTACAGTAAAGTTACAGCTCCACATGTAGGCTAGAGCAAGGCAAGAACCCTTTCCCCACCTTTACTTAGGGTACATGAACTTCAGGTCTAGTCTCATAATTAAAAGCTTCACACACATCTTGTTATTCCTTTTGCAGATGAAGTAGCTAATAAAATAAATAACAAGCAAGTACTACCTAGACTTCACATTCCCACTTGACCCAAGTACCTGAGGCAGTACAATGAGTGCACATCATAGTGCACCGTCCCTTGAACATGGGGCACAGCATTGAACACCCAAAGAAGAAGAAAGAAAAGAAAGTTTATGATGCACAGAGCAGCTACATGCTCTAGAATAATTTTGGTGTTTTAATATGCAGTTTATGGATTACTCAGTCAAATCAGTCTTTATCTTTTATTGACTTCCACTTCCAGAACCTGATTGCAAGTGGGTTAATTTGAAATACCTAAATAATATCCAGGCTCCTTAGAGTCAGAACAGAGATCACAAAATTCCTACTGGAAAGCCAGTAGGATAGCCAGATAGCTTCCAAAGACTGTAGTATCCAGATCTCTGTTCTATGGAGGGGGGAGGGAAGGGGGAGAGAGATGTCTCAGAAAAGGTCTTTGTAGATTGATGTACCACTTTCGAGGGAACACAAGAGACAGCCACTGCAAATCTATTTGATGTGCAGTCACATGAACAACAGGGCATTCATTTCTGGTAAGGAATAAGCCTACACAACAGGAATCTAAGGAGAAAATCACTTAAAAAGAAGACAGAAAACTTGATGTGTGGCAGATTCATGCTTTCCCTTACATTATTGATTGTAGTTCCAGAATAATGAGTATCAGAAGGATAACAAAGATTTGCTACCAACATAATAGTAAAAGATGATCCCAAGTGGATTCTCAGCCTTCCTTGTATGTTATCTTCTGTGCCAAAATGTACAGAACGATGCTTAGCAGAATTTCTGCTTTTCTTTTCAAAGTAGTCATATGAAGTTCACATGAACAGAGAATTCATCTACCTGTGAGACTGGAGGACAAGAGCATCAAACTTCTCTTATATCTACAAAGCAGTATCATCCCTAGATGTGACTTTTGATTAGAGATATAGGAAAAAGAACACAAAGTCTCTACTGGCAGGTAATGAAATTAAGGCTTTGATCATTTTTGGTCTCTGAACCTTGAACAGTAAAAGGTGAGTTGTTGTGCAGATGCACAAAGCGCGTAATTACATGTGTTAGCAGATGTCTGTTCTAGCCGGTGCTTTAAACCACACTTTAATCATAATTTGTTCTCATATACTGACCACACATGATTGCAGCCAGTGTGAATTCCCATCAGAAACAAGCTGAAGTCCTATGTCCTCCTTCTACACTGATGTTTCTCCTCTCTGCACAAATCTGTGTGCAAATTTTCATCAAAATTGTCCCATTTTGCTCCAATTCAAGCCAACAGCACGTGATTACACTGCTTTTAAAAATACAGTTTAAAAAATGACCAAAGGTGCTGATTTACAGGAGTTTTCATGAGTACGAACAACAGGATTACTTGGGAATTAAGACTTTCTCAGACAATGCTGAAGCTGCATAGCTCCCTAACACTTTTCTTTAATTCCTGTCATGAAGCAAACCTGTCAAGCCATGAGTATTAATGCAATTAACCCCAAATAAAGATGGAGTGACTTCTCAAGAATCATTTTTGCTACACACTGGCCCTTAATTACCAACTTAAACTGAAATACAGTCATCAGGCCCCCTCTCTTTGATGTTGTAACCTCTCGGTACATAAGATGCTTAAAAAGCAGCACCAGTGCATAGGATAAATCTGTTAATCCAACCTACCCTGATCAAGGGCTTCTGAAGCACGACGCAACTTCTCATAAAAGGTGTTTGCAAACCAATTAGGTTCTTTGAGATTATAGGGGGGAAAACACCACAAGATATTTATAACCTGCTTTAATCCTTTATATTGGCACAAATTTGGGGGAACCCTTAGAAATAAGCCTACACAAACATTTATTTACTGCTGTTCACATTATCCAACTTATAAAGCACATTAAATCGCATGAAAGGGCCATGCCACTCTCCTTTAAGGCTAACAACAGCATCTGATGGAGGTATCTGAACCCCTCCCCAGGTGCTGCACCAGCGATTTAAATTCCCAGCTTTTGCCACTGAACTGCACCTATGCCAAGTGACTGATCTATCTGGAAGCCATAACTACACCCAAATAATACACAACTACAAAGGGAGGCTTCAGTACCTGGTACTCTCCTCTCTGGATAAGGCACAGCCTTGAATAAGCTTATTTAACAGCAGCTTTACATACTTCTTAATGAGGTGCTGACGTTTTTTCTTCTCTCTGAGAGCTTGAGCTGTACATATATTGCTCTACACTAATGATATAAACATATCACCGTGACAGATAAACACATCTTTAAAGACGAACAGCCGCTGTGCCAGAAACATGAACTTCCTGCAGTCTGTATCCCATAGTAAACTAATTAGCACTTCACATCAGAAATGAAGTGTCACTGCCTTTTAACTTTATAAATGATTAAACAGTTTGTAGCCCAATTCCTCGAATGGCAAACTTTCATACCTGCTATACCTAGAACAGCAAAATCAGGTCAGGTTCAAAACAAGTAGCATATGCTCCAGTTTCATAAGTCAGGCTTTATCATCTTTCACTATCACCATCTAAACATGTCACCCAGTTTTTGTAACACAAACGTAGCTCCTCCAGTACCTTATGGCCAGTGCATCAGGGGTATAATTTGGCACGGCTCTGCTGGCTTCAGTGAAACCCCACGTCCATACACATATAATCAGGTGAGAATGTAGTTCAAGCAGTCTACGTGCAATTTGGCAGCGGTGAGCACTTCTAATGCATGTCCCTATTTAACATATACCTATATGCAAATTGTATTTCCATTTGTGTACATGTATTTCTAAGTCTTTAGAAGTCTATAGCCTTGTAAAGTCGGTTTGCACAGAAAAGATGCATGATAAGGGAAAACACCACCCCAGTATTCTGCTTCAGAGTCCACAGATGCTTTCAGACGTAGTGCACCCTTATGCCATTTCTCAGTGGCATGGGTAACGGCACTCTGAGGACCTGCAGGTAGGTTGCCAACTACCCAGGTACCAGCCCTGCTGCAAGCAGCTCTCCAGTCATGGAGACCTGCCCCAAGGACACAGTACAGCAGGTCAGGATGGCTGTGGGATTAATGTGACACTGCCTTCCCTGCGTGAGCCTGGAGAACCACCCTGCTCTTCCCTGCTTCATGGGAAGGGCTTCCTTCTCAGGGAAAGCTTCATCAAGAGGGAGTTACCACTGGTGACGTGGGAAATCATCCTGCACTCGGTGCTACTCCCAGGTCACATCTGCAGGAAATGAGGGATCAGACGAGCACAGGGTGGAAACCTGGGGCATCCTCAGAAAAGTGACACCACCACCACCAGCTAACCCAGCATGGGCTTCCCCCAGAGCACACTGTGACCAGGGCGGTGGTTGTGCTGCTGGAGGAAATGACTCTCGCTGTGCCACCCTACTGCTACCAGGCCCTTGCAGAGGGAGGTACCCCTGACCTACACATTTGGACCATCTTCCTGAGGAGCACCCATGGGAAGTGATGGCACGGAGGAGAGGCTGTGGCTGCCTCTGGAAGCTGCAGCAGGATTCCTCTCCGAGCTGCTGGTTTTGCCTCCCTAGTATCCAGAACTGTAGTGGGTCACTTGCTCACACGCTTCCTAAACTCCAGTATCCAGCCCATGGAGATGGTTCCCAAAGCTGCAAAGAGCCGCTATGGAAATGGTGCTGAGATGCTGCAGAACAAAGGGACAAGCAGCTGTCACACACCATGAAAATAAATGGTAGGGCAAAACCACTTTTTCCCTCTACACCTGAGGTCTCAGCAGTCTCATTCCTCTACCTCCCCCAAACTGGCAGGGGACTAGCAAAGCACACAAAGTACTTTTAGGATCCTGGTTCTAAAGGCAAAGTTATAAAAGCTTCTGTGCACTGACACATTACGATAGTTAGACCGTTCTGACCATATTTTCACCTCGCATGCCCAAATATTCAGGTTGGTCAACACAGTCTCCTCCACCTTCAGCTTGGACCTGCCACAGCAGCTTCCCAGCAGCTTGGAGCAGCCCCACATGCCTCCTTGCTGTTTGCATTTTAGTAGTGGATGTCGCTCTTCCTGTCCATCATATTACTGCAGCCATGAAACGCTTCAGGGTCTTATCAGAGGAGTGGCAGGTTTAAAGTCTGAAGGACCAAGGGCCTGGAGCTCCAGACAGGGCAACAGGTCCAGCCCCACCAGTTTGTCCTGTGCTTCCCATAGCCCCGGCTGTAGGAGGGTTTCTTCCCTGGCTCTGCTGACCAGTCACTTAGGCACCACACAGGTACCAAACCTGCTCAGTTTCCCTCAGGCACTGGTCCACGATGGATGCTGGCATCACCATGGCCAAAAATGGGGCAGCGTTTCCTGCATTTTGAATCGGCAAGGAGCATTGAAGGGAGCCTGAAGAAGCCAGGTAATTACTTTTGGATGAAGTATTTCATGGTAGATATAAATACGTGAGGAACATGAAATTCCAGGGCTGCCCCAGCTTTATGATTATTTTATAGCCTCATTAATCTATGGCAAATGGGGTAGAATTACTACATAACCTAAATACTGGGCAGAGATCTACAACGCTGTAAGAGGAAGCATAAATGAGATCGTAAAGTTTCAGCATTTCGCATGATATATATGGCCACGAAGACAAAAATAACAACCCAAACCTATCAGTCTCCTGACAAGAATCTTTTAAAGAGTGAGAATAAATGATGTCTATTATAATTATATCCTCAGTGCATTCATTCTCTCAGGATGAGTAACCCAGGATGCGGTAGCCTCCAGAAAAATCATGACTCATGACTCAGAGCAATGCTCTGCCCTTGATTAGATTTTATGGGTCATGCGTAGCCCAGGAAAGGTGTACATCCAGGAAAGGACTTGTCCTTCACTATGTACATACTCAAATAACAGAGTCACTGCATCCTATCAATCATGAGCCCAGAGATCACCTGGGACATCTTGGTGCTCCTCCCTACCCCCAGTTTCAGACCATAAACCAAGCAGGGCAGGATTCATTTCCGTGCCCATTCAGTAGGTGGGACACCAGAATACCAACACAGATACAAGCTTTTCATCAAAATCCATATTTAAAGTAGCTGAGCTCTCTTTCCCCTTGTTGCTGGTTGGCAGAGGGCAGCAGGGGTGAGGGCAGCAGCATGGCACAAGCAGTGGATGCGCTCCCAGGGCCACATTAGTCACCTAACATCCTCCAGGTCAGACCACCAGCATCCAGCCCCAACGCTGTGGCATGCTTAAGGAAGGAAAATGGTCCTGTGGCCACTTCTATCTGGGACTTGATCCAACCTCAAGTCAACAGGTCTTGTTGCACCTAAGTGAGCTCATTGAGAGCCTTTTGAGGCAGAGCCATGCATTTTCCCAGCCAATTTTTGCAGAGGGAGAATCACAAACCAGTGGAAAGAGACAGCACCAGTATATAGAAGAAGCAAAAAGAAATTGGTACTGTAAATCTGTATACAAGTTACTGTAAATCTATATAACAAGCTGCCAGCACTCTTGGTGCTATGGAGTGATGTTTTCTGAGAACACAGGCCTGATGCAACTGCACTCCTTCAGCTAGGAAGCAGAAAGCCATCATTTCACAACGCATCATCTGTTGCTACAGCAATTAGTGCCTCATTTTACTATTAAAGTACCTGTAGAGTGCACATTTACCAGCTCTGGACAAACAATTAGGAACTAACCATCTAGAATTTGAAAGGAAGCAAATCAGTATGTTTTGTTGTTACACCAGAGCGGGTGGGCTCTGGTATAAGCATTTCTTGAAGGTGAACCTTAGTGCTGAATGTTTGACCATGGAAAAGGAGTCAAGCAGCTCACAGCATTTCCCCACAGCGGGACCACATCGCTTATACAGGGCACCAAACATTGCTACAAGTGAGACCAAAGCTTTCCAAAGCACATGAGCTTTGTCTGTGCAGAAAGCAGGTGCGTGTCCAATAGCACAGGGTACAAGGAGCAACTGAACCAAAGGAGAAAGAAAAAGAGCAGCCATTGAAAAGATGCTTTTATCCTCAGAAGGCCTCCAAAATAAACAAGCAGCATGCCATGGGCTTCATCCAAAGCCCATTGAAATCAATGGAAGGATTCCAACTGCCCTCAATGGGCACACAGTGAGGCCGGGCATGCCGCAAGGGCTCCACGCGCTGCCCCACCAACAGGCTGACCCCCAGCAGTGACTCTTCACCACCTCGCCCTGCAGATCCTCCTGCCATTGCTCAGTTTTCTCCTTGGCCCCAGCAAGCATTTTGTGATCATTTGCTACTCAAGTCACCCAAAAAGATTAAAAAATACAAATATTTTTATATCATATAGATTTTATTTCCTACCCAAATCTGGGAATATGGGAACATGGGAGGGTGATGAGTCAATCACCTATGTAGAGTCCACAAGATCTGTCTCTGCACCGAAAGCCTGAACCATAACTCTGCTCTGTACTTAATCACAGAATCACAGGTTGGAAAAGATCTTTAAGATCAAACCCAGCCATTACCCCAGGACTGCAAGTCCACCACTAAACCATGTCACTAAGGGCCTCATCCACACTGTGGATTCCAGGGATGGCGATTCCACCACTTCATGAGGTGCCTTCCTGCGCCACTACACAGACCAGTCCTCCCCCATCTGCCACCTTTGATTTGCCTTGAAGTTTTCAGCATTTGGAGAAGAAATCTGCACTGATACTACAGAGAATGAAGTTCATCTTGCCAAGAAAGACAGCCCCGGTTAAGACAACACGGATCTCGCATGTTCCAGCTGAGCAGAGCCCCTCCAAGAGCAAGAGCAAGGAGTCCCTCCCTTTTTAAAAATAAGAGCACCAAGAGAAAGGCCTGACCCAGCAGTGGCTGTATGAGATGGGGTGGGAGCAGTAGTGTCAGAAACACAAACAATGGGAAAGGAAGCGCAGAGGGAAGGGCGGGGGGCGGACAGTGGGATGGGCAGTGGTGGCTGCAGCCTCAGCTGCTGACTCAGCAGGTCAGCAGGACCTCTCCCCTCCAGCAAGCTCCCATGCAGGTGTTGGACATGCAGCCTTGCCCCTGCCAGGGGAGGTTTCCCCACATCTCACCCCTTTCCACCAGATGTGTGTGGCACAGCACCAGGGTCACTCCTAAGCACATCTGCAGCCACAGCTGGACCCAGCAGGCAAAGCTGTGCAACCCCTTATCTCAGTATATGCAGAGGGTGATGACATGGGTGCAGAGGGGTGGTTACCCCAGCCCACTATTAAACCAGAGCACTTGTTCTGTAGCTTATTGGGGAGAACAGGAGCAAAGAGGCAATGGCAGAAAGGGAGAGTGGACATCACCAAATAGCTGTTGATAGCACAGACTGCTAAAAGCTCTTAAAAATAGCTTGGATGCAGTGTTTTGTTTTGGTTTTTAACTCCTTTAAACTTTATCCTCATCACCTTGGCAGAGGGAGAAGCAGAACAGACATGCTGGAGGCAGTGCTTTACCCTGGCCAGGCTCCCCACAGTTTCCTCATCTCTTCTGGCCGTCCTGCAACAGCATAAACTCCCCAATGGGGGTCAATCTGAGACCATTCGTGTGCTTAAAAACATTAGTCCTGCTATAATGGGTACAAATGAGAATTCAGCATTTGTTAACAATTATCCTAGGCAATAACTTCAGTCTCCCCTTGTACTTCAAATGGAAACAACACAGTAACTGTGTAGTACCTGTTGGCAGGGAAAGTTTTAAATAGATGGACAGGAGTGGCTGAAATGGCTTCCTAAAAGAAAAATTCTCCTTGCTTTTATATTTCCTCATCCTTTGGGATATAAAGCAGGCTTGCAAACTGCCCTCGCCATTATCAGAGCTGTGATTCAATCAGCATTTCATGGTCCTAATTAGTGGGTATTTGTTTTCATGGGCATGATTCCTCATTTGCCAAGACTGCCAAATTATAGTGCATTTTTTCCCCATCCTCCTTGGAGAGGACATTAGGAGAGCTCAGCCAGGGAAAGGAAGCCATTTAGAGCAGGAAGAGGATGCTTGGAAACAGAGCTGGAGTGCTCATATTAGGCCCTTTCTGAGGTCAGATGATCAAATTGACAACTTTAAAAAATAGCTGCGATTCTCATTGAGGTTAATGGGCAAAACCGTAGCACAAAAAGCCCTTTGCCTGCCTGTGTCAGCAGGTCATGCCATCCTGCCTCTGCTCCTGGACGATGCTTCCCAGGAGCCCTGCTCCCATCCTGTGCGTGTGGTTGGAAGGGGAGAAGGGACATCAGGCCAGGAAAAGCAGAGCACCTGGTCCTCCTCTTCCATCCTACATCAGGAGGAAGAATTCCAGCTACTGCTGGCTGGGCCCTGCTACACCCAGTTTCATTGCCTCTTGTCCCGTAGACCCATTTCTGAAGTCACACAAGGAACAGAGGGGCCAAACTTCCTTCTCCTTACACACACCTGCCCCTCTCAGCACAAGACACCATCTATTACAGCGTATCAGGTGGTTCAACCAGGTCCTGCCCCACCTTTAGCATCCACCAAAGCTGAAATTGCTGTATGCCTTTTGCCCCCTATATCCTAAACTTTTTGTTCATTCTTTCGGAAGGCAAACAAGGATATTTGGGCCAGTCTGAGGAAGGAGGATTGGAGGAACTGTCAGGAGACATGTAGTAGCTTTAGGGTGGGATAAACTCTAGGATTAGTGTCTTGGGGGTAAAGAAAGCACAGCTGTAGGCTGAAAGGGGCTCCAATGTAGCATAGGCTGCCTGTAGAGAGTAACAACTCTCATTAGGGGCACACATGGGGGGATGGTTTCTCCCCCCACAGCCCTGTGCTTCCCACCCCTCCCCATGCACTAACTGGCCCTGGCAGGACACAGGCATCTACCCCTTCTGCACAGAGGCAGCAAGCTCCTTCAGCACACACATCACAGCACACAACTCATTCCTAGGATTCAGACAGAAACGTCAAGGAGAAGATAAATTCAGAGGTTCAAAACAAATCTGGTGGATGCTACGTTTCCAAATCCTCTGGGAGTTAAAAGAGAAGTTATATACAATATCCTTTACCCCTTTCTCCTGCTAATGGTTAAATCAAACAAAAGCCTCCACAAGAATGCAGCAGCCACTGGAATACAATTCCTGTTCCTGTATTGCTAAATTATGCATTGGCCTTACAGCAGGTAAAATTGTAGCACAGCACCATCTGTTTCTCAATATGCTAGCTGCCAGCTACCATAGCAGGGATTTACTCACGTATCCCTTTCCATGTTCAGCTGAGCTGACGGGCAGAACGTCTGTCATCAGAGAAAGGGATGTGTCACCTGCCCACTGCACATTTGGGATATACCCTACTGAAAAGTGGGGACAGATCATTTCTTTCCTGACACACAGGGTAGGCTCACAGTGCCAGCCCTAATGAATAGCCCTTGATGATGCTACATCCTTAAAATACTGCGGGAGATAGCACATTTTCCAGCTGTTTGTGCCTTATGCCAGAGCACATTTATATCAGCAATTTCGTTTCTACTCCAAGGGTTTCTGCAAGTTCTTCCATTGTGACAGAGAACGGGGGAGGAGAAAAGCAGCCAACATTCCCACATCTTTAGATTGAAATTTAAGGCACTTGTACACAAGTGCACGTGAAAGTCTCAGCCATTAATCAGGCAGCCTCCAACTTCTTGTGCTCAAATAGCAACCAAAGCACAGGGAGCTCAGTGCAGAGCAGACCCTGAACAGTCCCCGGGGGGTTTGATGGGTGCCTGTGCCCAGTGATGGGGATACAGAGCCCTGCCAGTGCTCAGCTGAGGATGTGGCTCCCTTGGCTGGGTATGGAGCTAAACCCACACGCTGGCTCTCCCCAGATTCCTGCTCCTCTGCTGCAGAGCAGCTGCTGGGGCTCTGTGCTTGGAAAGGGCAGCAAAGCCCACCACAATGCTGCCTGCAGGGATGAGCGCTTTCAGTCTATGGTGTCCTTGGTACAGGCTGCAGCACCTGGCCCAAGGCAGGGCAGCATCCCCACATGCTTAAGACTCTGTCCCCACAACATCCATGGTGGATATTGCATCCAAATGAATGCCTGACCCACCAGCCAGCCCAGCATCAGGGACTGCACCAGGAGCTACTAGCAACACCCATGCAAAGTAAGTCTGGGAGAAACTTTTGAATACCCTTCATACTCAGTCACCTCTGATCTGAGCTCCCAAGAGTACCTCCACCAACCGCAGGAACGCACGTCCCCAACTCAAGACTCAATGAGAGCCGCCCATACTCAAGCAACTCAACTTGTCAGCTCAAAAAACCAAGTTTCTCTCACCTGAGACTCAGGAGATGGGTACCTGTGGAACCGAAAGCTGCCTGCACACCTTATCCTCTGCCACACGCCATAAACCCCTCTCCCTAACTCCGTGTCCAGATCTTCCTCTCAGTCCCCAACCTCAACTCGGTTCTTCTGCAAAGCCTCCTCTATGGGTCCGCCGCTGGTCGGAGGCTGCTGGCCACACACCGCGGCTCCCGAGCTGGTGGCTGGAGGCAGGGGAATTCCTGCAGCGCTGGAGAGCAGACCAAGCACCTCCCAGGGTGCCCGGGACAAGAGAGCGCCTGTCAGGAGACGAAAGCAATGAGCAAACTGGTTCAGCCTGTTGCTGCCTATGCTGAAGGCCAGCTCGGCGCAGGAGGTGTTTGAGTCATGTGTCTGCTCCTGCCCCAGCTTGGAAAGAAATTAAAACAAAGAAAGTGGTTTCGTAGGATTTAAGACTTTCACCCAACCATTTCAAAAGGGATATTTGATCACCAAAAGAACAAAACAGGAGTCAGAACTTCAGTGCCAAAGTCGTAACAAAACAAGCCCTTCCTCCTCCTCCCAGACTTTCTTTTACGTAAGTGCAGCTCCTCTTCCACAGCCGTATGTTTAATGTTCAGAGCCAGGAATGGGGAGACTTTCCACTTCTCTCCTGTCTATTCTCATTTATTACCCAGGCCCCGATATCCCAGCTTCCCATGGAAGGAAAAGAAAGGATCCATGGATGTTTCAGGAAAGTTTCATCTGATCTCAAAGTACAACCTGTGATACCTTTCTTATGCCTTAAATATCTCTGTTCATACAGTTGCAGGTTTCAGCAGCTGTTTTGTTATATATGGGATGTACCATACAACTGCATCAAAACACACAGCAACTGGTGAGCCAGCGTTGTGCCAAGGAAAAGGCTGATCCCAAGCTGAGCCAGCCTGGCTGCAGTAGCTAGTAGAAAAACAAAAGTCACTAGCCCACCCATGGCTGCAGGACTCCCCTCAACTCAGAAACATGCTTCAGCGCTGCAGGTTGCTCAATGAGCTTAGACTTCAGGTCACTCTTCCTCATTTACCCCAATAAAATGACTTCCTAGGGAGAAATCAAGCTCTTTATTATCTCATTCTTCACCGCTGCAGTCAGTGCCCGTGCTTTGCTGCGTTTCAACTGCCACTGCCCTCCAGTACAGAACTGTTACTATTTAGGGAGAAATTCACCTGCTTCACTGCACATCCCTAGAGAATAAGTGTAAAATCAGCAGCCCCAAAGGAGCTGCTGGCATGCTCACAGCATCCAGGGTGCTCAACGCGGGGATTCTGACATTCCTGATTTAAAACGTCTTAAAGCATCTCCGTGCGAGCATATCTCTGGTACACTACTGGACTGCTTCCTAGAAGAAGCCTTACTTCAGTCCTGTAATTCTCCTGCCTTTTTTATCCTCTCTTTTCCACACCACATATGGATTTTATCCTTCTCATGGAACACTACAGAACAACCTCCCCATCCAGACCTGCTAATAGCAAACGGCAGTACGACTCTCTGATGATGTTCATGGTGCCCCCCTTTCCAGTAGCTACAGCTGCTTCATGCCATAGTTCATTACAGATGCAAAGCCAACCTTGCTTAACATCTTTTAGGTTCATCTCTGCATAATCCTTCCCTCTATTAGGCTAATGAATGAAGTGTTTCCAAGGAACAGAAATATACAAGTTACCTAATTACAGGAGTCAGGCTGAAGCAGATCCTTTAAACAAACACATCCTGACTAAGCTCTTCTAACCCTGCTTACCCAATCTTCCCCTCTCTACCCCCTGGGCATCCTCGGCAATCAGCTCCTCAAAGCAGCAGCACTTTGCTGCTGCAGGACCGGTCTATCAATGGCCTAGGGCACCGGTGCCTGTTTCAAGCCTCCTCTCATGCGGGAATCCATCCAATTCACCTCATCCATCCAATTCACCTCCCGGGTGAATTTTACTACAATGCCCATCCTGCATTCACAAACCTGCTCTTCAGAGAAGACAACTCTAGCACTAAAACCGTCCCAACACCAATGAGATCTTTTCCTCTCTTTGGCTTCGCTCCACAGCAGGCTGCAGCAGATGTTGCTTACAGTTTTGGGGACCTTCACGTGTAAGACTCAAGTCCAGAGGAACCGCCCAACACACTTCATCTCAGAAACACAACCTCATATCAGAAATTGCATTTAGAATCCTTGTGATCACAACAATGATAGCAGCTGTCAGATGGGACTTGCACCAGTTTCTACCCCCCCCCCCCCCAACCACATACCACGTACACACCACAACCATTACAATATATAAACAAAGAAATACACAATTAAAAAAGCCCATCTGAAGTACCTCTTCCTTATGGAAACAAAGCAAAATGTTTCCCAGTGCTTGTATGGCATGGCTCCATGGAGAGATGCCAGCATGCTTTGGTACCAGTAGCTTGTCCCATAGGACAGTGTGCTTGAGGGGAGGATGGAGACAGCCCCAGCAAGGGCTCTCACCACCAGGCATGTGTCACACGCTGGTTTACTCCTGGTTCATGTGGGCCCATCAGCTCGCTCCTGAAGCTGTTAAAAGCCACCCTACATTTTCATTATACAGACAGAAATCTGGTGCAGAAATTTGTCATTCACCTGAGCCAGCAGCTCCTTCCCAGGGTCAGTCCCCAGCAGGACTGCAGTTCACTCCAGTAAGTGCAGGATAACGGAAGCAACAGCTCCACTACCAGTGGAAAGGCAGAGGTTTGGTATCACACCACACCTCAACAGCCACCTTCCCACCCCCTGTGGTGATTATAACTCTTCAGAAGAGCAAAATTTACCTCCCCTGGCTTAACACGCACTAATTGGTCTGCGACCACATTCCTACCAGGAAGATGGGGCATCGTCAGGTCGAGATTAAAAGGATTACACTGATCACTGATTCGAGGCTGTGAACGGCGAGCAGTGATTTATTGTGGGCAGCGGCTCACTAGAGGGCAGCCGGCACACGGCTCCACTACCCAAACCTCTACAAGGGAGGACCTCTTCCTGCACAGCCTTACAGGGCTCGAATGAACATATGAACAGCACCGTGGAATTTGCGCAAGTGATGGTGAGAACTAAAAAACCCCGCCTTATTAACCGCATGCTCTGCATGTGGTGTGGCTCAGACACAGGCTTGGACTCTTGTACAGAAGCACATGCCTTGCTCCCAGTGCCGCAACTGCTCAAACCAGACCACCAGCTCCAATATTCAACCCCAGTTTTGATGTTTTTTCCCCACAAATGTGCTAATACTTAGCGAGCAACACAGGTTTTTAAGCAGAAGCTCCAAATTTGTCCCCACGACCCCAGGAGACAGAAGCATTAAGTTATTCAGCTACCTACAAAGAGAAAAAAAAACAGAAACCCAGCAATTCATAATACAGTTGATATTTGTTTTCTTGCTTACACCAGGCAAATACAATTTGATGAACCAGCAGCACCAACAGCCGCATCCCGCTATTCCCAGGAATAGGGAATGCCCACATGGGAATATCCACAACCTCACCTGCTAAGATCTTTCATGCCAACCAGAAACAGTGAGATCTAACCCCACTGCTGGGAGATTTGCTCTGTACTTTAAGTACTAATTCTCTTAGCAGGGTGTAATTGCCTTTGTATGGCAATAATCTATTATCCTGTTAGGAAATTCCATGGGAATAGAGATTTAAGGTAGATAGTGTAAGTTCTCACCAGGCTTTAGTAATCTCCAGTGGGACTGATTTGCCTATATCAACAGATAACTAGATCGAATGCTCCCAATGGACCCTTTTCTAATAGCGTGTTATTTATGCAGGGACAGCAACCCGATCCAAAGCACATCAGAGACTTTCTGTGCTGGATCAGGCCCTCCAGTGCCAACAGATGGTTCTGCAGGAGCTTGAACCCAGTACAGCTCCACAGATGAGCCCAGCTCACCTCAGCAATGACTATCCTTCAATCAGTTCTCCTCAATGCTTTAACTGACCAAATTCAGTTTTATTATAGCCAAGAGCCTTCACAAACTGAAACCTAATAGATGAAAATTGCTGTCAGACTAGAAAAGAACATAATTTAAAACACACCACAAAAGAAAATCGATTTTTAAGAAGAGGATTACTTTCCTCCTTATTTTATAACCTGCTTTCAGCAATTCAAGGCCACCATGGTCCCAATTCAACACCTAAGTCAGAACCCAAATGTCTCCTTGTATTTAAAGTGAAATATGCCATATACAAGAAATTCCCTGTGAGAAATCCATCCTTTCCACAGTCCATAGCCACTATGTAATTGATGCCTCCCTGCTTTATGGATTTCCAGGACATGTTGGCAAGATGGAATTTGTTTTGTACACATTTTTTTTCCAGTCTGTCTCTTAATCCACCTGAACCCATAGCAAGATGAGAGGACAGAGGTCAGCCTTGACTCTGTTATTGCAAAGTGAGCCCAGCGGAATCAGACTGTGGGAAAGAGTTCACAGGGCAGCACACGAAATCACTGCTCAAGATACCTGCAGTGCCTTCAGTAGTTGAACGGAATGAAAAATTAGCCCTTTTCTGGGGTTGCCTGCTATTATTTTACCTCTCCTTGAACAGGGATTTTTATTCATATACGCACTTAGGTACAGCTAAGAAATGAGAGAGCAAGCCAGTTTGAATTAAAGACCATCCTACCACTTTATAAGCAATGCCCACACCTTTTATTTTATTATATTCTCTAACTCCAGTAATTCAGCAGCACCTATTGATTTTGAAAGAACTGACAAAGCCAAGCAAGCAGGATGCAGCGGCAGCCAGGAATAACTGCTGAGCAAAAGGGCTAAGAAAAGACTAAACTCAATCAGTGAAAGATCAGAGCAAGAATCTATGTCTTCCCCTGCTTGAATGGCAAAGTTCCCATCAGTTTAGAGAGACTACTTAAAAATAACTCGTTCCAGTGGAAGTCTAGGAAAGGCTGGATACAAAAAGAAAACCAGTCCACATTGTGCAGAGGCTCAAAGATTATTTCAGTTTATTCCAAAAGATAATTTTATATAAAAAGGACATGATTTGGGTGGGGGGTTTTGCTGGTTTTGTTTTGGCTTGTTTTCCCCACTAAAACCACTATATGGCAGTGTCCCAGTGCTTTCATGCCCAGTAGACGACCACAGGCACTGCTAAGGCTGACACAGGACAGCAGCGTCAGAGACCTATCGGGGAGACAAAGTCCCTACCAGCAGCACACAGGCTCATGCCCTTCACCAGCAAGAGGCTGCAATGCCACAGCTGAAGGTCATGGTAATGTTGCTTCACATGTTCTAGATGGGCTTTCCAAAAACCTCCCGACTCCCCAAATACGGATCATTGTGCAAAGCCTCCCAAGGACAGCACAGCCTTCTCCCTTCTTTAACATAGCAACACCTTCCCATCCTCTCCTCAGAGCAGGACTGTATTCTACTATCTAAAAACCAGAAGCAAAAAGGAACAGTGTATGGGGAAGGGATTAGTGTTCAAAATTAATTAACACATAATGCCCAAACAAATGAGTTTCATCCCAGTTTATTCACTCCATCCCAGAGAGAGAGAATATCCTTCTTATCAGAGGAGCAGAGAAAGTGAGGACAAGTCTAATAAAAAGACAAGCTGGGCTTCTGAGAGTTGTTATTTTTAACTAATTCTCCCTTTTTGTTCCGCATTATTTTAATTAAAGGGTTTGAGATTGTACTAAGAGCCCAGTCTTGCACCAGCAGTAATCTGCAGTGCCCTGCAAGGCAACAAGGATCCTGGCTCAAGCTGCTGAGCACGATTTCTAAAGAGGCTGTTTTGATACACAGCACAATTTGAAGTCTTTGCCATGTTACCTCAGGAGAGGAAAAACCCATGTTCCTGCAGAGCTGGGATTGCTGTATTTGCCATGTAGCATTATATTCTCCAAATGACGTTTTCTAACCAGGCACAGAACAAACACACAACAACGGGGAGGCCAAGACAACTCTTGCTTTCTTCTGTTACATGAGACATCCAGAGTTCGGGTTGGGGTTTGGGTTTTAGGTTTTATTTTGTTGATGTATTTTGGGGGGTTTGTTTGGCTTGTTTCCTTTTTTAAGGAAAAACGAAAGGGGAAAGCACTGAATTTGTATCTGCACAGGATGAGCATCCTGCATCAGCTGGGGATCTACAGAACAGTGACAAGAGTTCACGTATGTGCAGGCTTGACACCCTTTGAAGATGTCATCCTAGGTGCTCCCAGGGTGCACAAAACAGAGCCCACCGGGACATGCTGGGACCCCAGCAGTAAGAAGACAGGTTTTCACTTCACAGCAGACAGGAAAGCTCAGCAGCCAGGGTTGTCATCCGCAGGACAGGCAACAGTGCCATTTCCGGGAAGGGACCGCATCATCTGGAGACAGACAAACATCCTCCGTGCGCCCAGGAGAAAGTGCAGTGTTAGAGGAGACTCCTCCTCAGGGCAGTGTCCTCAAGGCAATGGGGGAGACACACCAGGGTGGCAGCTGTGTGCAGGCTGTTCAGAGCTCTTCTCCCTGTGTCTCATCATGTATGAAGGAAACAAGGGCTGTGAAGTCTCAGTCTCCATCAGTTGTCACGCACCAGCCAGAAAGAGGCCACAAGAGCTCCCTCTAACACCAGCTGCATCAGCAGTGAACAAATACATAGAGCAACCCCTATCCTAAAAAAATCAGGCAAGGGAAGGGTGTGCAAACCGCAGCTGGGCAGGAGGAGCTCGGGGTCCTGCAGGCATCCATTCCTGAACTCTAATCTCCTGCCAGCGCAGGAAGATTTAATGTGGAGAGCCAGAACGGCTGCCCTGGGAAGCCTCCTGCCCAGAGGTGCCCACTTGTATTTATGAGCTGTTACTTTCCATGCAAGCTGAGAAGTTATCAGGGTGAGTGCTGGGCCAGACGCAGGCTCAGCAAGGGCAGAGCAGAGGCTGCAGCAGCACTCCCAGTTACCTGGGTCAGTGGAACCAGCCCCTGACAAGGGAAGAAAACTGGGCTTGAGGGATTTCAAGCGATTTTTGTCACTTGCCATTGCCTCCCCATTGCTCCTGCTTTTACGTATTTTTTCTATCAAGAAGCCACCTTCTAAACATAGCTTTGGTCTGCTCCTTTAAAGTTAAAAAAAGCTCACCACAAACCCAAGATTTGGGCTTAGCAAAGATTTAGTGATGAGAAGCTGTGCCTAAAAGTCATGCTGCACTTCAGAGAAAGCAGGGGCTTGCTTGTGAGGATGGCAGTAGGGTCCCTCCCCAACAGACATCCATATGTAGCACCATGGATGGTCCAGTTTGCAGTAGCTGGGTACCAAACACCCAGTTACTGGGGCAAAAGGAAGGAAAAGATCTGACATGGGATTGCAGAGGTTCATCTGACAGCATCCTCCACATGCAGTTTCCACAGCATCAGGCATTTTAGGAACAGAGATGCTCTCCTCTCCAAAAAGAGATTACAACAGTTTTGTTTCTCCACCTCTGCACCAGCCAAATTAATCCCTGATGCAACCCCATGGAGCTCCTGGTGATTATAGTTTTCCAACAAGCAGGGCTGGCAAGTCGTCAGCCCCTGACAGCCTGCAGGACCCTTGGCAGCACACTGAGGGCTTGCACTGCCAGAGCCTGGGTGCAAGGGGCAGGAGGACCTTGCTGGAGGAACAAGATGACAGCACACAGCACCCTGTGCCTCCGCTAAGGAGTCTCCAGCTGAGACTTCTGTCTTCAGTTTGGATCCTGATAAGTTACAAAGGTTTTGGGCAATAATCACTAATCCTGCATGAGGAGACCTCGATGACAGCAGCAATGAGTCACCCGCCATGCATACAAACCCATTTCTTTCACTCCCCCTTCCAGGATTTGAATCAAAACAGTCCCATTTCTTCTCTCTTCACTTTAGCCTACAGCTCACAAGCTTGCTTTTTCCCCCCCTTTCCTTTGGGAAGGGCCACGTACCAGCTTGGGCTGTAGGTTTAAGCAGCAGCTGGGAGGTATGAATGAACATGGTTTCTGTAATTATTGGCCTGACCCGTCTCTATGCCCTGAATCACATTTCTGAGCCACTCTTCACAAGTCTTGTCCTGCACAGCTACAGTTAAATTCAGCCTGGAAAAAGATCCATTCCCTCCACCACCTATCAGTGTTTATTGTCTTTTAGTACGAATCATTACACAGTGTGATCTAGAAGATGACAAGCAAAAGTAAGAACAGATACATTATAAAGGCAAAGTGCACGTGAAGAGCAAAATATTAGTTCCAAGATGAAACAAAATTTCAGCCATGGGATATGGACGAAGTTCAGTGCCTTTTGCAAGCAAATGGCAAAAGACCAGGATCTTTGAGAAATAAACTCAACACAGCTTAAACTGAAGGGCAGGTGGGAAGAGGAAGCAGCCTCTCCAGCAGCATGTTAGTTAACCATATCACTTACAAATGCAGACGTGGACGATCCTGTTAAGCAGGCTCAAAGCTGGTCTTAGTGCAGTTCACTGAAACTACAGGAATTTGCCCTCAAAACTTTCCTTCTAGTACCAATCAATGTCTACACTTGGAGATCATAAAAAGCATCTAATAGATAAAATTAACATTTTAAATCTCCCTTTAAGTTGCCCACAGGGAATCACTTAATTAGGGGATGAAAGATAAAGCTTTGTCTGGCATAGACAGCGTAAAGTAGAGAGAAATGCATTATAAAGTTACCATCATTTGGGCTTCTTTCCATTTGCCTTCCGAGGTTCTTATCTCCAGGATCTCCTCAGCTGCTCTGAAAGCTACAGACCTACCAAAGGCAGAGCAGCTATTGCAATATCCAGACTCCAGGAGTTTACAATTTGAGATGTAAGAAGAGGACGCATACACAAAGGGTCACAAGCTTTTAAGAGCTGTAAACATCATGGAGATCATCGTTCCCCATCATTACCAGGGAGGGCTGGAGCTGCAGCAGCATCTAAAAAACCCCATGCACAGGCAGTAAGGGTGTATAAAAAACCCATTCTTAGGGCACAAACCAACCACTAAATGACAGGGGTCAGGATAAAAACTTCCTCTTAAGGACTGGCTAACCCATAGTTGTTCTGAATCAAGATCCAACTGGCAACTGGCTCCTGGCCCTTAAAATTACTTCCACGTGTCTTTGCCCAGACTGATAGCCAAGCTTCTGGCATAAACAAAACCCTTACAACCAAACATCTCTCTATCCATGCCCCACCACGCAGGGAAGAGCAGTTTCTGTGCTGCTCTCTAGCTCTGCAGGGAAGCTTAAGTGGTCCTGCCTCATTTTTCCAGCATGGAAAAAGATGGGGGCAGTTGTCCTCCAACATAATGTTTCTTCTTGCTATAGGTGGAGAAGTTAAAGGATGGCTCTTCCCTGGGTCCTACTAGCTTCCCTAACAGATAGAGGCCGTGCCCCACACCAAAACTTGCAGCAAAGCTATCCAGCACCTAGGAAAGTCCCAGGCATTCTCCATCTAGGAGCTGCTTACAGCCCATCTCATCTGTTGTCATCCCATTGGAGAGGGGATCTTTGCCCCCAGGACCTCCCAGTACACGCCAAGGACTCTTGCTGTGTAAAGCACTCAGCCAGATTCAGAACAAGAAGAGAGCCTGATTTGCTCCAGGATGGCAATCCTGGAGTGCTGGACTTAACACATACAGGGCTGAATTACACAGTGATACTCAGTTTGAATGCCCTGTGAGGATGATTCTCATGAGACTGGACTGGAGTTGATATATTTTGCAAATGAGTTGTTATAGGAAGAACCGTATTCAACAGCAGCTACTTTTAACAAAGCAATCAAAAAAATAAATGCTTTCCTACTCCATTTGCCAGTTCAATCATGGGCTGCCCTGCGTAAATGAAGAGGTGTAACACAGAGGGACATAGCCACTGCAATTTATATCCCAGTGGCTAGTAACTGGTTTGTAGATCATCCATTTGCCATTCTTCCTGCAGCACGTCCTGCAGTATTTGACCTACAGCAAGCCAAGGCATATATAACCCTTTCTACAAATGCAGATGTACTTAGGTTCAGCATATGAAAGTCAGAGTGCACTTTGAAGCCAACTTACCAGGCCAGAATAGAAATCACTTCTTGTTTCAAAGCTAGATCATAAATGCTCGTCCATCACTATGGAGACCTTCTCATGGACCCTACTCCCTCCTCACAGAGCAAGTGAAGTACAGACCAGTGCCGTGAGACTTGACACAAAAGCACGTTTCAGACCTGGGAGCAGAGCTACACCTCAGCACAGGGCCCCAGTCCCAGCTTCACCACCTCCTCCAAGCAGTTCACTGCACTGCACTCAGAGTAGCATGTGCAAAATGAATCCTGCAGTGCTCCTGCTTTTGCAGGTTGTTTCGTTGTTGTTACTGTGTGCTCCAAGTGCTGCTGGAAAGAGGCTTCTGATGCAGACGCTAGGTTCATTTCACAACCCAACTAATAATTGTATTTCATTTCTCAGACTATTAGCACATAATGGAGCAGCAGCGGCTTGGGCTCCTGCTGTCTGGGAAGAGAAGGAGTTTGTGCCAAGGGGTAAGTGCATTGCTTTGGGTCAGCTGGTCCCTCTGAATCCCACAGCACATCATCCTGGGAGCAGGAATAACCCTGCTCTGCCCCAAGCAGGAACTGGAGCTTCCAGTTGCTTTTCTAAAGATAAAAGGAAAACAGTATCCATGCGTATCCCAGCACTTTCTCCCCGTTCTGTAGTTCTCCCAAATAACAAAGCCACTTAAATGAGATGAGCACACACAGAGAACAAGTTAATTAATGGTCCCAGCCTGAATTGGTGAAATCAGCATGCCTTAAGCAATGATTTAGCATTCAGTACTCTGCACTGCCAGACTTTCTCTTCCCAAGTGGTCCTTAATCCCCATACGAACACTTCGCTCCCTGCTGAGGAGCTACTTCCAAAAGTCAAGCTTTTGGGGGATTTTGCTCTTAAGTTAGGAGCATCTCAGATTCCCCACTGACCTTACAAGCTGGAGCACCAGCAGCAGGCTGCAGAGCTGAGCAGGAGCCAGCACAGCACTCTGATAGCATGGGGATAAATGACTGCTCAGACCAACAGAGAGATAAACAGGAGAGCATGGAAGAGATGAGTCTCCAATCCCATTGAGACTGGTGAAGTGCCTCATTTTTGAGGTAACAAAATTTCTACTGATGCAGGTTTAAAACAAATTCCTTCCTGCTAAAGCCTACCTTGATTATGCTTCATCTAGCTGACATCCTCTCTTGCAACATATATTGTCTCATCTTACATGAAAGAAGACAACAAAGAAGGGAGGGTTGGGAAAGCGGCAAACATTTCTCAGAGCTACGCAGTTATGTTTATCCAGCACACTCACATTCCAATTTGCAGCAATTGCTGTACGCAAGCATGTGTTGTGCACACTGCGGCAGACTGATGACAACTCTCAAGACCTGGAAGTCATTGTCATGGTGAACATCATTTCTGCAGAGCCAAGCCCAGTCTAGGCACAGGGCAATGGGCAGGGAGATTGGGGTCAGGAGCAGGGAAAGGACTGGAGCTCAGCCAGACCACGGTCAGGCCATCAAGAGGTGAGCTCCTTTCCCTCTTCCACAAGACCCAGGTGATTCCTGGACATGCCAGCCCAGCTTCTCACCAGATGAGGAAGAAGCAAACCAAGGCTCTCCCCACTCCTCTCTCCCCACATACCCATTCTCAGTTGCTCACTTCATCCTCGGAAGAGCAGTGTGAGTAGCACACCCCTGTTCTCTGCCCAGCTGCAATACAATCCATCCTCACTGAGACACAGCCAGTTAAAGCACTGGGTCAAGGAGAGGACATGATGACAGCAAACCCCAAGCAATGTAACACAGCATTTTGGTACTGACTAAAGCAAGCCATATAAGTAGTTATGTACAGAAAGCTGCTCCAGCACTCACAGTTTCTATCTAGTTGAGATATATTTTCGCTTCCCCAAGAGGATTAAAGCAACAAAGAGGGAACACAAAGGGAGAAGTGGGAGGACTGCAGCAGCATGAGGGAGATGAGAAACCAGGGGCTCCTGCCTTTGATGTTTGGATGATCGCATCCTTGCAATTACTCTGTCAAGGGCTCTGCTATGTCACTGGTAAATAAATCATCCAAGGAAATTAACTGTGCAAGGAGCTTGCACAACAAGTCACAGCAGGTAAAAATGATAACAGAGAAATCAAAGCATTTCAAACAGAGGAAAAACTCCAAAATACTGGGAAAACAAAGTAACATATATTTCAAATGATTTCTCTAACAAATACAAAACCTGGCTAGGTGCCTGCACAGGAAGGATAATAGAGACTTCAGGTTTATCTACCGTTTGCTGGGAAATGAAGCCATCAGTTAATCATGTACACTCTATTGGAGATACAGAGAAGATGAACTCGGAAATTGTCTTCTTCATTCTACAAGGAAGAATCTGGCACTTGGTTTTCTGGAGATACCTGTCCTGATGCAGCATTAAAAACTACCACAATGCACTGATTTTCTTTCATCACAAATATGCATATGTTGGCTTTTCTTCCCCTCCCCTGTTGTCACAATAAATAAGATGATCCATAACACAGGATTACACAAAATTTCATAGCCCACTGTGTTTCAGAGTGAGCCAAAATGCCATGCCAAGTACTTAATGATAATCAGTTTAGTCAAGTTTCCTACTATGGATGATGCTCATTTCATAGATGAGAAAACAGTTCCATGCAAAGATGAAGACACTTAGCAAAGATCACTGGGGCTAGGAGCAGCCAGGGCTTGCACCTACCCTATTCAACCACAGCCCCCAACAGAAAATACCCCAAAACCCATTGAGAAAACCAAGCGTAGGAAGCACCACTGACACAGGCAACACTTTGAAGTGGATGGGACAGAGCAGGGGTAGGGCACTGATGGCCCATGAATGTCTTCTTCCCTGTTGCCTTCTGCTCTCATTCAGTCTCTCCATGCTCTGCCAAGTCTAATTTCCTCTTAGCTGCTTGCCCTAAGCACCACCCTCATCCCTCCCTCCATGTGCTCCCAGCTCCCACCCCGGAGGTGCAGCTCCAGAAATGCTTTCTAAATGCCTGCTTTGCAATTCAGAACATCCTTAAACTCCTCCATCAGCTTAGTATTTGCCTGTAATCCCCTTTGGATGTGAAGTGTTTATACAGTATTACTTGCAAGATTTAACTCAAAGATGATTAAGTCGGTTCTGTAATTTTTGGCTTCATTTTGATTTCGAGGCAGCAACAGAAAGCCTGGCTTTTAGCATCTTATGGACTTTGCCTTGAATCAAAGCACTTATGAATTTGACAAACAGATTCACAGCTCTGACGAGAACTCAGCTTTTTAAAATACAAAAAAGTTCCCCTTTTATCCCTGTTTTGTTTAAACCCACCTAGCAATGGTGGGAGCGCAGGTTCTGCTATCACATTCAGAATAGCTGTATTGTTTATTCCAGAATCCAGCCCATCCCACTTGCAAGAATTTAAACCCCAGAGCTGGAGTAGGAGAGTAAATTGAAATGAGAACAGCAACTAAAGCTATAGCACCCACCAACATGAGCAAGCACACCACATGTGCTTCTGCTTTACACTACCTGGTGCTCTAACCCATACTACCAAACATATTGCTTCTCTAGACCCACACAGGCAAACAGCCCACATGATGTTCCATGGCAATGTAGGAACCAAGCTTTGCCCAGGCTGCTGCAAATACAGTACCTATCTACTCCAGTTGCGAAGTATCTGCTTTAATACAAAGAGTATTATCACCTTGCGTTTTATGATTAAGCAAGCATCAGTAAACTATTTCAATCTTGACTGCTAAATACATTTTTGCTCAAGCTGAACACAGCTAATGCGGACTATTTTCCTCAGACTTTCCAGGTAAAGTAGTTTTGTCTTTCAAAACTCTGGACTTCTTCCTTTTATATCCCTGATACAACAAAGCAGGAAAGCAGGAACAAAACTAACAGCAGGCTGTTCCAGTTTTGCCTGGTAACTTTGATGTTCTTGTGCTTTCAAGCAGTTAACTCACTTTCTACTGGTTTAAAGTCAACAAAAGCTTTATTTACTGGCAGAGGCTGTTCATAACATGCAATAGAAACAGTTCCTCTCATTTTAATCTTGCTAATTGAGCTTCTAATCATTCAAGCTATGCTTTTCAGTCTTCAACAGTACCAATGAGAGCAGAAGTGCTCCAATTTTGAAGGCAGCCTTCAGCTGCTTGCATATTGAAGCACCTACCATTGCATCTACTGCAGCCCCATCTTTCACCACTCTTCTACTCTCCCATGAAAGCTGACAATGAAGCCTAAAGGACCTCAATCTGCCTCTCAGCAAGAGCCACCAGCCAACACCACATCTTCCCTGCAAGAACTGTGTTTAAAACTGCTACACCTTCAAGCACCTCTAATTTCTGAGAGTGATGCAGCACCAGCTGGAGCAGTGACTCTTCCCACCCACATGACCTCACATAAGAAAGTGCTCCTAAAAAGTGATCTATCCTCAGAACAGAGTCAAGAAAACCCTCCCTGGCAGAGCTTTATTGCTTTCAAAGGCAACACCAGTTACATCTCTGCAGCAATAAGGAAACATGATTTCATCTTAGTAATAGATCACGGATTGCTTTACAAACATCAATGAATCCTCACAGACCAAACTCCAACCAAATAATGATCCTTTCAAGAGTCAAAAAGGGTAAAACACACCTGACAAGCAAAGCAAAGGCATTCAAGATTACTCCTATCCTACAAGAAATGATATTAGAAGTGATGGGTGGGAAGCTGTGGACAGATTTCTCCAGTCCTTAGCCTAAGATGTGACACAAACCACCTCCCTCCCATTTGTACAGGGTGACCGTACTGCGCTAGATCCATAGACACCAACACTATTGCAGCACACCGTTAGTCTTGTGCAATTGCCAGCCAGGGCTTGAGGACCAGCACAACAGACATAAAGCAGCCCAGCTGTAGAACACATTAAAAGCTCCAAGACCCTGGGAATGGCCTTGATCAGTGTTCCCCAAAGCGACTACTTCTGCTGCAGAAAATGGATTCATTATTTATAGCAGTAAACAAGGTGGCTCTCTGCAGCTGAGGAAGCCAATTTCAATTTAATGGATATCTTGATATGGCACATTATGTAAGTGACATCTACATGCACACAGTCTTCTGTTGCCACAGTAAGAAGTTTTCCCTGGTTTCATGGTTTAAGGAACAAAAGCTTCTCCATTAATTTCAACAGAACCAGAGTCTGAGCTCTAAGTCTTCTATAAGCTTGACGGGTCACAGCCAAGTTTGCTTCTCTCCACCTGAAGTTCTCAAAGCTCTGCAGGCCACTCCCTCATATCTGGCCACTTTCCAACCAACGAACTTATCTGAAGGGGCCTATAGGGATGCTGGGGAGGGACTCTTCATCAGGGACTGTAGTGACAGGACAAGGGGTAACAGGTTAAAACTTAAACAGGGGAAGTTTAGGTTAGATATAAGGAGGAAGTTCTTTACTGTAAGGGTGGTGAGGCACTGGAATGGGTTGCCTGAGGAGGCTGTGAATGCTCCATCACTGGCAGTGTTTCATGGCCAGCTTGGAGGAAGCCTTGGGTGGCATGGTTTAGTGTGAGGTGTCCCTGCCCATGGCAGGGGGGCTGGAACTGGATGATCTTGAGGTCCTTTCCAACCCTAACCATTCTATGATTCTATGAACATGATTTGATTTTCAGCCATTAACTCTTCACACTGGATGTCCAACATCCTCAGGGTTGCACTCCCATGCTATTTACAGTCAGGACACACACACAGTGGCAAGTGACTGCTTTCATGAAGCACTTTGTCAAACAGGTTAGAAAACCGGGCACCTCAACCTCTCTAGGACTTGACATGAAAGTTCAAGCCATTTATTTTCCACTAACTTAGTAGGCACCAAGCCATGGCACATTGCACAGGCTGTGTCACCTCTTGTCATCAACAGTCAGATTTTTAACACATTCTGGGGAATTCAGATCTCTCCACTGACTTATCACTCAAGAGATACAGCTATGTTCAGCACACCAACTCTCCCCAGGACTGCTGCTCCCACAGAAATTAGGTTATACGCCATTCCCTCCTTCAGATAGACCTGGGAACCCAAGAACAGTGGTTATTTGAAGGCATTAGATAGTCTAAATAACTTAGAAAAGATTTAGTGTGTGTCTGTTCAGGCATTGCCAGCTCAGACTCTTGGCTGGGTGACCAAGAGCAACCAACTGATCCCCATGAATGCCTGACCCGATGTTGCTACACTTCTGACAACACAGCTCAATAAAGCCTTTGCAAAGGTCACAGAATCACAGAATCACAGAATCCCAAGGGTTGGAAGGGACCTCAAAAGATCATCTAGTCCAACCCCCCTGCAAGAGCAGGGTAACCTACAGTACATCACACAGGAACTTGTCCAGGCGGGCCTTGAATATCTCCAGTCCTCAGTAAGGGAGCAAGGAAACAAAGAGAACATGAAGGCAGAAATTAAAATGTAGCTTTAATAAATTGTTTTCAAGTATATGCCACAATTAGGCTAACGCAACAAGAGTGCATTGCGGAACTATGCTCCCCATGAGCGCACTCTTTGGGAAGAAGATGCTCTGAGCTCACATCTTTGTTTTCTGTCCTGAGTGGCTCCACTGAAATCAAACCAGGTACAGGCACAAGGTAACTGCAGTCAGGCTCTATGCCTGCTTATATTGCCCCAATAAGAAACACGGGAGATGAATCCAAAGTTTTTATTCTATTCCTCCTCCAGAGGAAGGGAAGCAAGAGGAGATCCCTCTCCAGGTATTGCTTTTCTGCATTACTGTCAGCAACTGTGTGGTGAAAGTCCTTTAAAATATTTCCAAGTGTCTATTTCATGAAGTTTTCATCCATCACATAGCATTAGAAATACTCAAGGGACTCTGCTTTGGCTTTACCATGCTTTAACATGGAGATCTGCTGCTGCCACCACCTTCCCTCCATCCCCCCATTTATTTTACAGCCTTGGGTGGCATTACGCTTTGAGGTTCAGCAGCTCCAAGGGCGTTTCTATTGAAAACCACCTTTACTGCAGGAAATCGTACATGGCCATTTAAAAAATTACTTCTTGAGGAAAACGCTAGTGTCAGACAGCTTGCTGATCTCTTGCTCATTGCATTTGCATGTCTCAGGTACAAATCCTGCTGATTCCCCAGGTCTGACCCAGAAAAAGGCATCCTTTGTGAAGTTCTGGAACACAGAGCATCAAATCGGGGAGGCGAAAGAAAATTAAGCAAAATACTACAAATCCACAGATACTGGCAAAGGATCGGGGCGGGGGGGGGGGGGGGGGGGGGAAGGACAGGTATGACAATGTCATAGTGAAAAAGACAGGAAATTCTCCATTTTGCATTACATGGGTAACATTAAAATATACACACGCAATTACACAATATTATCCCCTGGGAAACCCAAACTTACACCTGGTCTGTACAAGAGGGCAAAACAGCTGTGACAGAACAAGCCTGTAATTAGGTCTCTGTTGTGCCATCAACAAATACGGCATTTATGAACATGCATCCCCAGAGATACATGTCCCACGCATACACAGTTGAAAGCTCATGCATCTCCTATTTGCAACCTTACCTTCTTATGCATTTCATTTTGGGTTTGATTATTAGATGCCCACGAGCACCTATTATGTAGGCTGAAGAAACATGGCAGAGCAAATCCCAGCTCTGCGGTCAGACAGGTCCAATAAACCAGGAACAAAGGGAGCCTGCAGCAGCACACGCTCTCCATGCCCCTGCTGGGGCATGCACAGATCCAGGAGTGAGGTCTGTGCCAATCCCAGGGAAAAATGGGCACTTGCTTCCCTTAATGCCACACTGAACATCACATTCCTGCTTCAGTGCAACTGTGAAAGAGCTTAGCATTGCTCTCACTTCAGGGACAAGGTATGAACCTGTTACAATTGCTGAAGATGCAGTATCTACTGAGCTGTCTTTTAAAAAGCAAGCCAGCCAGGGCTCCTGTGGAGGGTTCTTGGGGATACGAGGTTGTCCTTCAGAGAGGAAAATGAAAGTCTACTCCCCTTTCCAAACCAGAGGGAAGAAAGCACAACTGCTAGTATGAACTGGGGATGGGGCACAGCAGCAAGTGAATGTCATAAACCATCCAAAGGAGGGCAGATGCCAGCTGTCCCATGGAGCTTTTGTGGGAGCAGGAGTGGCCAATAACTGGTGCCTGTTAAGCTGCTCATCCATCCAGGCCAGGAGCAAATCCCCTAAACAAGAACAAGTATCCTGTCCTAAAATGTCATATCCCCATATGATGTCCAGAAGCCAAGGTGTATGAACAAGTAAAGTCCGTTTACTACAGCTGCAGCATGCTTCTTGTTTCCTACCACCTTTCCGACCTATTTACATGCCAGGGCAAAGGATCTCAGTTATCAACTAATCAGAGCAGCAATGAGCTTTCTGTCACACAAACACTTCTAGCTCTCCTGTAAAAACCCTGCTCCAAGTTTTCTCTACTGCTTATATTCCTTGTCTATCCTTAATGAAGGAGCTGTTAAACGCTTTCTTAGACATGCCCTACAACCCCAAATCCCCTCTCCCCAAACTCTCCTTGCACTGTCGTGTGTACAGACACTGCTCCTAGGCCAAGGAGATCTCTAGGAAGGGATGATCGGCCCTTCACATCCATTGACATGGGGAGAACACATGCCACAAACATCCTCCTGAAACAAAACCCTTTGGGGAAAATCTGTGACCTCACTGCTCTACCCTGCCAGCAGGCCAAGAAACACAAGCAGAATATTGCTCTTGTTCCTGTCCTTAGCAAAGACCTCCCTGGGAATATATCCTACCTACATGCACTGCATTGCCATTGCGTTGCTATAAACTTTCACATTATGTAAATGCACAGCTAGACATAAAAATATCCACTAATTTTGTGTATGTGTTTGTTTTTGCTCTTCCCTTTACAGTCAGCAGCAGTGCAAAGGCAATTCAGACGCTCTGATTTCGTATTCCTTTCTTGCAAGTGCCTACACTGATTTTAAACAAGGCAGACTTGGCCTGAAACCAGCCCTACAGAAGGTGGGTTTTCCTTTGTCTTGGCAGGATAAGAAGCAAAGCAGCTACAAGAAGACCCAGAGGCCACTTAGTGATGGGAACGGGGAGGGAATGCAGGGAGTGAAGAGGAAAAGATTAATCTGAAAATACCTTGTGACGGTTTCCAAAACAGAGACACTGAAACAAGGAGGGAAAAGGTGACACAAGAACGAAGATTGTGAGGAACAAGAAAAGCAAATGGGAAGATTTCAATTGAGTGGATCGCTGCAGGAAGGCAGAGCTGCCAAAGAAGCTGTATTCCCACAGCTGTACTTGCCATGGCCAGCAACATCCGCCAGAGCAGCACACGTGCACTGGAATAATGTGGTTGTAACTCACAGAAACATAAGCAAACAGTAGTTTTCCTGCTCACAGCAGTAGCTCCTTGTATAATTCAAAGACAAGTACAGTCTTCCCTCAAAGCAGCAGCATCATTTTGATGTTATTTTGGAGCTGACTTACATATTTTTTATGAGAGAACTATGGATTCATCCACCTTTTTATGAAAGCAGCAGCCCAGGTTTGCTGAGTGCAGCCCTGAAAGCCAGATAGCTCCAAACAGTTTCAGATTTCACTAAGTAGCTCAGATGAGAGCACCTTGGCACACATCCCTGTGTAACAGCATCAACATGCCTGGAAAGCCTCAAGAATTCATATTCCATTTAATACTATTGGGCATTTAGCGATCAGCTTTCAGAAATACAGGGACATCAGAAGATGACTGTCTCCTGTGTAACACAACTGCCTGCAGAAGTGGCAGATTTATGGGAACTCCTGGGAGCAGACATGCAGTTATTCCTGTATATGGGCATGCTCCCGCACACACTTAATTTCAGTCCCCATGGAGCAGCTGTGCTATGCATCCTCATCTTGGACACCCCAGCAGTAGGTGTTTGTCTGTTAAGAGAAGTTGCCTTTAGTCTGAGGTAGTGAAAGATATTGTCAAAGTTCAGGACTTAATCCTGGCTCAGAGCCTAGATTTATACATCCCCTTATAGAAGGGGGGTACCAAAACCACGAGGTCTGCTGTTCAGACCTGGGGTTGACTGCAACTACAGAGCAGCACTGGACAAGTACCTGCCTGTCGATTCAACATTGACATGGGAATTCCTCCTCCTTCCTCTTCTCTGCTATTTGCATTCATCTCATGCAGCACCAATTCACATTAAACTACTTTATTGCACTTGGATCTGGGGAGCTGCACCCATCTCGCATGGCCATTATCTCCCCATGGCCAGGTTACACTCCCAGGAGTGCCACAACCCCTAAGCAAAGGCTATGACTTGCCAGCCTGGGGTTACAGCAGCTACCTCCAAGGCCACTAAAGGAGAGATCATGTGCCATGCCTTCTATAGCATCTCTCCTCTAGCACTTGTCATATTCTCATTTAAATCTAAGCAAGCAGGAGAGCAGTGCAGAATGTGCAGGCTCAAATACAGTACTCTGCCTGACGTGATGGCTATGCAGGGAATCCAGGTTTACGTGCACGGACTGTCAAAACAAGGGGTAGAAGCAGTAGTTTGCACTGAAGAGCTGTGCATGCATTTTAAAAACACACAGCCATGTTTATGTTGGCAATTTTTCTTCTTTAAATGAATCTTTATAGAATACAGCTTGGGGGGGTTCCACCTTTCTGCCCAGCTGTTGTTTTAAACCAGACCCTACCTGCTCAAAACTTGCTTAATCCCTTATCATTTGCACAGCAAAACCCAGGAGGTGCCCAAAGCTGCTTCTAGAAATGGTACCTCAAATCCTTTTGCAGACAGGCAGCTGTCTCTCTGGACTGACATCTCAAACAAGCACCCCTGGACTCATGCAGAGGAGCTCCCCTTACCACCTCCTCCGCATGCACCCTTTTCATCCTACTTGTGTACACAGACAGGAAACAAATTGGGAAGATAAGAATATCCTGGCAGGGGTATTGCCTAGTTTGGTTTTGCAGTATTTCTGTAAGCCAACTGTTTGCTAAGCAATGAGAGACTATTTAAATGCTGCTGATTAAAACCACTCGAGACATCATGCCTCTAGAAATACCGACTCTGTTTAATTCATGTTACAGCTTCTTTTTTTCCCTTCCCTCAATTCAGCAGTTCAGACTGGGCTTCCTCCGGCAAGCTAAACACACATAGGATGAAAATCTTGTACCTCCAGAGCATAAAGGCATAGCAATATTCAGCCTTCTTCAGAGCAAGGTCTAAGTAAATCAGAGTTTTACCAGGACTTGAAGCCACTTGGATACTTCTGGACACAAGTCAGTTTCTAACTGGGAGTCACGTTGGAAAAACCCATCCCAACACACACAGGACCTTTGAAAGATCAGCTCCTGAAGGAGCTGGTACTGATTGCTGTTGGAGATGGGATATTGAGCTACCCAATTCATTCACATCATTCCTACACATCCCTAGAGACTTGAAATAGAAAGTTTTCAGCACCTTCACAGTGGCCAAGCCAAAACAGCATTTAATATGGGAAGCACGCAGATTTCATGGTGCACCAATAGAGCAGCACAGAGCTTACAAAAACATAAGTATTACAAACTTGTCAAGCCTCACAGGCAATGGTACCGAGTTACAAGAGGTACTTGTTGCCTCTCATTCAAGTCACCCCCATGGTTTTGTTATCTGGGAGAAGGAATACCTTGCTTTGAGACAGCAATTTCTTGGGAAGCAGAGTGACTCTCACTATTTCTGTCCCACAGGTAAAAGGACTCAGGTCCATCGTCATTGCATGGACAATGAAGGGACACCCAATTTAAGGCCCCAACGCTCCCTGCTATTGCTCTTCCAAACTTGCCCTCAAACCACCCCGCATTTGTTTCATGCAAGCTATCATTGCATGCATTGAAATGCACTACTTGGCCCCATGGTAGGAGGCTTGTTGCCTCCTAAGCAGCCACTAACTCCACACCACCAAGGGGACATGCTTATCAATCTTCCAGAAACAAAGAGGCACAACTAGAGCAGCCCTTGATGACCTATGGCTTAGCCATTACTGCGGGGCAGCCCCCATTTCCAATTACTCCAGCAGCTCGGAATGGTCCTTCAAGGCTTTTTCTTCAGGAACAACATGAATTTAATCCCAGAGTAAGTATTTATTTATCCACAGTTCTACAGTAGCCTCCCATTTTCCATCACCCAATTTCACTTCAGTAATCTGCAGCAATCTAAGACACAAGTCTAAGCTGACAACAGTTTGAGTGAGCGCTGTTGGAGGAAGAGCTGTGTTCCTGCCACAACAGCAGTTAAAAATGACAGCCCTGCACTGAGCCCTCGGTACCATGCAAGACAAGCTTAACACTGCTGCTTCCCCTACTCTAGGCTTGATATGGCTGTGCACACAAATAACCACCAACTAGATAACTTCCAGTGTTTTGGAAGGTGGAAACTCAAACACCAACGGCCTCAAACTGGCTCCGATTTGGGCCAGATCCAGGAGATTAACTGGTCAGATAAAGCATTCATGGAGTAACTGGCCGGGAACCTGTGCAACTGTGACACGCGCATCACACCTGTACTAGAGCCTCTGACCAGCTTTGAGGTGTTTCATGCAGGTAGAAAAGCAAAAACAAGAGCAGGACAAAGAGCTTACAGAAATGTTTTGGCAACAGCTGGGAGCCACCATGCTCTCCTGTTACCTTTAACAAGTCCCCCCCAGTCAGCTCCCTCCCTTCTGCTCACAGCAGATGTTATAGCTTTACATTTTTCCTTTAAGCCCAGTATTTACTATAGGTTAGGGGCTAATTTAAAGCAATTCATTAGGCTACTCTAACCCAGGCAACAACAAATCCTGCTGTAACTTTCCAAAATGAATTCTTCTCTAACACACTACCGCACCCTTGCAAAAAGTTAATTAAGGATTCTTCCACCTGCTCGCAGAAGATCACAGGGCAGATGCTGTCAGACAGGTTTGCTTTCTGTTATTACCAATTTCAGCAGCAATTCATCTCTCCTAGTCCCATTCTGAGTATCAGGCATTCACACAGGCATATTAAAATGAAATAAAGAGGTTTATTGTAACCACCCAGGCAGCAGCATCGGTCGGGATGGAGCTTGAAGAGAGGACAAGAGAGTTGAGGATGATTTGCTCTTCCCAGAGGACACACTATTACGAAGCCCCCCAGCCCTCCAAATATTTGCTTGAGGTTTGCTTTACATGCAGAGCTTCCTAGCGGAATGGCGAGCACGCAGAGCACATTCCTCTGCTAAGTGTCTTCTTCAGAATTTGGGTAAATACCAGCACATTCCGGCCCAGCTCACACAAACTATCTGGATCCTAATCACGGGAAGAGTTAGAATGAATGGCTATTGCCTTGCTGCCTGGTTTTCACTAAAATCCAGGACACAACTTCACTGGTTTTATCCCTCTGCTAATCAATATCGTTAAACACTCAGAATGGACACATTTATCCTAGTAAATTGTTACTCTAAACTGTATTATTTAGACAGAAAGGGTAGCTGTAACCATGCCAGGAGGTTGTAGCCAGTAAAAAAAGTGTCCTGTATGTAAAGAACTATGCTTTACAGTAATGAGACCATTGCTAATGTTAGATTACTATCATATCAGTACTGAGAAATTACTGGATGGTGGTAAATTTGAGTTTAATTTCATCTTCCTGCCTTTCCGCATCCTCCCCCTGGACATGAGCATCAGCTGCAGAGACTGTTTGCTTGAAAGAATTGCACACTCGAGCAGCAAATGCAAAGCTTTCAGAACATTTTGTGCTCAAGAAGGGCGCAAAGCACCATCAATAAACACCTCAATCCTTCCTCCCACTACAGTAGGATGACATGCCTACATGCCTTACCCAACACCTTCATTAAGCAGACCATCAGGATGTAGCACTGTTTCAAGCAAAAACTGAGTCACAGTAAACCATAAGATAACAGGAACAGTTACACATGGGCGGACACAAGTACAAATGTATTTCTTACAGCCAAGGCCAGTCACTAGGAATGAGATGTTGAAGATGAGGAACTGCATGAAATGACAAAGTCCACCCCCTTGGATCCCATCAGTATGTCTGGCCTGAGCTTAAGCCGCTTTGAACACTGCTCTGCTCATGTTTCAGGCCAACTTCCTGGGGCCTGGCAGGGGTTTTTATCTGAAGAATTCCTGAACATGGAGTCACCCCAAAGCAGGCTTTATCTGCTTCCCTCGCTGTCTGTGCCATCACTCCTTGTATCACACTACTTTGAGTGGTACACTCCTGCCTTCAGGTTTGCACCAGGCATTTGCTGTGGTGTTTCTTTGCCCTGCCCTGTGCAAACCCCCTCTTGCTTTGATGTTTATTTACAGACCTGGCCCATGTTGTGAAGTGCCACTTGACTCAGAATTGCAGCCCTCAAAACCATTTACACTGGAGTTAGGGTTACAAAAGCTAGCTCACATGAGACCACTGAAACAAGGAGGTATTTCAAGCAGGTCTTTCCAACTCCTCAAAAGAAAACCACAGACTGGGCTTGGTTTTCAGCTTTCCATGATTTTTCTCCCTATGCACAAGCACCTTTCACCTTCTTTATCCTTCCATACAGAATCAACCTCCGAATTTAAAGTCACAAGCCTCAGGGACGGCCTGTCACACTCTACAAATGAAGGCATGGGTTGCAAACATGCAGAATTACTCAGGATAAAGAAACCAGCTAGGATTAGCTGACCCCAAACAAGCCTCTCCTTTTTAGGGATGTATACTACAACAACATGGTAACCAGCATCAGGACTGACTCTGGGACCCCCAGAGCTTAGAGGGGGGTACAGCATGAGTGCGTGGAGCCAAACAAAGCCTGCACAGGAGTCAGTGATATCAGGGACCGAATGGGATGTGCAGCCTTAGAACACAAGCCCCTCCAGCCTGCAGTGATAGTCACTGCTGCTGAAAGCTCCTCTTACACCTGCCTTAGCCCCAGAGGAACAAAGCAGGCTACACACAGGTGTTATGATTCATCTGCTACAGACTTCCCAGCCAGACACCACCTCCTCCTCCTCCCGGATCTTTCATTCTTTCCCAGAAGCATGAGGTATCAGCTGCTCTAGGCAAAGCGGTACCTAGAGCCTTATCAGACATCTTTTTATGTACAACAGGAGTTTCTACTCCCACCTGCCCCAGACCTGGGAGAGTCCCCAGGGTTTGATGGCTCCAGGGTACAGGATCGGGAAGCTCTATGAGGAGCAGATAGAGACAGCATCAAGCAGAGATCCCCCTGTGCTCCATCCAGCACTCACACACACTCCCAGCAGCACATCCCCAAGACCTCTGGAGGTCCAGCACTAGCATCATGCTGTACCCAGAATGGTTTTGCAGAGGAAAACAACAGGCACCAATGATGAACTGGCAGCAAAATCCATAGTAAGCACAGCACGATCTCAGCATCCTGGTGAAACACTACTGAGAGCCCTTTAGTACCAAACACAGTTTACACACACCGCGTATTTTACAGCTACATGCCACTGTCCTGCATGAAGCACACAGGAAACAAAAATCCCATTTTCCCACTCTTATCTCCAGTTAGTTGTGCAAAACTATCTACTTGACTGCTTTAATAGGATGAACGGACGGCTACAGGAACATCTCAGCAGCACAGCTGATGTTGCCACCAGCAGATAACTGCATTAGGTCTACCAGGAAGTTCTTCTAAATTGAAATGATAGTTTATACCTGTAGCTCCATCTCCTCCTTCCCATTCCAAGGAAGTAAGTAAGATTCTTCCTGTAAGGAAGGAACCAGGATTTTAAGGTTTGCAAATAGCTTCATTTGCCATTTCCATGTTACTTCTGGCAGTGCTGTACAGCACCACTTCACAGCCCAAGGGTACAAAACCACATAGGCAGAGGGAAGCCCGTAACTAAAATCCAGGTGTGTGAGGACCAGGTCCCACTGCATTGCAGTTGGAAGGGTGTGGAGGACAGCACAACCAGGTCAGACCATAGTCTCCAACCTTCCTCCTTCCCCAGTAACGTACTACATCCTCACTGTGCATTGAAGGCACTTAACAGCTCCAGCACTGAGTAAAGTATGCCCACTGTTGTTTAAGATGAGCTGTTACAACACAGGCCAACACACTTAAGCATTAGGTGGGGACTCTAAGTAGCTTGTAATAAGATTCAAAAGTAATTTTTATAGTTGAACTCCAGCCTAACAAGAAAAAGCATTAAATGCTATTTCTGGCACTTCCGCACAGATGTTTGAGCCTGCAACTACCGCTCCTTCATAAGGCACTCTCCAGGCCTCAAGTAAGGTTTGCACCCTTAAACTCAGAGGAACCAGGTCCCACAGAGCAGCCAACCATTCTGCTACCTACTCCCAACAGCCAACATCTCTGCCTGCATTCTCCACAGTACAGGTCTCAGCTGACACAACAGAACACATCTCCCAAGCCTATCTTCATGCCTTTGCACAAGTCAGGGAAAGGAATGACGCATCTTTACTGAAGCAAAGAAAGAGCCATAAAAGCAGTGAACACATTCCTCCCCCCACCGCAGGACTGTGCGCAGCACAGCAATGGTCAGAGTATGAATCTCAGATTAAGTTTCCACTTACCTGGGCTCACTGGGTGAAACTAATGATACCCTGCCAGGCAGCTCATCCTCAGCAGCAGCACTGCCACACTTGCTGCTCCCCACTGTATTCAGCTAACACCAACCTGCCTTTGTTTCCCCTCCAGCTGCTCTTTCCAGTTCAGTCCTACCCATAGCTAGCTGCTCTTCTCCCCCCGCCCCGGTTTAATTTCAGGACAGGCCTGCAGCACATCACCAGTGTGTAAAAACAAAACCAAACAAGCACAGCTCCGCAGAGGAAGTGCCAGACACGCAGTCTGCCACACAGCACAACCCGCCACCCCGTACTTAAACAGCAGAGCTGGAGACAACAACTGTTAAAGCAAACTGGGAGCCTTATTCCCGGTGCCACGAAAATCCCACGCAGCTATGTTTTAGTCTAGAGCAAAGATGGCACGCTCAAATGTATTTGAATAAACATACCGTATCTCAGCTGCTGCACAGCCCAGGCTCCATTCAAGTAGTATGGAGGAGTCGGAAGGAGGGGAAGGGATTTCTCTCGCAGGGAGAAGAGAGGTGCAGCTTGCCCCAACAAGCATATGACGCTGTGACAGGGTGTAACTTCTGAAAGACGAGATGTTAATGCGTTGCTAACAAATCCTCTCCGACGTTAAGCAGCAAAGCTAGTTGTGCTGGGAAAGAAAAAATACAGAAGAGATTCAGGTTTAGAATGAGGGAGTTAAAATGACTTACACCAGCTCCCCAGTGCTCAAAGTGGAAAGAACCAAGTTAGCAGCCAAGTTACCTTAAGGTAGCAAAGATACCTTCAATAGACAAAGGTTAAAGGTGGAGCTTACTTTAGCCTGGCTGGTTAGCTTTTCCTAAGGATGCCTCCCAATACCTTAGTTACGAAACTGGTTTAACAGTAAACTGGGATCCGATACATCAGATGCTGCATCAGGACCTTTTTTCTTCCAGGCTTCTTCCTCCTCCAGTTTGATTTTTCACGTGCAGGTCTACATTACACACACACGTGCACTACAGACCCTTCTTCTCCCTTGTAAACCCACCACATGCCCACACAGCTTTGACTCACATCTCCCCTCACTAGGGGTGGGCAATCAAGAAATGCCCATCCATAAAGATCATTAAAACAAGCAGTGCAGTGCATCACAACAACAGATCTTTCTGCAGGTCTGTAGTACTGAAGCAGTGGTTAATAACATTTTTAAAGATGACAAGGTTTTAAGGGGGAAGTAGCATCTTTTATCATACCAGTAATGCCCAGTATGCACACCTACACCTCTTAGTCCCTACACCTGCTGTGAAGCTGATCTGATAAAGCCTATGGTTCTCCTTTCCTTCCCCCAATGATAATTCATTTAACTGACCAACTTAAAACACACTAGCATCAAGGCTTCCTACCAGGTTCATGCTATCACCTACAAAACCAGCTGTACAAATTTGCCAGTGTTCCCTGGATGTCCAAAGCTAGTGAGGACACACTCATTAGATTTCAACTTCAACTCACCTCCTGTTGGAAACCTGTCACTAGATGACTCCTCTCTTTGTTTCCAGCAGATACTCACAGCCAGCCCTTACAGTGATTTACTGAAGTGCAATGAGGGCTAAAACACGGAAAAGGAGTTATGCTGTTGCCAAGAGAGGCAGACTCACATGGTCAGCATTAGGAAATACTGACAGATAAGCACATAACTGCTTTCTCCATGCCAGATAATGCATCAGCCTCAAGGCTGCCAAGCAGACACCTCCTGGAGCTTCCTATTTCTGCCTCCCCTGTAAGCAAAATCAGGTGGGGCTGGAGAAGTGATTAGGAAAAGTTACATCTCCAAGCTTTCCCCTCTGCACAAGAACCCAGACTATTAAACCAGGAAAAGATGCAACTGATTTTTAAGATGATGCTTGAGACAAGAGCAAAGTTAGAAAAATTTCAGTTCCCTAGATAAAAGGAATATTCATTTTGGAAGACAGAAGGATGAACCAAGTCCAGGCATTCAGAATCTCTAATACATTGATGACGCTATGTACACATCCCTTCATCCCACCAACAAGGATGTTTGTTAGTGAGATGAAGATGCCAATTGAATTGTAGTTGCTAAAACATTAAATTCTACCAACTTTCCGCTAAATTTTTTGACACTGGAGGCGGAACAAGTAATTCAAAACACTTATTTTATTGTAAAATTGAGTAATATGGTTCAGATTAGAAAGACTCCTACTGCAGCACATCCTTCTACATTTCCCACGCTTCAACTTTCCACTCCCTATGCAGCTATCATATGTGGTGCAGTCATTTTACTGAAAGAATATTATAGAAGTCTTGGTTATTTAAGCATTGCTGTCTCACACAGCATTCCTGCAGACAAAGGCATATCCTTCATATGATGCACAAGAGGGAATTCTGTGTCAGAGTTAAAATATGCTTAAATTGTTGGATCTGCAGCAATCAGGAGGGGTTTGTAGTTTGTTTTCAAAACTAGGAACAGAAGTCTAAGCTTAAAGTGAGGAGAAAAAAGTCAGAAGAAAGAAAGAAAAGCCCCAAATCATTAGATGGCTGCAGCTGTCTCTGTGCACTGGGGACAGGTTGGAGATGCTTCCCAAGCGCCAGATACACATTTGTCCATCATTATTGCCTTCAGGGACACAAAGCATGACAGACCATGTCAAGGTTTATTTTACACACACACATCCCTTTCTTTTTTAATCTTTTGAGATTTAAACATCCCACCTTTTATAAGAACTGCTTTCTTTGCTAGTTTCAGGCCCAGCTCTCTTGCACAACAGCTACCGAACATGTGCACATCTGCTTTCCATAACATCCAAGCAGCACTGCTAAGATTGATGCAGTAACTGTGTTCATGTAACCTACGCATTAAGCACTGCAATGCCTCTAGAGGTATTATGTCGCATAAAATACATCAATATGCTATGATATCAGCCCAAGGCTGGATTATGGATGGCAGCTGCCTTTTGTGCTCTGCCCAGCCAACGTCCAGAACAATGATTCTGCCAAACTGCTGTCTTCCTCTTCCTCTTGGTTTTCTAGACTCCCATGCCCCTTGCCAAGCTGGGTTTGCTTTCCTCTAAAGTAACCCTCACTCTTCCTACAGGTATCATCCTCCTCTCCCTTACATGAGCCTTAAACCTAAGTGAGCACATCAAGCATGGCTATATGAAACTATTCCTCAAGATCTGATTACAAGGTGACAGCCTCTGCATTCCTGGGGCCAGGGAAGGCTGAGCCAAGTGAAAACACTCTCCAAACTATCCACCGATTACTCTTACTACTTTCTGTACTTTAGAAACAAGTCTGACAAGTCTTTGTCCAGGACAAAGTGGTCTCTGTCCCAAGACACTTCTAATGCCTTTCCAAGTCCTTCTAGGACCTTGTATGGAAAGAAAGGAAAGGATGCACAACTTTTGCTGATGCTGTTTAACCTACTATTTAAAAATAATTGAAATATTCCAGGAGCGCTTCCTAATCTTATGCTTCACTTCAGGCAAAAAGAGGGGGAATAATCAGTGGAATCATTTATAAATAAAGCTGGAACATTTGGGAATTGATATTTGAGTAAAACTGCAATTCCACATCTCTAAAAGCACATAAGTATGGTATTCCAAGGAAACAGTTAAACTCCACCTGACGTTCTGGCCTTAAGGTTCCCATTAATCACGAGAGAGTCAAGCATTCATCATCAATTCTGCATCTTTTGTCACTTGGTTTTCTGTAAGACTTCTTGGGATTGAAAGCCTTGAAAGTAATCTCTTTCTTGGAAAGTTTCTGTGGGGGTGACAATTCTCTGGAATCTTTTATTGTAACACCGTACAGCAATAATAACCAAAACTGTGCGGAAAAATGTGTCTGTGTTTTTGCTTTGTTTCCACTTTCATGTAAAAAGGGTTTTGTTTTTCATGCAACACAAGGTAAATGGATCTGTTTCTAAAACCATCTCTCCTACACTGGGATCTGAATAAAAAATAAAGGCTTAATTGTATGAAAGAGATTTATATATGGGGAGATTAACCAGCCTATGGAACTCTTTCAAAGGAACTAAAGATAGCTCAGACATTAGCATGAGAAAAACTGTAGGGCTCTTTATTTTCTAACACATATTAGAAAGGGTTTTAGAACACATCTCCCACTGTGAAAACACATCCACACAGCAGAGCATGGCCAGGCTGTGATCACAGAATCATAGAATAGTTAGGGTTGGAAAGGACCTCAAGATCATCTAGCTCCAACCCCCCTGCCATGGGCAGGGACACCTAACCCTAAACCGTGTCATCGAAGGCTCTGTCCAACCTGGCCTTGAACACTGCCAGGGATGGAGCACTCACAACCTCCCTGGGCAACCCATTCCAGTGCCTCACCACCCTAACAGGAAAGAATTTCCTCCTTATATCCAATTTAAACTTCCCCTGTTTAAGTTTTAACCCATTACCCCTTGTCCTATCACCACAGTCCCTGATGAAGACCCAGCATCCCTATAGGCCCCCTTCAGGTACTGGAAGGCTGCTATGAGGTCCCCACGCAGCCTTCTCTTCTCCAGGCTGAACAGCCCCAACTTCCTCAGCCTGTCTTCATACGGGAGGTGCTCCAGTCCCTGATCATCCTCACGGCCTCCTCTGGACTTGTTCCAACAGTTCCATGTCCTTTTTATGTTGAGGACACCAGAACTGCACACAATACTCCAGGTGAGGTCTCACAAGAGCAGAGTAGAGGGGCAGGAGCACCTCCTTCTGATAACTTGAACTGATCACTGCTGATCACCTACATGCTCTAAGAACAACAAACAGGGGCTGAGATCTTTCTTTTGGCTCAGTATCTAGACCATAAGATCACAAAACATACCGAAAGGGTTTGAAAAAAATCAGCTTCAAGCTAGAGTGTCACAGTGATTGATCCAAACTGGAGGAATGAAAGGAGAAGGAAGGGTAGATTTGGGCTTCATACATTTGAGTTCTGCATATCTTGCCAAACACTCTTGGGCAACGGTTATTATAATACTTGGATAAACTGACAGATAGCTAACAAGGTAACCCCAGTAGAACTGCATCTCCCCTCCCCTTTCAGCATCCCCCTTCCTTTGCACTGAAGTTTTGACAACTGCTTTAATCTGAAGCTCTTGTCAGCTCTATGTACAGCCTGTCTACCAGGAATTTAGTCTCTGAACAAAGAGGCCATCGCATAAAAGCATATCCTTTGCTGATTTAGTTCTGTAAACAGACTACACAGAAAACAAAAGGCCTGAAATTACAGTTTACATGTTTTCAATGCGCAGTCTGTGTTTTCCAAAAATTACTACAATTCTGCAGGAACTACGGTTTTATGGTTTGTTGTGTTGCTCTAAATAGCAAAAGAAAACAAAAATCCCTTATTTCTATAACCTATATCATTTAACCACAGAACTGTTAACCATTGCTGAAAGCACTGATGCATTACAACTGGGGGGCAAGAGGAAGGCTTAATGCTTTGAAATGGCTTCAACAAAACAATAGAGCTTTGCCTGTGGCTTTTCACCATTACATCCGATGTGAACTGCCTAGGCTGTTAAAAAACAGATATACATGCTCTAAGCCTGCCAAGGAATTGTTCTTACAACTAAGCATTGCCATACAATACCACTGGTGACGTACACAAGATAAAGACATAGCTCATTTATCAGCGATGCCCAGCGACCTATTTAGTGCACTCAGATCTTGACTTAATCATATTCTCAGCAAGTAGTTTTAGGTATTGACCAATCTGGCAGCATATGGCATGTGCTGGTTTATCTGAAGCCTGATTACAAACAGAGGTACCAAGCCCAAGCCTCCCATCCATCGGTCCTTCCTGTGATGATGCAGTGATCTAAAAGCCTTGATTTTTCTCTCGTGTGGTTGTGTGCGTTTTACAGCTTTCCTCAGCTGCTCAGAAGCCCTTAAATCAAAATAAGGCTGATCTATGAAAACTGTTGTCTGCAGGCAACTCTTCACATTCACTCTGCAATCAATTTCCATGTTAAGCACAAAAACTGTTTTGCTGTGGTACTCCAGTTATGAAAAAAAAACGGAACACGAGTCAAAGCTGTTATTAGCCCCTAAGAGAATTTACTATTTCATATTTTAGGTTTCAGTATGTAATCCAAGAAGAAGAGTCTAAAATACAATTTAAGTACAAAGGTTTCATAGCAAATGAGCTCAGGAAGAGCCATAACTTTTACCGTCACACTGCCTGAGCACACAATGTCTTTCCTTCCCTATGCCACTCCTGGAAGGGGTGACCAAGAGCATCTCCAAAGTCAGCTCCTCTTGGCTGGCTGTGCCACCCAGCTTGGACCCATAGAAATGCAGACCCTGGTGCTGATGACCAGCTTGTGCCTGCTTCTGTGCTGAACCTGTGATCTGAAACCAGCACAGATGGGAAGCAGCACTGAACAAGACCAGCACTGTTGAGAAACCACACAAGCAGCCCCATCTCAGCTCCTCTCACTCTCCTGCAGCTAGCTCAAATATATTCCCAATAGAAATGGAAACCTATACAGAAAAGAAAGACCAAAAACCAGTGGCATCATCTCATTCATTCAAGCATTAAGTAAGTCATACGCAGTCAGATGAATTAAGTCAGCATCACTGGCCTTCCTCCCTCTTCAGCTTCACTACTCTAGATTTCACAGCTAGGCATAGGCTTATAGAAAGAGAAGTACCACCTTGACTGGGATGCTGCCTGACAACTTTAGGACTTGGAAATCATTTTACACTATATTATAGCTCCTCCTCTACTGATGTTCCTAGCTTAGCCTCTACACCACCACACCTAAGAAAAAAGTTTCTATGAACCCTGGCATTGTGCAGCTCTGCATGACAGGCACCACACCGAGATCATGGCTCAAAGATCACCAACAGTCAGTGGCGCTTAGACCTAGAAGACATGGCATGCAGGGGGTTAATTCACAGCTACCTTACTCTGTCCAAAAATCAGACATCAGCCCGTCCTAGGAAGAGTAACCAAGGCTTCCTACCCATGTTGTCTAAATAGCTCCAACTCCCATCAATCCCATCCCTTTTGCTACTCCTTATATTCATGTAACTGCTCTAACACAGCATCCTAGGGAGGGGGGAAAGGCAAACAAAAGACATTATAGCCAATTTGTATAGAAAATCAATTAAGTTCAGACATCTCATTAACCTTCTAACCTGTTCGTCCCCCAGCTTTAATTTATACTACCACTTGCAAATGGATTTGACACATTGCCCCACCATTTCCCTGGGAAGGTACAACGGCACAAACAGAGCCCTTGCATCCCAGAATATTCCATTTACCCAGGTCCTCCCCTCCCTACTCCCTGCCATTCAGCAGATGCTAAGAGGCATTGGAGGAAGAAAATAGGATACAGAAAATATGCAAGAGCTCTTTGAAAATGCTGTAAGCCCTGCAGCGGGCCTCCTTTTTACCTTTTGCTGCTTTAATTACCAGAAACTAAGAGCGGACTTGCCTACACCAAGAGTGCCCATCCATAGCCACATCAGTGGAGTCCCACAGTGGAGACAGCTCACAGGAGCCTTTTCGTGACACACTTCACTTCCTTGCATTCATAAGACTGAACCGAGCAATATGCATTGAAAATAAGTTATAGGTGGAGTGTGGAGTTTTGTTTTTAACGTTATAGCACAAAGCATGGGAAAGAGCCCTGATTTCTATAGCTGAGATGCATTCACAACCTCTGCTCTGGGGAAATTCTATAGCAATTTCACCTCACCAGCCAGAAAACACACTTGTTCAGTGAATAAAAGCCCAGCATCCTTACAGTAAACCACATTAAAATGGTCACCAGCAGGTTAGACCTCAGGAGCTCACTCACTCACTCCTAACACACTTTCAAAGCTATGGGGTTCCAGGCTTGACACACTATACAATCTCAGTCTTCTGACTAAGATGACACGCATAGTTCTAATAGACTGAAGTGCATGTTCTTAGTAAGAGTTTTGACATGTTTAATACATCAGAACCAAACTAAAAAGATCAAGTCTGACATAGCTGTACCCATGCAAGTCGAAGGGAATCAGCAAGATGAAGGTTTATATGAAATAGATGAAACCTTGAAATCTGTGCAGCTGCAGGGAATAAGAATCTTCCCCCAGCCAGCACCACTAACTTCTGCAAATAGGCTCTTTTAAGGAGGAAAGGGGCAGCTTCAAGAACATAATTGTTAAAAAGCAGAGAACACAAGTGAAAGCACATACCGTTTTCTAAAGGCATGTTCCTAGCTCTGTGTGAACCAGGAATAACTGAAGCGCTGCACCTTCCCCAGCCTGCAGACCCAGCTCTCCAGCCAGTGCCCCTGCAGCTGCTCAAATGTTTCCCAAGTTATAGCCAAGTAAGAACTGACTAAAGACTTGAGCATTTCACTGCAGCTATTGGGAATCCTGCAGAAGGTAAAAGAATGAGCTCAGCTGCTCTTTGCTTCCTATTAGGCAAAACCCTAAATAAAGGCAGATTCAAGAACAAAATCCCCCAAAGGAAAAAACCACCAAGTCCCCCAGACAGCACTGATGCTCTGCCCTGTGTCAGCAGAGATGTTCCAACTCCTTCAAATGGATCCAAGACTGAAACCCAATACACTGCAGAAGATGAGGGCTGGACCCTTTTGCAGACGCTGTTGTAACAAGCTCCTGATCCAGCCTCTCCCTAAATCTCATCCTCTGTCCACTACAGCCATTCCAAAACTTTTTTCCAGGAACAGTGCATTGAATACAACAGTCTTCAGCTACATTCAAGTAGCCAACGACCCACATAGTCCATGCACAAAAACAAAGGAGGCAGTGGTGTCAAAGCTAAAACATTACTTTACATCACATTACTGACTGGGTTAGGAAGCCGAGTCTCAAGCAAACAGCGTTTCGTTTAATTTAAACTGATACAAAGCAGTGCATAGGCAACCACGAATCTCCTCCCATTTGCAGCCTCAGAGTGAAGTTTATTTCAATTTAGTTCAAACCCAAGCAGCAGCAGTTTGAGTCAGACTGAAACACAGCTGTGACGCTCGGTGGTAAAAGGAGAGTTTTCCCAAAATAGGTAGGTCTGGACTTAAAGCTCCATAGGGGAGAGGGGAAACGCGTGTCAGGGTATCGTGTCCGCAGAGAACCTGCGGCTAAGGAGGGGTGGAGGAAGAGAGAGGCGAGAGGAAACACACCGAGAACAATACTGGGAAAGGGGCTATTCTGGGCGACAGGAGGATGCGAGGCCAAGCCGGGCAAGCAGACAAGTGCAACAAAGGCAGAGGAAGAGCCCTGGGCCTCCGCCGCGGGCCTGGACGCGTTCCTGCCCAAACGGGCCCGTCCGCAGCCTGAAGGGACCAGTGCCGTGGCTCAGCTCACCGCTCCATGGCTCCTGTCTATGGGGTAAGGGGAGATAACAACGCCGCTGGATCCCTTCCTGCGAGGCAGACAGCATCGGGGCGGGAGGACCTCCCGGACCCCTCGGTCCACAAAGGGCGCTCATTGTCTGAAAGCGAGTATTTGTTACCACCGAGCCGCGAGCGAGTGGCAGCCGTGACACTCAATTCCTCATCGCGCTCCTCGGGGAATCGAACCCTCGCCGGGCGCTCCGGGGCTCGCTGTCCTTGGCGGCCCTTTCGCTCCGCCAAACACCCAACTTGAACCGAGCGGGATGCGGGGACGGGGCGGGCAGAGATGCGGGGTGTGGGGGGAACACCCCGCGAGGGTGTGGCCGTGCGTTTCCCGTCGCCACCACGGGGGGAGCCCCGCGGCTTCGCACCCCCAAAACACAGAACACCCCCACGGGAGCCCCGCGGTGGGGATGGGCTCGCCTTGCCCCCGCTCCCGCAGCCGCAACATCCCCGCCGAACCCCCCCCCCGGCTCTGTTCGAAGAGCCCCGCACTGCTTACCTTGTCCGGGCTGAGCGCAGCGGTGCGGGCAGCGCTGGTGGCGGCCGCCCGCTGAGCGCACGGGGCTGCCGGCGGAGCCCAGCCCGCCCCGCCCGGCCCCCCCGCATGTACCCCCGGCTCCTCACCGCCCGCCCGGCGGGGCAGGGCTTAGCGCCGGCCCCGCTCCCCCCGCATCGCGGCGAGAGCGAGGGGCAGCTCCGCCCCCGGCTGCGGAGCCCCCGCTCCCCCCGGGAGGGGAAGGAGACACCGACAGAGCCGCGCAGGATGCGATGGATGCTCTGGTCGTATTTTCATCTGTGCGTGTGTGCGTGGGCACGGGCAGGCGCGGTCTCACCCTCGCAAAGCGCCGGAGCTGCCCCCAGGAGAGGGGACGGGGGAGAGAGGGAGCATCCTCAGCTCCAGCGAAAGCCGAAGTAGCCGAGGGACGTATCCAGCCCCTCTCCCCACAACTGCCAGCGCCGACAATTCCCCTGGACGCTCTGCGGGTCCTCCCCAGCCTTGGATTTGTTCCCAGCCGTAACTCACAATACGGGCAGAAGATGCATGTCGTCCTCTCTTAGGTGATATATGGAAATTTCTACAGGGCAATGGGAAGGGGGCTGGATTTGCCTAAATCCATCCATCTCTGCTCATAAGGGCCCTTTGTCATCCTTACAGAGTGAAACAGAACAATGTGTTCAAGAATAACGGTGCTGGTATGTTACAAACGGCTTCTTATTACCATATGGAAATGGGCTGCCTAATGAACAGCGGTCTGGCTATTGTTTGGGGGCTGTCAGATAAACTGGAGGTGCTGGCAAACCATGGCTTGCCACATGAAATGAGCAGCACTATAGCAAGTTCCACGTATTCCACAGAACAAATCTCTGCAGCTAAAACAGTACTTGGGTTGTGAAGGAATTCACTCTGATACTTTGCTATGAAGGAATATGCTGTTATTTTTGCAAAAATGTCACAACTCCTTGTTCATTCATTTAACCAAAATTAAGAGGATCAAAATCCTCTGAGGTAAATAGGGTTGTTCTTTACCATCTGCCCTGCTTTCATCAAATAACAGTTATTAACCCCAGCAACACCAGGTCTTCCTATTTATCACATCTACAGACTACAAGTCCAAGCTACCTCATACTTTTCTTAAAGCAGAGTAATAGACACAGCTTGACTCACATATTTGTAAGAATCTCCATCTACACTCAAACAGGATTCCTTGGCTGCACCCATGCCACTGTAGCTATGCCAGTGCTGTTAATACAGCTTATTCTCTTGCCTCTCCTCTCCCATTTCTGGTTACACCTGAGGACAGGGTTTTGCTGCCATCTGACTTTTCTGGGTTTCTCTTTCCTCCAGTTCCTCTGTGGCTATGGTCTGGGGACTGAAGTGCTCCCAGATGTTTCCTGTCACCAGGAAGGCAGCAACATTCTCCTCTGCAGCTCTGAGTTGCCACAAGTCAAGAGCAAACCAATAACTTCAGGCTGTCAGGTTTTGCACATCACCCTCCAAAACTTTCTTCTGTGTTCTCTGCATCCTCCCATCCTTTCTGCCTGCTGACTCACAGGAGTTCATCAGTTTCCTGCACATTCATGTGATGGAGCTCATCTGCCCCCTAGAAGGATCAGATTATTTTAGCTACATGTACTACTACATCAGCAGTCTCATCCCTTCCTAATTTCCAGCCATCACCAACCAACCGCCAGTGGACTCTGTACTGCAGAAGATGAACCACCACTATGTAATCTCCCTAAAAATATTGTTCCATGTCAAAAGAAATTCTAACACTACCCACTATTTGATTACAATTCCCCATACCTCCCTTCCTGTATGTAAATACTTGGATAGGGGAAATTACACTGGCAGTTTGATGTGATGTATGCATCCATTTACCTCCCACAAATAATCCTAAATCAAGATCTGGAGACAGGAGTGAGCTTACTTTGAACAGGAAAGGTCAGCCAACTTCTGTAGCAGCTGAAATAAGTGTTCTTTATCTCATTTATGGCTGCATTATAAGAAGAATCAAAATGCTTGCAGAAAGTAGTGCAGATGCACCTAAACCAACTCTGCACAGAGAGCGAATGATAGCATTGCATGGCAGCAGAGAAGACCTTCTGATGTGATAGATGAAGGGAAGCAAGCAAAATAGAATAGCCTCTGCTGGCTTTGCACTTGACCCTAAGATGCCAGCCTAGACCAGGACCCCATTTGGCAGGTGTCTGACAAATCCACAGGGCCTCTTGCCCTCAAGAGGGGAGAAACCAGGCAGATGAAGTACAGACAAATGAACCCAAGGATGTGGTTTGCAGCAAGCCACAAAGTTTTTCCTGCTTTCACGCAAGCTAGCTCACACTACATGTCTCACATCAAAATGCCTCAACTTCGATGAGAAACCCCAGTTCCAGTCCCTGACAGGGCGCAGAACTCAAAGCAGGACTTAACAATAAAGTTAACTTTTGCCTTTCTTGGCCAACAGCTATTTACACAATTCAAAACTCCGGAGATTAAATGCATTGCAGCGCAATTAGTCAACATATCTAGTTCCTGAAGGTTGGGCAGCCTGAAACAAAAACCCGTGCATTCCTAGCCCTGAAACATCACTTTTTGGATTGCAGCTTCTTAAGTAAACATCTAAGGCCTATGGACATGAAAGTCAGATTTAAAGATCTCTCAGGAAAAATGGCTGAATTTATGCTACTTTCCTAACGTGAAAGGTAGACCCCAGCACTGACCATAGCTCTTAGAAAATCCCTTTAGAGCAAGGAAGGAATATTGATGTTTAAAAAGGTACTTTGCCTCTCTGCTGAGATCCACCCCGATGTTCATCTGCACCAACTGCCAGAGTGGGTGTCATTTATTATTTAGGATGAACAGCACAATGTCAGGCTAAATGGACTGCTAGTCTAACCCTCTGCAGCATTCTTCTGGGAGACCCCAGAACAGACAAGCTCCTCATGTAGTTTGGCACTGACATACGCAGAGCTTAAGATGATCATCACTTGAATGATGGTGAGGAGCACATTTGCTCTATTTCATGCCCACTGCAGAGCCAGGCTTCACCCACTTTGTTAGCAGCAGGTATCTAGGTTTCTTACAGGGGCTTTGGGGAAAGAGCTGCCATTTAGGCTGATGCAGAAAATCCTCTTTCAGATTCTTCTCCTAAACCAGAATATGCAGATTCTGAAAGCTGCTCAATCCTGAAAAACAATTCAGATGCTGCCATCTGAAATAATTTCCCAGTTATAATTTTTTCCCATTTCAGAACAGGTCTGCTGAACTAGATAAAGTCTTCACCATACACAGTTATTCTGTGCTTGTGCAAACCAATTCCCCCTGTTTCTATCATGAAGAGGACTGAAGCCTCCGGGACACAGAAGAGCTTCAGGCAGCTGTACAGGGCTGGGCCAGGCTGACAGCCTGATCCTGTGCACAGCTCTCCTCCTCCTATGCACAATTCTTTTTCCTCCCTGAAGAAAAGGAAGTGAAGCTCCCCATCCTTCCTTCCTCCTTTCCTTTCTGTGCTTCTCCAAAATACCTCTTCCACATCAAGTCCTTTTGCAAGTAGTGTCTATGTGTGTGGTTCAATGTGGCTGATGTTGTTTAAATGAAGATGTGGAAGACTGGGAAGGGGCTGCTGGCTTTTCACTGTTTTCAAATTCATATCAGTGAATAATCAACTTTTATATATTTTTAGAAAAGGAAATGAGGTAAATAAAATGCAGAAAGATAAAGTGATGTAATTTAGCTGAACTGCCAAAACACACAAAGTGTTGTTATAAAAATACACCAGCAGACCTGAACCCTGAGAAAGTCTTTGCAAAGCCAACTTCTAGATGCCAGGATTCAAGTCCAAGGTCTAAATTCAGCATGTACATTCATATATGCTTAATCTCATCTTTCAGTGGGGCTCCCTGGGTATCGTTGGGGCACCAGTGCACTCCTAATGTCAGCAGCCTGTTTGCACCAGCCAGTTTTACAAAGCTTGGCAGGGCTGAAGTGTCTTCCTCCACCTTGGAGCCCTTACACAACTCCTGTCCTATTTTCAGGTCTAAGTCCTTGTGTATTGTCCAAATTAAATTCATTTTCCTGATTGTCTTGTTTCAAGTTGGTTCCCTTAACACCAGTTATCAACTAAAGGGTGTGGGATGCATTCAACACTGGTAATGGTATGCAAGGAAAACCTTCCTGTATCAGCAGTGATGCTTTTGCCCTTACCTGACAAAGGGTCTTCCCTGCCTTATTTGTGGCTGAAATTAAACCTGTGACATGAAGATTCTCTAACAGGTGTTGGATTATCACTGGGAATAAGGAATTTGTTGGTTGAGGTAACAATTCTTGGCACCCTGTCCAGTTTCAATAATGCCTGTTATTACTGACACCAGCTTTTGATCTTGTTTTTAAAGCCTTAAAGCTACAACACTGCTATAACAGCACCTTGGTTTATATGTAAGGTTCAGAGTGACCTGAACTGCTTTACAAAGGAGGTGGTTGTTAGTTTCCCTGGCTTGCAGACAGGAAAATCGGGAGATGAGAAATAGCATGGTCCAGTCTTATCACACTAATAGAGAAGTAGCTAAAATTGAAGTCTTTAAGCAACAGAAAATGGGACTTCAGGCTCTGCCTAGCCTCACTGAACGGAAGTTAACCAGAAGACATTCTCGCTTTTTATTAAATGATGTGCCCGCACACAACTTTCGGAAGTTGTCTCTCCTGTATGTGTGCTTTAAAGAGCCCATTGATCAAACTTGCGGAATTCCCGAATTATTTTTTAGTTATCTGTTGCCCTAAATTTAGCTGCACCGATGCCATTTTAAAGCATTAAGCTCTACCAATACAATGCTGCTCAAAATGGGCAAAAAATAGGGTTGATAATTATGTCCAACAGTAAAACACCTCAAATCTTCCTGCACAATCTTCAGTTTTGATTTAAATGTGGTTCTGCTAACAGATAGTCTTCTAAAATTCTATAAAGGCAATTAGAAATGGTAACAAATGTAAGCACCGTTAGTCTTGATAATTTGCTCTTTCCTACATGTACGTGTGACACTTACTCCTAGTGTCCCACTGCCAGTTTTAGTCTCCCCATCTTACAGAAAAGACTTGGTGATGGTCTTTTCTGTCCTTCACCTAGGCTGATTTCAATGCTCAATTTTAAGGGCCTAAAATGAGACCAGTGAACCTAAGCTTTCCTCATGCTATCACCCTATATCTCCATTCTTTGAGCTTGCAACAACCTGTTCCATCTCCCCACATTGTCTGTTGATATTGCAGCTGCAATATTGTCTCCTACCCAAATACTTGCCAATAGCTGAGCTCAGAGTCTGCAGAAGGAGCTGAAGAATTTTCTTTTTTGTGTCTAAGCCCTTAATTTTGCCAGGGTTCCTAAAAAGAGGCAGTTCTGCAGGATAACAGCAGGAAAAGAAATGCACTCCCAGGTCCTAAACATGCTCTCACAGACCTTCACTCTATCTATGCTCAGTAATACCAAGAGAAAGCGAGCTAGAGGGGTGAGTGCTACTCCTTTTATCACTGAAACTGTTCCCACAGAAATTATGGTTATTCTGACAGCTGATAGCACAAGCTACTGGGCTGTTCTTGCATTTTCCTCTCTTCATTATTCACTGATCCTACTCCTGTTTCCACAGAATTAAAGACTTATGACAAAGTGCAGAGTGGCTCATTACAGGTATTCAGGTCAAACACCTTGCATAGTATGCTCCATAGTATTTCACCCAGTGCTTACTGTAGGTCTCCTAAAAAGTGCTGAGCAAGAACCTGTCTTTTAAGAGGACACACTATGTCCACAGCACCATTAATGCTAGAAGGCATTTCTTTCTGAGACTTTCTCTGCACCCCAATGTACTTACATTTAATCATAAATTCTGAATTTTTACATTCACATTGCCAATAAGTTTGTGCATTCAGACTGATTTGGAATATTCCTTAGTTTTTAAGGATACACTCATAAAACCATTTTCCAGTTTGCTCCTGGAGTCATATTAACCCCATGAGATCCAAGTTGCATCCCCCCTGTATTTCAAAATGTTATCCAAAGCTTAAAAATCTGACTTTCTAGTGCCAAGGGGACCTAGCAACCTTGCTATATATTGAAAAATGTTACTCACTGTGCCTCAGCAGGAGATCCAAAGGCAGAACGTTAAGATTAATATTAGCAGCTTTCTTTATTTCTTATAGATGTAGAAAGCTGAGGATCACACAGGTGAACAGGTTGACCAGGAAGAAAGGTACAGGCTGAGTCCCCGTCCTCCTCACAGATCCATCCCTTTGTGGAGACACCTCCTGTGTGTGTCTAGCTTAAAACACCTCCAAAACTTTACTTAATTTCCTCTTCAGTCCTTGCTAAACTGCATTTGAACTCAATCTGAGAGCCAGGCATTAATCATGCTCACTATGGAGTATATGAGGCTAATAAATGAGACTCTGGGGGGCTCTTTAATTAGCCCTAAAGGTCTGGAGGATGGGCAAAGCAAGCTGCAAGGACAGCCACTGTACATGCACCCAGAGTTGAAGGCTGTAATCACAGCACTTCTGGGATGCAGGGGAGAAAAGCTGCTTGCACGACACTGTGTAAGCTTCGATCCTACCATAAAATAAATGGTCTTAGAACTTTTACCTATTACTCTCACTGTCTGCAGAATATTTCACAACATGCCCAAGCCCGTTCACCACTTTATCGTGCTGTTACTTTATTTGCTCACTAGGGAAGGGCTGTCAAACCTTTTCTGTGATGCCACAAGAACAGTTTTACACTTATTTCAGTTCTTGTATATCAGTGCCAGACCTTGAGGCTACTTTGCTTCTCTCTCCAGGCACATTTGACAGCCATAAATGAGAAGCACAGCTACTCTGTTAGGTGCCAGGCATATCTTGATGGCTACATGGGGGCTTGATGTGAAGGCTTTTTGTTTTGCCTTTCTACCAGCCAGTCTACGAAGACACATTAAGATAGAAAATACCATAACACTAGAGGCATATAACTAGCTAAAAATACTGCTAGAGGGTCAATGGACATAACTCTAACAAACAGAGTCCTGCTTGTTGGATCCCATTTATTTAATCGTAAGAGCTGAAACTGCACCAAAGGGTTTTGTTATGGTGGTGTCAAGAAGGAATAATGGCATTTAGCCCATGAGTTTTGCTCTGTCTCTTCAGTAATGCAACCTAGATCAGGGCTTGACCCTGAACCATCTGAAAAGAACTTGCTGACCTTCCATTAGTGCTCTCAGCCTCCAGAGTGCTCTCCACAGCTACTCTGAAATGACTTCTGGTGAACGAGCAAGCTATGCAATTACACCCACAGAGAGTCATGGCCTCTCCATATATCAAGGGACAGAGCCTACAAACATGTCCACCATAAAACTCATCTATGATTCAAAAGAGAATGCCACGTAGCTCCATGAAGATAAAGCCATACATCAAATGCTCTCCCCCCCTCCCCGAAACCCCTGTAAGTTCAACTATGGCAAGCTCACCATCTAAGTCACACTTTAGCAGCACACTCACCCTGTGATTCAAACCACACAGAGGTAACCCACACAGCCTCAATAAGAAAACATTAGTACAAAGCTCACCAAAACTACAAGATAAGTTGAACTCCATGATGCCTCCAGACACTGCATCAGCAACACTTACTCAAAACCTCACTTCTACAGTGCAATAGTAGCAAAAACACTCCCCAGGGTTTAAAGAGCAGATTAGGAAAGTGCTTGCTATGGAGGAATTCGGTATAGATAACCTTACCTTTGGCAACGGGAACCTCAGAGCAGAGAGGACCAGCAGATCCCTAAAGCACATGGATCAGAGCATTGCACCACAACAGGGCAAGAACCTTGCCAACCAGAGTTCAGCCCTTTGGTAGCTGAGCAAAGCAAGCCTAGAGCTGGTGCCCAGCTTCGAGTAGGAGTCCAAATAATGAAACCAGTTCATAAAGGGTACAGATCCAAGGTCAAGCAGGGAATTCAGTTCCTGCAATAGAGTCCAGAGCCAGGCATGGGTGAGCACTTCCCATATAACTCAAAGGAAAGAAAGAGCAAATGCCCCCAGGTGAGTTTAAATGATACTCCTGGGCTCATGGGAGTGGGTGGAGGCACCAGGTGGGGCCAATCAGGGCCATTAAGGTTAATTAGTGCCCTCTGGGCTCCATCAGAGACCTTTCCAAAGCAATTTTGGACAATTTCACAGGTGATCTTAAAGCTTGTTCCAAAGTCACAACAAAGCCCCCACATCCTGCAAGTATTCATCTCCATTGTGAGATAGTGCAGACATTTCCACTCCCAGTATGTGTAAAGAAGAGGTCAGAAAAGTGCTTGGTGTGGAGAATTTAGATAGCACTAGAGAAAGGCAGGGTACAGTAGGCTGCATCAGGAAAAAAACCTGAAAGCCAGCTGTGATTTTCATAACCTGATTCCAGGGCAGTGTAACTGCTTCACAGAGACGGGAGGCATTGCAATGGGACTACCTAACTTAAAGCTTTGTTGGCTTCTCTTCTTGCAATTGAGCATAGAGTTTAAAACCAGAAGGAAGGTTTTGGTTTTTATTTCCGGTTAGCATGGAAGGCTGCTTTTGATGGATTTTAATGTCCAGAAGAGGAGCAGAATTTGCACTTCTTTGTACTGTATGAACAAACACACAAAATCTCTGATTGGACCACAGTATAAAGGGGTTTCCAGAAATTATCCACAAGCACCTGACTCATTAAAACTCCAGTTACTGGGCTCCTACGCATGCTTTTGAAAATCCCACCCTGATCATTCAGAAGACACTGTCCACTACCAGTAGAAAAACGCGCCTGAGAAGGCACTGAAGTATACAGCATCTCGCAGCAGCCAGCCTTTAATTGCCACATGGTAATCAGCACAGTGATTAAACTGTCATCAGGTCCTTGCTAGTTTCTCCCTAACCTTTATCTGTATCAAACTAGTAGGGAACCTAGATCAAAGGAATAAAAGTGAGGCGGCAACACACTGCCCTTCATTTCAGTGGTACAGCTGTATTAAATCAGCTTTATTTCTTAGGTATACTTAACATGTTACAGCTTAGAAGATGACGATTTCATGGAAAGGATTGGAACAGTTTGGGTGGTGTTTAATGAATGGCATCTTAATCTACATTTTCTGCTTTCTTAAACCACAAAAGGTTCCCAGTTCCAGTGCTCTCCACACATAGTCATTTATTCAAATTGCTGACTATACCTTGCAACCTGTATGCCACTTTACTATCTTTTTCCGTTGACAACCGTACACTTCTCAGATATGGAAATTGTTGTATCTTAATCTTAACTGCGAGTTGATTTGTATTCACCAAAGCATGTGGATAATCCACAAGAGCCTATGCTTAAAAATCACTGCTAAACTCAGTGCAGCCAATGCAGATGGCCATACAGCAAGGATAATCTCCACGTGGGATTCATCCACTGGAGCAACTGCCCAGTTACAGAGCATCCACTCACTCCCATAGGAATCAACAGGCCACGGGAGGCAAAAAGAGGCACAAATAAATAAATAAATAGGCAAACAAACAAACACAATAAATTGGATAGGAGCCTGCCAGCAGATTAAGGCAAGAAGGAGCATTAAGTTGTTTGGGTTCCCATTTAAAAATAAACAAATTGAATGTCGCAGTCAATCTGCTTAATGTCTGACTGCCATTAAGCAGATAAGCAGTGATTTAACCTTATGCGATAGATTTCTTTCAATGATGCAGAGGTCCTGTCATACTTGGAAGATGACAAGTGAATTCTGTAATTTCCTGTCCTACCACAGGCCGGTGATGTATTTGCTGGAAGGTCAGGGTGCTCCTTGTTTTTCTATTTCAGATGCTCCTGGGGCATTCTGATAGGGGCCAGCAGTGTGAAAACAATGCTGTCAAATAGCACAATGGTGCTGTAAATAATTCCATGCAGGGAAAAGCTTGCCTCATTTAAGGCAGTATGAAAAGCTTTAATATGGGACATATTCAGTTGTTCATTCAGTGTTTTCCGTTCCTGGGAGCGTTTCTTCACAGGGCCTTGAATTCTTTGCTGGCTACACAAGCGCCCCAGAACCCAGCATGCAAAATGTCCACACCAGCCACCCAGGTCTGCTGCATTGTATTTTACCGTGTTGATTTATCTCTCCATTTCTTACAGACTTATTGAGCTTAAATTGGCTTGCACACTCCAGCTTCCCAGCGCTTACCAGGTTCTGCAGGAGGTGATTTTTCACTTTGTGTTCAGATGTCAGCACACGTCCCCTACATCAGCACCTGCCTTGGCCTTAACCCCTGTAGTCCCAGGGGATGCTCACTCCTGATTCCTTCCAAGACCAGGCATCTCTTCTGCCATCACTATGCAAGATTAGCACATGCACATTCCCCATGTGTTTTGCCCTCTTTCCTCTCCCCTCCCTCCTCAAATGAGGAGATACTAAGCCCAAAGTAGAATGTTTGAAATGGCTTTTATGGCCTTGGAGCATTTTTCTTCCTGGGGCACAATTTTCTGGCTTTGTGACAGAAGGGTTTTTTCATTGCTGTTGACAGCTCTCGCCGCAAAATCAAACTCCCTCAAATATATATATATAGCGATGTTTGCCTTTGTTGATAACTGATGGTCACAATGACAATATAAAGAGATCAGCACAATCCAGCACAATCCCTTATCTTATTTAAATCACCTCTGATATTAATGCTAGGCAGGTACTCTCAGAACCTGCCAACTCAACTGCCAGGGCAGTTGTGCCATCCAGACTGTCTTCTCAGTTGTAGGGTTTTTTGGCAACTAATGAGGCTCAATCTAGCTAATATTTCCATGATTTCCACAGCTTGATCCAAACTACTCAGACCGGAGCTTCTGATGTCTCTGCCTGTGGTGGGAACTTGTCACTGAGCTGCTGCATCTCCCACCCAGCACCCTGCGCTGCTATTGACACCAGCCCTGTGGCAGCAGGCTGGGTTTAATGGCACAGCTCCACTAAAGACATCAGAGTGAGGCTAGGTAAGAGCAGAGGAGCACCTCCCTGTTTCTCCCACATCTCCTTGGAATGCATTCTCACAGGAACCCCAGGCATCGCCACAGTTGTGCTGCCTTCTCTCTCCTTCCCACAGCAGTTTCCCAATGTGATTGAGGAGCCCTCCTAATCTCACCTCCTTCAAGCTTTGTTAGTGTACGAAAACACCCTTTCCACTTCCAGCCTGCTTTCCTGGCTCAACTGCCACTTTCCATCTTATCTTAACCCCTTTTAATTCCAATGTCATTCCCTCACTCTCTGCTTCTGTAATTCAGTTAGCGTGAACCTGCACTGAGATGGCTCCCTGCTCTCCCTTCTGAGCTCACTCTGCTGACAGTAAAGGGGTTTTTACATCCTCACGTTTACTGCCAGGGAACATCTCTGCTCCATCATCTGCCAGGTTACCTCCCGCAGCCTACCCCATCATCCCACTGCAGATACAAGGCTGCTTGTGAACCAGGTCCTGAGAGGCTGGAGCTTGTAACACGCTGGGGTAAGAGAGCAGCACTTGGGTTGTCTCAAAAGTGGTGATCTATGAGCCAGCCAGAAACACTTCTGCCCCCTGCACCGCAAAGGGAAGAGGGATGCTGGAGTGTGCTGTCATTTCTCATCTCAGGGAGCCCTGGAAATCCTACCTGTGCCATTTCCCATGGAGCAGGGATTGCCCCTGCAACTCCCAGCACTCTTAACATCATGCGTTTGGATTACTGAGTTTATAAACCTCATGTGGTCTGTAAATGACACGGAAACACTCCAGTCTACGCATGAGGGTGCAGACACATAACATGACACAGCACATGGAGCCCCAGGATGCGGGGAGCATGTGGACTGTAAACACTGTGTAGCTGCTTTGCTTTAGGAAGCACTGGTGGGAAATCTGGGGAATGGGCAAGGAAAACGCTGTTGTAAAAGAGCAAAATTTAGGCCCAACATGAACAGAAGTCTGATATATAAAAGCAAGGACCATTTAGGACCATAAATGCCCAATTTGGAAAGGGCAGGAGTGTACAGCATCACATTGATTTCCTATCAATGAATCCCAAGCAAAGCTTCACCCAGGGGCATTTGTCAGGTTTTTTTCAGCAAGAACACTGCCATCAAATCTGGGGTGTTCTCATGCAAAGCACTTACTTTAACTCCTTGAAAATCACCTTTTGCATGTCCCATTTCACTTTTTCCTCTGAAATGCAATGGCCCAACTCCACCAAGCTGGAGATCACAACAAGCAGCAGAGAGCAGGAGCTGCGGTGGCACTGGCACCAGTTAGTGCATCACACGCAAGCACTAGAACATCTGCTGGTGGCTGAGGCAGTGAATGCCTATATGGACACAACCTCACCGCTCCTCCCGGTGGCATTTCTGTATCAGTGCCTGAAGGAAAGGGGCTGAGCAGTGCAAAAAAATCCCATTGCCATGAATATTCATGCGGATTTTCAAGCATGCTTGGTGTGTGTTTGCATGTCCTTTGTGTTCGCTTCGGTTGAATGCACCAGCAAATGAGTTTCTGATGGACAGAAAGAGTATCCTCCGATGGGAACGTCAGGTTTGATGTTATTATTTATTGCTTGCATTGCATTGTACCTAGGAGTTACGTTGTAAGACAAATGAGCTAAGTGCTACAGACACAACCTCTGTCTCGAGGAGGTTGCATGCTAATGGGAGAGAGGAGAAGATGCTGGTCAGAGAGATCACCATGATCATAAACACTGATGGTCTGGTCCTTCTGAGTTTTGGCAGGCATGAAAGGATCGGGCAAATGACGGTGGAGCCCAAAGACACAGGCTGGAGAAGCAAAGTGGGTGACGATGGATGCCCTCAGGGCTGATAGAGCTTGTGTTGACCTTGGGATGCTGAGTGAGAGGTGGTGGCTGGGGCTGCATCACCAGACCACTTGCAGCAGAGATTGGTGTTCAGCCAGTGGAGCACAGGTCTGTTCCTGCAATCTGTGCATCCCATCAGAAGGACCTGAAATTTGAATTTCAAATGTCAAATATCTACAGTGACTCGGTCACCAGGAAATTACCATGCAAGAAACATTTGTGAAAATCATTTGGTAATGCTTTAACAATCACTGCAACATTTGGGCAAGAGCTCAACCTGTTCTCAGGTGATTTGCAAGTGGAAATAAATTTGCAGGACGAGTAAATGATTCTGTGTGAATTCTTTTTTGCCCAGGCTATTTCGCAGCCATTTAGCTGCGAAAACCACCTATTTTTATTTAATACCCTAACAAAAGAAATATGATTCGGACGTAATGCTGCTAGGAAATGTGTCCTGTGATGAAACTCCTGTATTGAAAATGATGTGATGTGTCTTCAGTGACATGGTCTTTGGTGAATAAAGAACTTTCGTTTCCCCGTAACTGCAAATGTAAGGAGGAGAATTTACCCTGAATGTTGCATTTCTGAGCTCAGCAAACCAGTAACAAAAAAAAATTTCCCTTCTTTCTGTAAAAATTCCATTATTTACAATGTCTTGAAGGCAGCAAAGCAGCAACAAAGAGCAGGACACCAACAGAGGCAAGTGTGGAAATTTCCGTGATAGAGTCAGGTTCCCTTGGATGGCCGGGGACATGGTTTGTGGCTGGCTGAAAAAAACACATTGAGAGCATCACGAAAGCTCTTGATTCGTGCTTGAGGAGCTGAAATTGCCCCTTTCTCCCTGCTTTTCTCCCCACCCTCCATCTCCACTGTACTTCACACGTGTTTAATTTCAAAGGTCCTCTGGGGTCTGGCCTCTGGCACTGTGACTAAAATGAAATGTTCTGGCTGGGAGCTGAGGAGGGGAAGACGGGAGGGACGGGGAACAAAGCCCATGGGCTGTGCTGCTGGGACAGACTCCCAGGCTGTCACTGCCCCAGCGTGACCGACTGCAGACAGCTAATTAACAGTAGACACAAATAATTAACATCTGTGAAGCCAGACAGCTTTGTCCCGGGACTGCTAAGAAGTGAACCCACAGCAGAGCTGCGGGGACTGTGGGTGTGTGGCAGTTGTTCATTGTGAGTGTCTTGGAGAGCAGAGATATCCTTACTGGCATGCTCATGATGGACATCACCAGCAAATGCCAGGGTGATTGTTTTAGCATGGGGTTGTAGACACCAAGGCTGCTATGGATGTCACAAGGCAGTGCCACCCTCTGCATTTCTTCCTATTAGGTCGTCTTACATGTTGAGGAGGCAGAAATTCCTTCCCCGTTACAAACAGTGAGTGGGTTTATGCTCATGGTGAAGAGTAATCAGGTGGGAATCCTGTGATTTCTCCCCAAAAGCCAGTCATGGGTTATCAGTGACCACCTTAGCATATTGGTGACCTTTCCCTTCTCACACCCAGCTGCCCCAGTGCTCCCCTTCAGTGCTCATGGCTTTTATGGTGTAATGCTTCAGCGAGACACTTAAGTAAATTACAGCCCTGTAGCACTGAGAATGTTTAGTTTTGATGTTAGACAACACACAGTTATATCCTTAAAGCTTTATTCACTGAAATGGATACACACTCTGTCACTGAGAGGGCACCTGGCAGACATGAAAGGTCAGAGGTGTAGGTTCAGCACACTCCATTAAACTGCTCACCCTCAAATCCAAGCACTAGGGCGTTTTTCCCCTCACTCTCCAGTATGCAGAACAGGACTCCGATGAAGGTGAATCTGTTGCCCAGTCACCCCTTGCGTGACTAACAAGGGTGTACCATTGGAGCTGAACAAGCTGAGAACCTCCTCATAGCAAGTACCTATCCTCACCTCCTCAGGGCAGGCTGGAAAGCAAGGGGAAGCACAAGACATGTTCAGTATGGATCCTTCTCAAAGACCAACAGTCTTCAAATCCACAGTTCAGCCTTTCACACTTGCACTAATTAAGAAACAGGCAACTTCCCAGTGTAGACATTTTAGCTATGGAAAATTTACCTTTAAAATTCCTTCACGATTGACTAAAAATGCAGAGTCTTCCTCGAGAAGTGTCTTCCTGTCATATATCCGTTTATCTAATAGCTAGGGGCAGCCACAGCTTGGGATGTGACTAGATATGCAAAGTGCAAAACACACAATCTGGGCTGCCAAGCACCATCATAGCCAGTGGGGCTGGTAAATAAGACCCCTAAATCATAACTCCACAGTAGCATTATTGAAGTACAAATTGCTCTTTGCATGCTCCATGATCATATAATGCAGAAAAGTTCATTTTCATTAGTTTGCAAATAGCTTATAAGACTAGTTAAATAGATACATTTTTCTCTTGCATACTGAATACGTGGAATATTTGCATACTTAGGTAATGACAATATTTTTTTCATGGCGTAGCTTTGCTTGTGGTCATAAATCCATAATGCACTTCAAGGCTTTATTGTGTCCCCCCCAAATGCGATGTGCTTCAGTTCTTCCAAGTTATGAGCATGCGTCTGCAATTCATTAAGCAACCGAACCAACAAATTTTCCATTTCATAATCTATCTTTGTATGACCTTTCTGGTCTGATGACTCAAACATATTTAATAAATTATTAACAGAGATTACATTAGTGAGAGAGGAGCTGTGTAATTACTTGAAAGAGTGCTCAGAATTCGGGTTGTTGGGATCTGCCTAAATCAGAAGGGGAGAGTGGTCAGGAAAACTCCATAGCTGGAAGTGAAAAAGCCCAGAAAATTTAAACCCAGATAAAATAGTAGTCTCAAATGGTTCTTTCTATGGATTTTAGCTGAATCATGCTGTAAAGACACAAACATCTCTCTGATGCTATGTGGGAAATACAAGATTTGAGAGGGAACCACATCTTCCCTGGCCACTGAGGTACATCTGGGAGCATGGCTGGCAAAAGGTGGAGTGAACCTGTGTTTTAAATTGCAATGGTTACCTTATTCTTCCATTCTGACTAATTTGTCCATGGTTTTCTAGCAGTGTCTAGAGGAGAGTCGCTGGCTCTTGGCTCTCAGCTGTGTGCTGTGAAAACGATCTATGTCCATGGGTGCAAAGATTGATGTAAGGCAGATAGAGTAGCTGGTGGGGCTGAAGGACATATACTCCAGTTTGGGATTAGCTGGTCCAGAAAGGACCTGCTGCTTCTGCACTGATGTATCCACTTTCAGAGTTATCTCAGTAGCACGGATTTTCTCTACTGCATTGTTCGTGTGCTTTGCCCTGTCCAGTTTTAAAAGCTGAAGAGTAAATGGGATTGCTTGGCCATACAGCTTTAGTTTTGTCTAAATCTCACCAGTGAGATGTAAGTCTTAGAGTAATAAACATTTAGTGTTCTGATAAATGATAGCAGTATGGCAGAAAAAGATGTCCATTCCAATCCATAGAAGGCCTCAGCTTCAATCATATCTTATTACTTTCAGACTATTCAATCTTCGTCTCAAATCATTCAGTGGCAGTTTAATCAATACATCAAACTCAGGCACAATTCTTTCTATATACTCAATACCTTGCATCAGAAACGGTTTCTGGGTTGTGTTCTGGAATCAGGCAAAGAATTAAATCAAAGACCTAGAGATAGAAATACTCCTGAAAGAACCTCATTATTTTACTTATGATTTATCTACATTTCCTGGCCTTAGTTTGTACATGACACCGAACTTCAAATAATCTTTCAAATCCTTCCCACACATTAATTCTGAGAGCACCACCAAGGTGCACATAAGCATTTGTAGCTATTTCTCAGAGTAGGTAAGCAGGACAAAGACAGGGGTTAGCACTGTCCATCTTGATCACCGTTTTTTGGTTTCACTGTTTTGAGACTGTGGAATCATACCTGAAATTCGTGTCCTAGCTCTTGACTACTTCAAAATCTTAAATCAACCAGCTACTTTGATAAAGGTAGCCTTAAAAATATGTCTAAGTCCCAGTTCTAACATGCGAATGCCCCTCGTCTCCAGAAGGATTTTTCCTCTTGTATCAAAGCAATATAATGCAGTCTTTTCTCCTGACACTATTCAGGAATATTTTCTCAAGCTGTGATTTTAACACACCAGAGATGAACAAAAAAATATAATTTCTGTCTTCTTCACCTTTTTTTTTTTTATGCCTTTTTTTCTTCATTTTAATCTCTTGCTTATTTTAATCACACCGCAGATTAGGACCCATATTGTATACAGGTGTAACCAAATGTCATCCATAATGGGAAATAGTTATTTATGATGAAGAGCTTTTTTTTCCCATTTAATCTCCCTTCAGATATAATAGTGCATTGTACTGGTGTGATCTCCTTGCAGCTGTATTGAGAAGCCACCAAGAGCAGCCTGCACAAAGAAATGAAGAAGATGCAGTTGCAGACTGCACTGAATGGTTTTCAGATGGCAAGTGCCTTCGTACAGTATCACCCAAGTCCTGTTACCCCACATCTTCCCTTCAGGTAAAAATATGATGAGATACACATGCAATTGCAGCCATCGGGGAGCATTTGCCCGTGTGTGAATTGGATGTGTGGTAAATAAGCCTGGTCCAATTTTCTTGGCAAACTGAAAAGCATTGTTGGGTGCTGGATGAACCGAGCTTCCATGAGAACTCCATTAGGCAGCCAGCAGAAAGGTCCCCTTGCTTCCCAGAGCAACCTTGCTGTGATAATGGCTCATTTACATTATATATGCCCATAAAAGCCATATTCTGATAGTGGTTTAATAGAGAAAAAAAGTCAAAGTAGCAGCTCATCCAGGAAGTGATATGTCACTATGAGTTATACGGTACCTCCGTACCTGTCTCAGGAACACATCCTTTGACATGCTGTGAATCACTTACAGATCCATGACCCATCTTACGGCTTAAACAGGGGGAACACAAGTAAAATATATTAGTCTTTCACTAGGACTTCATGAAACTGTCACTGATTTAATGAAATTGCCATCTCTCCATTGACTTCAAAGAGAGATGGGCTGGGGCCAGCTGTCACGTTACCATCAAATTACAATAATCCCATTCTTCTTCTTATCAGATATCCTCTTGTGTTTTTAAAGGTGTTGAAGAACACAAGCACCTGAATTCTTCCGAGATCAGGTCACTTGCTTGAAGCAATTTTCTCCTGTACTCTGTGTATTTTTCTTTTCATCCTCAAGGAAGAGGCCAACAGAGAGCACCGGCTGCTTTTTTTCTTTAAATATGTTGCATTTTTTTACATATCCGATTATGCATCATAAGAAAGCTCAGCAATAAGCCTGGTGTGTGATGCACAGGCTGACCTCCAGCAGTGACATGTGCTATATTGTAATTGTTTTCTGTTCTGACATATTACATATAGCAAGATGTTTTCCATTTCAGAAGGCACTGACATTGCTGTAATGTGCTTAAATTGTTTTATGAGAACAACAAGGCTCCTGGGGTAGGGGAGGGTTGCTGTTGGCATCTTTGGTGCTCTGCTTTTGACAGCACTGTAGGAAGAAAGGCATGTGCTAGCCTATTGCCTTGGGTTCCTTCATCACTATGATCCTCACAGGCTGCATCTGACGGAGCAGATGTGGCTGTGGTGGCGATGGGAGCGTGTGGCAGCTGTGTGCTTTGCAGGGACAAGCTTTGCCTTCTCAGAATGCTTTCATTCAAAAGATGAAGCTAACTTGGTTAAAGTGCTCTGCCAAAACTAAAAACAAAGGAACGTTTGACTAAACTGTTTGACTAAAAGCAAAAGGACTTCTTCCTTCAGCAGGAATTAAAATTAAATTATAAATACTAACCCCTCCTGCCCGGTACTTACACCAGAAGTCAAAGTATTGAGCTGTAAAACACTGAGACTCACCTGATGAAGCCTGAGCACCTCAAGGGTTCATAGAACGGTTTGGCTTGGAAGAGATCTTAAAGCTCATCCAGTTTCAACCCCCTGCCATGGGCAGGGACACCTTCCGCTAGAGAAGGTTCCTCCAAGCCCCATCCAACCTGGCCTTGAACTACAGGCCTTGAACACTACTACAGGCATCCTGCCTGTGAAATGGGTTTGCTCACCAGGCCTCCTGCTGCTGGATTTTCACATCAGCTCTATCTTGGTTTTATTAAAACCATTTTTACTCTTAATTTCAGAATACCATTTCCCACTGACCTTCACTTTCTCCAAGGAAAGCCTGTGGACTCTTTCCCCACGTTCACTCATTTTTGACAGTGAGATGCTATTAATCCAGATATCCAAACATTACACCCCTCACCCCTTAGCCTCAAAAGGATGCTTTTAGCAGGCTATTTCATTCTCTGGTTTGTAAAGTCCATCCTGGGGTCTAATCGTGAACTGCACGTATGTGGCAGAGCGTGTCGGATGCAAGATGAAACCCACCATATGAGCTTCAGGAAGAAAGCGGTAGCAGCAAATGTGAATGACCGGCTGTGCATCTTATGGCTTTCAGTGGGACTGGAGTTGTCTCTATTTCGTGTTTCTTGGGAAGCAGACTAAATGCATCCACACTCAGCAAACCTCACCTGTGGCACCACTCAGCACCCGCTGAGAGCAGAGGAGTAGCTGATGGGAAGGAAAAGTCATTTGGGGGTAATAAGATTATTTTTAACCTTGTCAGATGAAACCAAGAAAATAGAAAGGGTAATAAGAGCTGTGAAGCTGAGATTCATAACCCCACAGATTACGCATGACCATTTTGTCTGTCTGCCACACTACGGCTATCACTACTACGTTATTCTGGCTTTCTGGCTTTTGGACAGATCCGACATGTAAAATGTTAGTGTAGACAAGTATTTTCTTCCCTGGGCTTTGCTGTGGGCAGAGAAAATGGTATAACTCAATGGGATCCTGCAGAAGACAACACAGATGAAAAATGAGCAAACTTGTCACAATGGAGTCAGTGTGTTCCTCCTTATGTGAAAGCCACTTGAGTAGTTAGTTTTAAAGTAAATCGCCCTTGTTTCTCATGGTAAGGCATTCTGACAGGCGTGTTGACAGTTTCCAATTAAATGTGAATATTTTGGTGGCCTTTGAGTGTAAACCAAGCAAGGTGTTCCAAGGGCTGCATAAATCTAACTTCTATTAAGGCAGATAGTCCGTTCCCCTCCCGGTGTCAAACTGGATGAAAACCATTATTTCTTTGAAGAGTAAGCCTCCATCACAAGCAGCAGCTCACGATGTTGCCAGAGGCAGTATGTAATGTGCATCACAGGTACCAAGTAAAAGGTTATCTGCTTCAACTGCAATCTTTTTATTGCACAAAAGCAGATTCTTGTGGGGATTTTCAAGCCTCCTCCTTGGCTGGAGGGAGGGAGCGAGCACCCTGAGGAACATGGGGATGTGGCTCCTCTCTGCTTTAGGTAGCACTTGGGGGAAACCAAGCAGAGAATGCAAATAGCAGGAGAAATGCAGTAAATGGGGAAGGATAATAGTAAGTTTGAGGCCATAGGAAGTTTTTCATTCAAAAGGTGAACTTTGATTGATAATTCCCCTCACCAATAAACCTCAGAAAGGTATGGACTGAAGAGAAGTGGCCATTCGCAAGCTGCAGGAATGCTTGGGTCTGCTTCATTTTCACATGGGTCTCCAGCACAGGTGGGTGCTCCAGTGATAGTAAAGCAAAAGCATAGGCGTAAATTCTGCTATCTCCAATGCGGTAGCTCAAATGCTTTATCTCATGAAGCTGCCCAGCTTTGTGAGCCTCTTCAAGTGGAAATAACCTTGCTTTTTTATTTCAAAAAATAAAACAGCTGAAATATTAACTCCAGATGCCAGCAAATATCAGTCCAACATTTTATTCCTACTTAAGCCAGCAGGATTCTGTGCGAATGCAGCACAAATATGTACAAGCAATAATTTTGGCTCATGTGAGGCCTCTGGTTTATCAACTTCCATGGGCTTCTGCACCCATATTGGAGTGAAGAAAGAAACAAAACTCTGTTGTTTGGGGAAGGCAAAATGAGGCACAAAGGTATCAAGCCCATGATCCTCTCTGTTTCTGGCCAAGCTCATGCTTGAGTACTGCAGGGTGCAAAATCTGAGCCCTTGCACAGGCAGCCTCCATCTCTCTTTGCTTCTCATAGAACAATTGAGAAAGTTGAACTAATCAGACCACAGACTGTTTGTTACCGTTGCTAGTGGCCGGTTGCTATAGGAGATTTTAGTCCTCTCCTGCTCTGCCAGGGGGGATCTTTTCATGTGCCTGAGGGATGCATAAAGGATTTGCCTTTGCAGACACGGTTTTGTGCCTAAAATATCTCCTTACACAGATTAAAGTACTTATTTCTGATTTAGCAAAGACCCCTTCAAATGCTGGATGGAACACAACATGGTTTTCATTCAGCTTCATCTGCCAAGCTTAATTAGGGAGGAATTAGAGGTTTGCCTGATGGGAATTTGTGCTAACTTAAAGGCCGAGTTTCCCTCTTGGACTGATGGCTGGCAGATACTCAGACCTCATCCTGGTCAGATGGATTATGAACATGAAACACATGAAATAGTGGAGGAGAAAATAGCACCAGACACAGCTGCAGAATTAGGCGTTTCTTACTTTGCAGTATTGAGGGGCAGTGGCTCCGTTCATTAGGGCTCAACTTTCTCTCTCACTGTGTAACCTGGGAGTAGCAGGCTTCATGTGAAAGCCATACATGTGAGCCAGAGCATCTCAGCCTGCCTGGAGCCATATGATCTCACCTGGCACTGACCATGCTGCTGAGTATGCAGTTTGGGAAGGGTAAATATACATTAATACAGCATATATACATATATTTATATAGAAGGATGAGTATTTTTTACTTGAAATCTCTCTGAATATTCCTTCTGTAGTGCGGAGACATTCCCAGCTGACATTTATGCCCTTACATCAACGCAGTCACACTTTGAACTATGCCAAGAGCTCTGTACGTTCATATCAGAATATTGAAAGCCACCTTCAAAAATCTATGTGAGGGAGGAATAAATGATTTATGCTTTTTTCCTGAAGTTTAGCTTCTCACCCTGTGAAATCTCTCCGCCCTTTTTAAGAACTGTATCAACCCTCCAGATTCCACTAGACTTTTTAATGTAAAACACAATCCCCTAACTCCTGCAATATGTAAAATGATTGGGCATGGTTTATGCCCTATGAGAGAAGCGTAAAGATAACAACAGTTTGGGGTAACTTAGCTGTCCACAGTGAATTTCTAGATGCTTTGGGAATACAGCTGCTCATTCTCTCTCGTGTTGCTGCTTTACTGACAGCATCCTGATCTGGCAAAAGGCAGAAAGAAATGTTGCTGAGAAAATGAGTGTATCTATCTTTGATGCTAAAGCGAAGGAAGCTCTTACTGTGGTTAAAAGAAGTGCTGCTGCAATATAGAAGATACAGATCTTACCTTTCATTATGCTACTGTTCAATGGCATAAGCCAGCCACATTTATCCACTGGGAAATTTTGAATGAGCTAATTATTACTTACAGAATAGGAGAATGGAAAGACAGAAAAAGGTGAGAAAAAAATATAGAAACTATAAAAAAATAGATAATAATCCATAGAAAATACACAAACCAAGAAGAGAGCACAGCAACACATGCTATTTATCAGTAACTTCTACCTTTCAATTGTATTTTTATTTTATAAGACTCCTGCCTAATTTATTTCACCACATGAAACCTTTTTCTCCCAAAACAACTCCGTTTTATCAATAGTGCATGAGGTAATACAGATTCTTCTGGCAAGAACATACAGTGATGAAACAGCAAACATTGCATTACTAACCCCAATAATGCAGGAAAAACATCTTTCTATTGTGCAAGCAGACAGCAATATAACACAGAATTTCCCCTCAGGAATAGATCGCACTCTTACAACAAAAGGATTGTGAAAGTCTTTGTTGTGATCCCTAAGGATTTAATGAATTGTCAGACAATCTGTGTAGATCAGACGTTTGTCCTGATAAGCATATTTGCATTTCTTTGGAAGCTGGTTCATGTTTGAATAGCATGATTAAATACATAATTGAGCTGCTTTTGGTCATTTTGAGAAATATAAATATTTTATAATAGTAAATATAATATCTATACACATAAATTATAATATTAAATATAGTATTTATGTAAATATATTATAACATTAAGTATAATATTTATGTAAACATAAATATCTTTACCTTGGGGGAGGGGGGAAGCAAGAAGAGGTCTGAAATATCTTCACAAGGCACAGGATGCCCAGCTGAATACTGTCAACTCTGACTACAGTGAGACCTCAAGGGGATGTAATAGTCTGAGTTAGCCTCTCATTATATTTATGGGGTTTGAAAGTGTATTTTGTACTCCAAATTTCTCTGCCCTTTCTTGAATCTTTACATGGACTCCTAATGCCCTGATTACTTTTTGTTGAGATATATATATGCAATGCACATATCTGAAAGCTTTTGCTGTAGTAATACTTGGTGAGTTAATGATCACCATTTGATTAAGATGCTTTCTCTCTTTCTAGGTAGAAAACAGCAGGGTTGTTACTGATGATGCCTGTAATCGTTTCAGAGCATTAAGTGTGTGTATAATGCAAGAAGACTACAGGTCACCACTGCCAGAAATACTTGAGCTATGGAGCTACCAGAGCGATGCATTTTTTAAGTGATGCTTCCTAAAGATGTTTCTATAAAACTCAACAAGCAGGATCCTGACAAATACAACACTAAGCAAGCAGCATCATGACATCGTAATAATTCAAAGCTACATCTTAATAATCATTAGAGAAGCTCTCTGTGGTCCTGATTTGTTCAGCTAAACCCAGGTATCCTTCAGTGGGTTTTTTGTCATAAACAGGATGTACCTTGCAATGTAATAAATTAAACTCATTTAGATGTGTTTTAATCCAACCAGTAGCTCACCACCTGGGGGGAAAGAGTAGGAGCTAAAGAGGGAATTAAACCAAGAAGATTTGTACTTCGAGTATATCTACATAACTTGCTCCTTGCCATCAAGTTGGGGACCTTGCCCTTTGTTCAGGTGCTGGGATGTAAATTGCCACCGCTGTTCCCTCCCCTGCGCTGCCTCTCCTGCACATCATTAGCATTCCCCTCCTGCGCCAGCACCAGAAGGGAGCTGTAATTAAAATTCAATGTGACAGAGCATGTCAAATGCAAATGGTCCCTTTCGCACAAGATCTTTGCTCCTGTTCATTTTGTGGTTGTATTGGTTAGGTGTGCTGCTTTCTAAGAACAAACTAACAGGAACAGGTCAGAACTTTATGATATCCTACGGCAATTTTGTTTAGATCATTTTTCTGGCTGTTAAATATCGTAGGCTTATTGGTTGTCTCTTGTTCATGGAAGCAAAGTGATAATTCCTTAATTATTTCTCTTCAGAGCCTGGATATACTCAGTGTAACAGAACATGCTGCTGAAGAAAGGGCAGCTTTCCCAAGGCCAGGCCTTTGCAGCTGCCGCTCCTTGGGAATGGGCAGGGAGGACAACCTGAAGGGATGGGTGAAGGAAACCAGTCCAGAGCAGAGCTTCCCAGGGTGGAAAATCAATCCGAGCTTCACCAAGATGATCTAAGGAACTAGAAACACAGGGTAATGCTTCAGCAAGAAGGCCCTGAGATGAAGTTTGTGTTCTGAGGAGGGCTTGCCAAAGTGGAATGGAGAATCTGGCGGATGGGAAGCTTGGCTGAATGATGGAAAACTGAGGACTGGCGGTGGCCCTGCACCACCAGCTCAGCTTCCTACCACTGCTGAGAGTCAGGAGATCACCCAGAGGGGACACTGGACATCCAAGCCATGCGTGTCCCCACAGCACCTTTGCAGAGCAGTGTAACAGGGACAGGCAAGGCAACAGGGAGCAGAAGAGAATAAGGATGGAGCAAGTACCAAGGGGGCTTTTCCCTGAGGCCAAGTGCAGGGTTAAGCTTCTTGTTTCATTATGGAATTCTTTACACCAATTTTACAAGTCATTTACACGCTGTAGAGTTTCTCATTGCACCCCAAGTCTCACACTGTGTTTTAAAGCTGGTGAGAGTGCTGACTGCTCTGACCTCAACACAGAAGTCATGGCAAAATCAGAGATTACCATCGTAAACATATTGCCTTTAGGTAGAGGAAGCTTGAGTAAATATCTGCAAAATAGCAGGACAGCAATTAAACTTATAAGCCAATAACAACTCTTATATTAAGAGCAAAATCCCCAATGGGATAAGAAGGATGTTGGGGTGTTGAGGATACACACTCACCATCAGAGGGACCTCTCAGAGCTTATTATAACAGAACAATACTGCTTGGACAAATGGATAATCATGGCCACAGCATCATTCAAAAGCTGATGACACATCAGGTTTAATGGAGTAATTACGTAGTTAACAAGAACAAGCTGTGCCTTCTCATTGGCTGAGGACAGGGTATTTTAGCAGGGAGGAGTAGGACTAGGTTCTTAGCTGGCTGCTTAGCAATGTGTGGTACTGGAAGTGTTTGGGAGGGATGCTTCACAGTGTGCTAGTATAGATAGCGTTGGATATTTTAGCACCCTGCATTGTTTCAGAAGGAACAGATGAGTCAGGAAGAAAAGAAGAATCCAGCTGGGATTCCCACCTCTAATTCTAAGGAAGCATAGAAGCCAACCCCTGAGGCAGCTGTGTTACCACATGAGGAGCACTGGCTTAACTGTAAATAGGAGATTATGGATGAAGTTGCTATGTTGCCAAGTCTTTAGCTTTTGAACTGAGTCACTATGGGATCTTAGGAAGATTCCCAGTGAGCAGAAAGCTGGCTATTGTATATTCATGATGAAAAATACAGTGTAACTTCTTTTTGAGGTATGTGAACTCTTCAGTATTTGGTATCACTAAGCAGAGGGCTAATCCCTGGGGGATTTCTTGGCACCCTTTCTACTTGGGTCTAGATCTCAGTGAGATCTATGAGGATGAGTACAGTGATTTAAGTGTATTTTAATTCATCCTTGGGAGCACTGCACTTCCAGAGCAGGCACTATGCTTCTGTGTTGTCAACATAGCACTCTCCTGTTTGGGGTGTGAGGGGAAACATCAGCCCCCTCTGCAGCAGATGTCTGTTCTGTGTTTTTCTTCACTGGGCTTTCGTCTAGCTCTTCCCCAGCATTCCTGCAGTGCTTCCACAGAGGGACCACATACTTTGTATGTCATGACTGTTGTCACCCACTTCATTTCAGCTTCATGCCACAAGATAATCACTGATGTCTGTTTGTACTGTGATTCACCCCACCCCACCCTTAGCAGGACTGCAATAATCATTACCATCCAAAATTAATGGCAGGGATGCAGAGGTTTTAGAAGTCTTGGCCATGCTTCAATTACAGCTCCCATATTGGCACTTGGGGCCTGAGTGAACATAATGTGAACCTGCTGGTGAAAGGCCCTATCCACTGACGGGGCTAATTGTATCTGAGAGCAACTCTCCTCCCTCCAGCTTTGCTCAGCATAGAATGGTTTGGGTTGGAAAGGACCTTAAGATCATCTAGTCCCAAAGCCCCTGCTGTGGGCAGGGATGCCTCCCTCAAGACCACTGTCCCAACAACCATTTCTTCTTTGCCGTTTAGCTACTGACCTTTTTACCATGGATGTGAAGCACAGAAAAAGGCCTGAGAAGCAGGGAGGGTCGCAGACTGGGTGTGCGCATCTCTTGATGAGCAGAGGTGGTTCTTCCCCCTCTAAATTCCTTCTCTTTTGCACTTTAAGTTTACAGCTTGCCTTGTTCGGTTCCATGTGGCTTGGTTCAAAGCTTCCCCTTCTCTTCTGACAACAATCCAAGGAGTGCTGGAGGAGCACATCAGTGTGTAAGGTATGTGTGCTGCCCTCCTGAAGGCTTCTAGGTTAAACAGAAGAAATCATAACTGCCTCCTTACAGGCATTGTTCTACAGGCAATAAAACTCCATGTCAGGCAGCACCAAAGTAATTTATTTTACACACCCAGACTCACAAATAAGACCATACGCACCCTCATACTTGGAATGGGATAATGCATACCAGCTGTATTTTAAGATCTAGCTGGCTTTAGACATTATTAAGATATAAGCCAAATTCAGGAAATTACGTTGCTAACACATCATTGAAGATTTCCATTTATGGTGCCTATTATTGTTATTACAAGTAAATTCATGGGAAATTTAATCAAGTTCTCAAAAAGAAGCAAATGGGTTTCTATCTATTAAGTACACTGGCCAATTTTACTGTTGGCGTATCTCCTGTGCCATAAAGGTTTTCAGTACATTATTTTTCTCTGAGTAATCTTAGAGTCGCAGACTGGTTTTGAGTTGGAAGGGACTTCAGGGATCATTCAGTTCCCTACCCCCTGCCATGGGCAGGGACACCTTCCACTAGAGCAGGTTGCTCCAAGCCCGTGTCCAACCTGGCCTTGAGCACTGCCAGAGATGGGGCAGCCACAGCTTCTCTGGGCACCCTCACAGGGAAGAGCTTCTGCCTAAGAGCTCATCTCAATCTTCCCTGTTCTGTCAGGTTAAAGCCATTTCCCTTGTCCTGTCCCTACAGGCCCTTGTCCAAAGCCCCTTTAAGCACTGGAGCTGCTCTAAGGTCTCCCCTTAAGGAGCCTTCTCTTCTCCAGGCTGAACCAGCCTGGCTCCAGAGCAGAGCTGCTCCAGCCCTCAGAGCATATTCGTAGCTTCCTCTGGACTTGCTTGAGCAAGTCCACATCCTTCTTATGTTGTTGCCATCAGAGCTGAACGCAGGACTGCAGGGTGGGGGTCTCACTAGAGTGGAGCAGAGGGCAAGAATCCCTCCCTCCACCTGCTGGTCCTGTTGCTGATTATGCAGCCCAGGATGTGGTTGGCTTTCTGGGCTGTAAGTGCGCACTGCTGGGTCATATTGAGCGTCTCATCAACCAATATGAACTGAGCCTTAGGGTCTACCTAAGTGTACCATAGAAAATGTTGATAACTTCAGTGTACTGCAGCCAAGGATGCTTTAAATATTAAAGTCACCATTCTCAAATAGCACTCACACAGAGATCACGTTTCTTTTCCCTGTGTGTCTCCTCTGTGTTTCAGAATGGATATATCCAAATACATCCAGCCAGCATCTCTTGTGCAGAGTCACAGACCCTCCTTGCTGTGCTTGTCTGTCCCTGGCAGAGCTGATGCACCCATCACTGAAGCTGGTTTTGCCTCCCTAGACCCAAATCCGAAAGACTGGTTAAAGAATTGAGCTCAGTCCCTGCAGCCATACATCTCTATCTCTGCCATCACCTGCCTGCTTCCAGAGTAAGGACTGTGCTAATATGGAGTGAGCAATGATATGTCAGTGAAAGATGAGGCTAATAATTTACTCTGAACCTGCTTATTCACAAGGAATTAGGCAGGAGAACATGGGCATGTGTTGATGAAGTAGAAAATCCTCTCTTGCTTGTTTAGGGAAGGAGAGGGGCATGGCTGTAAATCTAGAGAAGTCGCTTATCTCCAAAGGAATGTTACAAGCATGAGCAGAAGTGCCACGTCTTCTGCTTTGTGCTCTCTGCTATCATGCTGGGGTTTGTAATCTGCTCAGTGAGGGCGAGAGGTGAATTTGATTTAGTAACATAGATCAAAATGATACTGGGCATGGAAAAGATTCTTCCTAAATCTCATTACGAGTCAGCAACTACCTGTTCATCAATCAATGCTGACCAAATCTCCTATGCTGAAAGGTGCTTTGCACAGGCAAAAACACTTGCTACACTTCAGTGGGGCTCTGCTTCAGTGCATGGATCAGATCACAGATGTGTTTGCTGGGCTGGAAAGGAATCCAGCAAATTTTCTCCCCAAATGAGGATTTTAATGCTCTGTAGAGTTCTGTCATTGTTCTGCAAAAGTAGACTGGTCTATTTTAGAGTCCAGGGAAAGAGGCTTAAGATAAGACTAAATACCATTGACACTGTACCTGGCAGCTTTAAATCCATCTGAAAGTGATACAGAAACCCTCTGCTTGGTAGACAGTAACCTGAAACAGGCATATTCGGTCACTTCGCACTGTGCTGTGCATTCACTCCCTGGGAGCTTCAAACTCTGTATTAAATATTATGTTTGCCCCTCAAAAATCTAGTTGGCTTGGGGACCTTATTCCTAAAACCCTGCCTCTCTGCCTGGGCCTTGCTACCCCAGATGAGCTGGAGAGGATGGGCAGTGGATGGCAGGAACCCTGTGCCTTGTTCAGCTGGTAGAGGTTTGGCCCGACCTCCAGGGCTTTCCAGCACCCTGCTAGAAAAAGCTGAGGGCAAAATAATCCATTGGGCCCAAGCTGCTGCCCTGACAGTAGGGATTTTGCCTTTGCGTAAAATCATCCGTAAGCCAGTCCTTTCCTCCAGGGACTGGAAGATGCAGTGGGATGGTGGCAATACCTCTGCTAGATTCTGTATTACATCTCCAGCTGATGCCATATGTGATGGTGAATATTTATGTATATATCTCATTGTGGGCAGAGACAAACTCACCCAAATGAATTTTGAGCCAGATAGTTTGGTAGAGGGCACCAGCCTAGGGTGGGACTCGGTTGCTGGAATACTGAGGCTCACTAATTTAAAGGAGCATGTATGAAATGGTCATTGTAGGTCCCTCTGAGGACACAAGACAGCCAACCTGGGCTTGGAGTTATGCTACAGAAAAGTGGGATCTGCCGATTGATCGTAAGCTAAGGCTTCTTATGAATTCACCGACAGCCAGTAATTTGAAGTAGAGGTTGTAATGCTTTGTCTCTGGTCTTTCTAAAGCAGCCATACATTTCAACCTCATTTATTATTTAGACCTGATATGTTGCTTTGTGTGGTGAGGAATTTATGCTCTCAGATATTGCCTTGGTGAAAAATCACAGGGTCATTTTGACTATTTCAGCTTGAGCTTGGAAAAATAAGCTCTCGCCAGCTGCAGGGAGGCTGTAGCTGCCCCAGGATATGGTCTGATGTGAGGGTAATGGAGCAGTCCAAGGGGCAGGGAGTCAGCGCAGAGGGTGTTATACAGAAGATGAGCTTCTCTTCTAGTGTATCGGAAGGCATTAAATCCCTGCTTTCACTCAGGGAGTAGGGGGTGCCCTATTTAATTTAGAAATGAGGACATGGCAGCATCTCTGATTGGAAATTGGAAAATGTCAGGCCAAAAGTAATTATTTTGTTTTAGGATGGAATCCTAAGTGTGTTTATGTCTATATAAGAAAACCTGGTTTTTTTCACTCCCAACACTGATTGTGCACATATTTTCTTTGATTCACCCTATAATCTTCCTCTGCCCAGCCCCCTTTCCAAGGGGAGACTTGGAGGGATGCAATTCATGCCGGAGGGCCCTTTGATGGGTGAGGAACACAAGGATGGGAGGTCTGCATCCTGCTCTGGGCTCTTTCCGCCTCACAACTCCCTCTCCGCGGGTGATCTTCAGGCGGGGTGGGAAGCGCGGCGGGCTCCGTGCGAGCCGGCAGCACCATCTGCTGCAGAGGGAGCCGCACGGCAGCGCCGGCCGGGATACTGCCGTCCCGGCTGGGTAACTGGGAGCGCTGGGCATCCGCAGGCTCCCCAGTGCTCAGGGACAGGGATGTGTGTCCACACCTCTTGACCGGGGAGCTGAGGAATGGTTTTCTCCCCGCGTTTTGGAAATAAGCCTTATTAAAATTTGGATGCTAATTATTTTCTCGCAACCGAATGCAGTGAGAACTTGGTCTTAAAGGCTCCATCTCGCTAGGTTTTGGAGCTAATTGTGGACATCAGGGTTTAAAATGACTACAGACTGAACTATAAATCACACAAATATTAAGACAAGCTGCTTGGTGGAATAGCTTGTGCGCTCCTTAGTGATCAGCGGTGGGCTAAGCTGGTGATCCAAGTCAAATACAAACTTGAATATTAATCTGTCTTGCTAAAATGGGAAATGTCAAGTTTCCACAGAGCCTCTGTGGCATTTCAAGTGGAAAGTGGTAAAAGGAAATACATCTGCCCTAATTATAGAAGTTGGTCAAAACCTCTGATTTGATCTTTTAAAAGGAGGAAGTTCAGATGTGACCTCTGCGTCTGAAAGCTAAAGGGCAGAGCAGCTTTAGGATGGTGGCTGTAATGGCGTTTAGTGAGGCTGTTAAATGAGAGGGCTGACACTGCTGTGCTGAGAGCTGTTTGGAAACCTCTCTGCTGCCCTTTTCCACCCTGTAACTGGTAAACTGTTTTCCTGCAAAAGAATGGAAAATTGAGCAATGTGCTGAAGGCTCAATCCAAAGCATATTGGCTTCAAAGCCCATCCCAAAACTCCAGCTTCAGAGGAATTTGGAGTATACTCATCCCAATAACCCTCACTTCAAACAATAGAAAACAAATTCATTTTCTAGTAAACACATAGACACATCAATCACCTGAAAATTTGGGTAGCACAACTCAGGCTGATTTCAGCAACGGGAAGTACCATAAAAATGGTGTCCTTGGTAAGACAAGGGCATTTTATCTCTGTGAGACAGGAATAACCTAAAAATCACTAGTAGATGTATATCGTCTCCTTAAAATCATTTATTTGGGGAAAGTGGAGGAGTTTAACACCCAGATCCTCATCAGACTGATGAGCAGATAAAGTATCCTCAGTGAGCTCCCTTGGGCACGGAATGATGGTCAGCCTCCAAAGCTGGCGATGCTCAGAGGCCCTTGGCCCTGCTCCATCTTGCACAATGCCCGAGAGCAAAGCGCAGACGAGTGTAAGGAGACACCCAAAGCAGCCTGCTTGCCGTAACTGTTTTCCACAAGGCTTGCTCTGCACCCAGCGAGGGCAGCCCAGGGCTGTTTGGCCTATCCAGGAACGCGTGCTTCCAGTAAGCTACTCTCATGAGGGGAAGAGTGTTTAGAAAGCCCAGAGCTGTTTTATTTCCTCATTTCCACACACCCCAAACCCACCCAAAACCTGTGTCAGAAACTCTCAGCGTTATAAAATACCTGATGGGTGGGGGATACTGGGGAGGAGGCTTTGAGGTGGCCTGGATCATATGGACAAGGGCTTGCTGGACCAAGGGAGCCCCAAAGCCAGTGCCAGGGGAGTGTTTGGGTGTATACTGCAGTATCTTGCTGCTGGCTGAGCCAGAGATTGCAGCAAAACTTCTGCTGGTACTTGAAAAGCAGTCTCCAAAGCTGTTGAGAGAAGTTCCTGCATTATTGTTGGCTGCAAGAGCTGCATCATAAAAAAGGGGCTGTTACAAATGTACTTTTACACGCAGAATTCTGCCTTAACCCTGCACTTTGCAAAGCCCTTTTGATGGTGGGTAGAGATTTCACGTAAGTCTCAAACCAAACTATTGTACCCCTCCAGCTCAGAGACCTGAGCTGGAAGTGGGACTCTATCTTCCGTGTGGAAGGTACACAGGGCTCTTAGAGAAAACCCTGAGCTCATCCTCTGTATATTTATTTCAGGGACAGGCTAAAGAAAGAGCTAAGATCCTGACCTACAGTTACATCAGCTTCAGCAGCCAGAGCACGTGGCTATTAGTAATCTAGTGAAAAATGTAACAACACTTGCTTAAAAATAAACAGCCCACTCAAAAAAGGAAGTTACAGTAAATAAACTCCATGAGAGGCAGCATTACAAACTTCATGGCTGGAGTCATAATTGGCTGTAGAGATAAATGTCTCTAAAGCAAGAGGTATTGAATATTTTCCTCCCTACTTCTTGCCACTGAAGTTGCCCCAGCTGGAGGAAAGCAACCCAAACCTGCGTTCTGGGGAAGGAAACACCACTGTATTTAGAGTCACCTCAGTGCTTCTGCCCACACAACTTCCTTTCTTGAAGTCATGCTGCAAAGAGAAAATGTTTTCCTTCCACTTGCTCAGCAGAGCACGGTGACCTCATAACCAGGAGACTTCAACTTTCAAATGTTGAACCCAACAGAGGTCTGACTTCCCTCTCCCTTTATGTTTTCTTCAGCAGCTTCCACGAGCTGAGGCATACTCTGTTAAATTACTCTTCACCGGCTTTCACTCCTCCTCGTCTGGAAAAGTTCTTGTGAGCGGCTCTGGTCAGTCTGTGAGTAACCCCTGGAATCACTACAATCCCAGAGAATCAGGACTGGGACAGCGGAAGGCGAGGGTGGGAAAGGTTTCTGCTTACACTTTCTTTTTGTCTATTTCACACAACTTTGGCTCAAAAAGTACTCTAAAATAGAGTGGTAAAAGCAGACCAACTGCCACCCAGCTTTACATCACCAAAATCCTGTCAAAGGAGAGGACCCCAGCAACACTGCCCATTGCGAGGGAACAGCCCGGACCCCAGCATAAACACAGCAAGTGCCAGTCTACAGAAGCTTCAGACCTGATAGAGCATAGTGCAAATCCGAAGAGAATTGCTCTTATGTGCAGTATCACACCCCATCTTGCAGAGATATTGTCCTCCCACTTGTGTTGATATTGTTCTCTAGAAGGCGTGTGTTTTTTCATTGTGATGGTAGAGTTACATGAAACTAATGAGTCAATGGTCTCACATTTTTAAACAGATGGTCGAGATACCACTTTTGATTGCAGTCAGCTGCTGTGCTTTGGTGCGTCTTGGAGTGGGCGCTTGGGAGTACACCTGTAGGGAAAAGAGGCTTGAAATGGCTGTGGATTTCAAGGTTGAACAGAGCTTTGGGTGATATAGTCTAGTGTGAGGCATCCCTTCTAGTGGCAGGGGGGGCGGAACTAGGTGATCTTAAGGTCTTTTCCAACCCCAACTATTCTGTGATTCTATGGATGCAGACTTGGGGGTAAAATGGTTCCTTGCTGCTGGAAGCCTTTCACTGGCTTTACTGAGCTGCTGGTTTGGTAAGAGACATCTTTCTTTCCAAGTCCCTTCAAGGAGGGTGGTGGAAGGGAGAAGTCTGGTAATGGGACAAGGGATTTCTTGAAAAAGAATACAACTGTGTCCTGAGAATGACTGGAGCATCCTATCTGGCCTCACACCAGAGAGAGAGCTGCTGATACAGTGATGTCAACCTGATTTCAAAAGCATTGGAGAATCATTTTGGAGAGATACTGGTGTTTGGTCTCATTGCACATCTTCACCCTCTCCCATGCTGTAATGTTCTTACTCATGTTGAGCAGTACCTCTCTGACGAAACAGTCCCACCAGTTACAGCAGGGCTACTCATGGAAGACACTAATATTCGACATGAGTAAACAGCTGTGTGTGTGATGGGCCATACGTGGTTTGTCAGAGTCCTGTGGTTTGCAAGTCTGTGGGCTACGATAGGGATACAAGCATACTAGTGTAAAATTCCAGATAAATGTCCTTAAGATTGTGTTGACATTTCTGCAGAGCTAAGCATGAAGACATTTCAGTAGTTACAGTTGGAAAGACTTCTCTTCCTCTGTTCTAAACTAATTTCCTTCTTGTGTTGTTCTCTGGGTTTTGAATTTGGTACCATGTGGAAGCATCACTTTGGTAGATCAGAGTTAGCTTCATACTGATCTGATTTAAGCTTCACCATAATGCTTTGATCTTTGGCCTATGGTAAAGTTCATCTCAGTCCTAGCTGTTCTGCAGTTAGGTGTTGACTTAAAATGGGTCCTGAAGGATCTTTGTGTGGTTGGTGAGAGAGACTGGTGGCATCGCTGGTGGAAACCTCCAAGACAGCACTGGGCGGCTAACTCTGGGATAGCCATGTCAACCTAGATAATCTAAAAGGACAATGTATATCAGATGGGAGAAATTAAAGCCTAAGTAGTACTGAGCAACAGAGATACACCTGCAGGGCATGAGTCCTGGAAAAACTGTCATGCATATTGGTGTACTTAATTTTGCAACTGTGGGGGTGATTCTGGTGAGCGTATTTGTGGCTTCCTGTGCTGACTGCGTAGTCAAAGCCATTGCAAAACAGCTGCTTGGCATCTTGGGCCCATTCAGTAGAAAGGTCCGCGCATCGCAGCAGGCTCCAGGGTGGAGTTGTTGGGCAGCCAAGTACTGCAACTCTCAACTGCAGGCACACCCCCAAACTGTGTATTTTTGGAGTTCCCCAGCACCCATGTCACAGGTGTTTCAATAAATCCCACTCTGAGGTGTTCCAGAGAAGCTGGGAACGGGCAAGAGGAGAGAATGGAAAATTCCCACTGCCTATGTGTTCTCCGAAGGAGCCCGGAGGCGGGAGGGTGCTTTGAGTGGCATTCGTGGAGCCTGCCAGTCCCACATAGCTCGTGTAGGAAGTTTCTCACCGTTACAGTCTGCAGGGACGTTTCTTCCCCCTTAGTGACCTAATTCTGGTGGGTGAGCAGCCATTTGGAAGGACTTTCCTGCCTGACTTTCTGACTGTAGCTTGGAGCCAGCAGGAACAGGAGCCCAGGTTCAGAGCTTCCCCCATGGCACATGGCTCAGCAGCCCCATGACTCCCTGGAACCCCGTTGCGGCTGTTTTGCACAGACAAGGTGACGCTTAATGGACAGAACACGACAATGCTGCTAAAAGAAATAGGTCCTTAGGATATAAAGCGGCCTAATGCAAGCTTCTGATCCCACTGTGAGTAGCTGGATGTGGCTTACTGAATTCTAATAGAGTTTTGCCAAAAGAAAGCAACTTCTTCATAAAAGGCACATGATTTTCCTGTGAAAGAATGTTTACAGAACAGAGCTCATTGCCTCATCAGTCAGTGTATCCTTGATATTTTCATTTATGTGGTTTCATATTTAACACGTGTTTGAATCATAAGACTTCAACCCCTTTATCTGAATTTATCTACTGGGAGCGTTTTTAAAAGTGAAATATCAGTCAGGTGCATGCCAGACATGTCACAGTTTTTTCTCTGCTCCTCGTCTCAGTTCTCTGGAATTCCCCTCTGCTGCTTTCTCATTTCTAATGTTTCCTTTCCAGCAGAGGAGAACAGGTCCAGATTCTTCTCTGACCAAACAAATGTACTCAGAAAGGTCCTAGGAGCAGCTCCTTGGTTGGCATATTTGACTCATTTGCACACAACAGGAGGTCCTTTTGTCCCCCAGATGAGAGCCTTTAAAGACTCCTCATATTTCTTCAGCTGGTCTATGCTGGTTTGGTACTGGAGGGCTCCCCTCAAGCCTTTGATGGGTCTAAAACCTGACAGTAGTCACTAGCGTTGCTGGACTGAATGTTTTCCAGGTGGGTTTTTCCTTTGACTTTACTTCTATAGCAAAGGAAGAGAAAACGAAGTAGGACAGGAGCATTGGGGGGGTTCCAAGCTGTGGGTGGCAGAGAGCGTGGCATCCCCATGCAGATGTGAAACCTACTGCGTGGTAAGGTGCCCTCCCATACCTTGTGGCAGCATTCCCTGCCCTCTCCTGGTCTGGATGGCTCTTGTTTCTGGTTGCTAGTGCCGCAGCTGCATGGAGATCTGAGGAAGTGGGCAACGCTGGAATGGGAACAGAATGTCATTATTTGTGGTGAATTATTTCTTCACCCTGAGTGTAGGAGAGACTGTAAATATATGCACTGGCACAGTTTTAACATACTTCTCTCTTCACCATAATAATGCAATTTTCCAGAAAGCCCTATAGAAATCCAGGCCAGAATCTGGATAAAAGAAGTAGCTGTTTGTTTGTTCCCGTTATTTCTTCACTTAAAATAATATATCTCAGTATCACCAATAGCATGATGTGTGTGCAAGAATGATGACAATAATAAGCATGGGGGTGGTGTGATGCTGAGCAGGAACAGCTTGATGTTTGGTGGTTTAAGCAAGACATGCAGCTTGAGATGTTTAGAAATCCCACCAAAAACACAGTATTTAATATATATGTTCTTGCATATGTGCCCCAGTTAGCTATCCATGGAAGCTTTTCCTGGCTGCTGTGTGCATTGACCTCACAGGCAAACGTAGCTGCTGGCATTGATGACTGTGTCACATGGATTGTGTGAAAACAGGGCAACATCTGGCAGTGAGCACTTCAGGCCTCTGATCAGAAAAATGAGTGCAAAGAGGAAATGTGGTGGTTCTGTTGTCTCCTGAGTGCTCTAAAAAATGAGATAGAGACTCTAGAACAAAACTATTTCTTAATGAAGCCTACATGATCTTTCCAGTATTAGCACTTTGCCATGAGCTCAGACAGCATCTCCCCAGAGTGCTGATGTGGGATTTCAAATGTGTCTGCAGTCAGCAAAGGCATAAACCTCCTGCTGAAACCCATGGCAAAGCCCTCTCTGCTCGCAAAAGGAGCTGATGGCCATGGTAGCTTCAGACCATGCTCTGCCACACAAACAAAACAAAGAGGATACAGCAGACCTGTGAAAGTCAGCATATGGTTAAGTGTTTTCCTTTGCATCTAGGTGTGCTGTGAATTTTACTGACAATGGCCAAGCCAGACAAGAATCCTGTTCACTCACTGCTGGTGGAAGAGGATCTGCAGTGCTAACTGGGCCTGCAACTTCCCATTAATTACAAGGTGCAGTGATTGCATATTTACATTTGCTGATGATGCCAATGTCTTTCAGAAGAAGGTATAGAGGATTTTACATGACTTTCAGCTGGAACATGATGTCACCAACACTCCCCCTCCCAGGCTGGTGGAGCAGTTCTGATTGCTTGCAAGGCTCTATTAATAGACTTGCTAACATCAAGGAAAGCTTTATGAACACTTGGGATACAGGGAAGTGCCACTGACTGCACCTTGTGCTGCTTCTGCAGACCTGAGAGGCTTTCATGCCTTGAATGGAAATGACTGCCCTTGTCCCAGAGGTGCTAATTGACCTCATGTGCAATGCTCTGTAGGGCATTATGAGAGTCAGCCTCAACCACATATTTGATTATATCTCTGCAAGAGACAGGACATCACCTTGCTGCTGAGCAAGGCCTTTGTGTTGTAAGTAACTGGGTTAAGGCCTGCTGTGCAATGAGTTTTCAGGGATATCCGTAGAGGGTGTTCTCTCCATTCTCCCACAACAGTACAGAATGTACTTTTTATTCCATTTTGCCACAGTAATGGCATTAATGTCATTAACATTAGCAGACAACATGAGCTCTAGGTCTGGCTTTCTTACTGACTAGCTCCTCAGAGAGAAGTCAGCTCATTTTAGCCATATCCATTTTAGCCACTGTGCCAAATAATTGAGGCCATCTGAAGCAGTTTGTATACCCTGTTCCCATGCACTGTATCATCTAGCAGGGTATGGAAGCTTAAGCCAAGTGTTTGTGTATTCCAGTCACTTAGCTGTGTACAATTTGGTCGGAGTTGTGCTATTCTTTATCAAGCCTCTCACTGCAGAAAGTAGTGTTGGGTATCGGTGCTTCCCAAAGGACTGCCAAAGTGAGCCCTCCAAAATAAGTAGTGGTTTGAGCTGTATTATTGGGCAAGTTGCTCATTTTCTGCTTCTTGTATGCACATATTTGAAGCAAACATTCAAAATCATCCCTGGATTTATGTTGAGGGAAGGGGCATCTTTTCTTCATAGCTGATGAATCAGGTGCCTTTTTTCACAAGTAGGCAATGTGTCTGATAGATCCATGTTTAGCATGTTGGGATGAGTTATCAGGCCTTTAATTCCCTTTTTTGTAACAAAGCCTCTTGCCTCTAAAGAAAAATGTCCTCCAGCAAATTATCTTTCCAGGTAGATGGAGGCAATGACACAGACTTAGGTTGCCTGTTCAGATCAAATGGCAGCCTGCTGAGAGAAAAAAGTATTAAATCCCTTTCTGGGGTTTCTGCAGTAGGCACGCATGAGTAAAGCATTTAGTGATCGCTCAAGAAGAATTTTGGGAATCCTTTATTTTTGGTATGGGTTTTTGATCTCAGCTATATATAGTTTTGGCCCTTGATGCTACCAATTATCCCTGTATAATACAGATTTAAAATACTTGCCACATTGTCTTGCTAGCTGAGGGCGTTCTTTTCTGCACATCCAAAAGTGTGAAAGGTAACACAGCCCCCCAGCAAATTGGCCTGTATCCTTTATTCTTCTCTATAAAACCCCCACAAGCCTCAGCAGGCTTTATGTACTAAAGACCTTTTTTTTTTTCCCTTTGGATTTGTGATTCCCTCACTGCTCAGTTTTTATTTGACAACAAACTCTTTGGTAACATAGAAATGAATTGCAATAGAAATACTGCAGATGAGAAAAAACAAAGGGATTCTGACTTCAGGTGGCAAGTATTTTAATATGAAATAGAATAATTTTTAATATGTTATTTTGAGTTCAGCTGGGTATTGTTAGACATTCGGGGAGGGTTTGTGTTCCGTGATGTGTGGGTAAAGGTCTGATACAAAGCACAAATATGAGGGTCTTGGTATTTCAGCTCATTATGACTACTAATTACAAATGATCATACTTCTAATGTAAAAAAAAACCCCTTATTCTCTTCAAATAGCACTTGTAATGAATCTCTCAAAAGACAGACGAAGCACAGGGTACATTCACGGGACTGTATTGAAATAGAGAGTTTTCACTGAAAAAATCTGTGCTGTTTCCATTCAAAACTATTATTGGACAGTGAGAAAGAAAACAAACGCCTTCCCCCTAAATTGATGAGATTATGTGTGCTTTGAAAAACAGGCTGCGATTTTGGTCTCACCTTTTATAATAGGATTTTCACGCAACAAATTTAGACCTAAGTGTTGTTGATGTGAACATGACACAGTTTCTCAGGAAAGCTGAGAATAAGGCACTGGAGACCAGTGCTGCTGGGCCAAGTCCTCTTCTCCGTGCACTTTGCTCCTCGTTTAAAGCAGTTTCTTACATGTCTCTACAGGTTGTACTGGTTTAAATCCAACAGGGAAAAACTGGCAGGGGTGTACAGTTCACCTTTGATTTTTAAAGCAGTCTAGTTAAACAAATGCAGGTACTCAGGGCAAATGTATTTAAACCAGTTAATTCTATAATCAGTTTAGCTAGCACTGATACCGTACCGAATTACATTAAATCAGCATAAGTGAGAGTTTAACCTGGTTTATCTACATCTGCTTTGGCCTTTGCACCAGTTGAATTAACTGGATTTGCAATGCCACGCTAGCCAAATAAGGCTGCCCTCACAAACTTTATTCCATGGACTTTTACTGTGTTTCCCAGCCTGTCTATGGCTGTGTACGAGTGCCAGCATGCTGATACCTGCTGGAGTCCAGCTCTGGCTGCTTCTGCTGCCATCTTTCCCCCTCCCAGAGAGCCTGCAAAAGCCCAGCAGAGCTTGGCAGGACGAGTTGTGTGCTTTCCTGCAGTTGTCTTTGAGAAGCAGGACCCAAATTATTTTCCTCTGTGAGAATAACCCTCTGGTCCTCAGGAGGAGCTGATCACACATAGCCTGCTTCCAGCTCTTCTGACTTTGGTCTTGGCTTTGTATTCATCTTTCTTTATGCAGTGGTTAAAGTCATGTTAGCTCAGGAGAACCTTGTCTTTCACTTGAAGAAAAAGTCATCTGCCTACCTCTCAGCTTGCAAATGCACCACCATATGCAAGGGCGACTGGGTGTTACGGGCCAGGAGCCTGTCAGATGCTTCTTTCCAGGCCGTGGACTGAAGGTGAGAGCCCTCAGGTTCTCTTCTCCATCCTCCAAATCCCTTCCCTGAATGCCAACCCAGACCAGGGAAGACTGACCATTTGTCCCTGCAGTTGTGACACCCCAACACCCTCCATCTGGACCTAGGAACCTCTGCCTTAAGCACCAAGCTCAGTCTCTAATGTGGAAATTGTTTCTGACGAAAAACCAGAGGCAGTGACTTATTCCCCAGTCAAGGCTATTTTTTCCCCAATGCCAAGTCAGTATGACATTGCTCTTGCAGCTTCTGTTTGCGCCACTGCTGCTGTTGCTACCCAGTGTCATGAGTTAGCATCTGGAAAGAGGAACATGTGAGAATCAAAACAAGGGTATTGAACAACAGAGATTGTCCAGTTCCCCTTGAATCCTTCTGCAATCTATCCAAATACAGCAGAGATGAAGAAAGGGAGGGCTAGGAATTAGTGGATGATTCATTAGAGTAACACAATTCATTCAAGAGCCCAGCTGCAGAATTAATCACCTTCAATTCTGCTGATAAAACCACCCTGGGACTGACAGGGTTTCAGACTTTGTTCCAAACTGATGACATGCTCTTGGAAACTACATTTTAAAATATGAATTCTGCTTGTTTCTTCTGTGGTATTGATATGACAAAGGGGGGGTGTATTTTAAATCTCAGAACTGGAAACTTCTGAGAGAGAAGCAGATGCAAACCTCGCAATGCAATTATTAGACCTGGCAACAGCATCTTATGTGAGGCAGGCTGTGGAGAGCAAGGCTGTCCTGCCGAGACCTGGGGTAGCTGGCCTGTTGTTCTCCCTCATAAAATGGCTTTTGGATTCCCCCTCGAAACATCTGGTTGCTTCTGGCTGTCTAGCAAAGCCCTGCATGTGAACTGACAATGCTTGGAAGAATTATCTCTCTGTATGTGGCTGCTGGTTTTTCATGTATATCAGAGATATGCCATGTGCTGTTCTTGTGACAACTGCAGCAAAGCAGCAGTTAAATTTCTGCGGGTTTCATCCCTCTCGGACTTTTTCCATCCTAAATGGGAGCAGGATTTCCTGCTGTTACGCTTGTGAGCTGCTGTGTGTATGCAGTTATGCAGAGAGGAATTTATTAGGTTTATTTTCCTGAATGGGGAGAAGGAAGCCCCTTGATTTGAAAGCAGAAAGGATGAAAACTGCACCGTACGGGAGTCAAAGCTCAAATGGCAGACAGGGTAGGCAGAAACTGTGATTAAATCCTGAGTAAATGTGTGAGGGTGTCACTGGGAGGTGGAGGGAGCTGAGGTCTGAAATAGGGAGAGTGTCTCGGGTGGGCAGAGAGACAGGGTGGCAGCTGGGGCAGGAAGGTGACAGATTGGGTGTCTGCAGAGAAATGGTGTGGCTGGAGAAAAGGAAACTGGGACAAGAAATGAAGCAGAATGAGGAAGAGCATGGGCAGAGAGGAGCTCTCCACTATATCTGACCTGGAAGGTGAAATAATTTTGGTGAGATACTGGGAATGGGAGTTTTTAACTGGCAATATATGCAGCTGGTGGAGCAAAGAAACAGGACAAGGATGTTCCTATGAGACTCTATGTAATCTTTCTATGAGTACTGGAAGCTCTTGCTTAAATGCCACCTTTCTTTCCATAAAGAGTATGAATGCAAAGCTCTAGGAACTTTCTTCAGTATTAAGTCACATGTCTGTTTATTTTTCTGAATAGCAGCATTGACTGCTTCCTTTCCTCTTCAAATGAATGCACAAATAGTTGGTGTGGGCAATTCTTCCCAACCGGGAACTCTGCTGAGTTGCATTTCAATTTGTTGCCTACTTATAGAGATATCAATCAATAGTTCCCTGCTGTCAACTAGAGATCCCTAGACCATGGTTTGAGAAACAAGACTGATGGGAGAACCATTTAAAATGGTACTTGTAGGCCAGAAGGCAAACAATGTAAATGATGAGAATTATAAGTGAGAATACCACAAATGAGGGAAGTGCAAAGAGTAATCAAGGGATGGGGATAAAATAGCAGCTCTGCCCAACGTGCTTGCTGCATGTTAGACTGTGCACCCCACAGTAGCTTGAAAATCGTTGCTGAAATCACAGGAAATGTTGGTTCAGAATGAGGAAGAGCTGTGTCTTCTGATAAACCCTTCTCCTCAGGAGCTGCACAGCCGAAGTCCTTCAGCCTACTGAATCTCTGCACTTACTTCTCAGATTTCATGAGAATCCAGCCTGAAAAGGGGAATTTGTTTAATAAGCTGCGCACATATTTTGATGGCTTTAGCAATATCAGGCTCTCCTTTGAAAAATAACTGAACAACACTGACCAGAGAGAAGATGTCTGCTTAGTGCTCAGGAGGTAAGTAGAGCTGGGACATGGCATGATGTAAATGGTATGGAATAATGGTGGATACAGTCCTGCTTTTAGCTAGCTCGTGCAGTGCTGTGTTTTGGCTTTAGTTTGAGAACAACGCTGATAACACACCAATGTTTCGGTTGTAGCTCAGTAGCGCTTACCCTTATCAAGGAATTTTCAGTCTCTCATGTTCTGCCATTGAGGAGGGGCTCAAGAAGCCAGGAGGGTACAGAGACAGGAACCTGACCCAAACTAGCCAGAGGGGTATTCCATACCACAGAACATCATGCTCAGTATAGGAACTGAGTTTGCCAGGAGCCACCAATTGCTGTTTGGGATCAAGCTGAGCATCAGTTGGTGAATGGTGAGACATTATTATATGCAACTCCTGTCTTTCTTGGGGTTTATTCCTCTGTCTCTAAAAATTATGATAATTCCAATTTTTATAATAACATTAATTATAATAATGTTACTTTATTTCAGTTATTAAACTGTTCTTATCTCAACCCATGCTTTTACCTTTTTCTGATTCTCTTCCTATCCCACCAGAGCACCTACGTGGTCCCTAGTTGCCAACCGTGTTGCTGACCACAACCATATGACTCAGCAGGACAGTTGAAGGTCCCAATTGCCCAAATGCAACAAGGAATTGCCCCATCTGAACACCAAACACAAACTTTGCATTGCACAGAGGAGGGATGAAAGACAGAAGTAAGCTTTGTGGTCTGATGAAAAGAAACCCAGGTTCCTCTCTCCCTGAGAGCTGCACACGCCAGCCCTACCGAAGCTGCGGTATCTCAAGTGAAGCAGCTTTTCCTGCGTACATTTCCATACTAGATCTTCGCTCTTTAGAACTGGTGCTATAATTAAAACAGAGCTGAAAGCTCATAAAGCTGTAGGTTTTGAACAGTATCTCATTTTTACACCTGGAAATATAGAAGCAAAGTTATTACAAAGAGATGAGCCCTGCCGCTTACTTCCTCACATCAAATCACACGGCATTTGTTCACTCATGGAAAACAGTTCACCAGAAACACCCCGTAACCCACAGAGGTTCAGGCTGTAAATGCAGCTTAGAAGAGGGTTTTTTTTCTAAGTTGTTTTTAATTGTTTGTTTATTGGTTGCTTTTTTTTCCTCCCCAAAGCAAGCACTGTTAGCAAGCCTACTCCTCTGTCGAGCTACCCCAGCCATCTGCCAATGTAGGCTCAAAAGAACATTCTTCAGGGCCTTATCCAATTTGTTGTATCTGATTCATTAAAGTAATTACTCTTGCTATTAAATCATTGCTTGGAGTTTGGCAGCTGCAGGATAATCTGAGACCTAAATTTATAAACCAAGCTAAAATTCTTGGTTTTCACAGAATCATGGAATGTTTTGGGTTGCAAGGGACCTTAAAGCTCATCCAGTTCCAACCCCCTGCCACAGGCAGGGACACCTTCCACCAGAGCAGGCTGCTCCAAGCCCCTGTGTCCAACCTGGCCTTGAACACTGCAAGGGATGGGGCAGCCACAGCTTCTCTGGGCACTCTGTGCCAGTGCCTCAGCACCCTCACAGGGAAGAACTTCTGCCTTAGGTCTAATCTAAATTTACCCTCTTCCAGGCACAGGATGTGTCTGGTCCCAACACCACCCAAATCCCCCTGTGCCTCCTGCTTTAGGTTTCCCCAGTACCTGGCATCTGCTGCAGGGATGATGGAGAGTGGCAGAGCTCTTCCTAACACTGCATTCAAAGATTATCCGCTCTCGTATTTCCTAATCCTGCCAGGAGCCAATCTGGAGCATGAGGCAGCATTAAACAATTTCTGCTGCAAGTCACTGAAACCCAGCTGGCTCTCCAGCGTTTCATTGCACCTTTCTTTGCAATGTTTATGAGCTTTTGCCTATTTATAAAGGCCCATAAAGTTTTGAAGGAGGCTTCTTGGAGCTATGGATTCTCATGCTGAGAAGTGCAAGCAGTCCTGGGATGCTAAAGCCTATCAAAATAAATTGCCTTAAATGTCCCGCTCCGCATGGACTGTAGATCCTCCTTTGCTTGATGTGAGCTCCCAACAAGGCCAGTTAACGAGTGCTGCTGCGCAGGGACACTGCTGGACACCCACTGAGGGCCCCCTTTGACAGATCGTTCCAGCGGGGTGATGAAAACCCCTTCGTGGTTCCATCTCCCCTCGCTGGATGAAGACACCCCGACCCCAGTGCAGCCGGGGGGGGCGTGACGTCACGCGTGCCGTCAGAGCCGCGTGACGTCACCGCCCCGGCGGCTGCGGGAAGGGAGGGGGCGCAGCTGGCGGCCGGCCCGGGAGCTCCCGGCTGACAGCGCCGGGCCCGGCCCTCCCGTTACCGGCCCTCCCCTGCCCTGCCCGGCGTGGCCCGGCGGGAGTTGTAGTACGCAGCGGGCGGAGGCAGCCGGGCCGGCCCCGGGGCGGACTACAAGTCCCAGGCGGGGCGGGCGGCGGCGCTGTGTGTGTGTGTGCGGGAGCGGGCGGCTCGGCTGGGCTCGGCGCGGCAGTCACCTCCCGTCTCTCCCTCTCGCAGCGGCGGCGACGACGACGATGCAGGCGGAGTCGGGGATCGTGCCGGACTTCGAGGTGGGCGAGGAGTTCCACGAGGAGCCCAAGACCTACTACGAGCTCAAGAGCCAGCCCCTCAAGAGCAGGTGGGACGGGCGGAGGACGCCGTGCCCCTGAGCCGCGGCGGGCCGTCGGTGAACGCCGAGATCCCCCCCCTCTCCGCCCCGGCGCTGAGGGGCGGCCATTTAGTGCTTCCTGCCATAATAGCGGCGTTGTCGGGCGGGAGGCGGGCCGGGCCGGCGTTATGTAAAGGGCATTGTTGGCCGTGCGGGGCCTCGCCGTCGCGCCGGGGCAGCCCCAGCTGCCCGCGGGGTCCGGCCGGGGCGGGTGTGGGGCGCGAGGCGCCGGCGGTACCTGCCCCCGGTGAGCGGCTTCCCCTCCGCCCTGGGCAGGTGCGGCGGCGCTCGGGTGCGGTCGGCGCGGCGCTGCAAAGTTGGTGCAAGGTCTCGGCGGCGTGTGAGGGGGTTTGGGGAGGTTTATTCCGACTCTGAGAGCGGGGTTGGTGCGCGCAGGCGTTCGGGGGCTGGAAACTTTTGCCTAGGTACGTCCGTTTCCTCCTGAAGTGTTGTTTTTTGCTGTGGGAAAAAACCCTTTATTCTTATCTGGAGCGGCTGCGTCGCGTAGATATGGTCTGTAAAGCGAAGGGAGGCAGTGAGTGTTTCTCCCCCTTTCGGGGTGCAGGGTACTTGCTTTCCGCCCTGGTTCTGAAAGAAGAAAGCAGAGGTTCTCTTGCACCTTGAGTACCTGCCTTGTCAGCAGTGGTGCGCTTCTCCCTGCTCTGGTTTTTCATTCAAAGGGCTCAGGCAGAAACAAGCCCTCCATTTCATCACAACGCTCCCCTCGGCAGTACCCACCTGCGTGTAAGGTGGTTGCTGCAGGTGTAGCGTGTTTGTAATTGACTCTGCTGTCAGCCTGCCTTTATGTTCATGGTTTTTAGTTTTGAACAGTGCTCTTTGTACATCTGTGCATGTAATCAAAAAATGAATGGAAAGGTAAATAGTTAAAAACATTTGTGCTAGAATGAGCTTAGACTGTACCCCTTGCTGGTCAGACACACTTCAAGGTAAATAAATGAATTTTTGCTCATGTTCCAAATGTTTCAGAAACATTAAAAGTCTTTGACTACCAGATGTTAAAAATTCTGTCACTGTCACAGCTGGGGCCACCTCCTATGGCCTCTCTTCACAGCACCCCTACTTCCCGCTGAACCTTCGGTAATGCTGAGAAATGGTGCACATAGTGATGGTGATATGCAGCCTTTCACAGCCTGACAGGCCAGCCGACCGAACCAGTGTTGCCAGAACTCCTCTGCCCTCCAAGGTTGTGCAGGGAAGTTGCCATTATCCAGGTAGATAATGCTTCAAGCTGGGAGCCACGCTAACATGCGGAGAGGGGGCAGCATGGAGAAGATCCGTTCATCAGCAGTGGTGGGCTCCAGCTATGGTGGAGGCAGCTGGGAGACCCATCAGACTTTGGGTTCAGTGCCTGTATTTCCAATGGAGTACAGCAGTTGTGGAGTAGATCATGACAACTGCACTGTTGTCAGGTAGCTGCATTAGTTACAGGTTCTAACTAGTGTGCAGGAGTTGTCCCTTTATGGTTGTCTGTTCTGTAGTTTGTCGATGCCTTCAGCTGGTGTGGGCATGGAGCATAGATAGCCTGTCTGCATTTGACCTTGCACAGGTGTTCCAGCTGCTTTTAATTCCTGTGACTTGATTCTTTGGGACCCAAATGTATCCCTGTGTTGTTCACTTCGTTTGGGGGGAAAGTGAATAAAGATAGTCTGTAATGAAGCGCTGGAGTATTTGTAAGTGTTGTTGCTTCAAATATTCCTGGACTGAATTGCTACAGTATGGTCTTGTGCGGTACTTATACAGACCTAGCACTGCCCGCTGTTTGGGTTTAATGGGACCTCTGTGTCAGGTACCTGGCTTTCTGGTGTTCCTCAGGCCAATATCTGCTCTGATTTTTCCAGGAGGGCTTGTTTGTTAGAAGTGGCAAGTTGCCCCAGTCTGTCTTGGGTCCCTCCGTGCATACCCATGCATACAAGAAGAGGGAGCCCTGAGGGTGGAATAACAACCCACGGTTTTTCAGGCAGGTAGTAGAATGACATGTTAACCTCACCATGCAGCCTGCCCAGCTCACATAAAGCTCTTACCCTGAGGTAGAGTCTCAGTTGTCTTCCTGGTCTTGTGGGCGAAGAAGACGTAAAGGAGCCAGGGGCCCCTGCCTGGTCCCTATAAACCTGTCCTTGGAGTCAGGCCGATAAAGCTTGATGATAACAGGAGGCAAAAGTTGCTCACAAACCTGTTTGCTTCATGATGTGCAGATTGTAATCTTAAAAGGGCTTCTGTAGTCCTTTAGCTTTGCTGAGGCCTGAAACCAGTCTGACTGATGATTATCAAGGGTATTCAGCATCACCCTGCTGCTTTCTCCTGTGGATGTAAATCAGGAGTAATTGCACAGCAGTCAGTGGAATAACACCGGGTCAGCATAGTGTAGCAATGGGACTGTGGCCATGGGAAATGCTTTCTTACTGTCTGCTCTGCAGCCTTGCTCTGGAAAGGTGCCTGGGGAGCAAGCAAAACAGGGGCAATACCTGGTGTTAAGAGACAAGTCTAAGTAGCAGTCTTGCTTTTTCCCCTGGTGAGAACTGCTGATTTCCTAGCAACGTTCAGGACTGTCTCTGTTCTTTTTTAACCATGAGAGGTGAGAAGCATCCTTGGCTTACTCATAGAACCTGAAATTGTGAATACCTGGAAAAAGCCACCTAGCTTAGAAATACATAAGAATGGCAGTGCTCTGAACCAAGAACAAACTTTTTGTTGCCTGGTTTAGCTCAGCCCTGCTGCTAGTGCTGTCCTTCACTCAGTAAAATACTATTTACTTCCTTTCAGGTTGCTGGTTTTCAAATGTGTTACATTCAGTTACAGATTTCTGTTCTCCAGTGTGCCCTCACAGTTACTCCATCCATATTTCATAATTCAAGTCTGCAATTGAAAGCCACAAGGGGTCCAGTAATAAAGGCTTTTTGCAGTAAATACTATACTAACTTAGGCCAAGCCACAACTGAGTGCTAGAGGCCAGGGAAAAATGTAAGCCCAGCAAAAAACTTTAATCACAAGGGATGGAGAGAATACATGGGGCTGCGATACATCAGTTCCAGCCATATTTTCTAAACCCTTCAGACTCATGGGAAGTTAGCTTCTTGTGCTAAGCCCTAGCTACATTTAATGGTTCTCTGGAATCTGCTGTGGTTGAATGTCTTTGAAAACTGAGAAGATGTTTTGGTTGCTTCGTTTCTCCCCAATCACTTTTCACCGTGGGAGGAAACTGGACTTTATGACTAGCCAGGAAGACAATGAGGTTTATTTTTTTTCCTCACATTCATGCTTCATTCCTCTCCTGCTGTATTCCTGAAGGATAATAGTCTTAATTTATAAGTACATACAGTTAAGTATTGTATCTGTTTGTGTAAAGAACAAGTAAATAAGGTTTCTTTCCTGGTACAAGCAGTGCACAATGAAATCGATGGCGTTTTATTGTCAGGCAGTCAGTTCAAGAAAATAATCAGTTGTTACCAAAGAAAACAAAGATCCTGACGTGTCTGCACACAGTCATCAGGGTGCTGTAGGCTTAAGTTACATTCATTTACTGCTCATGTAAATTCCTTACATCACTTGACTTACTAAAGTGATGTTTTGGATATCAAACTAGTACCTGGAAGTAAAGACTTTACAGTCTGCCTTCATGCAGGGCAATCTGAACTAACCCACGTGCGCCAAATGCAGAGAAGAAATTGTATATTCAGTGGCTTTTCTGTATTTTTTGTTTCTCTGTAATGTGTGTCCATTGGGATCGGTGCATGGCCTAGGAAGAGCCAGCAAATTATTGTCAGTTGTTGTAAGTTACTGCCTTACTCTTAATAAAACCATGTACTTGCAGGTTAATTACTGGTATTTGTGCTATTTTCCATTGCCCTTTCCCAGCTTGCTTATTTTCAGAGCAGTTAAAAAGCACCTGAATGATGCCATTGCTGAAGTATTTTTAGTGGAAAAAAATATTGGGAAGTGCTTTTAAGTTGCATGATAGTTGGTTTTTTGAGGAAGCTTATTCTTGCTTTATGAGCAATAGCATTGAGATGTAGAGTTTGTCATTATTAAAGCAGTGATATTTTTATAAAATTCTCATAATGCTTGGTGTCAAAATGCTTTTTCTTATATGTAAGCCTTCAATATTTTACTTATATCAGCTAGTATCTCGTATCTGTCTAGTTAAGATCCTTTGTAAAGCACTTCAACCCCCTCCCCCCTTTTTCCCATTCTTCTGATGCTGTGCTAAACATTGAAGTCTTGATTTAGTTAAAACGTCCCTTTTAATACGCAGCGTTTGAGGAAATCTGAATTTCACTCTAGGCACACATTTCTGAAACATGTCCTTACTCTGGAGCCAGAGAGGACTTTTTGTAAAGTGCCTTAGTCTGCAGATGATCAGATTTAATTTTGTAAATGAACTTTGCAGCGTGATTGAATTTGAACTTGATTACATTAGGCTTAACGTTGAGTTTGTGCCGTATTGGAGGTAGTCTTTTCGTATTCCTGCTATTTATGGATCTTATTCAAGTGTTTTATATTCTGGTTGGGTTCTGCAATGCAGTTTGTTCAAGCTACTGCTTATATCTGTTCCAGTTGTGCAAGAAGTGGAAAATATCCTTTATTTAGAACAGGTCACATGTGCTTGCATCCAGAAACCGTGTCTCAGTGTGTTTAAAAAAAAAAGTATATAAAAATGTGTCTTGGAGGAACAGATTTAAAAAGTTCCTGAAATATTTTTCCGTCTGTTACAGAGGAACATCACATACTTGAAACTAAAAGGTAATAATAGCAGAATTTAAAGTGATACGTAGGCTTGCACTAACTGAAGTCAATGGTAAAAGTCTTAACCGACGTCAGTGGGAGTAGAGCTAAGCCAAAAGTATGTCTCTTTGAAATCTCTCCGGTAACATTTTTGTGAGTGAGTCAATAATCCCATGTTTATTCAGCACCTCAAATTCGCCTCCCTGGGAAGGAAACCCTCGCCACATCTTTTTGTACTACTTTATTTTTGAAAACAGACTGAAACTGCAAGGCTGCAGTTGGAGTGTCTGTTGTATAAACATGTGGAGACAATAAGTGATATTTCTTTACAGTTCTTTATACTGGGAGCTGGTGCTGCTCCCTGTCTGTAGCAGAGCATTTTGCACAGTGAGAGATCTCTGTTGACCTTTTCTCTTCTGCGAAACTCTCACTCTGTTATTTGCAGTAGGCCTTTGCTATTTAGCAAAGAAACAGAAATAGCCCATGAAATTCAGTTCGGCATTTGCTTTGATATGAGCTATTGAACGTCACCTTTTTGCTTCCCCAGCCTGCTTTCCTCAGGAGGATTTTGTTCAGCTGCCAAGCTGGCCAGAGAGGGCACAGGTACATTGAGGCTGAGCTGACTGCCCTGACTGTGCATCTTTTAGCATGCACATGTATTGTCTTTTGATTTATTGGGCTGCTGACTGTTAGTTGTGTGTAAGTATATATGCACTCTGCATGAGATGAATCCATATACCTTTCTGGTGAGCAGGAAGCTCCACTAGCTGGCTATGATCGATACACAGAATGCAGGTGATAATTTGAATCAATACATTCTTCTGCCTTTGAAATCGCTGGAAATGACCCAGTGCAGCCCTGCTGGTGAATGACTGCTCATTTCTCTGTGTGCTGTGGAGGTAATTTCACAAGCCTCTGGACCAAAATGTTTGTGGCTGCTGTGAACCTTCCAGTTGTCATTAGTAAGTCATTGTAGAGCTTATTCTGCTCTGTGTATGTTTTTATTTAGCACGTAGGGTGATGTATCAGAGGTCCTTCCCAGCACGGTGGTAGGCAACGTGACTAATTCCTGCTGTACGGTTTGGTCGGGATCTAGAAGAAAACTGGGAAATTAGAACAGAAAAGACTTGCAGATGTGTTATTTTATAAACAAATCCAGCCCCTCACCACATATGATGAAAGGTTTAATGGGAAGAAATCTGTACAGCTGCAAAAATAAGGGTACAGGAGAAGCCTGTTCTGACATTTACTATACTGTCCTCCTATTTCTGTTTTCTTTCCAAAGCAACATGCTTTAAGACTTTCAAATGAGACAGAAGGAGTAATTTTCTGTTTAAATTTCAGCTAAATAATGAAATTGTGTGCTGGCTCTTCATTGTCTTCTGAGAACGATCTGCTGGTTTCAATATTGGGAGCAAAATGAGAGTCCAACTTCCATTACGCTGGTCAGGCTCTTGGCCATTATTGTCTGTCTCGTTCTATTTTAGATTCAAAAAGTTTTTGAAATACATTAGTTATAACATTTTTGTTTGGTAAAATTCACTGTCTTTTTTGCTGGAACAAAGACAACATGGTTGAACAGCATGGCGTAGCAGATTGTGCTGGACAGTTAACCACTGCATCGCTATCATATCATGTTAGAAATGTGGTTATTTACTTACTTTTATTAATAATCCCAGCAGCTAAACAGTAACAGGACAATTACTGGCTTGCATATGGTTTTACACTTTATTTCCTAATGGGAAAAAACAGCACAGGAAAAGGAATACTGTTGCGTATTTATAATACAACAATGCTACTGCTTTATCGGCAACAGCTGTAAAATAGCTGATGCCTCTTTCGGTGTCAGGATTGAAATATTTCAGTGTTTACTAGAACCAAAGACTGTAATATAGCCTGAGACAGGTCAGCCTGTCCTCCAGCAGGAGTTACATGCACTTTTCAGTGTCAGAAATGCTTGTTGTGGAGGGGCACTAGCAATTTTGGGGTGCCTTCTGAAAGGGCTCTGTGCCAGTGTCTTTGGGTAGCATTTCAGCATGCGATTTGCATAGGCCCTAGTCACCCAAGTCTGTGGGCTTTGCCTGAGAGTGTTTCAAAGAGAACACAGGAGTGTCCAAGTGAAAGAGGATGGTGTGGGTATCACTGTGACAAGTACAAAACCTGTGAAATTTCATAAGGAAGGCTTGCAATACAAGTGCTAACTGATACTTTAGCCACTAATAGTGGCTTTGGATCAAGCTCATTTTTTCTGGTAACGTCGCTGCTGCAAGGGCTGCTGTAATGTTTGTGTTAGCAGCTTTCTGCCAAGCATGCAAGCCAGGGTCTGGTGGTTTATAGCTTTTTTCTTTCTTCAGTGGAAAAAACACTGTAGAAACCTTCTGTAGGCCCCCCCTCCACTGACCTGCTGCTCACAGCTGCTGCGTGGACTGGACTGGCAGGTTGAAGGGCAAAAATGTGTTGCTGTGATATATAATTACTTCTTCCAGCATGAGCCAACAGAGCTGCTCGCTGTGATGATTGTTACGTATACTGCTATGTAAAACAGAATGCAAGTTTAATGTAGGGTTTGGGCTAGTATTTTAATGTTGTAATTAAAAGCCTGTAACAGTAAACAAGCTTTTTTTTCAAATCAGTTCCCATGAAGATTATTCCTTTACAATGCAGGCAGGCACGCATTCGCAGGTATAGAGTTCATGAATTCTGTGTCACTTGGAGAAATGAACATCAAGAACAAGCACCTCTTTTTCAGACCTTTTTACTCTAGAACACTACAGGTACGGTGTAAGGCACCTGGAAATCAGTCCTGCAGTCACTGTTTCATAGGGATATTTCAGCTAAGGGAAAGTCGCATTTGAGACGATGCGGCAGTTCCCGTCTCTTGGAAGAACTGGATTCATCCTTCTTAAATGCTGCAAAAACTCCAGTGATCTTGTTTCACAGGTACGTTGCACCTCTGTTCATGCTGTTCTTTTGACATGAAATGGCTGTAAGCCCACCTGAGGCTGGTATGGCTGGGGAGTCTGGTCCTCTTAGTCTCATGAGACTGCTTGGGAAGAGACCATGGAAGTTGCCAGGAGTAGGAGGAAGGTTTCTGTCTTTTCAAGCCTACAAAGGTGAGCTTTACTTGGCTGTGTGCAAGGATTATGTGCCTGGTTTGCCCTGCTTGTACATTAAAGAATTTTTGTGATGAATTCTGGGAAAAAAGGACTTTACATTGTGAAAACTGGTATTTTGGGTTATCAACATCTTTCCAGGTACCCGAAACTTCCATCTTTCCATCAAAAGATGTTGAGATATTGAACCACTGGAAGCTTGCCACATTTAATGTGCTGATAGCATCATGCCAATAATAGATACTGTGTTGTCAAAGCTTGCTTGTACCCTAGGATGCTGAGACACTGTTTCTTGTCTTTGCCGTTTGTGACCACACACAAACTGCTGTATGAATGGTAGAAACCCGGTAGGGCAGGGACGCTGGGATCAGGGGGCCTTAGAAAAGTAACAAGAATTGGGAACAACTGGAATACACCAGATAAAGGATACTTCAGAGAGCAGAGACAGGAACAATGATTGTTATTAATCTTCCTGCCAGCCATCCTGTTGTAACATGTAAACATACAGAAAATAGGAGTTACTGTGATCCTTTCTGGAGGAGAAACAGCTAGCTAGATAGGAAACTTGTAACAGAACTAAAACTACTGGGAGCTCTTTCAAGCTGAGAAGACGGGAGCAGGCTTTGGAAGCTGTCAGATGGCAAGAGATGGGGAATATAGGCAAAGAGGGGTTGTGCTTCTTAAGGTTTAAACTGGGAAGTTGGAATGGCACTGTAGAGATGGAAAAGGATCATTGAGATATGAGTGGGAAAGCCTGGCTGAGCACATTTTGTGCACATTTACTATTTCAAGATTCTTTGGGTTTTACTAAATAAAGGAGAGTGTTTGTGTAAAATATGACTGACTTTGGAAATGCTTTTTCTGGACGTGTCCCTGCATGGTAATATGCAGCTGTAAAGCCAAACTAGGAATACAGAGGTACAAACCCTTTTTATAATGCTTGTGGTGTTCAGCTTGAATAAGTAAGAGTTGCAACCTGGGAGAATAAAGTTGGAATGATAGAGGCTTGCACACATACATGAGGGAATGATCTTACAGATGAGCAAAGGGAAACAAACTTTTATGAGCTATTCACTGGAAGCTGGGAGGAGTTCAGGGAGGCATGGGGCTCTTGCAGTGGGCCCCCTGGGATGCCATTAACTCCTGTGTTTGGGTTTCTGCTCAATCTAACAAGCTTTATTTTATTTGAATCAAGTATTTACGATTCTACCCAAGCCCAGCCAGGCTGAAGGCCCATCCCAGATGTCAAGTCTGTCTAGTAAAGACATAGGCATGTCTCAGAAGAGTTGCTAGGATCATTTATTTATTTATTGCTGTTGTATCATGAAGGTTGCCATCTGATAAATAATTATTCCACCCTCGGAGGAGGCACATTGTAAATCTGTTAAGCTGCCCCTTTGTTTGTTAGGCTTGTGCATAATGAGTTTGGAATTTAAGATTAGTAGTATGCTGTGCAACTGCTCATTTCGTGACTTCATCCTCCTGCTCAGCTTGCCTGCCTGTCCACCTGTCACATCCTGTTGGGCACCTAGGGCTATATTCGTAAGGGGAACTTTGGTTTAGCATTGCATCATCTCAGTTCTATGTGTTCTGCTGCCTAGTGGAATTAAAAAACAAACCCAGCCATGAGGTAGGTGTGAAGGTTCCCTACAGAACACATGGAGGAAAGGTGGCTTCAAAGAAGGCTTGTGAAAACTGACATGTGGAGTGAGGGATGGCCTGAGTCAGGCAGTGATGGGTGTAGGAGGCTGGTATCGAATGCTGTCCCTTGAAGATGTAGTTGTCTGGTCTAGGTGAGCTGTTGCTAAATGCTTCTCAGAGTGATGTGCCAGAGACAGGTCTGCCCTTACAGAGATGAGGAAGAGCAGGTAGTACCACATCCCCCTACTCCAGCTTTATCCACTCAGGACACACAAGTTTTGAGTTCCTATCCTGCCTGTGACTCAAAATGTGGGATGGAACAAGTCCACCATGCTTTGGACTGCCCAAACCAATAAACCATGGGTTTTTGAGGTGTCTCTTTTGCAGGACCTGATCTGTTTTGCCTTGTATAGTTTTCATTGAACAGGTATGGGCAGGAGTGGCTTGGTGTAACACAGGGGAGTGAGCATTTGCCTGCTCCAGGAAGTAGTTATTTGCACAAAGTGAAACAGTTCTACCAGGAGGCAAGGAAAATGTGCTCAGAAATTACACAATTTTCAGAAACATCTTCTTCTAAAAAGTAGTCACCCAAATCTCTGTAGTAGAGGTCACAGCGTGAAATATGGGGACTTGCATATGAGCAGTGATATTTGGGGCATAGACTGCTGGATGAAGGGGAAAGGTCTTTAGGGTTATGGGAACCTGAGATTCCTGAATGGTTGCAGGCAGTCAGTAAAGTCAAAGGAAGGAATGGGCTCTCTGGTACTGATGGCCAAAGGACCTCTTTGAGTTGTATACGTTGGTGAGGAAGTTGTTGGTCAAAGGTGAATATTAAGAGTGAAGATGAGTGTACGTATTTCTGAAGAGTATTTAAGTTTTTAAGAATGTGAAATCATTCCTGGTACATCAAGAGAAGTTTGGGTCTATGTAGAAGTGAGATAGGAAGGAGCAGAGTAAGGCAGGAGATGAAACAAGGTTATGTCTCTATCACAAACTTGTTGCACAATTTACAGTTTCAGTCTAATTGCAAAACTACTCTGCAGGTGATAATTTGGTTCCCAGCTAATACAGCTTTTGATACTTACTGTAGCAAGCTATGCTGTAAGAGCTCTTAGCTCTGAAGATGCCAGCAAGGACTTTGTTTCTCAACTGTGTCAAGTAATGAAAAGCGTGAGATGGATCTGCTTGTGAAGAGGGTCTTGAAAGGTGTTGGAGCTGCCCCTGTAAGGAAAGGAAGGCTGTCTGGAAGTGGCCTCGTGCTGCATGTTTGCAGGGCTGGGAAGGGTCTTGCAGTCTTTCTGATGTTTCCCAAAGGAATAGGCCACCCTACCTTTACTGCAGCATCCTGCCTTCTGGGAGAGATCCCTCTGATAAGGCAGTAATTAATGTCCTTCCAAAGGAGTTGTGGAGGAGACAATTAAGTATCCCTCACTTAGCCTTTCTAATGCAGGTGCTTGTAGGAGTTGTGCTAGGGTACTTTATCTCCATAGGACAAGGTTTCCCTCCTTTGGGTCTGCAGTGATCCCTTGCACAATCTAGGGAAGGGTGTTCATGGGTCTCAGGTGGGATCTTTAAGGATTTGTTCTTTGAAACTGTTGACCATTTGGCCTTTTGTGTTCCACTTGAAACTATAAATAGACCTGCAGAGGAACAGGTCCAATGATACTGTGTTCCTGAATGCTGTTCTGCTGTGCCAAGTGTTGGCTGCATACCAGCTCAATGAAAGGAGGCTGGTGTGAAAAGTTGGCTCTTGTGGTGAGCTGTGGCCTGGAGCACTTCTTTCTGATGGTGGTTACAGTCTCAGCTGATAATCCCACCATTTTTGTGCCCAGAGCTTCTCCTGGACAGCCTGGACATTGGAGCTGCTTTAGGTAGGCACAAGAGACACATGGAAAAGGACAGGTCTTGCTTTCCCAGGACCATGCTATCATTATGGCGCAGTGTTCAGCAGATTGTGGTGATGCTCTGCTCTGCCATCCTGGTTGGCTGATGTGGAAAACCAGCAGCCCTGCAGGAAAACACATATTAATGATCCAAAGTAGCGAGTTCTTGCAGCTCCTCCTTGGTTAGGTACTGGGTTTGCTCACTTGCCTGTTTTCTCCTATTGTTTTTGAGATGTGCTATGAGCTGGAGGACGGGACTGGTTTGTATGGTTACCAGTCTCATCCCCTGCTATCTGATAACTCCTGCCCCGTTGCTATGAAACGTGTTAGTGAGATGCCATGTAAAAGGGATGAATATCCATCTGTAACTGCAGAGAGGTTTTTCTGTGGCTCATAGCTTGCTGATCTTTCTGATCAGTTTTCTAATTCTGCTGGTGGTGGATTTGAATGTTGTCACACAATTATCTGATGTGTGCTTCCCATCTGTAGTTTAATACACTTCCACTGAGGTTTACTAAACAGCACAGCGCAGAAAATCGCAATATCTGTCCTTGTTGTCTTTTTTCAGTGGGTTTCTATTTTGTGGCAAGGACTTTTCACAGCTTTTGATATTCCAATTCTGTAATCGCTGTTTATTCTGAGACAGCTTCCACTGTATTTAAGAGCTACAGGATCAGACTGTGCTTTGGAGAAATGCTAAATTTGGCTGCTTGCAGTCATCCAAAGTACATAGGTTGTTCAGTAGGTGCTGTTTGGCTTCTTGTAGTGCCATAAGGAATGGCGGCTATGTGGTGGAAATGCAGTTTCTCCTTTCTGTTTGTAGCATAGGTAAAAATAAGCGCTTGCATTAGAAACTGTGCTTTACTTGGTTGCACTAGAAACTGTGTGTGCTTTATTTGGTGGCACTTACAGAGCACCCTGGCAGCACAAAGACTGATGCTCTAGAACTGCAAGATTGTATGGATCGCGTTGCTTTTCTGCTGGAACAAAAATATAACAGGCTCAGCATTTGCACTTTCCACTTGTATATTGTTTTCTCTTTATTTTGTGTGTTTAGAAAAAGCTATGCCCTGCAAACTGCTGGTTTAGTGTTTTCTGTGGAATGAAAACCATCTGGAGGATTTAGCTGAATTTCATTGAAATTTTTGGTAGCAGGCTCTTTTCTGTTTCCTGGCATCCTGTTAGATGAAGATGAGAATCCGAGTTAAAATTCAGGGAGTTACCTGTGTGCTGGCTTATGACCTGGAATTTTAGGAACAACTTGGGCTAGTTTGAAGTTGTGAAAGTAACTGGAATATCAACATGATACGTAGTGTCTTCCATAAGCATTCTTCCTGAGCAAATGCGTGCCATAAGCTGCTTTTTTTTTTTCCCCTAATGTACTTTGAATCTTTGGCATAGTAGGAGCTGCAAGCTAAAGAAAGCATCTAGCATTCGTGCTGAGGCTTCTGTGAAAGAGATCAGACTTAAATGCCAGCTGAAGTTAAGCGTATGTTTTAAAGACCTCCCTTGATCAAGCCTTCATTCAGCAAAACACTTCCATGTATTTTTTATTTCAGAATCCTAAATAATTCAATGGGTTTTGTGCTGGCAGGTTTAAACTTGTTGCAGCCCTAAGGCTGTAACGAACACAGGAGTGCTCCAGGAAACCATAAGCATATGAACTGTGCTGCTCATCTATTTGTGCTTGAGTTTCAGCTCATGGTTTGAATGTGTTGTTGGACTGGGAGAAGAGTGTTCAGCATATGACAGGCTGCTAAATCTGATGTACTTCTGAGCCTGACACTGTGACTTTAATTTATTCTGCTTTTGTTGAAATACTACTTGGAAAAGTAAAAAATCCCACTGAGGAGAGAAATGCATAATCTTTTCAATGCGAGGTGCAGAATGAACAGAACTTCAGTATGGTCTGTCTAACAGAGGAAGAGCTCTATCAGTCAGTTTTCTTTTCGTCATTTCCCCCAGAAACTTAACTGTCCATTTAGTTTTTGATGCCCTGATGATAGCGTTGGCTTACACAGCCATTTTTGGGGGTGGTAGGGTTTTTTTGTCAGGTTGTTCTCAAAGCCAACCACAGCGGTGTTAGTCTGGTATAAGGTGTCGTGAATTGGTTCTGACAATTTGGAATAGGGTTGTTTCCAGCAGTCTTAAGTTTTTCCCAGTGGCTGTGCAGAATCACAGAGTCAGTGAGGTGATGCCTCTGGAGATCATCTCATCCAGCTCCATTGCTCGTCATGTTGAGTAGATTGCTCAGAGCCATGTCCTGATGGGTTTTGAGTATCTCCAAAGACAGAGGCACTGCAATCTGTCTTGGTAACCTCTTCCAGTTTTGATGAGCTTCACAGCAGAAGCGTGGGTTTTGTTTGGTTGGTTGTTGTGGGGTTTTCTGAATTGTACGTAACTCATACCCAAGCTGCTGTTTTGACTTGTCTATCACAGTGCACAGTAGATGGAGTATGCAGGAGACTCCACACCTTGTCCCCAACTTGCGCTCCTTCAGCTTTGCTTTTCTAAGTAAGGCCAGGAATGTCTTTAAACTGTTGCAATTTTTCCCAAAAGCAGTTGATGGTACAGGCATAGCTAAAGACCTGGTAGGCAGAACTTCTGTGTCTTTTTTAGTCTTGGTTCAAAGCTGCCAGGTTTTCTTCATCTTGATTTAACCTCGTTTGACACAAACTATGTTTTGCTCTGTCATTCCTTGTTGTGGATGGATTCAAAGCACCCCACAGCATAACATTACATTTAATAAGCACTTCAGTTTAAGTGCAGAGGTTGCATCCAGTGCTGCAAACCCATACCTTGGTCGTGGTTGTGCAAAGCATTTGACAGATGCTTACTGCTTGTGATGTTATCTAGACTTTTTAACATGCATAATAATTCCAGAAGGCTGTTGACTAAAATATTCCAGTTCTTTGATGCACCAGCACTAACTTGCCTGCTATGAATTCACACACGAAAGTCAAAATTACGTCTAAAATAGTAAACATGAACTTTGGCCATTTCATGCTCTGGGATAATTCTAGAATCGGTTCCTCAGTGTGCTTGCACAAAGTGCCTTTTTGTAACCTGCAGCTGGGTCTCTGCTCATCAGGACAGCATACAACACGCTCTGCCAAGCTATATTAAAGAAGTATCACATGGAATTGAGTATCAAAGCTTCAGTTGGGACTGATCTTGCCTTGGCTGTCCTGCGTTGTGCAGCTACCTGGAAACATCAGTTTTCTGCAGATTGCTTCTGGTAGCCTTAAGGTCCAGCAAACTGGAGATCTTAGAGAATGTGTTCTTTAGCATAAAAAAATGTTTACTAGATTTACTGGAAAAGTTTAATTCAGAGGTGCCTTCCAGGGTAAAATAAAGCAGTTAAATACAAATCTTTAATGACACTGTCAATAGCAAGTAAGAGTCCAGTGCTATGTCATGCCATAGCTATTTTACTGGATTCACTTGGTGTCAGACATGGACATGAACGTGTGCTGCACAGTCTCCAGTTTGTATTTTCTGAGGCTACATTTGTTTCTCTGTAGTATCAAGCTCTGACATGTTTCAGTAACTGGAGTTGACTGGCAATAACAAAACATCAAGAATAGAAAATAAACTATGTTTACTGCTCCAGACTTTGCTCCTTTTGGATTTCCCGTAACTATTGAGAAAGAGGCAGAAAGTTAAGGGTGCTTTCCTGGAATAGCACTTTTTGGGAAAGAGACCTGGTTGCTTATTGCCATCTAGAAGCTCCAAACAAACCTGAGACACAGTAGACTCAACGGTCCTTCTTACTTTAAATGGTCCTTCTTACTTTAAGGTTATAGATGAGGACTGTGTCTGCATTCCTGCAGTCCTTTGGGGCTTTTCTCATGTAAATGAGTGACTTTGGATGATAAACAGCATGCAGCAATACCTGCCCTCCCAGGCAGGTAAGGCTTAGTTAGCTGTTAGGTGCCTCAGTGACAAAATTAATACCATGTGAGTGCTGGATGTTGGTAAGACTTGCCTCTACCTGTACTACGTGCAGTGAGAGTTCTTTTTGCCCCATTGCTTTTCTTTGCCTCCCCTTAGTGGTATGTACAGAGCAAATGAAGAGAAGCAGGTTGGGGAGAATCTTTACCTCTGCTTGCAAAGGCCCATTTTGAAATGCCACTGGATTATCTCATTGTAGATGCTAGATTCAGGAGCAGGAGAAGCCCTGTTCTCTGTCCTCTGGGTAAAATGTGGGATCCTGGGAGGTCTCACTGTGAGAGCTGCTGCTTGAGTAAAGCTGTTGGGGCAGTTTAACTCTGCAGTGCTTAACTTCAATTAAGTTGTCAACCCTAGCATTGCTTTAGGCATTAATAGAGTTTCACTCTCACTTAAAAAATCTGGTTTAGTAATTAACCTCCATTTTATTCTGGAGTTCAGAAGGTGCTTGTTTAGTGCAGCGAATCTAATGTCATGTGAATTAAAACATGAAAGATACTCAGTAATGAGAGACTGGAACAGGGTAGTGCAGAAATTAGATTATATGCAGTTTACAGGGAGTTCTCAGTGAAAAGCATTTTGAAGGTACTGCCTTACCTCTGCATTTGCTCAGTTGAGGAATGTTCTGGAAATTAGTAATGGATTTCTGTTGTTGCACATGGAATTTTTTATTGCACTTAGGTTTATTGTGCAGCTTCTTCTGAAATCTGGACATTGGTTGAGTGCAACAGAAGCTGTGAGATGTTTAGAGAGGCTGTGAGAAAAGTATATAGAGGGCCCCTGGGTTCATCTGGGTGATAAGAACTAATAGTTGAGATCCCCTTGCCTGTTGTAACTGAAGACTCAACCCAAACTCCAGCATGTTCTGCTGAATTTATTGGAGACGCGCAGAAGGATGGTGAGTGGAAGGAAGATTACATCTATAGACAGCAGAATTGCTTCACAAAACTTGGCCTGGCTATTGTGATATCGTTGGTAGCTTTCTTCATGCTTCTTCATGCCCCTATTTTACATCCTACCACAGCTATTACTGTTACAAAGAAAATTAGTCCCAAGCTTTTCTGGCAAGAGAACTGCTTATCATTGACATATAGCTATGTATTGCTGCTCCCATCTGTAAGAGCAGAGCTGCTATGCAAGGGGAAATGGGTTCAATTTTCCCCAGGAAGTGTTAGGCTTATTGCATGTATGAATGGAGTACGTGTCAGCTGCCGAGTCCCATGAGTTTCAGAACTGGACTGACTGCTAGCATTACACCAATTCATATGGGCTGATGTGCCTTTGGGCAGAAGGTACAGGCCTTCAAACAGGCCAGAAAAGTGCGCCAGTTTCTGCTGCCCAGGGGTTTTGTGTGGCTGCAGGGATAAGGGGCAGCTTTCAGCTTTTCTATTGAACATTGCATGCACAAAGTGTTGTTTAGGCATCTTTTTTAGTCTGGGAATCAGGGACTATGTAAAAGCACCGATTCAGAACATGACAAAGGCATTTGCAGAGCAGTACTATCATGCTTTTGCCCTGTGACGTGCATTCTAATGTTAAAGTGCACTTCTACCAGTTCTCTGGTATTGTCTACTACAGTAGACTTCAGAGGTGAAGATGCAGGAGGCTCGGTGTTCACTCAGCCACCTCTATAGCTTAGAGATGTGTAATCAAAGGCTTTGTCTTTTCTGTCATTGGAGTGATTTAAGGTGAAAAACAACCTCTAACCAATTACTTCACTCCTTTAGTTCCAAGGCTGTAATGTGGGGTAAAAGTTCATCTTCTGAGTGCCAGCAGAGGGACTATGCACTGTGCGGGGTGGGGCTTGGGCTGTTGCTGCAAGGTACAGCCATGCCCATCTCTGCCTTGAGCCTCAGTCCTGCACCCGGTGAAGGAGCTGGCTGCTAAATGGCTGCAGGGAGGGTTGGTTTATCTCGCTGAGTCAGAGAGAAAGGACCACACATGCATTGGCTCGCTGAACGGACTTGTAACTGTGTGGCCGTAGCACAAGACTCAAGCCAGGGCAGGGTTGAGAACCAGACTGTGGGAAGGCAGGACTTCTTCTGTAGCAGCTTGCAGTTATGCTGAGTATTAGATGAAGCATCAAATCATGCTGCAGACCTGATAAAAACATGGTAAAAGTAATGTGTGAATTGTATGGTTGCTGGCCTGTGGTTGGTTTTCTGTCTGCAGCTGAATTTTGCTGTCTTACAAAAAACATTCCAGTAGAAGTGTGACAAGTACCATGCTTACAGCCAGTGACATCTTTACTAGTGAGTCCAATTTGATGACTTTATATGACTGATTCTTGACATACCTAATCTCTTAAATGAATGAGCAGTAATGCCAGTGGTCTGGTAACTTGCCAGCACTCTTGAGCTTTATGCTTACTCCATAGGAGCCACATCCCAAATATGGCTCACTGAGCTCGTCACCTTACGGCTCAAGCATAGCTTAGTTAATTCTGTGTAATAATTTACTGGTGTCAGCTATCCTTCAGTAGTTATCTTTGTGCAAAGTCCTGGTTCATAGCAAATATGATGTAATGCAGGTTAATGCTAGCCTCTTTGACTGTAGACTAAGCTGTTTTAGCACACATGGGCTGTGGTCTAACAGCACACGTGGCTGCTCTCGCTGCTTAGCTGCTGAATGGTAAGTTTGTAAGCCAAGGTGTTTTGATTGGCCACCACTGAGACCTGGAATCACTTGTGTTAACTTCAGCTGTAACATCCAAGTCATCTTGTGTTAATCCGTTTTCCATGGGAGACAGAAAATGTAGATAATGGATGAAACGGGATTAAATTCTTCCAGTGTGTAGCCACTGCTGGTAACTGTGGACTAGTTTGACAGGGTTCACATCTGTGTTAACTTTCAGAAGACAACATGAAGCTATTATGCAGTTACTTCCCACTACAGGATCTGCACATCAATTAGGAGAGGCTGCTTACTCATGCTCCTCAAAAGTTGTGCCAAAATAGCTGTTACATTATGTCAGAGCCCATATTTTCATCCTGAACAATTAATCAGAATATAAACCTTGTTCTTCCTCGGCAGCTTTGTATAGAGGCCTAGGACTTTGATACAGAGTACTCTGGAGCTGTGCTGGTTGAAGAGGACTCCTCTGTAGTTGGCACACGTCAGGGAAATTATGAAATGTGATGTTATTTTGCCAGCGGTATATCTGGGAAGCTCCAACAACAAAGTCCTCTCTAAACAGCTTTTGTTCTGCATGTTATGACTTACTCTACTATAATGCTTAGGATCCCTGCTTGGGACCCAGCATCCCATGCTGCCGGTAGGTGCTGTGTGAGCACGAAGGAAGGTGGTGGGCTGCTTCACAGCAGATCAGCAGTCTGAGAATAAGATACAAGAAGCAGATGGCTACAGGGGAAAACAATGAGGCAGAGCTGTCAATGTGATGGGAAGGAGTCCGAGCGCACCCACTGCCTCGCTGTTGTCGGCATGCTGCCCAGGAACGAGGTCTTGAGGCAGACAAGGTGGATCATAGAGCAGGCAGGATTGGAGGCACCTCTGAGCACCTTCTGTTGTAGACAGGAGAAAGCTCTGAGCAGGCGCTGTTGAAATGTGGCATTGTTGATGATAAGCTTGCAGCTATTGTCAAGCATCTGTGGTTCCACACCGCATCCTTGTCTCCTTGGTAGTGGTTCATGGTGGCCCAGAGATTCGTGGTAGCAGAGCCCCAGGCAGGTGTAGCATCTTAATTACTATGTGACATGCCAAGGAGGCAGTGTCTGTGGAGAAGTGACAAAACCTTTTGTCATGAAAACAGAAAAATATGGGCTTTACCGAGGCTTTTGGTCTTACACAGAACCTGGAGATCTGTCTCCTGACTTTCCAGGCTGTCCTTGTATAAGAGCTGCCTGGTAGTGCTATACAGGAGCTCCTTTTTCCAAAGAACAGAGAAGTCTGAAATGTAATTACGTGAATTACTGTACTGTGCAACACACAACCTGAACAAAGATTCTGTAGAGAGGAAGGTACCATCACACTGAAGGGAAGGCTAAGGTCTGTTCCATGTGTCTTGCTCCTAATTCATGATTTTCTGTGTGTTTTGCCAAATACCTTGTAATACAGGGAAAATAACTTGGAAAAGATGGTGTGTAATAAAAATAGAAGCGCTTGCTCCAATTCCTCCATATGTTAATGGCTGGATTTTAGTCAAGAGATTCCAGTAAGGTGTGCCAACAGTCTGAATACCTGCTCGTGCTGCTGCCCTCTTTCCATGAAAAAACTTTTTGGGTTAGAGACAAGGTTGAAGTCATAGGGAGTGTTTGGTATCTCTGTGAATTGGATCTAATTCTGTGTGAAATTTGTTAGAAGAAATGAAATATTGTAATTCCTAAGGTACCAGCAAGGTTCCTGCTTCAGAAATCCTATCTTGCTTCCATTTATTTCTTCCTTACTGGAAAATTCATGGTGAATGAATAAATACATCGTGTTGGAGGCCATCTGGAAATAGCTGGAGCAGGCTAAATTGTACATGATATTTGTTAAAAACTTTTCAAAGACCCTTTCTTGGGGGAAGGGGAGGATGGAAGCCTGGAACAAGGTTTAATAGGAAAAACAGATTGGGATTCAACACAAAGGAAATTTAATGTTTTCACTGAAAAAAGAGGGAAGTTAGATGGTGATTTAATACAAATGCTGAGCCATTAAAGTGCTGCTCTGCCAGGGCTGTTCTCTTGGTTTATTATTCTCTTCTACCAGCTAATGTGTATGACTTCAAGGTGCAGACCTCTTTTCCATCATTTGACAGGTACCTAGTTCTGTTAGAAGTAAATACATGCAAGGCAATAATATGGGTTTGTAGGGAAAGAAAAAAGTTTAAGCAGGTAATTAATGGATTTAGTTGCTGCAGGGGGCTGTGGGGGTAGATTGTACTAGTAGGGTCAAGGAAAGGTACACAATTTCATGGACAAAACAGACACTATTGGGAAGTGGACTAGGGTTGCTATGTCCCTTAGTTAATGACTGAATGCTGAAGGGTTACAGGGCAGCAGAGCACAAGTAGTAGCCGTGCTTGGTGCTTTCCTGTTGGAGATGGCATGCTGAGCTGGATGGACCATGAGTCCATGACCATGAGATGGACCACTCTCCTCTTCGTCCCTCCAGAAACAGGGGGAGGGCAAGAAGGGGGGGAGTGAGCAAACGAGGTTTGTGGCTGGGTTTAAACCACGACAGTCTGCTTATTCCATGCGTTTGCCCAGCGCCTGGAGTTTGGGTACCAGTCAGCTGAGCTCTATAGCAGGTTGGATGTCTAGTTCCTTCTTTCTCTATTTCAAATCCAGGAACATCTCGTCAAAGTCTGGGCTAATGAATCATTGCAAATGCTTGATGTGTTGGCAGCTACATGCCACCCAGCTTCACACTCTGTTCTGCTGCCATCATTTTAAGAAACTATTGGAACACTGCCTTCCCCCCCAAAAAAGAGTATATCCAATGATCTGGGAACTAATGTATGCAACCCTCCCCCGGCTTATTTGTACCAAGATGCTTGGGTAGGCCTTGGTATTAATGCTAGCTGCAGAGCAGGTTTTAGTCAAGAAATCAAAAGCTTGGATATCAGTTACTCTGAGTAGGTAACTGAGCCAGTTAATCCAGAATTGATGGAAAAAGCTCATCTGGGTTGGGAGAACTCCAAGGCACCAAAATCTCCCAAGTTCGTAACAGTGAGCTATATGGTGCTTTGCTTTACGTGAGATATTAGTCATTATTCTGTCAGTGATGTTTGTTAGTTTAATTTAGTGTTTATTTAGAGGTTGAAAGAGTCATGTTCATCTTTGCATGTACAAGAGACTTGTTTATCCTCCTAATGTATTAGTTCAGTTGCTAGATTAACTGAAATCTGTACTTCCATCAACTGTTCGTCATCTTTTATTTGACTCACAAGTTTCATATCATGATCTACTTCAACATATATGTTAAAACAGCTTCTAAAGGCTGCCTTTCTTTGGGGGAGCAGATGCCTAGTGAGTGTGATCTGCTTCCCTCTGTTTGGCTGAGGGGTCAGTAGGCAATATTTGTACTTCCAGCAGGGAAGAAATGTTATGAAAGTACATGGTCCTCTCCTGACCTGGTACTTGATGGACCTTTGGTTTTTCACCCCACATCCGTGCAACTGCTTGTCTCTTTGCTTTCTGGAGCAGACCACAAGTCACACTGCAGGTGAGTCTGGCCAGAGGAAGAGTTTCCATTTTACTGAGGGGTGAAATCAGGGACTGTGTTTTGGCTGAATGTCGTGGTTCAGGCCTTCCCTTCAAATCCAAAGGATGTGAAGTCCAGTCCTCTTCTCCAAGAACTTAAAGCCTTTTCCAGTGTTTGAAAAGCTGCCTGCTCTCCTGGGCTAGTGCTCCTGCCTTTTCTTTTTCTCCATTTCTGCAGTGTCAGGAAGAAAAAATAAATCTGTAACCCAAGTAATATTCTAAATATAGAAGTGCTAGTTTAAAAATGAGAAATCTGTCTGATGGCTTCAAAATGGGTTTTGTAATAAAAGGAAATGTATTTGACACTGCCAGAATTTACAGTCCCACCAGAGGCTTGTGAAATAACTGCTATAGCAAACATCCTGGGCTGTAATGGAGCTTGTTGACACGTACGGGTTACTGAAGGGTATTTCTGGCTGTTGCTATGAGGATGGGTTAGCAGGAGAAAAATACATTCTTTGCAACTCCTGCAGGGCCCTGTCTGTACCATCAGCTTTTAAAAAGAGTGATTTAATAAAAGGTGGCTAAAGAGGGAGACTGTCTTTCAAAACGGGTATCAGAGTATGACCACTGGGAGCTAGGACGAAGGGGTTATTGAGTAAGTCTGGTGTGAGTGGTACTCAGGCTAATGCTGCTTTTGGTTGTTTAACTGACTAGAAAACTGTTTTACGCAAGTCCCTGCGACTTGTCCTTCTAAATCCTTTCAGGCTTCAGCCTCCCTACGGCTGCTCCACAAGTAAAGGTCCCAGTTATTCCCAGGTGGGATAATGACTTTAATGTGGGCAGTAATTGTTGCAGGAAGGCGTTGTAGTGGTCTTCAGGTGATGTCAAATGCAGAGACTGCTCTGAGCCATTTGATGAGATTTCAGCTACAGGTTTAGAGGTGAATGGTCTTAATCTATTTGATAGCACTTTATTTGTAGTACTTATTTGTAGGTGTATCCATGGGTTTGATACATAGCGGCATAAAGAATTACACTAGAAGGAGTGTACTTTGCCATGATTTCTGCTTCGTCTAATTCAGGAGACACTGAAGATGTCTAGGGGAGAGGGAGCTTCTGCCCAGCTTCTCATAGTGTCCAAAAATAAAACACTATGGGGGGACTTAATTGCTGATGCTAGAAAGAAAAATAAATGTGTGTAAGAACTTTTCTCCTATCAAAAATTAAGTTTCAGATGGAAATAAGATTGTTAAAAGTACTGAAGTTTGGTCAGTAAATGTCTATTACAATGGGAAACTGGGGCTCTCGTACTTCATAGTTTCCCATCTCATTCACTGCCACATGCATGGGGCTTGTGCCATATTATTTTCATCTGCAGGTCTCTTAAGGGTTTTGCTGCTTGTCTGTGGGTCTTATTTGGCTCATGAGGGGCTCAGAACATGGAACTCCATGGTGCATTGGATATTAAGGATTTGCTTTAATGTTTCGCTAAAGATCAGTTTCTCGTATTGAGTGACAGTGGCTTAGCTGGCAAACCCCCAGTTTTAAAGCTGTGTTTTTCAGCCATGTTTAGGCCTGTGCCTCTGTGTAACCCGCCTCTGTGGGAGATGGGGCTTTGCTCTACCTTTTGTTGTGCTTTTAATTTGCGAGCTTCCAGTGCCCACACACCACCCATTACTGTTTGAGCCCTGCACTGGGGACCACCGCTCCAGGCTCTGCTCGTTCTCGGTACTCAGCGCAAACACCTCCATGAGCTCTCAGAGATGTTTCAGGTTACATAAACCAGAATTTTAAATAGTGCGTTTTTCACAACATTTGGAGCACGTGTTTGTGGATATAAATTCTCAGCGCAGCGCCGGCAGAGTTACTTCAACAGATGCAGAACTCTGTTACTAAGAATAGTTTCTGCAGTTATCTCCCCACACAAATTTTCTCCTTGGGCATTTGCAATGTGCTTATCAACACCGCAGGAGATCATATGTATGTTCCCAGGGTTCTTTTTTTCCCCAGAAAACAGGCTGCAAGCTTTCTACTCTCAGGAGCTATTGAAGCTCTTCTGAAGCCACACTGAGTTTCAAGTGATGAATTGTAATTCTGCATGGAAGGATTTGGGTACAAGCACAATGAGGAAATTTAGCAATATCTCTTTTTTTGTTCTTTTTGTTCTTGCTTTCCCTTGGTAAACAGCAACACTTGCTGGCAAGAATGGGAATAACAGATCAATCTGCTTATTTTCAGTTGCTGGATTCATGTTTGTTAGTCATCCAGCTCTTTTATAGCTGTTGCCCAGTGAAGGATTTACCTGGTGGGGAGGAAGATACAGTGTCTTGGCACAAGATGCAGACTCCTTCCTAAGAACATTAAGGCTGTAAAAGCACCTGAAGTCACATCTAGATTTTACTTGTTAGAATGAAAGCTGAATTCTCAGCATTTTCCCACTGAAAGAAACAGAGTGCTCTCAGGAGTTAGGCCAGCCCTTGGTTTCTTGGGCACAAGAAAGAGGTAATTGAAGGTTGCCTTGTTCCTCATTTGCTGAGCAGCAGAACTTTTATAGGGTGTGAAACTGTGGTTATTAACCATAGTTAATGGGGATTGTCTCATTCTCTTACACTGTTAAGAGTAACTGTTGGTTACTCTGTCCAAGCAGTGTGTCTTTTGCCAGTGATGTCAGGAGATATACTTCGTTTAAATAAGAACAAGCGCCTTGTCTTGGTATATTAGTAGTCATTGAAGCTGAACATAAAAGAAATGCAATAGCAACAACATACTGAAAATAAACACAGTTTTAAAGGTATTTGAGTGCTTAATTCCTGTTGTTGTCAAGCAGAAGTGCCCTCACACAACAAAAATATGGCCTGGAGAAAAGAAAGAGTGGAAACTAGCAAAGAGACTGGATCCGCTAAAGTGAAACGAGAAAGGAGAAAAAAGGGGGGAAGAATAAAGAATAACTGTTTTTGATGGAGGTTCGGGCAGCTAACTTTATTTGCCCTGATGTCCTTTCTGAGTTACATCACATCTGGCATTTTTGTGCATCTTCTAGGTTAAGTTGTGAGATTGCATTGTTTCTTGTGCGTGGGACAGCACAGCCCTAAATCTTTGGATGACTTTAAAAAACAAAGTGAGAGTTTTTGTAGAAATATGTGGAATAATGTGTGTTGCTTTGGTCAGGAGGAAGAACCCTTTGCATGTGGCGTAATTCTCCTGTAAGCATCACCGTTGCATTAATGCTATGGAATTGGCAGTTGAATGCTCTTGGATAACTCTGAGGCCAGAATGAAAGTGCTAGAGGGAATGCAGCTCTCCATGCTTTGGGAATAAGTTTCCCTACTAAATGTTTTGTAATTTCTTTTAATGTGCTTGATAATGGCTGTTGTGAAGGATGGTGGTCTTGATGGTACGGCCTGTTGTGGTGGTTCTCACCTTCCTAATGTGGGTTCCAGTTTGTTGGCATCACCGGCTGTGGCAGGTCCAACCTCCCTGGGTGTTGGCCCTCCCTCACTCCAGTGGTTTTACCAACATCTGGATATTTTAGAGTTTAAAACTCTTTTTTTTTTTTTTTTTTTTCCCAAAGGTGGCATTTCTTGTACTCAGCTTTTACATTCGTGATACAGATGGTATTTCTTAAAAAATACGGGGGGTGGGGGAAATCTGTGCTGGATTATTTACAAGATTCCCTAAATTTGGAGCTACCAGTGCCGGTCTGGCTCTAAGTGTTACAGCCTTTTTTCTCACCTAGCGACTGCCAACGTGCCAATCTACCTCTCTAGTCTGGATTCATCTCCTAACATCATTGTACAAACTGGTGTTGGAAAGAGGCATAGCCAGGCCAAGGAGCCTGGAACCTGCTGTCACGTACTTTGCTTGTCTCTACCTGGGAGCAAAAGTGATCCCTAAGTTTGGTAGGATTCCCCCCTTGAAACAGGGAGTAGGAGTATGAGGAGGCAAAGGAAAGCTTGGGATTTTCCATATTCTTGTGCCTAATTTAAACCAGTGATTCAGACAGCCAAGGGAGACAGTTTATCTGTTCAGCTACGGTATAGGCGTTGCCTCTTCTCCTGCCAAATACCTTTGAGGATGGGAAGGGACAACATGGTCCTTCTGGAAACCTGAGAAGCATGATGGTGGTTAAACAGGAATAAACTAAACTTCTTGTAGGTTCTGAGTCTGCTGAGCCTGTGCTGCTATTTAACCCTAGTAGAAGAGAGCAGGGGTTGTAATAGAATTCAGGGAGAAAGCCTTTAATCGATGTGTGAGGTGTCCCTGCCCATGGCAGGGGGTTTGGAACTAGATGATCTTAAGGTCCTTTCCAACCTTTCCTTTAATCCTTTCCAACCCTAACTATTCTGTTCTTGCTTAAGGAAGACCTTTATATCTGACTGATCTGGGTAACTTACTGTTTTGTGTCTCCAGGAGAAGGCTACCATATGTGGCTTTGTCTTCCCTGCAGCTGTGGTAGCCCGTAGTGATAGAGTGCTGCGTGCTGTAGGTCTGAGATAAGTGTTGGAAATCTACATGTTTATTTCTGAAACACGATACAAATGTAATAACTTCTGAAGATCGGCTATAGATTAGCAAATACTTGGTGAGTCATACCTTCCTCTTGCTGCTTTGGTTTCTTTAGTATGTCATAAACGCTTAGGAAAGCTCATTCATCCCAGATAGGTGTGAAATCAATCTTTGATGCGTAGGGTTGTGACTCAGGGAGTGGAAACAAAAAGGCCACTTGGTGTAATGTCTGCTGCTGTGCTCTTGCCAGATGCCTTGAGCAGAGGGGGGCAATCTCTTCTGCTGTGGTTTGTTTGGGAGATGCTTTGAAGATTATGGATCTCTTCCATATAACATATACCAATTAACTGTGATTAGGAGTGTTGCAGGTAATAGCTCTGCTATGAGGATGAAAAGATGAATTGCACAGGATATGAAGGTATTGGCTGCATATGTGAGGGAAGGCTATGGGGCATTGGGAGTCTTGTTCCACGGGGAGCAAGGTGGCAGGGAAGCGGGAGGGAGTCGGGCCAGGAAGGAGCTTTGCCCGGAAGGTTTCTGGGGCAGGCGTCGGCAGCAGGCTGGGAGCTGACATCAAGGTGAGTTTCTGCTTTATCTCCTTGCTCTGGCTTCAGTCCCTCTCTTTGTTGTACGTGTGCCTTTGGCCCTTCTTGTGGAGTAAGCTGGGCCACATCTCTAGAAGATCTTTCAGTCTTTTGTTCCAAGGGGAACTTGGAGCCTTCAGACTCTGCCTCTTGCCTGTTCTTTCTGGCTTGAAATTAAGGATGTCATGTTCTTTGCTGTGAGAGCTTTCCTTACCATGTCATGTCTATCTTCTGTCCCTCCCAGCAGTGCCATGAGGCTCCCCATCCCTTGCTTCCTGTATTTGTTCTTTCATCCTGGAAGGGTTTTTGTTTATTAGTAAAGTGAACTGGCTGCCATAATTTAATACATGTCCTTCACTTGCTTCCCACCTTGGAAGTCAGGATTCCAGATTCATCCTGTGTTACAGCACATCTGCTTCACCTTCCTGAGCCAGTTGCTGTGTGCTCATCCACCTTGTCCTACAGAGTACTGTTTTGTGATTGTTTTCCTTGTGAGCCTTTTAAAATGGTCTTACTAACGAGCTGTGCTGCAAGCTGAGAGACTGGCAGGAAGCTGGTCTCATCTTTTCAGGGCACATGGGAAGTGTTCCCACCAGATGCTACCTACTGCAGGGCTTGCCATCACAGGGACAGATGATAACCAGCCTCTTGCACCCTGCCACTGTAAGGCTGAGGGAGCAGCTTTCAGGGTGCTTTTGTGCTCTGTGTGTTTGAGCAGTGTTGGTGTGCCCGTAATTTGCACTGGGTGGACAAACAGGCTGCTTGTTGCTCCTGTGATTGCCCAGGAAATGTTCTGTCAACTCCACCCTTTCTTCCTGATGTGTAGCACTTCCCACTGATCCAGTGTTGAGCTAAGCTGGAGAGAGGAGCAGAGAACTGGGTGAGTCATCTCACAAAGCCTCTACAGCAGGTGTCTCGCCTGATACGCTTGTTGTGCTTTCTTGTCTCTTGTGGTATTTTTCTGCCCCATCTCTTTAGTTTCTTTGGGTTTTTCTTTGACAAGGTGCCCTTAATAGAAGGCGCCTATTTTTTCCATCTGTCTCTGTTTTCCCTTCTTTCCCCTGAGATCTGTGTCCTTGCCTATGGCAGAGGGGTTGGAACTAGGTGATCTTTAAAGTCCCTTCCAACCCACACCATTCTATGATCTTTAGCTTGTCAGTGCAGGGAGTTAAATTGGCAGGTAAAGGTGATTTTTGAGATGCTTTCTGCTGCAAAACTTCCTGTGGCAGCTTTATATACAAGCAGTTGTGCTCATAGAGAATGAAGGGGGAGGTTCAGTGGAGCGGTGAGGAAGGAAAGGGCAGACTACCAGCTACAACGTGTTTCAAGTAAAAGCTTCTCTCTGTTAGCCTTGTCGCATCAAAGTGAGTTGACCATTAACTTCAGTATGGAAAAAGTGTTCCTCCTTCCTGAGTATTTCCCCTTTCTTCAAAGGGAAGAAGAGATCCATGGTAGGAAGTGGCTGGGTTTTTTTTATTGTTATTATTAAAATAAGACAAACTCACTCCTTTAGCTAGCATCTATTGTAAGCACTGCTGCTGTGTCCTGGCATGCTTTTGTCTCCGCCAGTGGTACTTATGTTGTCTGTCTTCTGTAATAAGTTCTTCGGGACATGAGTGGTCATGTTTGCTATTTGTGTAGTGGTGTTTGTACAAGATGCTGATTGATGTTGACTGCTTCTTTGTGCTGTGGCAGTGCAAACAAATAATTAAGTAGCTTATATGTGGCAGGTAGAGACTTGGTGTATATATGAGTAAATGTGCACAAACCCCATGATATGCTAATACACGGCACTGGGGAGATGTATAAAAAGCTCAGGTTTTGTGTCTTGGATAAAAAAGTTGTTTTTAGATAGGGCGAGAGAGCAATCACACCCACAGTGGGTAAAATACTCAGTATGTTTAAGGGAATGTAGCAGAACAGAAGCCTCTGGGTATGGGTTGCTGTCTGTTGGAATTGCAGAAGCAAAGTCATTCAGCAGCTGTTTTGTTTAATGCTTTCAAATATAATTGTAACTTTTAATGCGGATGGGTACAACCTTTACAGACTTAACTAATTTCATTCAAATATGTATGGCAAATGAATGCTTTTATCTTCATCAATTTTTTACCTAGTCTGAAATAAGACTGATAAGAGAGGCCTCCAGTAAGTCCATTTTGACATGGGCCATTCTTCAGCTCCTCCATCAATGGGAGAAATGTTCTATGGTTTCTTCTTAAAAACTGTAAATATTTAAGGGGAACAGACCTTCTGGGTGGAAAATGCCCAATTAAAAGTATTCAGAGCTGTGTGTTTATTTATAACATTTATGAATAATTATTACTCAAGGTCTGAGTATTATTTTCTTGGGAAGTCCCTCATTAGAAACTCTGCATCATCAAGGGTGAACCGTACTGTTACTTAACTAGTTTCGGTTCCCAACTGGGCAGAGACGTGAGGAAAAACTGCAGAGGCAAATACAGCGCGCTGTGAGTAAGAAAGCAAATCTTCCAGCATCCCAGATACTTTTCATACATACTTTGTTTTCCTGAACTTCAGCACAGCCGCTTGTGCAGTGAAATGTTGTGGGTATGGAGTATTGTTCTGGGTAGCACAGAGAGAAAGAAGCCAGGGAGAGTGGTGTGTGCTCCCCCCACTGTAATGCCAGTGCTGGGCATCCCTAAGCCTGCCATGTACCTTCTACCAGTCTGTGTGCCCTCAGTGCGGCTCTGCTTGGGTTATACATCCAAGTATTTGGCCTCTTTCCATTTTCTTTAGAACAGGGACCATTGTTTGTGCCTGGACAACAGTGGCTTGTTTTCTAGTTCAAAAAATGCCTTATAGAGGAGGCCTTTATCATCCTGCTTTGCAAATGGGGAAATAGAAACAGAAAAGAGAGCATCTTATCCCCAGGTGATGTAGATGAACAGCAGTCAGGGACAGAGCTCTGGTCCTTATTGAGCCCTATAGTTACTTACGTCTGATACTAGTGTCACAAAGCATAACTCTCTGGTGAGTTTCTTATAATAAGTTTATTACAAAATGTTTCAGAACACAAATAACCTTTCCCTCTGTGCACACAGAGCCAGCTTATTGCAGTTACTCATTATTGTGGCCTTAAGCTGCTGGCAGTGATAGTCTGTGACAGGTAGGAATAGCTCAATAGTCAGGGCTGGAGAGATGTGGCAGATGGTAATAACACATGCAACAGGCTACTTCTCATCCTTCAGGTTACTGGAAGAGGAAGTTCTTGTGCTGTCTGCTCATGGCTTGGTCCGGGAAGCCTCTCCTGCATGGTCCCACACGCCGAGAGTGAGCTCTGGCCAGCTCAGTTCTTGAAGCTGTCGTTTTGTTACACAACACTTGTATCTTTGACCTTTCCTTAAACAGAACAAAATCAAAAGCCGTTGGGGTTTATGTTCTCAGTTCCTCAATTCTTCAGGAATCTTTTTTTCTTTCTTTTTTTGCTTCTTTTTAAAGTGCTGATGCTGTTCTTCTTGGACCTGTACGTATGCATCTCTTCTTGTACCTTCCGTCTTTCTCCACATAGACCCCAACAAGTATTCCTCCATCCTTACTATCTTGACACTCACTTGCATTCTTCACACTGTTTTCTTGCCCTGTCTTTACTCATTACTCATATCACCTGCCCTGATACCTGGCTCTCACCTTTCTCATGCTGCAGCCCCTCCTGTGCCACATCCCTTGGGGCTGTTCCTTCCATGCCGACTGTTGTCCTGGCAGCTTCTTCTCCACATCTCTTATTTTCTTGCATTTTCCTGTCCCCCTTTCTCCTAAAGGAGGCCTCTTGTGCTGCATCCTTTCTTTTGATGTGAACTCTCCCACTTTATTCTTCCTTCCTTGTCCTCTCCCTCTATTATTGAAGACTAAGTGAAATTTCTTTAGCTTTGTACCTAATAGCAAGATCTTGATTCTTTGTGTTTTCACTCATTCCAGCTATATCTTTCTACTTCATAGTGTTCTGTACAGCACAAACGCAAGGATCCTCTGAGCTCTTTTAAGTGAATTTACTTCGTTTTGGATTTGAAGGGTAGTAAAGCAGGTAGTACAGAAATGAAGGACAGTAGTAATAGTTAAAACTTGAGATAGCAGGACAAGGAGAGGATACTTTCTGTATCGAGAACTTTTTGTTAATGACAGAAGCGGAAACGCTAAGGATTTTGCTAACTGGCCACTTCTGAGGCCAATCTAGGATGGGTGACCATGCACTTGTGGCAGGACATAAGTTTGCTTTGCATTCAGGAGGGGTTCTGACTTCTCCACAACTTTTTTCCTTTTATCCTCTGTTTGACTATCCATTAATCCTTATGTCCATGACCCAAACTAGCCATAACGTGTGCTTTGTAGCTTACATCTCACTGTGATTTGTTTTTTTTCTTTGCCTGTTTACTCAGAATTGTTTGCTTCCGTGGCTAGCAGTGGGATAACTAGGATTTAGCATGAAAGCTGTACTGCATGACGTTGGTGATGTTAAAGCCTCACTGTGCCTCTGTTGTAGAAGGGAAGGAATTCGGATGTGGTGACTTGATTTAGCATGTTCCCATCATACAATAAAGAAAAACTTGCCAACTGAATGGGAAGTGATGGCTTGATTGCGTTAAGATTATTCTATTCTGTTCATAAATGATTATTTCCTGTTTCCCCACCCCCTTCCTCCTCCAAACTAATCAAATTGAAGCAGAGCTGCCTTTGCATCTCAGAACTGGGCTTCTTCAAAATGTAGTGAAAAGGAATAAATTAATGTTTTTATAGTTACATTATTAATTTATATGAAATCTCAAGTTGTTCCGTAACGGCAGTGGGGTTTTTTGTTTATGCAACCAATGGCATGTAAAAAATCTCTGTGTTGCTAATGAAGATCTGTCTGTTGACATGCTATTGGACTTCATGGTATTTTAGATTTGGTCAACCATTAAGCAACTGTTTTCTTATAGTTTGGGAGTTTAATTATGTGAGAAAGTAGGTGCCGGAACTGGTAGAGCTGTAATATAACTGCTAAGCTCACAGGAGAGAATTAGATTTGTCCAGTGTCCTGTTTGTCATTTTGCCCTGCTCGTCTTGTGTGAAAAACACCAAAATGCAGTCTAATGAAGAATTTGTCTACTAAAAGCTTACATTCCACCCATTGCAATGTTTCTGTTGATCTATTGAAGTGGTTTCCTTGTAAACTCTTGGATTGCTCGTGTCCTGTGACCGTGATGGCTACAAGAAAATCAATTTTTTTTTATTACAGAAATGTAACTTTTGATGTTTCAGGTGAATGGATTTGTTCATCAGCTGTTCTTAGCAACTACTTTGCAGATGCATCCTGCAGTCATCTGTCCTAGTTTCTTTCATATTTAGGGAAGGCAAAGGAGCTGTACTGAACCCTGTTAAGGTTGCCCAGGGGTGGTCTGGGCCATCTACTTTGAGTCTAAGTTCTGGCCCAAGACCTTTAAGCAATGTTTTTGCTATGTGGACATCTGAGTCCAGCTTGTGTTATCTGCAGCTTGTCATCCTAAGCTTGGGCTGAGGAACAGGAAAGACTTCCTCTTGCAGATCTCCCACGTACAATGTTATTTCACCAAATGTGAAGCTGTTTTTTCTGGGGCTGTTATTTGGGGTTTTTTTTTGTGTGTGTGCATATGCTGCTACTGAAAGGTGTTACTTATCACAGGAATAGCCGTCCTTTGGGAGCAATCTTTCCTGTCTTCAGCAAGCAGCTCAACTTTCATTTCTACCTGAGATTTGAACCCTTGGTAATAATGTGGTGAATGTCCTTTTGTTTCGAGGTATTTTGGTTGCAGGAAGGATGCTTAAAGTGTTCTGTGTGACAGTGCAACCTAAGTGGTGATCAAGCAGCTAAACTGAAGTCAGCCATCCTTTATTTTCTGACCCTTAGGCACTTTCTATTATCTCTGTCCTAAGCCTTCCTGTCTTGTCTCTCTTTTTTACATAGAAATTAGTACTTGCATTCAGTTGCAATGCAACTGAAATCAGAGGGAAGTGCTAGGACATGGTTATCTCCCCTCTCCCCTCCGGTTCTCCATGCGAACCAGAGAGACCAGCAGTGTTTTCTTCACAAGCTTTGGGAAGACTTGCTGTCAAGATGTGTGTGCTGCTGTGCCTGATGGGTTGAATGACACTGCCAGACAGATGGTATGCTCAAGTGGCTCTGACCGTTGGCTTGGGTTTTAGACATTGCATGTCTAAAGGCTTAGTCACCTATTAGATGGAAATGTTTAAAATAGTTTTCTTTTAGTTTACTGAACAAGGCTCACTAAATTATTCCAAAATCGATGGAATATTGTTTGTTCTTACTGCAATAGAAACAGTTACTTAAAAACGTTTGGAAAAGTTTCCTCAGTGTATGCTTCAGTCTTTCTCTTGACCTGAAATTGCTTATTAACTTGGTGATGCACCAAGGCTGCTCTCAGAAATAGATCATCAAATACACCCTCTACTACTCCGCTCAGTCACTGTGTATGTTTCCTTTAAAATGCTACAAGAAGCGCAGATATAGCTGGAGCACCTACTGTGGAGTCAGGGACAGAAATAAACATGACATTATTATTTTAGTCTTGGGCACAGTTCTGACTGGTGGTGTGCCTTGATAACTTTGACAACTAATATTTTTAAGCAGACTTTAAGGTGTGTAGGCTTTGCTAGTTTAGTGGCTAAGCCTTTCTCTTACCAGCTTTTTTCTCTGAGGTTCTTGGTTTGGTGTTCATACCCTTCTCTGCTGTCACAGGAAGCCAAGGTTGTGCGTTTTTTCCCTGGTCATACAGAAGTGGTTCTCCCTCTGTTACCTTACTAAAGCACTTCTCTAGCATTTTTGCCTCCCTTCCTGCACTAAAACTCCTAAATTTAGTAACATCAAAGCCGAAAGGTTAGAATTGTGCTGTGAATTTGCCACAACTCATTTTGGTTGTGTTGTGCCCGTTCAAACTGTTAAATGGCTATTCCCTTTCTTCTGCTTGGGCTTTAGGGAGCCATCAGCAGCTTGCCAATGGAGTTTGACCACTGGGCTGCTCTGGGTTTATGTCACTGTTATTACACCCACCGCTATACCAATAGCTGTCTTTATATTTGCAGTATCACCAGCTACAGGCCTTTCTATTTTAAGAATCCCTGGCATGTTGTAGCCTTTCCAGAACACGATTTGCACTCCTAGGGAAAACGAAAGATGCATCCAACAGAAAGCAGCAAGCTTGCAGAAGTTTGGATGTACATCAAGTTTCCTTGAGGTGTAACTTAAGAGAAATGACGTCTGGCTATGAATTATGACCACTAGAAGATTTCTATCACATACAGAAAACTAATAAGGAGAGATTCTGACCAATTCTGCTTAATTTTTCCCAATGCATGTACACTGGTAATGTACTGTATTCAGTGCTGAATAGGTATTCGCTCAGTCCTTAAATGCAGTGTGTCAGTAATGTCGAGTTGTGACTGGCACTAGTGTTAGATAAAGATGCTCTGCCATGCTCCTTCAAGCCATAATCTTTTCCTAAACCTTGCTTAAAGGTAACCAAGGTATCTTGGGCACTGGCGCTGTTGTAAAATAGCAGCATGCTAACAACCTGTGTGTGTGTGTGCACGCATGTGTTGGATTTGAGGAGGAGAAACATTGAGGGCTGACTTACCAAGGTGTTGTTTCGGGGTGAAGGAGGGAGGTTGAGCTTCTCATCGCTCCCTTACAGTCAGATTTGATCCGTGAGTATTTTAGGAAGGCAGTTACAGAAATCTGCCATCTCTATGTGGCGTTCTGTGCTGGGCATGCTCGATGGGGAGAGGAGAATGTATGTAAGGGCTTAGTGGTTTCGTGTTGTCTCAGCTAGCTGAATTTTAGTCGTTGTCAATGTTATTGAAAGCTTGCAAGATACCTTTATTTAATTCCATTACAAGAGTTTGGCTGGTAGGAACACTCAACCTCTGAACCTCTTAAAGGTACAGTAGGTCAACAGACAAACTCGCTTATAAGGATTAATAAAGATTACAGCAACAAGGGCCCTGTGACAAAATGACTCTTATGGAGCCTTGTGTAGGAATGCATGCACAGAGCACTTATTGAAGAGTAGCAAGAGTCTTGTTGCAACTATAAATGTTCTTCTGTATCTTTGCAAGGGTAATGAGTGGCTGGGCCACATCATTCTTGACACCATCTGCCATGGCTGAAACCTTTATAACTTGGATGAGTAAAATATATTTTAGGTATAACTAATTTAAGAGACAAAGACTTCAGTGTTTCTGGACCAAAAATAGTTTGGATTGGAAGGGACCTCCAAATGTCATCTGGTCCAACCAGTGTCCAAGTTTGAAGTTGGACAGGGCTTTAAGCAGCCTTCTTGTCTAGTCAAGCTTTGGTTATCTTCCAAGCATCACTAATGAGAATGTTGCAGTGTTCAACATCAGTAACTTCAACAAAATCAACATTGTTGATCCCAGAGTGAACCCCTCCTACAAGGACAGCTGCTATTAACCAACCCATGCAGTGTGGGTTGACCTGCTAACCGCTGCCTGCAGAGCTGGGCAGTCTGTCCAGATTTCCTTGCATCTTGTAGCCATGTAAACAGCAATCACTGCTCTCTGGTTTTGCCTTCGAGCCAGCCATCTCACTATAGAAGGCAGTCAGTTTGAGAGGCACAGTTTGCCTGGCATGGGAGCTATCTCATTGTCTCTTCCCCATCTCGGTTTAGATTACACCAGTGTCTGACCGATTTGCTTTGCCCTCTTTCTAACAGCCCCGCAACTAAATGCTCTTTACAGTGAGCAGCCAACCAAGATCTAAGGCAGAGCAGAGGATTGATTTCTAACATGCTTTCTTTTGGGCAGAGGGCTTAACAATACTTATGTTTGCAGAATGACCTTGAAGACCAGGCCTGTTGGCTTTCCTTCCATCGGCTGGGCATGTTCCAGTGCTGGACCCACTGCCTGGATATCCCAGTTTTCAGAACAGTCTCAGTTGTACTGAGATGTACATTGAGTTTGGGAAGAGTTTGTTTCCTGTTGAAGAAATTAATTGCTAGTGGCTTCTCACATTCTTCTTTCTCATTTTTTTCACTGAATATTTTCCAGGACCTGTTTTCTTCCTGTAACAGTTTTGGCTGGAAAAACTGTAGGCTATGTTTTGGTGCTCTTCAGTCAGGAGCAGCTAATATTAAGAGGAAAAACTAATCTAATTTTCAGAAGATGTGGATAATAAATTTTCAGTAACAGAGCTTTTCTTTATTTAAAGTGCTAACAAAATATGTGTATGTACAAAAGCTGTGTTTGAGTGCAGAGATTAAGCTGGCTATAAATAGCATCTTCCATGACCCTGCTGGAATTTTCTTTAAGCTTGGAAACACTGAAGTGTGTGTTTTGTCAGTATTGAATCATGAACCCTGAAGAAGAGCTAATGACTTCTTATTTCTCACCCCTGATCTCCAAGTAGAGCATTCTTTATATGAACAGGAGATCAGTCTGAAATTGTAGCTCAGGCTTCATTTGCCTTATTTAACTGCATTTACTCGCTTTGTTCATTGTGGCATTCTCTTTTCTGCTCCAGTTAGTGTGTTTATGAAAATAATTCTTTTCAACCCGTATTATCAAACCCATGCAAGCTGTGGGTGACAGCTCACAAAATCTGCTTCATTTTCTGCTGTACTTAAACCCAAGCTTTTCCATTTGAGCATCTTGTAAATCTTCCCCTCATGAAATGCATGGCTTTCTCTGTTATTCTGTCTGACTTAAGGAAGAGGTGGAGCTGGGACTAAGTGACCAGCTCCTGGGACAAAAGCCATATTCTCTGCTGCCTGTCCTGATGGATCTGGCTGTAGACAGTGCGTCTGGGTCTGAGATTTGGTTCTGGCTTTAAAAGTGTTCCCAGGATGTGCTGCACCCAAACTGGCTGGGCTGCGGTTAATGTATGTTAATGAAGTTCTGCCAACAAAACAATGAAAAGATGTTTAAACCCCCCAGTTTGTTTGAAATTGAAATGTTTTGTAGGAAGATGTTAACTTTCTGGTAGGAAGCAGTCAGATTGCTTTGCATGTCCTTTTTTGATGCAGGTTTTCTTCCAGCATATATTAGTATTTAAGTGATAATAGATGTTTTGGTAATCGGTCAAATCCTTGCTTCAAGAATCTTTTCTTAAAATCGGTCTTCTGTTTCTGTATAGAACAGAACTGTAAAAAATGAATTCCAGAGCTTGACTAACTCTTGTTTGGCATGAAGTTGTAGAGCACTTAAAATTCCTCATACAACAGCTTTAATTGCTTGCTAATCCTGCCTAAAGATTGGCTGAGAATGTCAGCTCGGTTCTCCTCTTGCTTAGTTTGAGTAGCATAGACCACAAATGCTTCGAGAAAACATACTGGAAGTATTTGTGGTAGAATGTGAGTAGAGGGATATGGAAAGCTATGCCTAGAGGTCAAACTGTTGACATTTAGGTGGCTGGCTATTGATCTGCATCACCAGTCTGACAGATGTATAGCTATTGTAGCGTGAGTTAATAATTTCTTGGTGTAATGCAAAATCAAGAGTGAGTTGACCTGAGCCGCTGAACATGACTCCCATGGAAGGAGATGGTGTGCAACACTGTTCCCAGTGCTGCTGCTCTGCTGCAGGAAGCCTTCCTCAGTGCACAGCAATTCTGGACAAAGGCTGACCGATATCCATGCCTTCCTCTTGCCTTTCTACGTTGTGTTGAGCTTTGAATGTGTTAGTACTCACTGCTGGCTGTTCCCTTTTTTTAGAAACAAATCCTACCCTCAGTAACTCTATAGCCACGGTGAGTAATGGAGAAGTCATTGCTCGTTAATGATTCACTTACAGGTTCCTGTATTGCTGTTGCTCAGTCACTTGTGTTGCTGTTCTCTGCAGAAGTATTGCTCAGATGAGCACTTAGACCTGATTTTCATAGTTTCAGTAGTGTTGCTGTAATGACGGTGGCAGGTGTCTGCCTTTGATTTACTGATCATCTGGTCTGAAGTGTATCACTCCAGAGCTGGTCCCAGTGATGCTCTCGGCAAGCTTGTAGAAAATCAGTGCCTTTAAACCCTGCAGCTGCTTAAAGACAACTTTAAAGTTGTTTTGTGTTGGTCTGTGAAAGGTGCGCATGGTTGTTTGCTGAAAGACTGACCCATTCTGCTATGTCAGCTCTTGTAAACTAAAAGGATTAAATGTGAAACTTCCCTTTTCTATGCTGAAACTTATTTTCGGGTAAAGTTCTCATCACAGCTTCTCGAAGGTGTTTACTTTTTACGCACACGCTTGGTGATCTGCTTTCTTAGGAAGCATGGGTGCTTTGCTGCGGCAGTTACAGGAATGGTACATCCAATAAAGCAGCAAAAGCAAACATCAGCTCTTAAGTAACTCAGCTGCAGAAACAGAGTCCTGAAAGAGATGCCTGGGGTCACCCAGTCCAGTCCTTTGTCTTAGTCGTGCATGTCATATCCTCCCTGGGCTGATTGAGTTACGCAGACAAAGCTTGCCTAATAATACGGCTTCCTATTTTGTAACAGTCATTATTGTAAAGCTGGTTCATGGTGCCATTGTTCAAATAAACCAGAAAAAATAAAATGAGAAAAAAAAGTGAAAAGGGGCTCACACAAGAACAAGAGGATGCTTTTGCTGCTTTTGGCTTGGTTACTTCCTGTAAAAACAACAAAGCCACTTGCCATGCGATTCTTGGGATTGTTCAGCAGCAGTCAACCCAAGAATAGTAATTAATAAGTTAAAAGCCCCTGAAAGCTGCAGGATGTTAACAACATGGAGATGCTGTGGCCTGACTTTTGAAGATGCAGTATCTTGTTTTTCCTTGTTGTCTACTTGTCTTCCAGCATGGGTGGCCAAAGCCTAGCGGCTCCAGGTCATTTCCCAGGAAGACATGTGGGCTAACAGAGGCCCTGGGCTTGGGAGTGCTATGATTTGATCTGAGATTGGTGAAAATCTGCATGTGAGAGCAGAAGCCGAGAGGGACAACCACAGCTTGGCCATGGGCTGTTAGAGGAGAATCTTGAAGGGAGGAGGGTCAGGTAGAATGGGCAGAGTTTCTGATAAAAGGGGATGAATTGCACCCAGTTTTTTATAGCTTTTAGGTGTTCCTATAATTTATTTTATTCCAGGGAGAAAAATCAGAATTTTAAAACAAAAGTGGGTTTTGTGTTGTCTTTTGGTTGGTTTGTTATTTTTCTTGCCAGCGGTGAACCAGGTCAGGGCCTGTGCAAGGTAAGGCTTCCATGTCGTCGTTCTCCCCCTGCCATTTCACAACAGTGGCTTCATACCCTCTCCGTTTTCTTCCTCTCCTCTTGCCCTTCTCCACTTTCTCCTCCCTGTGTGCTGCCCTTTCCTTCCCGTCCCACCTGTTTGCTCCTGGAGCAGTTGGAGCTGGCGGCAGTGTGCCAGGGTACCGGGAACCGGGAAAACAGCCTGCCAAAGCACCTTTCCCTGCCTGAATCCGTGAGCTCCAGGACGCCGCATTCCAGAGAGCTCAGATTGGCATCCGCAGCGAAGCGTGTGCATAAAGTGGGAATGTCTCTGCTCAGATTTTTAATTGAACTCTTGATATCTAAAGTGAAGGAGCACAAAACCTGATTGTTTTGGGGAGTTTTGTGAGGGACAGCCCCTTCAAAAAGCCTCAGATTGCTCCACATCATGTTGATCCACATAAATTGTTCGAGAGTCCTGGGCCTAATCCCCTATGGGAAACGGCAACTGGATCAATGAAAGAAAGCATTCAGCAATGTGCATTTTATACAAGCATTTAAACTTTTTTTTGTGGTGGTGTTGTTTTGGTTTTGTTTAGTAATAAAAGGAACAAAGCTATTATTAGTGACCATGGGCTTGGGAGTTTGCTAAAGCAGCAATAGTTACTCATCTGTTTTCATTTGCAGAAGTATTCTAACAAAGGCAGCCACAAATGCAGCGGCAGGGTTAGGAGGTGGATGGTAGGAGTGGAAGTACAGTTTCTGGAAGCCTGTGCTTACTAAGACCTTTCTGTCTAGTCTTGGTTTTGTGGCCATCAGGAGCACAGTTCCCAGCGAGCTCTTGCCTTGCTGGATCAAAACGTGGAAAGAATGAATTCCCTGGGTAAGTTCTCGGTCCTTTTTCTTCTCTAAGCTGCAGCAGAGTTATAGAGCAATTGTCACTTGTGGGGCTGGCATGGGGCTGCGTCTGCATGTCAACTCCTGCAGCTGGCTTGCAGGAGTTGGAGAACAAGAAGTGTTATTTGATCATTGTGTCCTATTTCTCCCCCCCAATCCTGGCCAGGTAGGAATAACATTGAGGATTTATCTGATGCGCAACACAAAACCCCCAAACCCACACAAGGTGAATATTTCCTTGCTTGTTTCTCTCTCCTCTACAAAACAGCCTAACAAGCATGCACAAGACCTTTGTATGTGCTTTAATGTTCAGCCAGCTGGTTCATGGTTGCAGGTGCTGTGGAGTGCAGAGCTGATGTGCGTGGTGGGGTTGATGTTGCTGTGTAATCGGATGCAGTGAGGGTGAGCGAGTCTTCAGCTAACAATACTGTAGTCAAATATCTCTCTGTATCGAAAGAGCATTAGCCTATGGGAAGTGAATGAAATACTCTGATTTCCTTAGGTTTGGAACCACGTCCCTGCTAAATTTGGTTACGATGCACTGAATGTATGCTTGAATTCAATGCTGTAATTAAATGCTCAGTGAAAGTTGCTGTCTAATAATCTCATTATAACCAGCCTCTCTTTCTCCCTAGTCCTGCAGTACTTAAGAGTCTGACCTTGCAATTTGAGTTTCAGTGCTAGGTTACTAGGACAAATACCACGAGGAGTATTTTGAATAAGAAACATAAACTCTTTGATGTAATTTTAATGTTGCTTAGGTGCCTGTGTGCTGAAGATACGGACTTAAAACTGTGGATATGCAGAAGGGCTAAATGGAACATGGAGTCAGAAGAGGAAAACTCTTGTTTCGTGCATAGAGATCTGTTGGGGTGGCTGAGTCACAGTGTAGAAAGTTCCAAGTGTTTTTCTAGTGTCTGAAATGATATTCTTTGTGGTTTTTAGATAACGGATTAGCAAGGGAGAAATAATTGAGCTGCTTTATCGGGCTGCTTGCAGAAACATGAAATTTAGCATGATAGTTGAATAAAAGTCTTATCTGTATTTACAGTTGTTAATGGTCAGAAACTGCCATTTGAAAGGATAGATTTAGCAATGTGTATGAAGATTGTAAATACATCTTTTTACCTGGATTTTATACAAACGATTTTTTCCATACCCAATACCTTCTCTATGCTACATGAAATAATAGTTTACTTTCAGATGCCAAAATTTAGGGAATAGTCTGATAGAGTAGGAAGAATGTTACACGTGGTGATATTTTTACCCAGGGCATTTAGCAGGGTTTTTTTTCTTTTGCTTTTAAATTTTTAATCACCCAGTTTTCTGTTGTTTTGAACAAAGGTGTTTCAAGGGCAATAGAATATGTAGACATAAAAGTTTGAACTGACCTGGTACTAAAGGGAACAAAGAGACCTTCACACTCTTGAAACAGGATTCTGCACAGAAAACTTTAGCTTGCTTGGTTTTCCTCCATAGCAAACAGTTTTTTGCAGTTTACTTTGGCAGTAATTCATACCACCATTATGTATAATGGGAATGGAAGGATGTTTCCAAAGCAGCATGCTGTTCATTGCTATGCGGAAATGTAGTTTTAAATCTGTTTTCTGTAGGTACATTGAGGGTTTTTTGTTTGGTTTTTTCCATTTCCTTGTCTTCTTCCCATGCATTTATAGGTTCCCAACCCCACTGGAAACAGTAATATTCCTATTTTTAATTGGAACAAGAGAAGTATGTCATTTGGCCATTTTGGCTTGAAGTTCACTGTTTAAATTCTTATGCATGTGAAATGTTAACCAGTGCAAAAATGCATGCAGGGTGGGTCCCACCTTGTGTTTGCGTAGTCGGTTTATCTGTTCCAAAGAGTTTTGCTGAATTTGATCTCAAATGAACATTAAGAAAAGGATGGACTTTACTATAGAAAATTTAAGAGATTTCTGCCAATATCAATTTTTGGGTTTCTGTTCTAGTTACAATGGGAACATTATTACAGAAAAGCTGTGTGTTGCTGTTTAGAGGGTAGCAATTGGACAGTTGATCAAAGGGTACTGCGGAATACTGCAGTGAAGGAATGATAAATAATCAGAAACTGGGGTTTTAAAGCTGTTGCAGGTAAATCTAGAACATGCTGGACAATTTCTAACAAAACTGACTTCTTCAGGTTTTTTGGAACAAGGTTTCTGGGAAGCCGGATTGTGTGGGGCACCTCTTTGTTCAGGGTGGGAGAGTATCGGCGCAGGAGAGTGATGTTGGAAAATGAGTGGTACCCATGAGCTATCCCTGTAGTAATGCATCCTTGCAGTTAGCAGTTGCCATGGTTCAGTGGGTCGTTTAGGGATTGGACACTACTCTCAGCTTATTTTCCTTGAGCTATTTTGGAAGTGCCATGGTGTTCTTCAGGGGAATCAGACCATTTCTACCAACATCAGCCTGTTACTTGCATGTGGGCATGGGAGGGCATTACAACCTCAAACCCTCTCAAACTGTGATCTGCTGCTTTCATTGGCATTGCAGTAGCCTCTTATTGACTTTTTTCATGGCAGTATATGGAGGTTTTCCTTGAATAAGGAAGGATGCTGCAACGTACCCGAACTAATAACTTCAAGGCTGTTTTATGGCTGGTATCAGTCTTGCATGCCTTTGGCCTGGGAACTGCATTGTCCTGGCTGACTCTGCAGTCTCCAGTTTACCTGGTGCTTGTTCTGCAGACTCGTGGTGGGTGGTGAAATATGAATTTTATTATGGTGTTTTTTGTTTTTTTTTTTTTTTTTTGCCTAGGGCTTTTTTGCTCTTGTTTCAGGGAATTTTTGCATCCCAGTCTGGAAAGATTTAATGTGCTGGCTTTTTAGTAGTACTGAACACTTGTTAGAGTCTTAAAAACTCATGCATAGTTGTTCAAATATTAAGACTTTCATTTCAAAGAACTTGTTTATGGATTTAATCTGCTTTATTTTTTTCTTTTTCAACATCAACATTTTCGGTTGTGTATTTTGTAGATCATCTCTGCTTTCCCCCAGTTATCTTTAAAACCCAGTTTTAGCAACGCGAGCTAATGTGCCTTTAGAAAGCACTTACTCTGCCAGACAGGAGGGTGTTTTTCAGGTTCCATACTTTGGTTTTGGGTACTTCTTAATTATTACTTTTTTTCAGAATAAATGAGGCTGTATTAAAGGAGCACTGGAGGCTGATGTTCTTTGTTCCCAGGCTGGGAATAACATGGCCAAGGAAGGTGTTTTCATTCTGTTCCACTTTGGAACTTCAGTGGAAATTCTGGATGGTAAGTTCAGGATGTTGAGCAGTAATGGGGTACCAGGGTTGGGGGTTTTGTGCTGCTGTAATGGACTGGAAAGGTTTTTCTCCACTAAACTTGCAAGGAGGTGTTGCAAGAGCCTGGCAGGTTCACCTTCAGTTATGTCTTGTGTTGCTTGTTAGTGCTAGGGGGCATAATAAGACACATGTCTCTTGGGTACAGAGGATGCGTGATAGTGGGATTTAGAGATGTGGTTTCAACTTGTCTGTACTTGTGAGGCTTTGTGTCCCCAAGAGGTTCTGCTCAAGATCCTAGTGTTGAAAGTCATTACAGGTGATGACATCTTTGTCAGATGATGGGTGCCTACTGTGGACCCTTTGGCTGCTGTCTTGTGTCTTTGAAAGGTGTCCCTCTTAAATCTAATCTGGATTAAATCTCTTTAAAAAAAATCTCTCTGCACGCATTTTGTCTACTTTTGTCTCTTTTTGTAGTAGGTATTTGTTGGTTTTATGTTTGTTTTGGGGGGATGCCTAATCTTTGAGTTATCAGTTTTTGACTGGGAGAGGTAGGTGAGCTTCTACAGATTAGCCCGTATAGCCTCATAGCTTAAAACATGAGAGCTCCAGCTTTCTAGGATGGCAGACAGTGGTGGGCAGATGAAGGTGTGCTGTTAAGACTCTTGAAGGTTGATTGGCTTAGCTCTCCTTACAATGTCAAACTCCCTGGAAGGGAATATGAGTTTCCTTCCTCTATCAAAGTCTGCTATAAGGTACATGCTGCTTGTAAACATCTTGACCTGAAAAAATACTTACATTGACTGACCAGTTTTGGCTGTCCAGTCTGGACTGGTAAAAGTACCTGCAGTCTGATCAGGAAGCCACTGCCTGCAAACCACAGGAGGCCTTCTAAGAAAAGAATTTGTGGTAGGTGTGCTTTTTATTTTCCTGGTTTTATTCTGTGCCTCCACTGACAAAACAAACAAGTGTTTTTGCTTGAAACTGGTGACCTACTTGAACGTTTGATATAGGCCAAACTTCGTAACGCTGACTCTGCAGGCCAGTTAAACCTGGTGTGGTCAACAGAAAGCAAATAGGGACTGAGGCTGATTGTATTGATATGAACAAATAGCAGCTTCTTCTTTTCATTACCTGCTCTTAGTTTCCTAACTCTAGCTTTCTTTCTGTGCTATTTAATAACTATTACTATTTTTACTATTTCACTATTTAATAACTATTGCTAATTTATTACTACGCTAATATTAATAACTATTTAATAACTGCACTATAATGACAGGGCAGTTATTTGTACCACTCGATGGGAGTTTCTGCCTATTTAAGAAATACTTAAAAGGAGGAACCTTTTGCATGACAAAATGACCTTTATTTGGAGCCTATTTTTAGACCTTTTCCTAATACTAGTGCTTTAAGTTAGGCTTACTCTGTTTGAACATGTGGCTGGCCCAAATTAAGGAGGCACTGGAACCCTATGGGTCTCTGCATGGATCAGTGCAGAAATCTGGGGAATAGTGTAGGAGCCAGGCACAAAAGGTGGGGTCAGCTAAACTGTAGTCCCTTGCTTGCAGAGTGGTGACATAGGCACTGACGTGATTTCTAAATTAGTTAGAAAGAAGGGGTTGCATTTTTGAGGTATTATTTACTGCTTCAGTTCAACACTTCTGAACTCTGGCTCACTCAGCTGGGCTAACGTGGGAGAGGATACGGGCAATGGTATTCCCAAAGGTGGGAGTGAGAGAGAAGAGAGGACTTCCAAGAAATTTCAGTACAATGGCTGCTGATACTGACTTTCCAGCTGACCAAGTGTGGCGGATGATAGGAGGAGTGTTTCATTAGGGTCCATATGGGCTGGTAGCTCTAGAAAATCATCTTTGTTTTGGAGGGACCCACTGAGAAGCCTGTCCGAGCTAGCACGGTCACCTTCGGCGTTTGGCCATGCTAATGCATGTGGAGCACCTCTTGTGTGCAATACTAAATTCCAGCACTACTTCAGATCCATATGTTCTGCCAAAGAGTTTGCTTTGTCCTGCATTTGTCCTGTTGGAGCTGGAGGTCATCTTCTGTGGGATGTAATTCATTACCAGCTGGTTTGTTCACAGTGACCTACTTTGATTAGGCAACAAGTCTTTATCTGAAAAGCAGCAAGTTGTTCCATTGCCAGTCCTCCAGTTGGAATTGGTTTCAGGACCGGACTTCTCAGAATAAGACTGTTGGTACCAATTTAGTGTTGTTCATAGCTGGTTTATATCACTTGATGAAATGCCAGGGTTGTTCTCTGCCTGGTGTTTGTTTCTCTGCTGTATTTATAGACAGCAACACTCATCCCTGTCAACCTCCATTTTGTGAGATTAAAATGTCAGACTTTTCTTTAGCTTCCCACTATAAACCGGGCTCTTGTTTCTCTCGTCACCTCAATTTCAGCTCCTTCTTGAGCAGAGGTGCCCAGTCAGGACCCCTTTACCCACAAGGTCTTACATAGATGTCTTCTACTGCGGACACCAGCAGTTCTCCATCCTCTCTGGTGTTACCTTGTCTGATACAGCCTGAGGCTGCTGCTTTTCTGCAGTGCTGGCCACTTGGGATATTAGGAGTGACTCATTCCCCTGGGCTCTTCTCTGTCCCATTGAGTTTAAATTCATCATAGAAATACCGTATGATGGACCATATCCTGTTGTGCTTTGAAAGAGCCTAATGGAGTTGTGGCAGCTCCCCAGAAGGATGAGCTGTTTTTCCTGAGCTGTGTTTTGAAACAATACAGAGCAAATCCAGCAGATACAAGTCAAGGAGAATTTTGCTGTGATTAAACAGGTTATTTCCCAAGTGTCAATGGATCCAAGTATAGAGCCGTAGCAGAAGCATTAAGTACAGATGTTTTGGGTCACTACAGAGGAGACCAAAGTGCTGATTTTGAAAGAAAATATGTGGGAATATGAAGCGGGATCCAGGAAAGCCCGTGAGCAATTTAGGTATGTAATCTGGTAATAACCTTAAATGCTGTCTCTTTATAATGGGAGAAAAAGCAGTCTAATTCTAATGTGATGTGAGCTCAAGACAGTGCCTCATGGCTATAGTAAAGGCTGATAGAGTTGGAGCGTCATTGGGGACCTGGAGTTGTTGAACTCTTTGCTTGTTTGAAAATGACAAAGCAGTGATCAGCTAAGAGGTTAATGGGAGCAGGGTGTGGTGTGAGTTCCCTTGCTCATCCACTATCCTGCCACTCCTGACACTGTTGTGTAGGGTGATGTTGGCGTTTCACCCTTTGCCTCCTCACCATTTTTAGTCCTCACAGTGCAGTGCCAGCCAGCTGGCTGGGGAAGCAGGGAACAAAGCTCCATCTAGTGTGTAAAGGGAGAGGTCTGGGAGCTAGCAAAGTAAGATGGTGTCCTGCAGAAGATGGCTTTCCATAGCCAGTGTTACGGGAAGTTTTGTTCCGTTTTGGCTTTTTTGATAACCTGTGAATAGGATTGCACTTTGACTGTGCAAGTGTTACTTGAGTAAGTTTGGCATTCTGATAGCTGATACTTGTTTTCAGTACCCTGGCATGTAGAAAGGTTAATACTGGCTTTAATACAATTGTAAGTAGTCTGTAATTATAGGCAAAATGAAATATATATCCTTCTATTAAGATTAGGAATTGTATAGCCAGGTTATAGTTCTGTGAAGCAAAGGGACACAGGAGTATGATGATTGTATAATGATTGTATAAGGTTAACACTTTTAAGGCAGAATATCTGACTTCTTTGTACAATCTTAAACTACTTGTTTTGGGGCTTTCCATGGTTTCCAGCATTTTTGGAATATTGGGGATCCTTCTTCTGGAGGAGGATCAGGAGGAATTGAAGAAGAAGAATGAAGAGGAGGTGAAGTCTGCATCCAAAGCAGTAGGTCAGGGTGAGGGGATAGTTTCTGGTGATGACCTCTCTGAACCAAGAAGATAGAAGAAATGGGAGGGTCATTTTGCTCCCAGCAGCATGTTTGTCAAGGATTTGTTTTGCAGGAGCGCGCAGCTGAGGCGTTATAATACAACTTTTTAGGGACAGCAGTACTGTTGGCTGCTGGGCTCCAGCAAGTCTAGAACTATACATCATTTTCAGGTGACGTTGCTGCAGGTTTCAAAGCCTGGTTGACTATTATAGCACTGTATAGTCCTATGCTGTAGCCTAAAATAACAGGAGGTGTGAACTGCTGCTCTACAGTAATGGTGGGTGCTCCGCAGGTACTTTGCCAAGGTCACGAATGTTAAATAAACCAGATTAAACAAAACCCTGTTGGGAGAATTCATGATTAACTATAGTCTGTGCAGGATTTATTCGTTATAAACTAAGCCCCTGCCTTTATTTTTTGTCCTAGTAACTAAGGCAGATGTGAACTTCAAGTCCAGTGAAACATTTTTTGGCTCTTGCTTCTGTTTACATGATTCAGGAGTTTGCAGTAGTTCCACAACAAATATAGCTTTGAACAGAAATAGCCATTCAAGTGCTGTGCTTCTGGCAGTGCAGAACCGATTAAGAGGGTCTAAGAAAAAGGCTTGTAAATAGTTTTGAGTTGGCTGCTTTTGAGTCCTTTTTCCCCCCCCAAATATAAACCAATAGCTGTAATGTATTTTGACAAGTAAGAAGTGGTATTCCTGCAGCGAGTTGCATGGGCAGTGTGTCTCAGTTGTCATTAAGCTGTGCAAAACATAGACCATGCTGAACAGTTTTACTCTAAAATAGTCTCTTTTCTAGAGCTGCAGCAGTGGAAGCTGGAGCTTATCCCACCTTCTGTCTGTGCCATGAATACCCTGGGCAGCAAGATTGGTATATCTGTCCTGCAATTGCAGCGTAAATATCCAAGAGGTTGATGAAGTAACTTGTTGCTGAATAAAGGCTTTACCCCCACCCGCAGCCATTCAGCCTGCACAGTAAAACAATCGTCTTTGCCCCAGTAACTCTTCTGCAAACAGCAAAAAATGGAGAAGAACTATGAGCAGTGCCTAAGGACTCTGATATTGAAGGTTGTTTAAAACATGGATGCTGAGGAACTGATTTATGCAGTCTGGAGTGTTGCTTTGTTAGAAAGAAAAGTTGCTAAAGACACTCCCTGATGTGATCAGGTCCTGTAATGAACAGCTTGCACTGTGGCTAGAGATCAAAGTGAGAGTTTGCATAATATCTGTCTGAGATTATTTTAATGTTTGAGTTATTGCAGTAATGTGTTAGGGGTTGGTTGGTTCCCTTGCACGTAGTAGTCACTGTAAGGCGCAAGTCCTACTCACTGATAACACTGACCCATCACGTGCCGAGCACTGAATTCACTTGGTGGTTTTCATTATGACTGCTTGGGGTTCTTAATCATTTAGAGCAAATCTTCCATGAACACTTTCCCTTTTGCTGCTTCAGATCCTGTTTGCTGAGCGTACCAGAGCCAGGATGTCATCTGCAGGAGGTGAGGCTTCGAGCTGCCTCCTTGTCTTTGGGAAGTATTGAACAGTGTTCTGACTGTGGAGTCAGTAAGCAAAAAACCTTGGGGAAGCAGAAGGGTTTAGGCTGGGAGCTGCTGGGTCGCAGTAAGCCTCAAGGAGTGTGGTGGCTCTTTGGCTGGGAGGGAATCTGAACATGTGAATGATGGATTCACAAGCTGTGAACAGCACATGGTCGAGTCTTGTTTTCTGCAGGGCTGCCTCTGTCAATAAACTTGCTATCCGACTGTGTAAGTGACAGATAATTTCTAAACCAAGATACGTTGTAAAAGTGATGTGGAGTCAGATGTGGCCACTATGTAGTTGCAAAGTACCGAAGTGTGGTGATCATACATCATCTTCCCTCTCAGCGACAGCATTATCTTCTCTATTTACCCAGCTAAAAGGAGGTAAATTCTATATTACAAAATCAAGAACTACAAAGGTTGTTGGTGGAGTGTTATCTCCCCCCTTTTTCTTTTATCACCTCTTAGTTGTTTTAGCTATCTGGCTCTTCGTTTCACAACTGTGCGTGGAGCTCTTTAGAGAGGGAAGTACCCATAGATGTGGTGTCTGAAAAATGTTCAGAAAGCCTTTGACAAGGTCAGCTTTTCAAGTGAAAGGAATCTGCCTATGCCTGCCTTTTATTTTTTTCCCTTTAATATCTTTTTTAAGCCTGTGATGGCTTTGAAAGTTTAAGGAAGAGCACCAAACTGATATTGGGTGGTGTAGGCAGCTACCTTTTCAATTCCTTTTAACCCTTCATTGAATGTTTTGGGGAGTTTGAGGTATTTGTGTGTGTAGGTGTCTTCACCTGTCTGCTCCTTTTCTGCCCAAGAGATTCAGTCTGTGTTTGCAGAGTGAAATCGTGTGTGCACCATCATATTGAGTCTCTGTACCGTTACAATTGCACATCTACGTTTTGAGATGCACCGCTGATGGTTCCTAGTTGGAGGTTCACCTGGGGTAACCTTGTATGTGAAGGAGTCCAAGAAAACAAATTGGTCTTGCACCCACCCTTGGTCTTTTTGGTGATAAAGATCGTGAGAAAACTGTGCAGACAGCCCTTATCCGCTCCTCTGATGGCATTAATGGCCTGATCACACCCCTTTTAATTAATGAATGGGAGAAGTGCTTTCAGTGCCATCCCACGTCTTCCATTTCTCCCAGTCCTGCAGCGGGCTGTCTGTCTGCAGGAGGTACAGTGGGGGTGGTTCAGCGCCTGGGCACGGGTCTGAGTATCACGCTCAGCCCCATGCAAGTGCTGTGCATTTATCATAGAATACCAGGTTGGAAGTGATCTCAAGGCTTGCTGCAGACCCACACCTTGCTCCTGGCTGTCTTCCTCAGGACTTTGTGCAATACTCTGATGCAGGTGAGACAAGATGTAACGAGATGCTGACATTGAACTTCTGGGCTGGTTCAGAGTCTTTGTGGTACTTGAAGACCTTGCATGTGCCTGCCTCAACCCCTCCTCGGTAGGTGCTGGATTGCACAGTTCTGCAGTGCTGGCAGCCACTAGGTACTGCTGCCTGTGTTGCTGCTCCATGGGGATTGGAGTTGCCAGGTCCTTATCTGGAGCCATCCCTAGAGACAGCCTGCTTGGAGGCTGCTTGACTTTAACTGAAGGGTGCTCAGCAAAAGCCCTTGGACACAAGATTCAGGGGGAGATGGAAGCTGTTAGAGTTGAGATGTTCATGCCCTGCTTCTCTTACAGCTTCTGTCTGTAAGTAGCATTTTCATGGAGCGATGGCACTGTGAGCAGATTGTGTGATCGACTTGTGATGGAGATTGTGTTCGGGAGCTAACAATTCCATGTCTGGGAGCTGGCCACTGTCTTCTGCACAGCCACAGCAGCTGTGGCAGAGTGGCTAAGGGAATGATGGGGACTTTCAGGAGAAGGAGACTTTTAAAATTCTCCATGTTTGAAAAGAAACAAACTCCAAACCATTTATGTATATATTTTTACATATATATCTTATATACATATATAAGATATATATTTATCAGAAGGAGATATATGTATCCTATCTGAATATGTATGTATTCAGAAGGAGATATATATATATATATATCCTGAAACTTTGTGTTAAACACGTATTTGGGCTAATGGAGGTTCAGGTTAGGCTTAAAAAGCCTTGGTACGTTGCAGCAATTATTATATGGAACTCTCTGAGCATACTCCAGGTTTGCAATTATTCATCTCCCTTTTAACAAGAATGGTAGTAAAGGATTGTAAAATGTGACCTTTGCAGCTTCTAGGTTGAACCTCTTTAGTTTTACCTTGTTCCTTAATCTGGTGGTGATCAAGCTTTCCTTCCAAGCTATACAGCAGGCTGTGTCCCCGAGTAAATGGGCATTCAAGCAGATCAACTTACGGCATTTTATTAAGTCAACACTCATGCAAAAGCCACCTCCAGAGCTTAATAATTATTTACTGAGTGCTCCTGGGTCATGAGAGAGGTTTTCATTAAGTTCAGAAAGCATTATGTTCAGCCACTTGTGAACGTGGGTTTTAAAGACAGAAAGAAAAATGGAAAACTACTAAATGGTGCACAGCTACTTAAAAAATTCTTAGCTGAGGATTAAATGGTTTTGTTTGTGTGGTTGGGTTTTGTTGGGGTTTGGCTTTTTCTTTCCTTCTTTGCCCCAAAGACAAGTGCGTCCACTGAATTCATTGGGTTTGTAATTCACCCCTTAGCTCCTGGGGAGTAGATCTGCACAGCGGATGTTTTCTTCCTTCTGCAGACCAGGCGCACACGAGGCGTTCAGGTAGATGGATGGATGCCCGCTGGGCTGCGAGTTGTTCTGTGGGTGCATCCCGTGGTGCAGGACAAAGCGGTGCTGGGTGCAGGTCAGGGTACATGAGCACTGGAGGGACAAGAAGTGCTTACCTTGATGCTGGAGCAGATGCAGCAGCAGGCCGTGTGTCTCTTTAAACATGTAATCTTCAGCCGCAGAAACCTGCGTTCACACAGAAGCCTGAACTGTTGTCCTTGCTTTATTATAAAGGCTGATAAAGGTCCCCACACCGTTTATGCAATTGCTCTGTCCTTGGCACCTAAGGACATAGGAGGATGCCAACTGTTGGGGTTGGGCTTTTTTTACATTGATACTTTAAGCAGTGCCAGGCAGTTGGTGCAGTGAGCAGAGGGCTGCTGTAACCTACAATCAATTACTACATTTTAGGAATGAAGCAGAGTGCTCCAGGGAAAATGCCATACCAGTTGGAATCCCTTACCTTGACTGGTGATGGGGGAGAAGAGACTGTGCAGGGGATTATTTTGTTGTTTGTGGATTTTCGAGGGGTTTGGATTTGTTTGGTTGGTTCCTTCTTGTATTTATTTCTATTTCTTTTTCCCTTTGGTGGTATTCTCTTTTCTGTCATCCCTCTGTAGCAAACGGCCACGCTGGCTGACAGGTTAGATGCTGCTAAGAATGCTGTTGCTTCACTCACATACGTAGTACTGGCAACAGCTTGAGATTTATTGCTTGGTAGAGACTGAAAACAGAATCTGGACGAGTAAACTTTAGGTTTGAGGAAACTCTTGTGGTCGTTGGAACAGGAGGGGTGTTGGAATAGGAGCTGAGCTGTGGTCTCCTCTGATAATGCCTTCTGGAGGTCAAACCGAGCATTTGAGTCGTAACATTGGTAGCTTCTCATCTGCATTCTTCAAAGATCCGGGTAGTTTTATGCTGATGTCAGGTACTTAAATGTCTGTCTTTTCTCTAAATAATTATGAATGGGATAAGGGTAAGACATAAAGCAAGCATTTAAATCCTGTGTTACTTCTTATCTCTAAGACCCGGTGCAGCTCTGGATTTCCTGAGGTGCAAAATCTGCTTTTCTTGGCTGATTTCTCTGTGGACTAACCCATTAACAAAGAGTTGTCATGAATGGAGGAGAGCAACAGCATCCCTCTTGTATGCCATTTCTCTGCCCAGGGCAAGTGGTTTTAAAAGCTCTTTTTTTATTTTTAATGCATTTCATTTTATTCTTATTCATCTTCCGGGTTTGAAGAAGCTTTGGAGCTGAGGAGTTGATCTGCAGTTTTAGTTATTGTCATTTGTGAAATCTTACTTTGGAGGTTTTTCTTCTTAAATCTAAATCAGTAATTAAAAAACAAAGCTGAATTAAAGGACATTTCCCAATTCCAAATCTGCAGAGAAGTTTCTTAATATATACACAGCTAATGGGAAATGATGTTTGTGAACCAGACAACCCCTGTAAATAAGGCATGTGAACCAGAGAACTTGGTTGATCAATTTATAAGAGCCTGAAAACAAACTGACCAACCCAAGATGAGTTTGTCTTTTTGCCCAAGGAAATAGAGATAAAGTAATCAGTACACATCTGGGAAGGTAGATTAGGCTCTACAAGGGATGATTTCTGTAGTCTCTTGAGTTGCTGGCAACAAAATCAAACTTGATTTTAATCTGATCAGTTGCCTTTTATTATGCAATGACCATCTGCATTATAACCTGTGTATGCAGTAACTAACATTTCCCAGGCATCTGTGCACAGGATATGTAGTTTAAACTTATTTAATAAAACGTTATCACTTCATGATTAATTGGATCGGCACATGACACTCACAGCTAATAACCCTCAGTCTGTATTACACTGTGCTTATTAGACTGCTAATGGATAACCGGTTTAATCATATGGCAATTAAAAGGATGAGTCGGTTTCATTTATTGCAATTAAATGGTATCCATAAAGCATGTTTGCAGGAAGTATCTACATCACATCGTGTATCAGTTGTGTGTGTGGGCTCTACTGACTCTACATAATCCAGGGGTGAATCAGCTCACGTATGGGAGTTCTGAATCCACATGTCCAGGTCTTGGATACTGCGGTGCGTGGCACCGTGCTGGATTGTGGGTGCAGCAGCACATAAAGGTCAAGAACCTTTAAAAATACTAGTTCTCAAAGCTCTTCTGATGAGGCCTTTGATATAACAAGTCTTGAATTGCCTCTTTTGACTGGAAAACTGACTTTCTGGCAAACCTTCTGTTTGCTCTCAGGATGGTACATGGTAACAAAACCCCAACCATCTTCCATTCCACCTTGGAGCTTCGCATGGAGCAAAGGAGCAGACGTGGTGGGGAAGGGAAGCTGGGCGGGAGGATGGTCTGTGTTACAGAGAATGAGTTTCAGACAGTTTCCTACATTTGATCAGTGCAGCTCGTGGTGAGTGAATGAGTGCTGGTGTGGTGAGACCGCCCTGCCCTTGGGATGAGCTTTACAGTTCCCAGGGGATAAATAACAGGAAAGCTTTGTGGCAGGAGCTGTCCTGTGTTTGCTCGCTTTCCTTTGCAGCACTTGTGACAGGAGCCAGGCAGGCAGGTGTTGTGCAGCAGCTTTTATCCCAGATGAAAGTGTTACTTGAACTCAAATGGATTGGTGGCAGTAGCTGTGGTTCTGTGAGCCCTGCCTGCGTTCAGGGCTTGAGCACCTCTATACTGTGTACGTGCGCAAATAAGTGAATGATGTGTCTGTTGAGCTCATAGCTCTTTTGTAGTTACACTGGTTTCCAGCTTCTGCTTTGAAATAAGGGCAAACAGGACATTCAGTAATCTCTCAAGCTTTTTCTTCCCTCTGATCTGACCACCATAAATCTGATGTTCTGGATGGAGGTGAATAAGATCAGACTCTTCTTCCCCTTACTGATGTCTGCCTTTTTGATATTTGTTAAAAAAGTGCATTGCCTGACCTTGCATTCCCTTCCAAATTACAGCTAAGCCAGTTTTCCCAGTGAATAGTAAATTGGGCAGAATTGCAAAAGAAATAAATCCTGGAAGCGCCTTTTCCCATTGGGAAGAATTAGGCAGAACAGCATTTTTTTGGAACTTGTTTTGTAGACTCTTATAATCAGCTAGGTTGGAAAAGACCTTTAAGATCATTGAGTCCAACCATTAGCCCAGGACTTTCTTTGAAAGCCACAATACTTGAAGCTTTTGTTGACAATTCTGAATGAACAGGAGAGCCCTGAATCACCTGCAGGAAGCTGTAAGGACGGCTGTTGAGTTGTTGGTGTGGGTAGGTGCACTAATAGGTAGGGTCGCTGGCAGGGGCTGTTTGAAATGCCATGGAAGTAATTTCTTCTTTCTTCTCACTTTCATTCCCTAGTGTTTTAGTGTATGGGAAGGCTCTTCTGAGATGGTTTTCATCACACTTGGCTTTGGTAGGTGGAGAAACAGTTCAGGATGAAAGAAGGTGGGAGGAACTGCTGGGTTACCAACTTTGCAGCATTAGGTATCTGTACAAAATGCCGGTAGCACACAAATGAGAATCCTGCTTAGCGTGATACAAAATCAGCTTTTCCTCAGTGCAGGGAGAATGAATCCTTCCTTAGAAGCTGCATCTGAGTGCTTTTTTTCACTCATCTATTACACCGATCTCCTAAGTGGGGTGTGCAGCAATATTGGTGGGCAACAAAAACCATGAGCACTTCAGTAATACATGGATATAACTCATAAATAAATTAATGTACGTATATTGGGGGTGCATGCTCCAACATTATTTTTCTGGTGTGGTGCGTGATTAACTGTAACTATCGTGGTGATGGAAATAAAGCATCTCCTTGGTTTGGAAACGTGCAAGCCAGGAAACACGCCGCTGGGTTTAGATGTGAGAATGCTTTGCCCTTAATTGAAAGGGCGGTGTTTTTTGCAAGTATCACAGTCAATGACTTGTCTTGAGCAGCTAATTAGTACGATTATTCCACAGCTGCATTAGTTTCACCACAAAGGTTTTCTCTTGTTTTATCAAAAGGATCAGTGTCTCTGTGAATGTTTCAACCTGACAGGTCTTAAATAGCAAGATGGTCCCCTGCCTCCCTGCCCCCAGAATGTGTGCTCTGGAAAAGCAGAGTCTGATCTCTTGGGGGAGTAAGTGTGGGTTCTCCTTTTTCATTTCTACTCTGAACTGTTTTCAGCATCAGCCCTAAACAAAGCTGGAAAGCTTCCAGTGGCACTGGCTTTGGTTGCCTAAGCACAAGTCGGTGCCTGCAGGCACCTGTGAGGCTGGCTCCTGGGGCTCCATTGCAAGTTGTCCTGTCAGCATCCTGCAGGTAGCACCTGAACACTGGAGCCGTAGGTGGGGTTAGTGCTGCCTTCCCCACGCATGGCCCTGCATCGTTATAGCCTGTTCCTTCCATGGGCTGATGGCAATCCACTGCTGCAGTCAGAATCAGAACCCAAATACCCCAAATTACACGCAGTGTAGCTCTCTCTTATATGGAGTCACGTATTCTTGACCAGTTCCAACATCCTTCCCACGAAGGTTGTGCAGCTCTGTATTTGCATACTCTAGTTGCTTTTCAGAAGTGCCTCGTAAATAGATTTTAGTTCTGAGGGCTAACAAAATGATGTGTTGCTCCAGGTGAAGTCCCGTGGTTTGTCCCTTGCTGTTTGGTGTGAAGCTCTGCTTGCCAGTGGCTTAGAAATGCCTCTTAGGTGTTGAAGCCCTGCAGCTTGGGCCAGCCAGCTTTCTAAAGTGTGACTGAAATAAAGCCATTATTGTTGTTTATTCTGCCTGTTCTTGTACCTCGCTGTGCTCAGAAGGTGCTGGTAGGCCTGAAGTGGGAGTTGGGGATTTTTAGTGGGTGTCTGGTTTCTGGCTGTGAAGAGTGTTCCCACCAGAAATCCAATCCTGAGGCAGTGTTGTGCAGAAAACAACCGAACTTGGTTATGTTGTGTTTTATTTTATCTATCTGTGTTTGAGCGAGATCATTAGACCTGCAGTATTATCTATACCTATCATTAGACTTGCTACAGCCTTTTATTGCTTCGTAAGAAAAGAAATACGAGTGTTTGCTGCTATCCATAAAAGCATTACTTTTTCTCGTGGGTGGTTGCTGTAAAAATTGAAACAACTAATAGCTCTTTACCGCTGGATATTGGTGTTTGGAAGTGGATAGCTGCAGTCAAGTTAAGGCAGCCTAATGTGGCTGCTAAGTACCTGAAGTAGGTCGGCTCTGTGTTCCCCCTCGCGTGGTGCAGCATATCCTCACCCATCCCGCCCCACGTTCCGATGTAAATTCTTCAAGCTGTGAGTGCTGGAGCCGCGATCCCGCTTGCGGAAGCTGAGCTATCTTTCTTTTGGTCTTCCCACAGCAATTCCGAGCATCCTGGCGCTTCCAAGCCTCCCTTAAGCTCCTCCAGCATGACCTCACGAATCCTGCTACGACAGCAGCTCATGCGTGAGCAGATGCAGGAGCAGGAGCGTCGGGAGCAGCAGCAGAAGCAGCAAGCAGCCCAGTTCATGCAGCAGCGAGTACCCGTCAGCCAGACACCTGCCATCAACGTCAGCGTCCCCACCAGCCTGCCCCCCGCCACCCAGGTGCCCATGGAGGTCCTCAAGGTATGCCAGTCTCTGCCTTTCTGTTCAGGAGCTCTTGCTCAACCTACTTTATGCAATAGGGACATGGTTATAGGGAGTTTTGGTGATTAAAGTTTTCAGATAAGCTGCTCTCTGGCTTCATTTGAAACTTAGTTTGGTGTCCTGAGAGCGAAGAATGGGAAAACTTGTGAAAAAGCTTGTGTAACTTGGTTTTCTTTAAACTTTGAGATACCAGGAGGGAGGCGTTGTTACAAAACTAAGGTTTCCATCATTTTCCCTTTGGAAAACGCTTCTCCATCTTTCTAGTACTTAAATAATTTTCCAAAAGAAGAAACTATTAATAGATGTTCAAATCAATATTTTGGTTTTTCAAACAAAACATTGAAATATTTTTGTAAAATGGAGTCAAAACTGTACAAAAGAGCCTTGCAGAAAGCCTTAATCTGAAATATGGGTGAGTTTCCAGCCCCTTGCAATGAGCCTTTGTAATCCTTTTTTGCTTAAACAACTTGTTTGCTATTAGTAGCTTTGGATTCCTTGTCCAACTGGAAACTGTAGGAGCTTGTTAGTATCCCTCTGTCAAAAGGGATGTAGCTTGCTAATTACTCAGGAAAAAGGTGAACAGCTATAAGAAGACAGATCACTTAATGCACTGGTTAAGTCTGAGTAAAGCAATGTGGGATGTGTTAGTAAAAGAATGCAGAACGTTTTGGAGATATTTTCTAACTTATTTAATGAAAATAAATAATTCTTAGCTCTAAAGAGTCACCCGCTTGCTCTGCATTATTGTTGAATCTTTTTATTACATTCTGATGTTTAGTGACCACTTTTAGTCAGTGAACATATTCTGGCTGAGTAAATTAATTGAGCTTGGTTACAACCCACTTGTAGCTTGCTCATGACTGTTATATATCAGTGATACGTATTCAAAGAACTGGTTTAAAATAGACTTGCAGACACAGGATTTCAAGGCAGTTTGTGAGCTGGGTGTATGGAGGAAATGTAGGGAGCCTTTATTTATTGAATCTGCATTATGGTGTTGTATTGACAATGCCAAAGCTAATACTTCGGTGGGATGCGGGCGTCATGCTCAAGTACAGTCTATGATCAAGGAGCAAAAAGGCAACAGCTGAATTTTGAATTCTCTCCCCATATATATACATCCCCATTAAAAATTAAATGAGCATGTGTGATGTGCATATAGTAAGGAGTCTGAAATTGACTGGGAAGAGCTATTTTGTGTAATGTTTATGCGTTACACACAATGTTTGTATATGACGATTTATTAAACTTGTTTCCAGGTTGTGCCACTGTAGTGATACTACTTCAAATCCAGCAGATGTGTAGGTGCTATGGAATAGTTTTAATTTGTAATGCACTCAGTTAAATAAGCATATATTACATTTTTTACGTCCTTTCATCCTAATACCTTATGATGTCAATTTTAGGTTTGTTTTTTTAAGCCCCTCTGAACACTTGTAGGAAAGTCTTTATTTTCTGTGATATTTTATTATTAAGGAAGAAATGTAATGTCTTGAAGAAGCATTAGCAGCTGTCTATTGCCTCTTTATATGAGGGAGGAGGGGAGGCAGACTTTATTTCTAAGGGATGAAATGAAGGTGATGCTTGGTTATTATGATGCTTGGTTATTACAAATGGGGTTACTAGGAACTTGCTTGTCATACAATTTGTATGCAAATCTGTGACCTGCTAGAGCATGGCGAGGGAACTTAATGAGAAGGACTTGAACCTGAATGCTTACTCTTTAGGACTGCAAAAGAAGTATCTGTCCCCTGTTTCCTCCTGATGGAGAAGGGTCTCCTGGAAAGAGGGAGGACACCTCCCCTGCATTTGACTTTGGTCCAGATGACCCTGTAGAGCAAAAAAAAATGTAAGAGAATGTGTGCTTAACTGGCGTGTAAATTGAAAGTAATAACTGGCAACTACTACCTTTTGTTGACAGAGTTTTGCATTGAAGGTGATGGTTGTGGAAATACGAGCTTCCTACTGGAACAAAATAATGCCCATCTTCCTATTGTCTGCATTTACATAAGTAACAGTCAAAATCAGCTAAAACAAGTTCTTTTGGTCTCTGCTCATGGAAGAGGGACTGCTTTGCATAGGTTTGCTGTTTGTGGTTTTAGTGGGGGAAAGCAGCTGAAGATTCATCCTTTCATTGATAAAAGTGGACCAGTTCTGTACAAAAAATAGGTAGTACAAAATACCAGGGATGAAGTCATGATCTTACTGAAAAATGACCAGCAAGAGCAGGATTTGGCTGAGGGGTCCATGTCATTTTGTTTGGTGGGTTTTGTTTTGCTTTGTTTTTCTTTGGTTTTGTTCATTTTAAAAAGGTTATTTGGCTCAAAAGATGAGATTAACAATAAATCAGGATCCTCCTGGTGCCGATGCGCTGACAGCCGGCTCTGCCTGCAGTAACAAAGTACGAGTGACATCATTTCCTCGCAGCTGCTTTTCACACTTCAGTTGTTTTTTAGCTGTAGACAAATTTTCCGTATGAGCTGTAGAGAAGTTTTAATTAGATAAATAGGGAGCTAAGTTGGTAACTTTATTATCCAGATGGTCTGGATTTAGTGACCTTAAAGAATGAGAGACACAAAAAGGGGATTTTTGCACTTTGAGAAATGTTAATCTGCAAGGCAACTTTCTTTTGAAGAGGTCTGTTTGAATCGTACTTCACAAACACCTAAGACCAAATGTAATAGCTGTTTTTGTTGTTGGTTTTGCTTGCTTGGCATTTAACGTAAAAAAAAAAAAAAAAAAAAAAGCCCATACCAAGGCTCTTGAATTTGTCATCATTTAGTGTTTTTTTAAGTACATTGTGTGACTTGCCTTTCTCCCCTGCCTCTGAATGTGAGGAGAATAATACTTGCATGGCTGAAGCTGGTAGTTTGGAATAAGTAGTTTAAAAAGGAGCCAAAGGTGTTAATGAGCTTGGATTTTTATATTTGTTTTCCAAATATTCATTAAGAAATAACGCAGAAAGAAAGAGAAATACATACGAATGTCTGTCACATTGCATAGGAATCTCCAAATTGCATAATGTAGTACATTTAAAGACATATGCATAAATAGGATTTAATTTTCTTGAGTAATGACTTATTGCATCAGTCGTCTGCCACGTAATGTCGCTTGGCAAGGTAGGAAATGACCTGTTGGAATTCAAATTTTGTGTTGCTTTGTGCACCCTAATTAGGAGATGGACTAGGTCTAACACATTTGGAACAGTATCTCTTCGAATCTGATAACCAAAGGAAGATTTGTTACTGCTTTCAGTTATCCTTCTGCAGAGTTGATGTTAGCTTCACAGACGTACAGGCTGGTTTATCTCTAAGCACCTTCCCATCCATCTCCTGTTGGTAGTTGAGGACCACCAGTACAGAGATGTCACAAGAGTTTTTTTGCTTCTGCTTCAATTCAGCTTCTTGCTCTGCCTTGGAAATAGGAGCATATAACTTAAAATAAGGGTTGTTGGAGCAGTTCTGAGCTCTAGCAGTGTTGGATCAGAATCTGTTCCTGAGGTACAAAGTAAGTTTATATTTTTGTAAGGGTTAAATTATTTTCAAAGAGTTCAACTTAAGATGTCTTCAATTGCTTTATGGAGGTGCTTTTTCAATACAGGTGTATTTTTAGCTTTGTATAGTTAATTGGCGTTAAGAAGCTGTTCTTTTTGTTGCTGTTGATTGCAGTTATTCTCTTGTCTGGTACGAGTCCTGACCTATGGGAGCAGAAGCACCACTGCAGATCTCAACTTCAGTATCCCAGAGCTGATGTCTGGGAACTGATTGCTTAATTTCTGTACGCAGGGTTAGCCCAGGACTGGACGGAGGTCATGCATCAAGTCCCTGCCTGTACTCACTGAGATCTGGTGATGGGTTAGTCCTTTTGCTCTTCAGTCATCCATTTGCAAAACAACACTGCTACTAATCCCATACCTTGTGGAGTTAAATTTGTTAAAGGTGGTGAAATCCTTAGCTATTAGAAATCAAGAGAATATCCTCTTGGTTTGTGGTGAAGCTGTTCTGTTAATCTGCTTCCCCATAGTTATTTTGGACCTCATGTGTTACTGTCTTCCTGCTTGGTATTGTGGAATTAGCTTGTCTCCTGTAGTCCTAGCAGCTGTCTGTTGACAGTTATTTAGAGAGCATCTCCTGGTGATGTGATAGTTGCTGGGTTCTGCTTTTCGTGCCTTTTGTGCCTTCTTGCCTGCTCCCAGCCTCCTTTCCTATCAAGCAACTTGCAGGATTCTTGTAAAGTGAATGATCTCCCCCACTGCTGAGTTACTGGTGGCAGCAGGACAACTCCCTGCCTTCCTATAGCCTGGTCTGTAGGGTAGTTTTCAGTCTTCTGTGTCAGTCCAGGCAGCTGATTATAGGTATTCTTTTATCAGCAGGCAGAAATGCTGATTTGCTTCAGAAATTCAGAGAGGGCTGAAGGAAGAGTAAAGACTCACCTGTTTGCCACTTGGGAGATATGACAAAAACCAAGTAGTAGCTATGCAGTGTGGCTTATGTTGCTTTGCCTGATTTCTGGGTAAACGTTACAGTTCAGAACAAGTGTAACACAACCCTCTAAATACTTTGGACCTGCCTGCCCAAAACACAGTGTGGCACTGCAGAAACTGAGACTGATGTGAGCAGGCTTGTGACCTCCTTAGGAGGAGAAGCACTGGAGTATATCAGGAGTCAGGAAAGGAGGCCCGGAATCCCACATCAGCCCACAGAACTGCAGATCACTTCTTTTGGGAACATTACCAGTTCTTTCAGGATTGAAAACGTTACCGGTGGGCAGCTGACATCCAGCCCTCTGCATCTCTCACTAAGCAGTTGGAAGGTGGAAAATTAAGGTGAACACTTTCTCCTCTGTCTCCCCATGTTATTTGCTGGCATTCTTCAGTTGGTGCATGGATGTGACACTTGTGCTGCCATGGTTTTAATGTGCTACACCAGGTCACAGTACAAGAGCTGATGGAAGCCTAAACTGGATGTATCGTGGTGAAATGTTATGGTGCCTGTCTTCCCCAGTCTGTCCCTGCTGCTGCACACTAATGCTTCTGAGGATGCAGTTGCTGTACATCCCCATCCTCTGGAGTGTCACCATACCAAATGAACAACACAATAAGAAATCTTCTGAACCTCTCATGGCTCTTTCTCCCTATTTGTCTGCTATAGGGAGTTAAGAACGCAACTCCTATTTGGCACAGGCGTTGAGATGGGAGATGCTTGCCTCTGAGCACCACATTGAGTGCTGCTGCAAAGAACAGGCTCGAGGGCTGGGGTGAGAACCTGCAGTGGGTGTTTGCAGCATGAACTGGCGTGTTCCTGCAGTGATGCAGTTGTCTTTTGGACACCATATAAATGCTGGGCATGTAATAAGATAAAAGCAGGTTTCCTGGCCAGCAGATTATATAATGGATCTGTTTCAGGATGCCAGCATCCCTTTTATCTCTGTTCCTGGAGACTGAGCAAACAGTTCTCTTGTTCCAGGGGATCTGGAGGGTTCTGGGTCCTGCTTTGGTGATCCACAGTTTGAGATCTCTCCTTTCTGGAAGTTGAATCTGGGCTCCTGCATAGTGCCTGCCTTTGCTAATGGGACAGTTCACCCCAAGATGTGACATGTATATAAAAACATATGTATGAAACTATAGGCTACAACACCAGTTTTAATATTTGTTATTAACAGATTGTTAATAGTGTAGTTGTATACAACAATATTTATAATATGCCGGATATTTAAAAATCTATTTTTCCAGAAGAACCCCACTTAGCATTCCCCCTGCCACGCTGACTACAGTGGGTATCTTTGTGGTAGATGTTAACTGCTCTTTTGGTGCTAGAACTGCAGCACTTTACTGCTATGTCTTGTCATTGTGGCCTTTGTTCTTTCACCTGGGGTCCTAACCAAGCTGATACCTCTTCTTTTCACAGCCTAGAACCAGATACTGCTTACTGGATTTCCATTCTTGCTTTGTTGTTCCAGGAACTTTTTGCCCATCTCATGGCAGTGTTGTGGGCTGATCATTGATAGCAGAGCAGGTCTGGTTTTGTCTTCTTTAACGCTGTCCCATTGATGTAGTTTGTGATCATATTTTCCCTTAAAGCGACATTTTCTGAGTGGACAAAAGTGCAGCGCTGCTTGGGAGGGTGCAGGCGACCAGCCTGCCCTCTTGCCTTCACCCTCATGTCATTGTTCATTCAGACTTTAAATGTGCCACCATGATAAGCTCTTTGCATCAGATACCCTGTATTTGTTCGTTTTTGAAATGCCAAGCATGCCTTCTGGGTGATGGTAATGACTATGGACATGTATCAAAAAAATACCTCCTCCTACTTCTTTTCCAGTGCGCTTATTACAGAGAGCGACCTGTGGTGGTAATGCAGCCCTGCCGAGCAGGGAAGGCTGTGCTGTTAGCAGTAGTATTCTTGGTGTAATAATTACCATAAAACTTCATTCTATAGGGTACTTATCTCACAGTTCTGAAGAACAGGAACAATGGGATGCCAAGATAAACATGTGGTAGCATCTGCTACAGCAAATGCGTGTTTGTGGACACTCTTATCTGATGAAGAGCTAATTTAATCTAACCTGACAATGGCAGACAGTAGTGTGTGCCCCTGTGTTAAGTAAGCGTGTCATGTATTTGCAGTTGAGAACTTAGATAAGTGATTTGCCAGGATTGGTGAACTACAGATAGAACACTTAACTAAGATTATTTACACTCAGTGGCTGTTGTATGCTTAACTTCAGCCTACAGCAAATTCTCTATGAAGAAAAACTTGCATTTAACTACAGAGCCACTAAAGCCTGCCTTGTCTCCTTAGCCTTCATGTAAGTAAAAGTATCTCTCAGGCCTTCAATCTTTTGCTTGCTTAGTGGGTTTAAAGCTGTTCCAAAACAAGCACTGGGTGCTTGATGTCTGTGGTTAGTAATAGAGGTAAAATGTAAACTGTTGCTTAACACCTAGGTTATTAGACGTTAAAAATGCATGGAATTCAAGGGGGCAACATACTTCTGTGTGCAGGTATCTGACTGCTTGACTGCTACTGCAAAACGCTGCTTTCACCTTTCATCTCAAATGTCCTTTACTTATGGATGCAGGTATGTGTGTTGTTTAGCTTTTGGTAGAAGTGCTGTTCCTAAATATGATGTCTGATCTTTCTATCGTGGCTCTTCAGCTATGGTCACTGTGGCACGAAATACAGCTCCGAAGTTGTAGCACAAACCATGCTGCTGCTGAGTTGTGCTGCTAGGGAATTTCCTGGGCAAATGATGCTGAGAGCAGAGTGGGAAGGTAGCTGAAGAAGTGCTTCTTATCAGAGAGCAGTTGCCATGCAAGTTCACAGAGTAGTTGCCTGGCAGTTTGAAATAACATTTTTGGTGCGGAGGAAGTAAGGATATATTCACACAGAATGATGTAAGCATCTGGAAGTCCAAGCTCTGATTGTCTTTTAGAAGGTTCTTGGTGGTTTATAGCCTGGTTGGTGGTCTTGAGGGTTCACTGGCATGATAACATCCACGAAGTTAAAGACAGCTTGCGAAGTTTGTTTTGTTATGGCTTCAAAGCGCTTCTTTTCAGCGGTCTAGACATATTATCTGATGGCTGAATTACCAGACCTTGGGAAAATGGTGGTTCACCACGTGTCAGTGGCTGTTTTGGATCTGCAGAAGATGAGTTAATCTGCCTAAAGATTTGTGGGTGCCCATGTTCGTGGGCATTGATGAGGCTCTGCAGCCCACCACCTACCAGGTTTCAACAGCTTGTATTAAGACCTCTTACAGTAAATGTTCATTTAAAACCCGCCTTATTCCACTTTCCTGGTTGAGTCAAGGATGTATGAAGAGGGTGATTGCAGTTCTGGTCATTGCAGTTGTGTTTGTTGAGTACAGAGCTTAATAGTGCAGAAACCAGTGCCTGGAGCCACACATGGTGCTGGAGAGCAGCAGGGTTGAGTGAGGGTCTAGGGAGGCCTCTGCTGATGCTTTTGACAGACATTACATTTTAAATGTGAAAACTTCGATCTGCTTAAAGTAATCCTGTGGTATTATGTACACTCACAAGTATTTCAGTTCTTCAGCTACTTTGGCAGCATTATTCTCCGAGATGTTGAACCTGTGCAGTGAACGAATTCAAAGTGACAAGCTGGAGACATTCCTGCCATTCAAGAGAGGCTTAAGGAATTTCTTATTGGCTAAATTACAAATATGTAGCGTTTTGCCCAGCACTGCATGGCAATTTCAACCTGCCTGACCGTGACAAGATTAGTGCTTTTCCTCCCCCTCCCCTGCAGTAATATTTTTTTCTCTTTTTAAATTAGATTAAGAAGTACCAGGCAGAGATGCAAAAGCTTGAAAGGGTAAAAACCAGCCTTACCTTGAATGATTCTGTCTGTCATTGGATTGGTTCCTTAATTAGCCCCATGTCCTTTAACCTCTTGAGAAATAAGTAAGGGATAAATTTGGGGATAAAGACAAAGACGCCCGGAGATTTACCACACACCGCTAGGTAATTCATCGAGGAATGTTGGTAATTAGCCCTGCCTCTTTCCTTTCTGGCTCATTTAATAAAATTGGTTGATTTAAAATAATGCCTGCTGGTTCATTATCAACTACTTTAAGAGGCAAGTTATGAACTTGAAACAAAACCCAGTATTGTGCTGTCTGCAAAGGACCTGGAAAATGTGTTTAGTTTTGTATGTTTTAAACCCAGAAATCGTTAACAGTCCCCCCATCAGTCTCCCCCACTTGATAATGATATATCACCTTATTTGGATTGCCATGTTATGACTTGAGTGTATTTATTTCTAGTGTCTACTATTGAGAGGCATAGAGGAGGGGGAAAAAAATCCAAGAACCTGAAGAGTACATGTCAGATTGTGTTAAGAAAGCATGGCCTGATGGAATTCAGCTGAATATGGACTTTACAATAGTAGTAGTTGTCCAGCTGAGGAATGGGTAACTTCTTTAACCCTTTATCTCTCAGAAATGAGTACCAGCTACATGTCTTGTTCTAGGCGCAAAATGAGCCCTTTATAATGCATCTCCTTGGTGCTTGTAGTGGAACTTTGTCCTTCCTATATTGAGGACCGAACTCATCTGCTTTATATTTGCTTAGGGAAATGTTCAAGCAGAGTTCTTTCTTTTTCTTATAGGTAGGAAGAGCGTTACTCAGAAATTGAATGAGAGGATCAGGCTCTAACTGGATCAATGCACTGCTGCCTTTGCACTTTTCTGGGAGAATATATCTGTATGGCAGCATCCAGTTTGAATTTGTAACATGAACAGTTGCTGGCCAGCAGATCTGGTTAGGTCTGTCTGTCTGAATTAAGGAATTAAGTTACTATTACTGTGAACCTTCCTTTAATAGTGAGTGTCGAACTTTGATTGCAACACTTCTGGATGTGTTGTGGCCTAGAGGAAAAGCCGGCTGTGCTAGCTTAGCTTCCACTTAGGGTTGGCTTGCCAGATTTTGGATCCTTCAGAAGACTTTTTCTGACCCTCTTCTTTAACTCATCAGTATTGTTTAGGGCAGAATTGGGTGTAGTGTTTCAGTGCACGAAAAGAGAGCACATCCTTGGAAATGTTGCTCTGACAGTCTTTAGTTCATAGCGATTCTTTTGTTACCACCTAAGGAAATAGCTGTCTGCCTCCAAACACTTGCAGACAGAGCTCTGGGTATTGGGGTAACAGCTCAACCCTGTGGGTGAGTGCTTCACTAGAAGTGCTTCAATTGGCTGCCATTTACCCACTTGTTTATTGAGACTTGTTAATAAACTTTTATGATTTAAATTGACCTAGAACTGAGGAACATTTTTTTCCAGCTTGTAATGATGTGGAGCAGAAAATTCAGTATCTAAAACAAACCCCTGAGTAACCAACCAAATCAAAAAACCGAGAAGCAAAACAAAAGTGCCCTCAACAAACACAACTCCATTTAACATCACTGGTTTTGCAGTTAGCGTGTCCGTGCCAAATTCATAGTTTTGGTTTTTCACATTGTATTCTTATCTTTTTAATGTACTGGAACAGTATTCTATTGTAGACCTCTGTGACTTAAGTGCCCTCGTCTTTCCGAGTATCAGTAGTTGAAGTTCCAATAGTTCTCTGAAAGTCTTAGGTAATTTATACAGTTCAAGCACTTTTTTTTCCCCTTTTGGCCCTGATCACGAGCAGGATGTATTTCAACACCAGCGTTACAGTAACTAAACTGTGCATGAAGTGATCAGAAATGCCGAGAGCTCATTCAGGTATGTCATTCATGGCGCTGCACTTCCATAATCTCTCAGCAGATGGCATTACAGTTTCCAAGAGTGCCAGTATTTCTTGGGAAAGCTCTCAGTTGCTGGGAACTTGTCTTTCCTGACTATTCCTTTCACCAATGGAGGCTAATACTCGGGTGTTAAAAACTGTTTTGGCACATTAATCGTGTTGTTTGCTTGTGTGATTGTATTTTATTTTCACTAGCTAATGTCCCAGAGGTACCTTTAAGTCATTACCCAGTTAAATGCTGTATGTAATAGTTACTACATGTGAAAGCAAATTACTGCTAGAAGGTCTGTGAAAGGCAGACTGCCTCTTTTAAATACACCTGCGATGGGCGTCCAGTAGAAGTAATAAACTGAAGTGATAAAAATGCTGAAGTGGTAAAACTGGAGCATGTTTTCCCTTTAACATTCCCGATGCTCAAAGCTGTGTAAGACACAACTGTGCTGTATTAAATTATACCACCCTTCCTGATTTTTTAAGGCAATGTGAGAAAGAAAAATCATTTGAAGTAGTAAATGATGCCTTTCTGGAAAAAAAGTAGTAAATATTACTGTATTTCCAAATTAATGGGGCTTACACAACCCAGAGCCTTTAGCTGTTTCAAGCAACCCACCTACTTGAAGCCCTGGCTTCTGAGGACAGCATGTGTGTTCCCGACTTGGCTGGAATCTGTGTAATTTCTCCAAATGAACATATTGATATCGGCAGGAATTTGTCTGGTGCGTTAAAGAAACCCATGTTTCAAAGAGCTCTTTTGGAGCAGTGTAATCCTTTATCCCTCTATCTGTCTATCTGTCTGTCTATCTGTCATCTGAACGCAGAGTGCATTGGATCTGCTTGCCAGAAAGTGGTACAGGTCATGAGAGTGCAATGGATGCTGAACACTGGGAGCTGTCGCTGAAGCTGAGCTTGGAGTCTCAGCAGCAGCCAGGTACCTAAGCATCTTTAAAAGGGCTGGGGTAAGGGTTCATTGCCGCATGATGCAGAACAACCCTGAGAGTGAGTTTTAGTTGCTGCTGCTTTCTTGTTACAATGAAAGGCCTTGCCAGTAAACTGCTATATTAAAGCATGCTGGGAATGGTATCAATCCAGAATTTATTCTGACCTGGAATCAAAAATTATTTGAGAGGAAGTTTATATGTCACTGGATGTGAATCAAACCTTGTATTGCAAGGTTCTTTCCTAAAAATACCAGGAACATCATCCTAGTTGAAACCATCAAAATTCAGTTTACGGCCTTCATGGGTGGCTATGACTTAAAAACTTTCTGCTCTTTTCAGAGGAAAATATAAACAGGCAATTAATGGAAATTCTCTTTTGTTTCTTCTGGGTTTGGGGGTCCCTGGCTCAGGGGAGGTGATACTCTCAGGAAAGACTTACTCCACTTTACCTACACCAGCAATCCAGGGAGCCATTGCCCTCAACCAGTATCACTGTCCTGATAGCAGCTGCCTGATAAGCAGCTAGATCTGGTTTTTGCTGGGGGGGGGCAGAGCTGCTTTTAGTGCTGATACAGCCTTGTGCAAAGTAGGGCTGTTCTGGTAAAGTGATGTTAGCATTTCAGGAACTGCCTTGATGTTAATTTCTGCCTTGTTAAACAGTGCTTTAAAGTTAATTCTTGTCCTGTTAAACAGAAAATTCCGAGAAGTGAGACCTCTGTTAAAAAAAAAATGGTGATCATCTATATTATCCTAACTTCCTAATTGAAAAGTCATCCTTTGAGCGGTCAAATAGCTTTTTACTATAGTATTAATTTGGCTATATTACCATTCTGCTTCTTGTCTTCCGCAAAAACTATACTCTTCTGAAATACCACCATCGCCTGGGTCTCAAAGAAACGATTTGTTCAGGGAAGGAGTAAAATGACCTTGAATGAGTCAGCATTTGCGTGTAGCGATTGTAAGCTTTCTATCCTCTTTGCTCTCTAAAAGGAAATGAAATCGTACCACAGGCCCCATTCATTGCACAGTAGTTAATGGGCTTCATTCACATGAAAGTTCATATATTCCTTAAGGGTGCAGCCCTGCATGGTTTGCTGTGTAAAAGGAAAAACACTATTTAATCGTGCTACTGTGGCTTTTCAGAAGTTTATCCTTTGGTAGTATACATTGCCTTTTGAGGGAAGAAAAGTGGTGCCTTCTGCTCTAGAGTGCTGCTTATTCAGTAAGTGAAGTGCTGCTTCCTATGTGGGTCACTGTTCAGAATTGCCTTCTGCCTTTCCGTGCAGAGTTTAATGTGAGTAATGAGGAAAAAGCTTCCAGCCAGGGCTTCTGCCTGCTCACAGGGCTTGTCCTGAGAAAACCCTGCTCTCTGAACCTGCACTTCCCAAGAAAAGTCGAATTCCATTTCCTTTGTTTAAAGGCATTCGGCTGCATTCAGGGTTTGATGACTCTAAGTGATCTGAGCACACAGCATCTAGATGCTCTGCTTTGGGTGCAAAGTGAGGAATGTGCTGACTGTTACTGGAGCCAGGGAATAACTATTAAGGAACACAGTTAATCCAACTTTGCGTTTTCTTCTCTGGTACCTGCAGTTTCTGATAACATTCATAAATGGCTGTTGCTACCAGCTGTATATAAAGCAGTAGGCCACCAGATGGGGTAAAGCCGAAGCAGCTTTGGCTGTTACTCAGTCAATTCCTTATTTGTGCCCTTTTTTGGGGGGAGGAGGATTATGGGTCCGTGATATACATGGCTGCACCAATATGTGCGTTTGTGGGGCCACACTAAAAATTACGTGGGACTGCTGAGGCAGTTTGAGATTTTGAAAAAGGCCTCGATTTTGGAAAGGTAACTTTTGTTTTATTAAATTTTTTTTTAATCAGCTCAGTGGTGTTGATTGCCTGTGTGTCAGTGTAGCCCTGCAAACAGTGGTACCTGCATAACTGAGGGGTAAGAGCAGCAAGGTGGTGTGTGTGTGGTGGGGAAATCGAACAACAGCATTGGCACCTTCTCAGGCTAACTCTGCCTACAGAGTGGAGCAGCAATGCGACTTTGATATAGATTCCCTGTTACCCCCACTTATTACGTGTTAGCTTATTTTTGCCCAGTGCTGTTGATGATTACTAACTAGATTCTTGTCACAGAAAATTAAATAAGGAGACCTTGTGTTATCCAGCCGCTTCTGGGAGTTCAGTCTGTGAGAGCAGATGAGAATCAGCCTGACATCAATGGCTTGAAGTGCACACAGTGTTCTGAACTGTTCCTCTAGGGGGTCCCACATCTTGCACCGCGCTGCTCGAGGATGCACAGCTAGCTGTGGTGTCCTTGCGACCAGCTGCAATTGTCAAACACATCTGCCATTGGCAAACCTAACTGTTGGTTATCATGGATGCACTGGCATCTCCTCTGGCTCCTAGCAGATGTTAAACCCTTCCCAGCTTTCCCCTTTTCCTCTTATTTCATTTAAAACAAACTCTGTTCATTATGAGCTTCTGTGTATTTTTTGAAGCATTAAGATCTCTAAAGATACTTAATCCATCCTGTAGTGACATGCTAAAGCGGGTTTATGTTTGAAGATCAAAAAAGGGTGAGGAAGGTGGGGAAAGTTGAGTTAGGACCTAGTTAATCCACCTTAATTTAGTTACCCAAGTTAATTCTTGGGTAGCTAAAACTTTGTGTTATGTTGTCAATCGGTGAGGAGAGGTATGTTATAAAATGCATGTCACGTTGTTTGTATTTTTTCAGTGTTACAAAGAGATACATGATTTTTTGCATAAATAAATATGGCTTCAGTGGAACGTACTATGCCTATTTCCCCTTGTGAACGTAGTCCTGTTCTTGTAATAGCATTTAAAAGGTTACATTAGCGTGAGTCAAGTGCGGTTTAGAATAGGATTCTTCTGAGACCAAGCCTGGAGGCCCTGAGTTTCTCTCTCAAAAGACGTTTTGATCTTCTGACAAAACTATTATTTCTGAATTTCTTGGCGATTTGTGTTTGCAGCTAACCTTTGGAGAAGAGGAATGACAACACACACTCGTCTTTGTGTTTTGTGAATGTGCCGCTCCTGGTGAGCTGTTGGCTTGTGCTTTTTTGAAGTTCAGATGAAACCACTGAAAAGAGTTTTCTGTGAGCTCTTCGGGAAGGTGGCATTCTTCAGGCGTTGTGTAAGAAAAAATGTGATTCCAGTCCTGCAGAAAGAGCCCTAACCCCGACCTTGGTAGGACTTCACGCAGTAGAGAATCAAGAGCTTGCAGTCCCTTTGCAGGCTGGAGGTCTTATTTACGCTCGCATGCTGAAAATGCTGCTGCTGCAGGGTATGTGTGTGTGCTGGAAGAGCATCACAGCAGAAGCTTAGACCATCCTTTTATATAACCTGTTTTTCACAGTCTTTAAGTTTTTGTGATGAGGAGCATGGTTGTGCATTATCTATTGAAGTAATGATGCTGACTGCCGGTTTGTGTCAACAACTGTGATATAAACCTGGCTACTGACATCTAACTTGCTTTTTGTCACTGATTCAGGTGATGGTCCTGCAAGAGCCCCATCCTCTCATCTGATCAAGGGTCATTTATGTGGGCAGGCACTTCTCATCTCACAACGTAACTGATTATCTGCCTACCATATGTGAAATAACACGAGGAGAAGGGTTTTCAACAGCTCATCTCTGGAAGACGTGGAGAGGCAGGTGCAGTTAAGGTTACAAAAATGGCCAAGTGACTGGATGTTGTTTTTGTCAGTATAAAATAGATTGTGATGCTATGTTACTATGTATGTAAGGCGTGAGATCTTAAAAGGGCTGAAATATTGGCATCCATGTTTAATAAATGAGCTGGTGGTAGGCTTGTTTTTCATGGGAGCCAGACGGTAGCTACTCTCTCATAGCATGGGAATATGCTCCATGGGGTGTAGAGGTGAGGCCATGCAATTTAATTGCTGTTACAGTAGTTTGGCAATGTCCCTTCAGCTAAGAAATAACTAAAACACTAAGTTTTATTGTGGGTTCTGGGTTTAAAATTAGAGTGGAATAAACACACTTAATTTCTTGCTGTTGTTACCTTTAATCTCTTGTGGCTACTGTGGTATCTGTCATAACACCTACTTTGTGAGCGAGATACCAGGAAATAAAAGATGCAGTGTTGCTTAGAGGAAGTGTCGGACAATAGCACTCCACTCCCTAGGAAGAGCCGCTACGATTCAGAACTAACCCCGACAGCATTGGCTTTCAGTTTTGATGCTCTCTGCGTAAATTCTTCTCCAGTGGTGGTGTGCCACCCTGCTCAAGGAGCGTACCCACCTTTGGGGTTTGCCAGAGTCCCTCCAAAGAATGCCAATACTGGTATTTAGCAGAATGCTTTAGATCACAGCCAGTTGAGTTTGCATGAAGGTGACTTGGATTATCTTACATTAGCGAACATGATGATCAAGCACTCTGAGGTACTGAAACTGTTTTATTATAACTGAGTAGGTTTTAATACAGTCATAAATAACATCACAGCTCGTTGAGCAGAAGGATAAAAATCAAGGAGTTCAGTGGTAAGCCAGCTTGCATTTCCTTCACTTAGATGAAGTCAGCGATTTATTATTGTTTTAGGCTGTGTCTAATGATTGTATTAGTACTGTGAATAAAATGGATATATCTAGACTGCTTTATTCTTCTGCTTGTTCAAGCCTTTCATATTCAGGCTGACATGAGACATTGTCTGTAGCCAGAGTGGTATAAAGCCCAGCTAAGTCTTACTAGTTCTTTATTAACTGTGACGTGTAGAAGCTCGGGGCATGTTAACAGCATAAAACTCTTCTGAATTAACAAAATCTTCATTCTCTTGCAGACTTCTTCTCATGGTGCTGTGTATTTGTTGTAAAACAGAGAGCCTCAAAACAGGCGTGTTCCAGAACAAGTGTCCTTTGTGCTGTAGACAGTGCATTGCCAAGTGGTTTGTTAAAATAAGTGGTCTTTTCTAAATAATTTTCACTCTTATTTTTGGATGCTTCTTTAAAAGTATCAGTAGGAAGGCTTTTCAGTAGATGCACAGGCCAAACTGTTCCAGCACAAGCTGCGTGGCTCTGTTTGGCCTCTCTATTTATGTTTTCATGTTCGCGTCGTGATTAGAGGGCATGTTCTTGATATGTGTTTTGTAAGTGACCTTGAGAGCACGTTGCCAACCTCCCAGTCCCCATGTTATAATGTGGACAGTGAGTGTAGCAGTCTTTCACCTACGTCATTTGTAGGTGTGCAACAAGATGCAGAGGTTGGACTAGATGAACTTTCAAAGGTCCCTTCAACTGAAACTATTCTATGATTTTATGATGTCCTTATGTGCAGTGTGCCTCCAAATTGGGAAGTTCTTTTCCTTTTAGCAATAATCCACAAGTTGCATTTGAATTTACAAATAGCTTTGATTTAAGAAAGAAGATACAACTGTTTCTGCTTGTGGCTTTTAGGTGTTTGATACATTTTGACCTAGTGTCATCTTTATGTCTCTCTTCCTGTCTTGTGTTTTAGTATTAAATGTTGAAAATTTGTAAATAACTACTTCAGTAGCTGCCCACAGGCAATATTCTGAACACCAGTTCTTTCTCACAAGCTACCACTATGTATTTGAAAGGCTTTTAAATCAAACTCACTTCTTTCTCAGTCCTAAAATGCTGAAAATCGCATTCCTCAATTTTTGAAGTCGTCTTGGGTCAAAGCTGTTTCATATGCTGTAAAATTGACCAATGTTTCGCAAACTTTCATAGTGACAGATAAGACCAGACTTGAGGGTATGGGTTTTTAAAATTTATGAGAGGAACAGATTGGGGTTTTCCCTTTCTTACACTTTTTACTTGCAGTTTGAGCAAAACAGCCTATTTTTGCTTTTATTTCATTTATGAAAGTCAGCGTGGCATGACACACAGTAAGACAAGTCCTTGCAGGGGCAAAGTAGATTTACTGCATTAAAATCCGCTTTTGACGTAGAGACTTGAAGCTTCTCAGGTTTTCTTTAGTAAAGTTTGGACAAGTAAACAACCTGCCCCATTCTGAGTGTGGGTAACTCCACATCTCTATGAAATTGATAGTAAAGTTTGTTATTTTAAAGTCAGCATATGCATGTGTGTTTTAACTTTAGCTCTGTTTACTTCTTACACAGCATCTTGTATGAAACCAATTCCCATTTTCTCCTTTGTTTATTTTCTGAGAAGGATACCATTATTTTTACCCAGTCCCATTTACATTCTTCACATTTGACAGATGAGCCATGATGAGCAACCTGAGTAAAACCAGGTGTGGAGAAAGGATACCTCTTCTCACCTGTGGAAACAAGGCACGACTTGTGCAAAACCCCGTGTTCCTCTGTTTGTATAGTAAAGTGTGTGCTGTCTTGGGTGTGGGCTCTAGAAACATACCCAGAATCTCTAAATCCTTTGCACATGTGAAGGCTGGTGTGATTTAAGCAGCAGGCCCTGCTTGGAGGAAGGGTTGTTATTCTGCACCTCTTCGCTGCCATGGGAGATGCAGTAGAGTGAAGGCATTAAGACACCACTTTTTCCAGCAGGCTTGCTGTGAACTAGAGACTTGGAAGTGAAATACTCCATTGTACAGGTCTAGCAGGGGTTACAGAGGGCTGGAACAGTGGCTGGATTAGTAAACCCTGTGAAATGTAACTGATAGTTGTGCTCAGGCTCTAAATATGTGATTGCAAGTCAAAGCTGGCACTGGCTAACACCATGCTTGGCAACCTTAGGAGGAAGATAAGGTTGGACAAATACTTTTACTCCAATGTGACTCTTTCAAGTTGATAGTGAACTGTGTTAGAGTCTGGTAATTCTTGTGTTGCTTGGGCTGGAGGAAGGGCAGATAATTGTAGCTAGACTATGAAAGGCTTTGCGAGGGGAAGATGGCTTCAGATCATCTCCACTGGCTTTGGGCTCTCTCTTGAGTTCAGATCGCTATGCCAGGTCTTGCAAGAGAGCTTTTTGGAAGCAGCTTCAAGTCTGTCTTTGATGGTTCCTGTAAGGAGGAGTCATTTGTATCTACTGTGAGCAATCTCAAACCTTCTAGTGCTGATGAAAGAGTTTCCTTGCAGGAGAGGGTGACAGAAGTGGACGTCAACGCAAGGTGCTTCAATTAAGCTTTTTACCATGGCAGTACCATAATTCAGGCTTGCCTGTCAGATGCAGTGGTGTGGCTGATATTGTTGCATGTTAGTCATAAAATATTTATGCTCTGAAGCACCGGGGGTAGGTGAAATCATAGCAGAAGATTTGTGTTTGACATTTTATGGAGTCAATTACTTGTCTGTCCTGAAATGTTGCAATGCTTTTTGGTATCCTCTCAGTAACTGTATAAAATAGAAATTTATGGCATGTGTCTTGGGAAGTAAACAACTGAAATGCTGGTTTCCTAATAAAATAAATGCAGGACTTCAAAGGACTGGGTCCTGTCTGAAAGCTGCTCTTGTGGAATAGCAGCTAGCATGCCACTGACTTGCAAATGACACCAGTTCCTGTCTCTGTAAGCATATCTGGCTAACCTCTCTTTAATTTCCTTACCGTTGCCCTGTGCTTCTGTAGCTAAAGTGTAGTGTCTAAATATTAATCCACAAAAGCTTGGGTCTTTTTTGTCTGTTTCATGTCTTTCATTTGGATAAAAAGTCACATTACACAGAGGAATTTTTGGTGATGGGCAAAACAACATGTAGTTGTATAAGTGATCTTCCTTCTGTACAATGTGCCTTTTCTTTTTTGTAACCATTGCTGCTTGAAGATGACTGTTGGGTTCACTTAAACTGCAGTCATGATTCCAGATGACTTTCTTGTACCTGCCATAATTTTCAAGTTCAGAGGGTTTTGGGTTTTTCTTTGAGTTAAATAACCAGGGAGTTTTGTTGTGCTAATTTATGTCATTTTATTGGCTGTGTTCTAAGATAAAATGCTGGAATCAGCTCATCCTGCTTGTCATTCTGTAGTCAATACAGGTAACTCTCCACCTTTTTCCTGCTCTTGGGTTTCTGGTCAGTGTTCTTCTGGCCACTTTTCTTGTGTTAGGGAAAAATGAAAAGGGAGCAAATACGCTGCAGAAAAGATGGTGAGAAGGGGAGAATGGCAGCTGGAGAAGTTACTGAATAGGTTTACCTGTCACTACATTCACAGTGGCCCTATGGGGAATGATCTATCACATACTGATAAATCTAATTTTGGTTATATTTTGAAGGCAGTAGCTGCTTGTTCTTGAACTGGAAAGGTTTCAGAAAGCAAGAGGACTGAACTCTTGCAAAGCTACTTCAGGCCACTGATGTCCTTAGGGGAAAAAATGTGATGCTGTTGCTTAATATTTGAATGCAGCTTGTAGAAAATGTCTTTGAGGATGAGTTAAGCCATTGTCTGGTTGATTATTTGGATTGCTCGGCGTTGGGTGGTAGTAGGGTTCTTTCTGGCATTGCAGTGAAACGCAGGATCAATATTTCGATGAAATATGAAGTTCGTTTATGGTCTTTAGGATTTTCAGATTGATTCAGTCAAGCTGTGGCGAGTATGACTTGCAGAATCTTGAACCTGGATTAGAAAACTTAAGGAGGATAAATCTTACTATAAGAGGCACTAATTATGTTTTATGTCATTCAGAGATACCCCAATTCTCCCATGTGAAGGGATAGACACCTGTTTATGCAGCTTTCTGGTTTTATTCAGACTCCTAGGAAACAATTTGTTGCTGCTGGTTTTGGATTTTTATCCTTGAAAGTGATGGGTCAAAGCAGCTTGAAAAAGCCCTGGACTAGCGTGTTGAAGAGGCTTTCTACTGCAGAAGGCCCAACCAAAGCCTGCAGCCTTTGCAGAACACTGAAGTGGATGTGGTTTTGTATCGTTTTTCTTTGGGTACCATTAACTGTTAAATGATGCAGAATTTTAACCTTTCATAAAAATCCCATGACATTTAGCTGTCTAAGCAACAAAAAGTTCCATTGAGCTGAGAAGACTGACAAAAAGTGTTTTATTTGTGATTATAAACTGTAAGTCCTAAGGCAATTTGTGTGAAACAAATGGTCTTTTTAATTAAAAAAAAAAGTGGGGTTGGGGAAGAAAAGTCTTCCTCTGCCTTGGTTAGCTGTCCTCTGTAGATCTCTGGTACGTCCCTGTGCCCATGCCTGTCTCTGCTTAAATGAAGCATCAAGTAGTTTGGCTTTACTTTCACAGGAAGGTTCAGGGATGCTTTTGGTGAGAAGAATCTCCTTACATGTGGTCTGGGGAACGGGAATATGCTCCTTCCCAGCTGGAGGGGGCCAAGAGAGAGAGGCAGCCCAGAGCTGCTGGCATTGGCATGGCCTTCTGTCACTTGTGCTGTGCCAGCAGAAGATTTGGGGCATCTTCAGCATTGCATACAAAGCGTGAGGTCTCCACTGCTTAACTCCATGTCATGGTTCTTAGGTATTTGCTTTTTGCTAGGAAGTGGATTTTGTGTCCAGTAAACTCAGTGGGAGGAGGAAAGCCTGGGGAGCTGTTTTGTCTGCACGATGGCTCCCATGTGAGCAGTTAGACCTGAGCATGGTACTGCCCAGAGCCATTTACCTATGGAGAATCCCCAGTGTGGGGATGGCCAGGGGCTCTGGAGTGGTGATGGCCTTTGCCAGAGGGGTGAGGGAGATGGAGGTGTGATACCTGCCATGAAACAGGGGGAGATGAAAACTGGGCAAGCCCAAGAGCTGGTGGAGGAAGGAGACTTATGCAGGCAGGGCTTCCTGATGCAGGATGAGATCGCTGTCCTCAGGGTGGACAAGTCCTTTTCTAACATCTGGGTTTCAAATGTAGCTTTGTTCTCCTCAAATTCATTTAATGTTTTGCTCCTTATAGTTTTCCTGATTGGCCTGTTCCAAGTTCTTGCCATTATTAGCAAGTTATTAGCAAATTAAGTCTGAGTGATACCCAGCAAGACTTGACAGGAGAAGCAAGTGTCAGAATCACAGAATCACAGAATCCCAAGGGTTGGAAGGGACCTAAAAAGATCATCTAGTCCAACCCCCCTGCAAGAGCAGGGTAACCTACAGTACATCACACAGGAACTTGTCCAGGCGGGCCTTGAATATCTCCAGTGTAGGAGACTCCACAACCCCCCTGGGCAACCTGTTCCAGTGCTCTGTCACTCTTACAGTAAAGAAGTTCTTCCTGATGTTAACGTGGAACTTCCTATGCTCCAGTTTACACCCATTGCCCCTTGTCCTATCACTGGATATCACTGAAAAAAGCCTAGCTCCATCATCCTGACACCTACCCTTTACATATTTGTAAACATTGATGAGGTCACCCCTCAGTCTCCTCTTCTCCAAGCTAAAGAGACCCAGCTCCCTCAGCCTCTCCTCATAAGGGAGATGTTCCACTCCCTTAATCATCTTTGTGGCTCTGCGCTGGACTCCTTCAAGCAATTCCCTGTCCTTCTTGAATTGAGGGGCCCAGAACTGGACACAATATTCCAGATGCGGCCTCACCAAGGCTGAGTAGAGGGGGAGGAGAACCTCTCTTGACCTACTAACCACTCCCTTTCTAATGCACCCTAAGATGCCATTTGCCTTCTTGGCCACAAGAGCACATTGCTGGCTCATGGTCATCCTCCTATCCACCAGGACCCCCAGGTCCCTTTCCCCTTCACTACTTTCCAGCAGGTCACCCCCCAACCTGTACTGGTACATGGGGTTGTTCTTCCCCAGATGCAAGACTCTACACTTGCCCTTGTTAAATTTCATCAAGTTTCTCCCCGCCCAACTCTCCAGCCTGTCCAGGTCTCGCTGAATGGCAGCACAGTCCTCTGGTGTGTCAGCCACTCCTCCCAGTTTTGTGTCATCAGCAAACTTGCTGAGGGTGCACTCAGTTCCCTCATCCAGGTCATTGATGAAAATATTAAACAGCACCGGTCCCAGCACCGACCCCTGAGGAACTCCACTAGTCACAGACCTCCAGCTAGATTCTGCGCCATTGACCACAACTCTCTGCCTTCTTCCTTTCAACCAGTTCTCGATCCACCTCACTACTTGATCGTCAAGCCCACACTTCCTTAGCTTATCTATGAGGATGCTGTGGGAGACAGTATCAAATGCCTTACTGAAATCAAGAAAAACTACATCTACCGCTCTACCATCATCCCTCCACCTAGTCACTTCCTCATAGAAGGCTATAAGGTTGGTCATACATGACTTCCCCCTCATAAAACCATGCTGGCTGTTCTTAATGACCCCCTCATCCTTGATATGCCTAGTGATGGAGTCAAGAATAAGTTGTTCCATCACCTTTCCAGGGATGGAGGTAAGGCTGACCGGTCTATAATTACCCGGGTCCTCCTTCTTGCCCTTCTTATAGATTGGTGTGACCTTTGCCATCCGCCAATCCTCAGGCACCTCGCCCGTTTCCCACGACTTACCAAAGATGATGGAAAATGGCCTAGCAATGACCTCCGCCAGCTCCCTCAGCACCCGTGGGTGCATTCCATCCGGACCCATCGATTTACAGATGTCCAGATTGCATAGCTGATCCCTGACCCAATCCTCATCTACCAAAGCAAACTCCTCCTTTGTCCTGACTCCTTCTGGGGCTATAGAAATCCGGGGCCCTCGGGGAGAGTCTGCAGGAGTAAAGACAGAGGCAAAGAAGGCATTCAGCACCTCTGCCTTCTTTATATCCTCTGTCTCCAGGGTACCCACTTCGTTCAGCAGTGGGCCTATATTGCCTCTTGTGTTAGTTTTATTTGCTATGTATTTGAAGAAGCCCTTTCTATTGTCTTTAACCCGACTAGCAAGATTGAGTTCCAAGGAGGCCTTAGCTGTCCTAATTGCCTCCCTACATCCTCTAACAACTGTCCTATATTCCTCCCAAGCGGCCAGCCCCTCCTTCCATAATCCATAGATTCTCCTTTTCCACTTGAGTTTGCCCAGCAGCTCCTTGTTTAACCACGCCGGTCTCCTAGATCCCTTACTTGACTTCCTACTCATTGGGACGCTCCGATCCTGAGCTTGGAAGAAGCGGTCCTTGAATGCTAACCAACTATCTTGAGCCCCTTTACCGCCTAGTACACTTTCCCATGAGACTTCCCTTAGCAGTTGACTGAAGAGGCCAAAGTTGGCCCTTCGGAAATCCAGAACTGTGGCTTTGCTAGGTATTCTATTCCTCCCACACAGGATCCTAAACTCCACCATCTCATGGTCACTGCAGCCAAGGCTGCCATTGACCGTCACCACTTCGACCAAACCCTCCTTGCTGGCGAGTACTAAATCTAGCAGCGCTGCTCCCCTAGTTGGTACGTCCACCATTTGCATTAAGAAATTATCATCAATGCACTCGAGGAACCTCCTAGACTGTGAATGACTGGCTGTGTGAGTCTTCCAGCAAATATCGGGGTAATTAAAGTCCCCCACGACGACTAAGGTATGTAGTCGCGAGGCTACTTCCAGTTGCCTGTAGAAAGCCTCATCAACTCCTTCGTCCTGATCAGGAGGTCTGTAATAGACCCCCACAACTGTATCACCCGTGCCAGTCAGCCCCTTGATTCGTACCCACAGACATTCCACTTGCTCCTCATCCGACCCCGGACAGAACTCAATACATTCTAGTTGCTCTCTCACGTAAAGAGCCACTCCACCACCTCGCTTTGCTGACCTATCTTTCCTAAAAAGGACATAGCCATCCATGACCACATTCCAGTCATGTGAACTGTCCCACCATGTCTCTGTAATCGCCACTAGATCATAACCTTTAGCCCGCACACAGACTTCTAACTCCTCCTGTTTATTCCCCATGCTGCGTGCATTGGTGTACAGGCATTTCAGGGAGCCAGTCCTAGTACCCTTTTTCCCCTGCGGGACAGGGTCTAAAAAGCTATCCTTTCCCACAAGTGAAACAAGAGATTGATAGTCCTCCTTAGCCCGCCATCCTTCAATCCCTAGCATGTTCCTCTTGGGCTTGTCCCCAACAGGCCCTGTTAAATCCCCTCCCCCCTTCATAACTAGTTTAAAGCCCTGTCAATAAGCCCTGCTAACTCCTGCCCCAAAACCCTTTTTCTTCTCTGGGACTGGTGTATCCCGCCTGTCACCAGCAAACCAGGTGTCCCATACAGCATCCCGTGACTGAAAAACCCAAACCCCTGCCTTTGGCACCAGTCACGTAGCCATACATTAACCTGCAGAGTCTTCTTATATATCCCTTCACCCTCGCTTGCAACAGGTATGGAGGCAAACACCACTTGCGCTCCAGACCCTTTAACCAGCCGTCCCAGGGCCCTGTAGTCTCTCTTCATCGCCCTTACGTTCCTCGTAATAATTTCGTCACTGCCAACCTGAAAAACCAGCAGTGGGTAGTAGTCAGACGGCTGCACCAGTTCAGAGAGCTTCTTTTTAACATCTCTAATCCGAGCCCCAGGCAGGCAGCAGACCTCCCTGTGGGGTGGATCCGGTCGACAAATGGGCCCTTCTGTTCCCCTCAGAAGGGAGTCACCCACCACAATTACTCTTCTTTTCTTCTTGGTTGTAGAAGTTCTGAGGTATGTGGGTGAGTGACTAGCCCTGGGTGACTCACTAGATAGATTTGCCTCACCATCTCCATTCACCTGGCCCTTAATTTCCAAGACCTCGTACCTGTTATTCAAGGGCAACTGGGAGGGAGGAAGGGATTGTGAGGGTTTTCGCTTACCTCTCCGAGGAGGAACCTCCCTCCATCCATCCTTGTCCATTAAGCTCTCTCCTTCTGTCTGATGGTAGGAGGGAAGGGGATCCATATCTTGTTGAACCACTTCCCTCTGCCCTTGCCTTAGGGTGTGGTTCCACCAATCTATTTCACTTTCACACTCTCTAATGGCTCTCAACCTTTCTACCTCCTCCCTCAGTTCAGCCACTTGCTTGTGCTAGATTCATACAGAGGAACTGTTTGAGCTTTATGCTTTGTGTTTAAATTCCTGAGCTCCTGATCACCTGAACAGGAAACATTTTTAGTTGTTCAGATTGAAGGAAGTATGTGGGTCTACTCAGGAGCCCTGTCACTGGTGTGTAATGTAATACAGGAGTTCTGAAGAATGTAGTCTGAAGTACGCCTAAAATTCCCACTGATACAGTGTGTATACTTAAAGCTAGTGAAAGCCATTGATTGTTTGCTTGATTGATGCTAGATGCAAGGTCTGGGAAAAGCCTGCTCTATGAATATGGGTTATTACTGTTGTTTCTGTGATGTGGAAGAGTATAGGCAGTTTCTCAGGAACTGTTTTTCCCTTACTCAGCTCCTTGATCTGGATGTATGCACTGGAATTAGCAGTCAGATGTCTAGATTATTGAAGCTATCAGAAAGCTTTTTCTCTGCTTGAGATAACGTTGTTCTCCAGGGTACGTCCAAAGAGCAAAGAGTGCTGAGTAATCAGCATGGCTCCATTCCAAACATATCTAGCCCAGCTGAGTCTTGCAGGGCCTAGGCTGGATTACATACGGGTGCAGTCAAGCTGATTTTTTTATGCTGCTTTTCTTAGTACTTCAGCTCAAGAAGAAACATACTAGTTCAGTGTCATCGTGGCAAGAATGGATGGAGCTTGAACCACTGAACCTGTGACACTCATAGTGCAGGAGTACCTGATGCAGTGACAGCTCTAACTGTGCTTGAAGGCAGCCCATGGAGATGAGTGGAGATGTTTCTGAGCTGGCATCGAAGACTGTTCTAGCATGAAACCAGCTCTATCCCTCTGCTTCTGAGGCAGTGCTATTCTGCATTACCTGTGTAAGCAGAACCCTGATAATCAGCTTCAAATATGCACAAATTGGAAATACAGCCCTCTTCCAGGTGTTTCTTTGAATCCAGGCTGTAGGCTGCCGCTTGGCCATCCTTGATCTATAGTTCTTTGTAGCCAAATTCTTCTTTTACTGTGGTGTGATTAAATTTAGCTGGTTTTGCCATCTTGTCTTAAATGATTTCCAGAGTTCTGCAGATGATACTTCCATTACTTCTAACTTGCCAGTACCCAAATGCCCAAAACCCAATGTTCTCCTCGCTTCAGTAATATTACAGCAAAGCTTGGGTTGAGATCCCTGAAGATAGATGGCTTGGAGATCCAGAGGATTCAGTTTCAAGCTGCTTCACATTTCTTGCATGTCCCCATTCAGATGCATTTGTTAGGGCATGTGTCCAAACCAGCAGTCATCTTGTACTTTGTGTCTTGTGAACTTGGAAGAACAACAAGAGCTATTCTTCATCCCAAAGTCAAGAAAGGGCTGAGGACCAAAATTAGATCTTATTTAAGTTAAAGCTTTTATTCACGGTTTCAAATTTGTGGTAATGGCATTTAATTAGGGTTTGTTTTGCAGCTCTTTGCTTGTCAGACATTTTGTCATAAAGTAAGACTGTTTTATGGCTCATCTACAGGCTGACCATGACTGGCGCATCTTGGGGCGCTTGCCCAAGTAGACATACTTGGCTTCTCTTTGAGGTGGAGGCTGCAGAAAAGGATGCTCTAGGCCAAAGAGAGGTGGGCAGGACAGCCCATTAGAGACAGAGGAATTGCGGAGTAGCAAAATGACCCAGGCTAATCTAATGTAGGATAATGCAACAAAGTCTTGGGGAGCATAAGTTCTTGTGAAATACGCATGCTTTTTTCCAACAAAAGTCCTGTATCAGTTAGCAGTGCATGTTTTAAACTTGATACGTAGTAGAGTCAATTCAGTGTACTAGTATATACTTAAAACACTAGAACATTTGATGACACAAAGCTGTGGATCTTGGAATTTTGCTAGTCTCTCTCCTAGGAGTGCGGTGGGTGGGTAGGAGATGGGTGCAGAGAAGAGAGGCTTTGCTCCATCCCATGGAGCCTGGAGAACAGCCATGGTATCTGATGACTGCAGAGGAAAGGGAATGTGCAAATTCTGTCAGATAAATAGGGCTTGCTCTTAAAGTAACATATTCTAAGATAAGTGTTGCAAAAATAACATGATTACTGATAACTTCATTTGCTCGGAAGATGAAAATGTAAGAGAAAAATAGACTTATCTGGGTAGCGTAAATCTTGCCACTGATGGTAGGAAAATTGATAATGCAGTTTGGGACTGACAAAGCAAGTGCTGTACTTACCACAGCAGACTTCTTGTACTGTGTTGTCTTGCAATTTAGTGCAACAAATCAGATTAAACTCTCTAGAAATGCAGTCTCAAGTGTGCCTCCCTATGCAGCAGAGACTTTGGATAATGCAAGTTGAGCAGCTTTTGATGCCTGTGCCTGAGTACAGGCTTTTGTTGAGGAGTTGGGTACAAAGAAAAAGTAAGTTCTGGAAGGTGTAGGGGCTGTGCACAGTACCATGACTGTGCATAAGTGCAAATAAGTGCATCTGAGACATGCTTTAGCCCATTGTCAACCATCCCCGAATTGGAAAACTTCTACCTGTACACTGAGACGGAAATAATGGACTCTGAAGCACCAAGGAGGCTGAGGAGGTGGTAATGCTTCTTCATATCCTCTGTGTTCAGCTGCGGGTCCCTTGTACACTGGTGGGGCACCAGGAAGCTGATGACAGGACTGCATAGCCCCATGGGTTGATCCAGTGCACCCCACTGCCAGGGGATATGCATTACGCTCATGGGGCATTTGTTCGATTATTCCTTACTCTGTACTTAAAAACTTTTAACCTTACTGCTAAAGAAAAATACCATTGTCTGCTAGTACGACTGGAACGAAAGATGAATAGCGAATTAGCCTTGAGCAAACTGTCAATCTGACTTTGATAGCTCATCACTTAAAAGATTCTTTTATGTTTGTGAAAAACCATGACATCAAAGCCAGGGGGAAAAAGATAATACCAATACTTAAGGCTGAACTTGCATAGCTTCCTAGAGGAGCCCCTGTGTGAACTGTGTTTCTCTGCATGCGTGGCTAATTAGCCTAGGTTGCTATAAGTCTGAGCAGTGGTGTTCAAGTTCCTTCTGCTGTTTCGGGGTAGCTTGTTTATGGTGCCTCCTTCCATATGTGAATCCCTCAAACCGGAGTAGCATAGAGCGAAGGATATTGCAGTCTCTTCTCTTGCAACCTCTTAGTAATATGCTGGAAATGCTTGAGTATAACCATTATCAGGTGAGTTGTTATTGCAGACTTCTTTTAAAACCTATTGGTAAGAAGGCTTACAGTATACATTAAATCCTTTTGCTCTAGTATCTAGAGCGCTTTATTTAATTTCTGCCACAAGAAGTGGAGGACATACATGGTCTTTTGTAACAGCAAAAGTTACTTTAACAGAGCTGTTTTGAAACAAAAAAACTTTTCAAAGAATCATTATAATTAGATTTGCTTTCCACTTCCTGATAAAAACCTAAATGATTGAAGAATGGTGACAAAGTGTTTCCAGGATATGGTGAAAATTTTGCATAGAAAAAAAATTGCCTTTCTTCTCTTGCGTATTTATGATGCGTGAGAATAGTTGGGTAAGAGTTCTTCCTATTTTGTATATAAGAAAAATAATCTGTGTACTAAAAAGCTTATCTTAAATACAAAAATAGCTGTTGCCGAGGACAGTGATTGATCTGAACTGAAACACTTCTTTCTCTTCTTGCATCTTATTTGCATAATGTGTTTATAAACAGGCTGTCTTATTTGTATATGATTTAGGCTGTATCTCTGAGATATAAATAAGTTGTAGGCACAATGATAGTTTGTTCCTCTTATTTTTAATTCTTAACCTTATGTGTTACTTTAAAAAAACCCAAATAACCAACACCTAAAAAACCAACAATGAACGTTTTGATCTCTGTTACTTGATAGCCGATGAAGGATCACACTCTGTAACACTTGATTTTAACGTAGCTACTAACAAATGACTCCTGCAGTACCTCGTTTCTTCATATTTTAGTGAAAAAAAATGTCGCATGAAGGTCTGAACGCAGAACTGTCTGTTTGGGAGTATCTGTATAAACTGGAGAACCTGAGCGTTGGTCTTAAGTGTGAAATCTCATGTTGTAGGAAAATAAGTGGACTTCTTGGTTTACCCTTAAGTCAGTTATTAAAACACTAAGTCCAACTGATTTCTTGCCACTGAATGTGGATTAGCGAAGCGCTGTTGTCTTCCTTGGAGCTGCACAGGTTTGTACTTAAGTCAAATGCTTAGCTGCTCTATATGTCACAAGTTTATAGCTCAAGTTGATCACATGTATGTATCATGCTACAGTTGATAGCATAGATGTACAACAATAAAGCACTTCTTCAATTGTGTCATACAGGTGCAGACTCACCTTGAGAATCCAACCAAGTACCACATTCAGCAAGCGCAGCGGCAGCAGGTAAAGCAGTACCTCTCTACCACTCTAGCAAACAAACATGCCAACCAAGCCCTGAGCTTGCCATGTCCAAACCAGCCCGGAGATCATGTCATGCCGCCTGGAACTGGAAGCAGCGCGCCCAACAGCCCAATGGCTATGCTTACCCTTAACTCCAACTGTGAGAAAGAGGTAATATGCTCTCCCTGTTCGTATTCTTCATTAAAAGGAAATTGCAGTCTGCTTTCTTTCTGTTTCACACTGTATTTCTCATTCTTGAGATGCTGTGTTTGTTCTTTTCTGAACTGTTCAGTTTGAAAGTGCAGCTACTACCTCTGTGTCTGCCTGCCTAATATACATTTACATAGAGTATTTTGGCAGAAAACCTGTGTCCCTCTAACTTCCTCTGTTTTGAACTATTTTAGCTAGTTTATGTTTATCAAAACTACTTTTCTTTCACCCCCCTTGCCTGGCGCATGCAGTGAACAATTGACCTTTGGAGAATACAGAGCTGTTTTATAAGCTGTAGCTTTCTGAAATAATGTTATTTATGGCTCATTCGTGTAAAAAGAGCAAAGAGCATAGCAAAAATAACTGAAAAACTCAAAGCTTTTTGAGATATGTTAGGCATTTTTACAGTAAAATTTGAGCAAGTTTCATGCTTAGCTGGAAGGCCAGATTATCTCAGCTAATATATCCTATGTTACTGATTTCTGTTTCATGGCAAGTTCAGTGCTGCAAATAAAAGACTTCTCTAGTGTATGCCTGGAAGTCCTCTATAACCTTGTGTTAATCTTTGCTGACAAAAACTTTCTATGCTCAGGTGCTGAAGGAAGATGGTTTGAAAGATGTTAACAAGCCTAAAAATCATGTCAATAGCTTTGTAACATGACAGACGAGAGACAATTGTTGAACCCCTTGTGTCCCTTCATGCTTCCCCCTCAAGCCTTTGTGCCAGGTCTTTAATATAGATGTACTCCATGAGTAAAATGTTCTGCAGCTTTGAGAAACAGTTATTGCAGAACATATTTTGTGTGTGCAAGAGAAATTACTTGTGCTCCATAGCAATGAAAGAAATGAAACTCGGATGGTTCCATCCTGTTGTCCTAGTTGTACCCAAGTGGTTTCCCCCCCGCCCCCCAAGATATTTACAGCTTCACTTTGCTGTGTCATCGGGCACATGTGTGCATGACTTGTTTAAATCGTGCTCTTTTTGGAACTGAGACTGTGCCATGAACTCAGATCCATGCTTTGCTTTTTCTTTTTTTTCTTTTTTTTTTTTTTTTTTTTTATTTCTGCAGGGATTTTATAAATTTGAAGAGCAAAGCAGGGTTGAGAGTGAGTGCCCGGCTCTGAATACACACTCACGAGCATCATGCATGCAGGTACTGGATGACACAGGAGTTGGAGCACAGCATGTTAGAAGTTATGTTGAAGAATAAACTTGCCCTGTAGTGCCTTTCAGAAGCTGAATATCAGATATATTTAAGGAACAAAAGTACAGCATTTGTTAGCATTGATGTCAAAAGCGCGTTAAGGTATCTAAAGAGGGGCAGTGCTTTCGTAGCACTGTGATGCTAGAGCGGAAGAATGTATCAATCGTGCATTAAGGTCTCACTTAAGAAAATCTTTCCTAATGCAGTTTTCCCAAGGTTGCATGTATGTCTCTTTGTCCTGATAGTTTCTAAGATCATGTTTCTGTGCACATCACACTTGCATTTAAAAAAATGAGTAGTTTCTAAGATCATGTTTCTGTGCAGATCACACTTGTGTTTAAAATAACGACATGAGAAGACTTTAATCCATCCATGCTGATTCATCCTCAGTAGTCATCTTTTTCTTTTTCTTCATTTTCTTAATTTTTATTTTTTAATTTATTTTTTTAAACTAAGGGGTTTCTAATTCTGGTAACGAGACTTCACTTTTGGGCTGTGCAACTGTTAGTTCCTTTTTTGCGCTCACTTTGAACAATTTAATTCATTCTGATCACGATTTCTGGGGCTGATACAAAAATACTGTATACCACTATTTCTACCACCAGCATTATGCATTGATTTTTATAGGTGATTGTCATTTAAGCTCCTTTTTTTTCTAGCTAGCAAAAAGGGTATAGTCAGTCCTGCAGGAGAGTTTGGAGCACCTGCATGGGTGTTTTGAAGGGCTCTGTTTATGCTGACAGTGCAGGAGCTTACGGAGGCACCTTCCAGCCCAGCCCCAGAAAAAAGATGGCTTGCACCACGTAAAATCACCTCCAAACTGCTCTTGGGTGGTGCTTCATGGGAGGGTGTATGAGGGACATGAATCCAGTGGATTCTGTTGTTGAGGTGGGTAGCCTGTCACCTAGCAAGCAGCAAGCCTTTGTTCCCTCTCCCTCCCGTGCAGGTGGCAGAGGCTTGGGATCACTGTCTGTATGCTGGCTTTGACCCCACAACTGGAATAAAGAGGTGGAGGGTAGGCAGGCAGAGCTGGACAGGGGAAAAGGGTTCACATCATTAGCATAGCTCATTCTATGGGGAACTATCTCCTCCCGTGTTCCTGGGAGGTGCAGTGTGTTGAGGCAGGAAGTACAGGGTAATTGCTGGTGGCAAGAATGGGTTAGACCATGAAGCTTCAGCTTTGTCGTGACCTGACTGTCCTGCCTGAATAGCAGGAGTCATAGCTGGGGGATTGGAGCATGGCGGAGCTGCACAGGCACCTCTGCTTGGGTCTGTGCTGCAGAGAGCTCGTGTGTGGTTCAGGTGCTTTGTAGGGCCTCTGTATCCTAGTGTTCCAATAACTGTTCTGTTTAACTTTGTCCACCTTTTCTGCTGCAGATGGATGATGTGATTGATGACATAATTAGTCTGGAGTCAAGTTACAATGAAGAAATCCTTGGCTTGGTGGACCCAGCCCTGCAAATGGCAAATACGGTACAATGCTCCTTTCCTTCTGGTTTCCCTGCTAAGTCTAATTGTCTAATTGAGAGAATGCTAAACATTAACATGACGGTTTTTTCCAAGCAATTAAGTAGTTACTGTATTGTCCCATAGAGCGTAATTAGTTTTAATTTGAAGAGCTTAAGGTATGCAGGTGCAATGAAAAATATGAATTTAAAAATGCAAGCTGGAATCAGGTTGAGGGAATACAAAGGACAATTTTGCTTTTCTTATTTCAAAGTCAAGTTAGTACATGTGAGGATTGTAAGAGAGGAATGAACTGGGCTGCCAGGAGTGAGCTCATACCCGTCGATGTTAAAGATCACCATGGACATTATACTTGGACTCAGCCTAAAAGGAACCTCCCAGCACTGCAGATTCCTGTATCTTTTCATGTTCAAGTAAGAAACTGTATGCCATGCTTACGGATCTGTTAGTATCCCTGTCCAGAGATGCTCTAGTTTAACATCAGAGCTTTAGCTTAGCCTCATTTCAAATGCGCAGAAGCCCCTAGCTAGATGGCAGCAGTGATGTTACAAAACTGAACAAACAAAAGAAAAACTTAAAAAGCAACCTTCAAAACAAACAAAAAGGGAAGGAATAAAGAAGCTTAAGAAACCGAACTGGGGTAGAGGAAGTAGGAAGCCTGTGACAGAAGACAAGAACACAGAGGTGTGAAAATTGGTGAGTGGGGGAAGGCACAGGTTACGAGCAAGTCGCTGTTTCTGTTTGCTGGTTCACATTGCTGTGAGCATTAGTATAATCGTACTTCTGGCATAATCTTGTTTTGATCTTTTGTGGAGGGTAGCTCCAGTGAATTTTTTGCCTTGGGCTTAAGTGCTGTTAGATCTGGCCGGGTAAATGTCTGCCAGTGCTGGCGTCTGTTTCTTTTTTATCTAGTGCCAAAAGTTATAGCTTTTACCACACAGGATCCATTTTGTAGCATAGGTTCACGTTGACAGTAGTCGTCTGATGTCATGTTAACGTAGTCGTACGCTCCCACAGATTCCCACAGCCCTCTGAGACAAGGTGCATGCTGCAGGAAACGGCCCACCAGCATCCCCTTCTGAGTGGTGCCCTTTGAGGAGATGGAGAAATGCCTGCAGAGTCCTACTGAAAGAATGAATTTTTTAATTTTAATTTAATCTTTAATCCAGGATGACTGGAAAGGTGCAGCTGTCCTGGAACGGGAGAGGAAAACCTAAAACAGTCTTTAGTAAAAAATCTTATTTTTATTGAGGAATCAGGTTCTTCTGAGTCCTTTCTCTGAAGTTGCATTGGATTGGGACCTGTTAAATCAGAGGGGACTTGGATTTCTTTGTGCTTTCTCATTCCACAGGGACCCCTGCAGAGGCTCTTTGCTTCCAGACGTAGTGGTACTCTGCACTCTTTTGGTGCAAGGAGTCCATGTAGTCAGTATTTAGGGTAGTCTGCATCCCTCCTGTTTGATGCGTGACAAGAAGCCTTGTAAAGGCTCCATGATCCACATTCACTGTGAAATTTTAGATACTGCCCACTGTGTGTGGTGAAGTCTGTAAAATAACAATATGAAATAGTAGAATTAAGATTTTAAACTAATAGATTTAAATTGCTAGAGGCAACCCCCCCCCCATATTTTAGTCTCAGAATTAACCTGAAGAGTTGAAAATTGAACCGTATTTCCCAACAGTTGGTTTGGTAAAAAAATGAACCTGATGTAACACTTTCCTTTTGGAACAGGATTCAATTCTTTAAACACGCAACATTTTACTACTAAGGAATTAATGTCTGTGGACTGAGTTAAGTAGAGATGGAAGGAATCAAGAGAGGAAATGGTCTTTAAAGAGATGCAGCCTATAAATAGCTGTGCTGAGACTGCGACAAAGGCTGCGTTGTTCCGTAACCAGCAGAGAACAAAAGGACTAGTTTGTTACATTTGTTAACAGTACTTAATTGATAAGCAAAATCAGGGATTTCTGTGTAGAGTGAGCTAAGGGAAGCTCCCAAGAACCTCTTAATAGAAAAGGGCTCATTGCACTCAACTGCTTGCAGAAGTGTTTGTAAACTTTGGTATTGTGCCACAAGTTAACTGGCTTTGCTTCTGTGGTGACTGGTATCACAGAATGGTCACTAGTTTGTCGAGAGGGTTTTCTGCGTAGATAGGACCTAATGATTGAGCAGGTAGGTACTGTGTAAAGTCATCTCAACGTGGCATACAAGAGTACAATTGATTCATCCAACTAATCAAGCCTAGCAAGAGCCTGACATGGAAAGCCGTATGAGTTCATGCGTCTCCACTTCTTAATGTGACTTCCCTGTGGAAGTTAACTCCAGAGAGGAGTCATATTCAGGGATTGTTGAGGAGCATGTGCCTATAAATAAAGGAACAGCACAATACATTGTAGGCTGCATGAGCTGGGGAACAGAACCCATTTCAGTATGCACTGATACCTTAGAAACAGCCTTGCTGATCACACAACCAAGGTCTCATTGATTTTATACAGATCCCAAATGGGCTGAATGTCAGTGCTTGCTTTGTTGGAGTAGTGGAGAAAGGAAAGCCTCAGACTCTCCTGAATGTAGACTATGATGAATCTGCAGTAATAATTACCATATTTGTAATTTCTGTATGTAAAAGCAGCTATTAATAAAGAAACAAAAGCAGATGCAATGGGATAGGAAGGCAGATTAGAGCTGAAATGTTGCCAAACAACATTTAAATTTATCCAGTTTCTTCCAGTAGGAAGCATTTGAAATAAATTCTAGGTGTTGCTGCATTATGCATGTTATAAGATCCTTTTGTTTCTTTGGGCAGTTTTTTTGCCTCATTTCAGGTTAGTGGCTGCTTTTGTGTGCTCACAGCTCTGATGACTTGTCCATCTCAAACCAATGCCCACAGCATACGGATCCTCTCCCCTTTCCAGTTCTCTAAACTCTAAACTAATGATTGTTGTTTTTACCTTACAAGTTAACTAATTTATCCCTCTGGGACCTTGAATATAATAGGGAACAGAGGAAATTCCTCCTTTTTAACTTACCTTTAACTGTGTTTTAGCCTTTTGAGGTGAGCTGATGTGTTGGATACACTTTATGTTTCTAATTTGAAAGGAATTGTATAAATTTAGTCCCAAAGATGTGATTTGCAGCCATCCTGGAGAAGAGGCCTCTGAGAGGATCCTACTGAGTGTGGACCATATGTGTAGTCACACTTGTAGTAAAAGCTACAACTGGAGCTTTGACCTGTGGAGTTCAAATCGAGACTGTTGGCATCTGCATCTAATGTAGGCTTCCTTGATAAGCATTCATGCGCACATACAAGCCTGCAACATTTAGCAGCAGCGCAAATTTCTCCCTTCATCTTCCTTTGTTTAGCTGATGCTACATCGGCAGTGCTTGTGCTCAGGTTGGTGCACAGCTCTTGGTTGGGTTCCTCTGGTGCATGCAAGTTCTGCAGGACTTCAGCGTGCCCTTTCAGCAGCTGTCTGTGTTACTGTCCCCCCTTCTGTTGTGACTGCTTACACAGGTCCTGTTTGTTTACACAGAAATCTGTGTTTCTTTGGAAAAAGAAATAAAACCCATGAACTTGTAACAAGCAGGATTCATCTTGCAGCGGGGAAAACAGCTTGGTGACCTTAACTGTTCTCCATATTTCATTTCCCTGAAATTCCTAATTAGATTTCACATGTCTGGTTTTGAACTTCAAGTCCCTGAGCTACAAACAAGGTCTTTGTGCTCTCCCCATGCTTAGGAGCATGAATAGAAAAAGCACATCCAAGTCAGAAGGGTGTATGACGCTATTGCTGTGCCTGTGTCATGGATACGTTCGAGGGGCCAAAAGATACAAGGGGCAACTTGTAGAGCCATGGTCACCCTGACATTAATGTGGGTAGGTCACAACTGGGTCCGAACAACTGTGACCTTAGCTTTATGATAGATGTTCCTTTTTTCTCCTTTCATTTTTAATATATTGCGCTCAAGAGCTAAAGGGAGGGCAAGGATTTGTAAGGCTGAATCTTGGTGAGAATTCAGAATTCGGTTTCAGTTACATTTTTCCTCTGTCATGGAAAGATTGATTCAGGGGACTTTGTTTTAGTTGTTGGCCACTCTCTGTTGAAGTGTCAGCATGGCTTCTAGCTGTCAGTATTTTAATGGCTGCATATCAACTTTGCTTCTTGAGTAGCTGCAGATGGCAGATAAATTTTGTTAGGTCTCAGTCTGGCAAGGACCAGCCTAGGCTGTGACTCACTCCATTGTCTTCAACAGCATTATTGACATGGGTGTAAAGTTTAATACTCGCTCTAATCTCTGCAGGATCAGTGTCTTGGAGGGATGGGTTTTCTTTGCAGCAACAATGGTAAGAAGTATTGCCATTGATAAGATATCAAAGTGTTTTATACCTGTCTCTTCAAAGCCTGCTTTGAAAACAAATAAGAGTTGGGTAAAATAATCCACTCAGGACAAACGTAAACATCTTTAAATATGTTTCAATTTAAAGGGATGGCTTTGGTAAGTCTTGTTGGAATACTAACCTATTTCTCTACAAATCTCCTTGCTTAAACATACTTAAATAAGAATAGCAGAATGAACAAGTAATTGGGAAAACTTAATATAAAAATAACTTCCTCCTACTGGTGCACATTCTCGTTACGTAAGGCGAAAAACAAGTTAAAGTAAGCTTAAATGTTTTCTGTGTAGGTAGCTTTCAAACACATGAAAATACAGTGTTCTTCCTCAAGCATGTGACAACTTGCTAAGTACTTTCACTCACATATTCCTGGAAGAAGGAGGGCTTCCTCCAGGAGAGCTCTGTAGGCTCTTTCAGATATTTTGAGTTAGAGAAGTGATGGGGGTACAGATAGAATAGCTTCACAGAAGAATAAGGAGCAACAATACAGCAGTATTGTCAGCATGTTACCTCTTCTGCGTATCCTCTGTGTATTTGTGATGAGAAAGAACAGAGTTTTCCCAATGTAGGTGTTTTATTCCTCATGCCTGTGGACACCTTTTGCTGACCTTACTGCACACTCTGTTTGCAGAAGGAGAAGAGCACAGATTTCTTAGCAGATCCTAACTGTTCTTCTTACAAAGCCTTTCATAAGGACAAACAAAATGATATTTTTCCTTGTTTATCTTTTCCAGTTGCCTGTGTCTGGCAATTTGATTGACCTTTATGGCAACCAAAGCATGCCTCCTCCAGGACTAAACATCAGCAACTCCTGTCCAGCTAATCTTCCTAACATAAAAAGGGAGCTCACAGGTAAATGTGTCTAAAATACCACTTTGGAGTAATAGCGTAATTGTTTCGAATTCAGGTGATATTGGACCGGAATTCTCTGAGAAAGAATATATGGATGAACAGTTACCTTTTGATTTGCAGACCATTTTTTAGCAGATGTATTATCGTGCTGTGCAGTTGTGTTCATGTGTGGGCATGCGTGTGTTCACTGTGGCATGATAAGTTAAAGTCCCTAGTCGTTATAGTCAGATGTGCACACTGAAAGCATTGTGTCACTGGAAGCTTCCGTGCATCTCTTGCAGAGTTGCTTTCTAGTTTGGGCTCATTGCTCTGTCAACACCGAACTTCAAAAATTTCGTATCTGGAGTTTCTGTGGGATTCTTGTTGAGGAATGCTGCATTTTGAGGCCTCACACTAGTAGGGCAGGGCAGTAATGAACAGATAACCTATTGTAATATGAAATCTGGACACCTAGATCCTACAAAATGTAGAATTAGACACTGGAGAATACGTATCACTTAAGACGAAAATGAAGTAGATTTCTTGTCATGTTGGTTCTTCCAGCAGTGCTGTGAATAATCCCTGAGAAGCAGGTGGAGGGAAGAGGGGCATTAGAATCCTCTTTCTCGAAGCACATGTGTACAGAAGCTAAATAGTTGGAAGGAAGGAAGAAATACGAAGTTTCATATTCTCAAGCATGGTTTTTTTTTTTGCTGTTCTCCTTCACTTTAAAGGATAACTAATGACAAAGTCATCATAATCCCCAGAAATGGCTATTCTTAAGCCCAACAAGGAATCATACTGTATGCAGTATGGTAGAGGCAGAGTTTCTTTCTTGTCTCCTGTCTTTCTGTGTTTCTGTTGTGAAAACTCTCAGGCTGACTCAGTTGCAAAGCAGGTTCTGGGCAGGAATTAGTTTAAGTAGAGCAGTTTTAATAGCCCAGGAGTCAGCTTCTCAGGAGGAAATGCCAAATCTCTGAGCTGGCGGATATTTTTGCATTTATATGATGGCACAAAATTTGAGTTAGGCACCAAATGAAGACACACAAACTGCACAATGATTTGTGGCTGCTAGAAAAAGAAAAGCTTGTACTATCTAAAGAGGAGGGTGGGAGGGGATGAGAACTGTTCCGAGTTCTGCATTACAGATAGTTTCGTTGCCCCAGTTATAGAAAGTTAAAGGTGGCTGTAGACTGCAAATCCAACTTGTTGGATTCCCAGGCTGCTGGATTCACTGCAGATGGTTGTGTAAGACTTCAGGCAAAGAAAGCAGAAAGAGAAGGGAAATCAGTGAGTGAAGCAGTTTTATGGAGGGCCCCAGTGCATCGGAATAGACCTGAACTAAGTTTAATGTCTATATGCTACATTTACCTTAACACAGACATGATTTAGGCAAGTGCTTTTTTTGTTCAAAATATATGCTAGCAGATTGTATGTAATTTATGAGAGGTTTAGGAATTAAACTCAGATTTAACAGCAGTCATTTGGACATTGATCTGGCCAAGCCTTTCTGCAGAAAGCACTATTTGATTGTGCTTTCTGACAGCCAGCGATTTTAAAATCAGCATGTTCTCGCAGGCAGGAGCCTTTTGGTTCTCCATTTCCTGATTTTACTCTTGGAGCTAGGCTGGAGAGAGCTTGCAATACTTAAATCTAGCACTTGTCAGAAACTTTTCTTCATCCTGCCGTATAAATATCAAAATGATGAAGACACCCCCCCAAATCAAATCTTTCATCCCAGCATGTGGTGTTCATAATGGTTGTTGAGTTCTCAACTGTAGTTACTGAAGCATTTAATGGGAATCCTGCTCACTTGGGAGTGCCGTTCGTATCAGTTTTCACCTTACAAATCTCATACTTGTTTCATAAGGCAAGGTCAGATTAAGCCCAAATTTCATTAAGACATGCAGTGATCTTTTGAACTTTTTGGGAATCCTTTGGGAGCCTAGAAAAGGGTATGACTTGTTATACTGCATATAATACTGCAGTAGCTCTGTGTTCTAAGCAGTGAAGTAGTAATCTTTCAGTAGTCTGGGGAAACCCTTATCACCTGTTATTTTTAACTGGGTGGGCCATAATCCATATTCCTTACAAATAAAATAATGCAGGGAAGAAAGGTGTTGGAGTCACTGAGGGGTTTTGTTTCCATGACGGAATGTGTGATAATAGATCATACCCTCGTTCCTCCTCACTGGCCTGCTGTGAAGCCAAGTAATGCTTTCTGGTTTTGAGATTTCAGTGCAGAAGGCAAGGATTAATGACATTACCTATTTCAGAAATTAAAAGGGGTAGAGGAAACACATGAAAATACTTAAAATTGCTTGAGAAACGTAAGATCAAATGAGATCTGTAAATAACAAACATAGTTTTGCTTTTGCCTGAACTGTTGCAGACTGAAGTCTGATAACAAATGCGTAGGGAAAGGTTAAGAGCAATGCTGAGTTGAGGAGACAACTGATGTGCAGCATGGTTGTCATTTTAATGTTTGCTTTGCCCGAAGCAAGGGCCATTGTTTTCTAGTGTTACTCCTAATGAATGTGTTGAATTTTTCATCTTTTTTTCATCTAATGAGAGCAGTTAGTGTAGCTGGAAAATACAGTATTTTTAATAGGTCACTTAAGTTACACCTCAAGTCTTGTGGTAATGTGCATGCATGTGCCACTAAGGGACGTAAGCTTAATTCTGGTGAGTAGAATCTCTGGCTCCTGGCTGCTTCATATCCTGTGCAGGTAGCAACGCAATAAGCATGCTGTTCCTCTGGTTCAGCTTCTGTGTGCCTGATGTATATAATCATAGGAGAAGGTATGTTGGATTTGAGCAGTGTGCTGTCCTCAAATACCTTGCTGAATCAGGGCCTCCATGGGAAACATTCTCATCAGGGAAGTCAGTATGGGAAATGTGAGAAGAGATGCTCTGCAGGTGAAGTTCAACACCAGTGCTGTGTTGTGGCATTCACAGGCCTTTCTCACTCACTGGAATGGGTGTAATAATTGGTTTGACAAATATCAGTCAGGCTTCCTGTGCAAATACTTCACACACTGAAACACTGTGTTTGAATTACTTTAATTCTAATTACTGCATTCACATGCACAGCATGTATTTTTCCTACAGAGTCGGAAGCGAGAGCGTTGGCTAAGGAGAGGCAAAAGAAGGACAATCACAACTTGAGTAAGTTTTCATTCTTTGCATTTTGCACCAATTCTAGTATTGATTTTAGATACTAAGTGTTTGAATGCTGGTGACTTAAATCTGAATGAGACACTGCATGTAATACATAGTACCAGTTAATTATCCCCATAGATCAAATATCTCAAATTCTTGTGAAACACGCTTAAATCTAGTATTGAATTTTAGGCTCTATTTTGGTTTCTTTTCAATAAGCCAGGGTGGTTATCATCAATAGAATTATTTGGAACAGCAGCTGATCCAGTTGCTTTTAACAAGTCCACTTTGCACAGTTTGGCCCCCTGTTTTTTAATTTATCAAAAATCTTAGCTGTGTGATCAGTTTGTGACTTCAAACATCAGTGTGCGCCCTCAGTGTGGTGATTTTGTAAGTTCCATTTTTGAAGGGAATGCATATTTCCGTGTTGGAAAAGAACATTTTAAAATAAAGAGCATCATATGATTTAAAGGATCCTTAAGTTGTCCTTGAATATTTTGTATAAGTAGAAAAAAAGGAACTGTTTCATGTCTTGAGCAATTCAGAAGCCTTTTCCATAGCATGAAGAGTTCACACAGGAAAATTGGTATTTACGTTTGACTTTTGCATCCTCGAAATGTTGCATCTGGAAGATTACTTTCAAAAAGAGATTGTATGTTTTGTCCCTTTTCCTGCTTTGGGAAAGGCAGATGCCTTGAGCATCCACATTTTTGTCTCTGAATTTGTGCAACATTTGCTCCTCGGTTGACTTCTATGCTAACACATTCATTTTTAGAGTCTCTGCTTAACTTAGCCGCTTCAGCAGTTCCACGTTTTTTACAGTATAGACAAAACTTCTGTCTTTTAGTGTGTCCATGTGTAGGAGAGCAAAATCAAGTTACTCTGTCACTGGATTTTAAGCTTCAGGCAAATATGCCAAAGGCGCTTAAAGAAATCTTTGAAGCACTTTATATGTTGTAATTAAGTATGAATACTACTTGTAACGCTTGTGCTCTTTTTCCTAAAGTTGAACGAAGAAGAAGATTTAATATTAATGATCGTATAAAAGAACTAGGCACTTTGATACCCAAGTCAAATGACCCGTAAGTATAACGTGCCCAAGGAGACTGTGGGAGGGAGATATTTAAAGACAAAAAAAAACTTTAGGGGAGAAAAAGAATTTACCAAAACAAAAATCCTGGGCTTTCTTGTATGATCTTGGCATTCCATGACTGTAGAAATGATTTATACTTTTTAAAGATAGCCTTGGGGTTTATTTTTCCCTTTGGAACTTGCTTAAGTTTAGATTAATTTGATGATTTTTGTCACAAAACAGCCACTGTACTGTTGTGCAGCAGCTCAGCATCCAGCTGGACCCTGTGCTTTGGCAGGGCTGGGGTTGCTACGGGTAGTGACTGCCTTACCAGAGGTAGAGTTGTCAGGATGCAAAACCTTAGTCTGCGTGATCTCACTGCTCTACCTGGCTGCTTGTCTTGCTAAATGGTTCTTTTAATTTATTAGATACCATATCTTGGGAAGACAGAACCAATCCTTCTGTCTTTGAAAATGGAGGGCAGTTCATCTGAGAAGTCATCCTATTCCCCTTCCCTCCGAGAAAAAGGAAATAAAATATAAAGCATAACTGTGTCTGCCCACTGATAACTTGTCAGTGTCTCTGGTAATTTCTCAGTAGTTCTTTTAGGTGATTTTGCTGTTATTAACTTGTCTTAGCACTTTCCTGATGCTGATTCAGAAGCAAGGAACCCCCTGCACCCTTGCTCTGGAGCTTGAAAGTCTCACGGAACTTTGAATCAATGCCCTGTGATTTCTGGGAGAGCTTCCGTTATTTTAAGGCTATGGAGTAACTCATAGCTACTATCCAGAGATGCTCTGTAGCTTCCTCTAAGGCAAGCAAGACAACACTGCAGATATGCTGCTATGTTGAGCTTTTCTCTTCCTACTATAACACAGCTGTGATGCAGTGCTACCATGACTATTGCTTGCTTGGGAGCCCTTGGGCATCACCTCAGGTCATTTAGCACAGAAGCACCAGGTTATATATGGTCCTAATTCCTCAGGTGAAATCAGGCATCACCCAGATAGTAAACTGTGCAATGTTTGAGAAGTCCCTGGGGGGGGGGTTTGTTGTCTTGCAGCCTTGTCATGAGGCAATGAAAGGAGCCCCTCCTCTTCAGTTTCTCTGCACAGTGCTGGTCCCAAACCATGCAGAAGGCAGGGGCTGGAGAGCTGCAGGGTACTGCAGGCTGCTTCGCAATAGCTGCACTCGGGCCCCCTCTAGTGCATTTCAAGTGCTCTCTGTATTCATTTGGAATAAATATTATCCAGGAGTTACGTATACGTGAGGTGTAATCGTAGCTGCCAATGTGAAGGTGGTGCCTGTAAAATAAAGCCTCCTTGATAGTGTTAACTTTCCTTTTTGTGCTGATTTCAAAGGGATATGCGCTGGAATAAGGGAACTATTCTAAAAGCATCAGTGGACTACATTCGTAAGCTGCAAAGAGAACAGCAGCGCACGAAGGAGCTTGAGAACAGACAGAAGAAGTTGGAACATGCCAATAGGCATCTGCTGCTCAGAATACAGGTTTGCTGATAAATAAGCTGCAAATGCTCTTGATGTTGCAGTGTGTGACTGCAAATAATGGTAAATGAAGCTTGCTTATAGGAATGTGGGTTAAAAGGAGCCACCAGCCTAATTCATGGTGACCAATGCTGAGATGTCTGCCGAGATTTTTCTGGGGGGAGAAAAACTCTTTTTCATTCAAAATAACATGAAAACCAGACCCTTGAATAATGGCAAATTGACCTGGCAGCAAATAATCTAGTGTCTGTATTTTCCCTTTTTATCTTGATTCTGATTGAGTGCAGGATAAGTAACTTCTAATTTCGGCATGTTAGCTGATGAAAGAAGTGCTTTCTTGTTCCACCTTCTCTGCTGATCTTGCAGTGTGCCCTTACAAGCTTGTTGTTTTAGCTTGAAAATGGAAAAAAGGCTATTAATCAACCTTAGTGTTAGGAATATCCAGAAACAGTACAATCACAGCAGTGATGTGATTGCCTAATATAATGCTTAAGTAGAAGCAAAACATCTCTTTTGCTGCTGCATTTGAGAAAGGGCATTTGAGCGAATTCTTCTATTATCTGTCTTCAGTCAAGTGCATCTGTTTGATTAAATGTGAAGGTGGAATTTAACTTTTTATGAAGATTGAAAGAATCCAGGCTGTGTGTGAAGTCTAAGGCCTCATGATTTGCAGGAATAGTGTTGCTCAGTTTTGGCTGACCTCTTTACTTACAGTTCTGCCAGACTTGTAGAATGAGAAATGTCCCTGCCAGTGTCTCAGCAGAAAACTACGAGTATCACAGAGACATGCTGTGCTTTCACATATGGCTTTTAAAAATTACGAAGCGTGTGCTTCTGCTATTTCCACACGCTCCCCTCCGCCCCCCAACTTTTAAATGCTTTCCTGACCTGTTGCCAAACTTACCTGCTGTGGTACTGGTTTGGGAAGGCGCCCAGGAGGAAACATGTCTGTTCTACAGGGCTCTGGGTTTTGGCTCTGGTGCAGGTTCTGAATGGAAGTGTGAAGAACCTCTGTGGGGCCATGATCACCCACCTCTTCAAGAGATTAATGGTCAAGTGAACTTTCGCAGGGTGGAAGCGCTCAAGGTGCAAGCACTTGTTGCTGCTGGAAAGGGAAGAAACTGTACAGCAGAAGGAGACTGTTAAGTTGCAGTACACAAAAGTGTAGGATGACACGTTTTGTTTTCAGACTTCTCTCTTAATTTGTCCCTTCTCATCCTTCACAGGAACTTGAGATGCAAGCTCGGGCACATGGACTGTCCCTTGTTCCATCTACAGGCCTCTGCTCCCCTGATATGGTCAACAGGGTCATCAAACAAGAGCCGGTGCTGGACAACTGCAACCAAGACATCATGCCGCACCACACAGACCTGTCTTGCACTACCACCCTCGATCTCACTGATGGTACCATCACCTTCAGTGACAACCTCGGAAACGTGACTGAACCAACTGGCACTTACGGTGTTCCTGCCAAAATGGGATCCAAACTGGAAGATATCTTGATGGACGATACCCTCTCCCCTGTTGGAGTGACTGACCCACTACTGTCCTCTGTGTCTCCTGGAGCATCGAAGACAAGTAGCAGGCGGAGCAGCGTGAGCATGGAGGACACCGACCATGCTTGTTAGCATATACTTGGCACATCTTTCATAAACTGCTTTTTGTTTCTTGATCAGTAGATGAAATAATTTACCTTTTGTAGATTTTTTTTTTTTATTTTCCTTCCTTGTGCTTCATCAGTAGCCCAGTGTGTGTGAGTGTGTGTGTATATATTATATATATAGGAGTTTTTTAGCATTTTTGTGAAGAAACTTGTATATTCTATTTTAAAACTACCAATGCCTCCAAAATATTGTACAGCATATGTACAGTATCTGTGAACTGGATTCGCCAAGAACTTTGAACTGGTCAAATCTACTCAAAGCAATAGAATTATAAATGAAGAGTCTGTTTCTACTGGGGGAGGGAGGGGGAAATCATAGAACTGTAAATGCAACCTATTTACTTGGAAACAAAATGTAAAGTTAAAGAATGTAAAGAAACAACAACAACAAAGTCCAATTTGTAATTGTATGAATTGAATAGTGCTGCCTTAAAGATACCGTGTCCCTCAAATGTTGGTCTTTACATGACAAGTGTTTAGGGAGGAGAAATCCCCACCCTATTCCACTCATAATCCAAACAAAAACCAAAAGTGTTGAGACATCCTGATTGTGTCAATTGTGCTAGAAAATGCTGTTGCTGAAAATTGCAGGGGGATGAGAGTCTCTTTCTCAGAGTGCCCTTCAATTTTACTCTGAGCTGATCTGGGTTTTCCTTTTGATCATGGTTCGAGTTTTTTCTCTTAGATTTTCATTTTGGTTTGTAACACGATGATGACTTGCCAACAGTAACCCAGGCAGGAACACTGTAAGTTGGTATCAACTCTTTGGGCAAAAATCGATGCGTTTTATCAGCTGGGCACATTGTGTTGTACATATCTAATTGGCTTTCTGTTTTCTTTTTAAATTGCATTGTACAGTTACTTTTGATTTGCATGGATTCCTTAGTTACCCTCAACTTTTTGTTTCAAATATATTTGTATTTCATTTGTAAGGTTTTTTGCCTCTTAATATTGCAACGATTTTTTGACATTTTTAAAACTCATTGGAAGTTTTCTGCGTTCTTTGTAAACACTTGAAAGGAAGCTTTTCTGCAGGGTTCTGTGTTTTAAGAGAGATTTTGAGAATATTTTGTATATTACAGTCTCACTTTGAAGATGTTTTTAAACGCATTTAAGGTAGATTACAAATTTAGATTAGGTAATAAAACAACTCTGTAGAGAAACTGAACTTACATATTTATTTTTAGTGATACAGGAAAAAAAAAGTAGTACTATGCTTGGAAACATAACTATGTAGTTAATATACCCGTTATAGCAATTTGTGTTTTATTTCAGCACTGGCGCTGACATAAGGAAAAAAAACAAAAAAAAAAAAAGAGAGTAAATTTACTGTATCTGCAAATAACTGTTACTTGATAACAACGTTATTAATTTTTAACATGCAACCATGTTGTAAAAGTAGTTTGGTGCATTATCTACTCAAGTGTAGTCCTATGCAATAACGGTAGTTCTACTCGTATTATATCAAGCCTAGGTGTTTTACAGAGGTGACGCATGGTGTTCCGAGCTAGGGGGATCGAATGGATTTCCAATGGCAGCCTACAGCTGACTCGCAAGTGGCAGGCAGGTGTATCTCGTTCAGAATGAAGTGCCTTAAACTCTAGTTGTAGTCTTCCTCGACTAGCACTGACTGAAGTGTGGCATAGGAGAGAGCTTTAGGGTGATGTTTTATAGGACGTTGAAGTGTAGCATGGTGCCTACATATAGAAAACAAAGAGCTTCCCGTTCTCCTTCATGCTACACTGGGAGTGACATAGGATAAATGAAATGGTTAGTGACTCGAGTGCCAGTTTGGCAGGGTTTATGAGGAAACCGTGGTCTCAGCAGTTAGTGTTCAGCAATCAAATGTGAATTGGGTAGCGATGGGACAGTGGGGGACAGCATCAGAGGTTCCCTGGCCTGTGGCGTGGCTCGCTGAGCTTTCACCCAAACGTTTCCCCATGGATGGTTCTTGAAGTGTCCCCTGCCTGGCCCTAGTGGTAAAGGGCTCAGTGGGGGCACAGCTTGCTGTTACGGTACTCCGGGGTCTGTGTTCATGTTGCTCTTTCTGTGGCTGCTGCTGGCTGTGTCCAGCCATCTCCGTTTCTGCTTGAGCAGCGAGCTATGTGTTAGCATTGATGCAACCACCAGGTTGTGGCTTTTTTCTTTCTTTTAGGGTTTTGTTTTTGTTTTCTTGAAGGAGGAGCTGGATTTAGATTATAATGATGCCTCTCCCCCCCCCACCTCAGACTGCTTTTGGGAATGTGTCTTTCCTAGGGTAGAGAAGCTGTGGTCCAGGAGCCTGCAGGATGCTCTGTGGCCACTGTGGTCCCCAGGCAGGGAAATGTTCCAGTTCACAGCAAGGCAGCTTGCTCTGAGTTGAGGATGTGAGTATAGGCTTCTGGTGCTGCTGTTTGGTCAGGATGGCAGGTAAAGGAAATCAGGGGCTGCAAAATGCTTGTAGCTGTAACACAGGGCTGCATTACCCTTCTCTATTACAATGGGACAGCTCTATGGCCTTGTACAACAAAATCAGGTGTGCACGCTGGAGCGTAGTTACTGAGAACCACTGAATATAGTGACTTAAGGCTTTTGGTTTGACTCCCATGATGGGCATTCAGGAACAGAAGTCTAGACTGTGGTATATAACTATTTAAAGCTTATGTGAAACCACTGGTACTTGCTGACAGCCGTGATTTCTGATATTTTGGCTACATGGTGTGTGGAAATGAGTTCAGATTCAAGAACAGTTACATCAAGAGCTGGTTTTCTTGATGCAAGTCGCTATGGTCCCAGCGGCTGTGTGGTGTGTTCCCTGTATGTTGGGTTGTGCTGGGGTAACATGTAACTCAGCTGTGACCTGCTCACTCTTCACCCTGTGTTTCCTTAGGTTGCAGCCCTCCTCTGAGTTTGCCCACACTTTGAATAGCAGCACGTTGGCACTGCAGTGAGGAGGGACATCTCTAGGAGACATGGACCTCCAGGCGAGTGCTAAGTGGAGATGTCTGCCCCTTTGAGCATTGTGGGGTGTGTGGCCGTGATGGTTTTACAGGGGATCAGTGGCAGGGGACAGAGACAGCAATTGCAGGCAGGGTTTGGCATGAACTTGGTGGAGTGAGATAGTCAGAAGTTGTTGCCCAGTTTGATGACAATGTCTGGTGTGACACTGGGCTTCCCTGAGTGCGTGGACAGAATATCTACCAGTGCTCACTTTGCCAAAGCCGTGCAACAAGCAGGAACATGCAGAGTACCATGAAGATCTTCCTTACTGCTTTTGGCCTATAAAGCAATATTTAACTCTTACAACCTGTAAAAGCAAAAAGAAGGTACGTAAGGAAAGCACAAAGCACAAAATAATGCACTTACACTTATGTTGTTTGACATAAAATGCACTGGGGGGGAAGCTGATGTTGATAATAGTATAAATACCTATATTTCTTGAAAAAGTGACATTAATTACTGCCTCTTGCTATGATGCTTGGTACTGTAATGTTGATATTCATCTGCTGTTGACTGCAGCAATAATTTGTGTATGGTCCATAGCACTGTAAATTATGGATCAATATTAATGTATCCAATGAAATAATTTGAACTGTTGTTCTTGATAGATGGATTAAAGCATTTTGGTTTTTCACATATGTCTGTGTAAGCCACTCGTTTTCAGTGTAAGTGAGTCTTGTTTTTCCATGCATCTGAAGTCCCAGCAGTGCTCCTGTGTTTGTGAACTGGTGGTGGATGTGTCCGTGTTCCTGACCTGCTGTCAGTCAAGAGCTCCAGTCGCACCACTGCTGTCCAGTTGTGTTTGCATGGTGGTAGCATCGTGGGGACAGAGCTATGGATCAGGCCCCACTTGGGCTTTGCAAATACACATCCAGTGGATAGACCTAAAGCTTATGGTCCAGCATGAGGAACTCATCAAAACGTCATTGCTTTTCTGCCCTCCTGTGGGCTCTCCCGTCCCCATTGCCTCTGTCTTGGTTTGGGCTTAAACCCCACCAGTCTCTTGCCCTTCTCGAAGAGGTGTCTGCCAAAACCGCCCCAGCTCCATTGCCTTTTGCATAGCCTTGCCTCAGGCACGGGCTCAGTGAGGCCTTGTGGTACCTGCATCTCTTTGCCCTGCTGTCGCTCATGCAGAGGCACTGCTGACCTGTGTACGGAGAGACCCCAGACCTCCACTGCTCACCCTGGGTTGCTTCTCTGTACCCTCCACTCACCCAACACGCAAACAGCAGCTCCTGGCTTGTGCTAGTGAGGAACCAGCTGGAGTCTTGTTGTCTTCCCATCTTCATAATCTTTCCCTGTGTCCCTGTTGCTTTCATCCCTCCTCATCTTGTTCTTCCACAGGCTGTCACTTACTGTGCATGGAGTCCTCACTATCTCTGTGGACATTGCTGCAGCGGTGGTGGTTAATGTGTATTATCTCACTGGGTTTAAACCCTGAATACCAACCACAGAAGTTTTGAATTTGGCCTATTTGTGTCTTGAAAATCTGATACCTGCATGGAGTATGGAGTGTTTAATTCAGTTGCAGTTAAAAATGACTGGCTGTCCTGCATAATTCAGTTTAAAAACCAACCAAACAAAATACTGGGTGAAACTACCTGACTGCTAGGACTGCAGCAGAAAAGCCTTCCTCCCTCATTGTAGAATACCTTTGAGTTAAAGCTTGTGAGTGTTCCCAGCAGGTTTTGTAATGCTATTTCCTTAGAGATTCAGCACTTTAGAATGTGGCGTCATAGTACTGGAATAGGAAATGTATTTATCATCAGCCTAGAATATAATTAGCTTGAGTTTTTAGATGTATTTTGTCTTTCCTGTTGGCGGTCAGTTGTGCTACACTGCATTTTGGAAGTGAATTGCTTGCTGTTGGGAGCAGCCTCAGGTTTTGGTTGGGTTGCAGAACACAGTGGGAGCAGGAAAAAACCCATCGCACGGGTAGTGGCTGTAAGCAGTTGCTCAATGTGTGTCAGCAGAGGTGGCCACAGGTCTGTTTGGGAGCCTTTTAGTTCCTTTGGACAAGCCTGGGAAATGCTGTGCAAGGTAAGAAAGTGGGTGTTAAAGATAGGGGTGCCAGTGCCTGGAGGTGTCTGGATTGCTGGGAAGGGCTGTGGCCATGGGATGCTGCAGGGCTCAACTGCATGGTAAGGCAGCACAGCAGGACCCTGTCACACCGATGACAGTGTCACCATATCCCTGCATTGTGCCTGCCTTATGAGAAGGTGCAGCTGGGAGCCTGGGAGCTCCCGATGACAGGAAGGAGATGGGGATTGCACGGCCACAGGGTTAGAGCCACAGCCAGATCAGAGGCTCCACGCAGCAAACGGGGTTCCTGAAGTTGTGGAGAATCACACAGATTGCCTTTCATGACTTTAAATTTGCGGTAGGGCGTCATGTTGGAAGTTAATGTATGCACCTCTTGTACTTATTACGTGTTATAAAACCAGCTGATTATACAACCCCATTCTGACATACTAGACTTACAAGACCGGTTAAATGCACATGCACTGACCATCACTGTTGTCTTTGCCTGTGAGCCAAAGTGCACCCTGCCCTGAAACTGCTTAATTTTTAGCCAGGTTTGTGTGGGTGACTCTCTTCACAGCAGCTCATGTTGATCTCCACCGCGGCCTGAGGCTGCAGCTTCTTCCTTGTTACAACTTTCTCATCTAGGTTGCAAAGAATTCAAAGGTTGCAAAGGCTGAGAAGGATTCAGCTCTGTCAGTGATGAACATGGACAGATGCATGTCTGAAGGAAGACAAGGCAGCTCCCTGCCCCTTGTGCTGTCACTCTTCTACCCCATCCCTGTGCTTTCTGGGGCTGAGGCATCTTTGTGCTCTATGGTCATAAAGGGAAATGGTGTTTCTTGTGACAGGCCTCTATATTAATGCTGGCCCAAGAGCTGTGTGAGGCAATGGGAAGGCTGCTAAGTGAGTAGGACAAGCCAGGGCATGCAAAACATCTAAACATTGATTTCTCTTTTAATGTATTTATAGGGATCATCATGGGGTTGATGTACAAGGTTGCATATTGTGGATTCTGTCTCAAGGAGCTATGGGAGAAATCCTCAATGCCCAATTTATCTGCTGAGGGCAGGACCCCCTGTCAGAGGCTTTGGGAGCTGGGCACAGCCTGTCAGTGGTCACCCCTCTATAGCCACTGGTAGGCTGGGCAGCTGCAATCCTTTGGGAAGGAAGGCAAGTGCCTGGCTGTAGCGCAAAATCCATCATCTGAGCGTGGTGCTTATCCTATGGGAGTAAGGCGGGTGCTGGTAAAGTTGTACTGGGTCCCTGAATGTGCCCTGGGCTCTGAGCAGGGTTTGGTAGATGGGGCACAGAGCCTGGGTGCTCCAGTCTCTCTCAAAGCCTTTCCTTGCCCTCCCACCATTCAGCAGTGCCTCTCCAGCAGTCCCAGCTCCCACTGGTTTTCCTCCTTTCTGCCTTTGATAGCAGCCACAGTTAGACACCAATTAAAAAAGCAGGGAACAGCACACTCTTGTGGGGCTGCATCCTCCCTGCTGCGCGGCTTTAACGTGGGCAGGCTGCCCCCGCTGAGGGTGAGGGTCTCGGCGTCACTGGCCGGTGGCGTTCCCTGCGGCACCGCGGTAGCTCCATCCCGGCACAGGCACTGAGCTCGCCTTGCTCTGAGGCGAGCCGCGGTTTAACACTGCCCTTCACAAGCTGTTTCTGTGGACACGGTGTGCAATTTGTACTGGGGGTGCCGGCTCCAGGCAGACAAGCGCGGAAAGGTTGAGGCCGTGTCGCATCGCAGGAGGAGCAGAGCAGTTCTGTTACGGTCAGTGCTGTTTGTTTAGCCACTTCAAACACATTCAGTCAAACCTTTCAGTGCCTTCGAGGTCTCTGGCCTGCTTCACGTTTTACATTGGCCACACTGAATGCTTTTGACTGGCCATGTGAACAGTAACTGCTTAGATACTCCTTTATTACCACAGAATGGTTTGCATTGGAAGGGATCTTACTGAAAGTATTAGAGCTCATATTCTTCCTCTTTTGTTCTTCTTTTTCCATGCTGAAAAGCAGTTCCTGGAGCAGGTTGTTGCAAAAGAAATTACTTCAGAACTTGTAAGTAACAAAGTAATTTGTGTTCTCTGACCACTAAAGTACTTTTGATCAAACAAATCTATGAAGAACTTGTGCTGAGGAGAGCCTAGCTTTGTCCTGTATGGCTTCCTACTTTTCTATTTTGGAGTAATATGGGGTTGGAGGTAATAAGAAAATAAGCATTTTAGGTCTAATGATAATAGTTCTGTTTGAAAAAGCAGGAATTAAAGCTGAATAAATGGAAAAGAACTAAATTCGTGCTAGACATTAACAAAAATGTGCTGCAAACAATAAGGTGTATTTTAAAAAGTCACTGTTTTATTAATAATAATTTCCACCTCCTTCCCTTGATCTTCCGATGACAAGCCTGGCAGGGCCACTCTTTATCAGACACTGAAGCAATTTAGCTGCTGTCACATGCCTTTCTTGATATCCACGTATTAGTCACACAGCCGTTTAATGTTCTTTAGCATATTTTAGTATATAATTAAAAATGTGGCTGGCTGCTCCTAAGCAACCAAGCACGTCAGGGGTTGGTAGTGTTCTGTCACCCGGAGCAGAAGGGGAGGGTACAAAGTAGGAATCATGTGTTCACTTTTCAGTCTTAGTTGTGCTCCCAGCTCCTTTGGTGTGTTGTTAGACGCACACACACTGGCTCCTGAAGATGGAGGCAAAGCCAACGTGTGGGAGCAGCAGGTGACCACATCACTGTCACCGAGAGCACATCAGTCCTAGATGCTGGGCTTTTAATGTGTATGTGTGGTTTGGGACTCTTCTGGGCTCAGTCTGGCTGGACCCCGCCAAGCTCCTGCTTGGCTTTCCATGGGACTGGAGTGCTAAATGCCTTTGGGATTCTGAGCGTCTCTCTCTGGACATTTAAAATAGGCAACTCAAGTTGATGTTTGTTTGGTACCTCCTCCATGTGGGTAGGCAGGAGGGGGGCTGCAGCACTGAAGGACAATGACTGTTGGGTAGCTCATAATCCTAGAATGGTTTGGGAGGGACCTTAGAGCCCATCCAGTTCCATCACTCACCACAGGCAGGGACACCTTCCACTGTACCAGCTTACGCAAAGCCCTGTCCAACCTGGCCTTGACCATTTCCTGCACCTCATTCATTTCTAGGTTATCTTATTGTTGCAAATGGCCCATCCAACTGCTGGAGAGGATGCAAACCACTTGCGAGTGTACCTAGGTGATCCCTATAAACTCCAGGAGAGGAGCACTGAAGCTACAGGTCTCCAGTCCTAGATCGTATTCATGAGGCGGCCAGCACCAGATAAGGCAGAGGACAAGCAGCTCCCCAGCTGGAGGCTCTCAGCATTGCTGTCCTTGGGGCTTCCTCACACTCCTAAAAAGCTCAGGCCCCCATCGCACTGTCCCTCCTGTCCAGTGAAAGGCTGACGGTGCAGACGGCTTCCCTCTGAGTGGTAGCGATGCTTTCCCCTCCTGCTGTCTGGAACTGGCTGAATGAACCCGTTTGATGGTGTGAGAACAGGACAGAGTATCATTTATATCCTCAGCCACTGGGTTACTTAACTCGGGGCATTAAGGGATTATTTCTATGGGAAGATGTGGCTCTGAGGATGTGCTTTTATTGTTTGCTGCGAGGGCACTATGCAAGCTCTGTGTGGTAAGGTGGGACCATCTGTGTGAAAACCCATTCTAAAGCTAGAGCTACGAGTGGCTCTGAAGAAGGGATGAGGAAGTATTTTTGTGTATCTTTAGGCACATCTTCTCCGGGCTAAAGAGGAAAAGGGATTTATTATGTCAGCTCTATTCCTCATCCCCCCAGTGTCTGCCTCTCGAGCTCATGCAAATGTCCACAGGCACACAGTGAGTGTGTGAGATGGAATCATTAGTTTAGAAGTTTTCCAGTTTTAATAGCTTTTGTTAGTTCAGCAGAACAGAAGGCAGCACAGCAGCACAAACAGGTACGGCATAAGGGGAAAAAATAATGCTGTAAATAATTCAAAGGTTGTTTGCTGATTGTGATCCCTTTGATTTATCCTCCAGGGAGAAGGATGGCATTGCCTTTACGCTTTTCAGCTAGCATCTGATGTACAGTCTGCTGTGAGTGTCAGCACCCTGAGACGTGGCACCAAGGCTGCTGGAAGATGATGAACTCACTTGGAGTCCTCTTTCTCTTGGCTTTCCACAGCTCACCTTATCTACCCAGAAAGCACCACAATGGGGAAGCAGCCCCAGGCAGGTATGAGGAGACCCACGGCACATGCTCCATAGGGATGCTCAAGGGGTTCTGTGCCATAGCCTGGTAGCTCAGCTTTGTTCATAGGCAACACCAATGCAAATCCCACTCTATTTGTTACACCACTTGCAAGGGGTGTGCAGTAAAACCACCGCTATACTTTTTGGCAGCAAGATAAGTCTTGCCAGCATGTCTTCAGTGTCTTAAAGAGTCCTAAGACACACGGCTATCATGCTATCAAGATACAGCTCCCACTGTGCTTCAACAGCAGTGATAACTTCTGAGCTGCGCCTATAATCCAAGTGTGTCATTCCCTTACACCAGGAGCAAAGGCTGGCTCCTGAGTTACTTTTTTAGCTAGTTTCAGTGAGCCGAAAAACAAGAACAGCTCAGAATGCCAAAACCAGTGAAGGACATAACCCACTTCAAATATTTTCTATAGCATGGAGACTTTTCATGGTGCCATGGAGATGCCCCACTTCTTTTTACACGCTATATGAGTCACATACACCTCCTGGCTTCAGGGGCCCAACAACAAGCACTGGTGTGACAGCAAAGCCCTGTCAGGCCCAGGTTGGATTAACTGAGTGAATGAATAAATCCTGCTCACTACCTCAAAGGAGACAGTTTGCTATGAACTATGCTATGGGCACTTGGTGGTTTCATGTCTGAGCCACCACTTCTTGAGCACTAATGAGTTCATTTTAAATAGAGTAACTGAAAGACATAAATCAGGTGAAATAATACCTATATCTTCTTGTTCCACGCAGCTCTGGGGTGTAATCCTGCCCACTAACTTACAACATGAACAACTTCACGTGTGGGGCAGGACCATCCGCTCAGGATCACAGGTCTCAGAGAGCAGCCGGCTTTTCTTCCAGCTCCGTCTTGCAGTCCCTGATCCACAGCTTGTATGCTTTTTCCAGGGTCTCTTCACTAGTGTCATTAAATATCTCTGTGAAACAAGACTTGTCGTTAAGAGCACATCAGAGAAGCTTTTCCTGCTTTTCCATGCTAACATGTTATGGGGAAGAGTAGCTCCAAATAGTTTGTGAGAGTCTGTTTTCTTGTGAGTGTGTAGGGACTGAGCTTCATGGAAATAGCCTGAATGGATACCGATGTAAGAGCACAGCCTGGTCCCATGCACCGCTTGTATGTCAGCGGTTGGTTGTTTTGGGTTTTACTTCTAAATCTTATGAGTGTTTAATCCTAGCTATTGACAGATACCATCTAGTTTTCAAGTATTATTTCTAGGCACACTAATATGTTGAATTCCTTTTGCTAAGGATTATTTAACAAATACTCTCAAGTATCACAGAGGAATTGTTTTTCCCTTATGACATTGCTGGTTTGTCTGCCAGAGCACTGCTTTTAGACTGTCCATTTGCAAACACTTTTGTAAAGTGAATTGGTTGATCGTACTGCAATTAATTACACTCAGTCCTTAACTGAGTGGTTACACACAGGAGAAAGATCCTGTCTCTCAGTGGGTGTATTGAGATGTTAAGGAAAGCACAAGTAAAAGTAGGAATGTACAACTGCAGAGCTAAGGGCATGTTTTCCAGCATGTCACTGTGCTGGATGCCCATTGCCCCCCAAGCACCCGTTCCTGGCTCCCCGTGATGTCCCTCATTGCAGTACCTGCTACACCGAGGCCGGTGGGGAGAGGCATCCGGGGCTGTCCCCCGCTGTGTTTCAGGCGCTCCATGAGGGCTGTCTGGATGAGGGGCCAGCTGCAGCCCCTGTGCCACACGGGCAGCTCCAGGCCCCTCATGCACTGGATGATCTGCTCCTTCTCCTCGGCGGTGATGAGCCCGCGTGTGTGGGCAACATATGTCATGAATGCCATGTCGATGTTCACAGCTTCTCCATGCATCAGTGCTGGCAAAACCCTCTGGAATGGAGCATAGGCGTGTGGGAGGAAAGGTCTGGGTTGGCAAATAGTAAATACGTAGTTCTTTTCTTTCTAAAAGTACTCCTGAAAATTGACATTCAACTCGCAGCAGTACAGGTTTGTTGGATGTTAGCATCTTGTTATTTATGGGCTGCAGAGGATGATCTGGTTTATATGTGATTAATTACATGTAAAATCTCCCATAGGGATCCAGGATCTAATTTTCCTCCGATTCAAATCACTGATAAAGAGCACCATGGGACGGAGGGAATAGCTCTGAATCTTGCCTAAGGTCTAATCTTCCCCCTTCATTCCTTAGTGGCAATTTATGGTTGTCTTTGTGCTTTGGTTAAGTGTCTGGTAAGAAGCAATAACTGGCCCGTGGTCTGAATAGGAAACACAGGTGGAAGTGTGGGGGAAATGGGGCATGGGTCTCTTTATCCAATAGGACCAGGCTGGGTGCATTGGGTGATGTGAGGTAGCATGCACAAACCTGGAGTTTAGCTACGTTTCCACAAAGTTTTCACGCTGCTCACTGAAAACCTTTTCATTTCCTTTTTATTTTAAATGTTTTTGCTCAGTGGATGTTGCAATATAAAATCTGTCACTCACCATTTCCAGCTCCGGGCTTATAAGGTGACCAAAATCAACCAGTCTGTCCAGGTCGTCCTCCCAGAGGTTGGGAGCCAGCTCTTCTAACATGGTTTCAATGGCAATCCTGGTAGTCTGCAGTGCTGCGTCCCCGTGGTCAGCACAGCCGCTGCAGGACTGGAACTTGGTGTCCAGCAGGTATTTTCCATGTCTTTTGAGCAAGTCAAACAGCCCTTTGTGTTTCATGAGTGCCATCTAGGACAAAGAACGGGAGAGGTAATTAAAAGATAACTATGTGATCCCTGTATGTGCTGTTGAAAATGTGTTTCAATAAATTGAACTGTAATATCACATTATCATAGTATACACTAGCAACAAAATCATAGAATCATGGAATGATTTGGGTTGGAAGTGACCTTAAACATCATCTATTTCCAACCCTCCAGTACCTGAGCACTTGGTACATGGGCAATTTCTACCTCTGCAACCTGAAAAAGTATTTCTGTAGACACAGTTCCTGGTTAGCATGTGTTTATTTGGGGAATATTCAACAGGTCCCTAGGGAATGTGACCTGGTGACGTTACACATCTTGTCAGCTATAGTAAGTGAAGATGTGTGCAAAAGGTGGCATGGAAATGACCACTGGGGCTCTGGTGAAATTGCAGAGATGATGGGAGCACTTGGGATTGCTCTTTGGCAGGGGAAGGTGGGAAAGCATTGCAGTATAGAGACTCCGAGGGTTCAGAAGCGCTTTTGTTGTTACAAGTGTGTAATTTTTCTCCCTCTGACTCAGGCATTAGCCCTGTCTTGTAGTGGGGAATGGTAACCTGTGGCTTTCCCAGTGACTGCCAGAAACCTCCAGGTGTCCTGGGGAGTTCCCACTGTGCAAGCACTGAAAAATGCTACTGATGAACTCATCTCTAATACACTTTAACAGCCTCAACGTTTGCTCTATCAAAAGTTTTCAGAACTCTTCAGGCATAAAACTATTTACTGTGCACTTTCCAGGTAATTTTAGATGTAGACTTTGTCTCATGGTAGATGGATTGACCACACTCGACATAGCCAGCGAGGTAGGTGCAAATGACCTGGCAGATTATTATTAATACCCAGTATAATGAGCCTCAGGTTCTCTGCCAGCAGTTCATTTGAGTGGTACAGATCAGCCTCAACGGGAAGATGCTTTGTTTCCCTGGTTGTGCTGTGTCTGTGTCTGGCCTTGAGTGCTGGGGTTTACTCCGCAGGGTTAGTACCAGGCACTGTGTGTAAGGGAAGTTCTAACAAGTTTAGCAGCTGTAAAAATATATATATGCTCAATGAGAGTTACAAGTCCCCATGCATCCTAATGGCCCATCTTTGTTTCTATAAGATGGTTTATACAATGCCATGAATGCTGATGGACATTTTACCAGCATTGTGGCCTTCTGATACTTAAAAGGGATTTATGAGAAAGATGGGAACAGATATTCTTAGTAGGGCCTGTTGTGGACAAGGGGTCATGGTTTAAACTAAAAGAGAGTAGATTCAGACTAGATATAAGGAAGAACTGTTTATGATGAGCATGGTGAAACACTGGAACAGTTGCCCAGAGAAGCGTTAGATGACTCATCCCTGGAAATACTGAACATCATGTTGGACGGGGCTGGGAGCAATCTGATCTAGTTGAAGATGTCCCTGCCTGTTGCGGGGGGGGGGGTAGGTTGGACTAGATGACCTTTAAAAATCCCTTCCAACCCAAACTATCGTTCTACGATTTCAGCTTTGAAAAACTGCTGTTGCAAAATTACGTACCTTTAATATTTCACCAAGGCCGTTGGAGATGTGTCGCCGGGGAATGCTCTGGATGAAGGATCTATCCAGGAAACTGGCTACAGGGGGGGTGTAGCCCCCAAGCTTGTTCTTACACTGCAGAAAATTCACCCCGGTCTTTGCCCCCACACTGGCATCAACGTACGAGAGGAGAGTGGTTGGGACCCGAATGTAAGGGGTACGTCTTCTATAGAGCGATGCGGCCAGTCCTACGATGTCCAGGCAGACGCCTCCTCCAATGGCAATGATGGGCTCGGTTCGCCTGTCAATGCTGAAGTTCTGGACTTCTTGTAAGATGTTCAAGACCAAGTCCATGGATTTTGTTTCCTCAGTGGTAGGCAAGGCAAGGATTTTGTGCTGAACATTATTCTCTTCAAAGTATTCTCTGACTTTGGAGCCATAAAGTTCATCAACGACTTCATCTATGACAATAAATCGCCTCAGCCTCTTATTGCCACTAGTGGCTAGCTCTAGTTGCTTTGGGTCAGTAATGTGACCCCAGAGCAGAGTAGTGTTAGCGGGATCCAGTATATTGTATGTTTCTACCACTTTGTAGCAAAAATAGATTGGAGCTTCAATTGTCCAGGAAATCCCACCTTCGGAGATGCATTCACCTCTGGCAAGGGTCAGAAAACATGGCTTGAAATCAGTGTGTTCTTCTTTTGTACTTTGCGTGTCTGAACTAATTTAAGGATGTAGCTGGGAGGTGGGGAATGTGGAGTCTTCTGCCTGTGCACTGCAAAATGTGGGGCTGTGAGGGTGGGATGGCTCTCCTGAGTGTCAGGACTCAACTGCTTTAGTGCTGGAGAAACCTCCCATGTCTTAGTGAACAGTCAAATGTGTGAATTTCTATGTGGTAATGATCAGATAGGGCTGGAGCATGTTATTCAGGCTGGGAGTTGAAAACCTCAGCAGAAAACCCCAGACCAATCATTTCAGCTTCCGAAATGTGAGCGGGGAAAAGATTGCCAAAATTTTCCAAAGTATTTATGGAGGAAACATCTTTTGCCCAATATATGTGGGTGATAAGAGTCAATTTATTCCTGTCTCTCTACACACAGCCACACACCTCCTTACCGAATAGTGCTTCTGCAGTGCTCCAAATGGAGCCCTGGGTCTCTTTACCTTGACAGAGTTATGATAGAAATTTATCCCAGATGGGAAAATAGTGATTTGAGGGTTGGGAAAGATTTCCTTACTGCTGTTTTAAAGGATAGACTAAAGCCTACAAAGCCAACACGTAGTATCTTAAAACAGTGAAGAGCAAAGCCCTATGACTCACTTTTTACTTCTGTGGGATAGGGGGAGCAAGGGGAAAACAAGTGGCTGTTTTAGTTTGTTTGGAATCAAGAAAGAGAAACAAAAAAAGAGAGAAAGAAACTGCAAAATCTATTTTAAGACCTCTTCTTGAGCTGCGTTTGGGTAAAACCTGACAGTTTCTGTGAACCTTTGTTTTGTGTTTTGAATGAGCAGATGGCTCATTGGATAATCAGATTTCCCTACATGCCCGATCTCTTTCCACATGACTGAAATTTCTCTTACAGGTCCAAATAGATGCTTCTCTGCTTTCTTTACCAAATTGCCTCTAAGTCAAACTTCAAAGTGTTAAAGAAAAACAGTGAGGATTTATATCTCCCAGAAAATGTCTTCTGGGCTTTTAAAATGCAGTATTAGAAAAAGCATCATTGCATCCATTTTAATGCACCAAACATACACCTTTTAGCCCTGCTTTAACTGCTTATGCACCCATCTCTGGTATGTTACCCTTCTAAGAGACAGGATGATTTTGAATATTAGTTGGTGGAATCAGATTCGGATGCCACTTGGCTCAACTAACATCCATTGCAACCTAGGCCTTAGGCTCATTCTGCTACTGACCGATGTCCAGCAGACTGCCTTTGGGTCTGCTGCAGCTCCCTCTGAGCAATGCTCGTGGGCACCCACAGCCCATTGCCAGCACTGGTGAAGATCCTTCCAACCTGCCTGAGTAAAGGGTTAGACTTGTGACATTAAAACCTGAGTATGAGAAATGCTAGAAAACTGTCATGAAAAAAGTAGCTGTATTAAGGAAGACGCATCAAAATGGGGCTCCATGTGCTCATGACAAGGAGTATCCTGTAATTAAAGGATAATTCACTGGAAAGAAGTAATATCAGCAAAGAGCTGTACGCATCCCTGGGGAAAATTTGTGTCTCTCCTCTGTCTGAAGCAGCATTAGGTGACTTTGAGAGATGTGTTATGTATGGGTTTTCCTCCTGTCAGTGACCTACTGTGTTTATTTTTCCCATCTATGCATTTCCTTTATCTGCAGCCATCTCTATACATGAATCTCTCTCCCATGCCTCTGCATGGACCTTTGCACACAAAGATTTCATGTACATATAGGAGGGAATAGAGTCCAAGTGCAGCATTCAGAAATCCCTGCCCGAGGTTTCCACAAGTTTAAAGTAAACTTCCCATCTATAAAATTTGAGGCTGTTGGTAAAAGTCCCTCTGTAACTCCGCTATGTCATGCCAAGAACAGCGAATACCTGTGCCACCATGCTGCATTTTGAAGCCCACTCTCCCATGGTTTTAGGTGGGTTTAAGGTTCTTTCATCTGAGATGCATCCCACCAGGGAGAGACCACACAGTCTGCCTAGCTGCTCATGACCAACACGGGCTCCAATACTTACATTTTTGCTTCGGAGAGAGTTACCTTGTCCTCGCAGCCAGAAAGGGCTTCTCCTTTCTTGATCCGGCACCACGTGCTCTTGACTCGCACCAGTTGGAAGTCTGTTTGCCGGGGCTCCCGTGGCATGGTGGCCAGGGCTGCTGTAGCAAAGGCCTCTTTGGACACCGGCATGCTTCCAGAAGGTCAAATCTCCCTGTCAAGAGATCTCCTGTAACTTGGCGGGTGGCTTTGAGGTCCCTTTAAAGGCTGCAGGTGATCAGGTGTTGGGAGGGGAGGTCTTGTCTCCGTGGAGGAAACTAATTACAAAACTAAGCTTACCTAATGCAGGATACATGTTAGGGATGGCAGGAGCTTTTGAAGACACGTGCAGGTACCAGGATGGGGTTGTATAAGCGACTGATTTTATAATGCATAAGAAGTACAGTAGAGTGCATACATTAGCTTCCAACATGATGCCCTACAGCAAATCTAAAGTTATGAAAGGCAATGTGTGTGATTCACCACAACGTTCTCCACTTTGCTGTGTGAAGCCTCTGGTCTGGCTGCAGCTTTAACCCTCTCCTGTGAGGTGAGGCAGGAGCATGGGGCAGGGGTTGATACCATCTGGTTAAACCTCTTTTGAGCTTGCATTCCTGGCATTCTCTTGAGTCAGGGAACTGATTTTTCTTTATTTGATGTCATTTTTAGCTTTATGGTTATAAAAACAAATAGAACAGCTCTTTGGGGCATGAGCTGAGTTTTGAGACCCCATCTCCCTGCCCCAAAGGCACCTTGGTTCTGGGGGGGTGGAGTCCGCCAGAGGGATGAATTCTCCTTCTCTAGGAAGCAATGGTGTGGTGGAGTGACCAAGGGATGCACAGTGCATCTTCCAGCTGGGGCTTTCAGAGGGCCCTGGGCTCAGCTTGCCACACCAAACATTCCCTTGGCATCCAGCTCTGTGTGCTGAGCACAGGGGAGATTTCACCAGCAGTGCCTAGAGGTACAAACCAGTCTTCACCATCTTCTTGGCCATGTTTCTAAAAGCTATCTGGAAACGTAGATGAAGAAAAACAAAACTAGACGTAAAAGCAGAAGCTGGAAAAAGTGGTTCTTCAAGAGCCCATCGGACAAGACCGCTTCATTGCACTGAAGATGTAACTACAGCCAAACTCACTTAGGAACCTCCCTTTACCTCAAAATGATTTTGGGAAAGAGCTATAAGCATAAACTTTAAAGCAATGTAGCCTTGCTTCAGGAAGGATAATAATTCCTAACATCTAGTTCTCACTGCTGCCTTCATCTCTGGATTGCAAAGAGGGCAGGCTGTTACCTCCATTTTACAGAAGAGGAAAATAGAGTCACTGGAATAGAAAGAACTTGCCCAAAATCGCCTCCAATGCTAGTGGAGGGTGGATTAGATGGCTTACTAAAGCCCTTAGCCAGTTTATGAAATTCTGGTCTGAATTTTTAACTCCCAATCCAAACACAATTTGGATCACTTTCTGCAGGGACTACAGGTCTAATGCAGTTTGTTTACTAACTCATAAGATGGAATAATCTTATGCATTCAAGGAGGTCTGTCCTCTTTGCCTTGTTTATTTGTTCTGATTAATAGCAAGCCACTGAGCACTGGGACTTACTTTATTTGCTTTTCTTTCAATCTTTTGCCCTGTGCATTTACTTATTTTCCATTTATACTTTCCTGTTCTATTCTGGGGGCACTGAAATGTCTTGAATTTCATTCTAGACATTTACAAAGTGACTTTCCAACGTCCATTTGCTTGCCATGGCCAAGACCTGCCACGTCCTTGTATCATTGGTTGTGTAGAATGGATGCCAAGAGCCTTGAAGCAAAGACCTGCTCCTCACAGCTTGTTCACCTCCTCTGCCCACCCATGGACTCCAGCCATGCTTTGCAGGTACCTGGGGCTGGTCCTTGACTGAAGAAGCCCAGGGTGATATATCCCAGAGGTGAAAGATGCTCCTCTGGCTATGGGGTAGTCCATGTTTCCTCATTAACTTCAGTTTGCATTTCTTCTGTGTGAAGAGGAGATGGCTGGCTGACCTTGGGTCCATCACATGCTCTTCAGTTACTTAGCTTTAATTCTTCACCAGCCTTTTCTGCTCCAACTCTGCTGCAGGCCAGCTTAGGCTTTCAAATACTTTGATTGTTCCCACTTTTTTCTCCTGATGCTTCCTCCAGCCAGTGCATTCCCGGGACCCTTTCTAGGGGTGCAGGTCAACTGGTACCTGTGTGATACAACCTCCCCCTACCCATGCAGAGATCTGGCCTCTGAGCTAGACCCAGAGCATCTCCAATGTTCAACTGTGCCGGGAGATGCTGATCTCATAATTATGGACCACTTGTAGGTAATCTGGGGTTCAAAGTCCTGGGACTTTTTGGCCTCATACCTGATGCTTTGGCTGGGGCACGTGTCTATGTAACCAGAAGGTTATGAAACTGCTGATTACCTCCTTGAGACCCAGCAGCTTCCTGGGGTCAGGATGTGTGCATTGCTCTTACGTAAAGCGAAGGCACTGAGAGTCTTTTGTCTCTTTTCATGTGAGGTGGGGTTGGATCTCACCTGCTGGTGTGCTCTGGGTGGGGGCAGGCTGGTGCAGCTGGAATGGGTGCAGCCCCAGCCTGGGGCCATCCTCCCTGAGCATCCTCTGCTCGGGTGGTTGTGGGTGAAGCCCATCCCCTCGACTGACACTGGGCGCCGACGTGCTGCTCTGCAGGGCAGCAAACCCAGGGCAGCAAAGCCACAGCAGCACCCTCTGCGGCTGGAGGACAAGAAGCAACATGCACAATCCCGCAGGTAAACTCCCTGTGCGGGGTGGGGAGCTCCAAGACAGATGGGGTGACAGGAGGGGACCCTGTGATGCCGCAGTCCTGGGTCACCCAGTACCTGCAGAGATGTCACCTGCAGGCTCTGTGGCTTGGCAGAAAGGAGCAGAGGAAGGGTTTAATGTGGAGAGGGGTTTGAGGCTGAGCTGGTGAGATGTGTCTGCAGGAATCTGAAGTGGAGGGAGAAGGATGCTCCCAGGGGAAATCAATGGATGGGAAGGTGGGCACTCGCAGTACCAAGAGAGCTTTGGCTGTGACTGATTTCTGATGGATTGGGATGCTTGTTTTATAACTGATTTTTCTTTAGCTTTAAGCTTGCCTCGGTGCTTTCAATGCCAGCCCTGTGTGCCTGGCGTGGCACACACGAGATATTTGCTGCCTTTCGTGTCCCTTTTCTGAAATCAACAGCTGAGGGTGGGAATACAGGCTGCTCTGAGCGGAGAGACTTCGTTCTCTCACAGCCTCATGTAAAACCCACTGGATCTGCCAAAGACTCCCCTTGACTGCCTTGGGCTTTTCCGTGTGTACAACTTACCCCTTCCTCATGCACTGTCTTTTAGTGTGTATTAAAACAAAGGTGTGCTTTGCATGCTGCCTGCCAGTGACTCCAGAGCCTCCCCAGTGCAAGCAGGGCAGCATCCAGCTTTTCTACTGCTTTTCCAGCGGTAGAGTCCATAGAAAATGCACCAGTCTGTGCATGTTTTCCTTGCCTTCACCTGAAGTTCAGGTAGAGTTTAGCACCCTGGTTCCTCCCATGAGCAGCAGCTTCCCCACCTCAGCTACTTCGGCTCTGCTCAGGATGCTCTACAATGTTTAATAGCCAGGCAGCTGGGTTTGGCCCACACTGCCTGGCTTTTTCCCTCTTGTGGGCTATGACAAGTCTGTGCCCCAGTGCATGGCCCTGCCTGGGCTCATGGGTGGTGGGTTTGGAGCCACCGAGCAACCCCAGATGTGCCACAACCACATCCTGCTACCGCTCCATCCATATGGTGGGCATACATCACAGCTGTGTTTAATGTGTTTGGGTCAAAGAGTATCATAGGGTCTACTAAGAGGCTGCAATTTTGTGTGCAGGGTTCTGGTGGGTAAAGACATAGCTTGAGCATTGTATTGTAGCTTCCATAAACAGGGTGGCCTGGTATAATGCAACAGCTGAGGTGTATTTGCAGGCTAAAACAAAGTGGTGTGTTGTGATAAGCTGTTATCAGTGCCTGAGGTGCCTTGGTGAATGAGATGGCTGGAACTGTTCGGGATGATTTTATCAGATTGGGTTAGCACTGAGCATCTCCTGCCCGAACACTCGGTACCGGAGCATAGAGCTGTCTGGCAGCCCGGTGTTTGAGTGTATCAGGATCAGTGCTCTGCCCTGGCTGGAAACAGAAGCTCTTCTGGGGTTGCAATATTGATCTAGAGGCTGGAAGGTGAAATGGGAACAAAAAGCCCTAAAATGAGAACCGAAGATCTGGTCCTGCATGTTTCGATGTGGTATCTTTGCTTTGATTTTGCCAAATGCAGACTGCCTCTGTGCCATTCCCTGGGCAGCACCCTACAAATTGGACCCTGTTGTCGGCTTTCCTGGCTGAGCTCCGCCACTCAAAAAGGTGCCATCTAAGCCCAAACCTCAGAGTTTAATTTCACTTGTGGAGCAGCATGTCCCTCCATGGTGTCCCCACTCTGGTGTCCCCACATACAACTTTGCCCCCACCTGCAATTCTGCCTCCTGACAATCAGTATGAACCACAAGCGCACGATTTCAGAATCAGTAGAAGCTGCAAACTGCTATTCAGCTTAGCTGTAAAACAGGCTGACTGCCTCGGCATCTACCAAGGAAGACGCTGGGAACCATCTTGCTGGCAACTGGGGCTCGTTTCAAGAAGCTGCTGGAGGCTTAGAGCAATCCTTTCATACTCTTTCATAGTGGGACTTGAACTCCTCAGCTTCTCACTTAGCAGCGTTTTCCTTCCTTGGGTGAGCTCTCTTTTGGTTTTACTGGCATTGTTTCTTCCTTTCTTTTCTTTTCTTGTTGTTTTTCCCCCTTGTATGTATGGAAAAGATAATGCACAAGTAGATGGGAAAAGGAAAGACTTGTCTGTGCATAGATAGGGCCATAGGGAAGCAACCAGGTGATCTAGTTTAGTGCTTAATATAGTCCAGAAACTTCGCTGGGGTTGTGCAGAACTATGCACTGAAATAAATCCTATTTCCTGCAGGAACATGAAAAGACAGTAGTTACATAAATTTCCTCTCACCTTAGTGATCAGAGCCTTGAGCACAGCCTGGCCGGCCCACAGCCAGCCATGAGCTCTGCTCCAACTTGTCTGGTGCTTGCATAAATGAAGCCAATTCTGACCTCTGCTGTTGGTGCAAAGCATCATCAGGCTGCAAAAAGCGCAGCATTTCCTGAAGAGGTTGTGTAATGTTAGAGATGGAGTTGCTCTTAGCAGGCGCTGCGTGCTCTCCCTCCCTGGTAGCACTTCTTGATGCTGGTGTTATAACACAGGTTACAAAACAGCTGGAGGTAAATCTTGTTTTCCTCCTGGTTTGCATGCCAGCGGAATCTTGTCTGTTGCTCATTCAGAAGCATAACATGATGATTACTAAAATCCGACACGGATTATAAACACGTTTTTCCCCTTAAATTAACAAAAAGCCTCAAGTGCTTGGCAGGGAGGATGAGCAGATCCCAGCCTCCAGGATCCTGCAGCTGTACAGCAGGAGCTGGAGATGCTTGCTCATGCAAACACACACAGTGTGTCTTCACACCACGTGTAGCTGGGCTGAGGTCAACAAACTGACATGATCTGGGAAAGGGGTGGTTATTCCTGCATTATTTATAAACATTATTCCTGCAATTAATTATAAAACTACTGAAAGAGGTATAAGCTGCGCCTTATGGCGAGACATTGGCATGAAATGTAAACCAGAGGCTGCTATAGCCAGCCTCAGTCTGCCTTCCTCCTGCATCTGACTGGGCTACTGCAAAGAGCATTATGCTGCTTACGTAACCCCTAAGTCTGTAAATCCCATGTAAAATGCACATATGTTTTATGTTCCTTGTCCGCTTTCATAATTTTTTTGTAATCTGGATAACGAAATCCAGCGAAGTTGTCTCAAAAGCCAACAGAGTTGTCATTGTAGTAGCTCCAGAAAACTGAGAAATGCTGTTCTGAGAAACAGACCTCTGGGGAGGTTTAGACCTTCCCCATTCCCAGAGACATGAGTTTATTCATGTGGTGCCCCTTGGTACCAAGGGAAGGAGCGGTCCCCAGCACCTGGAAGCCCTGGTGCTCTTCTGATGGGGCCATCTTGGTGTGCTGGGGGCGTTGTAGAAAGAGACACTCAAAGTGGTTGTCTCCACAAGGAGGAGACTTGAGTCTTCTCACGTCCTGTGTTGACGATGGGTTTTAACCAAGAGTGGGTTAAAACACCATCAGACCCAGTGTTTAGGGAATATATCCAAGCTGGTGTTTTAAGCAGAGAGGAAAGAAATGGAGAACAGAGAAGTCGGAGGCATTTATGCATCTCCAGTTGCATTTGCATTCCTACAGTCTTTCTCAGTGGTGGTGGGCTATGGGGGAGTTGCCTGTATGAGGTGATACTCTGATGTCCTCAGTGGCTTTATACCAAAGCTCTACCTGCAGGCTTTGGGTCAGTTGGATGCCTCCTTAGTGTTCAGGACCTCACCAGAAACCCATCCTGGGATGGGGACATGGTGCCTGCAACAACAGCGGTTCCACATGGACAAGTCTTTACCCCACTGCTGCTGAACTTGTTCGGGCTAGTCCTCAGGAGGAAGAATGTCCTCTTTTGTGGGGAATAAAATCCTGCCAGGGGCAATCTGCTCCACCTCAGTTACACTCGCAGCCTACTTGCCCTGTGTCTTTGAAGTCTGGTCTCCCCAGTGCTTTCATAACCCATCATGTTCTCTCACACTTGAGGAGTGGACCACAGTTCTTGAACCATGTCTTGTTCTGTGGCGCCATAGCTTGCCGAGGTCCATCATTGTGTTGTTGCCATATGGGTTTTCTGGGGTCTCAGGGCAAGTACATTGCCATGGGAAAGACTGGCTTTGCACCCAGGACAGGGTGATCTTGACCCTGGAGATGTTTGCACAGCCTTTGAAATGCTAACATGTTGTGCTGTGCGTGGCTCTTTCTTTTTACCTAATAATCAGCCTGTGGCAGGGTCTGGCTTGTGAGAAGTTGTTGGGAGATTTGCCATGCTGATGGGTTCAATTGTAGTTGTTTTCTGTGACCTGGGAAACGGAGAGTTCAGGATGGTGCATCACCACTGTGAGCTGTTGTGGCAGGTTGAAGGCAGAAGAAGGGTTAGGAGGCTGCATTCCTGCCAGGGTGATTTGCTGCATCACCTGCTTAAAATCATTAGCTGAAGAGTATCTTTGATTTTATGCCATCATGGATTTGGCACAGTAGTTTTTATTGGAGTGTTTTCCAGTTTGGCTGCATTAGGATGGGTGTAGTTGTATTTTAGGCACAAGCATCACGGGCTGCTCTGCAGACTCTGTGGCACAGACAGAGTGGTGCACAGGTTTTGGGGGCACTCATGCACCCTATTGGCACGTGGGTAGTGGAGATCCTTCTTTTTACAAAACCAGACCCTATGCCTCCATGTCCTGGCCAGAGAAGATCTGTCTGGTTTTGCAAGAGCAGTTTAAGAAACACCCTGTTTTCTCCATGGAAAAAGCTACCTGGAAGAGTGGGCTTCATATGGAGTTGTTTGATGGTCAGTGATTGTCTCAAAACTTCAAAAGTGAAAATTCATGGTTTTGAAACATTCTTGTCCTTTCTTCTCAGAAAAAAATCAGGTAGGAGGGGAAAAAAGGAAAATGCCTGCAACAGAAAATGAATTAGAAGTATAATGTATTTTTATTTAATTTTGAAAAGTTTTCTGTGATTGTTTTCATAGTCCTTCAGAAACCTGCATTTTGTATGAAAAAAAAAAATAGCCCTTGCTTTTTGCAGTCTAAATTCCTCTTCTGCCACTTTGAGCAGCTACAGGATCATTGTCCTTCTTTTTATCTTCCATTTCAGAAACCCCAACTGGACTCATTGCTGAGAACCTTCTCAAAGCCAAAGAAATAGCCCTCAGTGACTCTCGTGTTCCTGAGCAGCTCAAGAGTTACTTACAAAAAGCTCTTGATGTTGCTCTTGGGCTAGACCCCTACCTGGATGCGATGGCACCTTCAAAGAGGTATGGATACTCCTTGGTCATCTTGTGGGGTTTTTCTGTGATTGTATGAATATGTTCTTAGATTTTCTGTTCAGAATATGCCATAAAAGGGGGTCAGCGGAAGGAAGAAAAATGAGAGTTAACTGCATCCATATAGCAGAGAGTGCACAGACATGTGTGTTTGTGTCTGTGTGTGCCTATGGCCTTGAGGAGAGGAGATGAGATCAAAGAGTCCTAACTCTCAGTTTTGTGAGATATGGTACCAATTGTCTATTGAGTGTGGCCACGTCCTGTAAAATATCAGCAATCCAACCTCCGTACAGTGCCCTCTGACACGCTCAGAGAATGAGCCCCTGGATCAAACTGGTGCTGGGATAAATAAAGAGTGAAGAAAACCCACACCTCTGAATCTACCCTATAATAACAGCCTTTTTGTAGCTTTTATCTGCAAGCACTCAACAAACATTAATTAATCTGTTAACTAAATGACTCTAGTAACTAAACTAATTAATTAAACTAATTTAAGGTATCATTAATTCAGAAGTCCAACTGATACCCTCATTATTCTTTTCTTGAGCTACAGTATATTACCCAGGCATGTGGGGTCTGCTGAACAATTCCCATCTATCAGTGTACATTTTGATATGTGGAAAAAGCCAGTTCTGTCTAAAATTGACAATGTGTAAACTGTTCCAGGCTGTGGATTACGGGAACGTTGAGCGTTCGTTCTGTTGCCGAAATAATAGCTGATAGTTGTTTGACTTACACTTGCTGTATGATAATAGCTATACATTATCTTATTAAAGTTGTTAAAGCATTTGTGAGGGGCAGAAAAGAGGTTATATGAAATGTTCTGCTCTCTAAGTCTTGGGTTATCTGAGTGTGGCTGACACGGGTTATGAATTCTTTCTCATTTTACTGGGGAGTTAGGGGCGAGCTATGGAAATAAAAAGCTGAAATGGCTCTGAATTCTGGCCTGCAGAAGTATCACCAGCTATTTCTGGTAGTTACTTTCTTCACATAAGGTAATCTCATCTGTCTGGAGGCTATGGACTTCCTCCAGGTGCCTGTTCCCTCCTCTTTGTAATAAGTAGCATCTCACCCCATCCAGAGACTTTGTCACAAGCCTGGCTTCTGCGAAATAGCTCCTGGAGATACCCTGCTTTTCTCAGCAGTTTATGAGGAAAACCAATTTTTTCTTGTCTTGCAAAAAAATTTTAGATTTTTCCATCTTTTCGTAATATGCAATGAAATCTTTTTTTTCCTTTTTTTTGCCTGAAAAAAAAAATAAATATCACCCTAGAGCTGAACAAAACCTGGCCAGCGTAGCTGGAGCCATTTACTCCAAACCAGCAGTCAGACCAACTGGAAATGGGAAAGATTTGGGGTTGAGCAGTGGGGAATGCTCTCCTACAGTCCCTCAACCCCTTGCTCTTCCCAATCCCCATGGCTGGAGGGGCTGCCAGCACTGAGACAAGCCTTTTGCCAAATGAGGTCCTCTTCAGACTGTAATTTAGGGTTATTTGTGATGCTTCTAATTTAATTTCTCATGTTCATGCACACATGGACCTTTTGGAGGTGTTCCCTCTTGGCTGCTGGATTTACAAAGGATACTGAGATTTTGGGTTTTGTCATAATGTTGAAATTTACTTCTTTTCCTAGAAAAACTTCACCTGACCATGGCCCAGGGAATGCTGAAGGAACTGGAACCAGAGTTAAGCTGCGGGAAGAACGTGCCTTTGACTCTTTGAATGGCAAGTTGGTCAACCAAGAGGGTAAAATTGCACTGGACTGGGGTAAAGGTCATCAGTGAACTTCATCCTCCTCTGCTCAGTATTGAGTGGGGAAAGGGTGAATAGCATAGAGGTGCACAGAAAACATGGAAAATTATTTAAAAAGAAACATAAGAATTTCACGTAGGATTTGATCTTCCTTTTGCATGAATTTTCCTTGTTCCCCACCTCCTGTGCCCTTGTGCTCATGCACACGTTTGTGAAGGGTTTAATTCACAGTGCCAGCCCCATCCCTCAGTGGGCAGCACATTGATCATCACCCTCACCAGAAGAGGAAGGAAGGGAAAAATCCTGCTGATTTGATGTGTCTGATAGGGATTCATGGGCTTTTGTGGCTGAGGTGGCCTGTGGCAAGGCACGATACCTTTTCAAGTAGCACTACCCAGGCTTGTATCCCCATATAAAGCCTATTACACTAAATCTATTCCCAGATTCATTCTTCCCAGATGTTCCCATCTTTTGAGTAATATATCATCACAGTGAAGTACTCTTATAATCTATTACACTAATACATTGTTCGAAGGACACCACTGATGATAAATTTCTTAAATGATGGTGCTGTCTAGGGATAATGACTCTAAGAGCAAATGCAAGGTAATGTAGTGATTTTTTTCTTTTTACCGGGTTCCAGAAAGAATATGGAGACATCTTAAAGCCATTTTCATATAGGGGGAATGTTAAAATATGCAATATTTCAAGCATTATTTAACAAGCACCTGAACAATAGCAGCATTGATGATAAAGGTTCTGCATTTAAAACCAGTCCCTTTATTCTGTTGTCGTTTTAGCTGCATTTTAGATGAAAATGTGTCAGATTCTGTTGTTAAACCCTTATTTTAAAGTGTGTTAAATTATATACATAATTTTTTAAATGATCACTTATAAGGTACATCTAATTCTCATTGTGAACAAAGTACAGCAGTTCCTATGGCTTTATTTTTACATGTTCATTCTTGTCTTTCAATAGGCCACATTTTTAGGATGCTTGTTCATATGATCAGAGCCAGGAAGATTTTATTAATTGGCAAGCCTAAAGGTTACAGTATCCTTGCTATCGCAGAAGAATTGCCAGATGATGGCAAGATCTTTGCATGTGCTGAAGTGCCGTATCTTGGAGTGAACAGCCAAGAAGCATTTGATTACTCCTCAGATGGCAAAAAGATAAGCATGCAAGTGGGACCAATTGCAGACACTTTGGAGGTAAAGTCAGTTGGAAGGGAAGTTTGGGAGCTTTTGTACAGAGCAGATTAAAGAGTTTCAGGCAGGTCCTATCTCCTGCACGCAAAATAATGACCTTAGTTTACTTGCAAAGAAGTGAATATGGTCTTGCATTATAGTTATTTCTTATTCATGATAAGGTGTGATGGGACAGCTTTCACACAAGCTAGTTCTTTTCCTTTTTAACTAAAACACTGTAGCTTTTTGATCAGAGCAATCAAAAGCTTTAAGTGTGGGTTGATAGGCTTCAGTGGCAGAGGTTTACTTTACGTGCATCGGCTTTGTTTCAGGGTCTCTAATTCCAAGTATAACAAGCTGGAAGAATGTATCTGTGCCCTGCTGAGCCAGCTCTTGAGGACAGCTTTCTCCCAGTATTCACAAGAATTAGGAAAGTCCTGAAGAAGTTAGTTTGTAATTCAACCACAACCTCTCATTTTCCCCCACTGAAAACATTGTGGGCAATTAGACCCCAAGCTTCTCACTTCCAGAGCAATGTGATAAGCTTCAGACAAGGAAATGTGTTAGCTCTATTTGTTTCATTCTCCCTACTGACTTCGTTCCAGGAAAGAGAAAAGCTTATGATTTCATGCAGCTAGAGGAGTCTTATGTTTAATTCCGGTTTGCCCATCTCCATGAAGTTGCTGGAGGTCCAGCACGCTAACAGGTGATGCCCGTGCCACGTCCATTACGTAAATAGCCTTTCTATTATTAATGCAAACCAATTTGATCTGATTCCATTTTCAATCTGGATGTGTCAGTGTGAGCTTGATTGTAATTTTATTTGCATTAGCAAGTACCATATTTATTTCTAAAATGAAATGGCCAGGAGCTTTCTGACCTCTGGCTCTCATGACCTCCAAGTCTGATAAGAAAGCAACAGAGAGCTTTGCCAGGTATCTGAATAAACGAAACGTTACAGATCACCTGCAATGTGCAGCATTTAAAATCCCAGCTCCCTGCAGTGAGTGTGAAATTAATTGAATTGCTGTTGCTCTCTAGTGCCCATTCTGTGCAACTGACTTACTGTGACTGAATTAAAATATCTAGAGGCAGGCAGAGTGCATGCTGTGTAGAGATTAAAGAGTGGAGCAAAGGCATGAAAATTAAATCCTTAAAACAGAATGTTGCAATTGATTTTATATCCTCCGATTGCAATGTAAAGGCACATCCTGACCCCAGTTCTGCAGGTACTCAGGACTTCAGATAGCTCTTGGAGCTGGTAGCAGTGGAGATGCTTGTGTTTGGCAGGATAGATCCTAGCTCTGGGGACCCCTGTCTATGCAGGGCTTTTTTCACTGGGCTTTGAACTGCTATTGCTCAACCTGGCAGATATATTGTCATTGGTATCAGGGTAATCAGGATTGTCCTTCAGGTCTTAATCCACAGTGGTCCTAGCCCACAATGGCTGTAAATGATGAAGCAGTGCATCTAGTGGCCTGGCCTGTCTGATGCCTTTGCATTTTGTGCTCATTGAAGTTTGCCCAGCTGGAGTGGGGCAGCTGTGTGTGAAACACACTCCTGGATGCATGGAAGAGGCTCAGGCTGTGAGCAGCATGCTGTGTTTTCCCTTCTAGAGAAGACCAGTTGAGGCTGGAGACCGTGCTGGCTTCCTCCACTGCCACATGGGCATGCTGAAAGGATGAGGCAGTCATAGGTGGGATATGGGCCAGGAATGGCACAGCCAAACTCAGCTCCATGGAGGAGGTAGAGAACAACAGTGTTTCTGTCCCCTGTCGTCTGCAGGAAGGCTGGTCTAGAGCAGAGCGGGCTAACAGTTGAAAAGCCTGGTGAGATTCAGGAAAGCTGGAACAAGCTCCGTCAAGGATTGTCTTTGTTGTCTATGGTGTATGCAGCCCTGGGTTTCATCCTAGTCCCTTTGGAGAAGTTAGAGGGCAGGGATGGTCACCAGCCATTGCTCTTTGGAGGTGTCTGCTGCAGCTTTCACGCTGTGGTGACTCTGGCTGCATTTTCCTTCCAAGCTGAGTGCAGTAGGGCAGGATTTCTACTTACCTGCCACAGCTCTGATTTTTGCAACTGTGCAAGCTCCCGGGAGCAGTGGATTTGCCTTGCTGCACTGGCTCCTCCAAAGCACAAAAATGTCATATGATAAATAGATAACCCTACCTGGCAGGGAAGTCCTTTTCTGCTGCATGAAGCTATGATTCAGAAAGTCCAGACTGCTAGAAGATGTATGATGTACTCTCACTTCTGGAGTCCACCCCAGAGTTATATCCTAACCTCAGGTAAAGGATACCATCCGGTGCTGTATCCACACCTCTCGCTGATGTCCTTTACAAGGAAAGCTCCAGATGTTGCAGTGGTTGCTACAAGGATAGACACATTTCTGCCAGCACACCTCAGACAGCAGGGCTGTTGTGGCACCCACATAGCTCTGGTTTTTCCACCTATACCAGTGGCCCATCAGGGCTGTGAGCAAGTGGAGAGCTATGCAAACACAGCACAGCAATCCATAGCAGCACTTTGGTCAGGCTTCCTGAAGCCTCTTGCTGCTCCTTTGCTTTACCAGAGTTGGTGAGGTTGGCCAGGTTTTGTGTCTCTTGTCCCAGATCAGAGCCAGCTGCAAAACATCTGGGATTTTGAGCTGTGAAAGGATGCTAAATAGCAGACAGGAGCTGTAGAGCTCTGGTACACAAGTGGGGGTGCATTTTGGTACCTGATGGCAAGATGGAAAAACCCCATGCGTGAAGGACAGATACTGCCAAGCTAAGTTAGTTCCCCACCAGCGCATGTAGCTCACGGACACCATGGCACAAGCCCCTGTGCCAAATGACCTCTGTAATTTTTGCATAATATTTTTAAATTAAATTTGAATTGAGGTTAAGTATTTCCCTGCATCAGTCTTTGATACAGGTGCTTTCAGCGGGAATTGGCTACCTCTTCAATGTGTGCTGGGCCAGCGTTTAAAAACATGTCCCAACAAGCTTTTAAACCTAAACTCTGCCATGCTGTGCCTGAATAATGTGCCTTGCCATGCATCAGCTGTGAGCAAGAGGCCTGATCCTGCACAAAGAGCTTCCTTTAATTCCCAGTGGGCCTTTGGTTGAACAACGAATGCAGGGCTGAGTCCAGAGGGAATGCAAACTATCAGGAAATTATTCCCATCCATGATTTTGATCCTTCCGTTTTAAAACCAAAAAAGCAAGGCGAAAAGTAACACCATGTTTATAGCCGATTCTGCTGATTGCAGGGCATTGTGTAAGCATGTCTGGGCTTGCTTTTTCCTTTTTTCCCCTGCTTTTACCAGACAGAATAGGTGAAGAGGTTGAGCTGCAGATCTCATTTCTCCTGTTTTGCTGCTTGTGAAGTCTGCCAACAGAATCCACCTTGACAAAGTCAAGGACTCTGCGTTTAATGTTGAACTGAGTGAATAAATTATGCATGAAATTGTGTCGGAGTCTCTAGTGTGCTCTAGAATTGCTCCTTTTGATATGAAAGGTTAATTCAGAAAGGAGTCCAAAATAGCTGGAAATTGTGGGGATAAGTGGATAGTATTCACTGTTGTGAGCTGTTATTACTAGAAATTGCATTCCCTCTCTAGCTTCCCTAGAGATTAAGCTTTGCCGGTGAATATAAGCTGTACTCAATAGAATAGCATTTAGGAGTAACAAGAGTGTATGTCCACATACAGTAAAATATTCTAATGGTGTTTTAAAAAGAAGCTGTACTTTTTCATGTATTCTGCGTACCCTAAGGATGGATTGCTATTACATTTAGGTCAAGAACAAGGCATAGGGAAGGTAATAAGTTTTGAGTACATCTTTATTACAAATATGCTGAGTGTATGATCCATATCAAAGGACCCGGACAGTCGTTTTTTTCAGATTGAGTTTGTATGTGCCTTAAGAGAGAGTGTTGTTTCTGATCAGGACTCCAATCAGGTTTTCTCTGAGCTTTGGCAGAAGATTCATTCATGTTTTTGTTTGGGATGTCCTCTCCCTGATCTTCTGCTTTATCCCTCAACAGTGTTGCTGTGCCCTTCCTCACTTTTGGTTTATATCTTCGATGGAATGCAGTGATAACGTTTTGGGTTTTTTTTTTTTAATCCAAAAGGAAGTTAATGACTTGCTGTAAGTAAAAGCATTAATTTTAGCCAAGTTTGCTCTGAATTAAGACACTTCTTGTTGCCATCTGTTACCATCTATGATGCCTCTGTAGCAAGGAGCAAGGACTGCACTGTAAACATTCAGGAAATTAGTTTCAGCAGGATATTTTGCAGGCAGATTATTTCCTTCTGGATCTCAACTTTCCTCACAGTTGGAGATGTTTGGGCTCTGCCTCTCTCCTAACAAAGGACAAAGGCATCTCCAATGTTCTGTGAGGTCCCAGGCAGGTCCTGACCCAGTCTGCTCTGGGAGGACAGGGGTTGTCAATCTCTCCTCTTAAACCCCCTCTTCCGTTTTGAGAGGGTCAGCAGTGTGTTCTCCTCTTCATCACTGCACTGATAGTTCCACTGCTTAGCTCTGTGGTCAGAGCTACCAGTAAAGCAGTATTTTTCCCTCCTGGCTGTCTTAGTTTAGCAGTGGGTGTTAGCAGTGAAGAAACCCTCCCCAGTGTGGTACCCTGGCCACAGTGCCCACCCGTTCCTGTGGCTGTTATCCTCTTGTGTAGAGGCTGCTTTAAAGGCAAAGCTGGTTCAAAGAAACTAATGGTTTCCCTTTACAGGCCTGGAGCTGTTTCCAGCTAAATATGGAAAACCCTACAGCAATCTTGAAGCTGTGGAAACGAGAAGCCCAAGTGATGGCAAGGTCCCAGTACAAACTCCAGCGCAGTGATTCAGGCATTTCCACAGAGGTGTCTAGTACTAGGTATATAGAAGAAATGAAAGGTTCCTTCACGGCTGAATGTTCAGGACTTGAACTGGAAAAATAGAAATGCCTTCTAATCAGTGGCCTTGCATATCCAGGCAGTGCAAGGACGAGACAGGCGTGTGCTGGATACACACACAACACAGGCACCCTCCTGGGATGAAAGCTGCGAAGTTAAAAGGTGGTTTATCTGTAGCAGAAGGTAGATAAGAATGAAATAAGCTATCAGCAGGTAGACAGTACAGAAGGAAAGCTGAAATGAGAAGTCCAGCTAATATCCAAAGAGCTGCACAACTCCATATGGACCTAATGAAGTCAGTGCATAAAAGTGAGATTCTTTTTCATTAGGGAGCCATACCATGCAACAGTCATAACATATGTTCAGAGATGGCCACATCTGCTTCTGAATGTCTGCCCCCCACCTCCTCTGCCTGGGAAGGTTACAAGTCAGAAAGTAGTGATAAGTCATGATAATTACTTGACTTTTTCTTTGGCTCTTCTCTCTGGGGAATGAGGTCTCTAATCCTTCTTCCTGATGAACTCCTCCCAGCTTTTATCTTCTGACCCTTCCTGAAGTTTCTACATTGGACAGACTGGCTGAGTTGCACCCTGATGCAAGATGCTCTTCTACAGTAGCAAAAATGTTCCTGCTGCTTTCCCCCAGTACAGATCAAGAGGGAACCAGGGCAAAATTTTCTTATTGGTTATGAAATGAAGAGATGAATTGTGGGAAACCAGATGTCCCAGTTTCTGCTACGTTCACTATAAACGAGCATATATTTGGCCTGGTCTTCCTTCATTATAGTGTAGTATCCAAAGGTGTCCTAAATGTGGATTTATGAATGCTTTTGGCAGAACTTCTGTGTTATCAAGCATCTGCAGTAAAGTGTGACTTACTTGTCAAGCCTGTCCAGGCTCTCAAGCAGGGTTAATTTCTTAACCACTAGCAAGCTCACCGTGAAACCAGTTCGCACAGTGGAGTAATTCAGAGCTTCAGTGATCCACTTCCCACTATTTCCTAGTCTGATTGACACACTCCCTGCTTCAGAAAGGTTCCTGAAATCTCTGTTTGGGAGCCATCAAACTCGCTCTTGAAAACAAATTAGTTTTTCACATTCTGTTGCCATTTGTTATTGATGCTTTAACGTCTCGGGGGATCGCTCATCACTCATTGGGAGCAATGTCTCCAAACACAAAAGGGAAATCTGGACGCAAGAAGTACTGTTAAAAGTTGTGGTAGAAACAGTGAGTTCTGGAAAACATAATTGTTTCTCTTTTCACTTGAAATGTCAAGACTTGAAAGCATTTCTGCTTGCCGAGATAGGTGGATGAGCCGTTGTTTCATTGCAACGCACACAGATGCAGTTAAATAGTCCCAGATGGAATCTGAAATATTCCATAGCAGCCTCTTGGGCAGCGAGTGCATTAACTGCCACAGGAGAAGGCTGTAAAGGCTCCCATCTGGTCATCCATCAACACTTTTATACATTATCATCAGCAGCCTGCTTGGAGGGAAGGTGTGCCACATTTCTGAAAATCCAATTAGATGATAGCAGCCAGTTCTCTTTTATCCTCTCTGTTGCTGAGCCATCCAAAGCATTTTTTTAGATTAAAGAAACATCACTTTCCTCCATAGGAAGCTGTGCTGCTTTATCTCTATCGTGACCCGTTCTTTTATGTGCTTTATAATTCTATTATTAATTGGGATTTCAACCATTTTCCTGCTACTGAAGCGGGACTCACTAGTTTGCAATTCCCAGGATCAGCCTTATGCCTCTTTATCCCAGACTGATATAATTGCCACTCTTCAATTTGTTGATAGCTACTCTTCTGAGAAGAGATAACTTATTGCAGCACCTCAGCTGCAGGGTTTGATGCCAGTCCTCTCCATTACCCTGATGGATCAATTCACTTTGACTGTAAATATGCAGATGTTTCTGCTGTGACTTTCAACGCCACAAGCTGGGATGAACCATCCTCTTTTGTATCCTGATTTTCTTTGAGAGGTTCAGAGTTTGGGGCATCTGCATTTCTGAAAATTTTTTTGCAAAGCGTGGAAAATTCCAGAAGTTATTCTAGCAATTTTACCTTAAAATAAGAGGGTTCCCTCTGATTTGGGCTTTATATAAAGGGCATTGTAACAAAAAGTCTTAAAATTTTCAAGTAGATAATGAGTGTTTTCTCCAACATAATTTTTTGCAGGCATTACATGCTGAGGATGAGGACTTTGATATAGTCTTTATTGATGCTGATCAAAGGAACGCTGTTAGCTACTACAGCTTTGTCATGGATAACCACTTGCTGAGAATGGATGCAGTGATCTGTGTAGAGAATACACTCATGAAAGGACAAGTCTACCTGGAGAATGTATCTGACGAAAATGTACTAGCTGTCAGAAAATTAAACACAGTGATTAATTCAGATCCTCGTGTTGAGCAGGTTAGTGCAATGCAACTGGTTAAGGTGCCTGTGGTACTGTATCTATGGATTTTGCAAAGTACTCTTTAAAATGTTTCTTTTGTTGGTGCCATTATCCAGAGGACCTAAACTGAACTCAAATTTTATTATCATTCACCTCACTTGAGCTCTGTGTATGAGTTTCTGTGTTCAGAAATGGCCCCTACTTTCTGTCTGCATCATACAATGTATGAAAGGCAAGATAAAAGTGGAGCACTTAAGAGTGAATAATCAGCTCCAAAGTGCAACCAAGGAACTGCTGCTCTGCTTTAAATGCTCTGGAGGCTGTAGGGCATCATGAGCACAACAGGAGCCAGCAAAGTCCTTCTCCAGCAGGAGAAAAAATAAAGAAGTAATAGGATGCATAAACAATATTTTGTGCTTTGAGAGGCAAAAAGTAGATGCATATCCTCCAAGGCTTTAAAGCAGGGTTGAACGATGCTACCTCAGGGCAGTAGCTATCAGCCTGCAAAGCTTGTTTACATGCCATAGGTACACCAGTGTGGCAGAGGGGCTGGCTGGGGCTGAGGGAAGCCACAGAGGATGGCTGGATCCCTGCCTCCTTTTCTACACTGTGAGGCTGGTCCCATGGTGGGAGAACTGAGGTCTTCCACCTCCCTGGGAAAGAGTAACAACAATTTTCCTTGCCCTGAATCCTACTGTTAGCTATTCAATGCAGGTAAACTGTGTGGGGTTTCACATCTAATATTTGATATTGGTGTTGAATCTCCAACACAGTGCAGCTTTCACTGACGTGTGTTAATGGTGCCAGAAAAGGTAGGTGGCAAACCCACTGATGCTCATCTATGTGTGCAGGACAGATGTTCTAGCAAATGCTGAAGAAAGCCAAAGTGTTGGTAATTATGGTTTGCTGAGCTGCAAGCAAAAGACTGGAATATCCTCATGACAGCATTAATCAGGCTGTGGAAACCCAGAAATCGCCATAGCTGACACTGATTTAGGAAACAGAGTGACAAAATTGCATTTTTTTTCTTGCTGGCATTTGTGGAAGCCGTGAGTTTGGAAGAGGAATGTGAGCGAATACAAACGCCTGACATATTTATGTTGGAACGAATTTCAGTTAAAGCATAGGAGTAGGAGAAAAGCTACTGTGGCCTAAGGAAGGAAGGACTATCCTTCATATCAGTGGGATTTGGGTGATACAAAGCTACGTACAAAGCAGTTGAGAATTGTGTGTGTATGTGTTCCATTTGCAGATAATTTTACCTGTGCAGAGTGGACTGAGCATCATTCGAAGGAGCCCTGTGCCTCCAGATGCAGTGGTTGAATCCAAGGTGTGTATTTCCTTTCTGTGAGAACTTCTGGGGAAAGCTGATGTCAATGACAAAACGATTTGCAGGGGTTTGGTGTCAAGAGCCCAAACTCGTGTTCTGTTGTGCCATGGTGCTATGTGGCATGGGTTTACCAGCTTAGGGCTTGGCAAATACTAGCCACACTAGTCCAAGGTTACACTAAGCCTATTAAATGCTGATTCCTTGCAAAGATTTTTGGCTCAGCCATGCTGGTAAGCTGCTCACCGGGTATCCATGCCCAGTGCTCTGCAGTCCTTCCTGTACAGGTGAGTGTGGGCATATGGAGCTAGGGGACAGCCGTAATGAACTCGTTCAATAAGGCTGAAGTAGCTCTATTTCTGCCTAAAGGCAGCACATGATGCCCTCCTATGGTCTCCGAACTGCATATTTTCATGGCTTTAGATTTTGTTTGTCCTGTGGAAAAGATGGTGCTTTTGTCTGTCTCCATTTTATATAGTGGACATCATTCAGCTATAATGAAATTCCCATCTGGAATCATAATGGCCTATCTCAGTAAATCCAGACCCAAACATCCTGATTGTTTTGCAGTCCCTGAGCGCTCCCAAAGCTACACCCACTGGTAATTCCTGGCATTTCAAACTCAATATTTTAAACATCTTGTATTTTCCATTTTGATTCCAGTCAGGGGGAAATGATGCATGGCAGCTGATCAGATGACAGCTTGGTTTGAGTTATTGGCTGATATCTTTATTTGCGCATCAGCCTTGTGAAGATATTTTGATTGCACTCCACTTGAGCCAAATCTTGCCTTTGGAAACGTGTTCTTAGCCTCTGTGCCTTCCTGGATCCAGCCGAGCCTCAGGGCAGCACTGGGCCCTGGGGGTGAAATAACTGGAAGACTCAATCAGTCATTTTCTAAGACACTGTACCTGACCTATCTCCTGTGGGAAGCTGAATCAGGAAATACCATACCCTACCCTCATGTATGGCAAATGATCGGTGCACCTCCCAAAATCACAGCCCTTCTGCTGCATTGTCTTGCACATTAGAGCTCCTGATGAGACTAGTATCTGGAGGGGTAAAGGTGCTTTTTGGCTTGAATTAGTCATACTGTTTGTATTAAATAGTGGGACAATGAGGCATGGATCCCTGTTTGTGCTCCCACCTCATTCTTACAGGCAGAGTCCTTAATAGCTATTGCTTACTGACCTTTCCACCTTACTGTGCAACGTATATATGTTTTTTGTTTCAGAAAGAAGTGGTGAGGGATGATGTCTTCTGGGGTTATAACAGGCACCGCATCCTGGACCGACTGCGTTTGGATGGCAAAGTGGCCTATGTCACAGGCGGAGGGCAGGGAATTGGAAGAGCCTTTGCTCATGCACTGGGGGAAGCCGGTGCTAAAGTGGCTGTTGTGGATGTGGTCCTTGCAAAGGCAAAAGCAGTGGCATGTGAGCTCAGCCTCAAAGGTAAGCATGGGACTGACCTGCAGGTCCTGCTGTATGGTCACTAAGCTGTATGTCAGCATTGTCTCAGCAGTCATAGATATCACATCATCTGTGAATTGCTTATCAATGTAAATTCAACCAGAAAGACAAAACCAAAATTCCTTGCCAAGAATGCCCAAAAGAAACACAGCAGTGAGACATGACTGACAGGGACAAAGAAGGGCCACCTCTTGTCAAAGAGATCTGTATAACCTGCATGGAATAAACATGGTGTTCCTCAGAGTAAACCATGCAGCAACCAAAGCACCTCAGTCTTCCCTAAGGATGTGTGACAGGCATGGTCTATGAGCTCATTAGCACATACCCCTTCCCTGGCACTTCTTCAATACCTAATGTCTGGATGAAAAACCAAAACACCAAAACAAGTTGGAGGCTTTATCACCCTAAATCTCTCATAGTGCCCTCATATTGAAGCAAAGCCTCTTTTGAAACCCTCAGCTATAGTTCTTTCAAGCATGCATGCAAGGTCAGATATAGGAACAAAATACTAATAGACGTAATAACTAAAATCCCCCCAAAGAGGTAAAATCTCTACAAGCTACTTCTATTTTAGCAGTAAAACCAGAAAACGTAACATAAAACTGAATTTTCCCCTGGAGTCGTGCTAAATGCAGTTATAAAGGGGAAAAAGAAAACTGGAAATATAATTTTAATGAGGAAAGAAAGGAAGTGTTTCTCATTTTATAATTCCTTTTGTGAGATCACAACTGAGCCTTCTTCGAAGATCAGTACTTCATTTCCTCTAAGGATAGAGATATACCCAGGAAATTTTCACATTTCTATTTGAATAAAGTCACTGATATCTGTTTCCACTCTTACTTCATAAAGGGATTGGGCCATTGTTAACCATATTCTCCAACAAAACCACCCCTTGCAGATGTATTTCTATCCTTTGTCTCAAACAACATCCTTAGGAAGGGTTGAGGAATGGTTCAGTTCTGGTTTTGATACCATTCTTAGCTTCCCCAGAGAACATTAAACAAAAAGTCTCAGTCTGTATGATCCCAGCTTTAGTAAGCAGAGACACTTTACACTGAGTATCAACGTTAAAGCTTTGGTTTTATTGGTTAAAGCTTTCATTGCTGGTCTGATCCCAAATAACAACCTAGAGCAGAGTATGTCCAGCTCCTATTACAAATTCTTGAGTCATCCAGTCCCTCCTTCCTTGAAGCTTTTCATTTTCTTATGCACTGAAGCCATATGGTCTTGGCACAAAGTAGCTGTGCCCTACAAGTTAACTTGCCTTTTGGACATTTTTTCTCAGTGAGATCCTGCATATCAAGTAGGGCTATTCAGATAGAAATGGGCTACTTGATAGAGCCATGAGACTGTGGATGCCAACAGCCTATTTGAAAACTAACTTAAGCTATCTCCAGGGCATTTTCAGTAGAAGTTTGATCATCCATCTTTCAATGGCTGCCCTAAATCTCTGCTCCTTTACTGGTGGGCTGCAAGCCCAGAGGAGGTGGGGGAATGATACAAAGTGCAGTCAGAGAGGTCACGAGGCATAGCAAGTATTATTGCAGTCTAAAGTAAAGAAAATCTCACTTCTCAGTCTTTTCACATCTTTATCCTTTGAGGTCAAATGCTATCAACTTGACCAGTGCAGCTGGTCAGGGCACAGCTATTCCATCCCATGACGGTTTTTGGGGTTTCAAATTTATTGTCATTCCTTGTTGGAACAAAACCCAAACTTTGTAATGCTTTTGTGAAAGGGAATTATATCCAAATGCCCATTTTTTGACAGGATCTGAAAAGGTCAGGTTTTCAATCTCTTTCTCTCCAAAGGTAACTACGGAGCCTAGCCTGGACCTCAGAAGCTTTCCCTTGAAAACTTTTGTTGAAATCATTATGTTTCCATGAAACATTTGGCTTCAAAGAAGTAACACACTCTGTTGGAAGTAGGTTTTGACAATAAGGTTCAACTAGCCTTACTCTTGAAATATTCACATGAGTAAATGGAAGCAGTCATAGTATTGATACACATTTTTCGTGCTATAATACACACAAAAGAGCTGTGATTCCCCCTTCCCCCCACCTTGGTTGTGGATCTCTAACTCAAAGTTGGAAACACAGTGCCCCAAGTCATAGAATCATAGAATAGTTAGGGTTGGAAAGGACCTTAAGATCATCCAGTTCCAACCCCCCCTGCCATGGGCAGGGACACCTCACACTAGACCATGTCACTCAAGGCTCTGTCCAACCTGGCCTTGAACACCGCCACGGGCGGAGCATTCACAACTTCCCTGGACAACCCATTCCAGTGCCTCACCACCTTTACAGTAAAGAAAGTCATTCCCATACTGATGCTTTTCCAAAACATTTTGCTCAGCTTGCTTAAACCCTCTTTGCTGCTTATACCAAGGAGCCCTTTACTGCCTTTTAGGATGGTGCCATCATTTCACGACAAGTTTTAAACATCAGAACTGCTGTGATCTCAGTTTCTGCTTTGTTAGACAGCTCGGGTGTATGTCCCTTGGCTACTGGGGTCTTTGTTTTTAGATCCTGCATGAATACCTTTTTCAGCAGTTGCTAATGGATCCTGACAGAAGAACCAAAAATGATGAAACGTAACCAAAAAATCCTAAGGGTTACCTTCCACTACATACGCCCGTGTCTTCAGGGGGAATCACTGCCTGCACCTTAAGGGAAGAATTAGTCTGAAGGGATTTTTAAAACGTGCATTTTCATCGTAAACTATGCAAATGCCTTCCACACAATGTCACTTCTGATCTTCTTGTCTGTATGCGATGTATTACTTCCACTTATACTGAGAGACCAGAGATGAAGCCTGAGGCAGGGGGCTGTGTACATGTCCTCTGAAGAAGGGCACCTCAGGCAGATTCAGCACATTGATGTCTCTCCAGCACAGAGCCACTAGGCTTCTCTCCTGCCCCTCTCATCCCAAAACTAAACTGCGTACTGTAGAGATGCACTGACACCATCATGCATCTAATGGTGCAGCCATGTGTTGGGTTTCTTACCTCTGGTCAGGACTATAGATTTTTAAGCTATTTTTCCATAATTTAGTTATAATTTTTAACAGATGGTTTTTGAGGGACAGTGGAGGGACAGAAAGTGGGTTTTCCTCCCTCTCAGAGTGCAGGGATATCAGCTGAATTGATTAAGGTCAAGTGTGGGAGTCTGGTTTGAAGTGAGAGTGCCTTCACTGCTTCTTCACTAGACACTCACGCGTGGCACCTTCTGTCTTGTTTTTATGAACTATCATATAAGATGAAGCCATAAATGGGGTGAAAGTTGGAGGGCAGGTGAAGAGCCTCATTCTGTTACCATTAGTAACATGCTTGCACTCATGTTGTCTGTAAATCGAATATGAAAGATTGCAACAGCTTCCTATACATTGTGTGTCCTGATAACAATTAAGAGGAGCAATGGGAGGTGTCTGGCTATTCTTATTCTTTCAGCATAGTTAGCATAAAGCCTACTATAAAATAACAGGTCTTGTTTTGTGGCAGAAGATGTGTTCATTTTTGTAGGTGGCTGTGCTATGGGTCTGCATTTTTCTCTGCCTTGGACCATAGCTGAAGGCCAGAGGGGACATTAGGTCCCATGACCTGGCATGGGGAGCATCCTAGACCAGCATCATCTCAGGGCAAGCTCTCTGGCAAGCTCCTGGAGGCACTGGAGATCAAGAGGAGCTTTTCCATACAAAAGCCTCTTTCTTGTCATTTTCTTCAAACATCACTGGGCAGTTATTGCTTTGCCTTGCTTTCATGGAAGCTTCCATCTCAAAGCTTAATTCTGGGGAAGTCTTCTCCTTTTCTCCTAGAATAAGTTTAAGGCTTCTTTTAAATTTTTTATTAGAATGATCTAAAAGAGGCACCAGTGGGTAATAAATTTTCTGTTTAAACAGAAGTAGAAAAGTCTTGCTTTAACAGCTGTAACTTCCTCCCTCTGCACTTTCTGCTTGCAGACTGCTGATCTACGGTCCCTCCCTGGTGGCTGCCTCCCCATTTGTGAGTGAGGGCCCACTTCACCACAGCCTTGCTTAACTTTAAAGATGGGTATAATCCCATTGGCAAGAGGTGCTTATTTTGTTTGATAATAATGGCATTTAAAGCTGATTTTGATAAGTTAAATTATGCTATTTACAGATCAGCACTAGTGCAAAAGTCAATGCCTGGAGTTTTCTAGGAAAAAAACCATGTTTCAAAACAGTAGATGTCTTAATTTCTGAATGTTTGTGTTATTATAGTAGTGTGATTTGCAATAAACAAGGCCAGACACTATCACTACTGTACCTGTGAACCTACAGGTATGCCCAGTTAGCTCCCTTATAAAAATGGTTTGGTTTTGTCTGAGGCTCCCAGCTGTGTCTAGATGCTGTAGCTCAACCAGAGAGGACTTTCTGGACAAATAAGCTTGATTTCTGCAGCATCTTGGGGGGAACTGGTTTAAAAACGTCTGAATTTGAGCAAATTAAAGAGTCCTTGGCTTTCTTTTGCTGCTGAGTGGCTACCATCCAGTCCCGAGTGATCTCTCTGGAGCTGCTCAGGGATGGGGAAGCTGCAGTTGAGGGTTTGGACAGAAGATGGTGCAGTGTTCAAAGCTTCGTCCTGGTGGAGTGGCACACTCGACTTCCACACCTGAGTTTCGTGTTGGCCTCCAACAAGCAAACCTCGCACCAGTGAGCAACTTTATAATGGCAGTATTCAAAATAACAAACGCACATTTTGCTATAATTTGTGGAGCAACAAATCAAAGTGGCATATAAATAATACATATAGGAATGAATAAATAATCATAAGCCAGAATACTTTTATTTCTCTGTGAATTCCTGTACTGACTTCATCACTCTTATATTAACACAGGGATTAAAAGCATTGCCATTGCAGCAGATGTAAGCAAACCCGAGGATGTGCAAAGGATTGTGGATATGATTGTAGCTTGCTGGGGCACAGTTCACATTGCATGCAACAATGCGGGAATCAATATGAACTCTGCAAGTGAAGATACTTCCCTAGAAGAATGGGACAAAACTTTTAATGTTAATTTACGAGGATTGTTTTTGTGCTGCCAAGTAAGTGTGAGATGCTGTACTGGTTTGTTTTACAAATAGGTAATCAGTTCATAAGCATTTACTTTACCAATAGTTAATAACGCTTGATTACTAATAATCACAATAAAATCAATCCTAGATTTGGTAGAGTTAGAGAGATTTGCTTTACAGCCATTGCAGATTTTGGTCAATATTTTCAAAAGCCGTTGGTACTCACTGGCTGCCCAAGGCCAAGCATTTAAGAATGGCCATATTTTTTTGAGGGTAGTTATTTGCCACATCCTGAAAACCAGAAAGCTTTTGGGGTCCATTCCCAACATTAGTGATTACTTTGAAAAAATACTGCCCGCAGTGAAGAGGGTCTGAAATGGCAATGGGATTTTTCCTGCATCAGCCATTTTTATACCAGGTTTTTATATCAAGCGCTTCAAAGAAACGTGTTAGCACATAAACTCTTCTGAAAAGTGAAGACTAATTTATTATCATGTCATTATTAGCACAATCACAGAAAGGGTCACTGGTCTTCCCTTTAATTTCTGTCACAGGCTGCAGGCCGCATTATGCTGAATCAAGGATATGGGAAGATAATTAACACAGCATCTATGGCAAGTTTAATAGGTGAGTGATGAGAGCTAACAGTTGTGCTTCAGAATCCATATTTTAATTACTACCGATGCTATTTGAATCAATTAAACCTGTATTGGGAAGGAGTAAATCACTGACATTTTGTATTAGAGGAAATGTACTACAAAATTTTTATTGATATCATTTTTCAACATTTGCCTGTCCTCTGTGTTTTAGAGCACTTATTACTTTTAATAGAAGGGGTGGAGTTGCCTTCCCTGATTCCAAGGCACTGACGGCACAGGAGAGGTGCTGGTGCACTCCCCAGTGATTTCGGGCAGATGCAGTTGAGTGTGGGAAGCTGTACCCCTGTCATGTTTACAAGCCACCCAAAAGCTTTTTGCACTGGTTTTCTCCCTGGTACCCTGGGTTTTATTTCATTATCCTTGCCAACAGGTGTCTCCACCAACGCTGCTGAATCAGCAGCATTGTCAAAAGCGCCAATAAACCATTGTAACATATGGAATGAAATCCCTACTGCTGAGCTAATCTGGAAGGCAGTTACATGCTGGTGAACTGAAGCCCATGTAACAAAAATTGATCAATTACACAAATTAAGCATAGCCCTTTAGGAATTTATTTTATTGGTCTGGACATCTGTTGCAGTATTGTCCAAATCCAAAAATCAAATGGTGCCTTGGGTTGCCAAGTTAGGCAAGAAAATCAAGTAGCTATAAAAGTACAACCGAAAACCCCTGTATTAATATCACGTCCATCTGCTGAATGTTATATAAATATGCAGTCTTTTTATTTTCCTTCAGAATAACATTTATTTTTACTGTGCCCAGTTTGACATTCTGTGACATTCTGCTCAGTTTATGGCACAGTAACTTTCAATGCTTCTTCAAAACTACATTTATAATGCTGTTGTTAATCTTTTCTTCTTTTTTTCGAGTGCTTTTGCCAGCTGTTTTACTTACACTTAACCACAGGCACCATCCCTCCGCCCCAGCTTTGTGGAGTTCCAAAGTCTCCCAAAGAGAAACAGTTTTGCAAAGAATGTAGAGCTTTAAATTTCAAATGCCCCAGACCTTTCATGCTCTGCTCTGCACAGCGAGAGTCTGGTCTGGGCTCCGGCTGTGACTGTCCACATCATTGCCACAAAGCAAAAGTTACTGGGAGGTATTGCACCCTATAGAAAGTTACAAAGCTCTGGAAACTGGCACTGGCTGGGATCTGCTGGTTTGGCACACAGCTCCCACACTCCCTCTTGCAGCCCAGAATTGCTCTCTGTGGCTTAAGGAGAGGCATTTCCCTATTTCTTCATCAGGCCCTGGCACAGCTCTGCTGAGCCAGCAGGCGATGCCATTCCACCACAGCATCCATCCCAGCCCCAGCTGCACCTCCTTGCTTGGCACGCCAAGACCACGGAGACCCCCATGGGGACATGTTTGAGGCAGTATTAGTCCTAGAGCAGGAATGAAAGCAGGAAAGCAGCCTTGAGAGCAGCCTGGAAGGGTCAATGCAAGATGTGTTTAAATGTCACTGAAAGTTAATGCATGCTAGGCCAGGAGTTAGGAGATGAAGAGATGTGTTTACCTTCTGAACCTGTTTGAATCTTGGCACTGAAAAAATCTAGTAGTTATAAAACTACGACTGAAAACCACGATGTTCATATCATGTCCATCTGCTGAATGTTAAATAAATATGTTGGTTGGTTGGTTATTTAAGTATGTTGGCCAACTGGCATAGTATAAAATGTTTCTAGAAATAGTTAGGGGATATTTTTTTTGTTGTTGTTGTAGGTTGAGTCCTTCCTCAGAGATACAGGAAAATGAGGAGACACTTAGCAGGATAGGGAGGGTTTTGTTTGTGATTCTTTTTCCCAGATACACTGCTCAGAATCAGTTTTAATTAATTGAAGATGAGCCGCATACATTTTGCATATGTGCGTTTTGATTCTGGTATTTCACTGGAGTTATTCCAGACGTATGCTTCAGCAGTGGAGACGAGGCTGCTGCGGCTCTGCGGTTTGCGCAGGTGTAACTCGGATCTGTAATCTTTACAGTGCATATCTTTAGTGGTAAGTGGTCTGGCCTTCTCTATCTCTGTGCACCTCTCATTAACATTACATGCCTGCTTCAAGGTCAGGCTAGAAGCCTTATGCGCTAAAGAACGTTGCAAAACATAGTGTCAGGTTGTTGTGGTTTAACCTGTCAGGCAGCTAAACACCACGCAGCCATTCGCTCGCTGTTCCCAGAGGGATGAGGGAGAGAATGGGAAAACAGGTAAAACTTACGGATTGAGATAAAGGCTCTTTACTAGGACAGGAAAAGAAGGGGAAATAATAGTAAGAATGGTTAAAGAATATACAAAACAAGTGGTGCACAATGTGGTTGCTCACCACCTGCTGACCAATGCCCAACCCATCCCTAAGGCAGTGGTCAACCCCTGTCAGCCAATTCCCCCCAGTTTAATTGTTCATCATGACATCATATGTTATGGAATATCCCTTGGGTCAGCTGTTCCCTCTGTGTCCCCTGCCAGCTTCTTGTGCCCACCCGCAGTCTCCTGGCTTGCAGGGCAGCACGAAAAGCTGGAAAGTCCTTGACTTTGTGTAAGCACTGCTCAGGAACAACTAAAAACATCAGTGTGCCATCAACATGACTCTCATCCTAAATCCAAAATCAGCTACTAGGAATAAAATAAACTCTGTCCCAGCCGAATCCAGGACACAGGTGCTTAAATGTAATGCACCTGATGTTGGCAGCATTTTTATCTGCTTTCCTCCTATCTTTGTCTGAAACAGGAGTGAGTGTCCTCACTTCCCAGAAGCCTTTCAAATTCAGATGGTTTTGGTGGTATCGCTGTTTTGTATGAGTTTGGGGAAATGCAGATTTCTTCTTCTGTCTATAAGAGACCACCTTAAGTAAGGCAAGAGAAGGTGTCGGGGCAGCTCAGCCTCAGAAAACCCACCCATGAGTGTCAGACCTTTGCAGCACCCGTTGGCTTCTTGAGCTCTTCCAATTGAGAGGGTCTAAGTGTCTCAGGAGGGGGAAATTCTATCATCATCTGCATTATATTCCTTAGATATGCTTCTGAAGACAAAAGGACTTACACAGAAAGACTCTTGAAAACCCAGTCTCAGCACCCACCCCTAATTGGAAAGCTGATTCTGATAGCTTGCAGCAACTTGCTGTTCTCACCATCATGCTCTAGAGGTGCAGAGCCTGTGCCAAAACTCTTATCCTCTTAGCAAATGGTGAATGATTTATCACAGACAGACATGTTTAGAAAGTTTAGCAAAGAACTGCTTTTGGGAGGTTACAAGGTTAACTACCGAAGTTGTATGTAACTTGGAGCTGATGCATGGCAATTAATCAAGAAATGATGTTCCACATCTATCTGATAGCACACACAGTGTGCTGCGTTGGGGGGCAACAGGCATATGCAGAGGGCAAAGTGGTTCCGCTGGTCGAAATGGGAACTTTCATATTGCACAAAAAATGGGTGCAAAATAAGTGCTGTAGAAGGGGGGACATGGCATGAAATGCACTCTGTACCAAGCAAAAAGCCTCCAAATTCTGAGCAAACCTTCTGCACATGCAATAAAAAGAAACACTAGGAGTTGCTTCCATCGTGTGTGATATAAATCCATTCACAAACATTTATGTTCCAGGTGAAACTCCTTATTCACAGGCTCAGTAATTTGCAGCAGGGCTTTTGGCTCTTTCAGAGTCTGGATTAACTCAAATTGTTATCATCTTCTTTTCACCCTTTAAATTGACATACTCAAAACCAATAGTTTTGGTCCATAAAAGCAGTAGTGGATGTGTTAGTTTACCATGGATGGTAGTGGTCTAGAGCTGATGCACCAGCTTAACTTAATAAATTAAGACCAATTGAATGCCATCTACTGATGCTGCTTACATGCTTCTATCAAAATGCAGTGGGGTTTGCCTGCTTACCTTACCCAAAGGCAACAGTTCTTCCAGGGTTCAGCATTACCTAACCCTGCAGGCTACAATTGCTCGCCTTTGTGATTACTGATATTTAACACTGATTTTCCCCATTCTGCCTCCATGAAAGAGTCAGTGGCACTCAGTACTGATACAGCACTAATTATGGATCAGTGCTTTGCACTGGATTTGTTTAATGACATCCTAATGGCAGCCAGAAAAGTCCAAGGAGAGACAATTTGTGGGTGTAAATCCCAGCAGCCCAACCAGCCCGACTCCCGTGGGTTTAAAGCACTTTACACCCCCTGGGGATTTGTCCTTAAGTAGCTTTCCCGGGAACGCTGCAAGTGTGAGAGCTGGTGGAGGGGCAGAGCCACCTGAGCACGCAGCACTAACAAGCTTGAACATTGTAATTAGCAAGCCGATCATTTTCCCTCTCTGACTGACATGTGACATCTCTGAAACACTTTCAAAAGCCTCACATTTTGAAAGTGGTGGGTGTTCTGCATTTTTGGGGCGCACCTGCGCTCACATCCACACAAACACTGATTAGATAATGTGATGTGTTTGCTTCAGACGATGGATAGGATAAAAATTATGGAGAATAATTTGTTCCAAAAAGCTTTATATAATATCATATAATATGTTATATAAAATCTATTATGCACTTACATCATACCATTATGCTACATTATACTTTATTAGTATTAAAGTGTACAAGCATTTCATATATAAATACATATATCTGTATATAATATATGAATGTGCATGTGTGTATATGATTATTTACTTTGCTTGGGAATAGTCAAATATTGCAGACGTATTTTTAATACATTGGGTTTGGCTTTGCCCAAACGTGGTACCTATTAAATTTCTTATTTTCTTTCTTTCCTTCTTTTTCATATTTTTTTCCCCAGTAGCCCAGCTGCTGAAGCAAAAGTGTTAGATGGCAAAATACAGATTTAGAGTTTTCTGTTGTGGGTGGCTAAATTCTTGTTGCTCCCTGCCTGGTATCAGGGAAAATGGTTCATCTTAGTGCAGGGACTTGCCCGTGTTAGTGCCTCAGCTATCTGAATTTGTGCAGAATAAATCATTTTCTATTTCTGAACCCCTTCTAGTCCCGCACCCACAGAAGCAGGTGGCATACAACACCTCAAAAGCCGGGGTCGTAAAATTAACACAGACATTAGGAACCGAGTGGATTGACAGAGGAGTAAAAGTCAACTGCATTTCCCCGTAAGTAAAATGTTAGTCTCATTTTGAAAGTACAAAGAGAATGAAATGTTCTAAAAAGCTCAAACGAGCAGTATCTCAGCAAATAAAGTTTCTAATTAGCAGGTGGATTGCATCCCTTTTTATATTGTCTTTTCTTTAACAAAGGTTTAAATACTTAGAACCAAGCCTGCTCTGTTGCTGTGTATACTCAGGGATTTAAGAAGAGGTTTTAGCATTTGATAATAGGTTTTCCAGTGATGTGAAGGGTAGTTTTTAGCATTTCTCTTCCAGATGAAATATTTCCTTAGTCTGTCCAAGCCTTCTGCTGTTAAAGAAAAGGCTTTTGACACCTAATAGACAATACTTCTTTCCCCTTTTTACTTGAGACAAACATATAGGCACTTTAAAAGCCACATTGTACTGCTGTAATTGAGCTACTGTTCAGCTCTGACAATCACAGGAGGCCAGGTGTAATTTTGTAAATATATATATATATTTATTACAAATTACATTTTCCTTATTTTTAGATGTTTAAAGCTGTATGCTTTATTTTATGGCATTTATTCACAAAGAAAAATTTTTGTACCACATACGCTTTTTCACTCCCTGTGTCTCACTCACACACCCAACACAGTCATTGTATAAAACGATTAACAGTGCATGGTAGTGCTAAGCAGAAACCCAAGCGGATAGTGTTAATTGGAAGTGGTCAGATACTGTAGACCATTGAAGTCAATCAGAGTAAATAAGAAGTGCAGGATTTTAACCTAGGAGTTAAATTGTAATAATGAAGATATAATGTACATCAAATTAGAAAAAACAAATGCAATATTTTAATCGACAAAGTGGAGTGAAAAAAATAATCAGAGAGCTCAATGGCAAATGCCTCTGTTTTTACTGTCTGTCTGCTCTCCACTTGCTTGTGCTAGCTGTCTTCCTTATGATTATTTATTACTAATTATACCAGGGACTCCAGCCGTCGCTCTATGTGATCCACAGATTCTTTAAACAGCATCTTCGTATGGGATTTTCCCCATGCGAATGCTAGCAAGGCTGCAATAGTGTTCCCACAACTAGTGCCTGTGAGTTTACACCGGCTTTCGGGAGCCAGGGGAGATGAAGGGAATTAAGGAAGCTCAGCAGGACCTGGCAGGAATTGTGTCTGAAAACACACAGGTAATCTGTACCAACAGAGGTGAGATAGTAGTGCCACGTTCACAGCAATCACAGATGAGAAAGCTCTTAGATAAGGAATTACTCATTTCTAGGGGGCTTACATGAATTTAAAAAATATCCACTGAATGATAAAAACTCATTGTTTTGTGTAAGTTTGGAGCATATACTTATAGCTGAAGAAGTTATGTTTCTGGAGGCATTCGTCAGGGCATGGAGAAAAAATAGTCACGCTTCTCCGTTTCTGCTTTTCATGCCAAAACAGGGTTACATTTTGATCATCCCTGCAGCAGCTCTGAGCTCAAAGTCCTACAACATGAAGGGGGGGTTCTTTTTGCCGGAATAGGCAGAAAGGGTGCACAGAGGACTAATGTTTTGCTGCCTTTAAGGTTCTTGATTCTGGACAAGGCAGTTCCCCCTTATGCAGCTAGAACCTGGACTGAGCAGCTCCGGGAGCCAGGCAGAGTTTTCCCCCAAGCAGTTCAAAGAATTGGCTGAGCCCCTCGTGTTGGGGCCACCGACGGAGCTCTGGGTAGCATTCAGAGGAATTAGCCTTCATATAGCTCAGATCTGTCCTCATCATGAGCAAAAGCTACATATACTTGAGAGTGAATAAATCCTCACGCTTACTTCTGCCTGTATGAGATGTGAACCTGCTTTGCAGTGCAGATTTAGACCCATTCCCAGAACCACAGACCCCACTGGTCTCATTGTGTTTCTTGTCATGACTCACCAAGGCACAGTGGCATTTTTTACTAGGCAGTAGCCTCCGTGCCATCAGAGTACTACGCAGGGTTGAAAAATGTCCCAAATTTACAAGTCTTTCTGAGCACGGATGTCCAACCTGGCATGTAGTTATCTTAAGAGGAGGGGATTTTGAGGAGCTCAGAGGTAGATATAGGCCATGATGGTAACCAAGATAATCTCTGAATAAGTAAAATTGTAACTGTGTCCTTAAGTATTTTCCCCCTCCTACTCATGGTTGCATTAATGCTTTCAGGCACTGTCAGCGTACCTCTGTAGCTCCAAACACTCCAGTCTGGTCTTAAATATTATTTCACCATGCAAACCTTCTGGCCTTTTTCCCTCTTCCTATCTGGTCACTTTTTATCAAGTTAATTTCTTAATGAGTGCATAAAACTTATGCAGAGCAATGCATAAAAGTTATCAATGCATAAAATGTTAGTGCTGAGTCCTTAGGATAATTTACTGCATTTATAAAATGAAGATTCAGGTTTCTCTTGCTGGCCAGGCAAGCCTCATGCCCATGGGGAGGAGGTGGACAAGACTCCTGGGTGCTTTGGTTGTCTTAGCCCCTTGCTCTATGCAAAGGGCATCTCTGGGTATTGTGGAAACTATGCTCAGCCCTTCTGCCACCATCAAGTGCAATTGCCTTTCAGCCTGCTGCACAGCTGAGGCTGCGCAAAATTTAGAAGGTGCTGGAGTCTTCCTGAAAGAGATTTGGGGGTTGGGATGAAGGGGAGACCTGTGTGTGAAGAGGGACATTTATACAGCACTGACAGGCGGCTGGTGCCTGGCTGCCTATAGTGACTATAGTTTTAGTCCCTTTGCTGATCCCTGGGTGCGATGGAGCAGGAGACTCTTGAGAATCTCTAGTTTGTGGCACATGCAACATTGGAACACTTCATTTTTGCAGCCATTGCACTGAATCAGCGTCCATGTTGGGGGCTAATTGCATCTTCCTGCTTGATTTGCAAGGCATATAATGCCATACTGGCATATTGACCTTTGGGATGGGCACTGGAAGTTGATCTTCAGCTCAACCTAGTGCCACAACCAGGCCAGTTTGTTGGAGACCCAGTGAAACTCAGCAGCCCCAGCTGAGTATTCCTCATTGCTGGGCTGCAGGGATTTGGGGTTGGTCTGCGATGGGCAGAGGCTTTGTTCCCTGCGTGCACACCTTGCTCTCCTGGGACAGTGCAGAGGCAGCTACCCAGTGCTATGCCAGGCTTTTAGCATGGTGGGTATGAGAAGTAAGAAAGCAGGTATGGCAAGCTCACCACAGGTTTTAGGTGTACCCCATCATGGGGGAAGGTGGGGTGGAGCTGGCAGGAGAAGCAGCACCCCAGCATCACCTGAAGGCATCCCAATTAAGCAGCACTGCTATCCCCATTAAGCAGCAGTCATTGCTGGTAAGTATCTTTGGACTTAAATCTTAATTCCTTGGGAGATGTCCCAATTAAGTGGATCTCGTGATTAAACATTTCCTGATTAAGTGGAGTGTACTTAACTCATTCAAATTAATAACTCATCTGAAAGAAATCAAGTTACACACAGATGGAATCTTTTTTTTTTGCTCTCATTTGGGGATTGAGCACACGTAACAATTCCAGTTAAGTATCTGGTAAGTGATATTTTTCCTAATGTGTCTCTTGAAGTGGAAATGTTTTAGGCAATTGTTCTTTTTTTCCTGTTGGGTTTTGTTGGGTTTTTTTTCCCCCTAATGTCTCAAATTGTCCTGTGTATCAATAATGAAATATTGATGCTCATATCTAACATTAAGAAACCAGCAGTTTGATATTACATTGACATGCAACAGAAAGTACTGATAGGCTCAGCACTGCATACAAGATGAGGTAGGGAATTAATGCATTGGCAGTTGTCTTTGCTGGAACTGGTTAGAAGCCAACTAAAATCTGCCTAAAAGGGTTCGACAACATTAAATTGCCCAACTTGGCACCAAAGCTTTCCCAGAAGATGTGTAGTATCAATGACATGCCTAATATTTATAGTGCCATCAGTATGTGTGTTTGCAACTTTTAAGTTTTGCGCTATATTCCTTTCTCATTTATATAACAAAAAATTTGTAATTAAGTTTTGTTACACACCTAAATTTTTGCTGCTTGAAGCGAACCTGAGGGAAGGTCCAGCGAGAGGCACAGCGCGGTGATTTGCAGGTTACAGTGATCAGACCAGAGATCGGTTTTTTTTTTCTGAACAGCTTGAAAAATGTCCTCTTTTTAGCAAAATCTGTTGTGCTGGAGAGCTGTGTGTCGTGTTCCCTAATCTGCATTCCCTTGGGGTTAAAACATACATGTAAATTAACAAAACCCCAACAAAATCATATGGATCTTATTCTGGTCTCTGATAGTGTAAAGCCAGAATGATTATGTTGATGGCTTTGTGAGCACTGTGAGAGGCACGTAAGGGAAAGCAGTCCAATATATTTCACATCTGCTGCTCAAAGCACATTTCTCTCTGAAGAAAACCAGCTCTCAAGGAGTTTGGGAGAATAAGGGGGGAGAGTGGAGGGCTGTGCTTGGGGGAAATAAGTAAACCGTCTGCAGTCCTATACTGGAATGCATTTGATTTTATTACGTTGCCAGAGTTGCATTGCTTGGTTTCTGAACCGCTCTGGTGTTTATTGGCGATTACAATAAAAAATAAAGCTGATCTTTAAATCCTGCCCGATTAGTGAAAACAGAAATGTTTGGGGGAAAGTCTGAATTAGTTCCACTTCGTAACTGAGTAAATAGCAGTTTTCAACCTTCATTTGAAACAAAAGGTAAATCTCATACCCAGAATCCAGTGTGTCTCAAGAAATTATTTCCTTGGAAGTATAAATTGGGATGCTGATGAAGTTTCAGAACAAAACGGGCATTTTTATACTTTGTTCATTTCATATTTATCACTAGCTTGTTTGCTAATTTTCATTTGCAAGAGGCAATTCTTCCAGCTAACTGGCTGCCTCAATGGGCCACTGATTTCTTTGAAGTGACAGTCTGTAAATATGCATAAAAAAGAGATGCAATTAGCGTGTGTGTGGTTCAGTGCAGCCTGATTTCATTGGCAAGTTTACCCACAGTGTTGATAAGCTACATTATCTAGAAAATTGGCCGCTGAAAAACAGCACCTCTGATTGCCAGCAAAGGTTCCAGATAACAGGGTGCTGAAGAGAAATATAATTGAGGTTGAATATGTTAACCAAGGTGTCACATGCTCCTTAGAAGCGCTAATTTATCAGCATGTTGGAATTTTTATTAACATTTGGAATGCATTTCTACCACACTAATGAAGTGGAATTGGCAGTTCAGGTTTTAGTTATTGTCATTTCTGAGAAGTTAAATGTAATTTCTCGTTAGACACAGTTATGTAAATATATTTGTTCAGGGGCTGAAAAAATTATACATTTTGCAAAATACAAATATGTTGTTAAGGAGGACTATGACAAATCAGTCACAGTTAAAGTCATAAAAGCCAGCCAAATGTTCGCCCTGCATTGTGCTTTCTGGAGCATCACTCATTTTTAGGGGACCTGAAGAAAATGAACTTAGCAGACTTTTAATAAATGGTGTAGTCACTCATTACTGTGAAAGAGGCAAGACAGGTAAATGAGGTGGGATTTGTCGGGGTGTTGGTTTAAAAGGAATTGTGCTGGGTGTGCTATACTCATCTTTGTCTCTTATTTTGTGTGGAAAGGCTCTGGTGCCCGGAAGGGTGCTGGCTTTTGTTCCCCCCCCTTTTTTTAGCATATGGAAAGTCAGGCTGTTTTCAGTTTCTGGGCTGTACACAAACACGCTGTGTGACATTATGCTGAGAAGCGGTGAGAAGACATCAGTAGAAGGATGACAGCTCCCAAGAGACACGACAGACCAGGTTCAAGGTGCTTTTGGTTTCAATGCCGTGCTTGTTCTCTATGAAAAAATTAAACTGGTGATTAGAATCAGTAACCTAAAAACAAGGGGGTACTGCTGTTAGCTAAGAAGATGGCATGTGTTTAATGAAAACCTTTAAGCCTACCCATTGGCAGCAAAAGACATATGGAAAGAAGTTTACATTGTGACTTCCAGCAAAGGCAGAGCAGGTCTGACTTGTGCATCCCGTCTGTGCCATTCCACAGTTTTCCTTCTGAATCAACATCTTGAACACCCATAAATGCTGCCTTTTCTTCTGGGCCAAACCTGATTCTAAACTATCAGTGTGTGTGCTCGTTGCAGGGGCATCGTTGACACACCGCTCATCCGCTCCAAGGACCTGCAGCCACTGGTGCAGGGCTGGCTATCGGACATCCCTGCTGGGAGGCTGGCGCAGGCCACCGACCTGCAGGCTGCTGTCGTCTATTTGGCTTCCGAAGCCTCCGACTATATGACAGGCCATAATCTGGTCATTGAGGGTGGCCAGAGCCTGTGGTGAAGGGCATCCTCCAGCCTCCCCACTCAGGTATATAGGGCACTTTGGAATGTGCTTATTAGAATTTAGCCAAGTCCTAGTTTTGGCTTGAGCTAGTGGCTAGTTAATATGATATAATTGTTTTCTTCGTTCAGGTGTTGCTTTGGAGACTTATATAATGAAAGAAAAAAAAAAAAGAAAAAAAAAAAAGAAAAGCAATCTTTCATTTCCAACATTTTCATATTTTTTACTATGCATTCAGATTTCTGTTAAATTAGTATTTAATGATATAAAGGCACATTTACTGCAGTGAGATTTGGCTATTATTTAGTTTAACAGGGGGCATTTTTATAGCAATCAATATTAGCTGGTCTGTGCAGTGTATTGTTCTTAGGCGATTTCTTTGTATTCAAGTTGTTCCAATGACATCTGTGAGTGGTGAAAAACAGTTGGCTGTAGTGTTAAAAAAAATAAATTAGTTCATTGCATTTGAACCTGAATGTTGCCATTTTATCTTTACTGGTGTTCTTAGTTTTTGACAGTGTTTTTATACAAACACCCACATAAATGGTCCTGAAAGAAAAGTACTGCACTTAATAGAGAGTCATGGTTGGTGATTATAATGGCTCTAATCCAAAGCCCGTTGAGGTAAGTGGGGACTGCTCATACACTTTAAGTTAAATGCATGTCTAAGTGTTGATACAGCCAGGTCTTTGTTTTCCTTGATAGGTAGATGTAAGCAAAGGTTGTCTTCCACATTTTTTTCTTCCTCCTGTAAAATTCTGAAGACAGCTCTCAGGTGTAAATCAGGGCCAGCTCACATGATATCAATACAGTTCTGTTGGCTGAAGAGCTCATTTCAGCAACAACACTGGGTTCATTGCTTGCAGGCAGTAAAACATGGCACAATAACACCACCGTTTTGATAACACACTGAATTTATACAGACTTCCATCCTGAGGGCCTTTAAGCATAACCTAAGGAGAATTTACGGGAAGGAATTCACTTGCAAATCCTCATGTCATTTGTTTTGCATTTGGCAGCTCTTTGTTACCATAACATAAATAATTGTGGATGAATGTCATTACTTTGATTAAGTGCTACAAGTCCATACATTGGCTAGCCATTATTGTGGTGAATTGCTGTAATGGCTTCAGACTTGACATTCACCACCACATTGTAAGGTATGCGTCTCGCTGACGTATCATCATCGTTATCATGGATAAAGTGCAAGAAGATACTCGTCTTCATTAAATTTTCTATTAGACCATTGATAATTAATACATATCTCATGTTTCATCTCGAGTCGTTTTTATGGGGAGTGTTGCTGTTAAGCGACTCAGGGCTAGAGCTTTTTGGCTTGAAATCCCTGCCTTGTGTGCATGATCTAATTTATTGACAATGCTCTGCAAACTCACAGGCTTCAGGAGAGCTCAGTTTTGGATAAATCCTCAAGAAAAACAATTAAGGATTTAAGCATTTTATTATTTTTTCTGGGCTCACAAAACCTTTTCTCTCCCAGCTCCCACACTTGCATCATTTTGTGTCATGCTCTGGAGGGCTCGGTGGAGTTCTCACATCTCTCTGGCTGGCTTTTCACTCAGAGGTTAATGTGCAAACATCGGTGAACTCATCAGGAGCTGTTCCAAGGGATCCTAGAGGGGCTTGTATACTATCGCTTGGACTGCTGGTGAGCAGTTTGTTGCAGCTCCTACCTAAAGTGTAAAATAACAAACTTTAGTTAATTTGAAACATGAACTGCAGCTGGCACTGGTGCTGTAACCAGTGTTCTCACTTGCACAGTAGAAAGACAAAGGGCTGATCTCGCTGCTGGTCTCCAGCTCCCTTTGCCTGTCTGAAGATGCTTCCAGGTTAACACTAAAAGGCACTGGCAGGGCATTGCAGGAAGCTGAAGTTCATCGCCCTGGTGCGGGGTATTTTTGGGAAGAAGATTTTTCAGCCAGCAAGAGTCATGCTGTGACTTTCACAAGCTTCAAATTAACTTTAAAAACAAAACATAGACAGGAAAAAAAAAAAAAACCCACCCAGACTTAAAATCAAAATGATCTCTTAACTAAGCAGCCTTCAGTGTTTAGACTAGAGCTTGTCTCACTGGGATCTATTTGCCCTCAGGCTCTGCCTTTGAAGGGCTGAGCGGGCAGAGCAGAGGAGTGAGTTTTCTGACACAGGATGACGTGGGGCTTGGACTATGGAGGCATGGCCATGTGTGCAAGTGGACCCCAGCTCTGCCTCTTGTTGGCCTGAAGAGATTGGTGAGAGAGCCTGTCTCTCACTCTGTGTTAGAGGAGGAACTCAAGACTAAGCAACCCAAGGGAGTAGGGCAGTCAGTGCCAAGTTCCCTGGGTTATGGGCAAACACCCTCATGGCATTTTTGGTTTGCATGGCATCCTCACTGGCTGAAGAAATGAATCCTTTGAGGATTCACAGGAGGAGAGGAGGTGCCAGGAAGAAAATGCCTCTTCTGACTTATGTGTAAGCTGGCCTGTCTCCTCCACATGCCTGTATTCAGGGCTTCATGTGTCCAGGGGCACTGACAATGGCATTGTGGCTTTTTATGGTCTCCCCTGTAATTTCCTGGGGGAAAAAGCTTATTTCCACTCAAAGGTGGGTCTGACCATGCAGAGGTGTTTCTGTCTGATAAGACCAAGCTTTACATTGGCTTGAGATCTGTGCCTAGCTGCATGGCAGTGGCTCCCGGGACATAGGGCTCCTGCTGGGGGCAGGATTGCACCATGCCTTGTGCAGAAAGGGGTGGTCACTGCTGCCGTTGTGGGGTCTGTTCTGGACAAAACTTCCCTGAAGCAGCAATTTCCCCTTGTAAGGGAAAAGCAAAGCTCAAGATGGATTCCCAGTTCCTGGCAGAGTTCATGGGCAGGCTGGACGGGGCTTTGAGCAACACGGCCTAGTGGAAGGCATTGCTGTGTGGGTTGGAATTGGATGAGCTTTAAGGTCCCTTCCAACCCAAACCATTCTATGATTGCGTGATCCTATGACTCTGTGATTCAAGAGGGATGCAAGAAAAGCCCTTTCCCCCTCTAAGCACGGAAGACCTGCGGAAAAGGCGGAAAATAAAAAAAAGGAAACAATTTGGAAAACCTCATTTTTCTGCGGATTGCGGTGTAGCTGTGAAACGGCAGCAGCTGTGCGCAGTGAGGCTGCTGAGGGCAGCATGTGGCTCTCAGCCGCGGGGGGATGCGGTGCGGTGAGGACGCGCAAGGGGCGGCTGCGGGCGGAGGCGCCGTTCCCAGCGGTACCTCTAGGAGGAAACCTCAACCTGTGTTGTGTCTGCGGGAGCCGGGCTTCCCGGCGCTGCCGCTCAACTTTCCCTTCGCAGCGAAGTTCGTACTTCTGATTTTTCTAAGTTATTTCTTTTTTTTTCCCTTTTTTTTTTTTTTAAACATTTATGTAGAACACCACATAATTGCAGAAAAGATAATAGTCACATACCCTAGGGCTTGGTGTACACTTATGTTAAAAGTACAGCTTTTATTGGCAACTAAAGTAATAACCTTTCCATGTCAAATTGCTTTAAATTAAACTTAAAAAAAAAAATATGCTGGCTGATACCCACACTTAGTAATTGTCAAACATTAGCATAATGTGGAATACTAAAGCTGCTTAAATCTCAGGTTTAAAAATAATTATTTACTTAGGTAAATTCTCTATTCAAAAGCATAATATTAGATTTTTTTTTTTTTAGCACAGCCTCCTCCATGTAGGTGTTAAAATGCAGACCTAAGCTTGACATGGAAGTGGGACTGCACGTTGTTGTGGCTTCTGAGAGTTAAAAAGGATTTTATACCTTTAGCTTATCCATCCATCACTGGTTACCCTGACAGAAAGGTTTTGATGTGACACCTCCAAAGGCATAGGTGCTGTAGGTGATATCTGGGGACCCCAGACCAGCGACATGGAATACGTGCACTCTGCAGCCCTGAAGTGCACACACGTTTCTCGTGCTGGAGGACACCTGGGAGGTAGGTGTCTCCAGTATGCAGGTGTGCAGAGCCAAGGGCAGCAGGGCAGGAAGGTGTTTCATACAGGTGAGTTTTACTTACCTGTTTCAGCACAGAACTGGAGAAAATGCAGGGGGGAACCATTCAAATTTCCAGCATGGAGCAGGAGAAACTGCGGGATGTGGCTCTTGGGGCTGCTCTTGGGGCTCTCCGCTGCACCTGGAGGAAACTGGACCTACCAGATGCAGTGAGGACACAAATCCTCGTGGTTTGCTGCTTTTTGGGAGGCGCTGGCTCTGACGTGCCCTGCTTAGGACTTCCATCCCTCTTGCAGGACCTCCCTGTGGAGTCCACCACAGCACTGTGATTTCTCCAGAAACATGCCAATGTTTTGCTGGAAGTTCACCAAAACCCATTTTGGAACATTTTCTTATAGAAATCAGCAGTTCCCTTAGGGCAAAAGGTTTTGTGGCAAATTCCTGCACCTTTGGCTAGCAAAGTAGAAAGGGACTGCCTTTCACACTCCTTCAGGGAGCAAGAAGATGGGCAGCTCTTGCTGCCTTTCTGGCCAGCTGATGCGGGAACAGAAGGGAGAGGTAACACCTGGGAACAAGAGGTTTATGATCTTAGAGGGAGACTTAAAACAGTTGTTGGGAGGGGAAATGCAAGAAGCTGAGGACTGAAAATTGGATACCTTTCGCAGCCTTGCCTAATACCATATGTGCTTGACACTGTGATTATGAATCTGATTATATATTAATTTCCACACTGTTTTAATTCTTTAAAGCAGGGAAGGAAAATACATGCTCTTCTTTGGAGAACCCCAATGCAGTCTTACAGCATATGCCTTCTCACCAGAACAGGTTGAAATTCTTCAAAACTCTCAGATCACAGTGAGTGTTTGCTGCTAGATTTTCACCTACTCTGTGCCTTTTCTCCATTCAGTGCCTCTTTCCTCTTTCTTTTGAGCTCTCCCTTCCCCACCTGCCCTCTCTGACCTCTGCTGCCAGCATTGCTGCTGTTGCCCCATTGCACCAAGGCTAATAGAGAAGGGTGGAAAAGGACCAAGCAGAGTATGCTGACACTGCACGCTCACTACCCAGAAATACCTCTCAATACCCAGGCCTGGATTTAGCTTTCATTTACTTGCTTCATCGCAACCCATGAAGTTTCTGGTACCAGGACTCTGCTGGCGATAGTAAACGAAGGAAGACTTTTGTTCATGGGTGAGTACAAGTAATTCCCGCCTCAATCCCTTCCCATTTGGATATGTGAACATGTTCTTGAGCCTAGGGCTGGCCTGAAAATGTATCCAGGCATAAGGAAAGGCTGTAGGTCCCATGCCCACTTTTGTTAAGAGTCCTTTCCTGAACCGGGGCTCAGTGAGACCAATTCAGCCCTTGCTGGCTTGGGTGTGGGGACAACATGCCCTCCCCTGGAAGATGTCCTTTGGGACACAACCCCACACTGCAGCTGCAAGTGCTTTCTGCCATGCTTTATTTGCTCCCTTTTCAGCAGCATAGCATGCTGTGTGCAGACACAGTTTGTGTCTTTAGGAAGACTCATTAATTCACAAGATACATACTTTTTTTGCTTGACAGTTTGCAACAGCTTCTTCCATGTGTAAACTAGCATTTTCAGATTTGTATTAGAATACCGACAAGTAGATTTGTGTTTCCATAGGCTACTTCCTATGTCCAGACAGACTACTGACACTACCTTGCATGTACAGTTGTGGCATAAATGATATGTTAACACATGAGAGAAGCCATTCACTTGAAACTCTTCAGGATGATTAAGGGCTTTAATTACAGCCCTGATTAAAACAAGGTTTTTGGTAAATAGCAAAACGGTAAATACGGTGCTATTCCATAACAAACCTCTCTTGATGACGGTGTGGTTTGTCCCTGTTCCTTCTTTTATTGTCATATCACTCATCCAATTCTGATGTTCAAATCCCACCTAAGAAATGGTAACAGGCTTTACTTCAGTGCTTACCTGTGAATAAGGTGTTGGAAGTGTTGATTTACTTTTGATACGTTGCACAGTGCCTACGCTGGAATAGATGAATTAGTTGTGGGTCTAGGTTCACTACCACATATTACTTTTTCCAGATCTGAGGTAGATGTACTCACCATCTTGCACAAAACCGTGTTAATGCCTTTCAGCAGGATTTCTCAGGGCAGTGTGATCATCTGGGAAATCAGTTTCGTCCCCTTTTGCAGGGGACTGTTGCCTCTGGTGGCAGAAGTGCTGGTTATATTTAGAGCCTCCAAGCAGCGCCACGCAGAACACAAGCTTCAGTGAACTTCAGCATCTCTCTGCCCAAGCATTTCACGTGCTCCTTAATCTTCTACATAAGGGGTTTTCTTTATTTCTAATTTTAAATGGATCTTTCACTGCAGAAATGTTGGGAAGTCTCTTCTGAGTGATAGAAATGGCTTGAGTGGGTCGCAAATGCTGGGAAGTTGTCCTCCCTCTTTCTCTCCTCTGCTACTTCCTAGAGTTAGTCTAGTGGTCCTGAATGAAGAAGCAAATCTTCCCTCTTCCGAAGCTCCTCATAAATGTGCTTGCAGTTAATATGAGTCCTTTTATATTCTCTCCCTTCAAATTCTTTGGATTAAAACAAATACCGTCTGGTTCTTTTAGCTCTTTTGATTATATATTCAGAACTATTGTGTATCCTGGAAAATGAGTTCTTTTCAGTTTTCACTTTTCTTGACAACAAGCTGAAAAATTTCCCCAAATGAAAATTTTCTGCAAAAGTCTTGGTTTGTTCCAAGACCCATTTTTCAAATAAGTAACGTTTTGATGAAAAAATGCCAACCTGTTCTACTTAACAACTGTTCGTAGAACTGACGAGAGAAAAACAAGGAATTGGAGAAAAAAATTACCGAGTCTTTTATGTAGAGTTAATCTTTGAATATTCCTGTTGTTTCAGTAACAGACAAGATGTTGGTACAAGTAGATGAATATTTAAACATTAGCGTTGACACTGACTTATCTTCTCAATAGCATATTGATTGCTTTCTTTCTATAGAGACTATTATGGACTTCCCATAGAGTCAGTGAGCATCTCAATGAAGTCACAGCCTGGATGTTTATGCAGGTTTTTTCGTTAGAGATTGCTTATACAGTCTATGCACCAAATAAGACCCCATAACTGCACCTCAAGTGTAAACCTGGTGCACATTTCTGCCTTTTTATCACCACTAGCATGTGTGATTAAGTAGAAAAGTTGGTGTCATGATGCAGTCTTAGCTTAGTATCTGTTATTCATTGCATTTGAAATGACCAATAGCTTAAAGCATATGTCAGCTGATTTAGGCTGTCTTCCCTATGGAAATGGATGTTTTTCAGGCAACTAACATTGTGCCTGAGAAATCTCTTCCCATGGACACCTGTAAATCTGTGTCCATGCCTTCAGGAAGTCTCTGAAGGGTGCTGTGTTCACAAGGGTATCCCAGCACACCCAAGGGACCACGGCCAGGGAGCTGGCTGCTGCCCCTGACACCAGGTGAGAGGATGACTGCCAGGCTGTCACTGCTGCAGGATTTAACCAGAATAGAAGTATGCTGCTTGGATTAATACAAGATCTGTGTTGTGTTAGTGACACTGAATGAATTTTCAGTGGATGGAGATGTATGGAAAGAGTCGTCTTAAAATGAAAAACATGTTTAGTGCAGTGGAATATATGCTAGTGTCTTTCAAGAGAACTTTATGAAAAAATATTAACAGTATCAGGAAGGAAAAACAGAAGTACATAATAAATTATGACTCAGAGAAAAACTCACATTGACTCTAAGAGGAAGGCAAGATTTAATTTTCACTGTAGTTAAGAAGTGCCTCTCACTGACATGAAAATGAGAGGCAAAAAACACTGATCTGTGGGATAGTTTTTAATGTCATTAATATTTAAACTGGACAGTAGGTTTGGCGTTATTCTTATAAATAGCTGCTTTTTGCAAGTCTTGCAGAGTCATATAAGTACTCCAAGACTCTAAAAATCTTCAAAGAATAGTTTGCCAGCCTCGCAGTTCCCAGCCTCCAGCTCTCTCTGAACACCTGGATGAAGAAGAGTGCCACACAGGCAAGAGGGTGTCTTCTAAAAGGTGTTCAGGACAGTAGCAGTTTTGGGTTGTTGAAACTCCTCTGGGTTGTTGAAACTATTTTTGCATGGAAGGTGCCCCCATCTAGGTTGGAGGTGTCGGTTCTTGTGGCGGTGGCATCCCTTCTCCCCATTAGTGCTCTGGGGAACAAGCAGGCGGGTTTTCTGAAGCTAGGTAGCATGGATTTCCTTGACCTGCAGAAATGTCTCCTTGCTGATACCCTGCGCTGATTGCCATCCGAAAGTGATATTGGAAACTGCGTATTCCCTAGGGCATTTGTGTGCTTCTTTGAGCATCAGCTTTGGGCAATAAGGAGAGACTTTATGTCATGGGATTGCTCTAAATATAGTCAGCCAAATTGTCATGCTTGGCCGGTTTCCATACAGGCATTTTTAGGTTTCAATCCATGTAAGTTTACCCCTAATTTGAGCTCCAGCCTTGAATGAACCCTAGATGTGGAGTCAAACTGGAGACGTATGATACAATTTTTGATAACACAAGGACCTGAAATTTGGACAGTGCCAAAATAAGTGCATATATTGATCCAGAGTTGTTTTAAATTAAACTGGGTTCGCTTAAAATATTCATGAACTGGAAGGGGTCAGTTAAAAGCTTCAAGCTGCGAGATTTATAGCAGACTTTATGAAAGCAGATGCGTTTTGCATCATTTCTAACTTTTGACTAGTGAGAAGTTTAGATTTTTTTATAAATACATATACATTTTCTCTAGCAAATGTGTGTGTATATTTATATATATATATATATAATTTTTTTTCAAATACATCCCCATATGCACCCTCACTCTCAGAACATTTTGCTTTTACTCTCCCTGCGATTCAGTAACTTGCCTCAGCTGTGCGCCGTGTTGCCTTCCAAATGCAATGCATCATAAAATCATGATGGTTTGCCAAGCAAAAGAGGGCATTGAGCTTCTTTATGAAGAGGATATTTTTGCAAACTGGACCTCATGTATATCCCAGTGGAATTTTCTGATGCTTCCATATTACTCCTGTACAAAACTTTTAGAGAGTTATAGATCAGACATCAAAAACAGTAATTAATGTCCAACTCAGTCGTCTTCAATATATGTCTATCCTTTTCATTAGGGAGCATAGGCATACCTTTCCTCTCCTATAACAGTCAGTTTAATGATAAGCCATCAGTGCTTCTGCTTCTCAGCTTTCAAACCTTGGTTGGAGGATATTGCTTATACTGCTTTGTGCGTCATTAGGTGTACGTCATGCTGAGTCCCATATACATAGCTGAGTATTCAGAAATACTTGCACATATACAGTTAAGTGCAGAAAGAAGTTACTAGGTGAACAGTTTGTTCTTTGGATGCCAGTAGTGGACACAGGCATTGAAACTGCACTGGTACCCATTTACTGAGAGCAGTCACAAGGAACTGGGTGTTTCTGAAATGTTTAAAGCAAACCTCGTCTCTTTTAGAGAGGCAATTTTTTATTCAGGCATATTTTGAAAGCTCACAGAGTGAAATAAACCTAAAGAGGCTGTGCTTAGTACTGAGATTTGATACTGGCGGTCATGGCACTGCTGCAGTCTGCATCACTATTTATACCAGCTTTACTGTGCCACTGTATACCCTCCACACACGTCCTGATCCTACAGTTTGCTCTCCTTTGTTCATACTGCCCCTCAAAAACCTAATGAAAACAATAAGCATGAGAATGCAGCAAGCTCTCTTGGCAAACACATGTCCTTGATATTTTGGCAGGTTTGTTTGGGTATTTTTTCTGGTTTTGGTTGGTGTTGGGTTTTTTTTGTGGTTGTTTGAGTTTGGGTTTTTTGGGTGCTGGCAGAACCACGCTTGAATGACTGTAGCCTGGCACCCAGATGCTTCATCTGATTTTGAGTCTGAAGAAGTTTCTGAGATGCATGAAGAGAGGAAAACCTGCCCATAGCCATGGGCTGGACCTTGCTCCTAGTACTGCTTCAGTGTCTTATGGAAGAAAAGCCATCCTGGGAAAGCAGTGCAGGTTTAGTAGAACTGGCCTCACATACTGGAAGGGTCTGGCTGTGTAAAGATCTCATAGACCACTTTTAACTTTGGGAATGGGGCTGGATAAACCCCATGCAAACATATCACTACAGTGTCACCTGCATTTGTCTCAGGAGGCCCATGATGCTCTGTGGAGACCTTGGGTCTCCCTGCTTGAGGAGCCAAGAGATTCTTTATCACCAACAGATGAGAGCTCATGCAGAGTACAGCTGAAGAGTTTCATTAGTTTGTGGCTTCTGCCTTAATGAGATCTGATTTAACATCCTCAAGAGCACAGAAGATCCTGGAGCTCTTGCTGGGATGATGGGCCTTTGCAAAGATCTGGCTTCTCACTGCTGTTCAAGCCTCAGAGGGGTGATTATGCCACAATTGACTCACAAGCAAAGGAAAGCTTGTAGGCTTTCAGCTGTCTTTAATTTTACATTAGACAAAAAGCGATAAAGAACTTGTTTTCTGTAATCTATGGATTTAACTTTGAATAGCAGGTGGTAAATGTTCCAACAAATATGTATATACATATAAAATCTGTAAGTGCCCAAATATTTACATCTTCAGCCAAACAAAGGCTGGAGACTCACGTTGCCTGAGGGGAAGATTGTTTTAGAGGAACAGGTTGAAAGGAAATAAAGAACGGGAACTACAAATTTTCTCTCAGAGATGAGTGGTTGTGGTAGAGAAGAATCACGTTCCTGGTAGATCACTGGCTTATCTCTCCAAACTGGCTTGTAAAATGGGGTGTCCTGTTGTCTCTTTTGCCTTGGTCTTGGTTCTTTGAGACCTGTGCACATTTGAATTGAAGTCTATACAGGGAGCATGCCAAGAGTAGTCAAAATTTGTTTTCCCAGTTTTCCCAGCATGGGCTGTCAAGCTGATTATATGGTAAGGATATATGATCTGTAGCTAGATGTATGGATCTGTGTTAGATGCCAACACTAGTAAGTCTATCAGTTCTTCATTGCTAGGGTGGGACTCAATAAGAACATCAGTGGTGGTCCATAAGCCCCAAAATTCTGAGAAGCCTAACATTTGTAATGTAAACCCCAACAATAGGGAGATACAAGCTTTCTGGTTTCCACAATGATCTGCCATATCAAAATCTAAGAATGGGTAAAATCATGATGTGTTTACCAAATGGCTGTTAAGAGAGCTAGAGCTTCTCTGGATAGTGGAATCTTGCAAGGCTGTAGGCTTCAAGGACTTTCTGTTGCACCTGAGCAACTGGGAAAATATGAGTAACCATCAGTTTTTAATTTGCCATATTTTACTGTTCCCCTTATGTTTTGAGTCACGGAGGCAAGAAGGTCCTAGTTGATCTCTACCATCCCACTTCTCTTATATTGCCTTTCCTTTAGGGTGAACAATCTTGAGTAATTTCCTGCTCTTCATATAAAGATCTTTCCATGACTTTGATTATTCTTTCTCTTGCCTATGAAATACTTCTGAGTAACACTGATGTGTTAGCCTATAACACTGGTTCTGGTTCATACCCTAAAACTGTAATTCACCAAAATTTATGTTTTCTTCTCCCAAAGACTGTGCATCAATTGAAAATGCAAACTTCAGCTGGACTGACAGACCTCAGAGATATAATGCATTGGTGTATTTTCCCACTGGAAAACTCCCTGTTTTTTCAGACAGTGTTGCATGTCTCTGTTGCTTGATTATTGCTAACAGAAGACAAAAATGTTGTGTGTCTGTGCACTAGTGGGAAGTCTTAATCTTCTAGAAGATATTCTAGAGCATCAATAAGAATACTGTTAGTATATGAGACACAAGGGCTAAAGACTTCCTTTGACATTTGCTTGTGGGCTATTTACAGCAAGCTGGAACCAGATCTGAACTGCATTGCCTGAGCAGTGTCAAAACCAAGGCAAGGCCAGGATAAATACCAGGACAAACATGTGTACTTTGTGATGCTTTCGATGTGTTCTGTGACAGATGCTGAAGCTTGGGCTTTTGCATGGCTATGTGTTACCTATCATAAGCTGCAGATAGATCCAGGCCTTCTTTAGAGAATTAAGGAAATGCAGGCAAGTGCAGCACTCTAAAGGAGAAGGAGAAAAACAGTGAAAAAAGTAGTCTCTTCTCATATTGTGGCTGATGTAGCCATTCCTGTACATTAACAACACTTAAATCTCTTTCATCCGGACATCCATCATATAGTATCTCCTTTGCTGCTACATATTTTAGTCTTAGACACAAGCTGCTGAAGTTCTTATTCAAGGCTCTTCTTGGTCTACCTTGAAATATGTATTCATCAGTGAAATTTTGCCATTCTCTCTCCAGCAGAGATGGGGATTTTTTTGTGGCAACTTATTATAATGGTGTAAAGGCTTTTTGGTTGAACACTTCCTAACAATGTGCAAGCCCCATTTTCCCCTTCAGCTCCTTCCTTTCCTTCCATGCTTGCAAGAATAGCTATGGCTGGAGTTAGATATTACCCACTCATTTCCAAACAGGAACAGTTGACACATTAAACAGCACTGATATCTGGTGCTTCTTCACCAGTATGGCTGGAAGAATAAGGTATGTATTAGTGGACCAGACATAAAAGTAGGAGCTTGCATAGTATAAAAATAAACTTGGACATCATTTACAGGCCATGTCACATGGACAGGACTCTGAATAGCTTGGTAGAATAGTAGATGGAAAAATGAAATGATTAATTGCACATATCTGAAGCACAGTAAGTAAAAAAATAACAGTGAAGTTAAAGGGACTTTTTTTTTTTACTTTAATTAGATTCTGATGTATCTGTAACTTCATGAAAAGAAAGATAAAAACATTCTGGAATTCAGCTTTTCAGTTTGCTATATTTTACCATATGATTGAGTTTAAATGTATTGATGTATTGGATATGTTTTTCCATTTAAAAAGCTCTTGTAAATGAACTATTTATTTACATGAAAGAAAAGGATTCCCAGTGCAGCCCACAATACTTTTCCCTCCAAGCCTGCCTTGAAAGAAGGTTGCCTTTTCATATTTGGCTCCAGCTTTCAATGTTCTCAAAATTAGAAAAAAGTATTCTTAAAACTAAATAAAACATATATATCAGTATTTCTGGCTGAATGAATGAGCACTTCCCCTGAATAGACTTATTTGAATGGCTACTCAGTGTTTTGTTAGGGAAGTATATTAAAAAGTTGAAACAGCCTGCTGGATAAAGGTGAGGGACAGAAACAAAATCTAAAATGTGTCATGTGAAAAAAAAGAGCCCGTTATCCAAGCAGATCTTGGTAAAACTTTAAATGGAAAAGTGACACTCATCAAATGATTTCTATATCATCTGCACTGAATAATTTACTTTTGGGCGAGATTCACTAACATCATTGCAGAGGAAGTGTAATTGAAAATTATGAAAGCTATATCTTTATTGTGTATTACAGCACATGCCTTTGATATGGCGTTATGTCTGCCACAGCGGGAAGTGTTTTTGAGAAAAAAGTAAAATCTCTGGGACATATTCTCAGTGGTGTAAATCGGTTTGCTTTACTGAGAGCGTTCCATGTGAGAAAGCTTCTGCCGGTCGGTACACCCAGAGGCCCAGATCTCTGTAAACACCTGCACAAATTACTGATTAATGCCAGAGAAAGTTTACATGAGTAGAGCTAAGGAAGAGCTCTGCTATTTTGTTTAGAATTGACAGTTCCAGTGTGATTTTAAAATTCATGTGTCTTCTGCCTGTAGTTTATATAAATATATGTTTTGTGCAAGTGTGTTTTGAGTAAGTCTTGTTAACAATCACTATATAGTGTCACAGATCCCCATGGCACAGCGTACATCCTCAGTCTGAGCAGCCTGTTATTTGAGGTCTTGACCATGCACTGGCTTTGATAGCACAGACCCTTCAGCTTCAAAAGGTGCTTCAGAAGTAGGAGTCTGAGTAGAAGCCGATCTGAATACAGAACTGATGTTTAAATTGATGAAGATATCCTGGCTAAAGACTTGCTAAATGTCTTTTACAGTGTACATGGCAAATCCAATGTACTTTTCTAATTCCTCCAAGAGTACCTGAATGGCTAAGGCCCCATCCTTAGGTGATTTATAGAAACCCACCCCTTACCAAGGTGCTGACAAAAAGGGGCAATGCTGGCTTAAGTCTCTTAAATAATGTTTGAGCAGAGGGTTTTAGCCTGGCCATGTGTGCTAGGGTGAGCTCTGGCTGGACAGAGCTCCAGTGCCTCAGGAGAAGGGCCACCAGCCCCTCCAAACTCAGCCGTTTCCCAGATGACTTGTGCTGGTGGAGAAAGTCTGCCCAAAGTAGAACACCATGAGTGACATTAGCATTCGGAGAGCATCTGTTCAGCCATCCCCAGTTAGCGTATGACTGTCAAACTGAGACACACGTCTATTCCCAATCCAACTCCTTAACCCCTGCTTTGCCTAACCCACTGCCACATCTCCCAGGGCTGTTTCTTACGGGAGAGGCAGGCAGGTGCTGTGCTCATTGGTAGGCACATGAATTAATTATGAAGGCCTGAGTAGCTTATTAGCAAGTATCTTGTTTGCCAGTGCAAAGAAAGTGTGCATGAACCCCCTCTGGACAGTTCTTTGATGTACCCTATATACACCTTTCTTGGCCATGTGCCCTATCCTGTTCAGGAACACAGTTCTGCAGTGCTGGAAAGAGAGGTGGAAATGTTGGCAGCCTCAGTAGCTAGGAGGTATTAACCATCATGAGTGAAAACGTATGAGTGTGGTGTAAGGATCAGGACACAGTGAGGTGCAGATTTCTTCCTGATTTCGTCAGATGAGACTTGGCTTAAAAAGGTCAACCACCACCCTGGTAGTCTGCATGAAACAGTGCCTGAAATAGCCCAGGATGCAGAATAGCACACCAGCATTTCCAGGATTTACTGGTACTTTTCCACAAAGGGCAATGGCACAAAGCAGTTTTTTATGTGGTTTCCACCATCTTTAGTGCAAATTCCATTTCCATCTCTGTCAGAAACCCTCATCTGCCTTCCCCTCCCAAAGTATGCTTATGCAGATGAGCAGGATTTGAACATTAATCAAGACTTACATAGTACTTCAGAGCTCTTTTTGATGCAATTGCGTCTTTAGAAGAATGGACAGTATTTTTGTTACTTTTAAAGACAGACTGATGGAGAAAAACTTGTCTTACTGGCTCTGTGTTGGAGATATCAACTTCATCATTGAACTGTGGGCATTTGCCAAGAGATAACCACAGGTTTTGTGGTGGTACCACCTTGGTTCCCTCAAAGAGCTCAGTGTAGGATCTAGAACTGTGGTATTAATCCAGAGAGGCTTTTGGCTTTTAATATGTTTTCAATGACAGTCACTGCCAGTCCTGTAAGACATGTATCAGCCTTGTTTACATCATCATAACACATGCTTCCTCCCTAGGCCAGCAAAGATGTTCGATTAGAGGTTGGCCTTCTGGTAGTGTATTGGATTGAAACCCTCAGGGCTACAGATTTGACTGTCCAAAGGCCTTCTTCTGCTACCTTGGGCAAATGCCTTAATTCCTCTGCACATGTGGCCATCTGCATCCTACCCAGATATTTGGGGAGGTTCTGGCATACTTGTGCCTTGATCTTGTTTTAAGCTCTTGTGGTGCAACTCTAGCATGAATGTCAGGACTTGCAAAGATGCATCGCGCGATTTGCTTCTGTTTTAAATGAAAGAGATTTTGAACTTACAATGAGTTCATTTGTTTATTAGCACAGAATGGTTTTTAATCAAGTTTGCTGCTTAAAACTTTGCAGGCAATTAAATGGGTTTGCTCAACAATGGTAAATGATTATTTTCCAAGACTTGTGAAACATGCCACTGTGTTTATATTCCAGCCCCTGAACTGTTAAAACCCCACATTCTCATAGGTGTTTTAAATGTAATGCATTTCCTGATACCATTTATAAATGTCCAGTAGATAGAATTTTATTTTTTTTTTAATTTCCTTCATCTGATCTAGGTCTTTGATAAATACTACAGACAAACTGAGTGCTGTAGGATCAGTCTTGACAGTTCTTCAATAAAAGGCTGTGTGGTTCTTCGTCAGTGTCTTCCTTTCAGTGACAGCTGCTTTGTTCTTTTTCAGTCAGATTTTCTAGTTAACACATCAAAAGTGTATCTGTGTACACGAAGTACTGAGAAAACAGTTCAAAGAGGCAGGAGATTCACTTTTAACTCTTCACTGCATCTCCCTGCACTTGTCACAGAAGATAGCTTATACAGAAAGCTTCAGAGCAGGGTGAGGAGTTCACCAAAGAGCACTGTGAAGTACAGCACATGTGGATTAGTCTTAATGCACAAATTGGTCAGTCAATCCACTTACCATCCCAAATTAGCTTTCTTTCATGCCAAGCCATTAAGCGATAAGAAGTTTTCAAGTTTAGGCAGCAAAGCCTTGCATCGGACACAGATAAAGCCATATGCTTGATCAAGCACTAAAGTTCTGACTGATGGTTCTTGTTGTGGTGTCAATACCTTAAAACTAATTAAACTGAGTTCAGTGTTCAGTTTAAACTCATTTCTTTGGAGGCTTGCCATCAGCTTCGAAACTAAGCTTAATAGCAGGGACAAGCAACTGCTTTGCATATCTCTTATCTACTGTAGCTGAAAACTTACTTCTGACTACATTTTTAATTGCCCATGCTTCACGCACCAGCTCAGCAATGTAGCACACAACTTGGAATGCTTTCTGCTTCTTTATGGCTTTTTATGGCTTTATGAAGCATTGCTCAGGTAAGAAGCCAGGTCAGCACACCAAAGTGTTAGCTCAGGAGAGTGTATTCCAAGCATTGTATCCCAGTCTGAGCAAGGTTTCAGACCTGTGCTAAAATCCAGTGATGTTAAGTCTTACAGGAAGGTCTGTTTTTGAGTGCTTGTCCTCATGAGCTCTCTCCTGAGTAAGATGAAGGAAAATAGCTGTGATTAGCAGTGATGTAAGCTTTCTCCAGGATTTCTCCTGTAAAGTGATGTAAGCTTTCTCCAGGATTTGTTGTAAGGCTTACAACAGTAAGGCTTGCTGTTGTAAGCCTTACAGCATTACAACAGTCACAGTTGCGAACTGTTGCTTATACCCTCAGGAAGCCTTGGCTAACTGCAGAGCCTATTTGGATGTGGGGCCTCCATGGGGGCAGAATGACATTTCTAGCAAGCACTTGTGCCTGTCAGGTGAATCATTCACCTATCATGTTACTCTACTTCAGCCCCACTGACTGGCTCACTGTGCCGTTAGGTCTCTGTTGCTCCAGTTTGGAGGCCAAGTTCTGTCTGGAAGGTGGGAATGGCAGTGACACTCCATAGTGTGAGCACAGCAAATGGACCCACTTCACAGCCTCATTGTCAATAGCCGGGGGGCAAACACGTTCCCACCCAACTCTAGTTTCTCCTTTCTCTTTTTATTGTTTCCTTCATTTCTCTTATTTCACTGTTTCTTTCTTGTTTTAATTGTTTTAATTGCACAGCAGTCCGGAGTATCCGTGTGCCTCCATAACCAAGAGCTACGCTTCGTATCTTAAGCACTGGCAAGAAGAGACTTCATTATCTCAACAGTGCCAGGACGTAGGAGTTGAGCAGTGACCTCGTCCTTCCCTCCTTCCATTCTTCACTCTGTGCTACTCCAACCCTTGTGTGGTCTATGTCTGCAGGTACAGCATCTGGCAGTGAAATTTCCTGTGTTATCCAGACCTTGCTTGTGAAGTGTGAGTTGTTAAAGGCACACAGGACGTGTATTTGTTCAGAGGCGGCTCTGTTCTCCTTAGCTCAGCACTACCCATCAGCTCACACTGACACGTCCTCTGTTTGACTCCTGCAGATAATGGAGACCAGAAACACAGGTCTTCCTGGAACGAGCCCCACCAGACAAGCTCTCCTCAGGCTGCCATTGTTGTACCCTCCTGCGGTATGTACAGCCTCAGACATGAGGCGACAGAGCATGTGGGAAGACAACATCAAAGCAAGTGCTTGTAACAGACCCTTCCTCAGGTCCTGTCATCTCAGGAGTGGGCTGGATACCCCGGTGGCAAAATCATGGCATTTCCACAGAACGGGATTTATACAATCTGGGGATGTTGTGTAGCAATCCTGGTAGAAACCATCAAAGGGAGGACAGCTGGTTACAGGAACAGATAAGGAGGTATGTACCACAGAATGAGGATTCTTTCAAGAAAAAAGGGGGAGCTGATGATTTATGTGTGGTGGAAATTAGTCATCATTAAAACAGATGGGTTAGAGGAATGACAAGGGGAATTCAGTCTTAGGGTAGACTCCTGGGAGGTGGAGAATGAGTCCAGCAGACGTTCTCCAGGAGAAACACAAAGCTACGCTAGGCTCCTCTTGGGTACAAAGGCAGCAGAGACATGTGCTTCCAGACTGTAGCACCTGTGAACATCCAATTGCTCTGCAAACACCAGTGAACAGTGCACCATTGCCTGGCAGGAACCTTTATCCCTGTGTCTGCCCTTTTTTAGAGCTGTAAATGAGGTGGCATCTTTTGAGTGACTGGAAAACAGCAGGTGTTATAAATAATTTAAATATTTAAAAATGCCCAATGGAATAGAATACTCCCTTTGGGTAGCTGGATATGTGTTTAAGTGTATTTGTTTTGCAGAAAGATGTCTTTGCAGCTAGCTGGTGAAGGAGACAGAGTACAGGGCAGCTCCCTTCCAGACAGCGTGTGTGGGTGCGAGAAAGAGGTGCTGGAGCAACCAGGTCTATCACTTTGTCCTCCCCTGATCATTCCTGTGAGATCCCATTTCCAAAACACTGGGAATTGTCCAGCAAGTTTACATCAGCTTGGTTTCTTGCACTTCTGTCTTTCCTTCCTCACACCGCACCAGCTGAGATAGATTGAAAATCTTCAGCACTGGCCCCATTTTAGCCAAATTCCTGAATTCTTTTTCCACGCAGGAAAACATCAGTGGGAATAGTAGCATTAGTTTCAGCTCTCTGCCATCAACTGGCATTAGCAGTAGTGAGTGAAGGATCTGGAAAAATGTGCTTTATATACTGTCAGCCAGGTAGAAAGGTGGCAAAAGGAGTGCATAGACAAAAATCTGCATTTATTTGTCAATATCAGAGTGTGCACTGTCAGTAACCTCTGGCTTACATTGTTTTATCATGTCAATATTTCATAGCATCATAATGCTATTATACAGCTGACTAATGGGAATGGCTATTAGCAGTGTTGATGTAGTTTGAAAATAGCAATCCATATTTTATGGACCAGAAAGAGACCAAGCCTTTACCTTAGACCTTAGCAAGCATAAAAAGGGAGATAATGTAAATGAAATTTACCTTCTCATTTCCATCTTCCCCCAATTAGTTCATAATTCACATATTGTCCATCTGCTTTCATGCTTTGAATGCACTTACACAAATTAAAATATCCTGAGGAGGTCTGTTGAAAACTCAACCTTTTCTAGCTTGAGGTAACACAGACAGCTATGTCTCAGCCTGAGAGCCTTACTAAATCACAGCTGTCATTTATATTGTGGGCTAGGCAGTATTTTGAATGATTTACTTCAGTTAGCAAATAAGTATATGGACCATTACTGTGGGGTCCCATGACAGGGAGAAATAGGAGACCGTGACTCCGCAAGGTCTCAGCCACTGACCATAATATCTATGACCAAAGCCAGGCTTGGTGTAGATGTAGTAGTTTAATTGTGAATGCACATGACCCAGTCCTTACTGTGAGGGAATACATGCTGATGAACTGATCCATTGGCTTAAACCCTGGCCTCAGCACCCACCTGGTCTGAAATCCAGGGCTGCAAGCACAGACTCTTCCCCTTGGTGCTCACTGCAGTGCTGGACCTGCTTGTGCTGCTCCATCCCCTCTACTCAGAGCATGGGTGGCAGATGAACTGTGCTGGTCCCTGAGCACGAGCAGAAGCTTGCATGCAGCTATCTTCTCGACCAGGAGGAAGCACAGTCTTTTGACCCAGAACTGGAGCTGTACAGTTCATGGACAAGTATGCCTTTGGCCACAACCCTAACTGGAGCTGAGGTAGGAATACAAGACAGATGTAACACATTGCACATTGCACTGAATGGAAAGTCCTCACACAGTGGCTGAGACTCTGTTAGTTCCATGGCAGTAGGTGTAAAAACACTGGCCCTGTTTACCTGCCCGAGTATCTAAATATATTTTAAACACTTCAGTGCTTAGCAGAGAGCCAGAGCAGGATAGCTATGCCTGAAATCCCAGTTCCTTATACCTAAAACTCAGCTTCCCCTTACCTTCGAGGCCAGGAGGAGGCAGGCACATTGCTGCTGTGAATCTGTGAATTCACATGCTGTGGAGGGGCCAAGAAAAAAAACCTATTAGGCTGTAATCGTCAATCTAACCTGCTCTAGACCTTCATGAAGTTAAGTCTATGACATTAAAAAGAGAAGAGTAATGAAAATTGCAAATGGCCTGTGAATAGCCTGACTCTGAAAAGCTGCCATAATGTGGTTTTACACAGGCCAACTAAATATACTTTAATAGTAACCTAATGGTGGAGCTGAAAATTAAATAGATTGTGTGTTAATTAGGTATTGGTTAATGCTATTATTTCACTTCATTTTTCCAACCCTGGAAACTGGAAGTCCACCCTAGTGCTGAGAGGCTGAAGTTCTCCCAGGCAGCACAGACCTGAAGAAGACCCTATGCATGCATCACTTACATCATTTACACCCTGTTGAAGCTTTCAATGTGTGACATAAGCACATTTACTCAGTGAGAACATCTGGAATAACACACCTGAACTTTGCTACTTCAACAATTAGCAGCATATTATTAGTACATTATGAACTTGTTTCTAAGAAAAAAATAATCTCCCCAAGATAGAAGTTTATCAGTAAAGTATTTAGAGAAGGTGATGGGAAGCTTTCATCAGGACATCCCGTTAAGGTGTTTACATTTCTTACCTTGGCCTTTATTGTCCTCATTATACAGTATGCATTATTTATTAAAAATGCTGTGCACACAGCAGTGGGCAGCAAATTGCCCTTTAAGCTAAGTATTAATGAACAAGTGTGAAAACTTCCCAAGAAGGGGAAGATTTGGAAACCCAGTGGTCAGGCTGCTGCATCCGAAAGAGCCAGATGTGCTGTCAAAGTTCATTGTACAGTTACGGGCGTGATGTCAACTCTTCATGTGAATGCAGTGCGTGGTCAGTGCTGAGGTAGGCTTGCTTGAAAGATTGGTAAAATAGCTTAAATTAGTGAAAACTGAACTTATCTCAAGGCTTCTTCAGACTTCTTTCTTGTGTTCCCCTTTGGATCAAGGCACTAACCATATGCAACATTTTCTTTTGGCACAGTCATTGATGATCCAGCAATGGGAGTGAGCTACACTACATTGTGGCAACAGTCAATTGTAGAATGAAAAGGAGAAGAGTGCAAAAGGTAACTAAGTTAAAAAAAAGTCTAACGTATTTGAGCCAGCATTATAGGCGCTTAAAAATGACTGAATTTTCCAGTGGGATTTTGAAAAAAAACCCATATTTTTATTGTGCTGGTTATGAGCAAAACTTTTTTCTTTTTTTTCTTTTTTTTGGTAGTCATGTCATGTTTAAGAGCCTACACTTTCAGAAACAATTGGCATGCCTTCACCTGTCCTTTGGGACATTTTATTAGCTCCTGATTCACAGTGAGCCCAAGCCTTTGCTCTCTGGCAATCAATTCTCTTGGGCAGCCACCCAAAAAGAGCAACTAAACCCAGAAATGATTTTCTGAGATTCAGAGCAGTGTGCAGTTCATACCATCAACTGTGCTAGGATGGACTTTAGCATTCTTCTAATGCCTGCATGGAGGTGCTCCCCCCCCCCCCCCCCGAAAGTAACATGGGGTCTCACACAAGTGGCCAGGACTTTACGAGTTCACTGACATGATTCTTCACCCCTCTGGGATCTTATCCAGCCTGAACACTTGCAGGAGTAGGTTTACAGGGTAGGAAGACTGCATAATTTTCTCCCTTGGCTGTTTTACTGTTAGCCTCACTTAAGCATTGTGTCCTATGGAATCTATGTGACTGGAGTCTATATCCTTCCTAAACTTTATAAAAACATCCTCTGCATACTTTAAACTTTTAGCACCATGGCACTTGCCAAGTTAATTTTCAGTTATGTCTTTGTTACTCCTGCCTTAACTTTTCCCAACCCTTGCCCTGACACAGCTATAAGTCCTCTGTTTCAAAGTCTGCACTATTAGAGACCAACAGCCGCTTATCTGAGCAACAAGGGAAGAGCCCGGTCTTCAGTAATTAATGTAGAAACCATCAGTTCATACAAGACCCCAGGCTATAGAGGCCTAACTTTGTAAGTAAAAATGCCCTGTAAGAACTGCCCTGGAGCTACATGCAGTAATCTTTACAGTAGGTCAAACCAAGAAAGCAGGCCAAAGGAAATGCCTCCTCCTTGCTCGTGTTCTTTACGGGCTGGTGCATGTCTTATATTTTAAGACATTTCAAGCACTTTCTGCTCTAATTATGTACAATGGTCTCTTCCTCCCACCTCTCTTTTAAAATAATTTGCTAAGATCTTTCTTTCAGGGATGTCTTTTGGCAATGGGCTTTGTCAGCTGCCTACTATGCAGCATTTCTGTTTGACTCTAAACTAGCGCTGCTCTATTAACGCAACAATATTGTTTTTCCTCCCTCTCAACTAGCTGGGTTGGAATGCTGCAGGAAAAGTGTCCTCATCGTAGAGTGAGTTTTAAAAGCATATGATTTAGTCTATGAAATTTGAGTGGAAATATTTTAGGGCAATGTTTTCGTGTTTCTGGTAGTTGAAATGGGAAGCGTTAGCTTGGAGAACAGAGTACAAATCGAGCACTTGTTCAACACAAGCAAATTATTACCCCAGTTCGGTGGAACAGAAATCGTAAGTTGGGTCATCTTTTGGTTTTGTTTTTATTTTCTTTAAGGAAATTGTAAATATGAATTTGTAATCCAATATTTACTGGCCCATGTTTTTTCAAAATACATAGTTTCCAAATTGGAATTTAAACATTAATGCAGTAGCGCATATTCCTGTTATAGCTAATATAAGTAATATATTTATCTTTCAAAGCAGCAATATTTTTTCACTCAACCTTGACTTGTACATTTAAATATGTGGTTAAGAATTGGTTCTATCTAGAAGTTGTTGTCACTTATTTCTATGTAGAAATCAAGATAATTCAGACTGCTTTTTAAGAGATAGCGTTTTTATTTCTGTGCTCCAGCTGATCAAGCAGATTATGATGGTTTATTGTCAGTTTTCATTTTTCTTCCTTGAGTTAGACACATTTCCATATGTACCTTCCAAAATGAGGAGGTGAATTTCCAGAGCTGGTGGAATTAGTGGGAAAAAGTTTAATGATAAATTATGCTTTTCTGTGTAAAAATCCAGGGTAAGATTTTCATACACATGAAGCATCACTGCTTGCATCATTAGCACACTTTAAAGGGCGTATGATGGCTGTATATTTAGAAGAGCATGCGAGGGATTTAGGGTAACTGAGACTCTTGTCCTTATCTCTGAGTAAGTGGAAACATCTGTTTCTGTAGGACATTTTTGATAAATCTCTGACATACTCTTGTCTAGTATCAAATCCAGTGCAGTTACAGCTGTTTACTCCTGCAGAGGAAGTGATCCCCAGACCCTTCCAGATCTTGAGTTTGTAATCCTCAGTTTTGCTTTGGCACTGAATTTTCTTTTATTTCGACAGAATCCCTAGATGCAATGAGTTTTACTTTATTGTCCTAGTGCTCAAGGGATAACTTTTCCCCTCAAGAAGTCTTTCCTCTATCAGTTTTAATTCCTTTTCTCTGTTTCTCAGCCAGTTGTATAGCAAAAGCAGCTGGCAATGAAGTATTTATTCCCCTCTCGAATAGGCCACCAGTGCCTGCGTTGGCCTCTTAGTAAATGAGCCCCTGCCAGAGGCCATGAGCTCACTGCCTGGGGAAGGGACAGGTCAGTACTACAGCAGACGAGTAGCTGGGTATGTGAGGGGGAAACATGCCACATGGCACCTTTGTCCTGGGAAACAGTTTTGTCCTCTTTTGGGAGATGGCAATGTTGGTTTCCTTCCCTCCTGCTGAGGAGGTTTGAGATGGCTCTGAGAAACAGCACAATCAGCTCCTATAGAGGTTTCAGAATTGATCCTTGGCCTTATTGTCCTATAGCAGACTACGTATAAAGTCTCATTTTCTGAGGTGCTGGTTTGTAAAGACAGCTCCCACCAATTTTCTCTGAAGTTTTGAGTCTTTAGCCCACCAGTTAGTCCAAAAAGAACTTCATGGGGATGCAGACTCTGTAGCTGCACCTCAGTTACTATATCTTACGCTTTTTGTCCAGGAGGACAGGAGTGGAAGAATCCTCCCTTCCTCCATTTCAAAAAGGAAAGTCTCGTAAACCAGAATTGCAAAAGAAGTATGATTTTATCAATAAAATGGCCTTTGGGATGACAATGGAAAAAGTTAAAAAACTTGAAGTTGAGAGAAAAGATTAATACAGTTGCACTGACTTTGCATATACTTTGAATGAGCCATCACTGTGTCAATCAAGTGCCTAAGACTGAGCAATCTCACAACGTCAATGCAAGCTCTGTGAGAAAATCAATGGCTGAGTTCCTATTAATATTTGGAATCTCTATTTTCTTAGCCTCTTAATGCTATTTTCATATCTTTTGAATATTCATTAATGCATGTGAGAAATATTGCTGCTCTTCTGCAGTCTTGTTTTCTGCATTAGAAGTTGTGTGACAGTAACAGTTTTTTATGAACCCACTTGCTGTCTCCTTTTTGCACAAGGGTGCCTTGAAGAGATCTCTGATCAGCTCTGTGCATGTATATTACAAGAACAAAATGTTCCCTTTGTGGTGAAACTCCCCGTGGTTTCTGAACTTGTCATTGCTGCCTCTTGCTTGCTTGGGACTAGCAAAAGAGCAACCTTGGACCACTTTGCAAAAGCTTGAGCGTTGGTGCAGGCAGACTTCTTTCAGCTCCTGCCCACACACCAGCCCTGACCTAAATGCCTGCAAGAACTTAATGCATAAACCCAATCACCTGGAATTATCTGACTTCTCCCATAATTTTGTAAACTATAAGGGGACTTATCAATGGCTTTAAAATCATTATCCAATGCCCCATTAATTCTCCCCGCAGCTGAGTTATAAGGTGGGAAATAAGAGTCGGCAAGCAGAGAATATTGTTCCTCGGCATGGTATAGCCATCTACTGTACCAAAAGAGCAGAAGGTGAAGCAACAGCGGGTTTCTGGAGATAATGCCTGCACATCAGCATTAGGCAATAATGGAGAATGTATTCCTCATCCCTCTTCTCTCCCAGACAGCTAGAGGTGATATATCTTTTGGCACTGTCAGCCTAATCTAGGTCAGTCCTATTGTCAGGCTCCTCAAATAGTACCTGTCCACAGTTAAAATTTATGTTGGAAAAGCATTAATGCAAGCTTTTAATAAGATGAAGAATTTAACAGTATGCTGTTATCTGGAGATGATATATTTTATATACAGGAGACATATTTAATTAGCTTTGGAATAGTCGAAGTGGTTCATGCACAGGCAGGCATAGCTGTACCTCCACTCCTTCCCTCCTGTAATTAGAGACAGCAAATGCAAAGCACATATTAACTTTTCTGGTGGCTGAGCTGCTTTGCATAGACCTTCATACACACTGCTGCTCAAATATAAATTAGCCCTTACAAAGCACGCCTGGTGGATAAGTAAAAAGGAGGAAAAGGACTTCCTGAAGCTTTGCTGTTAGGTACCCTCAGCAAGGGAGAAGGGCAGGAGCTGCATGACCTGTGAAACACTCAGGTCTGCAGGGAAGAGGATGACCCAAAGAGATGGGTGAGGTGCTCCACATTCATTCAAGGCCTTCCCTGCACTCAGGGCTATCTCTACAGACAAACGTTTCTCAGATATCACTTGATGCTGTGGGCCCAGTGGGAATGCAGGGAGCTGGTTTGTCACCACCCTTTGGGAACCCTCCATTTCCTCCTGCTCCATCTGTTTCAGAGGAATGATGTCCAGGCACTCATCAGCAGTGAGTGGACCACCCTCCTGTTGCCTGAGGGTGATGCTCTAGAGTCAACAGTGTGAGTGAAGTCAATGACACTGTTGACTGGAGCTACTGTTGATGAACAGGTCATTACAAATAACACTTCAGCTGAACCCGTTTCTCTCTCAGCTCTCATCTCTTTCTCTCTGTGTATGCCAGAGCCTGTCAGGAAAACACACATTTCTCTGCTGTGTGGCCCTGGAGAACCCATGCAGAGCAGTGGCCAAGGACATACTTGAAACCCCGTGAGCCTTTCTGCTTTTCAGGTACAGCACATGCAAAGGCTTTCCTCTGGATTATGGCTCACCTGTGCATCCAAGTGTAAGTCCACAAGAGTAAGAAGGTTGCAGGAGTGTGGTGCCAAGTGATACTACACTTGGTGTCTCCTCCCTTATCTTTTCCTGCCGAGGAGGCGGTAGATACTTTTGCTGACAAGATGACATTTCTTTGAGCCATATTCAGCCTGCTCACCCTGTGTGCATTGCCCAGATATCAGGGTGCTCTGTGCCACCATGGATGGGGTCACGTCTGTCAGCTGATGGCTTAGAGACTGTTCCATTGGAACCCCATAGCAGTGTGACAGCCAAGGTAAGCATAGCTCTGCTGTGACTTTTGTCTTTGGACAGCTTCCTGAGAAGACTTTAAACACTGTGTGGGGAAAACTTATTTGTTTTTTCATGCCAAAACAACTTTTAAGGATTGGTGATAAACAGCAAGTCTGCTTCAGAGGAGTCACATTTATTAATGCATAGCAATGAAAGAGCTGTGAAAAGTCAAGGAAAATGCTTTAGTCCTCTCATAATGATGATGCATCTGAGGTTAAATAGACAAACATGTTTTATAAATACAGTCTTCAAGGCTTTTAAGGCTTTTCTCCAGGCTGAAAAGATACAAGAAATCACCATAAACTAACAAAATTTAAACCGCTTCTGTTCAAAAAACCACAATTCACTATTAATAAGTTGTTGAATAACAGGCATTTAAAGAAAGACATAACTATAATATTAAATAGATAAATGTAAAATAATCTGTGTGCATTTAAATGTGAAGATCACATTAGGAGTAGAAAATTACAAAAATTTAAATACTGTAGGAGGTTGTTATGTAGGTAGTCTATAAAAAACAGGCAATTTGGAATTCCTCTAAAGAACATAAACCCTAGATAGAGCTGCTAGTTCCTTTGATAAAGACAGGTCTCAAGCTGAAGGTTTGATGTTTAAAACCCCCAAAAGGTGTCTGAGCTATCTTTTTCTAAGGGATTATATAAGATAAAAGCTTGCACTGTAAGTCCCTATTTTAAGAAACAGAGTTGCTAGGAAGTTGCTAATACGAAAAGGCTAATTGTGCATGCAATAAAAGTATCACTCCATTCACAAAATAAAGTGCTAATGTTTTAATAAGGGTTGAAAATTGTCTGCTGAGGACCTGCTGCAGGTTATATGTCATTCAGGGGCTGCTACCTCATCCCCCCAGCACCGTGGCTGCTTCTAGTCCAGCTTCAGCACCAGTATGTCCCGTGAACATCATGGAAGTGCTGTTGTCACTTATAGCGATGTTGAGGGAGTAAGAGGGTGACATATCTAGGATCTGTATAGTTCACTCTTTCAAAACTATTCACATCTCAATTACCTTCTTCTGTTATTTATTTCATCATGTTTTCTTCCACTTCCAACCTCCAGTTTCTCCCCAAGAAGTTCCCATTTGCTTGCATCAAATAGCTTGCTTGTTCTGGGATAGCTTCTCTTTCAGATGTTGGGATGCGGGAGTCCAAGATACAATGCAGTTGCTCAGCACTCCCTTTGTTGTCAGTGAAATGAGACTTGCATCTCTCATTTAAGATGTTTCATATCTTAGAAGGGTTGCATTCCCTTTTGGTTTTGCCTACCTCTTTCTGTGATTAGAAGTGCAGACCTGGGCTGCTAATTTAAGTATTGCAATTAGTTGAATTTCTACAGTTTGGTGATCTTAATTGAAGTTTCAGGGGCTGAATCCAAAGCTGGTGTGAAATGTCATTCCACCATTGGATTTGCTGATTTATGTGAGCTAGATCCAGAAGGAGACATGTATTTTAATGTGTAATGAAGGAAAAGAGCTCTGAGCACCACTGGGACAGTGGGGACACTATATTCAGCATTACAGCTTGGCCCCATGGTGCAGGGTGGACCCCTCTCCTTTCTTCTCTTCTTCCTGGTCTGATGGAGACATCTCATTCACACCATGCAGTCATGCATTCCCACCCATGGCATTTTGAGGGCTCATTTTAATCATCAAGGTCTTGTATTCTCTGTGTACAAGAACCTGTACCAGAATTAGGAATCAGATCCTCAGCTGATGTAAATTGGCATCACCTGGTTATGTCGCTACCCCAATGCTATCAGTGTAGCTGTGTTGATTTACAGCAGCTGAGCTGCCTTTTATTAAAACATTCTTGATCTGTAAAATAAAGTTGTGAATAAGACGATGGTGACAGAAGGGGGTAGCCTGCTTTGTAGTACCTTGTTCACTAACATTATAAATGATATGGAAATGCAGTTGATGTTTTGCCTTTAAAATATTAGTTAAATCATTGTGTCAACACATATTTTTTAATACACATCCTTCCTGACAGATTTTACACTTATTCTTGGAGTCTATAGGCAGCTCAAGAGCATCACTTTCTGCAATGACTCCTGCATCAAGGTCTCCTTTTCTGTTATATTCAGCTTGCATCTGTTTAAACACAAGATACGAGATAGATGATAGTGCCAAGCTTAAACATACATCATCAGGACTCTGATGTGAGGCTCTGGAAATGGCAGGCCAGATGGTGTAACGCAAAACTCAGACATCACAGTTTGTCATGCCGTGCTCCAGTCCACCGTACTAAAAATGGACTTCCCTGCTCACTTAGTCAATCATCTCTCTGGTGACCAGAAAGCAGGGGTCAAAACATGAGATGTCATGAAACAAAGGTTGTGGTCCTGCTCGGCAGCTGTTCAGCCCTTCAGATATGGACATTGTCCTTGCTAGCTACAGACATGAAATTAATAGTGGAAGGAGATTATTCCAGATGATATTACTGGGTCGGAACAATCACTCTAAATTTTTATCTTTATTAACATAAAAGAAAATGTGTTTACTAATTTTGTAGAACAAAGCCAAGAATATAAAGACCCATCTGGAATAATGCAGTGTTAGAGAACTGGGTTTTTTGGAGGACATTAGGGAGTTAAATATATAAATAAGTTCCTGTAATGTTTGCTGTATGGGAACTATGTAAATGCCATCCAGAGAAAAAAATTAGCAACTACCTCACTATATTTATGGGAGAGAAGTTAATCAGATAGAAGAGAGGAGTGGCAGAACCAGAAGATACTGATTTGGATGAAAGGGTTTGGCATTAATTTTGATTTATGATATACAACTGCATTTGAAATATGGCCACACTTAACATTTTTTACATGCTGACCTGAAAGCTATATTCAGAAACTAGTCCTGCTGCTGTACAGGACTCAAGATTGTAAGCAACTGTTAGGAGTAATCGTAGCTCACATTCATAATTATCAATTTAGTCAATAGATCAATCAAAAATAGACTTTTTTACCAATTGTTGATTAATAATAAAAATACTTATATTTGGAGGATAATTCATCCCATGCTACTTGAATTTTCTGTGTGTGCAATTTCAGTGCAACCTGACAATTTGATTCTTTTGAAATAATTTGAAAGCAGCCAGCAGTAAAGGTCCTTTGCTTCACTTGTGTAGCAGTGCAAATCTCGCAATAACACAGTAGTGAACTGAGCTTTCTGGTGCTAAAGGCAAGCAAGGAAAGGAAAGAAACTGCAGCTTGCATCAGCAGATCAAACACCTCACAAACCCATTGAATCTGAAACGCTGCTCCTAGTTATCCAAAGAATGTTTGTTATATTATGCAGGGCAGGTTTGTTTGCTAAACTCTGCCAGCTGTGGAAAAACATTGTATGTGGAATTTGTTTTGATTTAGCAAGGTAAGTTACTCCTTGCACTGTTGCACTTGACTTTGCGGTACAAGAGAAGGTTTCTTCACTCATAAAATGCTCATCTCTATGACATTTTCTTTTATCAAGCAGCAACTTCAGCATGTGTGTGAGGAGTGGAAAATATTCAAATAAAACACATTAACATTTAAAAAAATTGGCTTCAATTTACTATTCGTTCTCTATTTTCAAACTACCCTGAGCATAGATAGGCCTGAATAAGAGGCTAATGTACTTTAAAGCTTGTTTACCAACACGAATCTGTGCACTATGAAATCCAGTTTAACCTGAAACAGGACTACAGGAAATCTAAATGATTTACCTGCTATCTCCATGCAGAGGTTATACTTGCTCAGCTGGGTACATTCTTTGAACAAGGCAAAGGACGCACTGGCACAGAAAAATACTGTCCCACTTGAAATAGATTCAGAGTTATTTCCTGGATACAGGTAGGTGGAACTGGTTTCAATTCTATTCTTTACAAGGAATAGATGACTATTTGCTTTCTAAAAAGAGATTTTTGAAAGCACATGTTGACAGTACAGTTGTTGGAATAGGCCAACAAATGTAGAATCAGTCTGTTTTGGAAGTGTAGAGTTAAACTGAATTGTATTTATGGGAGCAAAACACCACAAGCCCATTGGTATTTTATAGAGCTTTGATTTGATAGGTTATTGATTTTGGCTTTGGGGGATATAGCCCCCGTTGAGAAAGCACCAAACTTACGCTGAATAAAATCATCAAAAGCCTTAAAACCAGTAGAGAGGGACTGGCTAGATCTAACTGCACTGCTTCAAATGGAGTGGGGAAGATATGCCTTATTGCCTTCAGACCTCTGGAAGCAGTTATGTGTATTAAATACTGGAATAACTTGATATTTTAAAAGCTTATATGCTCATCCAAGTAAAATGGGTTTAGAAGACTGCTGGGAGTTTCATTATTTTATGACTAAATCGATACCCAGATTTATGCCTTTTGGACACAGAAACTCGAATTTAATTGAGAAAATGGATCTAATGAGGATAGACATTTTTTATGCAGGTGCCCTTGTTTAAAAACACACATGCACACAATTCTATACCACATGAAAAAAAAAGAGCAGCTAAGTTTTAAGGGCTGAATATACCCACCCAAGAGGGTGACACCCCTAAAATACTGGAGAACAGACAATGGCAGAGAAATGGTGGTATTTCTGAACATTTGAGAAACCAAAGGACTTTTGTTGCTCCTGAATACAAAATTAATTTGTTCACACAGAAATGAACATTATTTTCCTACCAACTAGTGTAAGTAATGGCCAGATGGCAATAACCTGGCCATAAAGATCAGCACTACTACTGATTCAAGTGCAGCATCAGTATTTCCTACTTGCCCGTTCTCTGGCAAACGTGTGATATTTATAGTACGCTATTTCTAATACAAGCTATTATCTATAGTGAAGAAAATCAGAAGGAATCTGTATTTAATATATTTAGCTAGATTCTGTTCCCTGTATGGAATCAATTTTAAAAAAAGCCCCAGACAAGTATGTATGCCTGTGCTTAATTTTATTCCCGTCTCCAAGACCAACTTTAGACCACATGCTTTGCCAAATCGAAAGCAAAATGGAGAGTAACCCCATTGACTTCAGTGAAATAACTTGTGATTTAGTCCAATATATTTGTCTCAGTATGTGTTTCATTGGCTATAATAGGCTGAAACTATTTATGACACAAATTTCCTGGACTCTTACAGACACAGTTAGCACTCTGAAGGGCAGAAGAAAACTAGTAGGGAAAGCTAACAAGTATAGAAACATAGATGGAGAAGTCATTAACATTTCATTTCTTCTATACATATACTCGCACACACACACAAATGACTCTCCGCTGGGAACGTACACATCTTGAAGATTTAAATTACACACTGAGAATAGGTTTATGTTACAATGTACTGCAAGAAATTTTCAAGTTTATAGTTGGCAAGAAATTAGCATTTACTATATAGAGAGACAACATGATGGAGTATATTTTGCTTTTTATGCTAAACTTCCATTGATTGCCATGGGAATATTCTATGTGTGGAAAGGCGGTAGGAGCTGTGCCTTTAACAGTAAACAACAGTGATAGTCAGTGATGTTTCTGTCTGCACTGAAATAAAGTGCTAATAAAAAAAATCTGTGTTCTTATTGTTTAAAAGCCACAGTCGATAGATTTTTGTTTTCCCTACTGACTTGAACAGTAAACTTCAGTAAACAAAGTCTGACGTGCCTATCTTATTAAATGTAATTTAAACGAGCACTCAGAAAAAAATCCCAAAGATGCCTTCAGCGAAAAGATGCAAGGCATGGGAATTGGAAAGCCTCAGCACTGCTTTTCCCATGTAATTTCAGGCACAGCCTTTGAGTTTTCTGTTCCTTGCAGAAATATCATGGAGCCACGTTCATACGAGGTTCTTGGGACAGGGTGAGGACAAGTTGTAATGGTGCTTGGCATCATGCCCACCAGAGTTGCTGTGGTTGTGGGTACCATGCTTTGGTGAGCTGTACCCAGACCAGGTCTGACCCCTGCAACACCCCCCAGCAGATCGGAAGCCTAAGCAAGAGTTACACAATTCCCTGATGCCTCCTCCCTCCCGCTGAACTCCCCTGCATACCAATCAATGTCTATTTTCCTTCCAATGCCAGCCAGGAATTTTAATGACTGTTAATGGGATTTATGCATAGGCTTCAAGGGTAACTCAGACCCTGCAGTAGCACATGATATGTACTCCACCCGTCCAGCCAAACAGACCAAACTTCGCTTTTATTTGGCAGCCAGATTTGTCCCTGAAGTTAATGGCAGATTGGGGTGCAGGTATAAGCCTGCACATAATGTGCAGAGCATCAGCTACAGCAGATAATGACAGGGAGAGGAGCCAGCAGTGTGCTTCTGATGCGCTCAGGATCATGCCTGGGGAAACACTCCATGGTCCAGACTGGCCTGAGCATCCACAAAGTGCAGCTGCAGATACTTCTGTAAATAGCTCCCAATAAAAATAAGTCACCAGAATGAATAACTGCAGGCTGTGTGCTTTGTATCTATTACTGCTCACTGTGCTGATAGAAATTCCCCAGCAAGTCTTGTTTTATTCAGGCGAGCAGATTTCTATTGGAGTGAGTTAAGGGCATGACTGTCATGTACAGTGAGCTGGATTTTCGCATTGCTTTGCCACGAGTAATCTTATAGGCAAGTGACTCCCCTGATGAGCCGATTGGATGTCCTGCACAATGCAAACTGTATAACATTGCCCTGTGACTCCTGAGTGAAGTCTGTTGCTAATTCTGCAAGTGGTGTGCTCAGGAGGAATTAGCTACTTTTAAAAAATAGGTTATTTCCCATCACATTCAAGTACTTTTACTGAGTGTTTTTCGCACTAATTTTCTGTCTCACTGATACCGACATTTCTGAAGATTTATTTTCCTTTTTTTTATGAACAACATATGATTGAAAAACAGAGAAACCCTGGAAGAAAATCCGTACAGATAGTGCCAGGAGCTCTGGAGCACTGGAAGTAGGAACATTTTTCTGCATTGATGCTGGTTCAAACTGGATCTCATTTTCCTGAAATGTGTGCATGAAGGAGGAACACAGAGGAATGAAATCACTGTAATGGCTATTAAAATCTCTCAGGCTGGTTGTGCCCCTAAGACGTGCTGACAGTTCTGAGGCAGAGAGCAGCACTGCCTAGTGAGGGTACATCTCTGTGCAGGGGATACAGGAGCAGACTAAAGCCTAAACTTCTGCCATAACATCACCTTAATGAACGCATTCACAGCCTTTCTTAGAGTGGCAACAGGATGTAATATATACATTGGAAACAAAGGCTAAGCTTTGGCTGTTAGTAGCAGTTCGTAATGGGATAGTCAGCATGACTCGGATGGTCCCATCCTTTTCACCCCTACAGAGAATACCCAAGAGAGGGCTATTCGTTTGGCCTCTCTTCAGAGAAGAAGGAGTCTTTCAGTGTTGCGATTAAATCTACTCAAACTACTTGAAAAACAGTCTGCACTTTCGTACTAAAGCAATTTGCATTAGGCTTTTGCCAAAATATCTTTTTTTTCCAGGCGTGTTTTTTTGCTTTATTCTGTACGTGAATAGAGTCCAGGTAAAATATTTTTAATTCATTTCAGGCTGGATTAGTTATTGGAAAAAAAGAGATTTTTTTTTTTCCTTGTTGTTACTTGATTTAATTAGTGCTCTGTTTTTAAAGTGGCAAGCCAAGCTTTGCCAAGTCTGGCTCTCTGACTCATGCTAGCAGGGTTTTATAGCCCCACCTGCATTTGAGAGAAGGAAAAAAGCCCCAAAGCTTTATTTTTAACTCCATGTACATACCTTGTCCATTCCATTACAACACACAAATCCCAGTTCACAATGTCTGTGGGGCATTGGTAAGCCAACGCAGGAGACCACTGCTGCAGGCAAGGATGGTATAGGCATGGATGCTCACTGTTGTACCTTGTTTCCTACAGAAACTATGCAAAAAGCTTGAGGGAGAGAAAGCTTTTAATTTTGTATTATTAATATTCTTCTCCTCTTACAGGAATTTGTACCTCTGCATCCCTCCAGCAGTTGAGTACCATGCGAGTGGATCTGGGGCTGCCTGCAGTGGATGACCCAAGATCTCACTTAGTTACTCAACCTGCATGTGGGGTCTGTGATATACAAAACATGTAGCTGCAATTCTTTTCCTTTTTTTCTCTTTTTTTCCTTCTTTTCCTACTTTCTTTTCCCTTTGCCAAGCCAGAGGCCCGTGGCTGTAGCTGTGCACTGCACTCCTGGACTATGTGGAGATGCTGATGGAGGCTGTGGGGCTGAGCATGTGGATGTACATGCTTGTGAAGAGCCAGCCCCAACTCCACAGCCCCCTTCCCACCTCACAGACCCTGAGGCAGGTCTCCCTCTTTTGGGTCACCTGGAAACTTGGTATGAGCCTTTAATCCACTTGGAAAAATGTCATATTTACCATTGCTGAGGCTTTTTTGCAGGCTGGGGCTTGTCGTGGTGAGTCTCTACAGTTTGAAAAAGTTTTGAGTGAAGAAGTTTTCTTTGAATGACGAAAACTGACCAGGTTTTGACATTTTTAAATTTTCCTTTTGCCTTAAAATTTTCATTTCTTTATTCTTTGTGCTCACAACAGTAGAAATTCTGTAAGGTAAAAAACTGAAGTACAGGTTTCAAAACGAAATGAGCGATCTGTTTTAACTCTGCTTTTTTCCCAAAGGTCAGCTCAAAAGTGGTTTAATTTTTTTAATCTCTCTTTTCTTTATACTGAACAGAGGCAGAAATACACACTGAGATGTCACAACCTTTAACAAGGTGGAACAACTCTCTCTTCCCAGGCTCTCCTCTCAACAACCCTCCTGTGGAGGTGCTGGGGTCTCTGCTCCCTCCCTCCCTCCGTGGGTACCAAACCCCCATGCTGGAGGATGGGGGGTGGAGATGGATGCTCCCTCCTCCTGCACCTCTCAGGACCAGGATAACCTGGCTTGATTGTCAGCTCTCCCACTACCTTGCCTCATCCCATTGGCCTGCGAGGGTCCTGATCCCGCTCTTCCCAATGCCGCTGGCAACCTCCCCGCTGGCTTTGGCAGGAACAGGCCTTTCGCTGTTGATTTTTTCCCTGTCAATCAGTTACTTTGACATCTAAATGTCAAATGACACCACATGGCATTTTCTTTTTCTTTTCTTTTTCCTTTTTTTTTTTTTTTTCCTTTGCTTGTAATTTAATTGCAAGCACAAAATGGTGGGTGCAGCGAGAAGGGTTTTGAGAGAATGTATCATTAGCAAATTCAATTAGCTGGCACTCGTGCTTGCTGGCATGGAGGGCTCTGACGGTGCCAGGGAGGCTGCTGCCATGCAGAGGGGGCCACAGCAGAGCAGCATCTCTCCCAGGCTTTCTGCCTCACCTTTTCTTCCTACCCTTCAGGAGCAGGAGATCTGTCTTTCCTAAACAGCTCAGGATAAGAGGCTGTGCAGTCAAATTCTCCCTCTGCAATGATAATAATACAAGGGTCTGTCCTGCTTCCAGGAATTGTCTTACTGTACCAGCAAATCAGCATTTCTTCAATTGTAACATCATTCCTGGAAATAGTGTTACATGACATGCCCTCACTGCCTGTCTCAGTGTGAATGAGAATACAGCAAAGCTCATGTTTTCCATTGTTGAAATACTAGCATAAATCTTTCACTAATGCACTGCTGTCTTTTATTGTAACAGCCACCGCAGCATAGAAAAGTACATCAAATCTCTCCTTGTTGGTACAGTCAGTTGTTGGCATCGCCCTGACATGTTGTTTCTTTCCTTAAAATGGCTTTGTAAAGGGACTAAAATGAGTTGCTCAGCCTCTGGCAGCACCTTTGCATGTTTTGACAAATCTGAGGCTTCAATGTTGTACGTAAGAAGGTTCAAAACAGTGGGAAAACAGAGTTCTAATGATAGGTTTTGACAAGAGTCAGCCCCATGTCAGAAGTGACTGTCCCAGGTCTCAGTATTCGGGCAGATTCTGCTCTGGTGCCTTCACAGCAAGAGGGAGGTGATGTGAGGGGTGATGGCAGGCACCCAGGGAGGGATGTCCCTTTAGTGCTGGGGTGGCCAGGAGCATCTGTCCTGTGCCTTCAGGATGCTTCTGCATCCTCTGCAGCACCCATGGATGTGGAAGACCGGGTCCTCCCCAGCAGCAGTTAGCAGAGATCCTCACTCCAGTGTGTGGATGCCAACTTGCAGGAGGCAGGGATAAGGCACAGCTGTGCTTAAGTCAAAATCAGCTGTCCTTTGCAAAGGATAGATGGAGGCTGACCTCTGAGAGCAGCAATCTGGGACTTGCCTTTGCCTGTTTTTCTGACAGGAGGCTAAGGTCGCTCAGAGATATGAAGGTACCTTTGTGCTTTGTGTTTCCCCTTCAAAACACTATCTCTGTTGAGTTGGAAGGGGAGCTAAGAGTTGGAGACTTGAAGCTGGTTAAGCAAATAGCTATATAGAGAAATAGTAAAACCACAATGAAGTAAGGAGTTAATGACTCTCCGCCTGAACCCCAGAGCATCCTGCATCCCTCTGTTTGTGGCTTCTCCCATCATTTCCCTTGTGTTGTTTTTGTTACCTTCGCATGTTGTAAGCTCTTCAAACAGGCTTAAGCCTTCTTGGATGTCTGTGTGGCCCCCTGTGGATGTGAATGCTTCCCCAATAGCAGAAATTCCTGTTTTTCACGATGACAGGCTTCAGTGCAGCACCAGGAGCTGTGTCTGCCCTGTTGCCAGGGGAAGAACTGCTAAGGCAAAAGCACCTGGTGCTTCCCCACAGGCTGCCAGGACCAGCCAGTGGGGAATGACCACGAGTAAAGGAAACAAAATACAGAGGAGGAAAAGTTAACTGGGGTAGTGTCTGTTAATCTGCGAGGTGCTTATCCTCACCACCCTTCCTCTGACCAGTGGTTGACTGGTGCCTTGCTGTCTCCTTTGCTCCGTGAATGGTACAGGACGCTCCCATCACCATTCCAGCCAGGACACTGGCTTTCCTCTACTGCTTAAAAATCGTTGTGTTTAAAACTGTTTCTTCTCTCTCTGCAACAGGTGAATGAAGCTCTTTTCAAATACAAAAGGGCACAGCCTAATGGAGCTCTCTCCTTGGTTCACTTTCTCTCCAAGTTTTGTTCATTCTGGGCAAGGAGAAATTTCTTATCTCTAGGACCCTCCTCCTACATCTCAGATTGGGAAAAGCTGATTCTCCTGAAGACAAAGATTCTTGTCAGGTGTGGAGAAGGGCTTGTCTCATAGGTCCCTACAGGACAGTGTGGGCAGCAGTGCCAAACTGGTGCAAAGCTGCAGTCCTCTTCAAAATGAAGGCAGCTCATACCCTGTGTTTTCCTGTTACTCTGTTTCTTGGTTTCCAAACTATGTGATTCAGAAGTGGATGTCCCTTCAGTGCCCAAGGCAGCCATGTAAAGGAAGCATTAACAATTTTTCCAGATGGGTAAACTGAGGCAGGAGTCATGCGAGTGTCAGCAGGGCTGCAAATAGATTCTGTGGCAAGACTGGAATTGAATTGCTCCTCAGATGAAAGTTTTTCCCCTTAGGGCATCAGACAGCCTAATCTCAACTCCTTGAGATGCAGCCATCTCAAAACTACTGCAGCTCCTTGGGAGCACGAGCTCTGCTCCATCCCGTCTCCAAGGGCACTGGCAGAAGGGACATCCCTGTTTCCCAGGGCCGCTGCTGATGCCCCCTGCGAAAGACTGCAGAGCATTTGGCATAGGTGCAAACAAGCAGAAAGCATTTGGCTAAGCTCCTTGGCATTTTTCATTTCATTTTTCCCCACATGCACAAGATGTTTTACAGCCTTTGTGAGCCCGTATAGATGCTGGTTTCTGGCATGTGGAGTGCTGGAGACTGCAGGCTGTTGCTGAAGCCTTGGGAGAGCAGCTGGCCTTTAAACCGGCTTTATAGGAAGGAAACCTCTCTGGTCCCGCTGGAGGGATGTATGATCTTGTGACACAGTGGAAATAGAGCAAGTTTTGTCTGGTCGAAGGGAGAGTATTTCCAAGGAAACATGAGGGGTTCAGGAGGGTTCCAAAGCCAAGGCAAGGCAAAATACTTTCAATCCAATTGTCTGGCTTTCCCAGGCTTGTTTTATGAGGAGGCCCTAAGATGTGAATGAGGAGTGATCTTGTTCAGCCTGAAAAATAAAATTAACACCAGTATGAAAAGGACTGAAGCCCAGAGAACTGCAAGTGCCTTATATTTTTAACTGAAGGATGCAAAGTCTCAGCTGAAGATGTAACTGAGGTCCATTTGGGATAATGTATTTCATATTTGCCTATGAGTAGAAAGTAATGTTAAGATCCCTTATATGGATGCAAGGCCTTTTTTTGTGCAATAAAGGAGAAAAGTGTTCTTTCTCTTCCTTCTCTTATAGCACTTTATACCCTGTCCTGGGCCATTTCCCCTCAGATCTGTCATTTCTGTCTCTTTTAGATAGGTCACTCCATCCCTTACAAATCAGCCTGTCCTTCCTTTTCTTTCTGTTTCATTGCAGTTCCCAGACAAAGTTCAACAAAAGCCTGAATCCCACTAGCCAGGAACAAGCCTGGGTTGTACCACCTCCTTCCTTGAAACTGATACTCATGTTACTCTTTCTTGCCAGCACCTTTGGAGTTCATTTTGAGTCTCTGTACTTCTGGTTTGTGCTTTGTGTGCATTTTGATCCCCTCTCTTTCTCTGTCTCGTGCCAGCCCTGTACATCAGCTCACCCTCTCACTGATGGCATCTCTGGGGTTTCAGAGGGATTGATAACACTGAATGACAAAACTTGGGTAACCTGGGTTGTGGATGGATGGCTGCAGTGCCTGCCAGCAGTGGCTGCTGTAGGTAAACCAGAGCACTGACATTTATACCACTCAAGTTGCCTCACTTCCATGAGTGAATCTCCGCAGAGTTGTTTCTCTAGGTGTGACTGTTTAGAGCACAGTCCTCCCTGTAAGTCAGATATTCTGCAGTAAAATAGACTCCAGCAACTTCATTGCTATATATAAAGTTTCCCTCAAACCTTTTTCAAACGAAGTCCTGTCTCCTCCCTAGGAAGCATCTGCTTCCCATTGCCAAATTCTTCTGCGTTCCTGTCCCTTTGGTCGTGTTTTCTCTGAATCCTTTAAAAAATGTGCATTTTGGCTGCGCGGTCATGCCAAGGAGTGTGAGAGTTTGCACATTTCAAGCAGGGATTGGCCCGTCTCGAATTGGTGCATCCAGAGAACCTGTCACAAGTTCCTTGAAGCACTTCTGCCTTCTGTTGTGCTGGCACTGAGCTGACGGGCGCTCATTTTGCATGTCTCGGCTCCGCGTTTGGCTGGTGAGGATATTTGCAAGGCTGGATATTTCTGGTTCTACTCCACAGAAGCCTTAAATGGAGTATTTGCTGTGCCCTGCCTTACAAAAAGGAGCCTAGTAATAAAACTTTGAAGGCTCCTGCTCAAAACCCTTATGTCAGACCTGCCTGGGTGGTGGTACGTCTCTCTCCCTGTTTGCTGAAGGAGTTTCTGTATTTTTTGTCTGTCGCCACACTCTCTTAGCTCCCCTGCCGATCTTCTCCCTTTGCCTTACCAATGGGTTTCATAGGGCTTAATAATGACATTTCTTCTTATACCATTCAAGCCATCTTCCACACATGGATTCAAAGGCTTGGAAGTGGCTTGAAAGTCAATTCAGACCATGTGTCGTTGTGCAGGACTGCACTGATGCTGTTCCCTACACACTGTAGGGCTGACAGCAGAAAGCGTTTATGGTCTGAAACACCAGAGCAGGTCCTTTTCCATGAAATTATGTCCTTGGAGCCTTAAAAGCTACATTTCTGCTCAGCCCCTTAAGGCTTTCCCATAAGGTGGTGGCAGAAGGAGTCTGTGCTGACCGATTAGCAAACACCAGCAGCTGCAGATCAGTATCATGCAGCATGAGCCACATCCCTTGAGGTTACCAAACTTGAAGTGATAGCATATGGATGCAGGTCTATCACCTGCCTCATCTGTCAGTGGTGACTTAATTATCTGGCACCTGGAATCCTCTTACTGCCCAAACAGAAGGAAAAGAAATGACTGATTTAAAGCCTCCTTTCTCCAAGTAGATGCTGATCTTGTGTTGCCAGGTAATTTTAATGGTGCCTTCTGACCTTAAGAGGGATGAATCTAAGTTAAATATCAGGCATTTGGATCTCAGCAAAGTTCAGATTTCCAAAATGAAGAAATACAAATAGCTAGAGAGGCGACGCTGTGCCTTCTCTGGATGGCTGAACAAGTGCCATTAGCGCTTGAGTGTATTCCCAACTAGATATAAAAGGAATCAGGAGTGTTAAGGAAAAACAGAGTAAAGTGAATGCCTATTACAGCTGTCGCAATGGGAAAGTTGCAACATTTGCTTGTAGGAAAAGATGCAGAAGCACACAGAGTACCTGTTAGTGTGAGCGAAGCCAGACTTGGGCAGGATTTCAAGTGTTACAGACACAATCCTGAAGGCTATATGCAGAGCAGCGTGACTTTTCCATGATGTTGGTTAAGAAGACGTGCCATTGCAGATTCTTTTTTTCTTTCTTTTTTTCTTTTTTCTTTTTTTTCCTTTTTTCTTTTAAGGCTGTTTAAGTTTCCTTGGGCCTTTATAGATTAGACACAGTTTAGCGGTATTCAGTATGCCAGGGGACTGAACCAAGGGAACGGCGTCCTCAGTTGTGTTATAAACACAGCTTGTCCCCTACCCCCTGCTCCAACCCGCCCCCCCCCCCCCCCCCCCCCCGATTAGATTTCTAGCTGAGAAATAAAGTTCTTGGAGGAAAAAAAAATCCACCCTTGGTCCCTTTGTTCCGCTTTCCTGTTCACAGGATGTGTAGTCTTATACTTATCCCTCTTTTGTCTTTAAAATTAGGAGTTCTCTGAGTCAGAAATAGTCTCCTCCCCTGACTATAAAACACTGGTCCTGACAGAGCCATTACAGACAAAGACTGGGGAGTTTATTCTACCAGAGATTCTGGAGTTTGGGGAAAAACACCAGTTCAGATAGACGTTAGAAAATGAAAGAACTCATGTAGGATTGTCAGAGAAAACTCATTCTGGAAAAAAAAAACAACCAACAAACAAACATAAGTTTTCTATTCTAGTTCCTATTTTATATTTTAATGAAATGGAACAGATAGTTGACCTGAATCTCAAGGACTTCCTAGTCTCCCAGGCAAGTTCCTGGGTCATTCTTCTTTCTGTGGGGTGCAAAAGTCCCATGGAGCCCTCCAGGGAAATGAGCAGTTCCAAGTACTGCTTTGCCTGTGATGCTGCAAGGTCTGCTTTAGCGAATGATCACTCTGACATGAACAACAGTGTTACTGGAAAATTTCTGCTTAACTTTAGCTCTGATAATTATACAGCTTCTAAAGGTGTTTAACAAAGAATGTTGGTTCTGGCTTTGTCTTAAGAAGGTATCTACCACAATTAATCTTTGCCCACTCTCCATCCTTTCTTGCTTCTTGGAATATAGAGGCATTGCTATGAATGTCTGAGAGTCTAAACGTGGATTTCTACGTACACATAAACACTCAAGTGCACAAATGGATGTTTCATCACATCATGCCATAATGTCATATAACTTCACATAATGTTGCACGTCTGCAATGAGAAGGCACAGTCTTCCATCCTTATTAGTCAGAGTAAAGCATCAAAGGTTAACTACTTTCTGTCTGAAATTTGCACAAAGTATGTTAGATCTGACTTTACTGTGCCGTGATAAACTTTGCTTAGTGTATCTTGTATAAAGGTAAAATACATTTTCCATGACTTAAAACTTTGTGGATCAGTGCTATGCTAAGGACAATTAGATTTAACTTCTCTGGAAGCTCCAAAGGCATTTTAAAGGACTTGCTCTTTTGCTCCAACTCTAGTGCTCAGAGAGACTGAGACATTTTTGGAATAGGTTTTGATGGACTTACATGAAAATTTATATGACTAAGAATTGGATTTGTTCCTCTGGAATATTATGGATTATTTTTATGTTGGAATTACATAAGTGTGCAGAGCTGCATACAGTTGGCTTAATGTAGCTAAAAATATATATCCTGATTTCCATTTGGAAAGGTAGCTGGATTTTTCCAGCTTTCCCTCTCAGTGATGACTTTATGGCGTGTAGGGGTTATAGATTATAGGAAAAAATTGAAATGCATAGTAAAATCAAGGGGTTTAAAATTAATTAATATTTGATTATATCTTTGAGAAGATTAATATTGATGCCTGTCCTTCTCCACTCCTCATTTTGAACTGAGTTGAAATCCCTTACAAATGAAACTTATTTCAGTGAGACCATATGGATTTAAATGAGGACAGGAGTGGGCAGTGTGTGATGAAGCAGAAATCTCCAAAAGCTGGGGCAAAGGCCTGCTGGTGCTTGTCCCGCTTTCCTACTCATTGCCTCTGGTGCAGCAGAAATCAGAAAGAATAGTGTTTTAGGGAGCCACTGAAGATCATGAGCTAGTAACAACTACCATCAGTTACATTACCCAAAGTTATCCCATCTCTTTCTGCTTCTTAGTCCTTTACCTATCCCTCTCTATTTATATACAGTAGACTTTTTAAGACACTGTACTATGCAAAAAACGCATATTAGAGGGTCATTTTTCTGACTATATTTTTGATGAATAGTCTCTTGAAGTGCAGGGTGAGCTCTCCTGTTCCAAAAGAGAACAGATTAGAAAAACCTGATCCGTCTATTTTAAACAATTGACCATCCCATTTAACATCAGCCTTCGGCACATTTTGGTTCACCCTCCACGTAGAGCAAAAACATATTACAACACACCCCAGAGGTTTTTAGCACCTGAAACTGTGGTTCCGTGTGCAGCTTTGCTGTTTCCTGAGTAGAAGAGCTTGTGTGTATGATGGCTGTACCGAGTGATTAGGCACATTGACTCTCTGAGAGGATGAATGATGCAAATATACAGCAATAAAGATGAACAAAGGGTGTCCCTGGAAATTAACTGCGCACTTGTTATTTATCTAGAACAAGTACAGTATAAAATTGATGAGCTAATGGGATGTTTCCATCAGGTTTTTAAATGCTGTGTAAGATGGAATATGTTTCACAGCATAAAACCAACATTCTACTTTTGTTTTCCTTCCTCTGTTCCTACCCAGAATGTTTTCTAAAATGGACATGTCACTTTGGGTATACAATCTCATCATATTTAGATTTGATTTAAATCCTGTCTTCTCTCAGCTGTGCTTGCTAATGGAACCACTCATGCTTTTTATACAGTTGATCTAATAATATTTTCTTCACTGCTCTCTGGCATTATTTTTTACTTTATAGAAATCATGGCAAAACTAGCAATATAAATTGAGTCTGCATTTTAATGATATTGATGGTGATTTTCCTGTGCACTTGCATAAGGTGGGTTTTCATTTTTCTCTCTTTGTACCATGGTCATTTTAATGTACTGTGGCATAAGCATGTGAATGACTTCAGTTGCAAGATTCTGTATGAAGGAAGCAGATTTTTCCAATACACTTTGTCACTTAAACTGACATCAGCAGAATATTCATCAGACATCTTCATTTTTTGCTTTTTGTTTTATTAGTAAGATGGTCTAGTGGCCTGTGAACTGGTCACTTTTCAATACAAAGCCATTGTGGGCTCACCACTGAAAAGTACCAGGTCGGGGATTCTCACCATTTTCTGATTTGTTGATTCCTTGTATTTCAAATGGGGATTGGCGAATAGACAATTTTTATTTAGTGACCATAGATTATTTTTTTTTCTGGATATAGCTAGAAAGAGGACAAATTACATACTTAAGAAGGTATCTACCACTCTCCATCCTTTCTTGTTTCTTGGAATATAGAGACAAGATAATAACAGCTACTGGTTCTGTTTCATTTTATACTTGCACAACCTCCATGATTAATTTAATAGGTGTGGAGGGTAAGAGCCATAATGAGTGAGTTTTCTCCTTATTTTAAAAGAGATATGAGATGCCAGTTACCACCTCAGGAGAGTGAAGCCCTTTACAGAAGCAGCAGATGCAGCTCAGCATCACTCTATTGTGCGTCAACTTTGACCACGGAAGAGCTAGCTCTTGGGACAGAAAGTGCTCTGTTTATACTCAGACCTTGGCATTTTTCCTAAGGTACCAATTATAATGGTGTTTTTTGTGATATGGGCACACATCCATTATGACTTGGCTTGCACCCACCAACTCATTTTGCACAGGCCATGGAACATGCATCACATGGCAACAATTCCCATTGGTGAGCAATGTTAGGGAAGTCTAGATTGTTACCAGCGGAACAATGAACTTCATAGAACTGTTCCATTGTGCAATTATATGAAGTATGCTAAGAGAAAGTGCAGTTTCTCAATAATTCCCTCCTTTTTTTTTTTTCCAAACCACAGGAATGATAGATTATTAATCATGATTAATACTCAGTTACTGTGAATTATAGTGGAACAGTGCCTGGAAATCCCAGTCTGTTTGGTAAACTTCTTTTCTTGCATAACAGGAAACTTTCTTTGCATTTAAGACACCTCATATATATCTTGACATAGATGAAGATTAAAGCAACGGAACCACCCATTTCATGTAATTAAAAGGAAAATTTAATAGATACATACATTCTTAGTCCATTACTGTTGAGCTTTTTTTTGGTACTGTACAAGCATAACAATATGAGAAATACAATTGCAAACATCTTAATTGTTCCCATATTTTGCTTTCTTCCTGAGAACCAAACTCTTCTAGAGCTCAGGTGTAGCACTCAGCCTGAATCCTTCAGTACTGGAGTTAAGGCAGAGCTGTATGTTTTGAAATTTGGAAGATCTTGGTCATTCTGGTTGTGATTGCTTAGGAGAGTATGAATGATCAAAATGCTCTAGGAAGCAGAGGAAAGTCAAAGCAGGTAATATAGTATGCTCCATCCCTGTAATTGGAGTGTACATGGGCTAATTTTTGTTAGCCCCATATCTAAAGTAACTCATAATGTGCGTGGAGTGTAAGGCACCAGAACAGGATTATGGAAGGGCTCATGTTCAGTCAGAGAATTGAATTTCCTTAGAGATAACTGGTCTTTAAACCTTTGGAAGCACCCTGAGGCCATTTGTATTCAGTCCTGTGTGTGCAGTACAATATTTAGCGAATGAAAATTTCTGCTGTAAAGAGTTTATGTCCTGATCTGTCCTGTGTCCTGAGAGCCCAGTGAAAGGAGGTAAAAAGACATTTTCTTTTCAAGGGTGAGGCTGTTGGGTCATTTCCAAGAGGAGGTCCTTAGAGAGCATCCCATGGTCCCTTCCTCTAGAAGGTAGCAATGTAGCTCTTCATTATGATCTCTGTCTCTCTCTTCCCCCAGCCAATCTGTCAGCGCATTTATGGTGCTGAAGAGAGGCGTCGTGTCGGAGCGATGTTCCCGTTTGCAAAATGGTAACTTCTATTTGTTGTTCTGGGGAGCTGGTTTCACACGCTGCGGAGCTGACATCTCTCCGGGAGCACAGCTGAGTCCAACATGTTCGGAACAGCCATCCACCCAAACGCCTCCTACTCAAGCACTCAGACCTTCCTTCCTTCCTTCCCGGTAAATAGAAAATACAGAGACAGACTTGAATTGTTTCAAATTATTTCTGTTTCACTGAAACCCATGTTCAGATCTGATAAATGGGTATTTATCTGGCCCAGGAAGTCAGTTTAGTGTGGGAATAGGATGGCTCTACAAAGAGGAAACCACGTTTCTGGAACAGTTAATGGAAAGGTCTGACTGGCTTTCTCTGGTGTCAATATTTTAAAGGGTTCCTGTGTGCCGTGAAAATGCAATGTTGAAATCAACAATTTTGTGACAGAAAACAAAGTCATCATAAGCTCTGCTTCTACTACATTGTACGTTTCGTTGCTCATACAGAAGGCCTCTCAAAATCTACTTCCTAAAACAGGAAACAGAGCAATGTGCCATTGTACACTTCAGGCAAGAAGATATTGCTGCATTATTTAGAACACCATCATTCCCTACAACAGCAGCTCTCAATATATCCATCGTTCCCTACAACAGCAGCTCTCAGTATATCCCACAGCATGATTCAATTTGTATTGCTGGGACATCCTGTCTAGCCATGGCTATGGCCGTGACCATTGTAATTCTGTTTTCGACCTTACCATGCCCTATAGTAGACATGACCTCAGTTTGCCAGCCTATGGATTATAACATGGAGAAAAAGCCCTCTTGAATAATGATTCCTAGGAAAAGAGTTGAAAAAAAAACCCAGACATTTGTGCGAGGATTCCTTAATTCAGCTACATAGCTGATACATGGAGACTTCACTTGCCATGGTTGATCCCGGAGTGGTCAATATGTATTACCTTGAAGGCTCAGAGCTGGAATGAGACATTCTGGTTCACAAGACAAGTTCCCTATCTCTGCATCCCTCACTGGAAGCATTCTGAGGTATGCCACCCTCTGGTTTCCTCTCTTGAGCTCCTTCCAGCCATTGCATATGAAATGTACTCTTTTGGACAGCAGCATCAAGAGCAAGGACTGCCAGCATGCATTTCTATTGGTGCTTCTCTATGAAATGGTATGTGTCACAGATTTTCCCCTTTTCTCATTCTAAAATGCTTTGGGTCAGTGTCTTTATTCATACATGCACTGTTGCTACCTTGTTGAGAGCAAGCTGTGGTGGAAAGTGGAATTATCCAATCCTCTTATAAGTTGACCTGATAAGTTGTGCTGAGAGTTTAGTTGTGAGACTCACTATTGAGAAATTTAAGGTCAAAATCTGTAGGAGAGTGCAAACTGAAGCATTAACACTCAGCATTTCCCAGCCCAGGGTGTGCAAAACCAGATCCTCTGGGATAGGAATGGTTAGTGCTTTCTGGGTCTGGGTCCAGACCCAGCTGGCCAGCTAGCACAGGTGTGGCAATTAAGGCCTAATGACTTTGTTCCTTCAGGTGACTACAACTCATAATGTTATATCTCAATTAAAACTAGGAATCCCCATTGATGTTCTGGAAGGAGCACGGAAACAAGGTATGCTGGCCTTCGTGTTTCATTTCTAAGTTTTGTTGGCCTTGGGTCTCTAACCTTTCTAAGATAAGATCGTTAGCAGTTCTACCTACTTCTTACTTCCTGATTTTTTGAAAACATGAATTTTCCAGAACTTGGGGGGGGGAAACAAGAAATTCACACAAATTTGTGTTTCGATTAAATATTCATTTGTTAGGAACACAGATTTGAAACTTGGATTATTAAACAAGTGACTTCAATGATTTTAGCAATGCTGAGTACCCCAGAATCTTATTCAGGATTCTCCACGTACTTCTGCACTGAGATCAGTGGGGTTTAGGAAGAAGTTTCAGCGCCTATACAAAGCAAACACTGTCTTTGGTGTTAGTCTATTAATATCTAATGTGAGCAAGCAACACTGTGTTTTCCTCTGTGCTTAATACGTGCATTCTGCACCCTCAGGCAGCTGAATTTACAAGCTTTTGTTGTCATATGTATAATGTACAATATGTATTTCCTTTTTATTAATCAGACCTGCCATCAGAAAAGAAATAGAGGGAGTTTTGAAAGCACAGCCAGGATAGATACTGTCATTTTGCAATCTTTTGTGCACAGGTGGAGATGCCTGTTTCCACTAGAATGGGTGGTAATATTGTGCTGCTTGCAGAATTCTCACAAATGAAAATCAGGCAAAGGAGTTACTGGCTATCCATGGGGTAATTCTCCTCTGGAAGTGTGCAGTCAATTCCCATTTAGGCTAATTACACTTAAGGAGCCCTTTCCTATAGCTAATGAACAATAGGCATAACCTGTTATTACATAACCATAGGCACGCACATTAATACACTGTCGAATTGCACTACCCTGTTAAAATGCTTCCTCTACAAAATTCACTGGAGATTTTTAGAGACATTTGCTGTAATTACTGCTAGCATGGTTTCTAATTCATTTAATTTTCTTTTCTACCTAAACTGAGTGTATAAGTGTGTTTTAAGAGATTGAATAAATAAATTTTTAATTATAAAATGATGCTATATCATACATTATTAATAATAACCAACAATGTGTAATATATGTTTAGGTATGAATCCATTAGGAAGATGAACTAATATATATCAGTCCTAAAATAATGTCCTAATTTGTCCTGTATTTATGAATGGGGAAATCCATGTTTAAAGCAATTAGAGGTTTATAAAAGCCTTGGACTGACAGTGGGTAAAGCATTGAGCAAGCTTGGCACTTAGGAATTCTGTTGTTGTCTGCGCAAAGGAGAAGACCCTTTCTGGTCTTCTTTAAACCCTTTATTGGTTTCAGCAGTTTGTGAAATCAAACAACCAGAATAGTACAGGTATACAGACCTCCAGGGTGTGAGCAGCATGATGCACATAGTCCTGGTTGGCAAACACTCCAGTTATTATTGTTATCTATAAAAAACCCCCAACAAACCCTCCTTTGTACTCTGTCAGTTTACTTTCAGGTAGTTTTGAGGGATTTTGTCAATTATTTCCCTATTAGCGATAGCAGACTTCAGAAATCTCCATGGCAAGTTCCAGGCATTCACCAGTCTCGTGGCAGGACTCAAACAGGCTGCAATCAATGTCACAGTCACAGTTGCAGTCATTGTTGGCATGGTCTTCATTTGAGGTCTGGTAGTATCTATTGGATGGACAACAGGTATCTATCAGCCAATGTTCACAGGTATCAGGCAGCATTATAAGAAAGTCCCAAAATTGGCAGAACAAGCAGGCCAGGATAAGTGTCGCACATTCATCTAAGAGAAAGGAAAAGCAGCGAGATATAAGAAAAAGGACATGCTTGGTTACCTAGGTTTTAGGTGACCGCGACTACACAGAAATGAGATGCAACGCAGCACACAGGGTAGGCAAAAAAATATATTGATGATAAGTACTTCCATTGAGTCAAATGAAAGGATTTATTTTTTATGTTGCTTGTTCTGGAAAAACAACAGTGGCATGAAATTGATTTGGATGAAAATATTCTGTGGCAGTGAAGTTCAGAGGAGCAAGTACTCCAACCACCTTTATGGTTGTTCTTACAGGTCCTTTCCAACCTAAATGATTTTATGGGTTTATATTCTTAAAGTGTTTGGGCTGTAAATTTCAGCACAGGAGTGACCCTCATGAAGCAGGGATGCTCTGTGGAGGGGGTTGCAGCCTTGCAGGAGTGCACAAGTGCTACTGTTTCATGGTGCCACATGTGCTACCTGACCAAGCTTCCTGGTTTCACCTGGGAGAGAGTTAATTTGCTTTCCAGTAGCTGGTGCAGTGTTTTGGATTTAGTATGAGAAAAATGTTGATAACACACAGATGTTTAGTTGTTGCTAAGAGGTGTTTATACCAAGTCAAGGACTTCTCAGCTTCTCGTGCCCTGCAGAAAGAAGGCTGGAGGGGCTGGTAAGCAATTGAATTGTGCATCACTTATTGTGTATATTCTAATATTTTTTATTATAATTATTGTTATTATTTTATTTCTTTTCTATCCTGTTTAACTGTCTGTGTCTTAACCCATGAGTTTTCTTAATTTGACTCTTTTGATTCTCTCCGCCATCCTGCTGTGTGGTACTTAGTTGCCAGCTGGGGTTAAGCCAGGACACTAATGCACGTGACACTGGAGCTTATTTTCTTTTTCACAAGAATTTGCAATTAAAGATGGAAATCATCAGGATGGCCATGGTATTCTAGGAAAGAAAAAAGTCAGCAGAAAAAACTCCAAACAAATAACTTTTAGGGGCATTTTTTCCTGCATACATAGAGTTCAGAACTCATTCCTTCTTATTTAAACTATCCCTTTCTGTACTGTAAGTCTGGTCCAGTCTGGATCAGTCCTCACTGGAAGTCAGTGTGCAAATACCTAAAGCTTTCACGGAGAGTGGATCGGCACACATGTTTCTAGTGACATGATTAAATGACAGGTAGATTGCCTAGCCAAAGACAGGCAGGAGAAGAGCATTTATGGTGGACAGTGTGCTGATTGATTCTCAGCCCAGAGTCCTTCCACTTCATGACCAAAATGGGTTTCTCACCTCTTCATTCACAGACTTGTAAATTTTTGAACAGAGAGAAAAGTTTGGAAACCGGAATCATCCCGGATGTGTGTCTGGAGCCAGTAAATATTCCTGAAAACTTGCTCACTGTGACAAAAACTTTGTGTTATATTTGTTCCCCTCAAAAATCAACTAATCAGCTCCCAACCGTTTGAGTTACAGCATCTGGGGAAGCTGCCTCCGGGTGCAGCAGGGATCGGAGCAGGTGTGAGATTCTGACTGTGTGAATCCAGTTGGAGTGCAAAGACCCAGACCTTTCAATTTGTATTTTTTTTTCCCTCCTTGTTTTTGGAAAGGAAAAATGCCTTCAACAATATGAATGCCTTTTCATTGGTTCTTTCAGGAAAGCATATGGTTATAACCACATTTCTTGCCCTAGGATGACTAACTGTGAACTCATTCAACTGCATTGGTTCTGTTGTGGCATTTTCTATCTCACGTAACATAAAGTTCACTGCCAGGAACTTTCCAGAATTATGCTTTTTTTTTTTTTTTTTCTTTTGAAGAAAGCTTTCTTGATGAAAAACAAAATTAAAAAATCATTCCAGCTTCTTTATACATACAAAAAAGAAGCAGTTAAAGCAGGTAGCAAGAATAAATAACATGTGGTGGAACTTGTTTCTAAGTAGCATATCATCACCAATGTTATCAGTTTTAATACTTTTTTAAATATGTCAGAATCTATTTAAGTTCAGACAAGCACAACTAACTCCCAAGTCAGTTCTGTAGAATGAGAGTGACTAGATTTTGGTGATACTTAGTAAATTCATGCTTATATTTTTTTCTAACTAAATGAACTGAAATAATTATAAAATTGAAACATTTAATAAGGTGACACTGCTGCATTTAATTGTATGAAATTTACGCTGTAGAAAATGTAATCATTTTATTCAGTAGTCCTTGGTGTAATTAAGACTATTCTTCTTAGGTATCTTATGTTTATGACATTTCCTTCCTATACGTAGAAGCGAGGGATGAAATTCAAAATTATATACCAGTTAAAGATCTTTTAATATTTTTCCTCTCTCCAAAGATCTGTTTTCTAGTAACGTATTTGTCTCCTGAAGGTGTTAACCATAATGGTGCTTATGTAATCTGGAGAGAATAGATCTGATTCTTAGGGCTTCATCCAGGATAAAGAGCACACAAAAAGCAGAAGATTTTAATAATAAAGTAATGTTTCAGCACAGAGTCTGTGATGTGCAGTAAAGATGCTTTTAAATTCCCATCAGAGCACACACCATGAACTGTGATAATGGATGTAACACATTTCGAAAAATCTGCATGTGTGAGGCTTTTTTGTCCTGTTTTAAGTGGGGTAATGTATATAAATAATAGATATTAGCAATTAAACATCCATTCCTATGCATTCATTTATATATTTGAAAATAAATTAACCACAAACTGCATAAAAGAAGATGCAATCTCCTGTTTTCTCCTCTGTTTTCCCTGCTGTTTGTGAAGCGGCATTACTGCATTTATCTCGGTGAGAACAGCGACCTCAGCTCTCATTCTCTACATTAGTAGATTAATTAGCACAAAAGAAGAATTTCCAATAATTTTGCTAGTCTGCCTCATCTCTCAGTTTTCCTGCTCTTGTTTGATGGCTGACAGCTTACCCTCCGCTTGTGCAGAGGATGCCCTGAACAAACCAGGCCTAAATCTCACTGAACCCAGGATGGTCACTGTTGGTGAGATCTGTGAGCTTTGGATCTGCTCCTCTCTAAGCACAGAGAACAAAATAATTGCTGATTTCCTCAGCTACCTCTCTGTCTTCAGAGGTTCTCCATGCACCAGCAAACAGGATTTGGCCTCATGTATGTGGAACAAGCAGTAACTTGTCAGAGTAGAGTGAGCAGAGTATGCAGTGACAACCACAAATCTGGCTTCCTTTGGTTTCCTTGGCTTCCTTCCAGCCTTTAACATTATTAATTGAGCACAGATTGTTTGGGGTTTTTTTGTTAATTTACTTCGCTTTTAGCTTTTTTAAGGAGTATGAAATCTGTTATTTGCATCACATGGCACACACCTGTGTGCCAGTAATGGTTGAGGGCCTGATCAGATAGTCAGCAAACTGAGAAAACGGTGAGTGTCTGGACTAGAAAATGAGTCCCCTAATTAAAATAAATATTTCAGACCCTTCATTGAAATTAAATGTATTCTAATAGATGCATCAGAGACATCCTTTTTATTACAGGATCGGTAATATAATAGAGATGGTAATGGTTCCTGGAGAGCATGGTGGTTTATTGTGATGATCTGTATTTAGAAATTCTTTATTTAGGAATTGTTAAATGATAGACACGATAGATCCCAATTCCATTGGATATAGCACACTAGTCCATTACTGTAAAAGATACACATAAGAAACTTCAAAAATGCTTCGCAGAAGCCCCTTTTGTCACATCCACTGGTTACTTAACAAGGAATAGCTGGTTCTCAGTGTAACTCCACTAAAATCGGGGGTGTTATATCATTTAGTTTAACAGGAGTCACGCCCCTTGGTCTGTATGAGTGTCCACAGCCTGCTCTGCTCCTTAACTCTTGGTTATGCTCTTGCCTCTGAAACCCTTTCAAAAAATAGTGCAGGTATCCAGCTCTAACTTGTGCTTTTATGTGATAAAAAGGATCAGCTCCTTTACAGAAAAGGTAAGACAACTCTGATCATGAGCCCCAGAGCAAGTTATGTTTTAGTAATGTTGATTTGTGAAAATGCACTTGAACTACTGGGCATCTGCTGCAGTTATGGTTTGTAATTACCTTTCACAACACTTTGTTTTCAAATATGCTTCTTCAACACACAGAGCATACTGAGCTAACTAGAAGTCCTATCCATGTGTATCCACCTGGCCCAGGCATTAGTTTTCTGCAGAAGCAGACCAGAGTATGAAGATTGTTCCTCATCCTGATCCATGTGAGTTTTGCAGTATAGTCAGCAGGGAGGATTTGGTGATGGGTCAGCAGAATGGCAGGGTTCCATGTAATGGTCCATAAAGGAACTGCACACACAAGTCTGTAGAAGTAATATACTGACCACCAAACACAGCATCTGCTCAGCAACCACAGTACTACCAATGGCAAAAGTGGTAGCTTCTGCTATTGGGGAGAAATGTGTTCATCTGTTTATCTGATACTGACACTAGTACCTCTGTGCAAACACTCATTATATAAGTACAAATGCACTGTTGCACAATAGGCTCTAAACTCCTCTTCTATGACTTTAATATCACTGATAATTTAAAGTAATCTTCTGTAGATTCTCATCAATCACAGAAATGTTGCAGGGCAACTTAATGCTGCTTTTGGCTGTGTTCTTGAACCTCCTGTTCAGCATGCAAGCGATTATTTCAAGTTAGATACACATGGTGCTTTTTTGCAGTGGGCATTATTTAGAAATCAGCTTAAATGCGATCTGTTTTATAAAACATACCATCACTGTCTCTCTGATGTACTGATGCGTCATCTTCAATGTAAGTGAATTCTCTGCATTTCTCCAGGGAAGCAATGGATGATGTGCTCGCATCTGAGAATTTCTTCTCATTTTTGGTACCCTTTGATGAGGCGTCTGTGATGCTGAATTCTGCGACAGAGCTCATAACCATGCCTCTCATAGGCTTTTCATCTGTATGTTTTTCATTTGTAAGATGGTTATCTGGTGGGATTAGGGAAAAAAAAAGAAAAGACTTGTTTGTGATACCAAGACAGAGATCTGAAAGAATAACATGCAGAATCTCCAAGCCTACAGTTGTTTACTTCCAAGGCCTCACCTTTCTTACCTAATGATTTCAGTCTCTTTGTGCAAGTAAAGTTTATTCATAGCATAGGTATTTGTGAACTTGCATTCTAAGCTTTTCTCTTAATCCCAGTGGATTTAGAGGCTAAGTAATAATTCACTTCCAGTGCGTGGGATCAGGATGGAGAGAGAACAGGACTATTGCCTCAGCTGACATCTGCTTTGAGTGTGATATCCTAACTTCTGTTTGTGATAAGAAAGAAGACAAAACAATTATCTTGTTATTTTTCAACAGCATCTCTGTTTCCCTGAATTTACAGCCAACAACGTGCATGTAGGTGGTACCTAGATGCAGATGTGCCAGCTCTCCATGGCTCATAAGCTTGTAGCAAAGAAAGCCAGATGGTCTCTGTTTAACATTCAGATTCATTATTTCGTAACTTCATCTGCACTTGTGCCGCTGGCCTGGAAGTCAACTAGAAGATAGGATACTTCACATGCTGTCAGCGTGCCAGAGAGGCAGCTCAAAAACCAGAGGGAGAGCTTAATTTTAAGCCCCAACTAGGGGAAAGGTTAAGAATAGTTCTGAGCTCAATTTATTCTTGAAGAACTTCTCAGGCACAGATAAACATGGACTGATATATAGTTTCACTTACGCTCTGAAGTGATCAAGAGGCCAAGAAACACAGTCATTCTCTCTATGGGTGGGATGGTAAAACCTCATCAATTCTTATCTACAGCTGATTAACTCCTGCGCCTCACATCAAGCACAGCCTCACTTTTTATCTTACTTAAATCTTGTGATATGCTTGCTCTTGAGCTATATACAGAAAATCAATCTTTACAAACACCTCAGTTTTGCAAACACTATTTTCTGAGAGGAACAGAAAATGCTCTAAAGTAGTTACTGTGTGCTCTCCTGCAAGGAGCTGCGAGAGAGACCCTGCATATCTCTTGTTTTTCAGGTACCTTTGACCCCTAATGTATATTAAAGGAAAGCCAAGAAAAGGTTGTTAGAGAGTGAAATCTTGACGAGGCTGCAGTTGTGCCCCTAGTATCCTTGCAGGAAAAAGGAGGAAATGTGGATGAAATGGGTGGATTGCAAAGCAGGTGAAAAAACACTACGACCGTAGGGCTCACAGTGGGGGAAAGCAAGGATTTGAGGTCTAACCGGTGTCCAGTGAAAGCCACCAAGGTGGTGATAGGTCTTGGGGCATCTGATCTATCAGGAGAGGCTGAGGGAGCTAGGCTTGGTTGGCCTGGAGAAGAGAAGGCAAAGAGCAGTGCTGGGTGCTCTCTTCCACTTCATAACCAGGGTAGCGAAGAAGCCAGACCCTGGCTCTTCCCAACAGCGCACAGAGGTAAAAGGGCAAGAGGCCACTGTCACAAGCTGCACTCAGGGCAATTGGGATTGCATACAGGTACAAATTCTTCATCATGGGAGGTGTAAAGCACCTGGGCAGCCCCCAGCAAGGCTGAGGAAGTGTGGAGAGCTCAGCTGGGTAGGGATTGCAGTAACTGCTCTTACTGCAGAGTTAGCCATGCTTTGAAGGAAAGGCCAGATGAGGTCCCTTCCAAGCAAATTTCTCCATAGTTTCTGTGATTCTATTTACTTACACAGTGAGTCAGCAATTCATTTAAATTTTTACTCATAGTCAGATTTTATGCCATTTTAGATCATCTTCATGTGGTGAAATATGTAGTAGCAGAAAAGCTGCTTAGAAGTTAGCCGAGTAAGATGTTGGGAGAGGATAATAAGAAATACTAAGCTATCGTATTCATTTTATCTTTAAATCACTGCTTTTAAAATGTGCGTTGGCAGAGGTTTGGGCTTGGTTTAGAACTTGCAATACCGACAAAGTCTACTATGAGGGAAATATGAATCTTCCCTGTCCTGAAGACTTCACAGGCTGGCCATAGGCAGAGAGCTACCAGTGCGACAGAGAGAAGTGTAAGGAAGGAAAAAGCAGTGGCACACAGAGGGGTCTCAGAAACCCATACCTGTCAGGTTTTGTGAGCATTACAATGAAAGAAAGCCACAGGCAAGACTTGGGAAAGGCAGGAGAAGTGATGGCTCCTCCGGGTGTGAACCAGCAGTGCAGAGTGCAGTGGCGCTTGCCTGCAGGTTATACACTGGGTCGCAGGAAACCAGCATCCTGGGCAAGCTAAGTGTGATTTTACCTGTCTGTGATATTTTGTTGACGGTTTTCTCTCCAGAGTAAGTAAATGAAGCTTCCCCCCACCCCCACCCTGACATCTTGGCTGGCTTTTTTGAGACCAAATTGTGGAAAATCATGCATTTTGGATGTACCTACATGCACAGTAACCACTGTTTTCCAGTGTTTCTAAGTCAATGTCATACCACAATTTTTCCTGCACTTTCATTCACCAACATAGTGTCTGCAGGAAAAGTTGTGCTAATCGAAGTAGCAGAGCACTAGAGGAAACAATGTCCTGCTTATGCATTGGATTTGTTGGACAATAATGGATTTGTGAGCCCAAAAGACACATGCCCCACCTGTTATTCAGGTGCCAATCTTACAATGGATCTTTTTGTCCAGGTTGAGAGCTACACACAGGCTGAGCAGTTGAATACAACAGATCAGATTGAAAGACCTAGGCAAGAATGATGGTTTCTATAATTTTCCACTTTCAAAATTGGCCCAAAGGTCTAAACTGGATATATTTTAAATCGCAATGTATCTGTTGAGTTCCCCATTTCTGCAACAATATAATAGCCCACAAAATGCATTTAAGCATTCAACAAATGAGACTGAAAAAAATCAGACGGAAGTAATCAGTAAATGCCAGACTAACATTTACTGTATCCACTGACTTCTACTATTCATGCTTCGAGTCAATTTTTATTCTTGAAGTGCTATTGAAGAGAAATCAAAACCAGAAATAGAAAGGCATAGACATAACCTGAATTTTTCAATGCAGCACCATCAAACAAAAGGGTAACAAAAGCTGTCATTCAAGGACTCTTCTGTTTGTTAAAGCATACTACATCTTTGAAAATACAGTACATTTTAGTGTCAGACTCTTAGTTTGAAAAGCTCCCTTTCAGTAATGTTATACTTGTCTTGTACAGCTAGATCAAGTCTTCATGCAATCACCGTAACAAGCAACTTGCTATGACAAGCGGGATCCTTGCTTCCAGAAAACAGTGCGATAGAGGCTAAAGCAGTGTACAATTATAGGTCTCCATTTCATTTTTATGCAATTACCTTCAGTTCAGCTGTGGGTCCATCTACATTATGTCTTTTATCAATTTGATGTTTGCACAAAGTGTCTAAAGAAATAAAGATTACGCTAGACGAGCATTAAAAAAAGGTAGTTAGCCCTTTTTTCTCTTTTATAGCTTGTTTCTGTATGGATCATGTAGGTTGAGAGTTAGAAACAAATAAGTGGAGAAAATAAGCTTTAAGAATGTATTATGCACAAGTGATATTATTTAAGATTACTGCTAAATGAGAATGTAACAAAACCCCCTAAATTACAGTTAGAGATGAGAAGAGGGTCAAACTTTGTTACTGTTTTGTAAAAGCCTATGTTCAGCTCCAACTATGCACTAATGTCTGTGTTTTTCATGTGTAGAAATCATCCACTGAAGTGAATTAAAAGGGGAAAATAAGTGTATCATGATGAAGAAAGCTCAGATTATTCAGTGTTAGACTGTTAGCAAAGGCAACTAGAGGTAAACCCCCACAATGTGCCATTTTTAAAGGGTATCATGAAGTAGCAGCTTTCTCATACAAGAAAGCTGGGCTTGCCTTGGCTGTTGCAGTAGGACTGTGATCATTCACCCATGTTTGTATTAAAGATAGACATAGTCTCAAGACTCACACAAAATTCTTTTTTTAGTTGGATGACTCAGGTGGCTGACTATAGTGTCTAAATTCATGAAAACACAAAGTAAATCACTTTCCACTGATGCCTGCCCCAGATCCCTCTGGTTGATAATGAGGAACAGTGATATCAGGACTGGCATTTTACAGTAGGGCCCCTGACCTCTGGTTCTCTTCATTGATTTAGGAACAACCCAAGGTCTTGCAGCCCTGGAGAATAGATGGCTAGAGTTTCCTAGCAAACTTTAGAAAACAAATTTATATAGTGGCATATAAATGCTCTGTTTCTGGCAAGGGACTGTTCTGCTCTGTTCTGACTCTTCTGCTCTGTTCTGCTGGACAGGGATTGCAGCAACATGGGTAATACTAAAGATCTGTTCAGAGCAACTGGTTAGGGGGAGCTGCCACTAAAAGAGAAGGAGGAGAACTGATTTATCACCCTATGTAGGGCTCATACGCATCTCACAAGCAAAGAAGAAGGGAGCCTGTGGCTGGTGGTATTTGTTCCCAATCCATCCTGGCAGTGGCCCTTTGCCTCCCATCCCAGTGGCAAGGAGTCCCAAGGGTTAATAGTGAACTGTGCAAAATTCTGGCAGTCTAGAATGTGTAACTTTTTCATTTCACCATGAAACATCTTCATGTATCAGTGCAGTGAAAGAACCAAAGGAACGCCTGGCTGATCTCCCTGCCATTCGTTATCCCATGCACTGCTGTCGCTACCTGTCTATTTAATATATCACATAGTCATCACTGAAAGAGCTGTGTGACATGTCCATTCAGTCCTAAGATGAAGCAAGCAGAGCTACATCAGACCTGATGGATGATAACTTGTAAGTATAAAGGCTTAAACTGAACTCATTTGGTTTGAAAAGACTCATAGTAAAATGAAACCCAAACCCCAGGTTTCAGTGGCCATGTTTCAAAGAAGAAAAAGTAAAAAGAAAACAAAAAAACTTTTTCTTGTCATTCTAAAGGACATTATTGTCTGCCAACAGCAATGGGAAGGGATGTCAGGGATATCTCCGCATGGTGTGAAACATGCGTGGGGCCAGCTTCTTGCTTACCTGGCTGGTCCTCACTGCTCGGCGTCACCCCAGGGAGCACCGGGAGAGGCAGGGAGCTGGTGCAGCTGTCTTGGTGGAAGAACAAAACAACATTGCAGAAGAACACTGTAAATAAATGTGGTTTGACATGTGTATCACCCCAGACACTTAGTCATTGACTTCAAGAGTTGTTGCTTTGAGTGCAAATAGAAACAAGTGTGATTCCTTGCAGATAGAAATTACATGGGATGATGCACTGTTTCTGTTACCCTCTGTCTCATTTCTGGAAAGGAAGCTAAAAATAAAACAAATTCCTAAGAAAGTTTCATCTGAGAAGAGGGAAGAAGATCACTGGTAAACACAGAATTTCCTCTTTCAGGTAGGTTCAGAGAATGTGAGGGCTGGGAGGTCTGTGATGAAATGTGGGGTGTTAGCCATACCCAAACACCCCAGAAACCTTAGATGAGGTTCCCAAATCATAAGCAAAGGAGGAGAGAGGAAATTGCAGCTCAAGCTCCAACTTTTGTGGTTTAGCCGCCTTGACTGACAAGATGCCCAAGGTCCTCATTGTGGCAAGCCCAGGTCTCCACATGGGTGCTGAGCTCCTGCACTTCTGCTGTGCTTGCTAGGCAATCCACTCCACATGTAGGGCTCGGAGGCTTAAGCCTTCCTCTCTTTTCCAAGGTCAGGGAGGCAAAGTAGGAGGAGGTGTAGGACTATCCCTATGGTGAGTGCAACAGGTGGAGCAAACTCCATTGGAACTGCTTCCATCCACGTAGGAAAGGCCAGAGGGAGAGAGGGCCTCACAACTGACCTGAAGAAAGCTGACCTAGGCTAATATATCATGGATGGTTTCATAGTTTTGTGCCCATTACATTTTGCTGAGCACAGGCATAAGGATACAGGGGATTTAGAGACTTTATTTTTGTCATAAGAAAACAGGAAATAGTACACAAGACTATAAATATATATTTGGCTTCATATGACATCATGAACTTGTGCAAGTGCTTCTGTTCTGATTTATGATGATGGACTGGTAATTCACAGGAGCTTTGGGTTCATTTTATTTTGCTGTTGCAGTAGCAAATCTAATGGTGCAATCCCAGGAGGGGGTATTTTATCAATAGTGAATTTTTGACCTCATTGCATGCATTTTAACTTTATGAATTAGTGACCCAGGTGACTGTAAAGCCTTCTATATGCTTATTATAAATCTATCACAGGACTGGCAAAAAATTTTGGCCCAGATCCTAAACTCTGACAGGCATGTGTTGATGGACTGCATAGCAAACACTTCCACTAATATTTCTCACTAATTATACCATATATTAAGAAAAATGAATGAAGCCAATGTTTATACGCAGCTTTAACTGCTTTTGATATAAGAAAGCAACAAAATCCCTAATAAATTTTCACCTTCAACATTTCTATTCATTATAATTTTTACCATGATGAATGAAGTTAGAACTGTAGAGGGAGGGGGTTCATCTTGAAATCTGTTCAGTGAATGACTGAATTTACTTCCCTTCCCCAACTTGTGTTGAGGAAGGAGGGAACAGATGGACACAGGAAGAAGAGGGAGGCAAGTGCGGAATGAAGGAGATGGGTGAGGAACAGATGGAATCGGGGGAAAGTGAAGCGGAGAGTCAGCAAGGATGGTAGGAAAGTTTTCCACTTGACCTTGAGTTGAAATGAAGATTTGCATACACCATGGGGCAGCAAGATTTTGGGATGAAGCTTTTTTCCTTTCTGTAGCACTTACGCCTCAAAGTCTCATGGGCCATCCCAGCAGTTCGGGCCATTCCAGCAGTCCAGTCCACCCCGGGGGATGTGCAGAACCAGAATGGTGATTTTCCCAAGGCGATGGCTGCTACAGAAGGGTGCCTGCACTTTATAATGGTAATGGTGGGGGAGAAATGTGTGCAAATGCAGTACCCAAAACGTGTTGGGATGTGGTAAGTCTCCCTGGCATCCCAGCCAATCCAGAAATTGAAGCTTATGATTTTGAAGAGGTATCCTACGCCCTGTTTGTTAGGAGCCAATAGCCAAAATACTCAAAGTGATTTATGATTTTACCTGCTTAAACTAAGACATTTGAGATGGCCCGATTTTCAGAATATGCTGAGCATCTGTGCTTTGAGGTGTATTGAGTTATATAGCCCAAATCACTAGTAAGTCCCGGAAAATCTTGATTATATTCTTAATTCTATTAAATTGCCTGCATATAGTCCATTGATTCTGGCTTTGCTAGCTGAAGAATGGGAGAGGTGAAAGTTAAATATTGGCCATGTGTGTCATTCCCTTTGAAGAAAATGGGAGCCATGTGCACTCACCTAGCAGCAAAGTTTGGCCCCAAGTATGATTTCACAGCTGGACCCTAACTTCAGGAATGCCAAAGCACTAAATGACTCAATTGGAGTAATCTGATCAATGCTGTATTTTCACTGTGGATTTAAATTGCACACACAGCAAGAGCAGAGTTAGTTTCTTCTCTCTCAAAATCACTTTTCTCTGCAGATTTGATAGCATAAATACGAAGTTTTGCTCTCATCACAGGAATAAGTGAAATGGCAGAAAACGTATGTCAAATAAAATGCACAACATTATGTCCTTTTTACTTTTTGGAGGGTGTTTAAGAAGATGGCTTCATTAATTTTGACTGAATAAACGGTTCCTTTAAGGGATTTCAATAGGTGACATGAAAAATGTTAATACGAATGATCAAGACAATGGAGGTTAAAACTGTTTTGAAAATATGTTTCTTTTATAGATCTCAGCTGTTGGAAGAGTTACAGAATAAATATACGGTAGTGCTGACATTCAGTGCTGTTTCATCTTAGCAGAAGGGTTTTTAATAAAGACAATTCTTTTCAAGGAATGCTTTCTGCAGCCAGTCTTCAAAAAGAGGTTTTCCCCCCTCCTAGTTTAATAAAATCAAAGTAATTTATGTCATATTGATACGTCGATATGTTTTTCAATAAACTTTTTCAGAGAGTTTTTTTTTAAATTCTCTTCACTTTAAAAATTATAATTATATGTCTTCCTCCCACTTTGAAAATGGCACAAGGTGCTCATTTGCAGAGCTCTACTGTTCAAATCTTCACTGAGAATAGAAATGTCATGACTCAGTTAACAATGCTTTATTATTCACATTGATCTTTTTTTATAGTGTTCTTTATCTCAAAAACATTGTAAATCAGATATCTTCCTCCCACTCTTTTGTTCATTTGCAAATTTTTATTATTCTACTTTGAGAAAGCAACGGAGTGTCAAGAGTCAGTGTATATTGTTTATGTTCTTTTTTGCTTTAAAGTTACTTTTAACTATAAAAAGTAAGATGTACAGCAGAAAAAAAAAAGCTGGATTTAAGGATGCTTAAAAAAGAATTGAAAGGATCATCGTGAATTTTATGTTGTCGCTTACACTTTAGAGTTGCAATGGACTTTGCAAGAAGTGGGACCAAATGCTTAATGGAAAGGTTTTTATGTGCTAATTCTGAAGTCCCTATTGCATCAGACATCATCATCTGCATTTAGACACCACACGTAATTCGTGCTTTCAATGAACACAATAGCAAAATTCACAACTGCTTTTGTAGCGTGTTCAGTGGATGTTCGGTTTACAGGTGCTTGCCCAGAGACCTGCACTTCCTATTGCTCTGTGTCAGAACTTGGTGCCTGGTCCTCGGGAGCCCTGAGCTGATAAGCACCAAGATAAGCCACCAGATTTTCCCAGGAACTTCACAGCTTTGGTATTAAGCATCAACTGCAGCAGAAACACAGCCACAGCTGGTCAACAGGCCGTGCTGTCACTGAAATCCACGGGTCAGGGTGCAGGTTATAGCTGTGCATCCCCCAAGAAAGCCATGCTGGAGCTGCCATGGTTTGTTTCTAGCCCAGATCTCCCAGATTCTCCTTCACCCACTGTTTTCTTTCCTCAAAGGTTTTCTTCAGGTCTGTATTTCTGTCCTGGCTGTTGTGACTGTATGAAATGGCCTCTGTGAAATAAATTCACTGTAGTAATTGGGGATAGTCCAGAGAGCAGCAGGCTCTCCTGGCATTTCACATATTGCTTGCTGACAGGTAATTTTTTTATCTTTTTCCTGTTTTGAATTAATTTCCTCCAGGGCATCCTGGCACCCTGTTGTTACTCCAGCAGCTCTTGAAAGAGACCATCTTCTCTGGGAGGAGCGGCTATTTCTGAAGCTGAATTCAAGCCTCAGGTTGGATTTTTGGATCTTGCAGGTGCTGTGGCAACTCTATCACATGAAACAACCGTGAAAAGCTTTTGCAAAGAAAAATAAAGTTCCATATTCTTTTGTTTACTTCTTTCTGTTTCAAAGCTGCACTCTCCTGACATTTTGCTAAGAGATAATTAAACTCAAAGCAAGTAATTCTCAAACTGAACCTGAACCAGAAGCACACAGCCCTGTCCTTCCCCCTCCAAGTGGAAAACTAAGCATCTACTTATTTTCATTAATGTCAGTAGGTCACTCCAGCCACCACAGAGCTGTGCCAGTCCTTGGTCTGTGGGGATTTGGGGTCTACAACCCCACACACAGCTGCTGGAGCTGCATGGACACCCTGCACCATGTGCTGAGGCAGGTCCATCCCAAGACTGACAGGCAGGCGCTTGTTGTACTGCAGGGATAACTCAAACCTCTTAAATTTTCTTTATTCCTGGCTGCAGAGTGTGAAGCATTTTGATGCATTATCTTTTCTGATTGGATTGTGTTGTTTTCAAATTAAAGAAAAAAACAAGCTTTAGTATTATTATAGTCTTTTTCTCAACAGCCCTGGTGCATTAATTCAGTCTTCCTTCCTTCCTCTCACAGTTAATTACTCATCCCACCACTGAGGTTAAGATTGTCTTCCAATATGAACAAGTTTCAGAAATAAAATCCTAATCAGAACAGAGTAGCCAGAAGTGGACAGAGCTTTATTTAAGATGCTGACACAGTAACTGATGGTAGGCCTCACCCATGGACATGCTTGTGTGTGTAATTGCTCACTGCTCAGTTTGCGAATTTTATAGGTAATGTAATGTAAAACAGAAAATACTGAGTTTATTACAAAAGATTTTTTTTTCCACATAAAACTCTCTCATTAAATTTGGAAGGCACTTAAAATTCTGTTTTATTTTTGGTAAGCACTATCTATTGAAAATTGAAAATATCAGAGGGATCACTAGGCAGAATTTGTGAACTTTCCAATGAAAAGACAGCACAGTGTCTTCCTTTCGTGTTCCAAGGTCTTTGGCAATTGTGCTACTTTCTGACTGACACTAAAGATATGTCGAGAGTTTATTCCCAAAGCAGGTATTACACATGGTTATGGTCACAAATATATCCTTGCACAGCATCAATGCCAGAGGAGCTCTGAGGCTGTCAGAATTCTGATTTGGTGGGGGAAAACACCACCAAAACCACATATATTCTTAAAATGTGTCCAAATGTTTTAAACGCTGTCAAATAGAGCTTCAGATCACAGAAGAGGCAGCATTTCTCATAGATGGTCCTTAAAGATCTACTTGTGGTAAATTGGCATGTGATAATGTCTTCTAGTAAATTATGAAAGCTTTTCTTTGATTCAAATCCAATGACAAGTGGTAATCTGTGAGGCTTACATCTTCTAGAGACTTCCAAGCAAACACTTAGATTTTTCAGTCTCTCTTCTCTATGGCGTACTGAACACAACTGGGAGCCGGACTTGTCCTCTATAGCAAACCTCAGGAATCTTATTGCCATGTGAGTACCTCCCGAGGTGCTGTGGAGAAGCCTTTGCTAGACCATGATGGGAAACCATTTATTTAGCTCTGCAAGGGCCTGATCCAGTATCACCAGGTGTCTATGGAAAGACTTCCAGGGAGCTCAGCAGATCAGGCTCCAAAACAACCTACAATAGCCTCCAATAGCCTTCTCTGGGTTTCTTTGCTCTTTTTCTCAGAAAGTCATAGCCGAAGCAATCAGCAATATCTGAAGCAGAGGATGTATCATGCCATACATCTTCACAAAACATTTGTCTTCCCAGGGGACACCAAAGATGCAGAACATCTATTCCGGGGGCACACAGATGACATCCACTGTTTCTTAATTATGTAACAAGTACTTTTAGGACAGTGTATTCTTGCCAGCTCTGGCAAAGGCAAGCATGGTAACTGTTCTGCTCACAGTATTAAATACACTTTTCTTGCTGTGCAGTGGAAGGATGTGTTTAAACTCACAGTCTATCACTATTCCTGGATAGTGTAGGAGAGTCCAGGAACACTCAAGATGTCTTTTCCTGTGTGTATTAACTTGTTCAGAACAAAATAGTGTTCTTAGAAAACATGGATCTTACGGCAGAAGAAAGTTTCTTTCATGGCTGTACTACAAGGGTTTCCAAACAGCTGCTTGCTCATTTGGGTGCATGAAATATTAGGTTCAGCCTGCTCACACTCACAAACACATAATTTCTTCTCACCGTGGCACCTTCACTGTGGTCATTTCCACCTGGTTTTGTGATGCTGGCAAGTGCCATACTAGCACAATGTCTTCATTGTACAAACTTTCAGAGGAGAGCTGCAGAGTTCCTGCAACCTCAGTGAAACACCATCCTCTCCCCAGTGCCGGCTGTTTGTCCTGTTTAACAAGGAACTGCAATGCCAAGGAGTTGTGCTAGTGCCTGATGTGAACACCAGATGTTTCAGGTGTTGCTTGATGGTTGGTCAACACATTCCTGCCTCTCTGTGGACCATGCACAAGGATCAAAGGGTTGGTTGGGCAACCTTCAGCACACGGAGCTCACCAAAGCCCCAGAAGAGGCACCCTGGGCATTAAGGGTAGGAGAGCTCAAGAGTTCCTCACATCAAAACTTCCACTGTAGCCTTTGCTCAAGGCTCAGGTATATCACCCCTTCCAAGCAAGGAGGTCACAGTCCAGGCTCTGAGAGGAAAAAGTGCATGTGAGAGAAATGGAAGAGGTGTCACTGTTTCAACAGAGAGTAGGCAAAATCTAACGCCCATTAATCCTTTAGAGCAGGGCCTCTGGTTTGTTCTTTTTGCAATCTGTTCTGTATTCAAAGCAAGTACATTTTTTCTGTCACCATACCACTATTGTTAACAACTATAAATGTATTAAAAACACAGGGGCATTTTAGTATGTGTATTGTGCATAAGAAATATTGTTACATGACAAGCTCCAATTGGCAAGTGAAAAGAGGTTTTATTGAAGGAAATAGCAGTAGCAAACAGTGAACTATGCAGAATAATGGTAATTGTTCCTTTAACATTGGCAGCGCGCGTTCACTTAATATGACTGCTCCTCTGTCTCTGCCTCATCCAGACCCAGAGGACCTGTTAGACAAGCAGGCAGCCACCTCTCTCTGGGATCAAGCTGTCAATGCAAACTTGCTTTCTTTCTATTTCTTGAAGCTAAGCTATACCCCCAGAGCTCCCAAAGCTTTTCCTGAGTGAAAGCTTTAAAAAAGCTCCATTCTAAATTACATCACACGAGCTGTTCTCTTCAGACTGACAGAACAAAAGCAAGGAGGGGGGGAGGAAATGCCAAAAGTACCATCTGAATGACTTCTGAGTTGCTCAGAATAATTTACCTCCTCATGCTTTATCAGAGCAGACTAATGTTGTCTACCTTGCCTACCAAAGCCCCAGCAGTGTCCTCTAACTAGCAGAGAAAGTTTGCATCGTGTGTGTTTAAAATACAAATAGACACAGAGCTGTTGGGTGCAGGCGTTTTGCTTGCAACAACAGGGTCTTGGGTGCCCCGTGAAGAAAGATCATAATGGAGGGCATGGTGCTTTCTAAACTTAGGTGATGTGGTCTCTGAAACAGCCAGCTCATGGTTATTGGAAGAGCCCAAGCCTGTGGATGCTGCACATCCAGGTGGGTGCACTCATCTGCTAAATCAGTGACACCCCAATTAGTGGTCATGGTGAGGACTGCTGAGGGCCACTGCCAAGATCTGAGAGATTTCTCAGACTGGTTCCAGCAGGCTCCAATTAAAGATCATCACCAGAAGTCAAGGGAACAAATAAGCATTACCCACTTCTGCTGCGGCAGCGTGGGAAGTAGATAAATTGACACCTCTCCCCCTTCTAGAAGCTTCCGGGCAGCGCAGGTTGATTTGGGAGACCCCACTCAGGGAAAGCAGCCTCAGCTGCAAAAGGGAGGGGCCCATGGGCCATCCACCTTCTTTGGCAGATAAACACAGGCAAGAGGAAGAGAGAAAAGTTGCAGATGTTCTCTGGGTAAGGTGTGGAGTCAGCAGCTTTTGTAATGTGGTTTGGTGTTGGTTTGGGAGTTGCTTGATCCCAAGGTAATCTACTAAGATCTCAAACAGTGAGACAAGCAGACTTGTGTGGCTCATCAGCTGACCCTTTTGGGGTTCTTTCTTAAGTTTAAGATAATGGTTATGGGGCTAAGAGCTTCTTATTCTCCTACTCAAAAGCTTGCAGGTTTAGCTCACAGAACTTCTAGGCTTGTTCCCCTGTTTCGAGTAAGCCTTAAAATGTTTAAGCTATTAATACAAATAATAGTCCCATTTTAAAGATGGGCTAAAACAGATGATGAGTCAATATTAAGGCAAAAAATGCTGCTCGCATCCCCCATGGAGCTAGAATAATTGTGCTTGCTTTCTTGCATGAAATGTGCCACTTCAGTAGCTGCACAAATGCAGCACCATGCCCTAGGACACTGTGGGGAGAAGGTAGGGGACTTACCTGAGTCTCCAAGGGGCTGTAGGATGGGGCTGTCCAGTTCTGGAAAACAAGAATGGGAAAGGAAGGCTTCACTTAAATAGAGAAAGCTTCTCAGCTGGTGAGGTGGCTTTGTTATCCCACATCAGATCCAGTGTTTCGTAAATGCCTCAAAACTGTATTGTTATGAGAGCAAAGTGACTGGAGCTGAAGACTTAATCCCCTGATTGACTTTACAAGTACAGAAAAAACTACTCTTAGCAGAAGCTGAGAGATGCCTCTTCCCTTTAAGCATCCAGTGTCTTCTGGCCTCTCATGAAGATGATTTTTTTCCCCAGGGGACACAATTTTTGTATGATCAACGCAACGTGTCTTACCCAGAGGAGCAGAGGCTGCCTGAGGACCCTGACTTGCTAATGCAGTGTTCATCCCTGAACTTCTGAGTGAGTAAACTTTGGGTTTTGCTATTTGTTTTTTGTGGCTCCTGTCAGATGCATGAAGACATCTGGCTAGTGAAATTGCTCTGCCTAGATCCATAAGGCACCATCCTAATGCTCATTAAAGCTGATGGAAATATCTGGCTTCACGGCATACTTTATTATCAGGTGTTGTATCTGTTTCCTATGAAAGTCTTAATTAGTCAAAATATTAAAGTGATCATAACTGAGGAAAACACTGGTAATGAACCTGAATACAGACCTCATCACTGCGTGCTTCATCACATCCCTGTTCCCTTCAATGGTACATATGAAGGTGCTGGACTTCAAGTTTTTGAAGCTAGCAGTGTAAGTTATTAAACATAACCACTGTAATACTTGCAGTCTAGTTTTCTGAACCATGGTTTTAGGATATGGTGGGGTTCAAGTTTAGCTCAGCTGTCTTTATTTTTCTGTTTCAGCATGGCAATATTTCCTATGCTTTTATGTATATTAAGATTTTGCACTGCCTTTCACCACCATAGTATCTGACTATCTCAAAATCAGTGATGACAGCAAAGCAAAAAACTTCATGGTATTTGCAGCACGTGCATTTCTCCTCTCCTTGAAGGGGAAGATAGAGGTCTCATCTAAATGACTGAGTACTTGGGTGGCATTGTGATCCCAGTGGATGTGGGATTTTGTGCCACACAGGGGTCACTCAAAGAAATAATGTTCTGCATTTTTTTTCTGTACCTCCAGATCTGAATGCAAGTTGAGGTATACGTGGCAGGCTAGTATTTTTTCACAAGTTGTGTTTGTAATAGTGGCAACTAGAAGCTTGTTTGCTCATAAAATGAGGAAATTATCATCTGGAAATAACTTTCAGCCAACAGACAGGGTGAATGGACTTGTTTCAATGCTCCTGATTCAAGCATAGCTGGCCTTCCAGCAGAAGAGCAATGAACTCCTCATGGCATGGGGACAAGTGTGCTCGTAGGCGAAGGCTTTTGTCTCTTGATGCTTTACCACAAGCAAGGCCTGGAGCCCCTGGAGCATTGTGTAGCTGAGAAGGGATTAATATGCTTATGCCACCATGCAGACTGCCTCTAACCTGCAGGGATTCATGTCCTGTGGTGCTCTGGTACGCTGCTAGCTGTATGCTTTGGGGACATACTTTGTGAATCACTTGTTCTCATCTGGACCAAGGTCCGGAAAGTTTACTTAGCTGTTCAGAGCTAACTTTTCTCCTTTATCTTGTACAAGTATGCGTAAATGAAGCTTTCTGCTTCCTTTGAGCTTTACCAAAAAGAGAACAGAAATATATGCCTTTTTCTATGTGTTTATTTAAAGCTATGATTCTTCTGGGAAGTGTGATTTGTTTGTGTTTCCATAACAAATCAAAATGGTTAAGGCTGCATCTCTGCCAACCTCTAAGTAGTTTCAAATAGTTTACTTAAAGGGGGATTATTTCGTCTGTCATAGAATGAGGCAGCTCTGAAGCAGTGTCTAGCTTGCACACTCAAGTCCACTGAACACTAGCTTAAGGCAGAAAAATGAAAGTCCTCTAGACATTAGGATCACAAGAGCATGGAGTGATAGTTTTGAGTGTGCTGCATCTGAAGAGAAAAAGAAACTGTTTGACTTTCTCTTTTCTGATGGTAGCAGTAAGTCTGGAAAAGGCTAGCAACACCATCTGCCTGTTGGAGGTAGTGGCCACTTAAATCCTGCCTGTCCCTCAAACAGTGCTTGCTCTAACCATTTAATTCCTGTGTGCCTCAATCTCCTGTAAAGTGGGAGCCTGTATAGTTCCTAACCATATGATTGTTTCTGTGCTGAATTCAGGTCTGTAAGTTAATATGCGCTCTGTAAATGGAGTTTGCAATGTTTTAGGGTCATCTTCTTCAGCTTCAGAAAAAGTCTTAAATGTTTATGCAGACTTCTACAGTTATTACAGCTGATGTCTCTAGTTAGCTACAGCAGGAAGGTCAAACTTTGAAGGCTGTAGTTTCTTTACAGCCTATAGGTTTCCCCCTCTCATGTCTGTTTTCTATTCTTGCCAGTACCTTGCCTTCTGTTTAAAGGCATTAATAATAGCAAATAAAGCTAAAGATCCTTGTTATAACAAGGTAGTTGTTCATTTTTTAATCAGAGCATATGCTTATGCCAGAGTTGGCATGAAGAATCTGTATGTGTGTCTGATTAGGGCATGCTAAGCTGATCATTTGTTAGTGCATTACATATAAATTTGCCTTTAGTTATACAATTTACTGGGAGGTTGATACGAGCATTGGTAATCTAATTCTTGTTTGGAGGTGGTGGAAATATCAGCAATGGGGAAATAAGGCTGTTGCCATTTGTGCTGAATTGTGGTTTGGTAGCAGCCGTTGTCTTGGAGTTAAGTGGCCATCAAAACCTTTCTTGGAGTGGCAGTAAATTAAAACAAATCTTCCAAAAATATCAGTTTTCAGAGAGTAAAGAAAGATGCAGCAATTATTGTGACACAGGTTTGCAGTCTGTTTCTGATTATCCTTTTGGCTGGAGAGTCAGGATTTCTAATTGTAAGGTGAAGGAATCCTTTTTATCTATCTCTTGCCTCCTAATCCGATGCTAGACAGTATTGTTTTCTGTGCCTTTTGTCTTCTGGGGAAGGAGACAATCTCTGGCTCATGCGAACATCTTGTTAAAGTCTGTTGAGGATTAGGGGGTGTGACAGTTTTCTTGCTGAGCCTTTTTATTGGGGATTTTTATGCCTGCTTTTCTGGGAGGTCTTTGAAATGTCTTTTATGTAGCAATCATTTCACTCTTTCTTTGTTGCCTCAAATGTTGAGGCTGTATTCTTCTCATCTGTTCCTGTTTATATTCCATACTAGCTGGTCATAACAGTTTAGCTTGAAACTATCATCATGCCGTGTGCTTCTGAACCGCAGGAGTGTTGCAAACTGCTCTAGGACAATTGCAAATTTGAGCTTTATTTTAGGGTATCTGAAGCTTTAGCATGGTTGCTTAGTATGAAATACAGTTAAAGAGGTTCCAGATGAAAGACAGCAATCTAAGAGCTGGGCATTTCAAGTGTCCACAGCTAGGTATAAGCACTTAAAAATGCTCCGGTTATAATAAGTCTCCCTTAGGGTGGTCATCATATCAGCCGTAGCTGGTATGCTAGGTGTTCAGCCTGGCCTGAACAGTGACAATAATCAATGGCACAGATAAACCTGTCCTGCTGGCAAGCCAATCCATCTCGACAGAAGAGTTTAAGCCCAAAAAGTAAAAAGAACTTAACTTTTCCCTAGAAATCTGGAAAAAAAAAAAAAAAAAAAGCTGGTGATTTCACATTTCAGTTTCACAAAGCAGTGGGGTTGTTCAGTGTATTTTGTTTCCTAAAATTTTCATTAAACCAATGCTTCTGTCTTGAGTGCCTACCTCAGGACACATGGACTTCTCATATCTGTATGAGATGGGCAAGCACATGATTGCTGGTTTCCCACAGTGCTTACTTCTGATGCTAAGTAAGCTCAAGAACTCACGGGGGAGATCCCAGATTCAGTGTTAAGCAAAGAGCCAGGGTTATGTAGTCTTGCTGATAATGAAGATATCAGGCAGGTCTGGAAAAACTGGTTGCATCATCTTACTTTTTGAGAAGGTGGAGGTAGAAAATGTGTTTTCATGAAATAATTATAAAAACTAATGTGCACAGGATGCTGTTTCAATTTTTAAATCTCACTAAACTCTTATTTATTTCACTAAACAGTGTATCATATCCTTACAGAGGAAGAAGCTGGCTGCTTAGATGTGTATCTTTTGCTCCAATAAGTACTTTCGTAAAAGCTAGGGTTTGTCCCTATCAGAAATTTGCCCATGTAACAGCATTTCCACCAGTCTTGCTTGCTGCCTCTCTAGCAGAATTTTTAGTGTCTAAAACCATATATAATATGGTTCCATTTCACACTTAACCACAAACCTCATTCTTCCAGATATGACCTCAGTTTATTTTATATTGCATGTCTTTTCCTTAAAGTATTTTATACATAGCATAATATGCAATGATACGGCACTGATGTTTATCAAAATTGTTTCACACTGTACTTATTTCTATTTCTGTCTTTTGGATCAAGTACAATACAGCTGCAGACTAATACCACCTTCTAAAATATGTTTAATGTGTTTATTTTCTTACCACATTCACTCCATTCACTAGCTTGTTATATGGATTATATTTAATGGGAATCTTGTGGCACTATCAAAGGGCATTTATTTTCTATTGAAATAACAATTAAGATAACACACAAACTAATATAGTAATCAAATAAACCTGACAAATAACAAAAAACTTTTTTAAAGCTGCAGAGGCATGCTAACAAATCTATTTGATCAATATATGGGTTGTGAAAAAAGAGGAGACAAGATTGACTGATGAATAAAATGGAACTGACACAAATAGGCTGACAGCCAGTCGCAAGTCTCTTTAGGGCAAATGCAATTAACTTAGAATAATAGACTCAAATTTGATGGTTAGAAATGCATTTTTATTAACAATCACAGCCTGAATCATTATGCACTCTTATGAATAAAATTGTAGTTATACTGAAAGTCTGTGTATACATGTATGCATGTACCTGCAAAAAGCCTTGTTGGAAAGCTTTATTTTTGTGACAGAATAGCTGCATGAGACTTCTAGTTGTGCATGCTTTGTATTTTAAATCTAAATATTCGAGCCACTGATATAAAAATCACATATATGGTATGCTAGTATTAGTAAGGGCAATAAGCATCGGTCCCAGGACTGCTTGTTCTTTTGGGATGCGAATTTGCAATCAGGGATTTACAGATTTCATTCTGAGGCAGAGAAGTCATTACTAGAAACATAAGCTTATTCTCTTTACTTTAATAGCTATTTTAAATCATTCATTTAGAAAATACATTAACTATTTATTGTATAGGCAGTGCATTTCTATTGGCATTCCATTTTCATGCTTTTTTATAATCCTTTTTAACAAATTATTTTATTAAAAGAAGATTAGAATTAGTAGAAGGAACCTAAAAATTTTTGAAAATGCTACTCTTGAGAAAGGATATTTCCCATTATTAACAGGTAGGCAGTATCAAGACTTTAAAGGGAGGGAAGATATTCAATTGCTAATGTGTCCTTTTTCTTCTGACCTTCATTGCAGAGGCTGATTGCTATTTGTAAATTACTTTCAAAATTATTAATCACATTTAATTTCCGAATAAATACATAATCTTCTTTTTTTGCCACCAAATCCTTGGGATTTAGATATGAAAGAGCTGCCGATAGGATATGTTATGGTGCAGACATCTCTCATTTGTGGGAAAAGATAAATTACACCACTTGATGCAGAGGAACTCTACATGGTATTAGCAAAGTATAACAGGAATATGAAACTATGATACCTGACATGCTGCTTAAATATCTTGAGAAAAAGGTGTAATGGTAGGAAGTAAAACTGCACTGGGAATTAATTAGACCCAATGTTCTCCAGATCAGTGTCCTTTGTGGGCCAGTGGCTGGCCAGGGACGGGATAGCAGAAAAACATAATGCTCTGCAGTTGCCTACGCATGACGAGTCTGGTGTAAAGCATCATTGTGGTTCTCAGTTTCTGGGGTTGCTGAGCTGCATCCAAGAAGCAATCACATTTGGGTTTTCTCCACTTCGAAGGTGGTTTTAATCCCCCCTATTTCCCAGAAGTGAGACATTGTGCAGATGTACTGGGAAGGCAGAAGGAGGAAGCCCATGAAACCATTGATATCAGGGACAGTGTGTAGCTGGGGAACAGATTTTTCTGGTAAACACCTGGTGTCTCGGGAATTTTTAGGCTGCTGTTTTGGTTTTCTGCCTCTACTTAGCCTTAAAGTCATTGCCATGAGGGAAAAACTTCCCAGATACTCCAAAGGTTGCTGGAGACATTCCAGCTTCGCACCCCACCCACCCACCCCCCCGCCCCTAATCTGTTTTGGATACAGCAGTCCACCACAACATTTCCTAAGCTAGCTTCTTTAATAGCTGGTATTGCCTATTCTTAGAATAAGAGGGATCGATCACATGTTGTTCTAGCACCACCAAACCTGTTGTGTACCTAAAAATGGAATATTACTGTCAGGTCTGGCATAGTTGTTTTACTTTGAGCATTTTGCAGCAATTTCTGTCAGACTTGAACTGCTAAAGATTTCTCACAGAGCTGCATTTGGTGTAGAGGGAGTCTGAGTAGTCAAATTTACATTATCTGCTCAATTTCTCCTTACCATCTCTATAGATGTGTCACTGGAGACCAATGGAAGAAAGGTTACTCCTTGAATGTGTCGCCAGAAAAAGAATATGTGCTTTTTTATGACCACAGTTACTTAATGTTTAAAATGAGAAACAGGTCTTAAAATAACTTGTATGAAAGCTTTAGTAGGTAAGCAGACTAAGGAAGAAAGTCCAAATGATCTGCTGATTTAAACAGGGACAACTTCTTTATAGCCGATGCAAAACTAGTACAGGGGACTAGGTCTGTGGGCTCAGTTCTTCCATCTTGTTGATTTTAGGCTAGTGAAATACTGATGAGCTCCACACGATGCTGCTTGATGTACGGTGATGTAAGAAAGGAGGCATGGGCCCTGTATGGTGAAATTCTCCACTGATGTAATCACCCAACCAGAACAGGAATGACTCATTCTACCCATAAATATCTTGGGGCCTGTGTCTGATCGCATTTAAATTCGTTCACACCAACCTCATCTCATTTGCTTGAATGGGCTTACTCCTGAGTTAGAGTGATACATGTTAAGAGAAAACCCAGGCCCTCAAAAATCAAATCATAATTAGTTTCTCTTAATAGCTGCTTTATTTAAAAAATTTAAAAAAATTTTATTAAAAAAAAAAAAAAGGCAAAAAGCAAGCTGAGATCTTCCAAAAATTATATTAGAAAGCAAAAGAAGATGCTTTTAAGTGCATCAGGTTTTTTCTTAACCCAGCAACGGTAGACTTGTTGGTGATGTATCATACTTACAATATGTTTCTATTGGCACCCAGGTTCCTTATTTTTATATTCCCTTTTCAGAAGTTATTTCACTAAAAGAAGATTAGAACTAACAAAATGTAACTACCAGGTCTTGAAAATGTTTATCCTGAAAAGACTGTTTTTGTTCCACTCCATCTTAAACATTTTCAAGTTCAGAACTCTGATTTCACTACTTCATGCTCCCAAAAAATTAAGATTGCAGTCCCGTTGGTTTGCAGTTTTCTCAGTTTTTATATTCTACAAAAAGGGCTTGGCCAAGATGTTCTTGATGAAATAAAAATACTTTTGCTTTGCTTTCTGTTCATCTCGTCCTCCAGCAGGTGCCAATCAATCTGCAGTAGCTGTTCTGCTACCTGAGAGGCATTCATATATAGAAACACCAGGCCAGCTTCTGTTGTCATGGCATGGAAAGCCAAAAATAGATGACACAATAATGTATTTATTCCCTTGAAGATTTCTGCAACTATGTGAAGTCTTCAGATAAGTAGGTTTTAATGTTAGAAATGGATAGTGTTGGAATGAAGAATCTAAACTACAATATAAAAATAGTCTAATGTGTACGTTTGATTAGAAAGGGATAGACAGACATATCTGAATATTCCTCATTCCCTGAGTGATGAAAACGTGTGCCAGCAACTGATCCTCCATGGTAGGTATATGCTGTTTCCTTCTTTTAGTGTGGTTGGAAAGCCACAAAACAGTAAATTGCTTACAAAAGCCATATTTGTAGCTTATTTAATTGCACAGCACTAGTTTGCTGTGTGATTCAGGGCTATCCTGAAGGCTTAGTTGCACTAGATATCATGTTGTTTTAGTGCCACTAGCATGGGGGAAGATGAAATGTTTTAAAGCCAAGGAACGGTGCCAGAAAGGATTACAGATGATGCATCTGGAAAAGACCTCCTAATTCAACTAGTCCCAGCTTGCATAACAAGAATATCTCTGTAGGCTAATCCCTTAGGTGTTTTCCCTCTCATTTCTTCTTAGACACCAACAAGTGACAGTGCCTGAAACGTTTCCTGAGGCAGAGCATTGCCTAATCATCCTTGCTTGGAAGATATTTCCCTACCATCCAAGTTACGTGTTTTTTTCTTTTTTCCAAGTGAGTATGAGGGCAGGTGTCCTGCTGTGGAAGCAGAAAGATATGTAACAGGGTAAGTAATTCCAAGTGAAGTAAAGCAGTCAGCACTGCAGGTTCTTCAAAACTTGATTTTTATGGAATAATTTGCTTCCTACCCAGTCTTGGTGGTGCTGCTTATTTATGCTTTTCTTCACAGTAAAGGGTCACATTTCGTTCTACATTGTTTTTTTCTTAAACCAAATTGCTCTTAAAGACACCACAGTAATTGCCGTTTTAGTTAGCATCTAAATTTGCTAAGATTTGATAGACATTTTATTTATAATAGGTAGTGTCAGTGATAGAACAAGGGATAAATTCTGCTTTAGCTTTTATGACAGCGCTAATAAAGTTCTCTGACTCCCAGATAACATCTAACAGGCCCTATACTGCAGTACAATTATGGTTAAGACTCAGGTGGTGGTTATTGTCCTGTAAATGTTCAACATATTTTAGTAGCATATTAGTAAAAAGTTAACTGTAGTGACTGGTGATTTCTGCCATGGCCAGAAATCTGTCAAACTAGATGCTCGGCGCAGATAGAGTTGAAATGTTCCTGTCCCTGAAAACTTGAGGTCTGTGTAGGTAGCTGAATCATGATGATTTTACAGATAAGCTGCTGTGTGGATATGGCTTTTTGTTTGCTTTTTTTTTTTTTCTTTCTGAAGAGGAAGCCTAGGAATAGCCAGGTACTAAGCTTTGCTCTTTTGAGTATTAGATGGATAGTAAAAAACATATCTTTCTTCAGTTTTAAATAGTCTTAGTTTTAACCTTTATTGCTTCTATTTCTTAAAAATCCTTGTTTTATTTTCTTCTGTAATCAGGGAGGTGACTGCATTGATTCACTTTCTAGGTGGCTTTCCAGCTGTGTATAGTGTATCTCTTTAAGTCCTTTAGGTTCAGTTTGAATTGCTCATGAAATAACACTTCTGTAATTTTAGTGAAACTTACAATATTCTCCCAAGAGAAAGGTGAATTTATGAGGGTTGCCATTATGCATCTCTTCAAACAGTCTCTCCCAAAATATTAAAGGAGGAAAACCACAAAATTGCACTAAAATGGCAAAACCCACCTATATAAAATGTTGCATTCTCATGAAAGTAAGCAGAAGAATTGTAACTACTTTGGTATTCAGAATAGTCTATAGAGTTTTGTGATTTTGGAGAACAGGCTAGTCCAGTACAATTATCCTGTCTGACTGGAGCTCATAGAACAGCCGTCAGTAATTTTTCTTTCAGAGGGATTTATTCTTTGCTGCATTACTGAATGCAGTCAAACACCACTGCATATCAGGAGAGGCCCCCCCGTCTTTAAAGCTAGGTGCTGCTCCCTGAAAGCTAAAGGGAGTTTTGCCACCGACTTTGATGAAAGTAGGAACAAGCCCTTTTTTACAACCTAAAACAAGTAGGTTAGAATTATGAAGAATGATTATTTAAAATAGCAATGATGTAATATCAGTGTCAATTCCATTATTTTAACAGATGTAAATTTGCTCTGCTCTTGAACTCTGGTGAATTTTAATGGCAATATTAAAGAGATACTATTAAGACTACTTAAAAGAACTATTTGTAAAAAATGTCTCCAGTTGGGGGGGGGGAGTTTAAATTGCTTTTTTATTCAGTCTGCACGATTATTTATTTGAATGGTTTTGTATAATACAAATTAATATGTATTAGAAGCTGCATGGATATCACAGGATAATTCCAATAGGCGTTGGATATGGAAGAGCTTTCACTATTTAGACAAAACAAACAGTTCTTATCCAGCCATAGTTTGGGTACTGTCCACAACAGGGCAAAGAAAGATTTTTATTATGTACGTTATTAACAATGTAGATGAAGAAATCAGCTGCAAATAAGTTGTCTAAATAACTTTAGAGTAAATTTACATACATTCCAAGGCTAGTTCCATGTTAATACCTCAAGCGTTGCACCTGGCTGATGATCACTAATGTCACTTTCCTGGCAGTCAAAAAGAGTTGAGGATTCAGAGATATTTGCAGGATCTGGCTCTAATTTTACATGCAACTTGCATTCAAGTGGGACACCAATGGGAGAAGGAGGTCAGTGTGGCCAAAAAGACCTCTTAAATCTGATGTACAAGGCTGTAAGCATTGCTGTCTCAAAAATGTCGTATTTTCTGGAGGGAAAGTTTAGTTGTTTTAAAGTCAACTCTAGGGCCACAGTCCAGAGCTCATAAATTAAATGGAAGCTTTTGAACAGGCTGGCATTGTACAAACTAGGTTATCAAAGGCCAAAAAAAGGTGCTTCTACTTGTTTTTCTTCTTTCTTGTGAGAGAATTGGAAGAGTAATAAAACAAATACTAGAAATGAGGCTGAGAATCAGGGAAAGCCAGATTCCAATAATTCAGTACTGGCATTTTTATTAAGGGCTCAAACTTTCTGTCATTAAAATCAATGGCAGTCCTTTATGATCTTTACTTCATCTACAGCTACTAATTTTGGGTGCTACAATTACTTGTGTTTATTTCTTGGGAAGCTGCAGAACTCATTAAGTGCTGGGCACTGGCAACTGCAGTCAAGGGTCTCAGCTAGTGGGAAAGCTGAATATCTGAGCAGGACATATATCTAATGTGGATGTCTAATTTAGCATTGGGTATAGAAGTTTGCTTTGTTACTGTCTCAATCTGCCTCAATTCCTCAGGGTAAGTGGTGGCATAGGGGAAGTTGAAGCAAACATGGAAAGTTGGGAACTGAACTGTTCTGAAGTTTAAAAATCCCCTTCATGCAGCAAATAGGTTCCAATTTAGTGGTTAATGGCGGAAAGGGTTTTGAGATTCTCAAAGAAAAAGTAACAATTGTCAGATATTTTTTAACCTGATAAGGAAAAATAAAGTGCCTGAGCAGAGCTGGACATTGTGAATCATTTGATCAAGCAACTGTTTCCTCTAAGTATTTGAGTGTAGTCTGAGAATGTATTCTTGGAAGTATTCAGCTTTGATCCAAGAAGAATTGTCTCTTTCCATTAGTTTTTATTTCCTCCTCTTGCTGCAGACAGATCAGAATATTACAAAGGGCAAATCCATGAAACTTTTCCCAACTTTCCCTCAGGGAGTAAAGCAGGCTTTTTCATCACGACAGTTTTTCAGCTGTGCAAAAGCTGCCTTTCATTTCTATAAAAGCCACCACATTGAAAAATCTAGTCTGACTTATTGTGGCAGGAGAGAAGGTGAAGGTGTATTTAACTTGTAGCATACTTGTGTAAACTTACATACGATAGATTTAGACATCACTGTGTATAAATATGATCTCCATGGGCGGAGAGAGCATTTTTCCCCTGATGCTTCTTGCTATTATGTCCGGATATAACAGCGTTTTCTGTATTGTGCAACAAACCACAGTGGTCAGTTGCACAAAGCACACCTTCTTGTCTGCCAGGTCACCTAGTTTTGACATGAGTGACCCTGAGCAGAGTGCTCAACGCAGCCTGTTTGTAGCACAATTTACCAAAGCAACTATAGCTCAGTATAAAGTTTAAAAGCACAGCCAAACACAGTCTAACCGGCAAGCTCAGAAGAGATCCTCTGCCAGAATTCAAACCCTGTTCTGCCAGTTTGCTTGTAACTTACTGGTACCGTCTACACGGTGCTCTTGAGATTAATAAATATATAATCCCATATCCCACAGTCCATTACCACACAGTGTTTGAAACATTTCCCATTAACAAAACACAGTATGTGCAGGTAAAAATATCAGTGCATCTCATTAAAAGAGGGGGGAGAACGGAAAATATGTATTGTATTAAAGCCAAGTTTTGGGCTCTTGTGCAAAGTTTGAGGGGAAAAATGTATTTCTCCAGGTGGTGTCCCAAGTGGAGGGAAGGATAAAGTTTCTTGGCTACACTAGCAATTAGAAGCAAGACAACGCTATATCCAAGATGTGGCCTCTAATCTAGGCCAAGGCATTCTTCATCTTTCTCTTCTATCAGAAGCAGATTCAGCAACATGCCTAAGCACAGGCCTAACTTCAAGCATATGGGTAATTCTAGTGACTTAGTTCTTGAAATCTTGGTCAAAAGAATCATATCCAAGGTTTTTCTTTTGTCAGTGTTGCACAGGTTGTTTCAGGTTGCACAGCAACCCGTAGAGTTCTGTGCTCTGATTTTCTTCAGCAATAATAAAGAACTTGTGTGTGACAAAGAGATGAAGGTGGGGCTAAAGTATGGGGGGATTGAACCCTTGGGAAAAATAATACAGGAAAACAGTATGTGATGAATACATGCATTGCAGACCCAGGACATGAAAAGCCAACAGGCCAAACCACTCGAACCTTTGTGTGATATAATCTTTTCTTACCATTTTATAGGAATGCTTGAGAGTGAAATCAGTACTGCAAAATACCAATGGTGTAAATGGAAGAGAAACACTGGCATTGTTAATTTCAGCAAGCAGCTTATGTTCTCTATGTCTTCAATGTTCACCCTCTGTTGAACCATCTTATGCTTGGACACAGAAAATTGGTTGTTCAGTTTGTATACTGGGTCTAGGAGGGAGCTTGGTAGTTGCTATACACTCTGCCTAAAAGAGGAGATCCAAGTGAACCAAAGTCCTTTCATTCTTGTGAGTAAATAAACTACTTTCATCTACTCTTTCACCCCTTGGGCTAAAAGAATCGAAACCATAATTCAGTGGGAATATTTTTATGAAAGCAGCTCTACTGGGTGTAGATTTATAGAATTGTATACACCATTTTTTGATAAATGCAAGCATGTGGAGGATCCAAGCAGGTTTCCTACCATGCATTCTACCTGGGATCTTTTTACCTCACTATTAATGTAGCGTTTCTGGAAAGTTCTTTAATCTATGGAAAAAATAGCCAAAGAAATTATAAACTTGGAATGGGAGGTCTGTTGGTTTTCTGTTCACATAAATTACCTGCAAAAGACACTTGGCCCTTAAAGGGCTGTGTTGCGGGAATAATTCCCCTGGCAACGCAGCACCACATGTTTCTGCTAGCCCATGCACTCTGTGCAGCTGCACGACGTATCACATAACACAGTCAACTGCAAGCACACTAGCTTGCCATTCCAGTGGGGCCCCCAAAACTGTAAATAGCAATAGGCAAGAAAACTCCCTGAGACACAGCACTCTCTGTGGGACCATGAATGCTGGAGCCAACTGCCCAAGCCTTGTACTCAATGCAGGAAGCCTGACAGGTGGCCATGCCTGGCCCAAGGCGCTTGGTTTGTCTCAGGCTTTTGTCATTGTTGCATAGCCTGATGCTGAGCTGAGAGCCTGAGTGTCTGCCAGCATGGCTAAGAGGTTGCTGCGGCTTATTTGGGGGCTGAAGAAGTGCTGTATCCTGCAGACCTAAGGCCAGGCTCTTTGCAGTGTGCTGAGAACAACTGGGGTTCCCAAATCCTCTTGCTGACATTGCACTGAAGAATCTCTCTACAGGCTGAAGGGATGCACTGTGTGCAGCGAAGGTTTTATTGTTAGTTCAGATGAAGTTTTAACTGCCCATATTCTTTAATTGAGAAAAGCCACGACTACCTAGTCAGAACTGTTGTATAACCCATGCCCAACCTTCCCAGTACCTACCCTCTTATGTGGTGGTGTGTGCTCAACCTGCCCACATGTGATGTCCCATTCCACATGACATCCTGAAGCTCCTGATGTGTTTCTACCTTGTCCATCTCACCCTGTCACTAGGTAGCCCAGGTAATACCTACCCACAGTGATCAAAACCAGATGAGGGCAATTCTATGAACCAGGAGAGCTATCTAGCTGTGGGAGGTGTAACACTTGGCCAACACTTCTGTAAGGTTCACCAGGTTATACAGCAGGAAAGCATGAAGAAGAAATGTTGGATGCTGATTTACATCAGTACTAGGATATGAATAAGGATGTGTTCTCCTGTCTGTCTCCTTGCCTTTGTTCAAACTCAGCTTCAGAAAGTTACATGTGAATCACTGCAGTTTTTCCAGTAGTGGTTGCCTTACCCAGCAATAGACCCAAATCGTCATCCTGAACGTCTTCTGGTGACTGCACTCTGGCCAGTGCCATTAAAGGTGTTCAAAGATGAGAAATGGCAAATGGTAGTGACTTGGTCTGTGCAGCTTTGAAGAGGACTTGCCCTAGTATTGCTGGGCAGCAATAACGAGTGCTGGGAACAGGAAATCCTATGTATCCAGCGTCTGCCCTGCATACAATAGAGAGTACAGGTCTCTTTCTGGACACTCCAGTTCACATCTAAGTGGGCAGGAAGTAGGCAGAGTACAGCTGAAAGCTGCCAGAGCCTTGGCTTTTCTCCCCTGACCTTCTTGTAAGAGTAACTGGCCAGGTATGAGACAGAAGATAATTACACCTTTCTAGCTCTATAGGAACATACCTTCTTTGGTGAAGAAGTGGAGGAGTGGTGCTGTGTTTGCTGGGGCTTCTGAAAGGCAGCATGGAAGCCAAGGGAAGGTCAGGTTAGATCCTGGTCCAAAAGGAATTACCAAGACACGTGCATTTTGCTTTCAAAAAGTTGATAAGAATCTACAATTCAGTCGTTCATTGCTCACCTATCTGACAAGTTTTTGTTCTATGAAATGTTCACAGATTAAAAGAAAAACAAATTGGGAAAACTATGACATTTTACATATAAAACTGTTTTATTTTGTGTGAAATTTAACTGAAATGATCTTAATGATTTATGTAAATTGAAATGCTGGGTTTTCTTTTTTCTTTCTCTTTTAGCCCTGGTCTCACACAGGCATATTAATGATTATTTGTCAAAGTCACACTGTTTGCTTACAAGGTACGAAGGCTTTTTAGACACTATAATGACAGCTTTTGATTCACTTGATAATATTTAGAATAAGCCATAAAAGCCAATCTCTGAACGAACAGACCGCTTTTATTGGCTTTTAGTGCTATTACTGCTATCATAAGTGGTAAATTGGCCTAATGCAAGTAATACTGCTGTGTCATACTGTACAAACTGCTGCTTAGTTTTATATTGTATTTATTTTTCACGGGGGAAAAAAAAAAGGCATGGAGCCTGTTCTATCCTTCTACAACTGTTGGTGATTCCTCCAAGTGAGAGGTGGGGCAGCTTCCACTGGTGTTTGGACTTTGCTCAATGACATAACAGGGATGATCACAAAGTTAAGACCAAGTGTGTGAGTCAAGTGAATATCTACCTGAAGCTCATAGACAATTTAAATCATAAATAAACTAGGAAAAAAAAAATCATTGCTTACTGAAAGCTGAAATGGGTGTATTCCAAATACCTTATGCTAGGTTTTTTTCTATGTCTCATAATAGCAATAGTATTTGTTTTAAATAGTAAGCATTTAAACTATTTGAAGGCAATACATCTGGTCACAACTTCACCTAATCAGAATGACTACCAGCTGCCATAGTCATTTTTCTTATGATTCTACTGACTTCTGCCCCTCACTATCTCGTCTACTGTTTTGCCCACTCTTGGAATATAAACATGTATTTCAGAGATTTAAAATTCCAGTAACACACAACCTCTCTTTTTCTTTGTGTGTGTGTGTGTGTGTGTGTGTGTTACTGTATAATTTTATTTAGCTTCGTAGTATATGAGAGAAATTGTTGAGAAGCAAAGCGGAACAGAAGAAACTCAAATTGACTTTTGAATTTCCATTCTTTTATCTTTCCCTTCTTTCTCTTTGCCATGAACTCTTTCCTGTCAGGAATATGGACTGGTTTGTCAGCCATGATGCAAGTTTAGGACCAGCAGTTGACATAGGTGATATGTCTATATGACAGTCTTAAGAAGCGTATTAAGATTCAGCTTGATGTGAGTCAAATTCAGAATTGATATACATGTAATAGCATGTATTGCCCAGCTTACTAAGCTTCTGTTAACCAATAAGAGAGAAGTTGTGATTTAGTTTGGTATTTACTACTTTGGATTCAATGAGTGTACAGAGCAAATGCAGCAGGGTGGAAAGCTGCAGGAACAGCATCTGATAGAAGTGTGTTACATGAAGCAGCCCTACAAAACTGAAATTACCTGAGGATGTACTCTGGGGTTTTTTCCTCTAAACTTATTTCTAAGGCCTATTTAGTAAGAGTGAGTCTCATGCAGAAAGCGAGCATGAAGCATGGGTTAAGAGAGTAAAGTTAACCTTGAAGACCCTTTTTCTGACTGTCAACACACAACTCTGAAACCCTAGGAAGGCTAGAGATAGGAAATACCAGTCTGAATTTAGCTTTAATGGTGCATAATAAGAACATGTGGTTCGGGCTTCTTTATCTGAGAACCAAGAGTGAGGCAACAAAGATAAGTGATTCTTGTTTGGGGGGAAAGTGTAGTATGTTTTAAGTTTAGCTGAAACTTGATTATTTCAAAGCCAAATATAACTTCATCATGCCATAATATATGGCCATAAAAAAAAAAAAAAATTAGTCTAATGAAAGAGAGAAGTCTGAGTAATAATCACTAATCTAACTGAATGCATGCTTGAAATTATATTTATTTTCAATATGCTGTGGAAATAGGAAAACTCATAATCCAAGCCTAATTTTGGCATCAAAGTATTTGTGGATACATGATAGCATCTTGACACCTTAGTTGCCATGGTCATGTATCAAAACAGACAATTAGGTGTTAAAAGGGCTTAACCCCTTTTTAAAGACAACTATCTTTACAATCACACAGCTGAAAACTCTTCTCTGTAAATCTGCTGTTTGATGAGTTTGCTTCAGTAGGAAGATATTGATTTGACCTGTATTTAAACAACTCAAGTGATCTTATTTACTCAAAATAGACACTTCTGCTTCTAAATTACAGGTGCAGTGGTATAGTCAAATTGTGTTCCTATCTGCATCTCTGCTGCAATAACATTTTCTTTCTTTCAATACTGAATGCAAACATATTTCAGCAAGAAGAACATAATTTGCCAGTAATCAGTTCTCGGATGTCTCAATACTATGATGGCAATGTTTGTGTTTTTCTGTAGAGCATAACAGTCAGCAGTGCATCTATTTCTCTACCTCTGGAGCCTACTGACGTTTTCAGGCAGAATTTTTTCCCGCACATATTTCAGTACTGTGCATATTCATTTATGTGTGAGAGAAGAAAATATTATCATGTTTAACTGCTACAATCATAAGCACATTAAGTAGACAGATAATAAACAATCCATCTGAATTTATGATTAAGTTAATTGTGTCTGTGTTTTTCTAACGTGTTTATTCAGATTAAAGACTGAAATTAGAATGAGACTATATAATTAAGAGACCTTAAGAGACTGTGTGACTCCTATAAAATAAAAATTAATTTAGTTTAGGGGGATAACGAAGATCTTTGCAGCACTTAAATGTCGCTTCGATGGTAAAGAGGCCTTGCGCAATTCTCTTCAGAGAGATGAATCTCAGTTGTAGTACGAGCTATCAAGAAACTCATGTGACATTGAGGGCTTCAGCACCTAGTTTTTGCATATGCCTTTCTTCCCAGCAGGCACCGGACTTCCAGATCCAACTTACTGTATAGCCCATGCAGAGGACTGGGTAACTGGGAGCAATAAGCTAATGGAAGAGATGAGGAAACAGGAGGAATTTAGGTGGGAAAACTACTAGAAGAAATAGGGAGAAGGGACTATCCCAGTGTACTTATGGCTTTCCCACTTGCATTGCGGACCTCCACCAGCTGCTCCTGAGGCAGAGCAGGAGATGCTTTAGTCTTTTCCCACCTATGAGTGAGATGGCTGCTGGCATGAGCAGCTGGTGGATTGAGCATAGCCCAGGCTCAAATCCCTCTCTGGCTGCTCTCAGCAGTGTGTTGAGACCACTTGTCAAAGGGTTTCTACCTTTTATTGGATAGTTGAATCTCTAGCAGGAGTTAGAGTCAATTTCCTGCCCTTCATGCAGGTGTCTTGCCTGCTGGGCTGTAGAGTGCTTTTTTCTCTCTGGAGCAATGAGCTTTAAGCAGTCCACCCACAGGCACTTAGGAATCTCCAAACTACAACATTACATAGAGTATCTGATAGCTGGGGTTGAGAGTTTCCTTCTGGAAGGTGTGAATTGTAGTCTTTCCATGCAACAATTTGCTCTTAGACCAGATACGAAGTCACAAGAACTACTTGCTAATCACTAAGCTGTTCTGATAAGGGGTTTATGTCCAGTATTTTATTTTTAGGCATTTAGGGTATTCACTCCTAAATGTCTCAGTATCTTCCCATTTGGATTTAATTCTAAATAGTTATTTAAAAAATAGACGGAAAAATAATTCCTTTGAATCTCAGCTAACGATGAATATTAAAACTAATTTCACTTTTGGTCTTCCTCTCAACTTTTTCAGTAATATCTTCCATCAGCAACAGACAACCAGCATGGCCATGATTTAGCCATCCCACTGCATTTTGTTTTGAGTACTTTAAAGTAGTTGTATTTTGGAGACTGATGGCAAATATTCAATGAGATGCGGGGATGCTTTTTTTTTTTTTTATAATTTAATTATCTTTAGTCTAAATATTTAATTGAACCTCTTCAATAGTAAAGGCTTTCTCACACCTCTATGACTGTCAGTCTGGCTCTATGTATCAGTGTATATATAATCTTACAGGCCTATGAAACACCTTCTGAAAATGTCATGAAAATGGCACTGAACTTCTCACACCCACCCTTATCCTACCTTCAAGCTCAGGGTAAATCAGGCCTGCACAGCTGTGGTCTTGATGGGATTTCTATCAAGGAATTAAGTTTTATAAATGAACTAAATGCTCATTAATGGGTTTTTAATGTCTGGTTTTTCATAGTTTTTAAACATCTAATACAGCATTAGATTCAAAGCTCTTACTGTCTCCCTCCAGAAGAAACTAGTTATAATGCTGAGGACATTTGCATTACTACTCCAGATTAGACGGAATACAAATAATAACTAATTTTTTTGAGCTTCCAGAAATGCAGGGTAAAGTTCACTAAAGAAACCAATGTTGGGCTCCCTTTACACCTTGAAGAGATGTAAACCACCCTGAGAAGGGAATACATGTGTTGAAATCTAAAGCCAACAACAGCCTTAATGGGGAGTAATTATACACACAATCAAACACTAAAAACTATGAAGCTTCTGAAATACTTATCGCTTTTATTAGTACTGAGTTTTCTTTACCATCCAGGTTACTTAATTCTGTTCAGTACAGGCAACTTTCTGGCTTGTGTCTCCTTAGATCTAGGAGACCAATCTGGCATTTGACCCTTCCCTTTATGAATTGAAGTGGTTAAAATAAGGCATGTTGTTTCATTCCTCCTGCCTCATCGATGCCCTAAGATGATTACAGGTATCTCTCTTAAACATAATGGGACAAATGAAACCTTTTGCAAGCCAATGCAGCTCTGTTAATTAAGCTTTAATGGAATTAGTCACTGCTTTGATACTGACCCTTAGGCTAAGATTTTCTCTGCACCACAGAAGAGATATGGAAGCCCTTGGATATGTATATTCTGTTCTAACATGTCTATTGCTGTAAAAGTCAACTACTAATGAATGTCTATATTGTTGTTCTATCTTTTCTCTACTGATGCAACTGAGGGCAAACTTCTGAATTTTTGCCCAACTACAGTAAAGAATAGAATCGGTCTGGAAAACTTCCAGGGGTGAATGAAACAATATCTTCAGGTCTTTCCCAGCATTGGCAGTTGAATGAAATAGACCTTCTTCTTCCTTTGCGGAGCAAATTTACTTAAGGCAATCAAAGCTAAATAAACCTTCACTTGAATTTTTACAGTCGATATCTAACAGAGAAGTATAACTTTAAACTTAACCCTATCACCCAGAGAAGTACCACTGTCTTTACTGTACATCCATTCCACTTTTGTTGCAGTATTCACAGTCTTATACCTCCAAGGAGGCCCTCCAGTTCAAAGATCAAGGACCGCTCGGCTTATAAAACTATAATTAGGAGTGGTGAGCTGGGACCATTGCAGATTTCATATACTCCCTCTGCATTGGAAGAGTCTTTAAATCTGCTGGTTTACAACTTAAAGGAAGGGTTGTCTTGATTAATTCATTTGGTCGTAGTCCTGAAGCTGACAGGGCATCTTCCAGGAATTTGAGCCCCCTGGGATCCTTGTCATCAGTTTTTGAACGCATTTTTTTCGTATGTGTGTGTGGTGTTCTTATCTGGAAGTAGTCTGCTTGGATTTCAGCATTCATCTCGTAAGCACTTCAGCATTTACTGTTACATGAAACTGAGAGGTGTTTCTTTGTTATTGGTCTTCTATAAAGCATTTCAATCCAGTGACTTAATTCAGGCTGGAAAAACAGTGAAAAAAGCTTCTGGACCGAAGTCAGCAAAATTCAGGAAGCAAGTGTCCAAACGTGAAAGTTAAAACTGCATTCACTGGCTTCGGAGTTTTTAGAAAGAAATTCTAAAAATCTCATTTAGCTCCCTTGATGCAGGGCCGAAAGCTGGATCAGAACTCTCTCTGGAGAATAATCTCCGGAAAAGTCCAAGCCCTGTACTTTTACATCAGCACCTGCAAACCAGGTAAAACACTGTCAGGTTGTGAAAACTGCCTTGCGTGTCTCCAGGACAACTCTCCTGCAAAACCAGCCTCATGGAATTATGTCCTTCCTGTTTTATTACTACTTGTAAAAGTATCTTAAAGCCCCTGGGTAACCAGTGAGAGGGGCATATTTGGGAAAAGGCATTTCTGAGTGCTGAAGTATAGGTTTTGCCATTACCCCTGAGAATATAACTGAAGGACCAAGCTGTGGGATGTTTTGGTATGGTGCAGTTAGGAATAGCCCCCTGTATTAGATTTCTGGGAGGTACCACTAAGAAATGTGGCACAGCCTCACCCAATGGAATTACTTCTGGAATGAGATATTATTTGAGTAATGTGAATAATGTCACTAGGGCCAGGTCTATGATATGAGTAGATCTTCCTTTTCATATGAACCGAAGCCCTTTTAAGGGGAGAAATATAATCCTGAACAGAGGCTCTATTTACCACTTAAGCCCTATTTTATGGTGTAAGTGCTGACCTTGTACTGACCCTCAGTACAGGGCTGAATTTCACCCTACAGCGAAAATCTGCTGGCTAGAGTAGTGGATTAAAGAAATTGGGGCTAGACTTTTTACTATTTTCAAGACAATGAAAACAGGCTTATTTTAGACAAAAAATGTTTCTGATTTATGAGAATTTTAGTGCAGAAAGGGGCTATTTTGGAGAAAGTCTTGAGATTAGAATTTCAGTTATATTTTTGGCAGGAGAGCAAGGAAGCCATTTCATTAACTTTTCACTGGAAGTTATATATGGAGGGCATTTGTGTACACAGCTGGGCAGCATAAAACAGGAGGGCTTTGTGTGAAAATATCCTGAAATGAAATTTCATTTCTGTGCAACTTGGATCTGCAGTTCCTGGACTGCTGTGGCCAGTTTCAGATGAAGCCGTAGGAGGGCAGTGTTAGGCCCCCACACGTTTTCTTTTGCAGTCTATGCAGAAATAGTGAACAGACCACTGCTGGTCCCTGTACAAAATCAGTGTCACCTTTTACAGCTTTATGTCAGTCAGATAAGCTCCTGCCTGCTCCCATGTATCCATATGGCTGTAATCATCAAGTGATACCAAGAGATTCGTTTGTAAGGAACTCCAAAAGCCACATGCTGAGGCTGGTGTGAATTTAGCTCTGCTTTGACCTCTCTTCCCTCCAGATGGCTGCTAATCTGGAGCTAAATCACCACCATGGTGGAAGGAGGCCCTGGTCCGTGTGGAAGAGGCAGCTTTGTGCTGGTAGCTGTGCTGTGTAAGGTGGGAGCATCCCTGAGTTGAGTCACCCCTGGGAGTGTTCCTCATCACAGGGTTCTACATTTCTAAAGGCTTGACTTGTGTAGCTTACAGATTTCACAGGGCCCTCTTAATAATTATGCTTTATTAGGAGTCTGGAGAGAGATTTCTTGTTGGGGTATGATAGTCTGATTTTGCACATCTTGGTGGGGACACAGGCCCAAGAAGACATTTCTTTATTACCTTCAAGCTACATTGGTTGTTCTTATACACGTATATTCATTTTAATATTTTATATACTTTGTCATTTATGTCATTTTGTGCAAGTCAACAAAAGGTATATAGGTGGGGATAGTGCATGTGCTGGGGATTCCTGCTTTAGTGGTTTAGGGCAGAAATGAAGATTCTGCATCATCATCTGCAAGGTTAATTTCTTTTCAAAATATTTTGTAGACTTTGGCATGGGGAACTGTTTATCTCCATCCAAAACTGCCTCCCATCTCCAAAGACAAGCTCGTTCCTATGTGAAGAAACAAGCTGAGATAACTGGCTCCACTCCTACACAAAATAGGAGTCATTGTCTGGCTTTACTCCTATGTCCCTGGCTTCCCTTGTGTTACTTCTCATCAATACTAAGGTCAGAAAAACAGAACTACCTTTTCCTAGTGGTCGTTCATACCAGTTCTGGTTTATTTGCATGTGATGGTCTGATGCATACCCTCCAAACACGGATTTTCTCTTCTGTTGTGTGATCTTTAGAGATAATAGTCCTGAGAAACATGCTATACTATCAGAAAAGATTGCTGATATATATCCTTCACCTTGACATATCTTGGGATAGGTCCGTGATGATTTACCATCCTTGTTCACTCTCTCAGCACAGGGAATCTCTCATGTTGTCTACACCTAAGCTTAAGTGCGAAGTGCCTTAAGAGGTACAGAGATGTTTAGGACTTAAAGTCTAGCAAACCTGGAGCATGCATTTACTAGTCTGCTTCCCTGTTTACATTTCATTTGTCTTATTATAGTTCTACAATCCGTTAGGTGCTGTGGAGGAACTCGGGCCCTTCACCAAAAAAAAAAGCTTGTGGGATATGCAAGAAATAAAAGGAGAGGGCAAATATTCTGCTACTCATTAAAAAAAAATACAGTCTAGGGCCATGATCATGTAGATTTCTCTCCAAGACTGTACTGGCTTATGCAACATTATTTTTCCCCCCTTTCCTTTAACACTCATCAGTCTTCTGCTGCACTCGCGGCAGGGTGTGGGAGCGCAGCAGTGGGTGCAGATGACTTACTGAGAGGTAGAGGCATGAGTAGGACCACTTATGCTCTTCCTGCTGACACAATAAGATACAATCCTATATACGCAGCCTCAAGTTTTTCTGTAATACTCATCACAAGGCTGGTTTGTTTTCTGGTTTGCTTTGTGGAAAAAAATTTCCCTCAGAATGAGGCTTTGCTTTCTGCTTTTTGAAGCTTTGAGACAGAAGCAAAACATCTTCTTCCAAAAAATAAATAACTGGCAGCCAGATTAAAATCCCCTCTCCCTGCTATGATTAAACAGCTTCTACCATTGAAAGCCAACAAAATAGCAATAGGCATGTTATTTTGATGTTGACCCATTGCACTACCAGTCCATGACCTATTACTTAGCAATGCATTAGTTAAAAAAAAAAATGAAGTCTAGGAAAGGTACTAAAGCCACAGCCTAGTCTATATTTTTTGTTTATTTCTGATACTATGTGGTTCATCGTTGTTTCTTTTAGAAGGAACAAATAATCAATATGAAACCGTGAATAAAAATAACTTTTCTTTAACACTGGATGCTAAAAGAACATATAGTCTTCTTACTGTGCCTGATGGAAACAGTACAAGTCTGTTCTCCACAATTCGTTGTTTATTGGAATGCCTGAAATCTATACATGAGGTATTTTTAAAATATTTAAACATAGAAGTTAAGCTTCTGTTCCAGACAATTTGGTTCACCATATTCTAAAAATCCACTGTGTACCACAGAAGTGCTTCAAGCAAAGAAACAATAACAATTTTTTTTAAAAGCAAACTTCAATATATGATAAAACAATGTCAATATTCTTATCTCAAGGAAAATATGAGACACATTCAGCTATTTATTGACTCGGCTGCTGTACTAAACCTTCAAGGTCCAATTCTGCTCTGTGGCGCTTCAGAGAGAAGAGATGGCAACAGACCATGTTTGGCTTTTTCTGAAAGAGATTATGGCTGCTCCAAGAAGGAAACACTCAAAACATTGCTAATGATCTAGAAACTCTGGATGGTGTCTCCCCTTAGGAAGGGGAGAAAGAAAACATTGTGGATTAGCATCACTAAGTGAGATGAACTCAGGAACTTACAGGTGTGAGAGATGCCACTTGGCTACTGGAGTAGGTCTGGACGAGGGGATAAATAACCATATGGGGCTCTGAGGGCCCATGTCATTGGTCTTAACCTGCTCAGAGATGTGGACCAGTTAAAATCCTCTGTACCTTTATACCCCTTTTCTAAGGCACAAATCTCTTGTCTCTACTCTCTTCTGATGGGATAAAGATTCAATTCAGTTACGTGTTTGCTGTTTGCAAGCTAAAGTGCAATGCTATCCTGTAGGGTCAAACCCGGATCTCACTCAGTTGTATCACCCTCTGTAATGCTCGAACTGCAAATCATCAGCTTGCAGAGTTTTTACTGAGGTTAGCTGACACCTTGCAAGCAGAGGATTTTGGGTGGCCAGCCAAACAAAGTCTGCATGTTGGCCAGTCAGCTCTGCCTGAGCATGATTTTCATTCTGCGGAAATGCTGCATAAACAATGAAGACTGGAAGGCAAAGACATTAATTTAATCTACTTTATTGCAAACTGTCTTGCAACTAAAAGATCTAACGTACTATTAACTACATGAGCTTAAAATAGTGATGCACATTTTACAGATGACATAATAGTGGCTATAAATGAACCTCTTTCGCAATACCCCACTACTGAATGTTTTCATAATATGAGGTCACTTGTTGAATCTTCCCAAAATACTTTTGTCAGGATTAGAATATAGCTGTTCTCATTAAAAACTATAATTTACATTTAATCACAGATAATCAATTTTCATCATGTGCATCTTGGAAGTCTGTGCTTTAAGTTTCTAATTCATGTTGGTTTTTTGTGTGTGTATGAAATACAGTAAAATGACTCTGCTATGACCAGCAAACATGAAGGTGTAATAATCTGTGTGCTAACTCATTAAACGAGCTTTTTCAGAGAGAGATATATTTAAGAACCTTCCCTCTTTATGTGCACAGGGATATGCAGTAAGAAAACCCTTACAATCATATGTCTTTCTCTTCTAAAGTATTTTAATAAATGGAATGTAATATTTGAAATACCAGTATTTTGGTGCAAATGAGTTACTTGATACCTGTCATTTTTCAGCCTTTAAAACTCTCTGCCTGTTTTCTAGAACTTCTCTACTTTTGAGGGTCTGTATTTCATAAACTGCTGACAACTGATGGATGCTGTTTTATTCTAGGATAATACACTACCAAATCCAAAGATTCAGGGCTGATCTTTATTTGTGTTTGAGAAAATCAAACAAATAATCCAAGTCAGTAATAGCTTGAGTTAATAAAAATTTTCCATCAAAATTAAGATGATCCATACTTTCTAGTGGTTTCAGGTCAAATAAAACTTTTCCAGGAATGCAAGAATATCAGAAAAATTAGCTTTCAGATTACTTTAAAATTTGGTCTTTTAGGCCTTCCTGCTCCGTAAGCAAATGTACATGCATGTTTCGTAGAAGTCAAGTTATGGAATTTGTGTGGTAGGAATTCCTGGCCATACTTAAGCTCATAAGATATTCTTAAAAGCCTTTTTCTTCAAACAAGAAGTTTTAATAAATGAGAAATATCTCTGAACTCAAACCAATAACTAAGAACCAAGGAATGCAACTTACCTTTCTTCAGCCAAGAAATATTTTGCTTGTCATGTTCAAAACTTTCTGCTGGTTTGATTTTTACCTTGTCTGTGTTGGCTTCTGACATCTATGGGGGAGAAAAGAAATTTGGGATGACAAGTTGTTTTAAAGAAAGTTTCTGACAAAGAAATATATATGTTCTCTCTTTAGGTTTCAGCTATTATAAATTGTGCTTACTTGTACAGGCACACTTTTTCCTGCAGATTATTGATACTAGGTAATATCTGAGTCGTTAAGTTTTATGTTCTGTTCCTAAATGCTTTATCAATATTACAATGTTGCTGTTTGCAGACAGATTCTTTTGTAACGTAACCATAATTTACAGTATGAAATGAATGAGTGATATGCTTATAGCATGCTGGTAATAGATGTACATATAACACATAGATTCAGTCTGGCTAAAAAAAAGAGGCATCCAGGCTGCTGTTTGTTGTGGTTCAAAGGTGCTGTAAAGCCTGCTGTCAGAGAGGTATAATTATATAAATAATGATAAATATTTATAAAGATAACTTGTACCAAGTGTATCCAAAAAAAAGAGATCTCTACTGCCACTTGTGACAATTTATTTGCTGTAACGCAAAGAATCACATGCAAGTTACAGTACCTGAGGGTATTATGTATACAGTAGCTATCAGCCCGTACACTGTGGTTTACTTCCATTGCCTGCTAAGAATAAGATTAGGCTGTCCAGGCTTCTTCTAACTGCTTTATATTTTCATTGAATCCAGTTAGCTAAAGCATTTCTCTATTTTTACCTGTATCTCCCAACCGGGGGTGAAAGCAGCAGGGATCAGACGCCAAGGAGGAGTGCTTTCGGCCGAATCCCTCGCTCTGTGTTGATGTCCAGCATTCCCATACACTGACAAAACTGAAAGGATGAGCAGTGCACTCTCTGCCTGCCTGCTGTGTGGTGCTAGATTTGTCTTGCTGCCAGAATCAGACAACTTATTGCTGAGGGTTTTCTTTTTTTTTTTCCCTTTTTGTTTGCATGCACTCCTAGAGCTGTGTCGGGTAGGAAAGGAGGGGGGTAATCAGCATCCTAGCATTACTGGAGTGATTAAACAAAAAAAAAAACATCCAAAGCTTTGCAAGAAGAGAAATCGGTTTAGAAAGGTTATTACTGCAGTTCATAACCCTGTGAATCTGCAAGAAGAGGAAGAAGATAAAAAGGGAACCAGGAAATTAATAGCAACAAATCAGTAAAATGTGTCAATGTTTTTGGCTAAATGTAAGTTTAAAATACTGAAGTTATTCGAAAGGATGTAGAAAATTATACCCTGAATGTCTGTTTACAGCTGGCACTTTGACAACGAAATAATCTCATCCTGTAGGGAGCTCAGTGTTGTGATGCTTCTGAGCTCAGGAGGGTGAAATTCATCACCACCAAGGAGGGCAGGTCTGCAGAGATGAACAGTCACTATCTCCCTTGCAACAAGGTTGGGTGGTCTCTAGTGGAGAACAAGCCCTTGTGCTGGGTGGACTTGTCAGTAAGCAGCACAGTGGGTAAGGGGACACTTCATACCTTGAAGGCACCAAAAGTTTAAGGTTATTAGTTGGCATTAAAAATTCTCTTGCTGTAGTTACCAGCACTATTGCTGTAAAGTTAGTAGGAGTAGGGTGAAGCCTAAAGAGAGCAAGAACTTAGGATGCTCAAATGTTGCATCTTACTTTTTCTGTAGGGCAAGAAGAAAATATCACTCTGCTTCCCAGAACTGGATTTTGAAAATGGTGGTTGCAGAGCACATTCAGAATTACTCAGTTATCTTACTTTTTAAGCAATATTTACAAAATTTCAAGCAGCATTTGTCACTAGATACTATAATCCAAGATCCCAATGCTTAAGTGTGGCCAATAAATAATAACATATTCCCTCTGTTATGACAATTATCTTCCTCTACTCTCCCATCACATGTCATTCTTGCAAGAAAGAAATGTTTTCTTTCTTTTTTTTTTTTTTTTTGAATCTCCTGTGCCAACATGACTGAGATTCTTCTACCATCTTTAGCTAATTGTGAATTGCATGGTAAGTGCCTACTTACATCTCCAAATTGCAATGATTAGTCTTGCATGGTTTGAAAACCTATTTTAAGCAGAGTACTTTGGGAGTAATTGCAACCACAGGGGGAAAACATCTAGGGGTAATATTTTAAGATCTTTGTTCCGTTCCCCTTGGATGTCACTGTGAGAATTGTGTATCTTCAATTGAAGCTCCTGTCTTTTTCCCAGAAACGCTATTTTTTTTTCCATGTTGTTACACCTGCAATGCTTTAAATTTAATCATTGGTGTTGATTCTTCAGCTGGATTTGTCAGGGCAGTCTATAGAGCTCCTGCTGGGTCCTAATAAAATCAGCTAGGCTCCACATAGATCCATCTAGACGTATGTGATTGCGACTTGGACCTGGTGCTACTACACTTCAGAAGCACTGTTTAAAATGAAGATATGGATTGTTTTGAAAACAAACTAGAAAAAAAAATCTTTAGTTCATTTGGCACCACCTCCCTGTTTTTCTAGAGAATTTGTCAGAATCCTAATCTCTCCCAAAGACAGTAAAATAGACAAGAAAACTCCCTCCAAACCCACAGCCCTGAAAGCTGTTGTTGCTTGAAATAACATCCTCCTTTCCCCCTTTAGTCTTGTTCTTAAGAGGTTTTCTCACTTAAACTCTCCTTGAAACTAGAAAGAGCTAGGACTGAGGTAAATTCAGCCTCAAGGAGTGTAAGAAACCAGCTTCACTGGCAGCCCATTGCTAAATACATCCCCAAACCCAAGCAAACACAAGCCTACTTTATATCTGTGCTTCAACAAAGATAATACAGATTACTATTGAGATGACTACTTCACCTGCTGTTCTCAGCCGAGATGCCCTGTAGGACCCCTCTGAGTGTTGGTAGGAAGCCTATCTGCAGAAGTTACCTAACCTCAACCTCAGGAAACAGCCCACCAGTGAGTTAAGAAAACAATAAACAACTTTCCTAGTTGGAGTATTCATCATTGCTGATATTCAGTTAATGGTCCTAATGTTTTAAATCCAGGAACATTAAATGTAACCTTTCTCAATCTTGATCAACTTCAGTTTTCTACTGAGACGTGTTCCTGTGTGCTATTTTTTGCCTCTTTTAATTAAGTTATTTTGGATAAATGCATCAATATTTCTGTTTCCTAATCAATCTTAAAGCAGTTAGAGGAAAGGCAGGCTTGCCATGCATTCTTAGTAATGCCAGGTGTTGCAAAGCAAGAAAAAAAATATTATGAGAGAAGGTCATTAATATATTGAGTAAACTTGTTTCTATTAAAGCAATAATTGAATTTTTTAAAGCCCTGGCCCATTTTAGGCACCAAACTTTAGTTTATGGTTTGATAATTCATTTCACTTTTATTTTATAGGGTTTTTTATAACTGTTAAATAGCTATGGGCTATCACTTGTTCATTTTCCTTCCAGATTGTGAAATAGGGTATTTAAATGGAGGATAACAAAAAATAATCATAATGCCAAAATAGATGTGATATCAATCAATTGCCAGATAAATGTACTGAATCAAGTGCTTGTTGAGATTCAGGAGTGTATTTTTCTGGTCTGCTCAACTGGGAGTGCATTCAAGTCTTTACAGAGTTAGAGAACAGGAAGCATTAATAGGCCGTAATATCCATCAAAGCAGGGGAAAAATTTTGTTGTTGGTTCTAGCAAACATCTAAACCGTCAAGGCTTCGCCATGCACTTAATGTTAGGTCAGGAGTCCAGAGTCAGAACCTTTCCTGAGTTTAAAGGAGGATGTGTAACCACAGCTAGGAGAGTTTTGGGGTACATTTATGGGTACAGTATTTACAGCACGATACTTCACTACTCAAAGTGACTTCTTGAGGATGTGAACTGTGTGCCTAGAAGTTGAATTTTCCGGCGTGAATTTTCCACAGCACAACATTACATTAAGCAGTTATTTCTTTCTTGCACAACCCAGGTAAAATGTAGCCACTTGTCCACTGGCAAGTGGCGCTCTGTACCTTTGGAATACCCCACACTGCAGTAAATGTGGCCTAAGAAAAAAATAATCCTATGATGAAACTATGCCTTTGCTTCCTTTTACACCCTGGGGTGATCATTTCCAATAATAAAGTGAGTATAATGTGATGTGCCCTGTCAAAGTTAAGGAATCTCTTCTTGATCATGTATCTGTAGGTAGAATATTAAGTTGTGGGAACACGATATACAGCCAAATTATTCTGGTGATTGCATGTAAAATGCATGTTTTTTTTAGCCAAACCGTCATGTCCTGCGAGTGCTTCAAATGCAAAATAGTCTGTTTATAGAGACTACCTCAAACTGGCACTGACAAATGATCTATATGCTGCAGAGGCTCTGAGCAGTACTGAGACAGTAGGATTTTATTCTCCGTTGCTCTGCCTCTTAGGCACTCTAGATAATTTTTCAGTGACTGTGTCCTGCAAAGGGAGACATGAGGCTTTATTTCACTTTTCCACTCAGTGCCACTGTAGGTCAGTGAATGTCTGGGAACATGCTTAAACCAGAGAATGGAATAAAGCTTGAAAAGAGTTGCAAAGGCAGGTTAGGATAGAGCTTACCAATAAGGAGTAGATGAAGCACAAATCAGTAAGATTAAGAATGCTCCATATTTCCACTGAACAGTAAAGAGGGAGGCTTGGTGTTTTTAATCTTCCAAGAGGGTAAGAGGGGGGTTACTTGGTGTCTGTGCTAAAAAGTGATGATGGGGACAATGTTAGGAGGGAAGGGCAAGTGTGAAATGAAGTTGGAAGGATAAACAGTGTGGTGCTGGGATGGGGAAGGCAGAAAGACACAGCCTCTAAACCTGGAACCGCAAAAGCCCTATCCAAGCTGAGAAAGGGCCTCTGAATGCAGCAGTAGGATTTGGCCATCTTCCCTCCTACCAGCAGAAAACTTAAAGGCCCCAGTCAAAATCAAAGCCTAAACTTTATAATAGTTTTACAGTAGCCTACAAACTATGTGTGCTTTTACATATTCTGGCTTCAAGCAGAAAATCTCCCATGCTGTTTCATTCTGTCCATCATGGGCCAAATTCTCCATTACCTCTGTATGTGCTGTTTTTATAGATGCCTCTGTCTTTCCTTGCCATTTAGGTGAGTGCATTTGAGTGGAAAGTGCCTTAAACTCAAGAGCTTTTCAGAAAGTTGATATATAGTATGTTATGGGACAATTTTCCCTTTTAAAGTCTGTTTGATGCATTTGGAAAGGTGGGTTACAGAGGTCCCATGGGTGGACCCCTCCAGGCACTTGCTACAGATGTTTCTAGACAAATATTTTAAAGCCTCTTAGGCATTACAACAAAAATCAGGAAGGAGTTGATGCATGGAAAATAGAATAATTGCTTCAGTATCACAGTGTCTACCGGTATAAGGGAGACAGGAACGTGACCATCTCATAGAAAAAAATGATTCCTTTGGCACATGGGTGCAACCAACAGTAGTTTTATGTGAGTTTACAAGAGTTTGTGTAACAGGTATAAAAAATTAAGATAGTATCTTCATTACAACAGTGCATTACAACTTTCTAGAAACTGGCATCTTGGCTTATTATAAGGCCCCTAGTTTGATATTTTTACAGAAATTTTACAGAATATCAGGAGACCATTTACTCCTTGTTTAGCTTAATGCAGGGTTGACTTGCATCTTCTTGCTGATACCTGGACAACCTACTCTTGAAGTCCCATGAAGATACCCAGGTGCATGCCGTGTCCAGGGGCCTACTCTAACACTGGAGTATCCTGATAACAAACGCAAAAGCTTTTCTTGGTGTCTAACCTAACTCTTCCTTTGCTCTAGATTCAGCTGATTACCTCTTGTCCTTTCCGTTGTGCTTGTGCACAGCTGAGTTTTCTATCCCTTTGTGACAGTCCTTTCAGCAGATAAAGGAATGTTATCACATGTTCCTTCAGCTTTTTTCAACACATATTTAGATCACATTCATTGGCCTATGGTCAATCTTATGATCTTTGCTGGAGCTGCACCTTTCTGGTAACATGTTTAAAATCATTAAGTCATTAAAATGTTTAAAATCATTAAATGTTTAAAATCATTAAATCATTCCTTCTAAGACTTTGCCCATGTGGATTAGAACAGTGAGGTTACTGGAATGTCTTACAAGCTTTCTTCCTATTTATATATCCCCATATGATTATCTTATTTCATGACAGCATAAAATCGTTGACATATTTGGTTTATAATCTGTCCTGTTCCCCAGATTCTGTTGTGCTGCACAGCAAGGTTCTTTTTATATGCAACTGGTTATTTGTACCTAAGCATAGGATTGTGCAGCTTTGCTTCCTAAACTTTATCCCAGTCTTCTCCCTGGTGTATGAAGATATGACCATGCTTTCTTTAGCACTATTTGCAAGCCAGTTAGGTGCAACAGTGATTTGCTTCATCTTCAGTCACATGTAAAAAGCTGTTGGCAAGTATTTTTTAATGAAGAGGAATCTGAGCATTTACAGACTCCTTTGCCGACTGGCAAAGCTTGACAGCACCTCCCTAAACAGCACTATCCCAGACAAGATGTCAGTGAAAGCAATATGCTTTTTAAACAGAGAAAACTGACTTAAGTGTTTTTCCTTCATGCTTTTAAGTAAGCTGCTTCCCAACAGTGGTTGAGATGTGGCTGCCTTCTCGGAGGTGAGAGGCAGGGGTTTTGTCTAAATTACTCTTATAAGAAAAAGATGAAATTAGACCTCTACCTACAAGAAGATGTCAAGGGAACTTGTAGCTGCCTTGAGCTCAGCACTACTATTTCTCATCTGACTGTTACTGAAATGAGTGTCTCCTTCTTTTGTTAAACTTGTTCGCCTTTGTTTAAAACTTTACCAGGCCAGAGAGAAGTCAGCAGTAGAGAGAAAGCAGCAACTTTTCTCTTAGGTAGGGTCTCCCTGGGGTACAAGAAATCTCCTTCTCAAGGAGATTTCTACAAGGTTAAGCTCCTTCTGGATGAATATGTTAGCTTCTAGCTGGAGCAAAACAGGTCTAACAGGAGAGATCAAGAACTCACCCTAAAGGAACTGATAGGTTGGTGGTTGTGGGAGTTACTTGGGATCTTTCTTGCTAATGCTTCTGTGAGATGCTTTGTAAGGTCTGTGATTTGGACTAGCAAGATAAGAAAACTTGTGAAGTGTTAAAGTTTGTGGAGGAGGAAATACATTTCTTTCTGAGCACATAGAACTGCAACTGAAGTCAATGTGAGCTCTTAGAGTTCAGTACCCTGAAAATAGGGCCTGATGTCTAAATGAAATTGGACTTCAAAAAGAAAAGTAGTTTTCTGACCCTTTTGGAACCAAAATGAAGTATTTATTCTATTTGATCAGCTATTCACAAATGATGCCTTTGTATCTTTTGTAACTACAAACCAAATTTAAAACTGGAAGCTCATCTTTGATGTTATCTGCAGATAGGATAGAGCTTTGAAGCACTAACAGAGACTAATTGGAACAGAATACCAATACAACTGAAAATTAATGGAAAACACAAGAACTGTTTGGAGCGCTATCAGTCTAAACTAGAGCCATTTATTTTCAAATGCTATAGAATTCCAGGAAACAAGTGCAGTTCTCTGGACTGTAGATGAAAGAGGAGAATTACTTGATTCAGTGTTGCACAATACCTCAAAAATAATCATAGGGCTTGAAATTATTTGTATTTATTGTATTTTTAAGTAGCAAATTCTTTCAAATGTATTGCAGGCTGGAGGAAGATGGGGAAAGTGTGTCACAGGTGAAAGGATATCAAATTCATATTTTCATTTGAATCAATCTCTTTTTACCTGTTTTGAGGACATCATTTCTTTCCATCCTGAGCTTGAAAGAATTTGTCAAAGTTACTGGAAAGGAAGAAAAAAGTAGTAGTGCTATATATAGAAAGCATACAGATGAGAATATAGCAAAATTATACCTGCAATCAACCCTAGACCTGAGCATAGGTAATAAATCGCCATCGGTTCTAGCAGTACGCAAGTGATGGAAAGGAGAGTTTCTATCTCATACGCCAAGCCTGCTCTGATGCTCTGTGAGGTTTGGTCAGCTCACGATGAGACAAACCAAGAAAGGGAAAGAGCAGAATGGAAATGTACTTTAGAGTTATCTTGGGGAACAGTTTGCCCTTTTGCAAGTTCAGGCAGCACCTTAGCCATGCTGCTTTGCACTGTGGGCAACCTCAGATCCTAAGCTGGGATGATCCTTTGCAAGTTTGCTGAAGTAGCAGAAGTGAGATGTGTATGTTTGTACCTGTCCTTCTAGTAGTGTGTGAAGGCAATGTGCTCTCTAGATCTGTGCAAGAAACCCTTTTGATAGTAAAAGAAAATGATTCTGGTTGCTTAGCCAGGTAGTCTGATATTAAGCAATGCCAGAACTGGGGTTGCTCAGGCAACCTTTTTTCTATTCCCTCATTCATTAACATGGTAGGTGATCATATAATTGAAGCTACTATTTTTTAGTTTAGGCCATATCTTTGTTATAGACAAGTATTTGTGCAACACAGCTTGCCCAGCCATGGAGAGCCCAGGGACAGGGTTTCAGAGTTTATCAAATACTGTGCATGGTTTGCTGAAAATGAGGAGCAGGAGGTACGTGGCCATTCTGAGCAAATAACCTGTCAAATGTGAATGAAATCTCCTTTAAGGAGAACTGCTTGCCTGTAAGGTCCCAGCATGGACACCCTCTGCCTTCTTGGGACAACATTTCACTCTCACAAAGGGTTACCCAGGCAGCCCAGTCTGTTTACCCATAGCTCTACTTAACTGTTTCATTAGGTCGTATTCTCACACTGGGCAGCATCTCTCTGACCAAACAAGTATCCACTGACTTCTGGGGAGTCTTCATCTTGGTTTACTCTTAAACCATCATCTGTCCTTGTCGAAATTGCAATTGAAAATACTGTTGGTGTCATTGTCTAAAATGTTTCAGACCACTGATCATTACTGTTCTATTTTCTCAACTGCTTTGCTACCTAGTTAACAAACCAGCTTGTTTTTAACTAATCCAGTAGTGACTGTATTTTCAAATGTTACCTAGGTGATAAAACATGGGCTTTGTCTGGGGTTTTGCTTTGGTTTTGTTTTTGTTTGGTTGGGGTTCTTTCCTCAAAGGTCTCCTTCTACTGTGCAGTTTAGATGAAAAGCAGTTTAAGACTTCTTCAACTGTGCTTTGTTTTCTTCTTGAAAGCAAGATGTCTCTGTTACATGTAACACTAGAAAGTAGTACAGTATCAGCAGTTTTTGTTTTAATGCCTATTGCTTTTTCTTCTTGAGAAGCTGGAATTTTGCAATCCTGTTAAGTGCTTGTTTTCTCCAATAAATATTCTGTGCTATTGCTATATTTCAGTTGTTAGGTTTCTCAGGGGACAAAGGCAGTAAAGAAAGAAAATGAATAAATAAACCACTCAGTCTTGAGTGTCCAAAAATATTGCAGTATCTTGATTTGAATAATCGCAAATTGAAACACTTTATTTGGGTACATTTCATCACATTGAAAGCTTTACATGCAAATCTAAAGTCTGCCGTTCCCTCCAATTCTTTGAATGTTTTCATTGCTGATCATTTGGTTTGTCTCTTCCAACAAAAGGAGAAGTCTACATGTTATTCATTAAAAGTTAACTCCTCTTGTATTAATGTAAAAAAGATGACCCATACAATAGAATTGAGGCCTATCTTCCCACATTTTTGCAATGATTAAATAAGATCCCGTGATTTTTCTTCTTTTGTTTTACTGCAGGAACAAGAGAAATATCTACATTTGTAAATCTGTTTCAGAATATTTTAAGCTGCAGTTTCCTTAGTCTTAGCTGGAAATACTGAAAATAATCTAATTAAAACCAGCAACAAGCCCCCTGCTCTTAGTACTTTCTTAGGAAGTTAAACTTGAGGGGTGCTTAATGCCGTCATCCCAAATGGGAGCACTTTAGTGAACTTCTGTTTCTAATTAAACTCCAAAACAAAGCCAAGGGTCAGTGAAGTCTGACTTGTCTTGACATTGAGCATGCCAGAGGGTTTGTTCGAATTGTGTCTTTGGTCCAGATCTGTTTCTTTCCATGTCTGATCACAAAATCAAGGAAAACATCACTGGCAAACTTGAAGAATGGGGTGGAAGAACCTCATTCTTACTATCCAGCCAGGTCCTGGCTCTTCACACAGGCTGCTCTCCATAGCCTCCCTTATGCCTAATCCTTTATTTCACGCCCCCATTTCCTTTAGTTTGTGTCATGATCTAAAACCCTGCTGACACCAAATACACTGAAGAACTCAGGAGCACTTCTGAACATGCTCAGATACACCTGTATCACCAGGTGTGTCCCAAATACATGGAAAAAAGACCCAAGCCCATTGATTGGATAGGGTGGTGAGGTGCATGGAGGGAGCTGGTGGGGTTTGGGGCTGCACTGTGCATCAGCACAGAGCCTGACGCAGTCCTTGGAGGTTATGATGAGTGACATGAGTACATTGTAATGGGGGCCTCCGAAGGCTCTCATTGCCTGGCCCAGCTCGTTCAACAGTACTTAATTTTTAACATGTGGAAATTTCTGAAATATGCATCTTAGAATATCTGCTTTGCTCGCCTAGAAAGCTTTAATAATTAATGGAAATTCAGAGTTGAGGTATAGTAATGATTTATATGGGGAGCTGTCTTTACACAATCTGCTCTCAAAGCTTTCTAGAGTATTACTCTTAGTGTCTAATTAACTTCCGAAGAGTGATACCGCTCCTTTCACTACACTGATTGATCAAGAGCTTAACTGCAAGTCATATTTTCCAAGTGATTCCCCAGTGTCTTCTCAGCTTTTATGAGTTCTTGCTGAGGAATGAAACTGTCTTGGACATCAAGAACTACTTTCAAGTTTTCAGATATAATACCTTAGATGTCAGGGTGTTCCTGTTGCTGTTTAGCTCACATAGCCACAACACAGAAATTTCTAGTCTTTAGATATCACTTCGTGAGCTAAATATTTTTCCCAGTAGAAAATCTTCCTGGATCATCTTTCAAAGTATGACCATTCTTCGGGATTCACAGCAATAAAGATACGCTAATATACACTAATAAAAATTCAAGTAACTAATGATAGTTTACAGCTGTGGTATTACAAGTACCAGCTACTAGTTAAAGACTTTGAAAATACAGGATCATTTCTTTATTCTGTTGTATGCATGGGGAGTGATCTGGGTAAATCACTGTCATTTTCCTCATCTGTAAGAGAGACAGTGATCATACATTGTGATCTAGTTATGAAAAAGAAACCTATCGATACTTAGGACTATTGTAATTACTACCATATCTGGTTTTAGACTGTTGAGCATTTTAGTTTTCTAAATAAAAGCTGTGTTAGAGTGAAAAGACAGCCAACAGTAATAGGGAAGGTCTCATTGCACCTCAGGACTTCTTCTTACTGCCACTAAATTTTGGCTGTTGAAAGAGATCCAGCACACATCTTCCAGAGCTTTCACTCTCTTTTGAAGATTGCATCAGTCTATTCACAGAATCCTTTTAGGGTCACCAGAGGATGCATTGCAAAAATGCGCATTTTCTCAGTATTTATTTCTCCTGTTTGTTCCACCACTTTCCTGTCCCTTGCTCATGATCTCAATAGATCTCTTCGTTTTTGGCACAAGTTGCGTTGTTGTAAGTAACCAAAGCATTTTATAAGGGTTTGCTCACCCATAGCTATGTTTACATTTGATATTGGCAGCTCACCATCAGCTGGTGAAGCAGACCTCAAAGTGAGGCAGTTCTTCACAAGCATCCCTGTTCCTCTTGGGCTGCAGGTGGGCTATCCTGACCCCAGGAGATCATATTACCACTGATACATTTCTTCAAATATATCAGGTTCTAAGATCTGCTTTTCTTAACCAGTTCCTTCTCTGTTTATGGTGGTGAAAGAGTTGCTCTTAGACTAGTACTGGCTGTGCCATGTTTTCCCAGCATATTTTTTTTATCTTTTACAAAATGACTGTGCCTTCACCTTGCATCTGAGGGTTTTGCAGTGATGTCACTGGTTTTGGAGACAGTGTGCTCAGGCTCATCTGTACCTGACAGCTACCAGATTGAGAGTATCTACTTTCTTAAGATCCAAATATTCCTTTGACAGGATTAATGGCCCCACCTTTTAAGAAATTAGCTATATCTCCATTTCCTCTTTCCATCCAAACAGCATTTCTGATGATAATAACATCAGCCAGAGCAAAAGAGGAGATAAAAGCACTGGTGGCAGAGTTCCACGTGTGCAGGAAGGTGTCATAAAGACTTGGAAGGATCTAAAGTTTGTACCAAAATTAATAACTGGCTTTGTCATTTAAATCAGTCTGGAACCCTAATCTATTTATACAGTACCTTCATCAGGAAAAAGCTAGTCTGAGGGTGTTACATTAGGACTTACTAACAGTATCTATTTTCTATGGAACTAGAGGTTGATAACAACTCAGGCACTTTGGGTTTGTTTTCTTTCTTCCTTGTATGGAGTTTTGTTGAATGTTCTGATCATTCTGGTTAGGTGTAAGTGAGTTTTGGGGCTGCTTTGACAAATCCCTTACGCTGGAGTTCCCCAGCGAGAGCTATATAGGGACAGATACACGCGTTGGTATAGCATTTCTTCCATACTGAAACATTCAGACTTGATGCAAATTACAGCAGTTATCCTATGATTGTTTCAACTAAATTCTTACCTACTTTGCCAACAGGAGAGAATGCAATATTTAAAAAAGAAATAAGGATCTTCCTCAAACATTTGTCTTGTTTAAAAAAAAAATAAAAATAATTTTGACATCTGGGTATCAATTAATACTTCATCCTCCCATTTGTATTATTACTTTCAGAAAGAAACATTTTGTCATGATAAATATGCTAGGTACAGGTGGAACACAAACATAATTAATTCCAGATAATAATTCTGGGGTTGCCCAAGGTTCTGTGCTGTCTTAGCACTGCTCTTATGGAAGGATAAAACTAGGGCTAGCTTTTCTGCAGGTTTTATAAAGCTAATCTTCTGTGAAAATCTTACCCCAAATCAATTCAACAAATATCGCCATACTAGAAGAATTGTATGTATGTTTCTTATATGTAATACATATGTCATAGTATTGGCAGAAACCCTTTAAATATCTGTATCCTAAAACAAAAGCTTCCAGATTATGGCGTGGCAGCCATAGCAAATAGACACACACAGTTTTGGTAGGTTCCTGTTACTGCTTCTGATGCTGCCTCCAGCTTCTGAGCTACTACTACTGGTTAAATATTGTGAACCCCTCTGCAAAAATGTGTTTTCCAGGTAACAGTAAATATTAACTCATGTAAAAAAACTGATGTCTTGATATAGATAACTGTATCTCCTGATGCAGATACCTTGTTTATCAGGTTGATTTCCTCCTTGTGGTATAGCATAGAACTGCCTCGGCTTAAAAACAAAAAATGGAGGAAAGGAGGAAAACCCTTGCAAATCAAGGCATACAGTTGTATGTGTATTGGAGTGCATATATAAATCATCTTGAAATGCTCACAATCCTATTACAGTAACTTTAATAACAAAATATATTGCCCACACAGTGTGATGTTAAATGTGTGCTATTCTTTAGAGGAGAAGAGCTGCAGACAGTAATATTTAAATCATGGGGCTTCTCCAGGGTGAAGCTACAGAAAAGCTGATCAGTAAAGCAAGAAATCACTGCTCTAGTGTGTGTAAGGGAAAAAGGTAATAGGGATGCTGCTACCTGAGGAAAAGGGCAAGTCCTTTTACAGATAAGGGAAGAGAGAGCTGTGAGGAGGGAAAACCATGTGAAGAAAGATTGCAGTTTTTTAAAAAAGTGGAAAATTATTTAACATTGAAGTTGTATCTCAAGCTAGTCTCCTCTATCCCAAGACCATTGCACGTTTGTAACCTCAACTTTGCAGACCACACTGTTTCTCTAAGATAACAAGGGTATGCAGATAGAAAGAGGCACAAAAAATAAATTAGAAAAGGATTTCTTTAATGCTTCTAATAATGTATTTGGGCATGATTATCATAATGAATCTTGTAAAAGGAATTCACTGTTTCCTCTTTTATATGATGTATTTCTGACCTTAACCCACTGGATATGAGATTCCTATTCAGCAAAGGTGCCCATAATGGAGGGGCAAGAAGGATGATCAGAGTTCAAACAATAGGGTAAGAAACGCAGAGTAGTGGGAAGAAGCTTCAATTTTTCCCATAAGCTGGGGCATAGAAGATACTGCAGCCTCAGCTCTACAGTATCTTATGAACAAACAAATTATGCATGAGTTTGCTCAGGGGACTACTCAGCTACTCAACAATAATGGGTAATTGCCCTCACAAACTTATCCTCATATCACTCATACACACCAACACTTATACTGAAAAGAAAAGACGCGAAGAACAAATTTCAGTATAAAACACATTATTATTATGAAAATGACACATTTCCATTTAACCCTTTTCTAACAAAAAGAACTCGCTGCATTTCAAAGAAAATGGGTCTAGGAAATTTTAAATGTTAGTCTCAGTATTTTCCCTTGGAAGGCACGCTCAAGATTGTTTTACTTGGCACATTCTGTACTCTTCATTGTAGCAAAGGCTTGCGGGTATCTAATGACACAATCACAGAATGCCATAGAAATTTGGAACAAAATCCCCATCTTCGATACAATTCAGCAGATTCACGCCATATGGAAATCCTGCTGTTTAATGTAACACCATTAAAAGCCACATATTGCTAAATTCATCTCTCAAAGATTTCTGCAAAAGTTGCAGGAACAATATTATTTCTGAGTTTTTAACCTTTATTCAGCCTCCAGCATTCCTAAGAGTCAAGTGCATGTTTCATAACTGGAAATCCAACTACTTCATATGCTGGTTATATTTTGATTTCTCAAACATACGTAGTAATATAATGGCCTTGCCCCCTTCATAAAAAACTAGTAAGTTACAACTTGATCAATAACTGGGAAAGAAATGAACCAGAGCTAGAGCTCAGTGTCCTAAATTATGATAAATTCATTTTAATTTATTCTATACATCTTCACCATATGCCTCTTATTCCTTTTGTTTTCCATACACTTTCAGTTCTAAGTGGTAAGTTCCCTGGGTCTAAGATTGTGTTAACATTTTGAATTGTGAAACCCTTTGGTATTTCTGGACTGCAAATGATATCATTGACAAAGCTGTTTGCTGCACAGCTCCTCATATGCATTTTCAGTCCATCCCTTTAGGAAAATCTTTTACTGGGTGCAGTCGTTAAGGATGCACAATGCAAATCGGCAGAAGGAAGTTCTGGCTGCTGTGCAAATTCTTTACCCAACATTTTCAACCATTTCTGCATAGATCTCAGCTCACTGGGCTGCTTGTAGGTGCAAGGATTTCCCAGCTTCATCTGCTTGCAAGAATTGTATCAGAAAGGATGCAGAACTGATAAAGAATCCAACCCCTTGCTGCAGTGTGTTTCCCCCAAATCCTCCTGAAATCTGAAGCAATGTTTCTATCCAGTGTGAGAATGTGACTAATACCACCACAGAGAGACACCATGGAAATGGAGTGTGCATGCTGTTTGCTGTGCTAAAAGAAGTATCTTTAAACTCATAAGTGTCTCGTGTAAGCACTTTGTACAAGGGAGCTTGTAAAGGCACCTGAGAAAAGCCCTACATGAGCTGCCTTTTCAATCTGAACCTATTTCAGATTTATCGATTTTTCCATGTCTAAAGCTGGGGTTGGGATTTACATGAGAGTTGAGGCCAGCGTCTCCAGGGGTGGCAGACTCCCAACGAGCCTACCTTTCCAAATGCTGGGCCCTCCTGAGCACATGGTGGTCACAGGTGTCTAGAGAAGGGCCAACATCATTCTGAAAACATCATTCAGGAAGGATTCAAAATCTCTTCCAGGTCAACAGGAATAATGGCAGGTAACTCAGAGCCTGAGGGGTTTTGTTAGGCTTCTGTTATTCATACAGCTATGTCAGGAAACAGCAAGATAGGTTGGGACCAACACCTCCAGGAGGTGACTGAGAAGTTTAGAGAGGAATGAATGTACTTAAACTAGAAGAGGAAATGCAGGTAGGTGTCTATCTTTTGTTTGCAAATTCATGGTTTACAAGAGCATTGCCCCTGTTCTAGGTGGCCAAACTTATTCTGGTAAATTCTGAGTAGAGCTTTACACAGCTGCTGACAGCCTTGTCAGTCAGGGTTTCAGCTCCAGAGCTGGAACAAGATAATTACTCTCACTTTGTCAATACAAGCAAAGTGGGCTTTACATCTCTTTAGGGAAAACTAGCATAGCAGAAAACAGTTATAAAGCAAAGAATAGCTCTTTTAATAAGATCAGCATACTCTAAGTTGCAAATTACCTGGATGAGAGAGGAGCACCAGTCCTAGAAACCTTCCCAGATTCTGGCTGGTGCACATCTAGCTAGTCAAAACGCATCTCTAGCAGGAACCAGTGAAGCTGCATTTGAGGGCTATGATGACATTTGTATGTCCCTAATATATTTATAACTTAGGACAGAGTACCTGTGCGTATGTCTCACATTTTTTTTTTCCCTAGTAGATACCCTGAGATTTAAGCAGGTGAAAATGTGTCCACAAAGGACCATAAAGAAGAAAAGGAGTTATAAGGTAATGCAGCAAGAGCACTGATGCATGGTTATTGAAAGTAAAAATGGTTAACATGTGGAAAGAGGTATATAAATGACTGCTAGCCACTTTTTCAAATGTCTTTCCTTGTTGCTCTCAGCAATATCACTGAATATGATCAAATCGTTTTTCCGCTCCTTTGCCGCAGTAACTTTTGCAAGTTAACAGCCATCTTAAAAAGAGGGCACAAGGTCCACAACAGATAATGCACGTTCTGTTGTGTGATTCTCAAATGCTGTTGGGGCTCTTGATGTGGGAGCTTAAAACCACTCACAGCTGGCTTGCCTTTGCCCCCACTGGTGTCAGTGGTTGAGTGCCTTGGGGGGCTGTGTGTGGGCTCCCAGGTCTGCTGATGGGAGCCTGCAGGATGAGGCCATTGGCTGCAGGTTTAGTAGCACCCAGCATGCTTCAGTTCCCCATGTGTGAGCATTGGTATGGTTTTAATTTATTTTTAAGAACACAAAGATACATGATTTAAATATTGTGAAATCCTGTATATATTTTGGCTCAGTCAGTCATATGCCTGTTTACTCACAGATTCCCCAAAATCTGCATTTCCTCAGGCGTTCATGTCTTTCAGATCCTTTATGCTGCTTTTTCTGCCTCAGTTATTTCTTAACACAATGCTGACTGCTTTTCCTTTGGCCCATTGAAATATGGCCTTTTCTGTTAACCTTGGTTTTAGCATACATGCTCTGGTGACCACTGCTGGACTCCCTAAACACAAGGCCAACAGCACTTATTACCAAGGTGAGCAACATCTCTCTGCCATCCACCTGTGGAAATAAACCCCAAAACAACCAATTGTGAGCCATAGCATAATCACAAGCTGAAGAATGGCAAATGAACCCTGGCTGTTAGCTGGCTGTGGCTGAGTGATGTAGGTTTGTGTCCTCCCAAGACAAGAGCAGAGTCAGAGCTTTCTAACTTCCTGTGCAAAAAAAACATTTAACTAAAAACGTGCCACAGTTTTAAAGGGGATTGTGAAACATTTTCCTTCTTGGGTCTTTGCAGAACAGGCTTATGCTGCTGGGTACTGAAAGGCCTGGATTTTTGATTGTGTTTTGCTTGGAAGTACCAGATCAGGAGCACAGGCCGATCGCCGAAGGATTGGGTTTCCCTTCCAGGGTACAGGCACCCACCTTCATACCTGGGTCTCAGCCTCTCCATATCATGCTTATCATGGTTTCTTTGCTGCAAAATGGGCAAATCTTTTCCTCTCCTTTCTCTTCAAATGTACCATCTTTGGGACAGCACTGTGTGCCTGTGCTGCACCCCATATAATAGCATGCTGCTTTGGGTTGGAACATCTTGATATGTTAGTAACTAACATAAATCTAAAAGGTTGAAGGCTTTCAGTTTCTTGGGAAAAGTGGACTGCAGGAGAAAGCACACCTGCAAACTTTGCTAAACGCGCTCTTTTCCTGTCACTGAGAAACCTATGTCATTGAATTCCCCTTTCCCTTTCTTGCCACAAAGATCTTTTAATAAATAGCACAAGTTTAGGGTACTTGCATTATCAAAGAGATTGCAGTCCTGATTAGGAAATCCATTTAACCTGGTGTCAATTGGCCTCCTTGATGTGACAATACTCCAGTCCTGGGAGAGTGGGCAGGCAGGGCCCCAGTCAAACTTTCTGGAGGAATAACTTGGTTTAGGAAGAAGCAACGGCATTCCAAATGGTCAAAAAGCGAGGGGAATGTCTCAGCGGAGCACTGAAGGGAATAGATGCTCATGCTAGTGATGAGATTTTATTTTAATTATAGTGATAAACCTTTTAATTTTGGTGTACAGCATCAGCGGCTTTAAAAATGAAATAAAGGGTTTGTGACTAGCGAGAGTCCTTGGTGCTGCTTCCAGAGCATTGGTTGGGCTGTTATTAAAGCCCTGCCAATGGCTTCAAGTGGAACAGCTAATGTTTCAAGTGTTCATAAATAATTGTTTAATGTTCCAAGCACTTTAAGAGCAGGTTTTAAAAACTAGCCTTGCACTGATTATTTCCGCTGCTGTAAAAACATTCTTCCAACAGTAGCTTTGTCTGCTGCTTAGAGGTTTCTGTGAAAAGAAAAAAAGAAAACAACCACCATCCTTTGTGAGTTGATAGAGGGGGATGCACCATGTGTTGGACCTGTAAAATAAAAAAGAAATGAAAAAAAACCCCTAAACCTAGCAGATTTCCTTTCTAAAACTGGACAAAATTTGGAATAGCTTTGTGGTACTGTGTGAGCAAGGCTTTGAGCATGGCTGCTGTTAGAGAAGTGGTGATGGCCCATTTCTGCTGCTTTGGCTGCTGGAGGGGTGTGCTGGGATGGCACTGGGTCTTAAGAAGGTTGTGGATTGTCTGAATTTATTCCTATAGGTGATGCTTTTAAGGCAAGGCTAGAGGTGATTTTGCTGTATCCAGGAAGCCCTTGGTACTTTTAAACACAGCACAAGCAGAGCCAAGGACTGGGCTTGGGAGCCTAAAGAAAAAATGGTGTAGTAAAAGCAAAGGGACAGAAGCCTGGGGAGCAGAAATATTTGGGAAAGGTGGAGGCTGTTTGGATGCACACAAACCAGAGCTGCTGGGCATGGGAGGCATCCTGGCCCTGCTCTGCTTCCCTGATTTGGGGGAGCGGGATCTGGCCTCAGAGAAGAGGTAGATCTGGCAGTACCCCCATTGTCACTTCCATACTTACCATGGCTGTAGAAATTGTTGTGGGGAGAGAGTGAAATATTCAGCTTCAGATGGTCACTTTGAACAAGGTTTGTACTCTTAACTAATGAGTTTGGTTGCTCAAACCAAGTTAGGTTTTATTTTTTTCCTGTTAAAATCAGAGGCGGGGAGAGTAAGATAGTTTTATTAATAATCATTCCATAATAGTAATATATGCAGGAAGACACACTGACTACTTCTGAGCTGAACATTCACAATAGTTCAGAGAATGTTTTGGTTTGGTCCCTGTAACTTTCTAGGTTTTGTCTGCATGCTTTTCCACAAGTTGGTGCTTTAGTGTTATTTTGCTGTTGTGCATATCACGTTCATTTCTGATGGCTGAAATCTTACTTTAAATGGTAAATTTTTCCTTAAAATGATATATACAAGTCAGGTTGCCCAGAGAAGCTGTGCAGTGCTCAAGGCCAGGTTGGATGGGGCCTGGAGCAACCTGCTGTAGTGGAAGGTGTCCCTGTCTGGCAGGGGGGCTGGAACTGGATGAGCTTTAAAGTCCCTTCCAGTGGAAACCATCCTATAATATTATAAGTATGTGTTTATAAGTATCTATAGAAACATATACATGCGTAACCTTATGAAGGATAGTCACAGAAGTATCAACCTCCATGCAGATGAATGTTTTCAAGTTTGAGCTCAAGCTCTCAGCCCTCCTATGAGGTTTAACTACCAGCTCTTCTGCTGCCAAAATACATTTCTTTGTTTTCTATTCTAATTTGGAGATAAAAAGCACGACTTTTATTTTCTCCGTTTATTAGAACTAGATCATGCAGAAAGACTGGAAGCTTGTGCAAACACCGGTTACCACTCTGTCGTTTTCTCTGGTTTGGTGGTTGGTTTTGGGTTTGGTTTGTGGTTTGTTGGGTTTTTTTTTTTTTTTTCTTTTTCTCTGATAGATGTGTCTATTAAATATCTCATCAGTTATCTGGGTATCACAGTGCCTCCTGTTCAGGTGTAGAGAGCTGGTTAAGTAAGCATTGAGCTGCCCTGTCAAGGACACGCTTGTCAGGAAGAAGAGAGGAGAGTGAATACAGGAGAAAAGAAGGGAAAAACAGGGTTTTGAGGCCAATTGTTTGATGTGAGAAGTACCTGCAGGCAGCCGCTCTGCTCGGCCGGGATTATTCTTGCTTGGCTGCCCTCTGCCGGCATTCCCGAACTGTGCAGAGCAGCGAGACTGGGATCTGGCCGCGCAGCGCCCCGCGCAGAACTCCGCTCCCCGCCGCGCAGGAGGGAGGAAGGGAGGGCTGCTTTAATTAGGCATGAAAAATAGCCGGCGTTCGTACGGATCAAAGAAAACAATTACACATAATGGCTGAACAGAAAACAATTGACTGTTATTGAATGAGAGGATTGCTCTAATTAATCCAAAAGATATACCCACTGCTAAATGAGGTGAAGAAAAGCTCAAGAATAGATTTAACTCTGGAGCATAATACAGCTGAGGCAAGGGGGCAGTTTATGACTCAACACAGTAGAATTTCTGCTTGTAAATGTGATTGCTAGCGGTTTTTTTTTCTTTCCAGTCACAATCTTCCTAACTTGCAAATGAATCTGAAATCTGTAGAAATAATAGTGTCTGTCGTGTAAAATGAATGCGTGTTTTTTCTTCTTTAAGGTTTTATTTTTAACTGTCTCTAGTAAAAGTACATTAGTCATATTTATCTCACTCATGAAAGAGCCTCTTTCTGTAACTCGCTTCAGATTTAACCCCTTTAAGGTTATCTACAGTGTCAGCACAATGTCTGCTTTAGGATGTCAGTGTCTGTCCCTAACTCTTTACAGATGTTCTATTGACATTCAGAAGGCCACACTGTGTAAAGGAATAAATATAAATCAACAAGAAACAGCATAATATCGCCACTGTCCTGTTTGTGGTCAAGCAGTCTTATCAGTGCATAGGGAAAACTAAGGCTGAGAAAAGCAGTGATGAGGAGGGAATGCCACTTCCTTCCTTCTTTCTCCACCATTCCCTTTTCTCTCCTCACTATTTCCATTCCCTCTTACATTTCCCAGTTTAAATGATCAGTACCTGTGACCCTTACATTTCTTATTCTGTTACATTTACACAAAGAATATTATTACATCTGCAGATAGAATTAGAGACCAAACTAAATTCTTTTATATTGATATAATCATAGGAGTTATAATAAATGTGACGGATGTAACCTGAGAGCAGAGTATGTCCAGGATGTCTAAAAAGCAGACACTGTATGAGTATTTATGAAAAATCTGTGTGCTCTTAAGATGTCACGCATAATCCGCACTGTCTCTCTCTTCATTGTCACAAGCACATTTACATAGATTGTCATGAATTTCAAATTGCACCTCAAATCAATGCCAGAGCAAAATTACCTTTGAGCACAACGCAGCCTTACTTTAAGAGTTAATCATAGAGGTCTCACTCCATTTGGAGGTAGAGCTAGCCCTCCCGTGACACTCACGGCTCACTACTCACGGAGGGCGGAAGTCGGGTGTCCTGACATGTTTGTAGCACATCCATGGAACCTAATGTCATCAGCATCTGGTGCCACCTCGTCCCCTTTGCAGAACATGAAGCATGAAACCAGTCTGTTTACAAACGCAGTAAGTCCTTAACTGGTGTGAATGGTGTCTCCAACGGGTACAACATAAATGCTTAGGGCTCTGTTTTGACAAACGAGTTGTAAACATCCCCTTGGGACTTTGTTCCAACAAGTACATGAGCTCTGAAGCAAGCATTTTCCCAATGCTGTAATATTGTTGCTGTCATCTAATTGCATGTACCTCAGTCGTGGGGAAGGACTCCCCAAGTGTGCAATTTTTTGGTTTAGTCTAACCATAAAAGGCTAAATACGACCTTACTCCAACTCCATTGGTTGCACACACCAAAACTGAATTAAAGCTCAGTCAGCAAAACCTTTTGGTTGTGGGGAGACAAAAGGAGCTGGAGAGTTTACATGGACATGCTCGGTGTGACGCTACAGCACATGTAGGAACAGCTGGGTCATCTGATCCAGGGTTCTTGTCATGTGCTAGGGCACATTGCATCTTTCTAGAGGGCAAATGCTTCCACTATGCTCAGAAACAGTATTTGGCTAATGCAATGCATTTATTTCTGGAGAGAGACCAGACAGTTGAAGCAGTTTCTTGTGGCAGATTACCAGTTGCAAGTGCTGTAAATCATGGTGCATTTGATATTTTTGCCATGGGTCTCTGCACCAAAGGCCACTCTTCTGCTCTGCAAATCATCTGGTGAAACAGGCTTCCAGAAAGCATGGTCATTCAAGCCTGAGGCTTGAATTACCACATGAACTGGGGGCATGATGATCCTCTGGTGCTACTGCCGCTTCGGTAATCGGTAATTGGTGGGGAAGAAAGGAGGAGTGTTTGGGCCGATGGCATTGCAGTGATGAGAGACATGTAAATGCCAGCAATGCTATTTAGCATTTCTCAAGCAAGAGAATGGGCCAGCAGATACGTCGTGGATCCTCGCCAAGCATGTAGGGGGACATGTTGTTAACTTGCTGGTGGCTGCTGTAGCCAAGAAACTGAGTAGCCATGTAGGGACTGTGGCGGGCGGGAGAGAGAGAGCGCATGTAGAAAGAAGGCTTCTCACTCAACAAATTCTGCTGTTTGCATGCAGAAAAAGAGGTATTTTTGCAAGCGGGGACTTAGGAACAAGATGAAATCTTCCCACTTTTATCAGCGAGGCAGTTAGTGACAAGCACATGGTGAAAAGCTCGAATTCTGGTGCAAATTATCATGAAAATAACAGAACACACAGAAAACTTGGAATTGCAAATATCAGGAAGCCATGGCTTTTTGGACTGACAAAATGGAAAAGATATTCACTCTAAGGGTTTTGTGGTGTAATTTAGCCCTCTGGGCTCTATCCTCACTTCATGGGTTTACTGCAGGTTGAGACACCTCCGCTAAGAGAGACAACTGGTATTTATGTACACAGAAAACAGTAATCCCAGGCACCTGGGACACCCAACTAAGCATGGAAACTCTGACCAGGACTAGGGTGTGCTGTCCTGTGAATGTTCTCCTGGAGATCAGCCCTCTGTGCATTTAGCTACTCACCTGAAACTGTGTAGAATTACTTTTTCATTTCTAATCACATTTTAAAAGATGCAGAGAGCTGAAAGCTGTTTTGTTCCATCCCTAAGGTAGCCGCAGTTTGGTGGTAGGTGAAGTAATGACTATATATAGTCACTAAAGTGCCTTCAGATAGTTCTGGAGAACAACTGCTGTATAAATTTAAGGTATTATTATTATTAAGGTATTATTATTGTAAGTTTGCCGCAAGTTGCAACGAGACTGTAAGAATTACCTTGGAGCACCTAATTCTGGCACAGCTGCAGAGTTTAAAGTTCTCTTTCTGTCGATATTGTGTTAATTTTATCTGGTGCTTTTGATTAAACAAACTAATCTGGAACAATTTCAGTAGCTGATTTTCTAAGTAGAAAAAGCACTAATAAGTGAACATCAAGTTGCACCCCTCTGGCATCCAGAGAAAGGAAAATCCTTTATGAACAAATCAGATGTGGTCACACTGAGTCCTAAACACTGCTCAGCTACCATCATGCTGATTTAATCAATCCTCACGAGGTAAAAAAAAGGTAGAAAGTGGAGAATAATATGTCTGATGATGAGATATTTTAATGAAATGCATTGGGATAATTTAGTAGGGAATGAAAGTATTATGGGTAAAAGTGACTCAGAAAGCATGAAAAACAACAAATGTACCAGAACATGTACAATATCAAAAAAGCTTTGAACATCCTTAATCTGTGCTTCATAGGTAAAGGGATGAATTAGAGGTGGTTTGGCTACTCATCAGCAGGGTCAGGGAGGAAGTGGTGAGAGAGTTAGATAATGGATAAAGTTTGGGAATCAATGGGAACAGGTCTTTTGGGGTTCTGCAGTTGCTGTATCTTGCTGGTTCAGTAGGAAGCTTGTGCGGATAGCTCCTGGAGTGGGGAGATGCGGAGATGTATTTTGTAAGCGTGAGCCTATGCGCTTATTGTGCTGCTGGCTCTGGAGGCTGAAAAAGGGTCCTCAGTACACAAACCATTGTGGGCTGAACTAAAATAAGTGGCTTTGCACACTGAGGGTAAAACATTTATCTTTGCCCCTGTGGACCTGCAGTGCCCTGGATAAATCATCTTTCTTCACATATGACATTATCAGTGTGAGGAAGGCAGAAGGGTGTTGGAAGTTCCTGCGGAAGGGCAGAGGGAGTTAGGTGATCATGTTTTACTGTTTGGACCACATTCTGAAGGTAAAGAGAGGTTGACTAATTTGTACTTTGATCTTTTGTCAGTAAGACTGATCTGAGAGGTGTTTGGGACATAAAGGCCCAGCCAAGGTTCATGCTCAGGTAATTAGATCTTAAGCAGAATTTAGGTAAAAATCCCTTTAGCTGCAGGAGTCCAAGTGCTCTGGGTGCTGGAAGGCACCAAGAGATACTCCTTACATTGGCATGTAATGCTGAATGTGTATGAACAAGATGTAGGCCTGTGTTGTAATTGTCCCATCCTGCCATGTGCTACCATGTGCTGCTGACAGCTGCACAATGGGAACTTGTAAAAAGAAAAAACAAAACCAACCAACCAAAAAACCCAAGCAAACAACAGAAGACAAAATGACAGTTTAGAGAAGGGTTTCTACATCCGCATCTGTATGTGTAGTATTTACATGCGCCTAACAAATCGCAAAACAGGAAAACCACAGGACAGGTGTTGAACTGATGTGGAATTCCTGTACCTTGGTTAACCAGCTGGAGATCAGGTCCATAGTTTTTCTGAAGCAGCTTAGCTTTTGTTTGTCTTTTTTTTTTTCTCAGAATGCATCCAGGAAGCAGATCTTTTGAGTAGGAAGGTGCCAGTTTTACACAGTCACTGTTCAGACCATAGCCACACTTGAAGCCAAAAATAGAAAATATATTTTAGAACTTGTTAAATTAAAAAAGAAAAAAAAAAGGGGGGGGGGGGGAGAAAGGAAGAAAGAAAAATCTTCAGCAGAACTTTGCATTCTCTGACTTTTCAGACTTTCAGGTCTGCTCTCCTGATTACACATTTTCTAGCTGATGACATGCCATCAGCTAAAGATGGATTTTAAACACAAGTCATGTCAAAAGTTTCATTTAACCTCTTCAATATAACAAGCTGCTGATGGTTTACATTTCTGACAGTAGAGGTAAATTAATCTGTGATGGATGTTTGGAAGGGAGAGAGAAGATTTGCAAAGAATGAGGAAGAAGTAAAGCGGTAACTGGTGAAGACACTGGACATCTTCTGGAGTATAGTGAGTGGTGGGTGGGAGGGTGGGTATGGTGATATTTCTAGATCTGCATCTCTAAGTATAGATATATCACACTCGCTATGTGTGTGTATGTGTGGTTTTATAAAAATAGTTTTCCATTATAGTGTACAAGTCTGACATTTGATGAGGTAGAATATTTCCAGATGGGTTGGATTTTGGAGAATAGGGAGTAGGTTATGATTTGTCTAATGAAATGTTAATTTTTTGGCAGTCAGAGGGGGTTAGGGTAAATCAGTTAAACCCAAAGATGATTAAAAAGGGATTTGTGAAACTTTGGAGTAGTAATTAGTATTAATTGAGGCCATCATTATTTTATATGATAAAGGTAGTATGCATGTGTAGTTGGACACCAAAAAATGCTAGGCTCATCCTCCTCCTTTATGGGGGCTGTAAAAGTTTGTGAGGGAGCTCTTGTTAGTAAGTAAACCCAAGAGACATAACACCGTAAAACCTTGACACAAGAAAATTCAGCCAAGAGACAGTTGATTTCTCAGCTGGGAGGTACTTTGGGAAGAGATGGCATCTTGCCGTCTCCACCAGGACTTGGTAATAATTCTCACTATTCATGAACAGATGTCTTTGGTTAGATTCCCTAGGTGCATCTGAATTCATTAAAGGATCTAGGGAATCAAGATATTAATTCTAAATTATTACATATTATAGATTTTATTTTCTGGAAGAATGGGAACATGGCAAAAAAGAGGTTGTAGTAAAAGTGGTAAATGATGTCAAGATAGCATAATCACAGAATACTGTTATGCCACTTCAGGCTATATTGCATCTTTTCTTTTTTAACACTGGCTATCTCAAATAGTTTGGTGAAAGAGTGAGTTTTAAACTGTGTGTGCTAGGAGACTAAAATTCTGTAGTTGGAGACATTCATAAGTGACACTTGTCCTGCTATTCAACTGGAATAAAGTAATAGCGCTGTAAAGTAATATCAGTATGAGGATACCAATTTACAGCATATGAGGATCTGACCACCTAACCTGAAGCATTCTGTAATTGCAAGCTGAGCTATATTGCATCTAATTGGTAACAACTGAATTAGAGGATCACTAGGCTTACGATATTGTGAGTTACTCTTAATGATCAGCACTTTGATATTTTACTGGGACGCTAGAGGATTGATACAAACTCCCTGCAGATGGGAATGTGTACTTTTTAAGAGCAGCCTGCGAAGCTTCCTCTCCCAGGTCAGCTACTTTAGAGATCTTTAGAGACAATATTTTGAAACTGAACATCCCAAAGCTTTTCAAATCTTCATTACTAAACTCTATTCCAGTACTTGGTTGCATTAACAGATGTGATTTTTGTCAATGGGAGCTTGGCAGAAGAACAAATTTCATCAGCTAATATTTGTAAACTGCTTTGAGATCCACTGATGGAAAGAAACCTGGACTGAGAATAAAAAATGCCAGCTATTGAAGTTTATTTGCTGAATTTTCCATCTTTGAATCTATATTTATAGGATTTCTTCACATCTCCTTAATTATCGCCTTCCAATTTTATTCCTATTTTTTTCCCATTTTTTTATGTACAGATGGTGGTTTAGTCATTTTTCTGTTCACCCAAAGTTTTGCTAACACACAGAAGGGCCAGGTCATTTCAGTTGGTGTTACAGGTATGTTCAGTTTGAGCTTACTACATCCTCTACCTCTTACTAAACACAGTTTAACCCATTACAGCAGATACCTAAAGCCTTTATCCAGCTTGATAAATATTTAAGAATTGATACTAAAATATCAAGCAGTGTCTCATTCCAGAATCCCTTTCAAAGGATGTCTGGATTTTTTTCCCCACTTGATTTATAATTTCTATGCTTAGATTTCTTTTTTTTCCTTGTTTTTCTATAGCCTCATTTTGCAATGGACTTGAATAAGGACTATGCTCTGCAAATGGCATTGCCAGTGAGATGATAGCCTGAGAATAATATAGATAATGGGAAGGCCGAGATACCTCCGGTAGTAATGCTTGTGTAAGTTGCAGCAAAACTTGCAAAGACTCTTGGTCATCTTCTTCAGTCATCCTCTTGGATGCATTCATCAGGATGGTCAGAACTCTTATTATCAGAGAAAAAGAACCTGCAAGTGTACATTTCCTCTACTTGCACTTGAAAAATTCCTCACTGGGCACTTTCTTACATTTGTAAAAACAGCTAATGCAGTACAAGGCCTTTTTTTTTTTATTATTTTTTTTTTTTTTATTTTTGGTAATTTCTTTGCACAGACTCCAGAATTTCAGAATTTTTTAACTTACAAGTGTTTGCCTGGAAAGACATCTCTTCTGAAGTGGGTACATGCTTTATTTTCCCCTAGCACTAATGCAGCATATGTTTCAAGCCAGTCCTGATAATGTTTTTCAGTGGTATTCATCTGCAATATTTGTAGTGTGTTTCTTGGTGTAATTGTAATTCAGAAGTTGTCTGTAGCCCTGTGATATGTGCATAATTGTCCCTGTCCACTGTAACCACCAACACCTCTTGTCAGCAGGATTGATGGTAACGTTTTGGTTCCTTTTTCAATAATTAATTGCTGTTCCTTCCAACAACAGGGGATTCAAGCCAAGCTTTTGTTGTTCTAAATTTGAAATCTTAAGTCTGTGGAGATGTTTCCAGAAGGTATTTTCTCCGGTTCAACATACACTCCAACCACAGGTGTTGCAGCATCAAAGAAAGAACTCATATGCTAATTTAAAAATAACAGACCTGTTTATTGTTGCAGTGCATCACCATCAAAGAAAACAACAACAACCGCCTGTCTTTAGCTGTATAATTAAGCTGATGGGTCTTTATTCTGTGCTAAATGATATGGTAATATATGGAATTGGAGAATAAGAAGTCATCCTTTCAAACTTTCAAGAAGTTTACAGCACTGTTGAAAACTGCATTTTAAAATTAGAGTTGTTTTTAAAAATTATGTTAGTAATAAGATGCTTTTCCTGGTGTAGTTAAGCTTCCTTTAGCACTTTCTACCACACTGGAAATTCATCTTCCCATAGCTTTGGATGGCCTCTTGTTCTGGTATCTTTTTCTGCACCGTCTTTGATGATTCATTCCCTTTCATTTTTATCACTTTTTCTTTATTGCTTTCAAAGACCAACTTTTGTTTTCTTTCTCCAAAACTCTTCAAGCAAAGGCAAGCTCAACACCAAAGCTAGCCCATACTGTGACCATTCCCACCACAGAGATCCAGCCAGCCCAGCTCCTCTTGCAGGCAATGGTGGACCTGCTCTGCATACAACAAAAATCTGCTACTCCTTTTAAAACCAGAGTAACTCTAATATTTTTCCTTGCCAGATGCTAGCAAATACTTCAGGCTTTGAGTGTTAACTTCTTGGTAAAGGAATCAGTAGCTGAATCTGTGTGTTTATAGGTTTCACTTGGAGCATTTGCACACACATACCAGCTCTGCATTGGCTTGGTCAGACCACCACAACCAGTCTGCTAGCTGACCATGTTTCCTACAAAAACCCAACTTTTAGAGAACATGCCTACTCCTACAGTTACTTTAATTGGAGAACAAATTCCAATGTTGTTTTCACAGATCACTCTTTCTCCAGAAACTCTTTTGACACAGAAACTTGCATAACTAGTGCTCTTAGATGAGTAATCTGAATCGTGTTTTCTTTCAAAAGGCCAATCCTAAATCCCTTTTGCTTATCCACTAGGCCTGTTAGTGCAGGCAGAAGATTGTGTTGACCTGCAGGGATGTGTCGTATCGAGCCTGTCATATAGGACATGGCTCACAGAGAATTTGGGGCATTAGGAATTTAAAGTCATTCACAAACCAGTAACATTCATTATGAACTACGTATTTTTGCTCAAGAACTGGTGTGTCTTGCTGCTTTTATGATGCTCTTATTTAAATATTTCACTCTGATTAAAAATGAAAGGTATGCCAGGTCAGCTGCAGGGCTCTGCAAATTTCCCCGTTCTTGCAGGGACAGAGGAAAGGAATGTCCACCTCTCTGAAATCCCTTCTTCCAGAATTCAGCTTTATCTTTTTAGGCTTGTTCTCACGCACCTTCCTGCTGTCCTGGACTCCTAAGAAATGTGCCTGTCTTACAGAGTGTGCCTTCTGGGCAGAGACGCTGCCAGGAGCTAGTGGGTTGCTATCTTCATCTTGGCAGTTGTGGGTTGTTTATTCTGAGGGCAGTGGTTTGTTTCTGAGGTGAGTTGCTGAAGCAGATATTCTTTAGTGCAAGCTAGTAGAAAGGTGTATTTTCTTCAGTGGGTTGATATGGATGAGTCAATGCCAGGCAGGAGTGTTCCTTTTGTGGGTGCTTTTTGGGCGAGTTTTAAAGATGTTTATAAAGTCATTGGTGTGAATTTTGGGTCTGTTTTACCTTATTTATTCAGGTGCCATAACAGGACAATAAAAACATGTGGTTTTGTGTAAAGGAACCAGTCCTTTCTACAGAGGCTTGAGAGGTGGTCTGCAGAAGCCCCATTAGTCACTGCTCTTGTTTAATGAGCACTGCAGTAAACCTGACAGTCTTTTCCACATGAATGTCCAAGCCACTAATTAGCTCCACTAGCCTGCTTAGGTTTCTTTGATCATTGGTCTAAAACTATTTTACACTGTTATCTCAAATGCTGCCCTGTGAAAGTGCTTAATTTTGCTGTGCAGGTTCCCCCCTCCAGGTTACTGTCTACACATGATTGCATTGGCAAATCTCTCATGTACTTTTCGCTAGGACTCTGTTCTGTAGACTTATCTCTAATCATCCATAAATAGACTCATCTGTGTTAGGTCTGTATGTCTGACTAAGGGAAGCCACATGACAGCATGCCTCACTTGTTGGAGCAACAGCAGATCTGGGCAGAAAACTTGGCTTCATGGGAATGGGTGGAAAATTCTCATTGAATTAAACACATCCAAATCTCTGACAGCTTCTTCTCCAGACTCGGATTCCTTGTGTGGGACGGGGTGAGCTGCACAGGCTTGGTTTATCCGTCAAAAATATGGCTAGTAATACTCAGTTCTGTAACAGCCCTGGATCCTGAGAGAATAAAAAGCTGAAAAAAGTATTCAACTTATTTCTTTATATTGACATGTGCAGTGCAGTTTGTTTTGCCTTTTCTCGCTAGTGGCTTTGGCCATTTTATTGTATCAAATATACATGTTATAGGAAGTTTAGGAATAAGGCATTATGATCAGTTAACCAATGTAATTATGGACTTCACGTGTGGAAGGGCTTACAGTATTAATTTATACATTTCGCTGTAGAGATGGCCTGAGAGATAGTTTTTCAGCAAATAATTTTGACAGTTTTGGCTTGGTTTTCTGTTTTAATACTTCAGTGAATGATTGAGGGAAACGTGAAATAAAAAAATATTTTTCCCATTATATTTGGTCATTCCTGATGCTTTGCCTTTTAGGAAAAACAATAATGAAACTGGAATCTTTCAAACTGACTCCTTATAGCTTTGAGAAATCCCAGTGATTTCATCAGAGCACAACTGATGATCCAGTAGCCTAAACCAGTGAAAATGAAAATCAGGGCTGTGAAACATTACAAGTAAAAGCGTATGTGATTTATTTTTTTCCTTTAAAAAGAGCTACAGTTTTGACTATTTTTCAGTAGTTTCTGAATTTTATTTAAAATATCTTTGCAGTCTGTGAGCCTGTATAGATATGAGTCATATTATGTTGCATAATTCCCTGGGCTGCAGGTGTTGGTCCCAAGGAGCCATCTTCCCCATCTCTCCACCTTAAGGCAAGACCACCTGTATCTGTCATATCTGATGGACACTTGTTTAATCTATTCTTTAAGACCTGCAATGACGGAGGTTCTCCCTCCTCCCCAAGCAATCTTTTCTAGTGCTTCACTAGCCTCGTTGTTCAGTAATTTTCCCTAATGTTTAACCTTAATCTTTCTTACTGCAATTTAATCCCATTACTGCTTCTCCTATCTGCCATGGGCATGGAAAATAGATTCCTCCCTGCTTCTTTGCAGCAGCTTTTTCATGTGTTTGAAGGCTGCCCTCCTATGCTCTGTCTAACTCGTCTTCTTAAAACTAAGCCGCCAGTTTGTTCATTTCCTCAGAGGTCCTTATAGCTTCTAGCCCTGCAATGACTCTTCAGATTGCAACTCCAAATATATTTCTCAAGTTTCTGTGGTGTATTTTATGTAGCTAAGGAAGCCTTGACATTACAAAGTCTTGCAGAGTAGTAACGTCAGTGGGACGAGTGGGTAAAAAGCTACACTATTGTGCATGTCTGTGGACATGTTGCCCTATTTCTGGGGATGTTACATACTGTTCACTCATGCCAGTTGCTCCTTGCATGGAGAGGGTATGTTCTGCATTTTGTTCCCTTGTAAAATAGGTTTTAGCCCCCAGTGATTCTTGCAGCATCTGTCACCAGACAGCCAGAGGTGTTCTGCAGCTCCCCGCTCTCATTGCTCCTTACCCTCCGCACACATACCTTCCTCATGCTGGGCTGAGGCGTTATTTTCTGCCCCGTTCTACAGTCTGGGCATATGGACCTGAAGTAGAAACTTACGAGTATATGCAAATGTTTTAATGATGCTATTTGCATATCTGGAAGTGATTTACAAAATGCTGCACATGGAGCTGCTTAAAACTTGGCACCAATAGTTCTTAGAGGATCATGGCTCAACACAACAGAAACTGAATATTCAGCTGGGTTTTGCCAGCTCTCACAGAGAAGCAGTGCAGTTCTGGCGACTGCTGAAGCGAGTCTGTCAATGAAGAAAGGCGCTTGAGTCCTTACACAAGTTTCAGCCCTGCCCAAGGGGTAAACATCCCATGATGTACTACTGCCTTTCTCTGCTTTCTTGCCACTTCGGGACAAGCAGCCAACTGTAGTTGGTCCTGGCAATGGGGAATTGCTCTCCTGCAAACCCAGAGGAGTGCAGGCAGACAGGGGGTCTGAGCAGCCCAGGGACTGTTTTATGCCGAAATCCATGCTGTTCTTCCAGTAGTTATTTATTTATTTTCTCCTCCTGGGGTATGCTTTATAAGACTAAATGAACTGAATTTAAATACCTGAGTTTAGATTCTTTTCAGAAACAAACAGCATTTTACATTGATCTGTATAGTGTGGTTTTAGGTGGACCCTCTTTTCAGAGCTCCTGTGTTGGGAAACAAATTCATCTTTCCCATGCCTATTTGTAAGAGCTGATAACATCAAAACTGTTATGCATACAGTCCTTATGGAAATGTTGTGGGGGATGCTGTGCTGGCACAAATGAGCAGAGGCACCTAAGTCCTGCAGCATCATTTAGCTATTTCTTTAAAAACTCATTAGTATAGGACAATCTCAAAAGGAAAGGACAGCAGGCCAGACTGGATTTGTGTTCACCTTCAGATTTGCGTTCACCTTCAGATTTGCCAGCTCTGTTTCCTCTATTTTCCTTTATTTTGGCTTGAAGTTAGCAGTAATAAGAATGAGGGCATTGGTATTTTTGGAGAGTGCATGGAAAATATGTTGCTGTAGTCAGAAGAAAATCTGCTCTCAAAACCCTAAATGCAAGTACATGATAGGTGAATAGCAAATTAATTTAGTGGGAGCTGAGTTCAAGCACACAAAATGTTGTAGAATTTTTATGTATGAGAAGTTCCTTGCAGAAGAACACCGTTAATGCTAAAGTCCATGAGTTCGATTCTAAATGCTAAATGCCATGAGTCCAGGTGGAGACTGGATAGGATCTTGGAAGAGGAATCCACAGGGTGCTATTTAACAGAAAGAAATAGCACATGACTAAGAAAAAAAAAAAACAGAACTAAGAAGTATTTAAGAGGGGAAGTTTTATATATGCTTGACCTGTCATTACACTGCTGCCCAGGCATCTGCTTCTGTCTGGTGCTGGAGGCAAGGCCCAGGATGAGAAGGACTTTTGCCTAATGCAGCCGTTCTTATGATTGTTTGACTTTCTTGCCACAAGACACTCAAGTTTTGTGCCATCTAACAGGAAAAGGAAGGAGAGATACAACACCGTACTGTATAGTGTGTTTAGGCACTCTGTATGCCCATGATGAAAATATCCTTTTCCCAAATGCCTTTGTTGTGTGAGTGCAAGGGTGTAGCTGAGGGCCCTTGCATACTAAATCACAGGTTTCTCGCCTACTTATGTCAAGAAGCAAGTGGTTACAGCAGATGAGGGAAGTGCAAGGAAACATCAAGACAGGGTATTTTGCAGTGCACCAACTTCTGAGCCATTGCCAAGCATTTTGTCAGCTTCATAAGGGGAGAAAAATACAAGTAAAGCTTTTTTAAGAGAGAGAACCTAATTCAGGGCTGGATTCTTCCAGCTGCTAAAGGCTGCTCTTCATAGAAATATCTGTCTGTTTAGTCTTATTTACGGGGTTCAATGTACTGCTTGAAACTCTCTATGGGATGCACTGATAGGGTGGAATACTAAAGACAGAATATTTCCTCTAAAAGGAAAATCCTGTTGGAAAAGACAAAAATTGTTCCCTAAATTGTCCAGACAATGCATAGCTAACATACCACTTACAGAATGTTTTGTCGCCATTCTGCTAGCATTGCATGTACTTTATATCTTTGTGATTGTATAAATAGCATATAGGAAAAGTGAGACTATTTAGGGAAAATACTAATTAAAATGAACAATAGAAAATAGGAGATTTTATGTTTCTAAAATTAGAGGCTGGTTATTCAGTAATAAATAGCTCTGTCATTATTAGTTTGCAGTCTCTCCATTCTCTTGCCTGACACACAATATCACTGTTATCCATGGTTTGCCTGTCTAAACATGGTTTCTTTCCAATGCTCAACATTGTTTTCTATCCCTTGTTACAAAAGCTCCCCAGTTCTGGGCTTATCTGGCAAAGAGAATATAAGGAGAAATATTCTTCCTAAACAAAATGAATTTGATGAAGGCATAAAAAGAGTGTTAACAAAGGTACTTTCATGTGCTTCCTGCTAGACATTGCTTATTGGCCTCCAGTAATTTCAGAAACCTGGGAGCATGGACCATGGTTTTATTTCCTAATAATTGTTTTGATGAGCTTAATGCCTATGTTAAGAACATGCCTGCTTAACTTACAGGGAAAGTTTAATTTGCATCTTGGAGTTCAGTGAGTAATGGTTATATGCAGGCATGGCTGCAGTTGAAAGAAAGTCACCAAGTTTTGTGGCTGTGAGAGTACGGCTTCAAATTTGTGTAGTTCTAGCAAGTCCTTGTGCCAGGTTAATGAGCAGCTTCAGGACTTGTAAGTCCCGAGAAAAACATGGAGGTTGGTTCAGTTTATGTTCCCTTCGTGTACATAGCAGACAACAATTTTTAGCTGATAGTGGCACCATGCTGGGTCCCTGTCAACAAGTGTTGACAGCAGAAATCTCTGTTTGAGGGTCAGTTAGTGCTGTTATGAGTTACCTGATCTTCTCCTGTCATGGAAGATCAACTCTTCCTGCAGGATCCACCACCGCATGGGCCATGAATTTACCCTCCTGCTAGGCTTTTAAATACTCAGAAATGAGTCCTACCCCTACCTTTTTACTTAGAGCTGAGATTGTGTAGCTTGTCACCAGATTGTTCTGGATCTGTTTGAAAGACTGGACTAAATGAAGTCACCTTGTGCTGTCATTGCTTCATTTCTATTGTTGTCTGAAACAAAAAACAACCTCTATGAGAGGTGAAAAGGGAATGTAGAAGGTGTAGGAATCTGTGTTGGCTCAAGGGACAGTAATAAGGGAAACAGAGAAAGGAAGAGAACAAAATTCTCAGGGAAAAAAAATAAATATAAAGGAGGAGCAGGAAAGAAAAAGGCATGAGCAGCCACAAAAATCCAGTGCTGTCAGCTGAAAATTGGTGCGATTCTGTCATATTAATGACAGGAAACCATACCTCTATTTGCTTTCACTGACAGAGCTGCAAGCAGCTGCTGTGGAAGGAAGGTGACTCGAGCATCAGTGAAAATATCTAAGACATTGTGCACTTATTTTGTAGAGAGAGAATTTAGTGAGGATTTGTCTGTCATAATCATATCCTCTGTTGAACGTGTTGCCCTTGGCAATGGGTACTGAGTAACTAATTTAGCTTTTTTGTTGTTCAGTAGCAAAATTGTGCTTATTTCACCTGGTAGCTGTGATTTTCAAAAGCTAAGTAATGAAAAAACGAATCCCTGAATTATAAAATAGCACTTATGAGACATATTTTGAGTCCTGATGCTACCCATCTCCTGGCATTTAATATGTCAGTTGCAAGTAGACTGCTTGCTAATTGCTTTACTGGATCTCCTGTTTTCTGTCATAACTACATATTAAGGGGAGGTGGTGATGGTAGTCAGAGCTTTCTGTTTTACTAGATGAGTTGAAACTGAGTGAAACTTCTACAAACCCAAAGTATATAGCTAGGGAAATATCAGCAGATGTTAGTTCCCACTTGATTTTCAGCACAAGGCCAGGCTCTTAGCTGCTGTATGTCAAGGTGCCAAGTGCAGGTGTGTAGCAGTCCAGATAAAGGGAACCCCACAACTTTCTTCAGAATAAGATACGGCTGTGACACTTGAAGCAAGAACACTAAAATAAATACTTGCACAAGTTCTTTCTAAGGACTTGCGTGAAAGACCCCACAGAGTACTTTATGTGCGATTTAATACGTTTAAGTTGAGGGAGAAGAGCTGTCTTGACCCTGCTGAGATACATGCCACATGCTCTGGCTCCTGACAGCCCTAGGTAGTTCTAACCAAGTGCTTAGGTCATTCAGCCATTCTTTGCTTTGTATTTGTCGTTCTACCAGTGCAATATTGTATGATAAAATGGAGTAGCTAAGATACTGTGCACAGCAGATATCAGCCCATGTTTAAAGCCCTAAGTGAATGACCAGTCAAACCTTCTAGGAGTGTAAAACCCAACCAGCTTTCACTAAACCTGTTTGCAGTGACTCAAAATGTGAACTTGAAATGAGCAGTGCAGGGTGTGACACTGAACCTTTTGTGATCATGTGCTAAGTTTTGTGGGCTTTAAAAACTCCATAGCAGTTTAGAAGAGGGACCAGTCTGAGATAAGAGTTTTTTTGGGAATGGACTCATCTCCCTTTACAGCACTGATTTCTAAATCTGCCCCTTCCCTCTGCATAGTCACAGAGAGCAGAGCCTGAGGACAGGTTCTGATGTTATTGAGGACTGCCTTCCACCGTCTCTGCAACCTGTCGTACTCAAAGCGAAGCTTTTCCTGCCTTCCCCTTCTCTTCCTGTTCATTCTTTGTTTGCTTTGGATTCACTCCTCCTCCTTTCTTAATTAACTTTAAAAAATATAGGACATTAAAGTTATTTGGGAGGTGTGGTGGTTTTCAGAGTTAAACAACACTGAAAAAAAGTACTTTCCCTTCATTTAGTATTTTTAAAGAAGTAATAAGTAACACGGCAGGATACAATTGTAATAATATGAACAACTCTGAGGTATTTGAAGCTTTATTCCTTTGCCTCCTGCCTCTCCTGATCACTATAAGTCATGCATGAGCTATTACTTTTACAGTACGTAATTTCTAGTATCCTTTGAGATCCAATCATTCCTCTGATAAAGTGATTTTCTGACTCTTTCAGCCATGCTTACATAGCTGTTTGTGTATGTGTGGATGTAATTTATCTGTTTATTATAATTCTAATAATGAAAAGAAAGTGAAATGCTATTATAAATCTCAGCATGGTAATCAGTTTGTTGTTATTGCTGGTCATGACAACCATTTTAAAATCTCTCTAATGGCACACCTTAAATTTTTCCAAGTTGGATGGGATTTAGCCATAATTTTAATTTTATGCGATGGTAGAAGAGGTAAACTAGGCCATAGTTCAACAAAGCACTTGAGTGTGTGAAAAACTTCACTCTTGTGAGAGTAGATGTTTAAGTTTTAAATGGAGAATTCCCACCTAGTCTTTAAAGCATGTATGTTTTTACACTGGGGATTGGGGTCTTTATGCTGCCTTACAAAATCTAAGACTTGTGGGATCTTTGTAAATAAAGTGATTGCAACTTATATCAATGAGAAATTTTTGCCTAGATAACCTTCAAAAGATAAAAAAAGAAACATTTCTTTCAGCCTTGGGTGACATGGTCTTGTGTGAGGTATCCCTGCCCATGGCAGGGGGATTGGAACTGGATGATCTGAAGGTTCTTTCCAACCCAAACCATTCTGTGATTCTAACTGTGTGTCCATATCAAAGCAAATTGAACAAAGCAATACATAGTCAAAAGATAATGGATAAGTAGCTGTCTGTAGCAAACACTTCCAAGAGAACCATCATAAAATTAGTTCTGTAATTTGAGCAGTAAAAACAGTGGGAACAACTCCTCAATCAGTGGGCAAACAGGTTTTCTAACATTGATGGATACAAGCTAGGAAAAGTATTGAATTTTTTTCTAATTAGCTTTTTCTCCCTACAAAATTGCCTCTTAATAATTTCTCTTCATGTCCTGCGATTAAAAGTATCTGTGTATATGAATTTAATTTATATGCCAATGCTGTTTTATACATTGTCTTGTCTGCATCTCATTACTGTCATTAATAAGCACTCCAATACATCTCGTTACAAGGTTAATTGGGACAAATCTAAAATGCGTCCCCTTTTATATTGTAAATATGATATCTCCTGGTGGCACATTCCTGGTGGATGGACACAAAAGTTATGGTGTCTTATTAAAGGTTTCTATAAGGTATCAGAGTTGCGTTCAGTGGCTGCATTATGCTGTAAATACAACTGTATGAAAAATGGGCTGCATACAACATAATCTAGATGAAACACGTATTTTGCTAGGACTGGATGAAGTACAGTTGTGTACAGCAATTCTGATAATTCTTTTTTTAGCATACTTGTGGAGCAGTCATTTATACCACATATTCTAGTCCTTTTGTAAATGGCTCTTTTCTGATTTTGAATTTGTATGTTTTAAAAAGTCCCTTCGTAAGGCTCAGATGTACACTTTGTGTCCAACAAAAAGAAGAATTTTGCAAGTAAAAGGTATTTTCCCTGGGCAACAGATAAGAGCCTTGCTACTTTCATATCAAAATGCATCTCATGTCAACATCTGTCAGTCATCTAAGATAACACACTATAACACACACAGGGGTCACATATACACCTTTGCAGGACCAAGAGCTAAAACGCAGGAAAAGTGGGACTTTCACTGAAATGTGCTCTTCTGTAGATGTGGCTTACCTGCCAGACCCTCCTATCACACAGAGAAGTATAGATAAAGTCTTTTCAACATGGTTGGAGAGCAGGGGCTGCAGATAAGAGGGATCTCTGGGCACTGCATTCCTTTTCCTGGAGTGGTTGTGGAGTTTCTGTGATGAACTTGGAAGGCCTGTGAAGCCTCCCAAAACTTGGTGGCTTTACCTGAAGTCTCAGTTCTGTAGCACACAGTCATGAGGAGGATGTGCTGCTTCTCAGAGCATCATAGTTTGCATTTGTTTGCTACCTAAGAGGTATAGGGTAGGATGCACTGGAATTTTACCTGGATAGACATAGGACTGGTAGTGTACTGGTCTGTTAGCTGCTATTTTCCAGATCCCATATTCACAAACCTGGCCTGGGAACTCTATCAGGCAGATCTGACTTCCCCCAAGCCATGAGCTTCACCTGAGAAGCACAATTTGCCCCACAAGATCTGAGACTTGAGTTTGTCCCTAGATTATATTGAGTGCAAAGGGTTAAAAGGTTCCATAGCATCTAGGTGTTGTGTTTGTGACGATTCTTACAGAGAGATTTATGTCATGTACTGGGGATGAAACTAATTCCTCTCTAAAGATCTGTGCCAAAACTAATACACTGACTAAGTCCCTCCAAAAGAGGGCTGTCCTGGCCTTTGTTTTCTCTTTACAGAGTTGAATTTCAGTCTGTCTCCCTCAGGAGATCACCCTGCAATAAATTATTGAGTATTAGAAGCACCAAATTGGAGACAGGAAACCTAAAGCAAGGGCTTTAAGCAATGTCCTGCAACTCAGTAGCTCCAGCCATTCCTGCAAGGTAATGCCTGAATGCTGGATTTAAGCTTGTCTTAAGTTCCATCAAAACTTTATTTACTCCACAGTCTACCCGAAACAATTATAAATAAATCAACTCCCATAATGCTGCTGCTATGGGAGGCACAGAAATACTATTTATGTTCCCAGTTCAAGAAGGATGCAACAGTACAAAACACTGGATAAGAAAGTGAATGCATATTACAGAATATGATAAATTCCAGCTATTCATTAGCACAGTAAGCCCAGCCATTTTCCCCTGACATAGACTGTAAAGTTTCACATCCCCAAGCATCAGCTAAGTAGCTTAGGAAGTCTGCGTAGCTCAGCCCCAATTTAATTGATACAGTATTGTTACTTCAAACAAGCCGTATTAGTGGCATGTTATCTCTCCTGTTGTGTTTGTTCCAAACCCTAGGCAACAATTAATTTTGTCATGCCAACAAATATTTCATTTGATTTCTAATGTACCATTGCCATAACAACTTGGATAAATATAACCTCATAAAATCCATAGATTAGGGGTTTTTAAATGCAGTTAATAAGAATTTGGGAAAAAAAAAAAAATACCAGCCACAAAACAAAACCACAAAACAGTAAAAATCCCCACAATCCCACCCCTCTGTGTTCTGAGGCTGCTCAGTGGATTCATATATGTCATGACTGGAAAGACAGTAGCACAGAAACCAGTAGGTCAATGCCAGTGAATACTTCACTGTGTATGGTCTCAGCAACCACTTTTGCAGTGTAAAGCTGCATGGTGCAACCAAGAGCGAAGCTCATGAAGTATTGAAGGGGGCTTCCTGTGTCAAGACCTGTCTGGTACTGGTGTAGGTTGGGCCTAAATACTGTGTTGTGCATTAGTCACATGGGCTGATGAGTAGATGATTAGCTAAATAACTTTCTTAATTACATTTGTCTAAAATGACAAATGAAACATATAATTCTTAAAGGAAATATAGGCTTTTGTGTTAGGAATAGTCTGCAAGTAGCATTCTGTATTGCTAATGTTAAGTAAATGTTTTAACAGAGTAAACTCTAAATATTGTTATCATGCTTGAAACCTCTCTATCTTGGCAAGAGCAAAACAAACAAAGAGTATCAGAGATCTCATCCTGTGGAAAGTATGTTTCAAACCAAACCCCCAAGCATGCACTTTTATCTCTTGAAATCATCCAGTGTACGCATGCATCTGTCAGCTCTGTCCGGTGGTTAGGCACTGCATAATGCATTGAGAATAGCTTACTTATTGTTTAAATTTACACTTGCTCTGAAAGTGTCTGGAAAAATGAAGTTTAACTTTACTAATGTCGTGTTTGAGCACTGATGACAACGTCCGTATCAGCCACTTTGCAAACACTTTGTAACTAATACCTCTATGCACTACAAAGTCATTTGTTCCTATTACTCTAAGAAAAAATGTTTTCTATGCATTAAAAATCCAGCATCAAACACATATATTCAAATTCTTACACCTGATTTTTCACATACTAAATTCTTCAGTATCTGTTATGGATATTAACATTCATGTGGTTTTGTCTCCCCAAAATTTTTATTTCTTTTTTTTTTTCTGAATGACTACAATTTCTGCAAGAGTCAATATGAGCATCAAGTACCTGCTGTGACACACAAACATTTAAAAAGAGCTTGGAAAAATTCCCCGTAGTCCATGTGCTCCCGATGTGCATACTGATGTTCCTACTGGATTTTCAGGAAGAACAGATTAGAGGGGAAAAAGCAAACTCCAAATTATTTTTCCTTTATTTTGAAATCCCTTAAGATCAGACAAGACACACTGGTGGCCCCTGAGGAGAGAGGTCCCTTATTTCTACCTCTTCTTTCCCTCTGTATTGCTGAGCTAGCACCACCAGCAGTTTTCCCAATAATCTCTGTAGCTGCCCAAGGCACACACTTGAGTTCAGCAGCCTTCCATTGCCACTCAAGAGTACTGCAGATACTCCTTAAATCTCAAGAAGTATTGCAAGATGCCAGTTGAGTCCTCAATGATAGAGCTATTAAATGTCTGCTGATTCAGAAGGGCAAGGATGTATCCATTTGCTCTTTCTGTTCTTCTGTACCCTGAACAGACTGGGAAGCAGAGCACAAACATCTCCAGAGGGTATATTAGCATGTTGAAGGATTTATTTTCTGGTACAGTTTTGTTCATTCTATTTGGACAGTAGTTCTCTTTTTGTTTGGTGTATGCGCAGCAAGTCCAGAGTTGCTCCATGATTGGTTAGGGGAAAATATGGGAATATTCCTTTTCCTGAGAAGCAGAGATATTGTTAGTACTTACCCAGTGAAAGCAGCAATCAAAGTGTCATCTAACTTTAAGGCTTTTCAGACACTAAAACAAGGAATCATCTCCATGAGAATAATTCATAAAGCTTCTACCATGTGTGAAGATAACAAAGCATATTTTAATAACCCTAACACACTGGCTGCAAAAACCATAAGTCTTTCTTTTGTATAGTTATGAATTCCTTCCTAAAATTCCTGTTACCCTAAAATATATCTGAAGACATGGAGATAACTTTGCAAGCATGGTTGTGTCCTAGCACTCTTCTCTAACTGCTGTAAAATCAAACTATTCAAATGTGCTTCAAAAGCTGAAACAACATTAAAAGGAAGCTAGTCTTGTCTCGGAGGCACCCGTTTCTAATAGCTGAAGTGTTTGAAGTCCAAACGGTTTTCAGTGAATATGAACCAAGGAGCTCAGCCACATTCTCCAAGCACCTGCCTGCTAGGCAGATGCAACATCCTTCATATGGACAAAGGATGCTTCTCTCATCAAAGTGAAACTTTGAAATGAATTGTTGGATGTTTCTAAATTCTCCTTGTTTGCTTACTGGTAGCCAATGACACAGTCACTTCTGTGTTTTGTACAGTAGCTTTAAGGCATTTTAGTCTCCCTCCAGACAACTGAAGGTTACTTCACCATGAAGAGCTGTAGAACATCTCACTGTGATACTGTGGGCTCTATTTTGTTCTTGTTTCTTGCAGTAAGGTCACCCGGTCTTCACTGGCACAGGGGAAATCTGTGGAAACTTCCCAGTAAAATGATAAAGCCTGGTGCTTTATCAAGTCTTGCTCTTGGAAGGTAACAGCATGCCTTCTGTCTGAGGTGAGGTAGTGTGTACTTTCCCTTTGACACTAGATAGCATCTCATTCTGCCTCTAGATTACTACCCAAACAAAAACAAGTCTTGAATGCCTAATCAGTGATGGAGTTATGATTTTTCTGTTAGCCATAAGTACCACCAGGCAATCATCAAGGGGAAAAAAGAAAAGCATGTTTGCGCAGTCTATTTTTAAATACAAGTAATTGGCATTTTCCCTTCTGCTAACTTAAGTTCCAGGTAAGCACAGCTCAAAATTGACCTCATCAGACAAGCCTCTAGGGAGGAGAGGATGAAAAAAAAGAGCCAAGGAGCTGTGATTTGTACCTGTGAACCAGGAGAAAGCAGAGCTCAGCACCCTGCCTGCCCTGGCATGCATTGGGAATGCCTCAGCCCTGTTGCTATCTCAAACCCTTCCTCTGTTCTGGTTGGCCTGCTGAGAGTGGCTGGGCCACGATGCAGCGAAGAGACTAGGTGCATATCCTGGCTGTGCGCCACCAGGCAAAACATCCCTCAGCAGCTTATTACTCCAAGGTAACACTGCATTCCTCCCCCTGGTACCTCGCTGGGCTCTTTCTACTACATTCAGTTTCTGAGCAATCCTTGCATCTACTATTGCCTCCATAAAGCAAGCTGGGAGAAAGAAAACCCCTTTACTGCTGTTCTGCAGGCTGCCAAACTCCAGGATGGCTGCATCCTTTGGTGGCAGACTCTTGGGGCTCTACCTGAGTCCCCTAAAACACTGACCACAGAGGGAAAGGTGAAAATACCCCTGGAGATGTGGGATCTAGGAAGTGAGACAGGAGTTTGCTAGCAAATGTTTAGAAAGCAAGTTCTTTAAAAGGCTGGAGAGTGGGAGAGTAGAAAACAAAAACAATGCAAGATTTTTCTGCTGTAGATTTTCATTTCAGTCCCACTGCTGCAGAAGTCTGGATCATGGTCCCACTGCCTCACCATTACTCCAAGTGGAGGGATTTGTTGTATGTACTTAAAATTGACAGAGCAGCATTTTGCTGTTAGGATGAGTGTGTCCTTTTGAAGCCAAAGGTGACCACATATGCTGCAGAGCAGGTGAGAGGAGATTTTATTCAACCAGATAAACTCCATATTTTCTTTAGGAAGTAGAAAATAAGTAGGTTCATGTTGCTCTAGTAAAAAGAAAACTTCATCACTGATGTTTCTGCTAAATTCTTCAAACTGACTTTGTTTAGATACTGGGAGACTGACCCTGATCCTCCCAGTTTCCAATGCAAATTGGAAGCAGCTCCTAAGCTGTTGTAGCGCTGGTGGAAGTGGGAAACAGCCAGACTGCTGCAAAAGTAGGAGGTTTTTCTTGTCATTCTCAAATGTAAACTTCTGTTACTGAGGTTTCTTATCAGAAAAAGCACAGTAGAACTAGAGTGCATGAAAACGAGACCTCCTACCAAATGTCAAAGTCACTGCTGATGACATGAGTTTAGTAGCAAAGCCAAGATATTATAGTTTATCTCCTCGTTGCATTGTAACCATCCCCTCTGAAACACAAAGATCGAAGGGCTTGAGTAAAACAGGCTCTGCTAGCAGCCACCCTGTAAAACATGGGGTGGGCTTGTGTTTAAGGGAAATATGTGCATCAAGAAGTGCAGGCGAGGTGCTGTGGCCCACCCAGGGGAAATTAGAGATAATGGTATTGTCTGTTGGTCTTCCCAAACACAAGTGTATTTATCTGGGGGACTGCTCTCTGCTCCTTTGATGAGGCCAAATGAACGGTTTGTACCTAGTTGCATCATAAAGCAGTTTCTACTTAGAGCATTTTGAAACCAGGGTTGGTTGTTTTTCTTAAATCCGTTTGGAAAAGCAGCCCTCATCCAAAGGCTGGGTTGGAGGGAGCTGTGCTGCTTGCCTTTGATGTGTGGCCAAAGGTGGAAAAACTACTACATTTGAGGTAATCCGTGAGCTGCATCCAGTAATGGGCTCGAGTACTTACATGCAATGGAAGCAGGAGTTTAAAGCATTATAACTCTGAAAATCCTACTCACCTTCTGCCTAATGCAAGAGGCAGAGAAAGCTAGTGGCTGTGAAGAGCAAGTTTTGCTTCTGCAGATGCCAAGAGCTGACCCAGCCTTGATGGTGCTAATCATTTCCATGTGTGCTCCCAGGATGAATGCCAGGATGGTGGGGCAGGCACTGTCAATGGCACAGCTAGAAAAGTCTCTCCTTGCTAGGTAGTTTGGAATTGCATTTGATTTATTATCATAGCTGTAAGCATTTGTTTGCAAATGATTTTCTTGAGTCAGGAGAGCGGAGCAGTGAGTCATGCCACAAGCTGGCACTGGCAAAACCCCTCTCTGCTAATGAGTTACACCCAGGAAACGTCTCCTTTGCCTGGAGGGACTGCACCCCAATCATTCCCCCCTCAGGCTCATCAGATCCTTGGTATGGTGGCTGGCAAGTGTTGAGGGAGGTGGGACAGTGACAGTTCACCCCTGGGCAGTGTTGGGATGTACATCCCCTCCTCATCTCCCATGCAGGAGAGAGCAGAGAGGTGCAGGGGGGCAGCGCTAGCATCTCTTCGCCTTGTCTCACATTTTTAGGGAACAAACACAGTTCTTCAGGGGATGTACCCCTGAGTGAAGGTCTGGGGGTGAGTGCTGCCGGTTTCCCAAGTGAGGTGTTTGGTCTTTGTCCTTGGAGCAGCTCTGGGGGATGGCAGTGATGAGCAGCGGTTCCTGCTGTGGTCCCTCATTGAAGGCTCATTCTGTTGTTATGTGCATATGAACAACAAAAAGTGTTACTGGTTCTTTGCTTCCTTTTGTGCTCATGTTGCAGGCTGGCTCACGATGCTCTTAAAACACAGTAAGGCTCATAATGCTCTTTAAAAATCACTTTTTGAGGAAACAAACATGCTTTCCCGTGGATGACTCAATGTGCGTATGTAGCAGATATGTTAATATCTGTTAATGAATTACAATACCAAGATAAGTGACGTTATCTTTTAACACAATTTTTTGTGTGTACTAATACTTTATCAGACATCATACCAGGAAAAGAAATTATCCTTTTTTGAGGCTGGTAACATAAAGCTTTATACATGTGTCTGTCTTGAGTGTTGCTTAAGAATAGTGAAACAATGGAGGCATTTGATGAAGACTATTAACAGAAAATGAGCTCAGCCATTGATTTTGTTTCATTTAGTACTTTAAAATAGTCTCATGTTTTCTTCCACTTGCCCTATATTTAATGATCATGAAACAAGTTTTCAAGTGGCTTGGTTTGAATCCTAATAAAAAGACGCTCAGGACGCCATTCTGCGACAGTTGTGTTATTTTTCCCAACTGATCAAGCTGGGTTTGATGAGGGCGGGTTCCTAATGTTGACTGAAACAGCACTTCTGCTACATCAGTGAGCAACATCCCACACTTGTCACTCAGAGAAGCAGCCTGGAAAATGCAGGATATTTTCTCTTACATCAGTTTTAGCAACCCCCACTCTCAAGTGGAAGTTGCAGACAGGCACAGTGTTTGGGGACTCATGGTCTAAGTGGGTACTACAGTATGAAAATGTAAATTTATTGTGTTTAATTGTGAAAACAATAATTAGCATTAGAGCTATGCAGGTATCTGCCAGGTTAGGTAATGCTTGTACTGACATTTTTATAAAACACTTTAGAAGCTTATTTCTGTGATAACGGGTTTTGTGCATGTGAATTAGGCATATGGGTTAACACTATTATCACAAAGTACTTGTGAAAATCTATATTAAAGATACCAAACTGGATATGGTCAAGCAATATTGCTAATAGCATTTAAATTTATGTGGTAAATTTAATCACGTGATGTTAAAAATACATACAGTATCTAATTAGAGGAGAAAATCCTTCACTACACATGTATTTTATTTCATACAGCAAGGACAGTAATTCCTCCTGTGAAGTTTATGTTGGTTGAAAGCATAAATTTTGCTGATATATATACAGGTTTCTGTTCCCAGTGGTGAACACTGTTACATTTAGAAAATTGACAAAATCAATGGTAATAAACCAAAGATCAATTTAAATTTCACATTTAGCTACTTGTTTTAGAGTCTCTCTGAAATTTACAATCACTAACATGTTTTATGTTTAGAAGAAATAGATGAATACAGATGCTGTCCATTTGTAGCAATTGTTTCCTAAATTTGTGAGCTGAGAGTATGTGTGTATATAAATACAGATATAAAATTGCACCTATGATATAGTATACCCAACACTGTTGTTCTGCCATAAAATTCTCTGCTCTCTGTATGCTGTGTGCTTATCTGTTCAAGGTATTAGAGAATGGTCACTAATAAGTGTTATAAAAGTAATGAATAGTAGTAGTTTTAGATGCTTAAGCTTTCCAAGTTGCTAATTTACTATCCTATTCTACAATAGCTGTCACTATAAAATCAGGTCACTATAGAGGTAAGAACCTATTAATATAGTGCCTATGTCATATCCCATCATCTCCAAAAGGATCATGCTCTCTGTCTGTTTAAAGAGGTTTACATGTTCCTCATAATACATGTATGATAAATTAAGCACTCTTTTCTAGGCCCCTTTAAATGGAAGGAATTGAAAACACAATAATGATATAATTAATTACAGTCTTATTCTTGTAGAAAAATTACACCTTTTTCGATTAGTGTGAAATATAAGTGTCAAATCAGTAATAAAATCCTGATCAATAAAACAATAATAACTATGTTGTTAAAAGCAGACCTAGAAAGGTGTTCATGGCAACGTATTTTAGGGGTTAGAAACCCTTTTAAAATAAACGGATTTCATCTTTACACTGTGTCATCTAAATCATTACAATGTTTGTGTATACAATTATCATCAGACGATAAATTGCAGCTATTGAATGGATTAAGTTTGAACTTTCTGACCTCATAAATCTGAGTTTGTCATAGCTTTAGCAAATGCTTGTGTAACAATCAGTTGATTACATGGCAGAGCAGATGTATGTATGTTAACTGGAAAATATGAAGGGACCAGGGTAATTCAAAGTTCATTGGAAGAAGTTTATAAATGTCTGACAATATCATGCTAACACATTCTCACTATACCTTTCTACTTATGAATTGCTAATAGTTTCTATTTTATTTTTCCTCCTATTTTAATGAGAAATTTACATTTCATAGAAAAAAAGATGAAACTGAAAACTAAAATCTTTGTTTGGCAGAGCATTTAGTGGAACTCAGGGCGAAAAATATTTTGGTAGGATCTAGTGAGCCATGTTCTCAAGAAATCATTAAAAATAAACAAAATGGCAACCAGCAGTAAATAGCATCTTGGAAAAAAAGCAGAAACACATTCTTAAAGTAGAAAGATGACATGAAAAAACACGAGCCATCTGAGAAATGATGAGCTATAGATTTCTGCAGGATTATTTTAATGTAAGAAACAGATTCCACAGACAGGGACTACTGATCTGTGTGACGTTATTCATCTGAAATAGGCGTGGACAGAAAATGAGTGAAGACTAGGACTGTATCTCCAATTTTTTTCCCTTCATGTTGGGAAGGCCAATCTTTTTTCAGTAGGTACTGACAACCAAGAGAAAGGAACTGGTAGCAATAATTAATATTTCACGCCAGTGCTTGTGATTATGGGTAGCAATTTCATTACTGGATCAATTTTCCGAGGAACTTCAATGTTTGTGCTCAAATTTCCCTGTGCACACATCAGCTGTGTCTCTGCCTCTGTCTTCTCATAAGAAAAGAAACAACCAGATCTTTGTGTGCTTGTTACATGTAAAATCAAGCTCAAGTTATTGGGCTTGATCAAACGCTTTGTAGGCTGATAATCATTTGTGAAATCTGTTCAAATATTATGGTAACATCCGGTTGACTGTCAATATCCCACTGGTGATAAAGTCAGGTTGAACTGATTTGGGCCAAAATATTCAGCTGCAACAAAGCAATTAGATCTCTGTATGCATCTGGGTCAAAATTGATAAGCTATTTTTGACTATTTTAATATCATGTCTGATTTGATATACAAAAATATTTTTTTTAATCATATGTAGTTTTTCCAAGGCTGAATTTAATTTACATTAATTTTAATATTTTTTTTAAGAATCTTGTGTTAAAATCAAACCTTCCTATGGTAAAATACTTCATTAAATCCAAAGGAATTTTCTTCTCATGTTTTCATTTAAACATTAACATTATTTACTTCTGGCTCCCACATAAAATTGCCTTTGTTTTTCCCCCCTTAATTTCTTAGCTGACTAATGTAATGTAAAAAAACCCCAGCTCTTTGAATAAGAAGAGACATGTTCACAGCGTGCACACCCACCAAAAGGTATGCATAGTGTAAGCGCATTCTGTGCTATCCATGTCTCTTCCTATTTTTGTTCAGAATGCCTTTGGAAAAAGGTTTTCCTTCTTGTGAGAAACACCGTGCTTAACAAGTGTCACTTGAAATTACTATTTTTGTATGCTCCTATGAGAAATATTTGCAAGTAGCTCAATCGTGCTGCTCTTTTTGAACAGGTCTGCTATGCCCAGGCTTCAGAGCAGGGACTTGAAGGTTGGTTGAGGGTACAGCCTTTATGTCATAAAGTGCCTTTTATTGTGAAAACCTTCAAAATCTCGCCAGGTTATACATTGACAGAAACTGCGGTTTGCACTTGAACGACAAAGACTTTGATATTTAGCAGCTCCAATTTCCATATGTTCTGTCATTGAGGAGTGAAGTCAAGCCTCTCGGCAGAGCAGGAGGTGCAGCTGCCCCCTCGCCGAGCCCCTGAATGCACCCTTCCCCTTAGCAGTTCCCCCCCACCAACAGCAGTGGGGCAACGGTACCCCAGAGTAAATCAGAATATATTACCATAGCTGTTCCTAAACTTATTTATTATTGAAATCACAGTAATAATTAAATAATGAGAATGTAATGTTAATAATCACAATATTAATATTTAAGTTTTACTGGAGGAATTTCCCTTTGTCATTTAAGGTAGGCACCTTGGTTTACAGTGTTCCTGCATGGCTCTCTCTCTTCTTAGTTCAAAATGTATCTGCCTTGAAATAGTGAAGGCAGATTCTCAGTTTGAAGCAGATCCTTAGGATGTAAATTGCCATTATTCCAAGGAAGTCAGTTAAGTGATAATTTTCACCACTGGAGCATACTGCTCTTAAATAACACTGTGCTAAGTGTAACGGGAACCACTCCACATGGGAAATCTCTCTGTCGTTAGTCCAGGTGTCTGTGTCAAGTCCTTGTAAAAGTACCTGGGATTGGATTGCTTGTTTGCTTAATTTTTCTTTCACCTTCAGCAGTATGGCTGTGGAGGGGTTAATTCGGAAGGCATTACAAAGTCATTTGTCTAGCTGCTGAAGTGGAAGTCTGTCTGAATTGGTGCCATTCCTTCATATTTAAAAATAAATAAAAAATACTAAACTGTCATAGAGATAATGTTGCAGTATCACTGGAGTTGCCAGTGAACAATAGTCTATATCATAAGAAAAAGATATACATATTTTGCCATAAGTCTTTGATCAGTAGACACTCCACACAGAATGAGCATAGCAACTACATTATCTTTCACCCTGAGGTTAAGGTCATTGTCAAGGATTTGAGGACAAGCTTGTATTGCAGCTGCCTACATTTAGAGCTGTCAAAGCTTAGAAAAACCTGCCTGATGGACACGTTCTTGTTTTGTACTAATTTTTTTTAAAGCCCTGCAATCCTATGGGGGATTTAATGAAGACCAGTGCAGAAATCTCTAAGAAAAGAATAGCACCTTTAAGTACCTGTAGTTGTTTTTCATTCGGATCCTGTGAACTCCTACAACCGAATTTAGTGTAAGAGAGAACAAACGGCTAATGAACAGTACCTACTCTTCAGTCTAGCTCCCCATTCTTTTCTGATGCAGTGGCTGAAAGGCAAGACTCACTAAACTTCCAGCTTTGGAGGGGCTTGTTTCACGGATATTCAGATCTCAACAAAACAGCTTGCTGAAGCCGTTAACTGTGTTACAATTGGCTTCTTAATGAACAGATGAACTTTTCTTTTCACCGTTTCAAGTCTGTTATCCAAGACTAAAGGGTAGCATGGCTATTTCATTTCTGACCTGCCTAACATATAATTAGAAGGTTCCTAGAGGTACTTATAATTGAATTATGGGTTGTTTCATGAGCATTCTTGCTAGTAGGTAGAGATGTAAAAAGCAAAGCTCATCTGGAATGCATGCAGGGAAAGTGGATGATTTAGTAGGTCTGTATATTGCCTGAAATATTAGATTACAAGTATGAATCAAAAATCTACTGGTTAAAATTTATTTTTATTAGGAAAATTATCCTAAGTCTATAGCACCAATTTCTGTGACAGTATAACTGGATACAGCTCGATTGATTTTAGTGAAGCTCTACTCATTTATACCTAACTCAGGTTAGAGAGGGGTCCAGTGAATTAGTCCCAGTCACATATTTATCAGACATGAAACATTCAGCTAATCTCTTGGAGCCCTGTAATTGGCTAACATAAAACACTACTGGATGATTAAAATTACAGTTGACTTTCAGATTTGTTGTCAAATAGATTTGAAATGTAGGGAAATAACTTAAAGGGTCCAATTTTGAGCTCTCTCTCCAGTGTTTATGGATTGATTGTCAGATGCAGAGTCCTTGTAGGCTAGCAGCTCACAGTTGCTCTCAGCAATATACGTCCTTCACCTCCTGTGGAAACTGCTGCTCTCAGTGCATGCAAGGGATTATTTAGCTGAATGTCAGTTTGGAAAATACAGGAGTATTACTAAAGGGGAAGGACAACACCTTCCAGATATGACCAGCTTTGGCTTCTGCATAGTTGTGGCTTTGGTTTTGATGGAGGTCCCAGTTTCTCTCTTTCAAAATGCTGCAAGCCAAAAAGTCTTACTAATCTGTACTTTTGACTATAGGTAACTAAATAATAGGCTGTTTCATCCTGTCAAGGATACATTTGGAGCAGGAACTGTCACTATTCACACAACAAGAATACCTATCAGATAGCCTTGGCTTGTTTATAGCAAAACAAAACCTCTGCACTTTTATCAAAATATTAACTTGCCTAATCTGATCTAACTCACTTTTAATATATACGCTATTTTGCCCAAAAGATAAACTAGGGAAAAGACTGAACAAAACACAGAAATTGGACTATTCCCCTTTCTGTGGCAATCTCTGCAGAAACATGGAGAAGAAAGGAGAGGACAGTTGAGAAGTAAAAATGTTGACCTTTTCAGCTGCAGAAGAGGCAAAATGGTCTCAGGCTACAATATGCTGTGTGGTGGAATAGGGGTCAGGAAGCCACCTACCCCAGACAGCATTACCTATGGGCTCGATGCCATCGTGATGGATATTTGCAGTCTCTCACTTAGAAACTGACAAGTCTTAGTCTTTAATTTAGAACGGCATATTTCATGAATTTGTAAATGATAGCAAGGCAGGGCTTTTATACTGTGTATTAAACCATTTGATATGGGGGGAATCTATTTTAATGAAGCTAATGATCCTTTCAGCTACTTTAAAGTACAATTGCAGGGGAAGAACTAGACAGTATTGGATTTATTGTATCTGTGGTACGTTGTTCACAGAAAGCTTTGTCCTATCTTACCTTTTAAACTAAGAACGTATTGACAAACTTGGCACTCCCAGTTTACGGTACTTCAAACAAAGAGTATTTTAGTAATATCTAACGTCTTCAAGCATAATGACCTGTGAGTGTTTACTAAGGATCTTCAAACAGTTTCTGATCTGTTTCCTAACAAAGCACTGAACAATATCAATACAGGCACTGTGCTATGCTCCAGCAGAATTAAATTAATAAATTACATAAGCAATGCAAATAGAATCTGATACCCCTTTTCTGGCATCAGAAAACATATATCTATTTGTATTGTTCTGTTCTGGAGATCTCATTTGCTGAATGATCTTCTTGTTGACATTGACAGTCCCTCTCTCTTTGGTGTAATCAATATTTCAAATATGAAACAAATGCAGACTAGGAGTTTTAGACATTTATAACTTTATCATCAGGTTTTTTTGGTAATGATAGGGTGTTAGTCACTTCATTTTGAAGGCTCTTTAACTGGTAAAAGTATAAAGATAGGTAGCCTAAACCTCAATATCAATATAAGTGTCAAGTATGGTAAAGGTAGATATATTTACTTTAAGGTTAAAAAGTCCTGTATTGCTTAAAGACTTTAGTAACAAATTGCATCTGTCTCATGTCTGTATGGTCCCTGACTGCAAAATATAAGTAGCAGGCTCTGGGGATCACAAGCTTTCGTTTACCAAGTGGCTACCTGTTAACATGATTTGAAGTGAAGTGTTCACGTTTGCTCTTGAAACTCTTGCCATTGAAACGGACCACCACAGTACTGCCTAAAGCATGAGGGGATTTTTATTTTGTAGCATAATGTCTCTATACATTTTTTGAGTGATTTTCAGTCTTATTCCTTGCAATTTTTCCTTTATGCAGTGGAGGTTACCATGCAAGAGATTTCTTCCCTTTTCTCCTCCTCTTCCCTAACTGGTCCCTGATCTCATTAGCCTTAGGTAAGAACAGGAATCACATTCACCCCTCTTTAATGTATATATTACAGTCACAACCCAGGATCAAGTCTTCAGTAGTATTTTCCCCAAACTATGCGAAAGATGATGTAGAGAAAAAAGCACCAATGCAAAGTAGGAAAAGAGGAATATGAAATAGTAGAATAGTAGAAAAGAACTTGTCTTGCCCCATTTCAGCGTCAAGAACACTTAACAGTGTAATGCATCCTGTTTTGGGATCCATACTTCAAAGAGGATGGGAAATACTCATAATATTCCAAGCAGAGACACGAGAGTTGATGCAACCTTTTTTAGCCTGTGCTTTTGGCCACATACGTATGTCTACAGGGCTTTCACACTAGAAGTTGTCCTCATCAATGCATCAGAAAGCAGATACACAATCTTAATTCTCCTTGACCCATAAAAATGTCTGATTTCTCTCTTTTCTTTTTGTTGGGTTGTTTTTTTTTTTTTTTAGCCTATGTGTGGTAACTCCTGTGGAGGGACACTGGTTTTTAGTCATTCATCTTCAGTACTTGTTTGGTTTGGTTTTAGTTTAACCCAGTGCACTGTTACTTGAATGTTATATATGGCTGACTGTGAACATGTGTGCAGGAGGCGATGTTTTTATAAGGTGCAGGGGGATACCTTATTGCTCAAATGAGTGTGCGTCTAACAAGAGTTTGGAAGATGTTGAGGAATTTATCATCAATGGGTAGTTTATCACAGCTGCATGCACTGACATCTTTTTTTATTTGGGGAAGAAATTTGCAAGACCATAAGATGCCTTTCAGATGCATCATATTGGACACCCCTAACGACAAGTTTTGAATATCTTGGCTTTGATATTTGCAGTGACCTAAGCTAATGCCAGTATCATTCCACTGACTCCAGCAGCCTTACAAAGCAATGAAGTTGCTTCATTCATTTTACTGCTAGTTTTAATTTCTATGTAAGCTCTTTTCAGCCTTTTAGACACTGGACATGCCATTCAGCCAGGCTGCACAGTTTCACTGATTCTTAATTAAGCTGATAGACTTCCAGTAGTCTTATCAGTCTCTTTAATATTAGTTTACTGTTACAGTTAGTCCAGTAAGCAAACTGCATTTCCCCCTTTCTAAGAGGGAGTGTTTGCTGTTCTGTGTTTTTTTCAGTGCTCCTATCTCTAGCACACATTTCTCTCTGCTTCTTGTTTCTTTATTTAAGAAATTACTATCCTTTCCGTTTTCCACACACTGCCTTTCTCCTTATTATTTCTTTCTGGCTCAGTGCATTTACCTGCCAGCTGCTTCCCCTTGAATTTTTTTGAGCTTCCTTTGTATTCTTTCTCCACCCATCTACCAGTATAATAATATATCCTGTTGCAACAAATGCGTCTGATCCTATGCGCAGTAGTTAATCCATGAATTTCTTTAAGGTTTCTTCATGTACAATTTGCTCTGCAGATGCCACTGTAAAATTACATTTTAAGTTGTTAAAACCTCTGATAGTTATTAATAAAATCAAGTTAAACAAATATATTTTTCGAATCAAAGCCTGTATATAGAAGGAGACTGTAAAGACTATCATTGCGTCTTATTTGAGGTTCACGGAAAGTTTTCAGCCATCTCAAAGAAAGCATCAGTATTCATTTTCAATGCTGAGCCTTATGAATCCTTATGTTTATAACACTCCTCAACTGGAATAAATCTTCCAGCTGATTATCACAGCATTTGGCACAGTGCCACAAGCAGTTCTGGGAACAGTATTCAATCAATGTGTAAACTAGTGAAATGCCAGGAACTTTTGAAAGACCATGAAGGATGATTAGTTAGTAAAGAATAAACAATGTTAGAATGTTGAGTATAGCTACTAGCTAACACAGGGCTGAGAAGAATTTTCCATGATTTAAAATGAACATGTAACTTATAATTTAGGCAGGTATTTATATTTTGTTATCTCACACTCCAACATTTATTTAATTGAAGCCAGGTATACAGGGGGAAGACTTTAAAAGAAATAAACACTTTGATTAAACTGTAACGTGTTTGCATTACCAACCAGTAACTCGCCCTTTTTTTATAGTTAAATAGAAAACTAATGGAAAAGCAAAGAAAAATATTTAAATATTAAAATAACTAAAAAATCCCTTTTAGTTTTACTGCAATAGTCATGCCTTAGATTGTTGCCATTTATACTGTTTTGATACTTGATTGTATCCTTTTAATGAGAATGCATCCTTTCTAAGTTAATATCTCTTGTACTATTGGGGAAAAAGGATTTTTCCGTCTATGTATGCTTGAAAGAATCTAGTTTTCAAACAGTAATAGACTTCTGCATTTCCCTCAGAATTTAGTGCTCTTCTGAAGTGCTCACTTAAATCCTAAATACCAAAATAATCCCTGAGTCTCAGAGGACAGAGTTAGTCCTATATACTTATATGCTTAAGTTCTGATTTCCATGGCTTCCGGCTTATATACAGAGATGTCTTTCATTTAGGCATGCCCATTCCAGTGTTGATGGGATCCATGGGGGTTAATTAAGGGTAGTTCCATAATCTTTAGGAGATCTTAAATTTCCCTTAAAATATAATAACCAGTCCTGTATGCAGAGCTCAACAGCTGAGATATGTAACTCTATCTTCTAGAGGAGCATTTCTGCATATAAGCTATTTTTCAAATGGTGCACCAAACTTTGGCTCCCTGTTTACTAGCCAAGCACATCAAGAGCTAGGTGAAAAATCGAAGCCCAAAGTGTTTTTAAATTATTTGAAAGAGCTGCATCAAGTAGGCAAAGTATGTGCTGACAGCCTCTCAGACACACTGTGGTAGCACAGAGTCAGTCTGTTGCTGCATCCTGCCTACTGTTTGGTGAATAAAAATAATATCTGCCTTGCTTGCGTGTGACAAGAAGGTGTCAGGATATTCTCCTGGTGAGGCTGGAGACTGGGGATGTTTATATGCTTCATGCTATATCATTACATTTATTGACGACTGTAAATATAATACATCTGAACTCTGCCATGCTACAGGAAAAAATATGTAGGCTTGCATTCCTCTCACAATAGCATTTAGTTCTTTAAGTCCAAAAACTGCACGGGGTCATGCACTGGGTTTATTAGATCTCACAGTTTTATACTTCTATACCCAAAAGTTCAGGTCAGCTGTGTGGCTTTTCCCATGATCTCATTATGTGTGTCAGCAATAGACATGCATACAAAAGCGAAATCTTTGAAAAATATTTGGATAATAGAAGAGTTCAAGTCTTCTATTCTCAGACAGAATTTGCAGTCATCTTTTGAGCAGTGCTTTACAGTAGTTGCACTATATTCCAAGTGGGAATAAATACATGTTTTCTGAGGACAAGAGCAATATTATGACAGAAAACATAATAAAACATTGAATTGGCAAGATACAACAAAATAGGGGTAAAAAGAGGACTGTTCAGTCTAGTTTGAAATCTCTAATTTAATACTCAGCTGTGTAGAGATATTACAAAAATAAGAAACTAACTTAAATTACAAGTATGCAGTGTACACAAAACTGATGCCCTGCAACAAATAAGATGTTTTGCTATGTATATCCTCTTTGAAATATCTGCCTTTATTATTTATACATAGAAATGTTGTATTTCACTTTTTTCTTCAGACTAAGTCCTTGAGCATTTAGGATTTGTACTGTAATACATTATTGAGATATTACAATGAGATGAGAGTGGAGAACAGAAAAGCAATGGGGGGGTAGCAGGGGTGTTTATGTATAAGAGGCAAAGAGGGAGATTTGGCAGTAGGCAAAACAGACTTAGAAACAGCAACAACAATTGTATTTCAAGATGCTTTAGTGTATACTTTTAATACTAGATTTTCTTTCAAAAGGATTTCTCTTTTTTTATATATGAAGAAGGTTCAAAGTGGTATCTTTGTTGAATAGCTACTGTATATCTAATTCTTGGAGGTTTTTTCCCCTCGTGATGTGGAAATGGTTCCAATCCCTTTTAATATTCATTTAATGTCAGTGCAATATATATTGCCATCTTACTTACTGCATTAGTAAAAAATGTGCTTATGTGCTATGATTCTCTTATGATAGAAACATAAAATCTCGGAAGGATCAAAGTCCACCAACATTCACCCTCCTGCAACAGCAGGAAATTGATCATGCGAGAGATGCTCACTTAATGCTAGCATATTATTATTATTTATTATAGCACTAACAGTGTGCTAGGTGCATTAGACGCCAGTATGAAGATGAGGTCCTTGTCCCGGAGTGGCTTCAATCTCTGGGGTGATCTTGCAAACACTTAACTATATGACTAACTATATACGCATGAAATCTTTCAAGCTCACATATTTAAGTGATTTTCTTTCTTATGCATAAGACATTCCTGAAGGGTCCGCAGCACTAATTAAACTGAACATTTCTCCTCTGCTTTAGAGAGTGTGCATACATAAAGGGGAAATGATCAGGCTTGTCCAGTGCCTTATGATTTATGGAAGTTTTATTAAAAAAAATGCCACCCCTTTTCAATATGTGTGCCTTATTTCCCTACACTGTATTTCCCACTTAATATTTTACAGCCAGTAAAAACTTTATTTTGTTATGCAGTTTTATTAAAACAAAGATCTTACTGACCACAGTGAAATTCCCGAAAGGCACTGCCATTGGACCATAGTCTACAGAGGCAGTTATGTAAACCAGCTCAGAATAAGGGCATACATTATACTCTGTCATGTATATGTTAGGGTTATTCAAATGGCAAATTCTGGTCTAAATCCAAACTAAAGTAAGTTTTGCCCAGACCTCCTAAAGACCTCACTCTTTTAACCCTTCTGTGTTTGTTCCAATGTATATCAAGGAGAACTTGCAGAGCATCACCAGCATTACTGGCTGTAATGCTGAGGTCTAGCAGAGCAGGAGCTGGCATCTTGTTATCTGCTGTAAATTTATCAGAAGATAACAGCAGTTAACTTCTCAGTAAAATTATTCAGCAGATTTCAATACGAGTGTGGCAGTTCTGTTAATTTGCATTGCCTAAAAACGTATGGTTTTGTTGCATGTTGTTGGATGTCATAAAAGCTTTCATTTGTGAAACATCTTTTTTCAGAAGTCCCAAAGATGCTAGCAAATGTGAATAACTTAAATCTCTCAGTTTTGGACATATGAAGCTTAGAGATTGCCAATCCATTTTCAGATGCTGTTGAGAGAGGGATGTAAATCAAGTCTTTCTCGTTAGTTTTTGGTTTAGTTTTGGATACGTCTCTCGCTAGTTTTCTACCTAGTTTTCTTGATAGTTCTCCAACCGATGCAGTGGGACTGATGGAACAGGTCGGCTTTCTTGATTCCCACAGTTTTCTCATCCAGCTACTGGTATGTTTCTCACATATTTGACCCAGGCTTTTTATCCTGATCACTCATGGACTACTGAATCCTGGCTGTGGACATCAGGGCTTTGAAATGGACTTCCCATATGCACAATCAAAACCTAAGTTATGTTTCCTGTATTTAAAACAAACAAGCAAAAAATAAACCACAACAAAACAAACTAACAACATGCAAAATATATTGATAATGAGAACAAGTTTATAATTACTAAATGCAAAGGGAGATATCAAAGCTGTGTTCTTCAAACAGGATATTATTTTGTAATTAAAAAGAACTTCAAAAGAAAAATGCTAAAGACATGATCATTATAATGTGCATTAAGTGCAGCTGAAACACCATTTGAGTAAAATCATGTTTGGTAGCAGGGAGTAGAACTTAGAGGGAAGGAGAAATTAAAACTATTCAGTGCTAAGAGAAGCAGGTCAAATTATATTTGGAGAATTGTTTTCTTAATATCAACATCATAAAATTATTCTCTGTGTTATTTATTTTACAAGTCTTAATTGATAAATATTAGGTGACTGATTCTTGCAAAAGAAAAAGTGCTTGGTGGAACATATTCTGAGCTAGTTTGGTTCATACTTATCATAAAAATGGAAACTACTGGAGCATAAAGAACTCACAAAAAGGAAGCATTACTGTGGATTTAGTACAGTTGGTATTAGATACACTGAGTTGTATTCATCACATATACTGTGTCAAGACACTGCTTGCAATACATCAGATCGTATTACAGGCCATAAGCAGCATGATATTTAAATTGAATGATGCATCTTGTAGCATTCTGAGTTAATTCTTATATAACAAAGTATTAAAAGGACACGTAATATCCATTTCCACATAATCACTCTTTAAAGTTATCTCTTTAACTGCATTTTTCTTGTTAGCTTAAAAAAAGCAAGTATAACTGAGAAGCCACCAAATTTAAAGAGGGTATTGCGAAGACTTCTAGTGAGGACAGGCTATTTATTGGCTTTTTGATGGCTATAATGTTTAAGCACTTCACAAACACAAACAGGCTTATTTCACAGCTTCCTGGGATCAGGAAGCATTAGTAATATTCCCACTTACAAACAGCAACCAAAGACATGCAGTGCCATTTGGTGACATGCAGGGAATCTGTGGTGCAGCTGAAAAGAGAACCAGATTTCTTTTTTAAGAGTGGCAGCTAAACCAGTAATTTCTAACCATTTTTTGTCCCCTACTAAGGGAAGCTCTTTCCCTGTTAAACCTCTCTATCCGTCTAGACACCAGTAGACGAATACACTCTCCTCTTCAGTATTTAAAAAAACACCAAGGGAGATGTAACTGCTGATGGAGCACTGGGAATAGCAAAGTTGTGTTTTGCCTGTCCCATTTCACACATCAGGAGCTTTGTTGCTCTTCACTAGGACCATTTCTTTACCTTTCTTGCACATGACGTGGCCCACCTTCATGGGGTCACCCCAGAAACACATAGACATAGCTTACTTGAAACGCATTCCATACTTTCCCTGAACAGGAAATGTACATTTTGATTTATTTTGCTCAATATGCAGTTCCCAGGAAAACCTTTTTATTTCATGTTCCATAGGTAAAATAAGAATTCGCGTATAGTTTAACTGCTGGTCGCCAGCCCCCTGCAGTTACATAGTACTTCTGCTTGAAAGAATGCCCTAAAATATATCTCTCTTTTCAAAGCTTTATCAGTATGTATCCTTGTTAAAAGGTTCTCTTGTCAAGAATTCTGATTTTTTTTTCCCCCATGTGTTTATGTAGATGATATTCTCCTAAATCACCAACATGGACTTCAGTAGCTTGCTAGGGGTGGAGGTATGGTAACAAAAATTGAAGAGATTCGTTTAAGTACGTTTGAAATTTGGGCAAAGTTTACTTTTCCCCCCACACACTTCAAAACACCAACAGGCTGTCCTTGGTTTTGGAGCTTCTAGTTTTCAAGGCTCTCACCTTGCAAATCTCCACATATGTGCTTTAATCTTTAAGTGTATACAGACCACAGTCAAAGCATGGGCATATGTGTGCGTAGGACTAGGATGTCGTCTGGCAGATGGTGTCATGGTACCTAGATTTCTTCAGAAGTCAACTGAAGCCTTCCACAATTTCATGGAGATAAATAGGAAAGCAAATTCTGAAAGCATTCTAAAGTGTTATTCACTCAGAATTGCTTAGAGGGAATAGCCAACATAGCATATAGAAAACTGTGGTTAACTTATGAGCTCCATGCTGTGTATGTGAAAGTTGAATGCCAGGGTTTGTCTCTTTATTTAACATTTTGCATGCAAAAACCAAGATATTATACCATCAAAACAAATATTTTCCATACAAGGAAAACATGTACATCAAAATCAAGGAGAACAGCCCTGAGTCTTGAATCTTAATATAACTCTTAGCTCATTAACATGAAACTTGGCGGGTTTTGTGCGTCCCAAAATGTCCTTATCTCTGCAGAGCTCCGTGCTGATTGCTGAAGGTGATTTTGAGACAAAACACTTGCATAATGGTGTGATACAATTTGTCTTTGTGTCAGAGGGAACCGTTTAAATGACTTGAGGTAAGTCAGCGGAATAGTATAAGCACATGTTTGCCCATAGTCTTACCTGAAGATATAGTTGAGCTTGTATTACAAAGAATTCAGCTGTATAAATACCTCGTGCCATCTGTGTACGGCAGGGGAATTGAGCCAGTAGAAGCTCAAGACCTGTGTCAGTGTTCTCACAGAAGGACTGTTTATGAACAGATGTTATGTGGTGTTTTTCACAGAAAATGGGCTCTGGAGAGAGAAAATGTCTATCAATTACTGAGGTATTATGTATAACAGCAATTTTTAACCTTGAGAAAAAAGTTCTCTGTGAAATATTCAGTGCCGCGACCACTTCCTTTGTGCAAAGTAGCATACGCCCTTGCATATTGGACAAATTCTTTTTAAGACTGCATTTTAAGTTCTTTTGGAGAAATAAATTAGGTTTTGTAGAACTCCTCATTCCCCCAGAAAAAACAAACCTGTGTCCTGACTGGAGAAATTTTTCTATTTGCTCTTCTCAAAATCAAGCTGGGTTTTCAAGTTTCGGTTCTCGTATATTAGGTTTTGTGTTTCACAGACTTATCTAATGAATACATGGATTCAAAAAATGTAATCTCCTACACAAATTATGAACATTAACTGACTGAAAAAAACATGTATTCTCAGCTAGCCTCTGTCCAAACCTTGGTAACTAACACTAATATCAGTAGGGTGTTTGGAAGAATGAGGTCTTACTAATAGTGAATAAAGATGAATTTGCTTGAAACTGTAAAATCAGGCAATATTCTGTAGAATTTAGTAATTATTATATGAATGTATTTATTTAACAGATTGCCAGCACTGGTTCTATTAGACTAGCCATATCTTAGTCTCTATTTTTATCCCTTCTGTAAGATTTCAGAGGACCTTTGAACTTGAGCTTTCCAATATACAGTGTTAAAAATGGAGCCCCCCGGTTACTGCTAACAATTACAGCTATCAGTGTTGTACTGCATTTTACCAATCTGCTCTTGCTTCAGGAGACTAACTATATCTTACAAAAATGCACTGTTATTAAATATTCTCACATGGGATGTCTATATGTCGGAAGACCCTCATGTGACCTGTGGACAGACACCACGTTTTACATAGCATATATACTTTCATTTTCTCTAGCTTTCTTATTATTTATTCAATAAATCCTTTTTTCTTGCTGACAGCAGTTGTATTTATAAAGCTAAATCCAACACAGCAAAATGTTCATCACTTTATAAACTAAACGCTAATGTTTTATTTATGTGCAATGAACAGAGAAAAAAGAACTGAATTGATGTTTACCTAACAAGCTGCAAAAAAGTGCAGTAACATAATAGTGAAGTTCATAAGCATTCTGGCTTGTAATTTTTGGTGTCAACATTTGAATTGCAGAAAGAGCTTATGCAGACATAGCACGTATACAAGTGCAGTTTAGATCTACATCTATAAAAATAACATCTGTTTAAGCATACATTACATTTAAAAATAACTGTACAGTGATCAGCTGGTTAAGTACAGTTAACCAGATGCCGTTTGAAAGTGCCAGATGGAACAATGAAACTAAGATTGAAAATTAAAAAATACTGTGAAAGGTCAAATCAATTAAGCAACCTGTTTTGTTGGCATGTAACAGTTAAAAGTAAGTTTAAACTACTTAAGGAGTGAGCAATGTGAAGACGAAGCAGTTAATTTTTAACTTGCTATTTAAAAGAGGGAAAGATAAAATGCCTGCCGTAGTTACAGGGTCCCTTGGCAAGTCTAACAGGATACCAGGAAAATAGACACAGTTAAGTAATGTTTGCTTTGTTTGCTTTCAATTTAAAATAAATAATATCTTTCTGGCTTTTAAGTAACATCTCTTACAGCAGCCTGGGATTGTGCAGCACATATGCAAACATCTCTTTCTCCTCCCCTATGACCAGGGGTGAAACCCTTGGCTGAATCCTCTCCCTGATCTTGCTTTCTAGCAGCGGGGATGGTGCCCAGAAGGGACAGAGATGGGCTTGGGCACCTGCTGACACCAGGGGATGCCATGGGAAGCAGCCATCATTTGCACCTTGGCTCCCCAAGCCCTGTTTATTTCTGGGAGCTAAACACAACTGCATTAGGAACAGCATCTAGTAAGAGGGGTAATATGCAGGTTTGGAAACAGATGTGCCACTGTGGTTCTGTGAATAAATGACAAACATTTGTAATATTTCACCCAGTATTAAGCCAGAGAGATATGTAGAAATGAGATCTTATAATCCTACCTGTTTTAAGCACACAGGGAAGAATAACGTCTTTGAAATATCAGTGAGCTAATGTGTGTTTTTCTAACCAGCATAAAATTCACAATCTAAATCTAAATTCTGGGCAACGGGACAGTGGTATCCTTGCTTTAATCAGAAAGGTTTAATAATACCTGCAGGTCTGCTGGCAGGCAAAGCAGCACTGAGGCCAAGGAGAGAGAAGGTGCTGTTTCTTCCACGGAGATGACTACTGCTACTTCTTGTTTTGTTATTTCCTAGCAGTAACTGATGCTCAAATTGCCACAAGTCAGAATCTGTATTACACAAGTATATTGCTGGATAATACTCCAGCAGCAGTTCAGAAAACAGTGACATCAGGAACTGTTTTGGAAAGGGTCTAGGCACCAAATCTGGGAGAGCTGTGGGGCTCTAGGTTGGAGATGCTCAGCCACCTTGGGTAAGAAGAACCCCCCACAGTAACAGCAGTGCCATCCATCAATGATTCAAGGATGGCTGCTAACTAGAAAGGGAATTTTTCCTGAATGAGTGTAGGGCTATTTTCAACCTAGGAACTTGATGTTGTTCCTTTGTTTTAGTAACTTTGTTTATATCTTGGTTGTTGGAAGCAAGGGGAGGAGGGCAGAGCACCGGGACACATTGCTCCTTCCTGACACCTCCCCTCTTGCTCCCACAGTTCCCAGTAAAAGAGCAGCTGTACATCTCTTGCATGCACAGCCAACTGTTTAGACCAAGAACACAATGAAAAGATTCTGCTGCTGTTCAAATAAATAGCTTCCCTGTAGGGGGTGGAATAGTATGGCCATGCCTAGGAACTTCATGTACCCTGCTTTCAGACAGTACTGGGATAGGACACACTATGGGGAGAGAGAAAATAAGCCTGGCTTCTGCGCTTGGCTCACTTTTCCTCCTCACACTGAGAATAGTTACCCTACAGATCGCTGGTCCTGTTGGATTCCCTTTCATGGAAATATTTTGCGTTCCTGCTGGTTCAGTGGCTGATGTTCAATAATTTTTGTTATTTTTTTTTTCTTTCCAAACAGTTTCTCTTCGTTGACAGCATAAAGCAAACATTTGGGCTTGCAGTAAATAGAGAACATACCAGACCAATGGCAGGTAGCTTGTGATTTGTAAGTGGGTTGCCAACCGAAGTTTGTAAATCTGGGAAATCGAATCATTATATTTAACAGACAAATGTGTATAATATAAAATCAGTGAAAAGATAACATAATAAGTACTTTGACTATTATCTGGGGGCCTAATTAGATTGGTGGAATCACTGTAGTCAGTGAAATTAGCGTTATACAACTGGGGGGAAGGGAAATCCAGCCCTGTAGCTGAATGAACGCTAATGGAGCCCTTGTTGACATTTGCTGTTGCAGGTATTCAGCAGCTGTTCCTTTCCTTTGCAGAAAACAGGGCTGTGCTCTTGCCAGACCATATTGTCTTCAATTTGACCCTCTGGTGGCAGGGAAAGCAGTGGAGAGACAAGAGGGGTTAAACCCCACTTGAAGCCCAGACCGTTTCACCAAGCATTCTCCCATCCTCATTGCTGCTTCTCTCTGGTCTCCTGTGATAGCTTGGAGCAGGATGGAGCTTTATGTTAAAAAGGAAAACACACAGTTTAGCCAAACCCTGTGTTCTGCTTACAAGACTTGGGTGTTGAGAGACCATTAGTCTCCAAGAAGGTGTCTCCCCACTTTGCTCACCCCAGCACTCCTGGCACTGAGAGACACTGTCCTGGCAAGGGCAAGGTTACTGCCCTGGGGCTGCAGATACCAGCAGCCAAACCATGTGCAAGAGGCAGAGGGATGTGTGGGTAGGTGGGCTGAGGTGGTCTGAAGGACAGTGATGGAAAGGCTGGAGGGTATAGCAGTGAGCAGAGAACAGCATGAGTTTTACTGGGATGTGTTGGGCTGGTGATTCTTTTTTTGGGATATGAGTCATTTAACCTAACCAAATGGATTCCCTGATGAAGGAAATAATTTTCAAGAAAGATTTTTTGACTGATTTTGCCATCATGCTTAGGTGCAGATGAGATGTCTGTGCTTGCAAGGCGCAGTACATCATTAGCTGGGTGAACTCACAGTGGTAGAAGAACATTTTGGCAGCTGAAAGCAGGACTGGGGCACTTCTTCCTCTGGGAACAGGAATGCCAGAAAGCTGGAGCCTTTGGAGAGTGAGAAAGGAGATCTACCTGGTTTCAGGCTGCTTGCTTGTGTTTCTGTTTCCCCCTACACCCAGTGCCTGGTCAGCCTTCCTCATTAGTCCTTTCCTCAGTGGTCTCCTAACCTGTAGCTAAATCACCCTTGCCAAGATTTCCTTCCCTTGCAAAGACGGTAACTCCCCTGTCAAGTTCTTGAGCGTTTGTTTGTGCAATGAAATCTGTGATGCTCTAAATCTCAATGTGCATCAGCTGGCATGCTCTGACATTTGGAGAGCCTCACATTCATTGTGTGCCAGACACACAACAAGAGGCCTCAGCACAGATGTAGCTGGACCCCAGGTTCATCTTCGAAGGTAGGGAGAGATGTGCTGTGGGTCAGCAATTGACCTGGAGGCTTTTGGCGGGGGAGGGAGGACTGGAAGAGAGCAGTGGATAGCCAGCTGGCTGATTGCTCCAAAAGCAGGACAAACAGTTGAATATCATTTTCTTCTGAATTCCTAAAGTGCCAGGACATCTGGCTACCTGAAATACATCAACAAATAGGTCAGCTAAGATTGCAGAAGCATGCCTCACACCGCAATGCTGTTATGAGAGCGAGAGGGGACCCTGCCAAGAAAAGTCTTCCTTTTTGCAGTAACATTTTCTTCTACAATCCTCTGTAGGCTTTTTAACTAAGATCACTGGGAAATGTGTTAGTCTGGGAGTCTTTAATTAAAAAAAGGAAAAAAAGCCCAACACACAAGATATTCAGGGGAAATGTATTTCTGGGTTGGAAGCAGGAGATCTGCAACAACGGGCAGTGCAGGCAGGTCCCTGTGCTCACTTCCCACACTTAAGGGTTTTGGGCACCTGCATCGCGGTGCTCCACGCTTGCACTTTGCCTGGCCTAACCATCATAAGGGGAGGGACCTCCTTCCCTGTTTTCCTCTGCTTTTTCTTACCATCCACAAATGAGCACAAAATTCTATTTATTTGGGAGCACTTTGCAGCATTCACGTAAGCCCAGTGCTGACAAAGCGGGAGGAAACTGGCCCATAGGAGACCCCAAAACTGTAGAAAGTAATGCATGTGTTTTTTATCTCCTCAAGCACTTGCAGGATAGGGTTGTTCCTCATGGCAAGGAACACCCAAAATGATCCTCCAAATATCTCTATTTTAAAATGCCGTGGTCTGATTTTTCTTTTATACCACTGGTAACCCTTCTAAGCCTGTTTCAGCCCCAGTTCTATTTACAGATGTATTACAGCTCCTACCCCCTATTAGGGTTAATGTATAGCAGTTGAGGTAAATGATGCCACTGTTACAGAGACTTTTTAAAAGAATACTTTTAAAGCCTAAGAGGTCCTTATAACTTCTTCTTCCTCTCAAGCCACAGAGGAAGGAATTGATCCCAATAAATAAAATTCTTCCAATAAAAGTAGAATATGGAATATCTAACAAAATGTAATACAAAGTGAGACTGTTGTTGTTTGTACTGTATGAATTCTGGGGCACTGGGTGATGTCTTTTTTTTCAGTCTTTCTTCTGCTAAATCAACATTAGCTAGCAACACACCTAATCTTGACTGAACTGTGTTATTTCCTGCCTCCTTGCCTTTCCTGTCTAAATCTCACTCTCTGCTGAAGCAGCTAAATTTGCTGCAAATGAGGAATATTTTGGGACACAAATTTTCTTACAAAACATGGAGAGAAATCTAATGCTGTAAGCAAACAGCACTCTAATTAATGCAGATCCAGGCTATTGAAAGCATTTGTAGGTTACTGTTATCAAAAAAGAGAGCTCAAGAGATTGATGATGAACCCAGTACTGGCACGTATAATAAATACTGACCACAAACATTTTTGGGAATGGTACTGGAACAGACGTGAGCTCAGAAATTCAGGACCTGGAACATATGGGTTTTAATAAACAGATTTCTGTTCCAGCTCCTCCGTTGCTTCCCCCCCCCCCCCCTTTCTTTTTTCTGTACTTGCTTGATTTTCTGTGGCTGTGTATGATTCCTTTATTAATTAACCTACAAGTATTTGGCATTGCTTCATTTTCGAGGTTCTCTTTAATTTGCAAATGTGCTGTTTTAGTTTGAGCAGGACTTGTGTAGCTAATGTTAGAATGGAAACATATTTAACCCTCTGCTTTGTTTGATTCTTATCATCTCCTTTTCTCCCTCGAAGAGAAGTAGCTGACTTTATGTGCGTGTGCACGTGCACACGTGCGTGTGTGTATTATTAGCTGTGCTGTCATTTTTAATCCTTTTCTTTCAATCATCATTTTTTCTCAGACATGAAATATTTCAGTCTAACATGCTGTACAGACTGTTCACGGCGAAACACTCGTAGCATTTTCAAAACCTAAACCAGAGGAGTACCATGAGGATAGAACAAAAGAAATTAAAACACTAGATATGCCACAGTTGTCTTATGCAGCTGTTAGAAATTTAATTATTTTATCTCATAGAATAATGTGCCCTTCAGAAATCATTTTGGACTAGATGTTTCAAACCAATGATCTGTAGTTAATTATCTTTAATAACTGTTGCACATTATGGTTAGATCTATGTTTTTGCTAAACCAATTAATAATATCTTCATTAGTATAAAGACAAGGTAGCTGGATCCTTTCATTTTTCACATTGAAAGAGTAGATATTTTAAACACTGTAATTTACTTTAGCCATACATTCCCGATGATATGACTAATTAATGAAACTTCAAAGACATATAACTTCCAAAAGCTACTTATTTAAAGTCATTGTTGAGCACTTAATGACATTATGTTGGGGCATTGCAGAAACCATCACTGCCTGAGTGTTGAATTTGCTAAACCTTTTTATGCTACCAAACTGAAGGAAGCTTGAGTTATATTGAAAAGTAAATTGAGCCAATACTTCTTCGTGTTAAAAAAATAAATCCCCAAAACCTGTTGATCACAAGAGGATCTATCAGAAGTTGATGATCTCCTTTCTGCTTTCAAGTTTGCAGCTGTTTTTTTGACCTACTCATACAAGTTTGTGTGGAAAGCACTGGAAAAAGAGCAAAGCCAGTTTTCTATATTTTGTGGGTTGGCTGGTATTAATTTTGTTCAGAATCATTAGCTTCCTAAATATTCTATATTTTTTTTTTTTTTGGGGGGGGGAGTTTGGTTTTTTTTCGGGGGGTGGGTTATTTGGTTTCTTGGTTTTGTTTTTGGATTTTTTTTTTCTTTTGAAGCCAGCTAATAACTACTATGTCATTTTAGTTTGCTGCCTGACAAAAAATTAACCCTGAGTACAATATTAGATATGCAAGTGATTTCCTTGGTATTAACAGTGCTACTGATTGCGTAGAGAATAAAGATAGAAATTATGGGGCCAAATGTTTTAGGTCCCCTATTTAAGCATGTGAGTTGGTGAATAGATTCTCCAAAAGAGAATCTCCTGCAAAATTTCTCTGACCTTAAGGTAAACCGAATGTGAAAAATAAAGATGTATGCTGGGGTTTATCTTATATGTATTTTCGTACAATCTTCAAATATGATACAGCCATCTGGGAAGGCTTTCTGAACCTTAAAAGAGCATTGTATATACAGCCCTCCAAGAACTGGTGTTCCCCATCATGGAGAACTGTGGACCAGGAATCAAAAAGGAGAATGAAAAGAAATACATCTAAGAGAATAAAACAGTGCAGTCAACTGTACACAGAGCTGGAAGGCCAAGAGGAGTGTTAACAGCCAGTTGTGACAGCTACAAAACAATTATCCAAGCAGTGAGCACCTGGTCCTTCAGCTGCTGAGTTTCCCACAGGAGTCATCTTTAGTCCTGGTGCAGATAGGAAACAGGGTGAATACATTTAGTAGGGATTATACCTAACCAGTAGCAGAGATAGGGTTCATGGTCAATTTCTGTGCTGGGCTTCTGCTGGCAGAGGTTGGGGCTGCTGGTCCCATTTCTCATGTAAATGCTGGTTTTATCAGGGAGGTGAAAGGTGTGATTCCCTTAATACAAACCTGGTAGCCATGGTGGGGTTTGGGGTTTGTAGAAATGCATGACCTAAGAGCAAAGAAAGGAGGGAGCTTTGTAATGCATTACATTTTTGTGGTGTTAGCCGTGCAATTTGTTGACTGACATTTCAAATACAGGTTAACCTCCTTCAATGTACAGGTTAACTTGAGTGATTGATATTTAATGATAATATTAATACATAATAAAAGGAAAAAGCAAGAGGTCTGAGAAAAAAAAAAAGCTTTTCACACTGTATTTCCTTTTTCTCTGTATGCCTACTGAATTAAAAAACTGTGTTTGAGACTCTGCGGGGGCAAAGTCTATAGTGGCTTTCTGGAAACGACCAGTTCAAACCAATTTGTGGGAAGTTGGCAGGCAAACCATCAGAAAGACAATTTTCTAATAGGAACTGTATTATGACAACTTGTAAACGCAGGTATCACTTTAAAACGATAACATTTTTCTCAGATGCCAGCACTTCTGCAAAGTTGTTTTCCCTCCTTAAACCATGCCGTATTAAAAATACTGTGTATTTGTGCCAGACTGTTCGAAGCTGCTGTTCTTAATGCTCCAGTGAGCTATAGGAGCCTGCATGATCCTGAACACAGCAGTCTGATGGGCTGAACCTTCTTTTTCTAAGGGAGAAAAGAATTAGTTTTCTCTAAATTATCACTTTTAATTCTTCAAGGGTACTTTTCTTCAGTTAGTCTGAAAATATTGAAATAAGGAAACATTAGGGTTTTTGTAAATTATGTGTGTATTTGAGAAAGAAATTATGAGTAAAATCACATCTGGAAATGAGCTTGATGGAATATTCTAGACTTAACATTTTGCCTATATTTTTTTCTTGACTTTGTTGTAGACTCCGTATTTTTTTTAATTAATGGACACAAACCATTGTGTTTGGATGAGTACTTATATGAATCATAAATATTCTGTAAATACAACCTGTTCTTAAACCCACTGTAAGAAAATAATGCCATTGTTCATTTTCATTCTCTGAGGTTTACTCTTTGATGTTCTACATACCTAATCAATCTTTAAACCAATGCCAAGTTTGATTAAATATTGTCAGATGAGACTGGTACTTGTTACTTAGTATTTTTTGCTTCAAGGGAGGAGTATCTAGATGAAGCATCTTGATGTTTGGACAAAGTGAAACCATCTTACTACCTAAAATTTTAAGCTGCCTAACTCTGTGCACAAGAAGTCTCCCTGCAGAAATGGGTGGTGGTTCTGGAAAAAGGATCATATCATGCTCCTTTTTTACCTGCACAGTACATACATGCTGGAGTATGACCAGCGGCATTCTGAGATTACATGTACATGATTACATTTGTTGTGTGAGTTTTTACTCACCGAATGCAGGTATATTTTTCTAGCATACAGCTGTATTCTATTTCATTTCAGTGATATTTTATATATCTTTTGAAAACTCTAACCTCTGCTGTTTTGGGCTGACATGCTAACTCAAGCTCTTTTCTCTTCCTTTTAAAGTTTGGGCAGCCGAAAAATCCAAACATTTACAGTATTCGGTGTCTTGAAAGCAAGTTACCAGGAACTGGGAGAGGCTCCATACGAATTAGGTTACAGATGGAAATCATTATTCTGTTTGATGAAAGTTTCAGTAATATTCTCCAATCTTGAGGTGAAGAAGGCTTTATTTGCATGGGTCTGTGTCACAGCATCGCGTTTCCAGTGCAAAAGTAAATGAAACTCTACAGTTTCCATTGACTTAGGCTTTGCACTGGGGGTTAGTTTGCACGTGAAATTGGTATCGTATGTAAGCTAGTAATGAATTGAGTAAATCTCAGTTGTATAAGCTGATGTTAGTGAAATTATTGAAAATTTACCACTTGAGAACTTCTGGTAATTAAAGACTGCTTCTAGAGGTTTCCTGCTCTCCAGGAATAACCTTGTGAAGTGTTCATCTAAGGGCTATTCATAACCTGCCTTTCTTAGAGTCACTCTTTACCACTATGAAACTAGGGGCTGAATACGAAGAACAAGCATTTTTGCACATCTCTGTCTTTGCTTAATCTGTGTTTGGTTGGTAAGCCCTCAAGGAAGAAGCTTATAGGGAATTTGATCTCTAATTTGGGTATCATATTTGTAACACCTTAAAATTATGATAACGTGATACTGTTACTGGAGGACTAATTGGGAAACCACAAAAACTTGGAATGCATTAGCCAGTCCTGCATTAATGCTGCTTAATGCAAATGTACTGGGTTTGGGGTTGGGAATATTTTATAATTTAAGTAAGCAGTTTAAATTATGTGGTTATAACTTAAACAAAATATACTGTGCATGGGGGGGTGATAATTCAGAAGCCTTGTGGCCACTTACCCAGCTACTTATCCCATGAGAATAATACATATTGTGAAAAATCTTGAATGAACCAGCAGTGGTTAAGAATATATATATATATACATAGATATATACATTATATACATATACATATATATATATAAACACTTTCCTAGCTACCAAAAAAAATGAGTGATTAAAAATGTTAAATGTTGTTGCTGCCATATTTATGAATAGGAAAGCTAAAGCTATCAGGGCTATAAAACCTTCATTTTTCAATTGTAGCCCAACTCATCTAGACAAAAGATACCCCTTAAAAATGAGTTAGGTGAGAGAGGCTCAAATCCCATCTAAAGCAAATATCTTGCCAAGGTATCTTCTTTTTATTAGTCAGCATAACTTGTGTTTGTTGAACTGAGAAAAGGGATTTCAAGTAAACTAAAGATCAAATAGGATATTAGTAAAAAACCTTATTGGAAACTAAAATTTGTCAGACTGAACTCCCCCCCCCATATTTTCTTTTTTTATTAGGATGGATATTATTTCTTAAAAGCAAGTTCATATACATCTGCTCATTCAGATTATAGCTGAGTCTGAAAAAAAAAGTATACTGAGAGGGGCAATTGCTAAGCTAACCCAAACTAGAGAAGATTTGAGAGCTGACATGAAAACCTGCTCAGGTGAAGCATGCACAGTGCCCTAGGAAAAAGGAGCACCGAGCACTCACTGATGGGGAATGAAGCTACTGAATTTTCCCTACTGTTTTTCTTGTTGATGGTTTGATTTTTTTTTCAGTGATAGCAACCGGAAACACAATTTCCTGAGAAAATATAAAAGACCTCTGAAACTGCGTGGCTGGAAAAAATCTGGTTCTTGTAGCTGTGAGAATTAGTGTACCACCGTGCCCTAAGTGCGGATTACATCCGGAATTAAATCCAGCTTTCCTTTGCCTTTGTTTTATTTATTATCTGCAGAATTGCTTTGTACAAATGTTATGAAAGAGCCCTGCATTGGGCATTTTTTTGTAAATGAGCCATTAGCCTGAGTAAACAGGGTTTTGGTCGCAGTTTGAAGCCTCCACAAGGCGGCACTGACGGATCTCACATCCCCGAGTTACCTTTGCCTCTAGGGTGCTCATTCTCCAAACATTCAGGAATTATATTTCCACACATTTTATCGAAAAACTGTTCTGCCTCTAAATTTTCGTGTTACCCTGCGAAGTGCTGGGTTAACAAAATAGGAGTTAACCTTGATAAGAGCCCTCTGTAATTTCTTATACAGTAGATATGATGCATTCTAGGAGGTTTAAAGCAATGATAATGTAAATTGCTTATTTGCAGTGACAAACAATATTCTTTTAGTACTTTTCCAGTACTTCAAAGTATTTCAAGTCACAGTATTTCAGTGACTTGTGAATATTGTGATAGATATCCAGTTGCTACTTTCTTTCCTGGTCTTAGTTATGTGTTTTAAAATTTACAGAACTGGGTTTATGTGATTTCTTTGGGTTATCAAATGGAAGTAACATTTGTGTGCATCACTTCCCACCCTCCCCAATCGTAGTTGGTGAATGAGATGAAGCTACTTCTTATCTTGGCAAACTTGACATCAGCCTGCTGAGATCTAGGTCTTACTACCTTTTCTCTGTTTAAATGCATACTGAACTCTGTCAATAAACAACAACATAGGAGAGGAGAGCAGTGGGCACAGAAAAGCAAAGCAACTTTCCTGGTGACAGATAGTCCCATTAGCATGCACAGAATTCCTGCTATCAGTAAGGACAGCAAGTTTCCCAATTTCATTTACTTATATAGCAAAATGCAATTGGAGAAATGAAGTTCAATAGCAGTGAACGCACACTCTGCCCCTATCACCGAAGGCCAGCTGAGCCCGGTTCACCCTTCAAGCCATACAAATCTTGTTGCCATGTCTCATGGTTTAAGCCATGTGTCACTATTCTCAATAAAACTGGCTATTTTAGTTAGAGATTTTAGTATAGCAGGGTTTGAAAGAGATCTTATTAAAATTTAGAATGAGATCTATACAACGTCTTTTTCTGTTGCTGACACTACTTGTCATGACTGTTTTGAAACCCAGAAATGTAGACTCTACCTACCATTCTTTGGACAACTGAATAGCTTCAAATGTTGTAATTACTGTATTTTAATGAAAGTTTCCTTTCTATTACTTAGCAGTGTGAAAACAGATCAGAAGAAACATATAAAAGCTCTCCTTCCTAAAACCTTGCTGGCTTTTCTCCCTTGCTCTGTGGTCAAAAGTTAAATAGGATATTCTGATTATCACCACTCCCAAAACAGATCAGTAGGGGTTTTGTTCAAAATAAGTCCTCCTCCTCTTGCAGCTGGTCTGTGCCAGCAAGTTCAAAATACGGGAAGCTTGACCTTAGCTACAGTCCTTGCCCTTGTGCCACACATCCTGTGCTGCCCAAGGAGCATGAATAGCTGAGACTATCTGGTGGAGACGTCCAAGTTCTGCCCGCTCCACCGAAGCACTGATACAACAGGGGAAGAAAAGCCCACAGGGAATCTGATGCAAAGTTACTTGAAGATAACGGGATCTACAGGTTTCATTGCAGTTTTAGATTGTAATAAGTTGGCAAGGAAAACGTTCCCACTGTATATGTGGCAGAAAGGAGTCTTCATCTCCTGAGTGCTAAAGAGGAAAGTCAAAACCTCTTTCAAATTCTGCCACATTCACCAGTGCATAGTGAAAGAAAACATTCCTCCCTGATCCCCATGCTGGCGATCGTCCAGAGCCCAGAGCACCCTGGGAAATACCACTTTCTGAACCCTGCTGTGCTACCTAATCACACAATGGGCTACATATGCCATCCAAGAAAATAAACACAGGTCTGGGAAGCTGTTTGTCCTGCAGAGCTAGGAATGCTCTTCCTAACTTGGCAGGGCAGCATAATCCTCTCTGAAAGGGGAGAGCCGCTTGAACTCAAACTGACTAATGAGATTGAAGAAAAGCCCATCAGAAACTGGCAAAGCCCTTTCCTCACCCTGCCAAAGCGCTGCCAGATGACACAGTGCTGGGTGCTGTCACTGTGGCTTGTATTTGTGTCATGATGAACCTAGACCCCCAAGAAGGGCCCGAAATGTTTCTGTGGCAGGTTGTATCCCAGAGCTTGTTGTTTGTAGGGAATGTTGTTAGATTTGCTTGGCCTTTGGGCATAATCTCATGGAGTTGCACATTTCAGAATAGACCATGGGCTTCTCTCCCTGGCAGCTTCAGTAGTGACTGAAAATTCCTACAACCACAGATGCCTTCAGATGGCCTTGAGATCCATATAGGCTTTTTCAATGAAGAAAGGTGGGGAGAGGTGGTAGAAGACAGAAGTGGTGGCTTGTTGAATGCTGCCAGTTGGTCAGCAGCAGTTGCAAATTGCATTGGCTTTCTCGAGATCCAGTCTAATGCTCTTCTCCACTTGGCTCTTGAGATCAAAACTAAATTCCTCTGAGAACAAGACTTGCATTGATTATAGTAGAAATTGGATCTGGATTTTAAATCACATTATTAGCTCTTCTAGCAAGATGAACTGAGCAATACAATTTGATTAAAATTTGCAAAGACCTCCCCTTCCACCTCCCTCTCTCAGTTTTGGAGCAAACGTGTGCTTCACGGCAGCAGAGAATCAAAGCATTCCACAATGGCTTTTTTAATTACACCATGAATAAAATGCACTATATATTACTCTTGAAATGTACAGATTTGTTGCTTTAAACACATCATGTTGCTGCCTGAAACACTTGAAACTCTCAGAAGTTTTTAAAAGTGTGTGTTTAGGTTAAGGTTAAGTTGCCCTTGACAGCATTTTTTTTTTAAGATTTGAATTGTTGAATAACCACCTTTCACCCATCCCTAATTGTAATTTAAATGACAATATGCTCCCAATCAATAGCTCTTTGTCACACTTTGAAGATCAAGGATGAGATTTCACCCCGTGAGTTTACACGGCAAAAGCTTCTTTTTCATAATGTTAAAAATGTTGCATCCTGCTGTTAAAGAAGTATAAGAATACCTGCTCTCAAATAATTAGTTTTGAATAAAAGCATTTAAGTCATACTTTATAGCCATTAATTTGAAGCAATTCAAAGCCCCTCATTTCTGCACTTTGTTCACAGCTAAATATTACAATAGATATTTTAGCCAATTGAAAAAAAAATAGTTATAGTAAGGTAATTTGAACAACTTAGGTGATATTGTGAGAGGTGGGTTTTGAATAATTAGCTTTATTTTTGCATCGCTTTCATTTCTGTATAGAACCATCTTTGGAAGTGGAAAACTGAAAAGCTTTTAATAGTGATCATTGTGTGTATATGACTTTGCATTACTATGTGCTTGTCTAATAGGTATGTATTGGAGTATGCTGCTATTTCTCCAGTTGTACATGTAAAGGCAGAAATTTATGGCACTCAAACAGCTGATATTTTATTTTATTTTATTATTTTATTTTATATTGGTTTATTTGGTTTATTTTATATTTCATTTATTTCTATTGCAAGGAGTCCTAGGCAGAACTCTCCTGTGCTTGGTCTTATGAAATGCCAAACAGAATGATGGTCTTTGTCCCAAAGTGCTTACAACTCTTGTTTTCAGTTAGAGCAGTGAAATGTTTTAAGAAGGATAAAGTCTGGTCTGTTTCTGTGTTGTCCTTGGTAAACCCAATCTAGTCTGGTCTTAAAAACGGAGCAATTTTGCTCGTTGCCAGGGAGAATACATAGGTATCCAATGAGTCATGGTCAAACATACGGCCATTATTAGACCACAAACACAGGAGGAGAAAAAAGATTTCATTTGGTCCTGTTGTCACTGCCGAGCTGGTGAAGAGGAATAACAAATAACTGAGTGGAGGAGGTTGCTCTTTAGGTATTTATGAGGAGGTTCTCTCCCTGTGGGGATAGACTGGGGAAAAGCAGAAATATGCATGTTGGAAAATTTAACTAGAGCAAAGGAGGCTGCAACTAAGAGTATTTAGTACATTTTAACAGCAAGCTAGAGACAGTGGGAAAGAGAAACTAAAGCTGTAAAGGGCTTTAGTGAATACAAACAACTTATTTTTAGTTTGGAAGAGAAGAGGCAATGAGAAGAGAGAAGTGATTAAGTTTTGTGTTAGAGCAATGATCTCTGCGGCAGTATCACGAATGAGTAAGACCGTGTTCATCCAGGCCAAGAAAAGGCATGATGAAGAAACAGCAGACAGGGTGCTGAGCACCACAATTCATGGTTGTGTTTTTGTGGCTTAGCAGAAAAGGTCATGTCTGAGAATTGTTATGCAGAAATGTTTTGCAAGACTGGGCCCATATGTAAAGATTTAGAGAAAAATCTCAATTAAAGATGGAGCACGAGTTCTTACTTTTAACTTTGAGCTTGTGCAAATATTGAGTAAAAAGCAACGCATGTTAAAAAAAGACAAAAAATTTTTGAAGCCTTCTTTAAACTAAAAATCCACAAAATAAAGACCTGGCACTTGGGCAGGTCCTTTCCTCCCAGGTTATCATTTGGCTTAAGCACAGGGAACTGCCTGTTTTTACTCTGGCACTGAATTTTGACTGGACCAGTGTGAGAGAAACTGAGATGTTAGCAGTTCCTGTCTGGGCAGCTAGTGGAAGACTTAGAGAGCATCGGGTTGTGCTCAAGGTCCCACTAAATCAAGCCATACACAAATACAGATATTGCCCTGGCATTACACTGCAATCTGAACGTAAGGATATAGTATAGCTGTGTATGACTCTTGGGTAATCACAAAGCCTTTCCGTGTTCCAAGTTTTCCTATGTATTAAACAGAGGTAATAATATTTCCAGCTCTGACGCTAGTGGTCAGAGGATTGATAATTTGGAAAGTTCATTTGTGAAAAAAGTACAAAGTATTGTTCACATTGTTTCAGGTTGATAACACTATTGCTCATTGTATCGGTGCACTCAAAACACAGGATTTATTGATGGCTTTTATTTCCTATATGTGTCATATAAATGTCTTAACAGATGAACAGTGTAGTGAAAATGATAGGGTACTTCAGAAGGGCTCAGAATCACTGCTTCTTTAATAAAGATTTGGTTTTGTATGCCGGGAAAGATGGAATTCACACCCCAACCTATGCACAGCTGCAAGCCCTATTAAGTGAAACCCCTCCTAAATATAGATCCAGTGGCCTCATCCCTGGCCAGCTTCCAAAGACCATAGGGGCCTGTTTCGCTCCCTCCACATCCACATCCCCCTTCCAATGCAGAATAAGCACCAAGTCATCAACTCTTTTCTCAGTAGCTGGGAAGCATGGGTGTAGAGTTTGGATGGTCTGAAAGGAGTAGCAAAGGCTTCCTGCAAGAAGGGCAATTTTCATGTGTGCAGTCAGTAAGAAAAAGAACACTATAATCACTGTAACTATTCTTAAGCTATATATTCTTTTTCCTGGGTATTATAATTTTAAATTAAAAGGTTTTTGTTTTTTTTTTTTTTTTTTGGGGGGGGGGTGTTTTTTTTGTTTGTTTGGTTGGTTGGTTTTGGTTTTTTTTTTTCCCCAAGTAGCCCTCAAGACAGCATTCATGAGGTGAGCAAGTCTGAGCCATGCTCAGACAAAACATTTTAAGTATCAGGAGAGCCCTGATGCTTGGTGGTCACTAAAGATTGCATGTTAAGAGTAAGCCAAATCATCGAAATGCAGCTTGAGTAGGTCCAGTGATGATGTGTTGTATTGCTACAGCAAAGTTGCTAGAGTTAAGGTTGAGTGGGCATTTCTATTATAAACCCCAGCTGGTAGGTTTAAGTGTTGTGACCACATCAGGTAATGTCAAGTGAGACTTCTCATATGAATTGACACCCAAATACGTGTGACCTCCTTTACAAAAAAGGATTAAGATCTTCCCCCTCCACCTCCCACTCTTCCCACCCTACACCTGATTTTGTACCTGGGCCTTTCTCTGAATTAAAAAAAAAAAAATATAGATATTTAGTTGAAAGAAATCAAGGCAAGCAGTGCCTGGTCATAGGTGCAGGGTTTTCTGCTAGTGGCTGTTATAGCACTTGGTGTCACTTCCATGCAGTGGTACTGCAAGCATTGCACACTAAACCATACCATTGTGTCACCTGGGAGTATGATGTGATCTGTAGGGTTCTCAGTGACGGTGTAAGTGTAGCTGTAGTATGGCAATGACACTGTATTTTACCAGGGTGCCCTTTTTACTTGGGAGGGGCTATAGGAAGCTCCAGTGGTAAAGTTCAGTGTTGGCAGCACATTTCACATCCACAGGCAGAGAACTTTGCCAGTGCACTTTGCCAAAGTGCCCTGCAGGTCTGAAGAGCTCATTGCAACCAGCAGGGAGGAGGGGGTCCAAGAATTAAAAAAATTAAAGATTAAAAAATGAACTTGGATGAAAACATCCTGTGTTATGTGACTAAAGTTTACAACATAGTTTTCTGGAAGGGACAGAAGCCTTCGCTGCTACAGGGCCAACATTAACTAGTAAGGATAAGAAATGAATTTTCTTTGTAGGAGAGTGACTCTTAACCTGATTCAGGAGACAAAGGATACTCCAGTGGTGAGGGTGCAGCTGGGAGAGCAAAACCAAGTGCCATGCCATTTCTTTGTGATCATGAAGAGGTTGAGCAGGCTTAGATCTTGGCAGGACTTACCCCTCATCAGTCTCTGGGGACCTTAAAATGGGTGAAAGTTCCCAAGGACAAGGGCTTATTCTGTGCTGCCCATCTCCATCTAGGAAATGAAAAGCCTAACATTTACCTGTCCTCTGAAGTGCTGGAGTGGACAAGCCTGTTAAAGACAGTAGAGATGAATGAGTCAGGGGTTGAGTAGGAACAGAGGGAGGGGAAAATCCTTCCACTGATAGGTTACAAACACTGTTCTGCAGAAGATTTAAGATACTCGATGGTATCATGATATTTTTTGTGTGTGTCAGAATTCCTAAATATTCAAATCACTATATTTTTTTGCCAAATCAATGTGTAAAAGCAGATGAGAGAATGTTTTGCAAACTTTTAAAATCACCTACAGCACTCAAGATGATGAAGGTAGATTAGATAAGACTAGCAAAGTTATTTGAACATAAACATTTATTTAAAAAATATCCTCTGCTTTGCTGAGCCCACAAACATCGTATAAATAATAGACAGTTCATGAATAGGAATGAACAGACTTCTACCCCTCACCAGTATAGATTTGTATTCTGCACCTGCCCGGACTTTAATAACTCTCCTGAAAACAGTAGTATCTTTGCAGAAAGATCTGAAAGAAGTTGTTCTTGAGAATATGCCCCCAAAGCTTAAACTTCAGTGATTAATGGATAGATTTACAAATGTATTTAGGCAATTAAAAATGGGAACACATGACTAGTCATATTTATAGAAGCTAAACAAGTTAGCTGCCTAGCTGCTGGTCTGCTCTCTGTTAATGCCCTTTGGTACATTCATGCATTTTTAGGGTCATAAGCACTTTGTCAATCATATTCTTATTCTGCAAACAATGCTGTGTGTGTTTAGCTTTATGCATGCAAATAGTACCCAATGGACTGCTCACACAAGTATTTACATATCTGTAGGAGCTGGCCTGAAATGGTAAACATTACAGAAGAGGTCTAAACTACCATCTTTGGGTCTATGATTTTAAACATGGCCAAACTTCAGAGGTGGCTGATTTTAGCTGATGGTGCAAAAAGTTTACAGAAAAGTCCTGGTTGGGATGTGGTCTGAGCTTGCTTGTCATGTCAGTTTGACTCTGTCTTTCAAAAAAGGGCTTCCTTTTTTCCTTATACTTTACAGCCTCACCTGTGTACTCCTGAGGGTCTGTCTCAACACCAGTAGCTACAAAGCCTTCTGCTAAAATAAAAGACCCAAAATAATGCACTGAATTTCCTATGCAGTTTGGAAATTAAAAGAAACCTGGGTAGGAGCAGCTGTTCTGGAATTTGTTCAGAGTGCTTTCCTGTGTCTGTGTCAGCTAGTTTGGCTGAAACACAAGCAACAACAAACCCTAAACCCAACCTCTTGGCTTGTAAGTCAGCATCAAAAATGTGAGTCTCAGACAGGGTGAAGGGAGGAAAGTTTTGAAATCATTTAGGTACTAAAACGCAGCCCACAATCCACAAAACATTAAATATTTAAAGGTTGTTTTTAATTACCCCATGTCTAATGTTTGGGTAAATACCTAATGAGTCAATTATGAGCACATACATAATCTGTAAGGTATTTACTGTATTATATGTTTTAAAATAGAAAGAAGTAATTAGCTTTGAAGTATCTTTTATTCATTACATTATCAACAATGAGATGCATTTGTCTCTATATGTTAATAATCTGAGGGTTAATACTCTATTTGATCAAAAAGAACATTACAATTATCTAGTAACATCTCAAAATACAACCTGTGTGTGCAGTGAGAGTGATGGGGTAGAGTACTGTGGCTGACCAGTTCCCCATTGACTTGGTTAAAGGATCAGGGTCAAAATCACAGTAGCACAGCTATCAGATGACTTAAGAAGTCCTGCAGATGAGAGAACAATATTAAATTTGTCAAAAAAAACCCACAACACCCAACAATCAAAACTGATACATTTTTTGTTTCTATTAATGCATTTTTAGTATTCTTTTCATATGTTAAGTGATACACAGCTAAGAAGTGCCCCTAAAAACTTTCCAGTCTAGAAATACAAAGCATTTGGACAGAGAGATGTAACTGATATTGGTGGATATGGAAAAGGAAAACAAGTTAGTTGATCGATTTGGTTGTAGTTTTGTTATGGCTAACGTATATATGTGGATCATGACAAATCATGTTGGAAATTAGTGTGCATGAAGCCAGTAATAAATCAGGTATCTTCTGGCATTTCAGCTGTAGCTGTCAAATTCCTGTAATGGTCACTTTAGGAGATGTCCAAGTCCTGCCAGGGTTCTATGAATGTACGAAAGAACTTCACTTTCAGTTGACTTGAACTACAGAAAGTTGTGACCACTCTTGGTAATGCACTTCCACAGAGGAAGGGAGTGCTTATACCTATTGCACAAAGCAGGAGCAGAAAATGAGCCCCTGCAGAGCTCTGGGCCATCATTACTCAAACCAGCTTGCTCCACATTAGCTCACTGAACGCTACAGTTGTTCAAGGAAGACATCCTCACAGTTGCAGGCTGAGTTATGCATTCAGTCTTGTAAATGCCTGGTACTACAGTGAAGAGACACCACCCCCGCTCCGTTGCTGTTTCTGTGGCATAGATATTTGTCGCTCCCTTTTTCAACCGTTGTGCAACATTCATGTTTGCATGTTACAACGGATTTGTTTTTTACCACGGAAATAGCTGCATGTCAGTGATGGTAAGACTGCCACCTCAACAGGTCTAGTGTTTGCAGAAAGCACCACCCTGGAAAACAGGGAATAGCCCAATCCCAATCCTGCTCACATTCAGAGATCACACCAAAATGGGCATCTGGTCTGTCCAAAAGCATCACAAGGGGCTGCTCAACCACTCTGTCTTTTATGCCTTTTGTTTATTCACTTCAGTTGCTCATGCTGCTCTCCATTTAGTCTACGTGCACTTATGAACAGCTAAATGAAGTGGGTCCAGTGGAAATCCTCTATTAGACTGTGGGGAGCTTTAGAAGATGTAGCAGTAAGAGTAAAAGACAACAAGGAAAGGATTACTATATATATTCAACTCATGTTAAGGAAAGCATTTCTGATTTTTTGTTTTTATTTTTATTTTTTAAATATGGGTTAGCAAAGATGTGTGAAAAGAGTGGTGACACCTTTGGATTAGAAGTGACTGACAGGTGGTGTTAAGAGCTCATAGAGACTCTTTCCACCAAAATGGCCAATAGCATCTTTCTGGAGCCACCTCTCTAGTAATACGCTAAGTATGGCATCCTTCGGCTGCAATAGTTCATTATATCATCATAAAAGCACCAAAATCACTGTTCATTGCTGTGTGAAACATTCACATAGCCTAGCTCATGTCTCGGATGTAGTTAGCTCTAAGGGTCAGAAAAATCCCCATAAACAACCCCAAATAAAGGATTCCTTATACTGCTAACGAAATGCGTGGAGACAACAGATCCCACTAACTCTCTGAAGTGCATTGGCTACCCTGGGGAAGGAACATGGAGGACTCTGGGAAGCCTTCCCATCTATCAAAGCAAAGAACAGAGGTAGTGGGGGATGAGTGCACTGGGGCTGCCCCATGTCCCTCCTGCCAGACAGATTGGGTTTCCCTTGGCTCCCCAGGAAAGGCACTTCATGTGGAAATTCCGTGTGAATGAAATCCTCTTGCTTTTTGCAGAGCTGTCCAAATTATTCATGTATGAAATTAGATGCACAACTCAGCCTTGGTATATTTAATGCTGCGTCTCTTTTTCTGCCTTACTCTCCCTGTGCCTTATTTCTAGTGCCAGACTTATTCTCCCTTTGTTTTTATGGTTTTTGCAGCAGTAAAACTGGCTGCTGTTTAGCAATGAGAGCTGTAGCTTGATTCAAACCTTAGTTACAGACTGTTTCTTTTTGTTGTTAGACACTGCCCGCTTCATACTCTACCTGGCCAAAGCGGCCAAGTTTTGGATTTCCTAGAGGAGGCTTTTTATTCTGTCGTCTTGTCTGCACATGTACACACAACCTCCAATTATATAATAGGTGAACTCACTGTTGTGCTATTGTGCATTTTCCTCTTTTTACAAGCTAACTGCACTGATGCTTTTTTGTGTTTTGAGTCTATTGTTACCTTGTGCTGGGGCTGCAGCCCTGAGATTTCCTCAAATCCTCACTTTTCCCACACCTAATCAAGAAGCTTATTTTTAGCACATTTTTTTCCCCTCCACTTTTTAAGTTTCAAACCTCTAAAATACTAAAAATGGCCTAGCCAATGTGACCTCTCTAAACATTGAAGTGTTGTGTAATCTCTGGGCATGTTATCATCCTACCTAAGATAGCAGGGGAGCCCCATTGGTGGTAGAAGAGCCAGTGTGCTTTAGAAAAATGAGCAAGAGGTGATTCCCTTGGTGCTGCTTTCAGACTTAGCTTTCTGAGCAGCTTCAGAGGAAGCTCCTGGAGGGAGCACCATGTTGTCATCAAAGCCGCCAGCATGCAATTTATATCTGACAGCAAGGAGAAGGACAGGGTTCCCCTTCTAGCCACACATGTTGCCTGGCCATGAGGCTTCCGAGAGACGTGCTCTCAGCTGGTACACATCTGCCTCCGTGCAAGTCTCCTCCTTTTCAGCAGATAAGGAGCGATGAGCGTGTGGGGCTTGTTGCAAACTGGCTCTTTGATGAGAGTGGTTTCTTGGAAAAGTGACCACATATGTCTGATCGAAGGAACGGAAAATGCAATCTTTGCCTCTGATTAGCTTTTAGATCATCCTTCTCTTCAGACCACATATGAGGAGGAAGGAGAAAAACAACTGCAAACAAACAAGAATGGAGTGAGGTGGCTGAGCCCAAATTACATTAATTAGCCTCAGGCTGTTTTGTATGTTTATACTTAATTTAGGTTTAGCTACTTCAAAGTTCACATAGTTCTAGTTAATAACTTTACTATAACTTATTATTTTCAGATGTTGGCAGGTAGACAAGTTGTGAGTCACCTGGAATATGAGGCTAAATAAGTAATACTCACTGGCAGGGTTTTGACCATGACTGATTACACTTCTCTGTCTTCTGTGTTAGAAAAATATAGCTTCAGAAGGAAAAAAGTCTACTTTTCTCACTTCTAGTGCCATTTTATGTTGAAATGTCCATGGGGTGGGTTAGATTTCATACATGGCTGTCTAGCTTTCAAAAACTTTCAATCTTTAATCTGCTGCTTAATGGTTAGTACATCCTGTAGCATACCAGATCTTTATTATTTCATTTGACCTTTTTTGTGAACCTAAGAAGGTCCACAAAACCTGTTTGTTTATGAGCAGTACGGTCTAGAGGTTAGTGGTCTTAAATCACAGAGGACAAAATGAATGGGTAGCTCTTTACTTGGGATAATAAAATTGTTGTCACTCCAATTATAGATTTTTGTAGCTTGTTACATTAGTTAAATAAAATACTGCCTCATCAATGCAAATTCCAGTTCCGTCTAGTCTGGTTGTTGGCTATAGAAGCAGGAATTCATTCATATTGTTGGCAGTAAAAAGAAAGAAAATTGTGTTTGACAAGAGCGGAGAGTTAAGATCACAACTTTTCAGAACCAATAAGGGTTCGTGGAAAAATATATACTTGGGAAGAACAAAACCCTAATCACAGGCATTGCTTACTGGAGGTCTACAGCTGTGACAAATGGTGTGATACTCATGAATATGCAAAGTTCTTTTCAGCCTGTAATTATAAGAATCATTGAGGCTATATATGCATTTCATAGGAAGCCTCAGTTGCATAAAGCAGCAGATGTATTTTGGTGACAACAATCAATAGCAAGAGAGAAACTCATCATAATCCCGGGAGCTCACTGTGTACCTGACAGGCTGATTTTCCCCTAGATTTCCAAACCCGTCTGTGAATTTGCACCACTGGATTAGTGCACATTTCTCTCCACTCTCAGAATAAGTCTACTTTCCTTGACACCCAGTCAGATGCACCAGCTCTCCTTCTTTGCCTTCTCTCCATTTATCCTGTATCCATCTTGGAGAGAGAGAAACACTGCTTTTTCCAAGCCCTTTCTCCTCCAAGCACAGACGCATTTCACCCCGAAGCAGCACCAGCTATTTGCGGGGTGACAGACCATTGGGTTGTTTTACCTGATTTTTCTGCTTGCATTTTGCTTGAAGTGCTACCTCCATCTGGAGATGAAATAGCCTCAGAATCTATCTAACGCCTCTTTCTTACTGATGTGTTTTGCAGATGAAGCCCTGGCTGGACTGAAGTCAGCAGCAGTGTCTGAAGACACCACCTTGCATGTGAAGGTTGAAGGTGAGTGTAGGTAGGGTTAAACTTGAGCTGCAGCTGGTAGAGCTGGGACTTGGGTTTTTCCTCTGGGCACTGCTTCAGCAATATGTCAGAGTATAGCTGATGGATAAGAGGAGATGGTGAGAGATGTGGCTGTTAAAGAGTTCCCTTTCACTGTTGAAAAAACCTTAAAAAAGCCTAAATTCAAGAATTGTGCAACAGATCCTAGAACTTAGCCTTCTGAGCCCAAATGAAATAATCTCCAGAATAAAAAAAGATGAAAAAGAAAAAGCAATCCTGATAAATTCAGAATCAAGTGAGACATAGGAGAGAGGTAACTAAGACACCTATAGCAGCTTATCATGGAGGAAGATTATTATTACTGTGTTATGTTTATCTGGGGACAGAGACAGCTGTTTGCGTTTCCTAAATATCACCCTGGGACTAACATCTCCCCATACCAATGTAAGCATATATCTTACAAATGAAGTACTTGTTTATCTGCAATATTAAAGTATCTGTGTCTCTGTCAGGCTTATTTCAGTAGTAAATTATGTAGCATGTGTTGGTCTTGATGAAAAGCAATAAGATGTATCCTGTGTCAGGAAGGATCAATCAGTATTTTTCACCTTTTTTTCACTGCTTGCATGTCTACTTTCACAAGATCTCTCAAGGTTTCTCCATACCATGTACAAACCTCTTTGGAAAATACTGGAACCATGTCTACATAGTCAGTTGCAGGCACTATTAAACCCAAATGCTTATTCAGGTGCTCTGAAGGTGACCCATCAAAATTTCTACAGGTTATTTGGAGTTAACTGCAACTATCTGGAAGAAATATATATGTTCTGCCCTTCAAAAAATCACCTGGAAGGCATAAACAGGTTATCATGACAATTATTACTGTATGGTTTAAGACTGTTTAGGAAACAGTTCTTTTCAGGGAAAAGGCAATAAAATCGATATATTTAAGAACAATAGGATATTTAAAATACTGAAAAAAACTACTGTATGAAGAGAAATCACTGTTTCAAGAAGCTACATTATATATGTTCAGGGTATCTTGGCTCTTTGCTCATATTAGCCTAAATGAGACAAAATACTTGTTCTTAGCAGTGTACTTAGCTTCTAATAAAATACCTGTGGGTTTTGACAGAGACAGCCTGTGTCAGAGGGCATAATGACTGTAGCAAGCGAGATGTAGAGAGCCACATGTTTACCAACTATAACCATCAACTTTTTTTCTTCTTGAAAGATTGGGATCTAACCCTCAGAACAGACCTACCCAAGGGAGGAAGGGTCACCTTATACCACCTCCATGTGGGCAATAGTATAGGGCAAAGAGAGAAGACTCCATGCCAGAACTATTATTTTTTCCTAGACTGGGGGAAATATTAACTCAAACAATATGCACAAACAGAGCCAGGACAGGGTAAGGAGTAATGAGGAGGGATTTTGGACAAACTCATTTAGAACCAGTAACAAATTAGTTTAGACTTATGCCATTACAGCTGTGTATCAGTTCTTGCTCAAGACTCATGACATTTTAGCGCCTTTAAACTGTTTGCTTTCTGCATGCCACAGTCAGATGGAGAGGTGTACATCTTCATGGCTGTATGGATGGGGTAAGCATGAAAAAAATGGCCCTAAAATACAAATGAGTGACCTGTGGTGTAGCAGAAGGGGATCTTTTCATGCTGAGTGCTGTGCAATCTGTTGAAAGCAAGCCTTCATATTGATTAACTACCTTCTTTCTACTGCCATAACATAACTGAAATCCAATATCTTACATAAATAAAAATTTTTCTGGTTATTAAGGAGTCATTATTTGTGGAAAAAGTCCACATGAGCATATAGTCCTTATTCATCCTGAATGGAAATTATAAATAATTGGGGTTTGTGCAGAAAATCCACAGGGGGTAGAAGACCGCAGGGGTGGAAGGCTCCTTGGACAAGTGGGGTCAGGGTGCAGTACTTGGTGTCACCGATTTCCACCCTTGCAGCACCATCTACCTCTGGAATCTCTGTTCCCTACTGGGACCCCCCAGGCCAGGGAGAGAGCAAGGCATCTTCTGCAATGGCCTTTGGGCACAGAATGGGGAGGCAGAGGCAAACCTCTTGAAATTGACTCCCACGGTCGATTTTGTAGGTATGAACTGTACCACTGGAAAAAAAATTTGCCCACAGGCTTCAAAAACCAACAAAAAGAGACCAAATATAGCCTCGACTACAGAATTGCTGCCTGGCACATTTGTACATTTCAATTTCCAATAAGCCGCGTTCTCTAATCACAAGACTTCTAATCTTCTACCATGGAGTCACAGATTTTGAATTCAAATTTCCTTCTTTTTGTCTGTATTTAAAAAATAATAATAATCATTTTCCATCTATTACAAATAACAATACAGATCCACAGACTGAATGCTGAAGTTGTAATTCAATCTCAGGCTTTGGCTGCCATTCATTGATACCTCGAGCTGTGCTCTTATTATTTATGACATCAGCAGAAACTCTCAATTGAATTGCAGCCTTATATTTAATTAGAGACTATGTATTATTTTGTATGCAATATCCAGAATTAAAAATAGCCACTTTCCAGAGTATAATGGAGAAAAGGCAGCAAAGTTTGAATATATATTCTAATTGATATTTCTTGTACTTATTCTAAAAGTAATCAAAACGTATGTTAAATATTAATTATAATATTTTTACTGCATTGTGCACCCTGATTTATTGCTGCCTCTTTTGGTTCACTTTTTAATTACTGCATATTATAAGAAAACTAAAGGATTTTTTTTTAAATAGAAGAATTATTTAGCATTGAAATTAATATATAATTCAATATCAATCCTCATAGCGAATGTTATATTAAACGTAATGAACAAAAGGTGTATTTAACACAGTTTGCAAGTTTTTTTTTTCCTACTTTTTTTATTTTCTCTCCTCTCACAACATGCCTCTCAACTCTCTCCACATTTAAAAGTCGGGGACAAAGCTCATAAAGGAACAAAAGACTAAAATCAGGGATGGTCTTTTTTTAAAAGAGGTACAGTTTCAAAGCCTGGAGGAAAAAAAAAAGATAGAAATCAAAGTGCTCTTGAATACAGAGAACATTTTAAAGGAAATATTGAACTGTTTGCTTAAAAATCTTACATTATTGCCGTCTTTTTTAACTCAATTCCTTTTTGAAGGAGAACACCAGATAGGGACAAAGAGAATATTTTCATGCAAAAATCAGGCACAGGTACAGAGGCACAGCCAGACATCATTTCAAGTGGGCACAGGAATTTAATTCAAGTTATTCTCTCCTTTATTCCACATTTAACAAAGTTGAAGGATTTATCCACCTCTCTGACACTAGTGCAGACTTCACTAGGTAATATTTGTATCCAGTGGCAAGTAAATATTGGGCTGGATTTTTATGTCCACCTGAAATGGATTCTGGCTATAAACCTCAGCAGTAGAAAATAAGTTTTGCGTCACTGTGAAGCTCTGTGCAAAGATTTGTTAAGGTGTAATCAGTAAGAACAAAGAGATTACCTTTGTTTACCCGCCCAGGTCTAATTCAAAGGCAGCACAACCCATTTTTGCAGGGTAAATTCACCTGATACCTCAAGGCAGCAAGGTCTGTGAGTATTGGGAAAATGGCACACTGGCCAAAAGTGTTTCCGCACTATAGCAGTGGGTGCTTTAGAAATTCCTGGGAGGGAGAGGTGGTGTAGAGAGCCCTTGCTAAGTCAGTGGTATATCCTCATGGGGTGTGGAGAAAGGAGGAGGTGATACCTCCTGCCCCAGGTCAGGTCAGAGCCTCAAGCTCATGGCAGCTCGACCTACTCAGTCTGCAGATGTGAGTTGTTTGAAGAGATGGATAAGCTGTTTGAAGCAGTATTTACATATCTGTTATCATTAGCCTGAGAACCTCCTTGTCTGAGCTACATGACCTGGTTTCCTGAAAGGAGAAATGAAAAAAAAAGAAAAGCATGTTTGTTTTTAAATAAATAAGAGATTCCTCACCAAATCATCTAACATACTGTCTATTTATATTTCATAAGGACAAATGTTTCTGACAACTCTCATAATAGGTCTGTACAAGTATGCCATGTTCTTCCCAAGGAGGCTTCTTTGAGTGACATAAATTGCCATTAATGAAAATTTTAACAATTCAGGATAAATAATTTTTTAACTTTTAATGTGCAGAGATGCAATGTAACATGGCAGGCCTTGCGAGAGAAGACATTTGTTTTAGAAAGAAGTTGCAGAATATATTTATTCATAGACCAAAATAAAAGCAGCATGAACATTATTTTTTAATAGCTCTACTTGTTGGGTTGCTGTACAGAAACACTGATGTACTCCTTCAGTAGATACTGGAATATGCAGCACTGTAATGCCTTGAGGAAATTTCAAGTACCCAAATGTTAAAGCACAGATCTTACAGCATTAAACAATGATGTTGACCAAGAGGCCACCTGAGACGGTGGGAGTCTGAAATCACGCCACGACTCAGTTCTCTGGTCTTTAATGACATAAACAGCCACTGAACAACCAACACTGAGGATAAAAGTCTTATTCCTCCAGAAATCCTCCACAAGCAAAATCATAATATTGCAGCCCTAAACCACAGGTAATGGAGACATCACCCAAGGGAGCAGGGAGGGGAGCTTTCCTGTCACTCTTATCGCTCCTTTCTTTCCTCATCAAGCTATGCCTGGGTCCACTAATCCATTTGAAATTCCAGCATCACTGTCATTTACCCTTCTCCCTGCCCAGCGACCACTGATGCTGGCATTGACAGGCGCCTGTCACTTCTGATGAACTCTGGATCTGGTCCACTGGATTTCTGTGAGGTAGGGGAGGATCATTAGGATGTTGTAGTGTTAGTTCCAGCTTTCCTCTTATATAATAATAGTACCATTTAAAAGTCACAAAATATAGTTTCAATAAATGGGTTTCTGATCAGATAAATGTTTCAGTTTTGCTTTGGAGTTTACAAGACCTGACAGCCATCTATTTTAAGTGTACAAGGGATTTCCGAATATTGGTGTTTAAACATCTAATAACTTACGTAAGAATTTGTCACTAACAATGCCATCATGCATTCATTTGAAAAAGCAGCAGATTTATCCCATGGGAAAGAAAATGTGGATATTGCCACTTACCAGTGTATTGGGCAGGCATCCTCATTGATTCAGAGTAGATTTATTCTTTAATATTTGCCAGTTGAAACAAAAAGTTTTCATGCAAACTAAGCATATGTTTTTCTCAAACCAAGTTGGTGGGGAGTGAAAATGTGGTCTATTGCTGTAACGTAAGATCCTTTCTGTGTTGCAAGCATACAAGTGACTCTAATCACTAGATACATCAAAATCATGCTGAATTTCTAAAATAAAAGCATGCAGCTCTGTTGTCTGTATGTTGCTCTGAAAGACTTCAGTTTAGCAAGGCATTTTATTAGTATTTACTACTCCCACTGAAGTTAATATACCTAATTGCAGACAATAAAACAACTGCGATTCTTCAAATTAAACACATCTTTAATTGCTTTGCTAAAATTGAACGGTAATGTCATTATGTTAACAAACACTCGTACTTGGAGAGGATGATGTAATCAAACATGAGAAAGAGTCAGGGTAGAAAATTGGTATCTTTATCACTAGGCTAGCCTGGTGCGCAGAGCCCTTCCAGAAGACTTAGGAAGCAGGCATGATACAGTTCAGTGGGGAAAGAAAAGGGTCGAAGTAAATAGACACATTGCAGAGTTAGCTCTTAATTAAAACTGAAACTGACAAAACAAACCCCACAGGCAGGCATCCAGTAGCACCACAAGGCACGGAAATTTTATTTTAGTGCAATAGATCAAGCTTTCTATGTTTCCTTTACCATTAGATGTTGAATTATTCGTAGTCTTCAGTATGAGTAGTGATCAAGGCAAAGGGAGAAAATGGTTAGGGCTGATTCTAAGTAGGAGGAAACTGTATTAACTGTAATGAAGTTAGACTAAGCCATGACTAAATTTCCCTGAAGGAGAATGGCATGCAGGGAATTTTGTGTGGAAAGGAAGTTGAAGTCTCCACGAAACCGTCGATTTTTGGTGAAACACACGTCACTCATGTTCTTAAACTGCCTGTACAAATCATGTTATTGTTTCTGAACAGAATCAATTATTCTGGCTCTAATTCATACTTTGGTTAGACATAGGAGGTAATATCTCTTGCAAATGAGTTGAGGGTTCTGAGAAGCAGACTTTCACTCACACATTTTGATCTTCAGTAAATTAATTTCTGTGCGCCAGTTTGTGTGTGTGTGTGTGTGTGTGTGAAATGAGAATGATATATATTTGCTTGATTTTTTTAAGCATTGGAATGAGGGGAAGAAAGTAGTATGACCAACATTGTTTATCATAGTGTGGTTTCTATCTGATTTTCTTTATAATGCACGCACTGGTACAATCCTGCTCTATCTTGTGAACAGCAGAAGCAGCTGCAAGTATCTAGATATCCTATTTCCGTATAAGGGAAACTAAGTCCAAAGATATTTTGACTGTGTCATGCACCAAATTACTGACTTATTTTTGTATTTTTTTCCAAGGTATCCATAATTTCAGTTTAAGCCGTACAACATGGCTTTCCTGAGGCTCTTGTGATCACTTCCATAGTGATTTCTCTCTTGACACTGAAAAGTTGGTCTATTCGAGGTAGCATAGGTAAAGTTTATCTGTCAAATAGACTTTGATACCACTTCTAGTAAGGTGGAATGCCCTCTGCTTTCAAATTAAGAAGGTCAGAAGAAAACTTAATTTCGTTGGGGCTGTTCAGCCTGGAGAAGAGAAGGCTGCGTGGGGACCTAATAGCAGCCTCCCAGTACCTGAAGGGGGCCTATAGGGATGCTGGGGAGGGACTCTTCAACAGGGACTGTAGTGGCAGGACAAGGGGTAACGGGTTAAAACTTAAACAGGGGAAATTTAAATTGGATAGCATTCACAGTTGTGTGAGACTTTGTTCTGCATTTTCTTCCTCCTATGATTCTTTTACTCTCCTCCTGAATTTCTCAGTGGCCTCAGAGAACAAATCAAGTGTGAAAACAGCCTTGTAAATAAGTCACTTCTCCTAGGTGGCAATATGTCATTGTAGTGGTGATCACCATAAAGGCTTACTCATCTGCAGTTACTCAGGTCACCTAGTTGAGTCCTTGCAAGGTGTTTCCTCCCACAGGGGACAAGATGCTCATGGATATCTTCACAGAATTGGAGACTTGGGGACACAATTTATTTGCTTGCTTTTCAGAACATTTTCTTTTTATCTTTTGCTAGCGCCTCCCCCACCCCCCCCCCCCCACCCTCACCCCCCCCCCACCCCGTAGTACCTTGCTTAGCATGTTCTTCAAATTGTCTACTCCAGCTCTAAGGAGCTTTGTGCACCTGTGAGTTCATTAAACCAAAATGTACAGAGTAGCTTCCTCAGCTCACTTTAGACTAATTAAATGGTTGTTTTCATCAGTTTTTTGCAATTTATTTTGCTATAGATAACAGGAGAATATATCAGCCTTGGAATTGTATTAAATATTTCCCTCATAACATATTGTCAACAAAAGTCCTGCTGAATTAATGACTTGTGTGCCTGTTTGAAAGTGGGATTGTACTTGTCTAATTGTGGCATCAGTTGTCATAGTGACTATCAGGCAATCCGGCAGCAAACACCCTTCCTTGGCAGGGTTTAGGTAAAGCAGCCTTTGTGCAGTTGTCAGCCGGAGATTTATGATGGTAAAAACTATATTTGGCAGCCAAATCAATGCACTGACCACTCTTTGTGCTCCTGCCCTTATTTTAACTTAAACACTTGATATTCCACCTGAATATTAAGAGACCATATGTCTCTGAAGCTGTTTTGTTATTAATAGATCACTTTTTATAAACTGTGTGTAGGACGACTAGTTATTTGTATATATGTCTAACAAATGCAATTCCTGATATTTTCTGAACATGTAACTCCAAATGTCAGATCTTGCAAGCAAGTGGATATTAGAGGGTACCTTTTTATGCCTGCTATTAAAACATGTCGAGTGATCTATAAATTACGCTGTTGAGATAAACAGGGGATTAAAATAAGGCACTCCCATTCTGTCATCACCATAATATTAATCATTGGAGTTTTGGTCTTTAATGTTAAAACGTACCTCTTAGCAGTATATGTCATTAAATTACATGTTGACTGACAGATTTTTTAATCAAAACTTGCATTCTGATTTTTTTCTTCATGATGTCACAACAAGGTAAGAAAATAATTTCCCTGATGTCTATGATATTTCTTTAATGCTTGGTGGGGTTTTATTGCTTGCAGAATTTGTTTTTCTTGGTGGTTTTCTTAAGTCTGATTCTGACTTGTTCATTTCACTTGAGCCTACGTAAGTGCTTACTTATTGTATCAGCTGGTGAAGGAAAGGAATCAGAAACTTCATTCAAAAGACCAAAACTATACAGAATTTAAACATAAATATAAAAATGTCATTATGTCAGTTTACAGAGGAAACTTCTGTATGGCCACATGTACGTCACTTGACAGGGTCTGTATAAAAAACAAATGTTTTCTTGAATGCATCTATTTTTTTACCATCATTCCAAATGAAGTTATGTTAGTGGCTTTAACAGCATAGGTTTACCTTCTTAAAAGCACCTGACAATAACAGGGCCATGTGTGTAAATATTTTTCTAATCCAAATATGCAGCTTTGGAACAGCCTATTTTCTTTCATAGGGGAAGTGGGCCACAGCTCTTCTTGTAAAACTAATTATTCAGGGCAAGAAATCACAACCTTTTAGGGTTTGGCTCTGTGTTATGTCTCCAAAACATTGAAGGCCAAGTTCTCTGTACCCATATGTGGGTATTACTGCTTCAGAATTCACATCAAATAGCTCACTACATTTAAAGTGGTGTAATACACATGGCAATGGGTGCAATAACAATTTTTTCTGGTAAACAGCCTGAAACACCCACTGCTGTTGATATTCCACATTTTTATATGATCAGAAAAGTAACTTCTTACTGGAGTGTCTATTTTGCGTCCTTGTCCTCAAAGCGATTAAAGCACAAATTTAGCTTGAGAGATTTCTAGGTGTTTTCTGAATGCCAAGATATCGACACACTGAAAATAATTTCCTTTTGTTAAGGTGATTTGGCATTGTAATCTACCATTTATGGGCTGTTTCTGTGTATAATTTTTTTATTTCCATTGGCTTTGGAATGGAACCATTCCTGCAACCATGCATTTGCCATTTCTCCTTCCCGTCCCCTGCCATGATGTGTCACTGCCCCTGCCAGTGAGTGTCCTGACAGGGAGCCACCAGCCAAAAGCAGCCTTTCTTACCTCTGTTATACCAAGAGGGCTGTTAATCTGCTACAACCAAGGGTGAGGTCTGGAGCCAGGAAGGAAAATCTGAAGAAGGAAAGAGGGAGTGTGAGCTCATGAGAGATGCGTCTAGCAGAAAGCTGAGCTAAGCAACACAGAGGAGAACCTCCAAGCCATGGGAGAACTTTGTATTTCAGACTGATCTCAGTACCGAAGTGATGAAGACTTGTTCTTGAAGGACATGACAAAGAGGACAAACAAAGAGGAAAAAGAGGCAAAATTAAGTAGCAGATAGACTAAATTCAGAGACAGTGATGACTGAAGTAAATCAAAGTCCTACCAGCTGTGGAACATCCGTATGGGCAAAAGGTAGATGACTCAGGAGAGGAATACTGAAGGAAGATCCTAGAAATATGGACTAGAAAAGCTGCCATCCTAGTTAGAAAGAGGGATCTTGGCAAGGAAGTGTTTAGGTGTTATCAGTCAAGGGTTTTCTCACACTGCTCTTTCTGGGTGTGTGCTGAAAGCTGGGGCTGGAAAAGGAAAAGATTTCTCTCAAACATTTTTGTGATGCTTTATCGGTTTGTGAACATTTGGTCTAAATGTTCCCACATGCCTTTTCCCCATCCCCCCACCACAAATCCCAGGTGTCAAAGCTCCTTTCACAACATATTGATAATAACCAACACAATTGTCCGTCTTGGAAATAATAAAAGCTATAGACCGTAATAGATTTCTAAAGTTACATTTCGAGTTTAATGCTCATAACTATATCACTGGGAGCAGGTACTTGGCACAAATGTCTCCATTGGAGCATAAACACCTTGGCCTATAGCCTCCGAGAGTTTATCAGTGCCATGGGAGATATTTTCTGCTATGTACATGCTCCTCTACAATGAATGAACAGCTTGCAACTACATATTAATCTACTTGATGACCTAGATCAAGAACAAGGAAAATAATGTTGATAAGTCAGTCACTTTTCCTTTTTGGTGTATCCCAGACTATTAGCACCGGTAGATAGGCAAACAGATGTATGAAGACTTTGCTTTCTGACAGGGGTCAATATTGTTAAGAAAACTTTCTTTATTAACTATTTCTCAGCCAGACTAAACAAGTGGTTAGTGGGTTATGGGAGGTGAGTTTAGTTATGCTGGGATTCATCTAAGAGCTGCAGTATTTAGCAGTATTTTAGCACTGGGCTGAATAGTTGAAATACATGGAGTTTCTGTGGATATGCATGATGTTGCAGTGATTTATAGCAGCCAGGAACTGGACTGTCATGCCTGATTCTATAAGAAAGATCTCAATGCAGGTTATTTTGTTCTGTGTGGCATCTCCCTTTTAACCTCTGATCATTGTGTCCTGGCTCTAAGCAGAGAGTTCAGATCAAGGCAAATAAACTCAAGCATTATCTGATCCAGAATTATGCAGCCCTGCAGTCATTCAGCTGCAACCTCTACAGTAACCTTCTCATGCACCCTGTATCTTTCCTGTTTATGTTCATCTTTCTCCTAGCACCTCTTAAATTACACACCTGCAGATGCACTGATCACTGCAGTGTAGCCATAAAGGAAAGTCATTGTTTCTTTGCCCTCCTAAATACCTTGAAATGCTGCTGATTAATTTTTCACCAAAAATAGTCCACCCTGAATGGTTCAAGAGGATTTTACCACTGAGATTCTGTGGGCCAGTGTGTGTAGATGGTATCCCACTCCCTAAGCTCTGACTATTGTGTATTCTGATCCAAAATATTTCTTTTCTGCCACCTAAACTACTACATTTTTTATTCTTTGTTCTTACCAAGTTTAGAGAAAAACAAGAACTTTTTCCAGTTAAATAGAAGTCTCACAATAAGAGAAAAGTTTGAAGTGAGGAAAATGACTGTTGCTGTTTTCAACAGAAACTGCTCTCCAATGATCCATATATTCAAGATGTATGGGAAATTAATACCTTAACACATATATTAGTATGTCAAAATGGCATGCCTACTTACCCATTTATCAGGTTAAAGAAGGAGACTGGTGTGACTTTAGATAGTCATTTCATTTCTATGTGTCTCAGTTCTGTCATTTAAAAACAGGAATATGGATAATAAACAATAGCAGAATGTTATTGAGTCATTCACATTTATAAAGCCCTTTGATATTGTCTATGCCTCAGTTTTCTCATTTGTAAAACAAGTGTAATAATTCATGTATTTATAGCTTTAAAGGACGGATAATCTAATTTGACATCCTGTGGAGCAAAATCCCTAGCATTTCATTCAGCTATACTTTCGCTGCTCTCAGTACTTGTGGCCTAAAGAAAGCACATTTTTAGAAAGACATAAGATCTTGATTTTAAAAATGTCATGTGACTGATAACCTTCCACAATTCTCAGCAAACTGTGTTTTTTGTTAACTATCCAAACTACTACAACTATGCACCTTATTCACAGTGTGATATTGACTATAATTCCTAACTTTCTAGCATGTTTTGAGACACTTCATAAGTAATTTATTTCGCTGGAAAATGCGTACAATCTATTCTTTTCCATCTAGCACTCCAACTATTGTGAGATCTGCAGGTGGCCTGTGCTCCAATGTCTTCTTTTTTTTCTAAAGTCTGAGTCATACTGACTGAGAGATGCCCAATGGGTGCTTGTAAAACAGCACCAGCTAAAATAAAGATGTGTCATTAGCGATGACCTGCAGGTGATTTTTCTCAGGTGGGCAGAACCACCAGTAAGAGGCTGCTCAGCGGAGCTCAGTGTTGTTTGACTTTCCACTTGCCTTCCCTCCTTAGTCTGTAGTGCTCTGTTATTTCAGGAGTCACTGGAGTGCATGGAAAGGAGCATTCCAAGTGGTGGAAACCATCTGCTTCAGAGGGTGTTGCTGGCAGCTTGTTTCCTAGCTGCATCTCAGTCAGGATTGAGAATTTTCTAATTTAATGCAATGACTAAAATCTCCTCATTGATCGTGTGTGTCATCCTCAGCAAATTTCCGGTGTTCTGGTGATCGTACAGGAAGACAGCTGGATACAGATACAGATGAATTCAAGTCCAACAGAAGAGATGTGAGGTTGTGCTTGCACAGCCGTGCAAATGCAGGCACACACATGCCAAAATGCCACTGTGATTGCAAAATAGTCTTTTCCAAATCTTTTAAAGTATAACTCTGTATTTTCCTGACATTATGTATTTGGATTGGCCTCTGTCAAGAAAAAAGAAATCGTCTTACTGTGAAATCCAATGTGTCTGCTAGAGAAATATTCCAGTCATGGGTAACTTGTTGATTAGGAATTCCTTTAATTTTCAAGGTGACAAATACAAGCGGCTGTCTCTGAGAGGGTGCTTGGCTACTCTGTAAAAAACAATTTGGTTTTGTCCTTTTCAAAGTTCTCTTTTGGGCCTATCATGAATGGACCAGCTGCCTTGGAACTTGGATAGAATATTACTCTTTTACATATATAAAAAACCAGTGGAACAGTAAAAATAACATTGGTATAAGCTTGCCAAGGGGATTCGGTTCAACCATTAGGTAAGGACTGCCAGATATATATAGTTTCAGCTGTTAAAATTACATATTCATGTGTTTCCCATATCCCAATTGGCCTTTCCCAGAGAGCTTTGGGATATTTTTTTACTAGACTACAATTAAACAACAGCAATTGAGACAGGGTATTCCCCAGAAATTGGAAGATGAGGAGTGTGTGCTGGCCACTTGCAGAGCTGGTCATTAATCTCAAGGAAATTCAGCAAGTACAGACTTGGTATGGAGAATGATGGGGGGGATTGGGACTAAAACATGATCTTTTTGTGTATGCGTTTTGCACAAGGAGCATAATTGAAATAATTCTGTACAGTCTAGCCAGTCTGTATTTGTCTATATTATTTCCCCTTGCTCCCTAGAAATTCACTTGAGCCAGTGCCATGTGACCCAGTGCCATGTGAGTCTGTATCTCTGGGAATAATTCACTGCTATGCTAGCCTAGGTTTGGGCTGATTTCTCTAGCATAGAGCTCCAGCTTTCTGTATTTATAAAGCAGTGAGTCAGGTTCTCTGGGTTTTTTCAATGAAACATAATGTTGAGTAGTTGCTGGGTTGTTTGTGTTGATGTCGCTTTTCTTTTCTGAAAGAGCTCTGCCTTTTAAGTTACCTTGTTGGTAGGACTTACAAAGTTATTTTGATATGGCAAGAAGTTACTTGTTAGAAGAATATTCCTTTTTGCTATATCCATGGGTAATTATCATTTTACAGATCTCTGCCCCAAATCAGGTTGAACCAGGAGTGTGAAACCTATTTCTAGATTGCGATGAGTACTATTTTAGAGCTATGCTGTCTAAACTGAGAGGTCACAGTTTTGGTATAGATGAGTATGCTGCTAAATTAGGTAGGACAGTAGGGAAGTCCTTCAAAGTGCTCACTGTGGCTCACACATTCTCACCCACCCACCACCAAAGTATTTATGTGGCCTACAAAAGCTTCTGTTTCTCCCCTCACTTGGGTTAAGCATTGACAACATCATCTTAGGAGACCTGTGCTTCACATGCAAGCTGTGCACACCATTTGATGGTCAGAGCAGGAAATGGACTGAGCCAGCTTTGTGATATAGTCCAGCATGGATATCTACACAGGTGTAGATTCTCACGTATGAGATGGTGGCTGTCTATGCCATGTCCTCTACCACTCCATACTGCTGTCCTATCACACTTGTCACCTTGGCATATATCTGACTTTACATTCACCACATGTTATTTTGCAAGTTTTCTCACACCAGAGCCATGACAATAGTCCAAATGTAAGTATTTAAAAGCACTTTAAAATAATATGATAATAAAACCAAATGTAACTCTTAAATGACACTAGATCTTAAGTTAAAAAAAACCAAAGTAAACATGTTTCTTTTACATAGAGCCTATTTTTGTGGTGATTGGGATCTCATATGCATACTACTGTCTTTCTCTTGTTCTGTAAGAACTCCATGAATGTTGATCTGGAGACTTCCAGACAACTTTATATATCTGTCTGTATTTATATTTTGAACATATTTTACTCTAGCTTTGAAGAGAGTTTTCTGACTGATCTTGGATAGCTGTGGTGATTGCTTTTGGTTTTAAAAAATTGGTATTCTGATTTCCCGATCTGTACAAACTATACTGGTGTTGATTAATTTAGGAAAAGCCTATGGTCTTGGGCAAGAAAGCTCTGATGTGTCAAGCATACAGGCATTGAAATGGAAATACTGATGAAAATTTCATGCTATAAGAAAAAAAAAATTAGGACTTTTTTCTTTTTCTTTTATGGCAGTGCTCTACAAACATTTATTTGGAGAAGTTTATTGGCTGTGCAGATGTTTGTACTGACACAATGCAAATGTCTTTTGTCTTGATATCTTGTGAGAAGTCGGTCGTAAACTCCTGTCATGTCTATTTTCTTTGTCTCTTATTTCTTGGGTTCCAGTGTAATGTAGGGTAGATGACATTGACAAGTTCAGAATATTAGCTTCCTGAAGCCAAATATACACCAAATTCTAAATCTCAAAGCAGCAGAACTTCAATTCCCTAGATTAAGCATTCAAATAAGGAAGACAGGTTAAAAATAAGAAAAAACAGATACAATAATCAACTCATTCTTCCTTAAATTTAATGGGTAAGCGTTAAGCACCACATTTTCTCTACAGCTTTATCTGAATGACTACTCTGAGTGTAAGTTATACATAAAAACAAGTGCAAAATCCAGGAATTATTTGACAAAACCCTTGCACATCTGAGCCACGGTGCGCTGCAGGCAATGCACCCATAGCAGCTTTATTCTGCATATTATGCTTTTTGAATATCAGTTACCCCCATTCACAGCAAGGAAAAGTTGTGAACAGAAAAGCTAAATGTCCCACTGAAGGTTCTTGGCGAAACTAGGAGCAGCACTCAGATATTCTGGCTCCTGTTTCAATGTCTTAATTACATAATTAGCCTTGCTTGAATCAGGTCATGTGGTGTTCAATCTGACTTCCTTTGCTGTCGTGCTATCTGTGCTGTGTAGTTCTTATGCCAGGATTGTATATGGAGCCTTAAATAATCCAAGATATTCTGGTAAAGCATGGTAAAAAGTTAATTTGCAAAAAAAAAAAAAAAAAAAAAATCACATAAACATATATATAAGGAAATTAACACTGTTACAGATTAACATAATCAAACAAAATATGGTTCATTACAACTGTATATATTACCATGCATTTAAATGAACGTTGATTGAAGGAAAAATGTATTTTCTTTGCACTCAAATGAAGCACAAGAGCAAAACAAGTGAGCTTCTTTTAAGAATCTGTAACTAAGAAATTTATTTCATAGGTAACAAATGGTAAATGAACAGGAATAGTTATTTCTGTTGAAGGAATATATCTGCTGAAATACTGTGAAACATTTTCTGTGCAGCAAGCCACAATATACACAAAAATGCAGTAAAATCCTCCACCAAATATCTGTTAAAGGAATAAACCTGTCAAAAGAATTAATTTTCTGTGCAACAAGGTTATTCATTCAACAGGCTTCCACCATATGTAATTTATGAAGCAAATTATACTATTCCAAAAAGGAAAGGGAAACTCATACAATGCAGTTTAAACTACAGCAAGATTGGCTGGAAGAGCGCAGCCTTAAAAGTCAGGAAATCGCCTAGTAAAGTCAACTGTCTGCACCTTTGTAAGCAATGATGTTTGCAGTATATACCAAACGCTTTACCATGACTGTGGGGACAAAAAAAGAACACGCTCCTCATCATATATGAAGCAAACCTGGCATTGTAATAGGCAGGGGAACCGTTCATGTATCAGATGGCTATTCAAGACCACACTTTCCTGGTGTATTGCACATTTATGGGTAAACAGGAGATGCAGTTCAGTTTCAGCAGAATTGTGTGTCCAGTGAATCAAATGGTACTGCGAGTATTACTGCTCGAATTATTTGATACTGAAGTACATAAGAATATCTTGTGATGCTTTCTCTATTGCTACTTTCATCCTTACACCTTCTTTTATTTTTTGGTGCTGTTGTATTTAGCTGTAAGAGGCTAAGGGACTCATCAACACGCAGAAAATGCAGTTATATCTTCTATTAACTGCAGTCCTTCTGTAATAAATAGCATTTAAAAGTGCAACACAAAGGTGTGTTGTGTTTTACCTGCAGCTATGCCTGTAATGTCTGAGCCAAATTCGTCAAAACAATCAAACTTCACTGCGTGCCAGATCCATAAACTGAAAATCCCTTTGTAATTTTCTTTCCCTGGATATCTATCTGGGGGCTGCAGCAACTTACTGTTGGAGTATTGCAATCCAGCCTGAAGTGTCATCCTCAGTGTCAAGTTTAAAGTCTCTGAAATACTTTATTTACAAGTCTTTATTTTCATCTACCAATCTTTCAGTCCTGGGTAGGTTAATTCACGCTGTTTGTTCCAAACCTTTTATTTTAATAACTTTCTGTTAACCTCTAAGCAAGTAGAATGTTATTCCTAGAGCAAAGCTAAAGTTTCCTTCTTAAAACCTGCAATAGGGTGAAAGTTGCTTTGTTTGAGCTTTTGTTACAAATCCAGAAATTAAGTCAGGTTCAGTGGGATTCATGGATCTTTTGGTAAATGTGGGTTGAGTGTCAAGTGATGAACAAATATGGGCCGATTTATAATTTTGTGTGGAAATCAAGTGAAACCAGGAGAAATGTGGCAGAGTAACTAAGTCACTCATTACTTTCTTTTGGCTATTATTAATCCAAAGCAAAGAGAAGAATTTAAATTGTTGGATTCCCCATGGCAGGGGTAATCCCATACAAAGATCATTTCCAAGGGTAGGGGTCTTTGTAAGGGCTGGAGAAACTCCAGAAATCATACCTGGTAACTGGTAAAATTACAAAAGTGCCACAGCCGACTTTACGTTTTGAAACTTACAAAAACAGTTGCTTCCTTTAAACAGCAGCTGTAGTCACCTGGAGTACTACTTCTGAGGGAAACAAGCATGAGCAATAATTCACATCCAGTTAACAGATAGCCTCCAGTAGGGAAGCTCAGAGAAAGATTACATAAAAGAGATTTAGACTTCCAGTGATTGTCCATTCCTGGTCTATTTATTTACATAAATTTGTCAAAACAGAATTAAAAGCTGCAGTTGAGATCCAGAAGTCCATATCTGTGATTGAGCTAGATGTGTTATCTGAAAAAACATACCTATCAAATTGCAATATCACTTCATTTTTTTTGCTGCAGGCAAACTAAAGGATAAATCACCTCCCATTCAAATCCACTCATCTGGTTTTTGTTGGCGTTTTTTATTTTCCTTTTTTGTTTTCCATTTTGTTTTATCATTCAGTGACTGAAATCTGATCTCAAAAAAATGTAGGCAGATGTACAGAAGACTTATTTTCCCTTGGCACGCTGTTTAAAAACTTATAAATTAACTCCCCTTCTTTTAAATCATTCTCCTCAGAGTGTTCTAGCCAGGCATCCTTGCTGGCTGCCACATCCTAAATTCTTTGGGATTTGCTGTTGGCCTGAGATTATTGCGCAATGTGAGCTCATCATCTAGGAAATGGATATTAAAAATATCCATTACTTCAAACACAATTCGTATACCCAGTGGCATTTGAATAGGCAGCAACTTCCCTGACTCAGGCACCCGGTTTGGCTCTACCACATATACAAAGTGGCAAAAGCAACACCATTTTAGGAAAGAACAGTACTTGAAGATTATTCTGTTTATATATTATTGACTGGGAGAGAGATCTGGCCTCCTAAACAAGTGTATAAAAAGAACTAGGAAACAGAGGCCAGAAAAATAAATCGCTGTTGAAATAAAATTTTAAGTTTCCTGCTCCTGAACTCCTCATGAAAGGTCTCATTTTTCCTTCCCCTCATATTCTCACTGCTGCAGAGAACTGTGAGCCATGAAATGCTTTCTTGGTGATAGATTTTGCTGATGCTGTAGTCTGAGTTCTGCCACTGAGGACATTTTGTTTATCAAGTGTGCTCACCAGTTCAGTTGTGGTTGTTGTTTAAGTAATTGTTTAAACTGCTTATAAAGATTTCTCAAATTAAAGAATCTTCTGAGTGGTCTAAACTACTGAAACACAAGCCATTAGTTGAGATTGAAAATAAAGTCTGATTAATAGTTTGCTTTTTAAAACAATTACATAAAAATCTTGTTTGAAATAATTCATTTTAAATAGTCGACACTTTAATGCATAAATATAATTACAGACTCTTTAAGAAGGGACTAATTTTTGCCTTGATATATATGCCAGCAATTGTGTATTTGAAATAGAATCATAAAATGTAAAACTTCTATATTTAATCACTAGTGTCAAAAATTATTAGGTAATAACCACTGCAGGAGGGAATGTGGTAAAAGATACAAAGGCCCATATTTAAAACATAATTTTTCTAATACTTACTATGATTTTAAGATGTCATGTCGTCATATGAAGGTGAACGGGTCAGATGCAAAATTGACTTTCTTTTTTTTTTTCTTATGTTAAGTGATCAATTTACACTCTTAGAGGGGTTAAGATTACTGGAAGCCAAAGTCCTCTTTGACCACTCTGTAGGTACATCACTGACTGCTGGGACAACAGCAGTTTACTACTCTGCTTTTCACAAGCAATAATCGGTTAAGTAAATCAGCCTAGCATCTTAATCCAACGTGGTGCTTCTATACAGTGCAGACATGAAGCATAGAGCTGTAGGAAGTTCTGAAAAGAAATCTGTCATCTCACGAAATACCATTTAATTAGCTCACACCTTGTTCTCCACAGAGAATCAGGATTTTCCCCTTCAGTTACTTAACATCTTTCTACAGTACCAACCAAAGTGCTTTCATGATTGATGGAAAGGAATTTTCACAGCTCTATTGGAGGTTATAGAAGTGTACAGCTGAGGAGAATCGCATTTAGTGTGTGCTATTACAGTGTTTAAGACTCTTTCTAGTTAGTAGCCATAGCTATGATACCTGTACTTAGCTGTTTGTCTCAGCAATCTTTTTCTAGATAAACAATAATTACTATAAAAAATACATCTTCTATTTCCAGTCTGTTTGTGACCATCAAAAGAGCTGCAGCTTTTAAGTCCCAGCCACACACAAATATTACCATAAAACTTGCAGAGCAGAAGGCTGATGTATTAGCATTATTTATTGCACTGACTTATTTGCTATTGGGATAGTGCTGAAGAGTTTACAAGCCTTGCAGAAAGTAGTCCCTGCCCTGGACACCTCACAAAAGTGCTCTACAATTAGATTTCTTTCCTGAACGGGCTCATAGGATCAGGCCCAACAAACACAGAATAGGAGAGAGCAGCAATGCCTGTATGGAAGGAAAATGGGCCAGGTATTTTTGCTGTTACCATTATGGTGCCTTTGAGTGACCAGTTTAAAGTGGAGAATCTGGATTTGCAGGGTACTTTACTGTCATTTTTACGCTCCAGTTTTTACTCTGGCTTTGCTCAAAATCTGCTTTTGATCTGCTCTCCACTTCAGCTACCTGCACAGGAGAGGGAAAGGGCACAGGCATAACTGGAGTCCTGCGTTTCCAGTGGCCAATGAGCCTCAAAACCTTATAGCTCTTCAGCAACCACTGGAACCATCCAGGGGGTCCTTTGTACTTCTACAGGTGCTCAGCCTTCTGTGGCTAGAAAAGGGGAAGAAGACCACATGTGGAGAAAGAAATCCCTTTCTTAAGGCTCCAGGTACTCCTGGACTGCTGCCAGAATAGAAATAGGATTTTTGCTTCCTATAATAAGTGCAATCTAGAAGTACAGAGGAATTGAAAATAAATTCTGAGACAAAATTACAATTTAGAGTGAGACACCAAGCATTATTGGTTCTTATCCAGAAGGCAGATGATGCTACATTCCAAACCAAACTATTTTCTAAATGATGTGTGTTATCATTTAATATAAGTTACTGAGAGTAATTTGAAATAAAGGTAGACAAAGTGAAAGAAGTAGCATAAGACAACATTTACTTCATTAAGGAGGTCTGTCTAATTAAAAGAAAAACTTTTATTTCTTAGTCCCAGAAGTGCCACAGAAAAGCTGTTCCTGATGAGATTTTTTTTTGCTGCAGTTCAGAAAAGGAGCATCCCCAGTGGGCACTATGTGGTTGCCCTGTTCAGGTACACTTGCCAAGAGCCTCTCCTCTCAGACCTGACAATAAGATACTGTGTTAGAAAGACTTTTGTTACCACTTTGTATGGCCTTTCTTATGTTCTTACTTAAGAAATGCCTGTGTTTGCCAGTTTAAAGTTATTTAAATTAACAGCAAAGGTAATTCTAGTTTGTTATTAAATAAAATTTTATTAATATTTTAATTATCAATTTTATATATTTTTTCATTATTAAATTTAATTTTAAAAAGAACATTATTCTGTGTGTCCTTTGATGACAGCTGATTGAATGTTGCTTGCCAGGAGCCATGGTCACCATAATACTGGTCTTGAGATAACGCCAATGAGATAGTACATACAGCACCATAGGGTTTTTAGTAATTTGGTTCAAAGATGCTCCAGTGACTTCTCCAAACTAGCTGAGAATCAGTAGAGACTTTCATTCTTATGCAGAATTTTGTAGCAGCCAAACTACAAAACCATGGGGTTTGCCTTATTTCCTGTTAAGAAATACATGAGCACACTAGCTCTGTTTATACTGTCGAGGAAATAATTTCAAATTCACTGTATCAATGTTTACTACGGTTTAACTGATGAGTGGTAGATGTATTGCTAGCAGATACTTTGCAGCTTTCAAAAGAAAGAGCTCTGTTTGTAACAAAATTGTCTCTCAGCCCATACTGGAAGTATCTCCACCCTTCCTTTTGCCATCCGGATGAGCCAGCTGAATTTAGTTTGAACTGATGTACTCAAAATCAAAAAGGACATGTTAGTACTCTTTCTTTTTATCATCAAACTTATCTTCTCCACTTAGAGTAGGTTATTAGTTCAAGAAGATCTAAGAAGTTTGGAAAGTAGCCAACATAAAGCCATTTTTTAAATACAGCACCTAGGTGAACCAGGAAAATCAGTTTAACTTTCCGTCCAGTATCTTATCTGCACTGACCATCTGAAAATAATTATGTGCATGTATATGTAAATATATATCTATTGAGAAAACAGCTCTGGTAATCAGACTAAATATATCCAGTCTGTTAAGCTCCTCACCAGTACACTGTGATGCATGAGGGGCTGCTTGTTTGTTTGGGGTTTGTGCTTGTTTTTCCTTGTGTATTGTTACTACAGCAGATGGGCTTATCTTTCCAGAAGAGCTTTTAGCAAAGTGCTTTATCAGATCATCCTTCTGATGTGCGGCACAAAACCAGCTTCTTTGCCTTCATAGCAGGGATGGGTGGGAAAATCTCCCTCCTGGTTTCACATGTGTCCTTGCTGCCTTTTCGTTTGATGCTATTGCCTTCATCACGGTTGGTGTGATGAGTTTATAGCAGAAAGGAGTCAGCAAAGCACTCTGATGATAAAATGTGGTTTGTTGAAGCTATGGCCAGTTCTTTGTAATTCATGAGTTTGTTCACAGTGGGTGATTTTAGCCCGTATATTGGCAGGAATTTTTAATCTCTGTAGTATCTCTGGGATGGTGCAAGCAGAAGGTGGCTGTTTATGTCTTTGACAAGCATCCCTCATCCTTATTGTGCTGGCTTTAGATGAGTTTTATATAAGGGTAGTTATCTTCTGCTGATCTCTGCTTGGCAATAGCCACAGAAGATAAATCTACATTGATTTTATTAGATCTGTCAGCAGTCCTTGATGTTATTGACAATGAGGTTTTGTTGACTTGCCTGCAAAGCCTTGTGGAAATGGGAGGAGACCTGCCTCAAGTTTAGTATTTTCTTAACATCACATGAAGTGCATCCAAACTGATATTCTCAGCAACAGGTTGTTTTACAGTGAAGTGTCCAGATCTCATTATACTAGGAAGAAAGATAATAGAGTCTGATGGATATATACAGCACAGTTAAAACAGGGAGGGGTGATACAAAGAAAGGGAGAGCACTTTTTAGCATGATCGAAAGCTCCCAATTTCATGGTATCCTCTGAGCTATTATTGCAAATACTGCACAGCATCTTGACTTAGAGGTCTGTGAAACTCTTGGTTGTTCTGTAGCAGCATTGTGCCAGATAAAGAGGAAGCAGTTTTATGCTTTGACAGTAATCTTTGTTAATACTTTTTCCAGCAGGGGAAGAAAAAAAAATCCTAATTAAGAATTTACTTTATGCCTTACAAAAAGGAAGGGCAAAAGGTTACTTGTTCCAGGGAAAGAACAGGGGAGTAGATTTGAGAGCTGACAGTGAGATTGGCTTGGATCCACCTCTCTTTAAGCTTAGTTTTTGCAAGATCTCTGCCAGTTTGGAGCACAATGTACCTCTTTCCTTACCTAATGGCATGCTGGATGTCAGCCCTGGCCTCAAGAAATCTCATCTGCGCAAACAGAAATTAGGGATGTTTCAGTGCAACAAAACCAACATACTTCTCAACAGCAATAATCTTCACACTGTTCTGAAGATAGCTTATTTGTAATCCATTCAAGTCCACATGTAAAATACCTGCACTGAGAACACCAAAGATAAAGCAAGCTGTAATAGCGTATAAACATGTGTAATAGAGATGGATTTCAGAGTTATAGTTGTATTTATGTACGGAATATTCAAGCTTTGATCTAATCCTCTTCTTAAAGGGGAACTTTTCTAAAGTTCTTAAGGACCCGTCACTGGAGCTATGTCTTGAAAAGGGCACATCTTTCTCTCACACGCCTCAAACAAGGTGGCCTGATGTTTCAAAAGCTGCTCAGAATTCAAACGCTTCCTTCGGGTGCCTAAGTAGAAGAGCATCTCTTTTGAAACTTTGGCCACTTGTGGAGGTGTTCAAATGGGAAGACTTGGTGCTAAGTAGGGCATGTAAAAAGCTTTCCCTTGAAATATTTCCTTAGGGAAAATTGGGGTTTTGACTACTGAAATGTTATTTCATAAAGAGAGTGCTTTCTGTGATAATAACAGGTTTTAATAAAAGGAAAATGACCACTTGAAGAACAAAGAAGATTCCTCTTATAAACTAAAATTTAAAGCTTTTTCAGTTTAAAAGTTAGCATTTGCCCTTTGGAAGCTTCATTGAATTTTTGTTTTTTTAACAGCATTTTCCTCAAAGAGGAGGCTGGGTAAGAAGAACAATTCTTCCCAGCCCTAACATAAAATTCTAAGGTGAAACAAGTGGCAAGATTCAAATAAACAGAAGAAAAAATGAACCTATCTTTAAAAACCTCCCTGGAAACACCTGAATATCTACATTCGTTCTTTTTTGTCACAAAAAACTGAAAAGTTTTCAGACAGTTATCAGGAAGCAATGGGGTACATATGCAGAAATCTGTAACTGAAGGTGGATTAAGAATTGGAGCATAAACTTCACTTAGCTCTTGAGTAGACTTTGAGCTCCAAGGCCCTTAAAGGTTAACAATAAAATCTCAAATTGAATCCTCATTTTCAATATAAGACAATTTAAGTTATAAAACAATGAAGTGACAAGAGCCTAGCGAGGCCAATGAGGACACTTAAACCGGGGCTGTCAGAATACCCATGCTTTATCACCCATGAAAGGATGTAACTCTTCATGACATTAAGGATGCAGGGTTTGATGGAGTGTCACAGTTAGTTGACACCAGAATCATCCAAAATCGTAGACTCTCTGTCACATCCTGCCACTGCAGAATAGAAACTAATGATTGTGCGGCTATACCATCGCAGATATGCTGGGGTGCCGGTAGCTAGTAAATTATTACATAGCAGTAAGAGTTGCCAACACAAGTAGACTTCTAAAGCTAATAGCTAGGAAAAAAAAGGGAAACTGTAAATGCAGGCTGTTTTGCTCCAATAGAGTAGGCTGCTGTGCTGAGTTGTCTGATGGGACAAGTGGTTTGGGGAAGATATAAAGTCATGCTGGGCCATTGCATGAGCTGGAAATCTATACTTTTCTGTAGATGTTTTGTGGAAGGGATATTTATATAAGAAAACATGAATATTCACTTTTGGTCATGGAAAGTGTCCAAAGACTGATAGATTAAAAACACTACTGCTGAGCTTTTTAAACAAATATATACATATAAAATAGAGAAATGTCCTATTTCAAACAAGAAATTTGGAAAAGAAAAAAAAGGAAAAATATGCATTGTTTACAGAACGTCACTCTGAATCTTTCATAGACTCCAGAAGTTGCAAATAACGGAAATTTTAAATGGTTTTGGGGCCCAGATGCAAAAGGCATTAAAATCTGATGGAAAAACACTTTCATTTTAGATTGATAGGTTTTCCTAATTTTCTCTAAAGAAGCAAGATCAGGAATCAATGTATAAAAAGTACAGAGGAGAGATGCACAGTGTCTTCAACCAGATGATTTTTCTGAGCAGACTCCCTCTGAGAACAGAAATGAAAGTCTTATGGGTACAAATTGTCAGTATTTAGGCATAACAAGCTACCAAATTACACAGAGAAAAACTGACTGATTTGGGATCATCACTGATCACAGCCTGGCTGGGAGTCAGCAAGGGCATCCTGCTGTCATAAAGGTAGTTTTGGAGTTGCAGTGTTCACACCTATTGCCTGTGAAAGATGGGAAGTAATCCCTTCTCTCAACAGTGTCACAGACCCTGTTGGATCACGTTTTCCTGGGTTAGCGTCCTTGTTTCGAGAAAAGATGTTGCTTGTTTGAAGAGGAGGCTGAGTACAAAGTCTAGAAACCCAGACCTGGCAGGCCAGATTGGATGAACGAGGTTGTTTAGCCTAAATGGTAAGTGCTTGAGTGGGGACATGAAAGTAATTACAGAAGAAACAGCGGCAGGGAAGACAGAAACAATCTGTGCGTAATAGAAAGGACATGACATAATGGGCTTAAATTACAGCAAAGAATTCCGGTTAGACATCAGGAAACTTTCATAACAATCAGGATAATAAAGCACTAAGGTAGACTGCCTGCGGAGGTTGTGGGATCTCCACTGTTGGAGGCCTTCCAGAGCAGGGCAGACAGACAGAAAGGAAAGACAGGAGGATAATTGATCCTGCCGTAGGGCAGAGGGATGCTACCAGGTGACCTCCTGAAAACATGTGACTCTTCTGGTTTGAACTGTGAATGCCCTTCATCCCCATCCTTCTTAAAACTTGTTTCTTGGTTTTACAACTCTTTTCTGCTGGTTCATCTCTCAAATCTATTTCTGATTTTCTTTTAGAGGCTTGGCCTTATCCACTTTCATCTGAAAACATGGATTTAACTACTACCTCTATGCCGATGATTCACAGGTCTATCCATCTTCCTACTTCAGACCTAGCTAGCACTCTTCAAAATAAAAGCTTGGCCTGTTTTCCTGATGTATCATCACAGATGTTTTGCTCTCAAAGTTCAGCACAGCTAGAAAAAAATCTCATTATAATCAATTTCCTCTGCACCCTGCTTTTCCTTTGATCGCGTTGATGTCAGCCTGCTGGAAACTCAGGTCTAGAACCTGGAATTCATTTTACCTGGGACCTGACCTGGCTTCCTATTCCAGACTGTGTTTGTAGTTTATAGAGGAGAGGCAATATTGGCCCAGAAAAATTACTCAAAAATATGGCCTCTCATCACCTTCATCTTATTATCTAGCCTTGAAAGATGCAGGCTTTCTCATCTACCTATTCTCAATACCGCCATAAGCTGCATTGCTGTTTCAGCTGCTGTTTTGACCCTGCTAGACCAGGCAACTGCAGCTCAGCAGAGCAAGTGCCAGGATTTGCAGGTAACACACCATACCCCAACACGTGTTCCTGTCTTGTTACACCACTAACAATTTGTTGTTCAGCAGTGAAAACATGCTGAATAATGAAAGATGCCTGGAGAAAGGAACACAGTGCGTACATGTACCTGCAGCGTGTTGTTTCTGTTTGTGTACACAACCCTGATTAGAGACGAGGGAGTGTCAGGCTTGCCTGGTGGATAAGCACCAGTTCCTCTGCCAAATGAAACTCTGTGGCTGCAGAAAGTGTCTGCATTTGCTTTCCAGAGGTAAATACACCCACTGAATTCCCGCCTTGCTGCCCCACAGCATGGCAAACACCTCTGGGAAGAGCCCTGCACTGGCGAGTGCGATGGAAAGGGAACGTGCAGGACCTCAAGCCTCAGGACTCATCTCTGTGCTAAATCAAACTGACCTTGATTTGAAATCAAATGGATGCTAAGGGAGCGTCCAGATGCATCATGTACCTGAGCAGAGATGTATTTGTACTATTAGCTTTGTAGGACAAAGATTGGTTTTGCTTTTTGTCTGTGTTTGTGCATATGCCTAGTGCAGCTCCACAGCTAAGCATCCTGGCAGTCCCGCAGTACACAAAAGTAAAATAAGTAAAAGCTGCTTTTCAGTGGAAAATAAATGGACAAAACCTTCCTACCTTCCTCCTGAAGATGTGCTGTGGTGCGGTGTGGTGTGGAGAGACATTGCCCTTTCTTAAGGCTTAGCTTTGACCTGAGCTTTGGTCAGTTTTTGGAAAGAGCTAATGAAGGAAGCATGTTTGGACCATGGATTATTTTACCCAGCTGCTTCTGAAGTGCCTGTGAACTAGAGTGGATGAAACCCCCACACAGACATGTCAGGGGATTAACGAGGTCTGGGCCTGGAAGTCAAGGAGGGACAACACGCAAGGTGTGTCTGTGCCACAAGCTTCTGAAGTCTTTAAGTAGCTTCGTTCTGTCAGCAGCAAACAAGGGAATAGCTTTGCAGAAATTCAGATTCCAAATACCATTGTAATTAGCATTATTTCAAGATTAAAGAAACCACCACTTCCGTATAACAAATTATCTCCAATTTAAAAGCAAAAATAATGTATTTTTTGTTCATAAAAAATGCTCAAGCGGAAGCATTCTCACATTAATTATTTCAGTCTATTCGGAAAGCATATCCCTGCTTGCTTTTTATTATGCCTTCCAGCTCCTTCTTTGAAAAATATGTTAAGAAGCTGCAAGCTATTTTCCAAAAAAATGAAAAATAAATAATCTTTGAAGCAATTAGAGCTGAACGACAGAATGTATAAATATTTTTTTTACTTATTCTCCCCCTAGATTCAAGTCCTCCATTTTCTGCCACCTCCCATCTTGGCAGCTGCAATTCAAGCATCTTTGCTTGAACTTTGGAGCCAGGCAAGTGTTTCTCTTTCCTCCCCTAGAGTTGAATCAAATCATATTCTGTAGATTTGACTGGCAAGAGCTTTTATAAGTGAGCTGAGGGTTACTCCTGGAGGCTAAATGCATCATTTCTGTAATGCATTTGTCTTCACTCTCCTAGAAGTCTAAATACTTCTGAACCTTTCCTTACAAAAGTAATAATTAGTGGACATGTTACAAAAAACTTTGCTTACATAAGAAAAATCGCAAAATTGAATAATAGGAACTATGGTTGGTAGTGTGGAATTATCTGGAATGTATTTTATTGTAAGAACAAAGAGCACTTTGAATGTCATGTAAATATCATTATAGAGCTGCTTTTTATTTTAATGAAGGCTTTGCACTGGTTCAGCATTGGGCATAACCACTCAGCATTAGTGCAACTTCAAGTCAACCCATGTTGCAGTGAGGCCAGCAGCTATATGTGATTTTCAAAAGCACCTTCAGGCTCAGAAAGTTGAATTGAAAATGTAATTAAGGAACATTCATCTAGCTTCATTGCCACAATCGAATCAATATGTAGCACAATTAAACAAGAACAGTGAACTGTACAGTACTATCAGCTACGCTAATAAAAGGTACCTGTTTTTAATTCTCTTTAATATACTTTCTCTCTGTCTTTCTTTGCTTTTTGCCATAGGAACAGGAGAAAGCATCTAAACAGTTTCCTATTTCTCTGGCACCAGCTGGAAGTAGTCACGAGTTGCAGGGAGATAATATATTAATACAAAACTAGCCAGGAGGCTAAAAAAGCTTATGCAGCAGTTTTCATAGGTAAGATGATTAAAAGTGTTATATACGCTGTTAAGGGGTAGGGCCACATCCTTATTTGTTTGCTCTCCCAAGAGGTAGATAGGAAGGTGTGCAGTGATCCTTCTTGGAGATGCTATGAAGATATTGTCCATGGGGCAGGGGAGTGTGGGATCACCTGAGGATTTTTGTTATCTAGGGAAGATTTGAGATCTTTCTTAGTGCAAACACATCCCAGACATCTGCTTACGTGCCAGTGGGAGCAGAACAAGATGACCATCTGCACAAGGGTAAGACTGACGCACAGAATATTGTCAATGTGCAGCATTTGCTGACACTGGGATGATGTGTGAGTTGCTGCTGTAGCCCATGGTCTTTTAATGGGGTTCTTGCAAGTCAAAAATATTCAGGATCATCAGTGGCAATGGAGATGCTGGGCAGTAAATCACAGATAAAGGTAGAGGGGGCCACCATAACCACTCACTGTGAGCTCCTGTGCAACCTGGGTCTTAAAAAGCCAGAAAGAAGGACTAAACTCTTAGGGAAGTTTCAGTTTTGAAGTCAGTTTAAGAACTCCTAGTGACAGAATCCGCCACAACCTGAGATGAAGCTGGAGAATGGTCTGGCTGTCAGGGAGCTTTCCATCTTCCTTCTTTCAAAGCAACAGTCTGATTCCTACAGACTGTGACAAAGTTGCTCTGTGATTCCCTCAGAGTTAGGCTAAATGAGCTTTTCCATGATACAGCATCTTTTTCAATTTCTTTAATGTTTCCTATGACTTTCTACTATAATTGCCTTTTTTTTTTCAATGTAGTTTTCAAAGTGCATATCCAGAACTCGGTATTCTTACAGAGGTAACAGCAGGCTGAAATACATAGTGTGCCTGCTAAGCATACTCCTATTTAATTATCTTAGGATGAGTTTGTTCTTAGATTACAGCTTAATACTTGGATATAAAGTTGAATGGATCATCCCTATGTCTTCTTCAGAATAACAGTCCCAGATTTAGAGAGTGTGGTCTGTATGTTTTAATTACCAGATGTGTAACTTCATATAAAGTCATACTTCCGTCTCAGGTTACTGCCTTCACATGGTTTATGGTCAATCTTGCTCAACTTCAGTAACCCTTCTACAGTTTTATTTATCACTCTTCCAGACTTTGTTTCACTTCTGAGCTTTGCAGCAGTAATTGGTTTTCTCCCAATGTGTACTAATTTTGCATAGTGCAAAGCCAAAAACTATTCCCTACAAGACTGTACAAAATACTGCCATGATTTTTTCTGGTCTATTAATTAAAGTGTCTTGGAGCAATAGATGGAAAGCTAATGATATTAGTCTACTGACCTACGGCACAATGACACTGCAGGATGAAGTACAGTTGTCTCTGAGCTAGAGGTACACTATTAGGTAAGGTAGCATCTGCAATAGGATGGAGCTTAGAGCAGCTCATTCAGTTTGTTTTCCTAAGTTTGTTTTCCTAAGTTTGTTTGTATCCTGTGATTCTGTAGCTAGCACAAGGGGTTTTGTGCTGTATCTTTGACTGGTATTTACTTAACTGAGAACTGAATATCCTCCCTTTCCTCTTTTGTGCCTGAATTCTTAATAATAAATTAAGGTTACTAGATTTTTTCTTCATCTTATCCAAAACACAAATGGCATTGTGTCTTCTTTCAGCCAAAAGGACACAATTTTTTGTTTATTTTTCCACATCTTTTATGTCTAAGAAATACCAACTGTGAACTTTTCCTTTCTTGGACTGGTCTTTGGAGATCATAAATGCTGAGAGCATTTCTTACTTGACAGGTAGAGGTGGCATTGGGGTTTATATCTGCAATCACTCTGTTACTTGGATTTTAAAATCAATGGCCAATCACTTCATGTCATGGAAGTTCCTGGGTAAAGAAACAGTTGTATTAAAGGTAAAGAAAGACACATATTCTTTGGGATCAGTAGTGTAGGAGCAACACATATTTGTTCATCTGGCTGTACAGTCTAACTAGCTGTTTGTTATATTATTTACTAGGTTTCTGTAATCTAACCTTTTTATGTGCACGAGTTTTCTACAGAGTGCAGAGACAAATCTGCTCCCCAAAGGTGCGTTAAGGAGCGCTAGCTGAAATGTTGAGTAATGATAAATTCCTTCAAATTCCTTGTGTGCATTCTAATCCACCATGATGAAACTTTCATGTGTTGTCAGCTATTGCAATTTTGCTTTCAGAAATGAAATACAAATTCTTCCTGGGTGACTTGCACATTTAGCAGTGTCTTTCAGAAGAGTAGTGCTGTTGTCGTGTTATAAATGGCATGTGTTTCAGTAGCACTCAAACATACAGACTTCTTGCTGGTATATATTTGAAACCCAATTGTTTTTACTCAGCTGAAGCCAAGCTTACCTTTTTTTATTTCTTTCAGTAATTACCTTATGTTTTACTGCCTGAGGGGAGAAACCCTAAATTGAAGCAAAGTTAAGGATGCGTACTTGAAAACAAAGATCATGAAAAGATAAAGGTGCTGGTTCTATGATCTTGGATTACAACAAGTCACGAAAAAAAGTGATTTGGCTTCTCTTGTCAGTAAGAATCTGTCCATATCATGTTTCAGTTTTGTTTTGTTTGGAGCTATAGAATTTTTATAGAAAAAAACCTCATTCATATGAAATATCTTGGGGAGAAGAAGGAAAGCTACAGGAGGAAACAACCTGAGAGAGCATACAAAATTTTTCTTTCTCTCTGCCTTTTCCTCCTCAAATCATATTTTAGCAAGACACCAAAGATGGCAAATTTCCAGTGAGACTTCAAATGGTTTCATAATAACAGAAAAATAGTCTCCATCTCAACTACAGGAGTCGCTCTGCTATAACAAAATCCAATGGGATGTATAAATGCAATATATTGCATATCATATGTTCAATAACAACAGAAAAACCAGCTTGGCTAAAAATAATTATGAAGCTCAGCAGCTGTAATTAAAATAATTTGATGGGAGATAGGAAACGTTTATGCATCTTGGCAGAAAAAGACATTTTGAGGATTTTGATTGATGTCTTTTATGTTTGTTCTATGTATTGTACAATCGCAGATATGGGCTTCGCACCAGTACATTAACAAGGCATAACGCTGAGTGTCTTACTATGGCAGATGGAAGGTCAAACTGAGAAAAAGTGTATTTCTTAGTGACTTTTGTTTTCCACCAAAAGCATCAATGTAGATGATGAAAAATCTTTCATGGGTGAGACCTAATAGACTCAAAAAATCCAGCTGAATTCATTTGTATGAGGTCTACTTATACAAATTAGCATTCACTCCAGTGATTAAATGCAGGCCAATGTAGCTGACTGAGAAGAACAGCAAATAATACCAGAAGTCATTTTAGTGAGAAATATTAACCCCTGCCTTGGGCTTTTCAACACTTCACCTGGTGCTTGCTTTTGTTTGCATCACAGCAAACAACTGATCTTACACAGCCAGTCTGCTCCAAACAGTTTCCTGTTGATAGTATAATTTTTTCTTCTGTTAGGATAAAGAATAGGCCAGGTTTTTATCAGAAACCTGACTTCAGTGTTTCCAGTGAAGCTGAGTGGATGTTGTCTGCACTAGTGTAATCATACCTTACAAAAACAAGGAGCTATCTTCACATCTCAATTTACATTATTGATGCAGTATGAAATAAGTCCCATAGTAGATGAGCACTCTGGGGATTCTCTTGTTTGTCTCAGCATGTTAAATGACTGCAAGGCATTACACATCAGAGATAGAACTGCTTAAGTGCATAATTCTTCCTCGTGGCTTTGCTGGGAGCTAAACGAACCTTCTTAAACTAATAATAAAATAATCTAAGATATAAAAATATGTTTCTTTTGGACAAATCTGACATGTTACAATGACAGAGTGTTTATGACTCACAATCACCACCTCCGCCACCAGCACTGCTGTATTTAGAAGCAGCAGGCAGTGGAGTGAAATAGGCAGCCCTGAAGTTTCACATCAGGATAAAAGTAGCTAAATTCTTACTAAATGGGGATTAGATATTAATGAAGAAAAAAGATGGTGGATTTCCAGGACTATGGCTCAAGGGAACACTCTCCTATTTCACTGAGCCTTGTAGTTGTGTCTAAGTTCTGATTGCAGTTTAGATATAAACAGATGAAGACTTTAGGGATGAAATATAAACATTCCCAAGTTCTTACAGTTCTAAATTAGGTGCAGTTCCAAGAACATGAGTTTTGGTCCTGGTGCTGTTTATATTTGATTTTTATGTGTCAAGGAGTACTTATTCAAAGGTGGAAAAAACTAAACCAGGAAGGCTTGTCTCGTTAAATCTGTACATTAGAGGTGCCTCACAGCATGCAATGATTAATTGGTTCTTAGAGGAGAAACTTCTACTACCCCAAATGGAAAACTTTCAAAAGTTCAAGAGCGTATTTTTCTGCATGCAGAAAGGATGAATAGCACATAGCTGGATTTCAGTGTCCTGCAACAGTTCTAGAAAAATGTGGTATAGCAAAGCTATGTTATTCAGTAAGGTGAAGTAGAGGAAATATCATTTGTAAACCTCAGAAAAGACTATCAAACCCACTATTTACAAGTTCCTTTTTAGTCGTAGCCATGTAAAACCTTTAGCGTCACTTTAGATTAGCCCTTGTAACCTTTTCCTTATGCTCTCTCTTATGTTGACTTCTAATTCTCCTGCCAAAATTCCCGCAGTCACGTTACCTATTGACCTAAGTTAATAATGGGGAAATCTGCAGCCACAGAAACTTCTGGTGGCAGGAATTGCTCAGCATCCCAGGCAAGTTGAGAATCAGGGATCTGCCAACTGGACTAGAGGCCTTGCTAGGGAAGACAGTGAATGTGGAGTCTGGGCACACTGACAGGTAGATATGGATCTGTAAAGCATCCCTCCCTGAAGGTGAAGCACAAGGATTTACAGGGGCCTGTCACACCCACAGCCTCATCCCAATCTTACCAGCCTTCAGGAGAGGCAGGGAGGGTGAATTGATCCCTATGGGAGGCGCAGGCTCTGTCTCTGCCTGAAACCAGCAAATAGTTTTGAAGTTTGATGCAATCAAAGCAAGAGACCTTCAGGAACTGCGGAGGGAGCAGTTGTGTTGCCAGTGTCCAGTGTCTTGATTAAAAACTAGAAGTGATGAACTGAAACAAACATGCAAAATTAAATATTCCTGTCCAATGAATGTGGAAGCCTTTGTGGAAGAATAAGTCTCACACTGGTGTGATGCTACCTCAGGATTTAGCCAGCCCCATGACTCGGTTTGGCATAAATGACTTACCCAGTTTACCTACAGCTTTGCTGGTTTTCTCTAGCAAATCCTGAATACCAGCTTTTTTCCCCTTGCTTTTTGTATATATTAAGCTTCTGTTTGTGTAAATAACCATCTTACATATATAATAGACCATGAAATATTGTAGTACAAAGATGTATTTGACACTTTCTCTATGATTTTGTTCCTCACCCAAAATATAACCACTCAGACATGTTTTTGGAATGACGCACATTTTAGCGGAAAAAATATTTTAGAAATATGCTTAGCGTGTTGGCATTATTTCTTTTTGGATCCCTCTGGTTGTAAGCAAACTAACATTGTGAGCTCCATTGGGCAAAAGAAATATTACTACTACTGTATAAAATACATGTGTTTGAACTCCTAGTTAAACATTTTAATGTTAGCTTCCATTTTTCCACTTGCCATAATTTTAGATAAAGAAATTTGTGAAACAGTAGGACTAACTGTAAGAGAGTCCAAATGTTTTCTTCCTATTTATCAGCTATGCACATTCTTACCACAGTTACTCAATTTTTAAATCTTTCATGGCTATTGGTAAGATTCCAGGAGGTTTGCTAGCCTTGAAATGGAAAAAAATTTTGTGATGCCAAGAAAATGTAGCCCAATCTGCATTTTAAACTATGATAGTTAAATATTTAAAGGCTTCTCTGTCCCACTGCACAGCATTTTACAGCTTACCCTGAAATTTGGAAGTCTCAGATTGCCTTGTCTTCATCATTCTTTCTCTGATATCTTGTACTTTGGTCATCCTACCAGTGGGTCAAAGTTAGCTGTTTTATACCATATTGCCTTTTTCAATCCAAATTGTTTTAACTGGTAACTCAGGCAATTTCTATTAAAACAACAATTTCCAGTGATTTTGGAAGAGGAGTGGGAATATTTCACCTCAGCTAACCTTGGCACAGACTATGCCCCAGTTGTATCCTTTTGGTCAGCCAGATGCATCTTGGAGGTGCTGTTATTTCTTTACCCATAAACTTTTCTTAGAACTGAGATGTAAAATTCCAGAGAATATGGGTTTTGAAAATGCATCTTCCGTTTAGATCTTAACCAAGTACTTTCAAATGCATAAAATACATTTAAATCTTAACCAAGTACCTTTTAATCATCTTTCAAAACAAAGATTTGTCTCACTTAACTGGGGATACACCCAGTTTATTCGCATGGTAAACAAAGCATTGATTCAGTTGATCCCAAAGAGCTCCCAGACTTTTTCCTTCTCTTATGCACAAAGCAGGATTATATGGCCACAGAAAACAATGCCTGTTTTGGTGCTGATTTTGCTCTGTGAAGGGTTGTGAATCAGTTCTTTATTGACTGTTTCTTGCCAACAACGAAAACCCACTTTTCTGTTATAAATGCTCTAACAGTTCCAGGTAAAGATGTCAGTAAGGATTTTCAGGTTAGAAGACTCTGTGCCTTGCTGGATCAGGCTCAGGTCTCTGCTTATGTGCCAGCACATCTAACGAAAGCTCATTGGATTTTGCTCCAAAGGGTGTTAATCTAGAGGTCGTTGTTCCTCTCATCCAACTCAGCCATGCTTGCATGAAGCTGGTGAAAATTTTTCAGTAGTATATTTGTTTTTCTGACCATAGCACCCAATGCTGTATCTCTTTTTCGTGGTGTTTGGGGTTGTTTTCACAAGGAGGTAGAGTGAACATCATGTCAGAACAGGATGAATGGGCAAAGCCAATGTCTTAGCCTGCTGTCAGTAGGGTAATCCAGTAGGGCTGAGCATTTTCTGTACCCCTACATCTTTCTTAGCTTGTCTGCCTTTCTGCATGTCATGATGTTTGGCACCTGGTACACGCTCACAGTTCTGATTGAAAGGAAACAGCCTACAATTTTAATTAGCTAATCAGCCAGTGGGGGGAAAAAAAAATAAATAAAATCTGTAAAACGGGAATATTAACAAAGCCTCAATGGTTGGTAAATTATACACTTTCAGTGGATCTAGTGCTCATCCTTGCTGCTCTGTAACTAAACTCAGGTCTACATGGAGTGTATGTCCTCCATTCATTGTTCTTTTCATCTCATTGTAAGTGTGTTTTTTTGTTTCAGTTTAGCTTTTTAGTCTCCTGACATTTAGGCAAACCAGATATCCTTTCAGAGCTATAAAACTAAAATCCTTGAAGGAAGTACGCATGCAGAAGTAACAAGATAACAGCGCAACCAGCAGCAGGGCAGGTAACGACAGGTTTAGAGACTGGAATTATTGAGCTCATTTAGTGTTCTCACATCTTGCAGGAGCAAGGTGTCCTGTTCTAAAGAGCTCCTGAGTGTTAGTGATGCTCTTTTTCTGGCAGTCTGTAGTTCTGCTGACTCCCGAATTCATAACATAAAGAATTAGACTGCCATGTTTGAAGTCTGTGCATCCTCAAAACCAACCCACTTCATCTGCCTAATATTTTATCCTTTCTGGCGTAGAGCTGGCCTCTGTTCTGAGGCATTACTCATTATATTGTCCATTACAGAATTCCTTGTTCTCTTTGATGGCTACACAAGCCATCTCCCTCAGTCTAATCTGGTGGCCAGAGGGTGAGTAAACTCTCACCAACCCCCTTCCTTCTCAGCCATGACTAAATGGACAATGTGACAGAAGGAATAAGATGAGACTCCATTTCATCAGAAAATTTCAAACCTTTGATGTTCACGTAGCACAGTGCATTTTCCATAACACATCCCTGCTCTCCCTAATACCCGCCTGCAGATTTCAAAGGAAAAGACATCTCTACCTGTTTCTGTGATCAGCAACATTCAGATTTTGGCATATTTTTAATTCTTTGCTGCTGCTGTTTTAAAGCAGAGACTAGCTGTGTAGTTCAGCATATGTAGCTACTAATTCTATACAGTCAGAGGATCTTCCGATATGAGCAGCATTGCCTTTCTGCAAAGGTGTTTGCCGAAACTCTGTAGCTCAGAGGTTGGGATTACTTTCGAACTCTGATACCAGCCACACTTGTGGCCCATTATTGCTGTGTCAGTCCTCCCAATACCATTTGGAGAGCCTTCCTCCCTTCCTGCCCAAGAAATTGTGTGCCTTATTTTCCTCTTTCAAGAACAAGAAAAGGCTTGGGTAGTCCACTCAAAATAAGAATGTTTGCCCCAGCGTATAATAGATGAGCACAAAGCAGGAGAAACGCCCAACATAAATTAGCCATACCAGAACAAAAGGGTGCTTATTAAGACAAAGGCAGGAAGAAATATGTATACACAGTATATGCATATAATTTATATCCAGAATATTCAGCTTCAGAGGTAAATTAGTACATTTTGGATGATGTGTTGAGTCCCCCACTGCCGCCTGAGATTCAGTAACATACTTTGAATGTGATTTCCCTTTGTATGCATCTGCGTTACATGAAGGAAGTTGCAAAGTCTCATTATACCAGACTTCCTTTCTGCAAGGCAGTAAGGAAAAAAACATAGGAATGAATGAGTTCTAGAAACTGTCTTCCGTGTGATAGTAGAGGTGTTTGACCTGATCTTTTTCTCTTTCTGCCTTCTGATAAAGTGACAGGGTGTAAAGGACTGGCTGTGGGTGATAGATGTAAGACAGAAAACTATAGTTTAATTGAATATTTTCTCCAAGTGATTATTTCAGCATGTGCACACCCTGAGCCTCTGCAGGGGCAAAATGCTTTATTTTTTTAATGACCTTTAACTTTGCGCTTGGAATCGCTTGCAGACACCTCTCACTGAAGCTGAGAAAGATAGATCTTGGATATCAAGCTCTAGCTGTGAACCAGCGACATTCCCGAACTAGAGATAAGCACATAAATTTCATCCCACAACTATTTTTGATATCCAAAAGACAGTTTTTGCACAGTCACATGCTTTTTACTAGATAGATCTCTTCTTCTGTTAGAATAAAAAACCCCTAATGTTATTTCCCGTTTGGTAAAGTTTAGAAAAGTGTCTTCCGTTAGGTCTACACAAGCACTTGTTTCAGTTTTCTGAAATGAACTTCAGAGCTTTATCTCTAATACTGAATATAACTCTTCACCCTTCAATTTTTGGCATTTCCTGAACTCTCTATAAGCAACTGATTAGCAGGATTTTGGCAGTTTCAGCATTCTTTCTCACAGCTGTCTGTGCTACCAGTACCTATTTGCTATGGCCTTTATCCATGTTTAGTTAAAATAAACACAAATAGGTTGATCAGTAGACAAAAATATGGATATAGGTATTTATGTAATGCATACTGGATTTTCTCTGAGTTCCTGAGGCAGTTTTGAGGAGTTAATGGTAGACACTTAACCCAAAAAGCCTGAATCCAATCAATCAGAAGCCAATTTCCATTCAAAGTTAACTTCAATAACAGGAGTGTTTATTTCCTCAGCAGCATTTGGATGATAAAATAGCGGTGCTCAGACCCTGTAAAACTTTCCTCCATTGGGCCCCAAAAAGGCTGTAATACAGTCCTGAAACCAGGGCACTCTTCATCAACATGCGTTATGATGCATGTAGTTGGTTCTGTTTTGACTGCTCTGCCTGGCTCTGCTTGCTCAAACCCCTCACACTAACTAGTGATGGTGTTTCCTCAGCTTCAGGAGCTAAACCTCTTGCAGGAGCTTCTGTGAGCCTGAAGACCCTTTATCTCGGCCATATACACCAGGAGCTGGGAAGAGAGAGGGAAGGAGCAAGGCTCAGAAGCTTTCTGTAAAACCTCTTTTAAGTGCCTGTTGTCTTTGCTTCGTGGATGAACAGTTATAGGGCTGCCCTTAACAAACAGGTGACGGAGTTTAATTTCACACCTATTGCAAGTGGCTGTGTGATTTCCCAAAGGAGAACAGGGACATAAGAAACCCACAGCCCTTCATGGAGAAGCTCTGCTGCCACAATGGTGATGATGGATATGGTGTAAGATCTCACTAAGGCCTCACCAGGCACTGAAGCACTCTGGCCTTGTCTTGCCGTAAAGCTTTTGTAAGTTGACACTGACAAAAATCCCAAATAAAAAAATTAAAGAGACACCCTGCTGAGAGGTGGGCAAAGGGAGATAATGTTCAGCTCCCAGATTTACAGCATGACTAACAGTGCTCTCTTGCAGCTCTCTCCAGTGGAGACAAGGACATGGTCCTGGGGAAGATGGTAGCCATAGACATGGGGCAAACAGTTGCTATAATGCAAGGAGTAATTTATGATACTAACAGTAGTTACAATGATAGCCATAGAAGGGATCTGCTAGTTCAAGGGAACTTTGAGTGCCTGGTGGGCAGGGAACATAGTCCAGGGCATGGTTTCTGCCAGCTCCTGAAAACCAGCTCTCCTTCTGCCTGCAGAGCCGAGTCTTACGCCCAGCAGAGAACGAGGCAGGCAGTGTACGAAATCCCATAAAGGTGGGGTCAAAAGTTTAACTTGCTACCCTCAATCCTTACCTAGTCACACAAAACTTCAGTTATTCCAGGAGTAAGAACTGAAGGTAGCTTTAAAGCTGTCTTCTGCCGATTTTGCTGCAGGGGTCCCCTTTGCTGTCAAGTTCGGTTAACATTTGTTTAAACAAGAGATGTAGATACCTGATAAGTGGCAGCACCTGGCTTAAAGATGCATTATGGACAGCAGAGAGTAAACAGAGCAGCTATAAGATTCCAGTGTGCAGAGGTCAAGACAACATCTGTTTTGCCTCGTGTACATATTCATACATAGTTTTCTGTTCTAGAAGTCACTCAAGCATCTAATAACTTCCTGCTCCAGGTGATGTTTCAGCAAATTGTTTTCCTGCTCCAGTTCAGTCAGGATTTTTCTAGCTTTGGCAAAGTGGCTGAAATATCTACAGACTGCACATGCCACCCCAGTGTAATTGCAGTGTCACAAGTCTTGGGCTGGGAGCCAGCAATAAGTTCAGCCAGGCAGGGAGGGGGACAGACACAGAGCCAGCAGTTCAAAAAGGGTATGTGAAACTGGTGCTGCTCTCAAATACATTACAGCCATGGGCTGACCATCCACACAGCCACCCTTTCCACAGCTGTGTTAAATAATAGCTATATATCCTGATAGTTTTTCCTTGATGCCTTGTCTTAGTCTGTGGTTATGGATGCAGGATGGGAAGCCACCTTTTACTTTCAAGGCTACCAAACCATGTAGTATGTCTGACACACAGCCTTGCCTGCATCTACCAATTTTTCCCCATTCAAATTGGGAATGTTGAGTAAGGCCACGGTTTAATCCCTTGAAACCTTAGACTCAAGTTCCCCTCAGGGCCAAAGTGTAGACATTTTGTTCTAATGAGCATCTCCTAAGTCATTAGTCCTCTTTAAGCCAAAACAATTTCATATTCAGCAAATAAGGACTTCACACTCTGTTCCTAAAAATTAATAATTGAACAAGTGTATCTAATATCATAGTTTAGTATTTTTGTTGCAGTAGCTGCTAAAAAACCACCAAGATCAGGGCTCCCTTGTGCTGAATAAAGATGCAGTGAAAAACAGATTGTAGATAAGAAACATATACTGTAAATAATTAACACCCAAGGAAAAAAAATGCAATAATTTGATCCATCCTTATGGAACAGTTTTTGTCTTACTTGTCTTCCACATCTTCTCAAACTTGTACTCACCCAGTTCAGTTTTGCAACTGGGCTTTTTCTCCCAACATTAAAAGGCACATAGGTGCAGTAGCAAACATTGTGAACAACAAACACTTTTGGCTTCTGCATACTGGTGAACAATGTCACAGATGCCAACTCAGATAACTGTGACATAACTCAGTGTGTCTGTGGTGTTATCCCCCTTTTGCTTGCAGTTATCCCACTTTTGCTTCAGCCCTATTAAAATACTTTAATCTTCCTCCAGTTTGGCAGTTGTTTTATTAAATGTTTATTCATTTCCTTTGTGTTTGGGATGGAGCTGAAATTAGCACGTCCATTTCCTTGTTTAAACAAGAGAAACTTCAGTGTAAATAACATCTCATCACACAAATGTTTTTTTGTCCTTCTACTGATGTCAGAACAAAATGAAGGATGCTGTTTGTGTGGAAAACAAAACCAAACCAAACCTCTTTCCTAAAACCAACAGAAGGAGCACAAACCTTTGGGGTTTTGAGACTTCTAGAAATAAGAGTTTGTGTCTACCACATCTTACCTTTCCATTGGGAGCATGGCAAGTTAAAAAGGTGTAGAAATATTTTAAGTATGAAAAGCTTCTTCCATTAACTGCTTGCATAAACTCAGATTTAGCTAGTTGCGCTAGGTCTGTTCCTGCTGTTGCAAGGGACTGGTTTGTGTTCTGGAGCAAGGAGGTGCCTTATTTCTTCTTCTTGTTGTTCAACCTTTTGGTTTTCCATAGACTTTTTTCAAATACAGACACAAAATGAACCTGTGCTCCTCCCTTTTCACCACTCTTTGGCCATCCCCACTTCTGCCGTGGTGCAGGTCTGCAGCTCAGCATGCTCCACTCTCTCCTGTTGAATGACTCACACTGCGGCTGAGCGTTTGCTTTCCCCACAACTTGCTGTGCAGTGTCTCTTTTGAACATTTGCATAAATATATCCTCTGCTAGAAATGGTCCGTCTCCTCTTCTCTCTGGCTTTATCATTTAATCCTATTTTTATAGACAATGAAATATCATTTGTGTTCACAAAGGGATTTCTAGGGCATTTGGCAGTAGTTTCTTAGAGTTGCTGAAGGACAATGGTCCAGGTTCTGCAGTGGTGCAAGTTAGCATAACTCCATTTAAATCAGGGGAGCTCCAGAAATTAGATGGTATAATTGTTGTCAGTTATAGTTGTGCTTTGCTGTCCTTCTAGAAGACATGTTCAGTTCCAGAACAGCTTGTTCAAAAAGGTGTAGGTGACATAGCTGCCTGTGATATACTGACTGCAGGACAGACTTGCAGACAGTACTGCCCAGCAGCATGGGAGACCTCCCCCACTTCTCACCTGGTATTTGAAGTCAGGCAGGTCTCCATGTGCGCCAGGGCATTGTGCAGTGTGTGGCGGTGTGGTTTACTATGAAACATTACCTCTTTTTCCACAGTTGTGCAAGGTTCAGGCCTCTATCTATTCAGACATTTAAAACAAGTGACCAGATGCTGAAGGCTTACAAAAGCACTACACATAGCCAGCTGTGCCATATAAATCTTAGACCTCTTTTTTTTATCATCAAGCTGTGGTTTGTTTGTGGTGTCTCATTTTTCCATCAGCTAGACATTCCTGTCCGTGCTTCCCATTTATTTGTTGGGATCACATAAAAACGTAGCTTTATTTATGCGTATGCTCTAATCCAGAACATAAACTGCTGCAGCCGACTCATCATGTATTGTCTGAGGGAATGCACATCGTAAAGTGCATACGTCACAGCAAGAGGTTTCTTATAACTCTGTGCAGTCCTTTTAACTGGATCTCTTCTTTGGCCATCTGTTCTTTAATATTATAATGAATATTTCACACTTATCACGGCTTTTCTCTCACTTTTTTCCAAAGGTGATTAAGTATTACTATTATCTCAGGATTTCAGACAGTGTAACTGAGGCACAGACAAGTTGGGTGACTTGCCAAGATGATGTGTTCAGCAAGTGTTAGAATTAGACTCACTCTTCAACTTTCTGTTTCCTGTTCCTTGTTGCTTTGTACAGTTGCAAGCACGCTTTCAGTCAGCCTGCAGTAACACATCATATTGTTCATCCTGTTCTTTGACCCAAATGCTATCATTTTGGTCAAACAAGTATTCTCTAGTTTGGCTACCAGCATATCACAGTGTCTAGACACACCACAAAACCCCCCACAGACTTCAGCACCTGCAATTGCTCTCAAAAAAAAGTCTTTCTGTCAAAATTCTCTGAGTACTTCAAATCCAGTGCTGACATTTCCAAGGATCTGGGTTTAGCACTCAGTGCCAGTAGGTTGGTTTGGGGTATATTTGGGTAATTGCCTACACATCTTGACTGAAGTACCTGTAGAATTGGGCTAATAGGAAAAGAAATTATTTCTGATTTCTAAATTGCTTTCTCAAATCAAATGTGTCAGTTTGACTCTTCTGATGTTTTTGTTGGTATTTTCAGAGGCACCAATGTGGCAACTTTTCTGGAGGGTGTTTAGACGCTTTTTGTATAGATACAACACAGTATGTAGGTAAAGAAGTCTGTACAAAAGCAGCTATGCACTTTACAATCAAGAGCACTGAACTGGAAGAAAATGGGATTCAATCAATGAAGATATAGATTAAGCAAATTGCAAAACATTCCTGTGTAACATTAGGAATTGGCTTTCAGCACAGCAGCTCTGCCTTCGAAAGCCTGCTTCTAAGATACCTGATAAAATCAGGCAAGCTTCAGTGATCATCCCCTCTGCAGATCTAATAAATAAAAATGGACAACAATCCTCATGCTGCCAGGACTGGCCTGCTTTCCACCTTAGCTTCAGAGGTAGAGAGGTTTAAAATAAAGACCAGATATATTGCGTATGCATCTCAAGATAACAAAAGGCTTAAACTCTGCCTCCGTTTCAACACCACACCACTCACTACCGGTGTCTAATGTGAGTCCAAGCATAATTAACTTTAGCGGACTTGTCTGGAGCACCTGCTCTCTTCCCACCTAGGGTTGCAAATGACTTTTTGTGACTCTTGAGTATGTTCATCTGAGTCCTGTCACTTCCAGATCAATCATGTCAGTCACAGAATCGTAGAATTCAGGGTTGGAAGGGACCTTGAGGATCATCTCGTGCAGTCTTTAAATGATGAGAGACTAACGTCCGGGTACCTTCTACTCTAGGTGGGTGAGGTGAGCCAGCAAGGCTCAGAATGGTCAAGGTAGGACACAGGTACCCAAAAATGTGTCTGGGATGGTGGATGTATACTAGCTTCTGCATAGAGCCTATGACCCACCAATAAAATTGAAGCGATTTGGAGGTGAGGATAAATAGCCTGAGGCTGCTGCCAGGACTCAAACTCCACAAATTATGAGTACGAGGTGCTGAAAATGACTATATCACAATAGCAACAGAAATTGTCCGCATATTTATCAGCATTTGCCAGGAAACTTTGTAGAATAAATAAGTAAATCAAAGCATGGAGGGCGATTTCTAGAGAATTTACCAGTCAGAGAAGGCCCAAAACTGCAGAGAGGTTTGCCTGCAATACGAAACCACCTCAGTTCTTCTGGTGAGCACTACGCTGCCATTGTGCTACCGTTCAATTAACAAAGACACTATCTTAGAGATTAACTGGTTTGATCTGTGCATCCATCCAGCAAAGAGATGGTCTTGGTAGTGTTCACCTGATGGGTGGCCCAAGATAAATGTACTCTCTGTGTTTCTTTAGCAGTCCCTCTTCATGAGTCAGTGCCCTGGCATCTGCTCCCAAACTGTTCCCATCCTGTTCAGAAAACTGACCTGCATATAGATTGGTCTTAATGATCAAATGTTTAAAAATTCATTGCACAAGAACAGCTGAAAGCAGTTGATTGGCTTGAACTTTATTGTATGCACCTTGATTCCCAGATCTGCAGTAAAGGAGAAGGTCAGCTGGTAAACATTTGAGCATTTAAAAATAAAAAGGGATGGATTTCCCACTACCCAGGCCTTTTATGTTCAACCTCAGTACAAACCTGGATGTACTGAGGTATTTCTCATTGTATGATTTAAATCCACCTGGACACTGTGGGCCACATCTTCCCTCAGCTGGTGTAAATCAGCATAGTCCCTTTGAAGTTAATGAAGAAAAGCTAACTTTGCACCAGCTAAGGATCTGGCCCAGTGTTACTGTAACTTATTATTTCAAGAATCCACAGGTATTCCTGAGAAACAGCAGAGCATTTAGAAAGACAAATTTCCTGACCTGATTATTCTAAAAGCACAGTCTTTCAAGACATTAATTGCCCCAAATTCCCTGAGACAAGCTGAGCTGGAAATCTCAGTGTGGGGTCAGACTTAAAGTTATACAGAAGGGCTCGGGGGGAATAAGATACCAAGAGAAATCACGAGTTTTTAATACCCTCTTCTCTTCTTGACTGTCTTTTATTTTTTTAATATAATCTTCAAATATACTTTAATTTTTATTTTAATTATAGTATTTTATTTAGTATCATAAAATGTTAGCAGAGTGCAAAAGTAGCAAGCACCATATTCATTTTATTAAAGTACTTGCATGTTATAGAACCTGAGTAAGATTAGGAGCAAAACTGCCATAAATCAGGTTTTTTAGGCAGATCACATATGAAAAAGTTGCATGGATACATGGTCAGTGAGCTGATCCCAGGCACCAGGAGCATTAGGAGGGCAGGAACAGTGATGGAAAGAGGATTTGCCTTTTGGGGACTTGATTGGTTTTCCCTTGATTTGCCTCCACCATTGACTAGAGATACCCGGCATTTACCTGACCAGTCAGATGTGTGTGATAGCAAATTGCTCAGCACCACCATGAATCAGTAAATAAATACAATGTGTTCTGTGAAGACATCTGTAGTTTGTCAGGCTAATTGGTCCGGGAGCATTAGGTGGTGCACATTACTCTGTCTTTGATCCCGCTGCCCTAGAGTGCATTTTTCTTCTAAGTCATGGAAACAAGTTTAGTCACACGTACATTTTAGGACACTGTGATCATGGCACCCAGCTCCTGGGGACAAAGGGATCTGCCCCAAGAAAGGGTAATTCCTCATAGTCATCTTCTGCTTTGGCCATGCTGTCATGAAACAAGTGTCCAATGGAGAGCACGTACCAGGAGTAACAGTGTCTCCTGGTACTTCTTCAGGCTCAAAAGCGCATGTTGTGAATGTATGTCTTAGTCTCCTGCATACAAGACTACTTCAGTCCCATTTCAGCTCTGCCAGGCAGGATTTCAGCTGTGGCAGGCATGGGGCTGAGTTTCACTAACCCCACTCCCAGAGATGCTGAGGGCAAAACTTCTTAACTTTTTTGTCTGCAAAGTCCAGGTCAGTTCTTACCAGCTCAGGCTCCAGGATTTATTATTGCTGTCTTCCAACAAATACATGAAATTCACTTTTGTTCAAATCAGTCAAGCATGGCAACTCTAATAATGATGTTTTAATAGCGTCTACAGAGTTAAAGTTTGTTGAAATCTGATATCTGACACTAGCTAATGTAAGCAGTATCATCCCTTTTTTAATAAAACTGTTACTTTAATGAGGAACTCAGTTGTACTTTACTGATAAAGACTAATGATTTTAAACATTACTTTTTTCCTCCTGTATTTGTGATTTTCATTTTAACCAAGATTACTCTGTTGTTTCAGCATACAAGCAGTAATGTTCTCCCACCTAAGTACATTTTGTTCACCTCAGAGAATTTAGGTAACTAATTATCCAGAACTACTGAGGCGGTTACTGTTTGCTTCGTGTTCTATTGCATAGTAATATAAGTTTTCTGTAATGGAACAAAAAATAATCCAAATTCTTTGCTCTGTATTCCAGTGGCTCCCTTTTAAAACGCTTGGTTGTGTTGCCTGCAAGTTTTTTTGTAATGAGGACTCTGGATCAGCTTAATAAGGTTAACGTTGTTTTGGGGGTTGCAGATGTGGACTTTACATCGTTTTTAATGAAATCAAGCCCAAAAGAGGCTCAAAAAACAAATGACAATGTTTGGAAAAGAGAGGAACTCATTTCCTTTGATACGGTGCAGGGAATTTAACCAATCTGTGTTTATAATTACTGTCTGGTTTAGTTAGTGCGAAAGAATCTACTTGTTACCAATTTATAAATAAACAAACTCGACCTGCTTTTTCCCATTCTGCAGCAGTCATCTTAGAGTTTATTTTCTTTTTATTTGACAACAGAGCACTTACTGTACGCTTAATGCTTAAATCGTTTTGGGTTTTTTCTCTCCTTTAAACATATACTGCAACTTTTGAAATTCTGGACTGTTTTGCAAAATTTGCACCTTGTAATTTTATTTTCGATGAAATACTTTTACTCTATCAAAACTCTCATTGTTAGTTAAAAATAGTTGGGTGGGAGGGGAGAAGTCTGTTGTCCACATTTTGATCCTTGGTAATTTACCAAAGGTATCATTTTTCTTGGCACTCTCCTGTATAGGCTAAGTTGCTACTACTTAGTTAATTGTAAACCAAAATTAAATTAACAGTCTTTGCAGGTTTTGGCTGCTACAAATGTGGAATTTTAAGCAAATTAAAAAGCCAACATTTGGACTGCCTAAAATGACGCAATTTACTATCATAGAAATCAGAGTTTCAATTTTCAATCCATAGAATTGGAGACTTCTTTAATAGATTTAATTTTTGCATAGTTCTTCAAATGCATAGTTGTGATTTATGATTCCTTTTGCTTCTTAATTCTTCCCATGAGCTATGGAGATTTCACTTTAAAATCTCTTTCTATTTATTTAGAAATGAAGGTTCATTTCAAGTTTGCACCAGCTCTAATTAGTCATAAGATACTTATTTTATTTTTTATTTATATCAAGGGAGTAATTTAAATTGCAATTTCTTGCTCTCTAACAGTAGTCACAGAGGTACAGCATTATTTAGCAAGTGACTGGTTTTGCTCCTTTGCATAACTCTGCGGGTTTATGATTTTGTGAGTCTTTGTAGTTACCACCAGGGTTTTTTAACTGGGATGTGAGTTTACCTTTGTTTTGGAAATTGCATAAATCTATCAGGAAATTCTGAAAAATCAATAAACTAATTTTATCGTTAGAGATATGTAAAGCAGTAAGCGCTTTCCAGATGTGGCTGGGGATAGAAGCAAAGAAAACTGCTCTGTTCTAGGAGAGGAGAAACTGTTGACATTTCTTTGAAGTATAATCTCTTTTGTTTATTTGGGTTTTAATAGCTTCCAGCAGTTAGCCGCATATTTTTAAACTGATGCTGCTTGCATACTTATTTTCTAAGGTTTGTGAGTGGCATTCATTGACTGCCATATGTTTAAAGGCTAACCTGTATGTTGATGAATGAATGAGATCGATGAGAAGAAGAGATTTTTAACTAGAGATGGGCTAAAAGTAAAATGCTCAATCCACATGTTACCTGAACTTCGGAGGTATTTGTAATTCAAACAGCCAAAGCTGTATTTCACAAAGTTTTATTCCATTTCTGACTTCACTGCTGCTTGCTCAGGACTCTGGGTGCTTACCAAGAATTAAAATGTCTAGGTAGGAAGTCTAACACTTTCAGGCCAATGATATAAATTGTCATTTTTCTCCAATTAGAAATTCTCCCCACCCAAAAATTTCCTAGAAAGTAAGTAATTGTGCAGTGCCATGAGGTCCCGCTTAAGCCATTGTACTTTCCTGAAAGGCCTCTTATCAAACAAATATCGCTGGTCTTCTCTTCACCCTTGACTAGGGAGCTTTTCCAATTGGGATTTGGATGCCACTCATTGATTCATGCTTGACTTTAACTAGGATCTTAAAAAACATTTTCACTTCCCTGTGCCAGAACTGCTAAAATATTACAGAAGAATTACTTTGTTGATAGATCACTGGAGAGTAGGATTTGTGAATAAAATTAGTCTGTGACTTCCTGCACAGTGACAGAGTACGAGGGAGATTTTTTGCTAAGTACACAACAGATTTTAGATACTTAATTCCATAGATTTAAGTGTGAAATGGGTACCTATATATCTTCTGGAAGGCTGGACCTCACAGTCCAGCACCCACCTGGGTCAATGGGAAGCTCCCTACACTGGATGAGGCCCATTGTATCTCCCCACCTCCTTTAGCCCATCTGTAAAATGGGAGTAGAAATACTTATCTAAGTCCATAATGAGATTTCAAACTATTGGACTGGAAAGTGCTACAGAAGTGTGAAGCCCTAATGAAGAGGAGAGCAATTATACCAAATGCATGAATTTGCAGTGTAAGAGTTTTAAAGAAGTCATTATGATTTTGTAGTATAAATGTACCTATTCAAAAGAATGGCTTTACAAATCATTTATTACCTTAATAACAGCTATTTTGAGCTGAGATATCAGGGTGCAATCCAAAGCCCATTAAAGTCAGTGGAAAGATTCCTACAGATGCTAGTGCATTTTATGTCTGTCTCTAAGCACATGCTCAGTATTAAAGTCAAAGAGACTTAAGTGTCTACTAGAAGTTAAGTATTGAAACAGGCCTTAGTCATTTGTCTCATCCTAGGCAAAAATGCTTCCTGAACGAGACTTCATAAGGCAATGCAATTCAACCACCCTGCGAACTCTTTCGTCTTCTTCACTTCATTTTCTGAGTGTGTTGTTCTGGTGCACAAGGTAAATACTTGCACTGCTGGGAGTACTAACATGGAGCTGGCATTGTACCTTGTAACTTACTGGCCCAGCAAATATGTGCAGCATATTAAATATTAAACGAGTTATTAAAAATATTCACGTGACGAGTAAATTTAACACACAAATCATTATAGCTGGTCTAAGTGGCTGAAAAGGGGTTGACATTGAAAAATGAAAACTATTCTGGAAAGTAAGTGGAAACTTGAAAAAAAACAACAAACCAAAACAGAACTATATATGAGCTCTTGACATTTCCTAATGATTTACGCAACATACTGCATGAGAATACAATTTCATTTGATTTCAGATGCAATGCTGGCTGTTGCCAAACTCCAGCAAACAGTAAGCATTTCAGGTTGAGAATGGCTTAAATGGTTTTTTGCTACAAAAATTAATAAGATTGGCAACAAACTTCTCACTCAGTCCAATCAGTAATTTTTATTACTTAGAAGGATGAGATTGGCTATGAAATGTTTTGTGTGGGAAAAGTCTCCTTACATAAATCCAGTGCAGTATCTCTGTTTCAAGAAAGCATCTAATTGTCCTAAATGCTTTAAAAGTACAAACACTAATTACATATGGTTTGATACATTTTAATGGTCTGTGAGTTCTACAGATTAATGGTTAGGGAGCTTAGCAAATGAACTTGTGTTTGGTTTCTGGTTTGGAATCCATTGCTAAACAATGCTCCTTACACATTAGTAATAAAATTATTCTAAACGATGCTACTTGAACAGTTGCTCTAGCTACGTATTAAGATTTGCTCTGTTTTTCATGTGTTTTCCATCAAGGAAGTCTGTGGTTACCTTCCTGATTCTGCTGGACTGGAAAAACATAGCTAATATGGTGTGATCTGGAGAAAGCTTTGATGCAGGGGCTTTACAAATAAACCTCCAGATGCCATATGGTTTACATTCATCTCTCAATTTATTTCCTATAAATGTCTATTGAATATTCCATTGAACCAACACATGTGAAACTAGAGCTGGAAAAGAGAGTGAGGTATAGAATGCTTTGTGGCAGCATGTGATTATCATATTTCTTTTCCAATATTGCTACCAGCCTTAAACGCACAGTAAATTAGTCAAATGCCAAAGTTCTCAGAGTTAGGGTGGAAAATAAAGAAACAATATTTTAAACCTTACAAAAACAAACGCTCCTCTCTCACATGTTGTAATGTATCTCTCACACTAGAGCTAGTTCTTCTCTGCAGTAAAACTAACCTGTGTGTTTCATTTCTGTCATTAGAAAATTAAAGTCCAGGGGAACTCAGTTATGGGAAGGAAAACGCTGTTAAAACTTTGCAAAGGAAAAACAAGTGTATGAATGAGAAACTTAGATGCATATTTAGGCTTGATTAACTAATACCTTGTATCAGAGCTCCTTGCCCTTCTTAGTTTTATTTCTTTCTGTAGTTACAGTGTAATTTAAACACATTTGATGAGCACATCACAGTCAATGGGCCTTTCTTAAGGTTTTATTTACTCAAGAACTCCACTTCTCCAAATGCTCCTCATGGTGAAGGTGACATCTCTGAAAGAAACTCTCCATGTGTTATCTGGATCTTCTCTTATCTCTGGAGGCTCCATGCCCATGTCCTCCAGCCCCTGCTTCAGGTGCTTGGCTATTAGAAGTTATATCTGCAAATTAAAAGAGAAAGACCCCATTGGGGTACAAATGAGGAAAAAGATTCTGCTGAGATGGGCTAATTTATTTTACAGAGCTAAACTTTTCCGCAATCCTGCTTTAACGAACTTACCAGCTTGGACTTTCAGTTTATGTTGATCAAAGGAACATATTTTTGTGCTGCATATAGAGGAGCTTCCTTCTCCATCCAAGACAAGTTGGTTTGCATTTATCCATGCTTCTGTCCAAGACTGAACGTAAATTTCTCACCTACACAGACTGTCTACGTAAGAACTAAAACCCACTTAACACCTGCTTGTGTCTTACCAAGCTTATTAGCTCAAATACCATAGGCAGGAAATCTTTTGCCCTTAAGTTATTGAAACTTTGAATTTATCTGGAGAAATCAAAACTGCATACAGTCTGTACTGGTTCTCTATAAGTAATTTTATTTTACTCAAGGAACTGTAAGTGAATCTTCATATCACTGACCTTACATGTTAGAAAATTACTATTATTCATCTATATTTATAATACCAGATTGAAAAGCTCCAGGTAAGCAGCAGAAAGTCTTATTCCTTGTATCTGAAAAACAGGCTTCGTTGTAACATAAGTTCCATAAATAGCAAAAACAGTTAGGAAAGCAAACCAAATCCACAGATGAAAAATAAGGTAACTAAATTTTTTACTCCATGCATCATCCTCTTATGTTCCACTGAGACCAGGGCTGGGAAATCCTATATTTAACATACTGAACTTTGATGTCTTCTACAGGGATATTACTCAGATATGTTTGGTTGAAAAGATGAATGGAAAAAATCTCTTTGTTTATCCTCAGCCATAAGAGATGCTAGAGATACTTTGCATGTATTTTCCATGTTGGGCTTTTTTATTATTATTATTGCTAAACAGAAACTGCCAGGTGCTGCTGGGCAGAAATCTTAAGAGTTTCCTTTGAGAAATAAGATATTTGATTATTAAAATTAAAAAGGCCAGAAAAATAGACTCCTACATAGTCACAATGGCCATGCACAGGCTCTGATGAGAGTATTGTATTGCTAAGAAATTTGTCAAAACGAACTTGCATTTAACAGCAAAACAAACTGCTGGCAAGCAAGTAGCAAATTACATTATATACCAGTGTGGAAATGTCAGTGCTTTCCTATTCAACTCCAAGTGTAATAAAAAAGGACTTTTTACTGTTCCCATGTACAGTAAATGTAATAATTTTCATTTTTGTGAAGTGTTATCATTTCTACTAAATTTCCTCTCAGTGACTCACTGTAGTTTCTTTTCTTGGCAGGTTGTTACTACACTATCCTCTTGGATGCAAGAATTAAAAAGAAAGAAAGCTTTTAGTATAGGACAGGATGGAGATTTTTCAGCATAGTAAGAATGAAAATTTTTACATGTCCTGATATGCCCCATCACTTCTGAGAGGCATGAAGCAGGGCTCTGAGAGGGTGAGCGCTCTTCATCCTACCTGCCAGCTCCCTTATTCCTGTCCCTCATGATCTCATCCTGGACAGCCTTTCCTTTTAATTTGTCCTGTAGTCATTAAGGCACTGAGTAGCTCTCAAATACACAGGCAGCATAATGTGCTGTATTTTAAAATTACTCCCTCACCAAGTACCAAAGGAATCCTGGAACAAGCACATGAAAAAAAAACCGAACAAGGACCCAAACCCAAGTCTTTTCTTCCTTTGCCTTCCCGTCTCCCCTCTGCATGATCCCGTGTGGGCCCTTAAGTGATGCCTTTGTTTCAACCCCAAAAGCTATTTTGCTTACCTGTTGCCTACCTATCCAGGTTCAGATGTCTGGGTACCAAAGCTGTTTTAAAAATACCACTCCTCTTTGTTCTCATTCCTCTTTTCTACCCAAAGCAAAATCCTGCTGCAGCTCCCACATCTTGAGTGGCTGGGAATGGGAAACCATTCCAAAAGGCTGGGTGGAGCTGCAACCCTTGTGCTGGTGTCCCAAAGTGGATGTGTCTACTACACACAGCCAAGGAGGTGGACTAATCAGTGGTACTATGGTTTTGCTTTACTTATCTTCACCTAAACAGCAGCGGCTTACATTGACAAGGGGGGCAATGCCCAGTTCTGGTGTGTTGCATGAAATCTACTTCAGGCCTGAAAAAAAACCTGTGTTTGTGCCCAAAGCAGCACTTGTGCAGTACTGGGAAACAGCACTGAAGTAACGTGGAAGCAGAACAGTCACATAGATAATGTTGCTAAAAACAAGGGTTTCTTATCAAACCACGATTAAACAAGTATGGCTTGTGCAGAGCTCTGGGTTCATGCTGGCTTTCACTGTGGGTGATCTTTACCTCTTCCACCATCAACACTGCTGCTCTTCTTGGCCAGGAGTTTCTCTCCATCATTGTGAAATTTCCAGGGCAGAAGTGCTCTGGCATTTCCTGAGCTGTCTTGGTTACAACAACACTCAAGTTGTTGCGTAAGTTTGTACCTCTCGTTTTGTACCTCCTAGGGCTCGATCTTGTGTCTGCTGCTTAGAAATAATTATAAGGGTTATAAATGCTTTCTTACATTCTTCCATGATGGTCAGCCAATTGTTCATATTCAGCTGATATATTAAAACCATTTTAGGTGTTTTTCCATACATGTCCACGGTCTTCAGATGCATTCTTCTATGATCACACAGGAACCATGGCTCTACTGCTGTCTTTGTCCTAGGTGGAGACTGCCAAAGATCTCTTCCCAGAATGATCTTATTCAGCAGAAGCAGCATGGAACAAACTCTTCAGCCTGCTAGGAACTGTGTTCTCACCCAGATAGTTTCCTTAGAGAAAAGGAAAAGCATGCCAGGGTCATTTCCCACACTACCCATTAGACACATGACTATGAGAATAGCCTGTTTCGTAGCTGCAGCCTTTAGGAGTAGGAGGGTTGAGCCCAGAGACATCTCCTGTCTCTCAGAGGCATAGAGAAAGGTGGCACTGTGCCCAAGGTAAATAAGTGGGGAGAGAAAGGAGCAGTCTATCTCTTGATACTAGGCAGATGGGGAGGAAGAAGTAGAATATTTACTTTGTTAAGCTTGTGAAACAGTGAATTTACCCAGGATTTACACTTTTACCTGCCTCTTTTGTCACTTAGTCTAACACTTTATTCTCTGAGATCCCAATTATCTTTTGCTTAATAGTAGGTGCACCGAAATTCAGAAGAGACTACATTAAGCCTCTCAAAGTTTGGCATACCCAGAAGTTGTTAGTTTTCACAGTGTTTGGCAGTCCAGTGCATACCTTGTGCCAAGCCTCGCTGGTTTCCACGAGTCACATTTCTTCTCCTCATCAGGCCCACAGAGCAAGTATGGGTTCTCAGACCATGGCAGGTGAAGACAAGTGAAAGGAAGGGAGACAGTGATCACAGTCATGTCCTTCAAAACACTGACCATTTTCAGCTTGAATGTATTACATTGTGAAGCTTTATCTTCTTACTTGCAGAAGACTATCTGCTGGTATTGTAGAAAGCTTTTGGGATTACAGATAACTTTTTTACTCTCGTGAAGCTTGTGAAGGAGTTAACTGAATGTCTGTGGAGCACAGGAAGAAAACCAAGATGAACATAAATCTAAAGCTTAAACTTTAGCACCACTGCTGTCTTGTGAAGAGCATCTGTTTCCCTGAAAATATAACCTAAATCAGTGAGATACTTAGCAGAACATGGACTGGAGTAGAAGTCTACCTCATACCAGTGGGAGATACAACCATCATAGCCTGATTTTATGCTTACCCTGCTGTTCAAATCTTCCTTGCATTCACTGACCCTAAGTTTTAACTAATGGGTAGTTGGTCCATGAAAAGTTGGTCCCTGAAGGAAACAAGAGGAAGCCTGTCCACTTCAAGGCATTATTTATGCTGAAAGGTGGGATGTGCTATGAGAAAGCTGTAGATTCACCTATCTGGAGTGATTCACATCCAGGATGTAGTTCTAAATAACTAAATACCAGGAAATACATCAGAACTTTCACCGTATCTTATATCCATTTGGGGCTAGCAGGAGAGGGAGTGGAAGGAATTAATGTTTGTCTTCTTTTCCTGTCTCGAAAAGAAGAGCTTGAGTGTTTCACTTCAGAGTTGTGATCCTTTAGTAGACCTCACTTTGCAGCACAAATTAAGTTCCCTGTCTTCCTGAAAGTGGATGGATCTAGACAACAATTCCTATTAACTGCTTAATTACTGGCATCTCTTGAGATCCATCCTGATGGATATATGAGGGACTAGAGACCTAATTTCAGTGCAGTAGACCGCCATATGGCAGAGCACTTCTGGCTGTGCAACAGTAGGCACCTAAAATTCCCTTTGTAGGGAGCTTTGGGTCTCTGTGCCAAAACAGATTCTATTAAGAAAGCTGACAATGCAAAGCTCTTCAGAGGTACAACATGGCCTTTTCCTCTTGCAGCTGGGCACTTAATTCCAATGGCCAGAACAGAGAAGAAGAGGGAGAGCCAAAGTTTCACTCAGTGTTCACATCAGGCCAAACTGAACCACTGTGATGGACTTACCAGAAAGCCATCACTCATAGGGGATTTGTAGAAGTGCTAGGTTTTCTTTGCTTGCATTTTCTTTTCAGTACCAGTTGAAGGGAAAGACAAGGGAAGGGATAATACTTGGTCAGCAGAAACAGGAATTGCCTCCTTGAACACATGGCCAGACAGATCTGATGAGGAGGGCACAATATATTTATATGGACCTTTATCAAAGTGGAACCACACTTTAAATATTGATTTTCACTGGCATGCAAAATGCTGATATCCACAGTCAGTTGTGTCGCTGCTTTATTATTTTATTTTTTAAATAGATTTTCTACATGACAGGGTAGATCCTAGTTCTCAGCCAAAAGAACCATCTCAGTAACATACAAAGAACTGTTGGTTTGACTGAAATCCAGCTGCAGCATAAATTTCAAATCCAATTAATTGTAAGCAATATCTTTAAGGCATTTGAAGAACTGTGTCTTGCTTAAAATTTCTTAGTCTGTAATACATATACATTATATACAATAGTGCATATTTATATATACACACTGGTTACATATATATATACACACAAATCAGGTACAATACTATATACAAAATTTTTTAACTTGAATGAAAAGTATTGTGAGGTTTAGGAGTGTGCACCAGATTGCCTGCTAACATGAAGAACTCATGTTACAGCAGTTGTATACTTCAAGCATTCTATATATTTCAAATATTCATCTAATATCTTATAATAACTAACATAAAATGTGCTGTTATAGGATTGAGTTCAAGGCATGTGCAAATGCAGATTATTTAGGGCTACCCTTCCTATCCACTTTGGCCCATGAGCTGCTGGTAGTGGCCTCATGCAGTTTTGAATTCAACAGTATCAAAGACAGGACCTGCAGTCACAAAAACTCAACCATTGTTTCTTTTACTGAACTAACCCCAAACCCCTGCTTTCCCATGAGGCAGGCACTGCCCATAGTTAAAACACAAGAAAGCAAATGCCCACACCCCAAAACACAAGGAGAATATCTAGAATATAGGAAAAGCAAATTGCTATTATTCATTATCTACATTATCATTTAATGTGTGGACATCAAGTGCTGTAGATATCTGACAGTTAGATTTATGACTAGATTGAGAGAGAAGGGCTCATCTTTATTAGAAGTGGCAAATGGGTTATTTATAGGCATGCTAACAGCTCTGAGATGCTGGTGTGTTGGAGTGTGCATGCCAGGCTCCAGACCTGACCAGGTAGGCGTGCCAGAAGTGTGGCTTATGATTGAACTACACGATACTTTTTACATATATTTTGGGCCAGCCATCCCAGTTGTGTGTAACCATTGTTTTCAAATGGCCTTAATAGTACATCTTCCATACATCCCTTCCTGTTATGGTGCCAGATCTGTGGGACATGAGCTCATTAGCTTTCTCCCTGGGTATAATCCAATATGTCTTAAACTACACTGCTGTTTAGTTACCAGTGGACTGTTTTTGGCACTGACAACATGTAGGAACCTTTGTGTTGTATTGCAGCTCAGCACCACCGAAATCAGCAATGAGGTTGAATGCAGGTTTGTCATCCTATCAAACCTGCTGTTCCCTGGCTAGCACAAATCCCTGGAGCCAGAAAGCAACAGCAGCCCTGGCTCAGCAACCACAACCCACCCAGGATCCTGGGTGAGCTGAACAGGATTTCCCCATTTCTCTGCCCTGCTATATGAACTTGCTGGAGCAGTGCAGTTTCTGACTGCCAATGTCTGATCTGTGTGCGGCTGCTGATTTGGGCAGATGTCTCCATTGCACTACAGCAATTCTTGCCTCTGTTACAGTATGGCACAGGGGCCACATTGCTAAACAGCTGGGTGAGGAGATGACAGCTCACAACCACCCAAAGCACTTCTAACTCATCAGATCTAGGATACCATTGTCGTCATTGCTGAGACTAGAAATGGTGGGATTATCTTGCTGCACCTTTAATTTCCTATTCATGAGTCTGGATTTCCAGTGCAATTTAGTTGCCTTTGTAGTGAGATAAGCAATTTGTTTTATCTTTGCAAGAATGGCTGTCTTGGACTTCCCTCCTAGTCATCCCAAGGGTGATGACATATTCATATGACATCTGAAACAATGTATGCAAGATTACCTGACCACAATTTATCAGGGAAATGGATGAAAAATGCTTTCATTTAACTGATTAACATTTAATTAACATTCTTAATTAACATTGATTTTAACTTTTTTCAGCTGAAGTGTAACACTTAACATTGACCTTAACTTTTAAAATCAAAGCTAGGTGCTAAGAAAGCCTGGAGAAAACCATGATTGATATTATGCATTATAATCTAGCTGTATGTGATCTGTGTTGAAGTTATGGAGTAATGTGCATTGTACCATATAAAAGTCTAATGATAGTTAATGTTGGTTAATTAAGATGATCACTGAATGGTATTACCCTGTCTCATATGGGTACTAGCATCATATTAGAGTCTAACAAAATATTATTCTAGTTAAAACTGCATATACTGACTAGGTCTAGATTCTCTCTGAGAGAAATAAATTCCGAATTCAATTAAAGTGCCTATTTCAAAACTGTATGATGCTCCTGAATGTCAACATAGCAAATTGGAAAGCAGGCTATAGTCTAATAGGATAAATGAGTCTCCTTTATTAAGTAGTACTAATGAGAGAACTTCATACATATGTTAAGGAATTTTAGGACCATGGAGCAGAGACCTCCAGTCTGCTATTGCAGGAAAATGCCTTGCATCACATTATTCTGTTCATAAGCTTAGCAATCTCCATTTTCAACTGATAGGGTTTTTCTTCTGCCTTTTCACACCCTGCCATCCTGAACTCCTCCTAATGAACCACTAATCCAGAGCAATGTTTCTTTCTACTGTGGTATACAAAATACACCATCAGCCCTGCACTGGATCCCAGCCAGGACAGCCCTGTGTGCTTTCACTGATCACAGCATATCATCAGCATGCTCCTGCCTTGCCCCCTAAGTATGAAAAGGATGAACTGAGCATTTTGATTTTATAATATTGGGTGTATTTAGCTACAAGAAGTTATAGCCCCTTGAAGAGGGCTCAAATCACTGACTGGTATATTGTGTGCTAGTGAGACTGATCAAAAAGTATCTCTGATCCATTCCTGTGCTGGAGACATCCCTGTACATACAAACATGCAAGCAACACAGGTATAGACAGGATTTCTCTCCTTTCCTTGCATTCATGAATGTAATAGCATCAATTAGATGTTCATAGTCTCAGGTAAAAAAAAGCAGTATCTGAAGTGAGGCAGAAATATGCAGAAATGCATGTGTATATATATCCTTTAAGCACATGAATATACATGTGATATTAAATGTGAGAAGGATTTAAAGAGACCGTATTGTACCTTTAATTAGCAGGTGGTACTTAGCATTGTAAAAGAGATGAGCCCTGTTAAGTGATCTGGAGACAAGCATAATGACTTTAGCACTCAGGTTGTGAAGGGCATTTCTACAAAGAGAGAAGTAGTATAAAACAGACAAACTTGTCATATAGTCCTATTTACTCTGCATAGTCTTATCAGCAGAGCCAGGTGGCCACAGGCTGGTTGGTGCAGCCATTGAAGTAAAGTAAGTACCAGATTTCCCAAAGCAAAGTTATATTGTAAAAGCATGTGCAAAGGGAGATTGAAGAGGAAGTAGAAGTGGAAGTGAGAGCAAAATTCAAGTTGGTTGGAGTGAATGAGAAAGGTGAAGAACAGTCTTTATCAGATCAGATTGTATTTGAAAAGGAAGCTGAGGTTCATGGATGACAGGCCCTTCTCTTTCTAAGCCAAAGTCTCTATGTCTGAGCACCTTTCTTCAGTACTTTTTCACTTCCATGGCCATTTCTTTTATGCATATCATTGATTCCAGACAGTTTAGGAGTGTGTTGCATATTTTGCTGCAACATGTGTGGCCAAGAAATGAAATTGCCATTACAGTTCCAAGCATACTCTTCACTCCAGGATGAATAAGTGTTTTCTGCTGCATGGTAGGTGGCAGAGAAAACTTGTTTTCAAAAGTGTTTTCAAAAAATTGAGAAAACCTGGGGTTTGTATCTTGGAAGGTGGTACCTCCAGCATCACAAAATCTTTCTGCCACATGATGCTATCTAAGCTGTATCTGTCACTATGTGCTGAAGGCCACAGGAGCCTTTTACCTATCAATGTAATAGAGAATTTTAGAAAGAGAAATTGCATCAATTTTGAGTGTTTGTGTCAAGAGAAGCTTCACAATGAGAAAAGGCAACAGATTCTCGAATGTACAAGCATTACAGCAATGTCCATGTTGAGTTTCTGTCAGCTCTTGCCTTCTCAAACTGTCCCTTGGTGTGATTTTTTGAATGGCACTGCAAAGTACAGGACCCAGGTGCTGTGCTACTGATGATAATATTCTGAGGGTAGCATCTGACCCCTCTGTGAGCTCCAAAGGCAATTGTGTTGGTAACTTTGCATTTGCCTGTGGGGCTCTCTTATAATTAGGCTATTCATGAGCTATGGGGGTTGCTTTCTACTTGTGAATGCCTTTTTTTCCCTTTGACTTATCTTTGATTCCTAGGAATTTATGCACTTTCATTCACTTCAGAATCCAGTAATGTACAAATCTCTTTTTAAGATCCGCAATATATGCATTTACCTCATGGGATGCCTCCCTGGGCCCATATTTGTTTTTTGTGTGTAAATATGAACAGTGGCCTCACTGCTGCTCACACATGAGAAGGGATCACACTGAGGTGACTGATTATGAATCAGAATTAAAACCATCAATTGGCATTAAAGGTCACATCTTTATTAGAATTATTCATCCAAATACAATCAGCTGCACATCAGTCTGTGGAGGAGGAATGGAGGCTCTCTGAGTCTGACCTCACCCAACTTACACCAACTTTATCTTAAAAAATCTTCCAACTTATGGCAGAAATACAACTCATCTTCCACAGCCGCATTTCTCCCCCTCCTCCCAGGGGTAGCACAAAGGAAGGAAAGAAGACATTAAGACTCTTGGCCTTGAGGGAATGTGGTCTGCTTTCTTTTTCTTTCTTTTTTCCCCCTCTTCTGTTTTATAAGTGACTTTATTCCTTATGCTGTTGGATGAAGTTCCATCAATACACTTGCTGTGGATGGACAGCATTTCTGTGGCAGTCTTTCAGTACAGTAACAGGGTGATGCATTGAAGACAGAGAAGGAATATAAAAAGAAGTCAGTGATATTAGGCTGAAGAGTTCAAGAGGTCATTCATGCCAACTGGTTAACATTAAGGCTTAATCTCTAGGGACTGCATGTAAACCATGGTAAATGAAATCTAAGATGGGAACATGCATAACAATTTGAAAAATGAGCAAGTGAGCACCAACTTTTAAAAGTGAGGGAAAAGACCAAGTAGAAAGAAAATGGGTAGACCATTTACTGGGAACGTGAAGTAGAAAGCACCGATGAGCTTGTTATTCCACACCGAATGCAATATAAGCATTCTTTTACCTGCCTCTAACGTGTCCAGCACTGGTTGCTCCCAGAGACAGTTTATGAGACTGCACAGATCCTTGTGTAGATTATTTATGTTGCAGAAACAGGTTTGTTGAAGAAGTTTACGTGGCCCCTTATTAGACCAACAGATGTGGTTATATAGGTGGTTCTTCAAAGCTGAAATAGAAGCAGCAAACCTGCATGTGCCCAAAAGTGGGTCCATTTCTTTTTTCAAATATATCAGTTGATCTAATAAAAGACGTTACTTCTCCCATCAAGCCACTCCTTGAGAACAGTAATGGTAGCTCTTATATTCCTGTAACTGTGTGCTTCAACCACTTTAAAAACATTGTACTAGATATTATCACACCATCTTTATTTGAAAATTCAGTATTATTTTTTAACATCTTTAAAATGTAAAGAAACAGAATTGAATAGACTTATCCAAGGTGAAATAGGAGATCTGGAGAGGAAACCAATCCTGATCCTTCTCCTTAGCCACAATGCTATGATATGGAAGGGATAAGTCAAATGTCTCTCCAGAAGGCAGTTTTCCTTTACTCTAAAGGAGTTATATAGTATAACGTGTTTAGTCTTTTTTCAGGGCCACATGATAAATTTGAAAGTTTGTCCTCAGCCTGATGGAGTTAAAGTAGAACAAAATTGCATGTACAGAATGGAGTGGAAGTTTCAGGTGCTCCTGATGCATAATTGCTCTTCATTCTTAGATGAGAATAACCAATGTTAATTTTAGAGGTTTAAAAAAAGAAGAAAACTTTCATTATCATACTTAATGGCCACATATTATTCAGTGATCTGCAGCCTTTCTAGGTGCTCTGTCATTTCTGATGTTTGAAGACAAAATACATTCTCTGTCTTCAGTAAAGGCACAGATACACATGGCAACACACAATGGGATGCAGGTAATACGTTGCAATCTCTTCACATATATGTAATCGATGCAGGAAAGAAAGGGAGGGGAAAGATTGTGGGGTTTTTTCAGGAATAGTTTGGAATGAGTTTTCAAGTTAGTTCACGAAAAAATATTTACAAGCCTATCGTTTGTTAACTGGATCTGTGCAAGCAGCTTATGAGCATGGCTTTCAAACTGTTATTCCTTATTGTCTGTCTGAATTCATCTTTCTAACCACAGGGCTCTTAAGTAATGCAATTCCCAAAGCTAAATGCACATACTGTGTGTCTGCAGATCCTCATAATGAGAGTTGCTACCACGTGCAACACCATGTAAACACCTTTCTTCCTCTAGTTTCTAGAAAAATAAAATAGAAGGAGATAAAGTTCCTATTGGTACATTTCAAATGCAAGGAATGTCTCAAAAGTCTCCTGAGAAGTCGAGTTTCCTTTATGCCACAGCAATGAAGAAGCAAAATGTGTTTTCTTTCTTTCACTTTGTCAGAATGGAGTGCTAAAGTCTGGGGGTCAGGACCAGTGTCAAATAAACAACTTTACTGTTTTGAATTTTTTAAAGGTTGAAGCTCCAGATAAAACAACTGCCGTTTGCACACAATATGCCCTGTGATCGCATGGCATGATTGATGATAAGTCAAAACAAATTTTGTTTATTCAGCTTTAAAGTGAATGTGGTGTTCGGATTTTTCTGTGGTTTTGAATGTTATTAGACAAACAAGGTGCCCATATGGGATGTAGTAAAGGTAGAGGACTGTTTCACCAACAATATGTTTCCTTTCAGCACTGCTGAGTCATCTGCCAAGCCGCCCCAAGCAGGCAGCGTCCGGCACAGTGGCCTCCTCCACACTGGGAGACTTCAGCACTTCCAAAGTCTTAGTTGTGATTTTGACTGTCATGATCTCCCAGGAAGGTGCCACGCTGGGGAAGGAGGTCTTTCAGCCTTGGCGCTGGGCTGCTGGGAGCTGGTGGGAGCAGGAAAAAGCAAGGAAAGGACAGAACTGCATCTCTTACCCCGGTTTTCTGGTGAGTGCAGCAGTGCTGAGCTCTGGGTGTTGCAGCATCAGCTGGCACAAGGCTGCAGCGAGCAACCACCCACTTCGACTCACAGCACAGCTCAACAGCCACCAATCACATCAAGAACTGGGACTGTGAACTAATATTTACCATATAGCATTCCTCTTCTTCTTCCAGCATACAGACTCTGCCTAGGCATCATTTGGGAGCTTTCCTTTAATTTGAAGTGCTCATCCAGGAGGTGTTTTCACACAGGGCTGCATTTTACCACCCTTCCTCATGCTGAGTAGTCCCTTCCTTTCAGTAGGGTATAAAATGGATGGAAGCATGAAAGGCAGTTAATTCAGCTCAACATTGCCTCCTCTAGGGTGTAAGCCTGACCTCATGACAGTCAGTAAGGCACCTACATGTGAGGAAATCTAAATGCGGACTCAGATGAGAGGCAGGAGTGTGTCGTCTTTGTGTATGTTGGAATTTGTATTTGTCTTTGTGCGCAGGAAGCGCAGGGAGGAGGCCACAGCATTTTGGATGGGAGGATTTTACGGTTTTACTGCTGAGCTAAAATAGCAGGTTGGAAATATAAAGGGGAAAAAACACTGAACTGCACAGTTATTTCTTTGTTGTCTAAGGTGGCTGTGATATATTTTCTTTACAAAATCAAACTTTCTTATGATTATGCTTGAAAATATAAGTAAGCTGAACTTACACTTTTCAAATAGGAAATCCAAGGGTTTGGGGATTTTTCTCTATATCAATAGAGTTCAGCTGAAAGCAACAATTGTTTTCAAATTTTCTTACAGGAAATATCATACCATTTCATTGGGAAAATACAAATGAGGTCATTTTTCCGAGACACTCAGATTCCCTTGAGAAATCTCAGTAATTTCCTAACACCGCTATCATTTATCCTTGGCCCTGCTTAAACATGGTTTTCAAGAATTCTTAGCATAGCCCCTTCCACTGAAACTCTTTGTGTTAGAATAAGACATTTGTTATAGATATTAGAGCATATAATTAGATTTTATTTTGAAATCTTACATATGAAAACTTATATATCAGGATATCATGAATAGTGAGATACTGAAAGATTAATATTTTTAAATTAAATGTTTATTTGTAAAAAGAGGTAATACTATTAAAGAAAAAAAGTTGATGGCTAATTTCACCCCACTTAGTGTATTGTAATTACATGATTACCTATAGAAACTTCAGAGTATGGGTTTTGAAAGATCAAAGTTAGTGAAAAGTCAGCATGTAATTAGTTTCTTGCTTTGGAGCATTAGGTAGAATTACTGCAAAGAGGCAAAACTATCATTTTATAGAGACCCTTAGGAGATTTATAATGATGGTAGACAAATATATGCATACAATATCAGTTGGTGTGCTAAAATTTAATTTTAGTGAGGAAATGTGGTTGAAGGTGATCACAATACATGGGGATGTTCTTATTTTAATATTGGTGGATGTTATTATTAGAGAATCATATCAAAAGATATGTCACCAGGGAGAAAATATCATTTATAAATCACTAATGAGTAGCAAACAGTGTTTAGCTTGGAGGTATGAGACATCTTTTCACAATGTGCATTTATGATCAAACACAAAAGATCAAGTGGGGGAAAAAATGAACAGTAGATCTATATTTTATCTTTTACTCCTCAGCAACATTTTTGATGGTTAAATGGGGTTATACAATGGCCACATTGAATCACACCCTTCCTATAAAGGCTGAAAAGAGCCCTTTTTATGTATAAAAAAGAACTCACATTTTGGCCCCAAAATGTTGTAATCTTTTGGAAAAATTCTTACTAAGTAACACCCCAGTTTTGTGCTTCAATATTTCAAGGTATGAGGAAGTGCTGTAGTCTAAACGTTGGGTCACTGGAGGGCTGAGATTTTCAGGTGCTGGAGTTTGTCGCTCCTCAAAGCACAAGCTGTTAGACCAAACCGCTCTGCTGTCAGAAGTGTTGATTAAAGGCTGCCAAAACAGTTAATGTGTAAATGTAATTCTCTTACCATGCACTACTTTCTCCACAAGTCCCTTATACCCCTATATGTCACAGAGATTAAATGTTATGTTGGGTCCACCTTCCACACATGGAAGTCCAGAGGACTTTTGAAAGGATTTCAGTGGAGTACTGCTTGAGCCTATTACATGAGTGAGGATATTCTCAAGACAGGGTCTTTACAACAGCACACAACATATCAGGACTTCCTTTCCCACACAGACCATTACATGAATGTGATTTTAGCATGGAACTGGAACATAAGAGAAATACTTGCTGCCTAAACCTTTAAGACCTAATGGAGAAAATTAGACAGCTGAAGCAAATATGTGTAGGCGAGGAATTGTTATGTGAGACAGTACAAGGATCAGAGTCGAAAAAGGAAAAGCCAATAGAAAGGTTGAGATGGGAGTCAGGAGAATTATGCACAGAAAGGAAAGAAGAATTTGAGAGCAGACGTAGAGAGTAAGAAGCACCATAGTACTTTCAAAGAATGGAGAAAAAGAAGGTGGTGGCCAGTAGTGCCAGTTTTAAGAGTGGCTTTTTGTCTTTCCATTAAATGTTACTCATTGTGTATCCCAGCAGGAGGGGGGGAAGAGGAAAGAGAACAGCTTTAGCTGATTGCAAAAATATAATACTGATGAACTAGAGGAAAGAGCTGATCCATTATTATAAATTACTGCACATCCAAAGGTCTGAGGGAAGATGGACTTGTGTAAATAATTCAGACATTCATTTTAGTGCCCATAACTGTGAACAATTATTTCAGTATTGCCACTATATTTGTCCTATACATATGTAAGATATGACATTAGAATCATCATAAAGTATACAGGACATAAAAAGTTTATTTGTGCATAAAGCAGGGATTTTTACTGTTTTATTTCATGTATATTAATTTGATCTAAATGCCTTGCTCTTTATTCTTTCTCATTTATTAATGTGTCTTTTCATTCTGGAATAAATTATCATTTGCTTCTGTCATATAACAAAATAAGTAAATATATATCAAGGATTCCAGAATTAAATTCACATTTACAGTAGATCAGAAAGTGAAATATCTCACATTTCCCTTGTCTTGCCAAACAAGACACAAATTCTGCATCTTCCCCTTCAGTTTTGTTTTTGTGGCCCTAAACTGGATCTGGAAAATATCCTTCATGTACTGTTTTTACAGTCACCTACACCTATTGCTAATGTCTTTAGGACAAACCAGTACACGGAGGATACTCAGCTAGCAGCATCCATCCTCAGCATGAAACAAAAGGATGCACGTACACCTGCACACGTGGATCAGACTGAAGCACAGTGAGGTTGCTATCACAGCGAGTGAGATTCTTAAACTAAGATTAACCTTGAAGCTCAAATGAGATAAAAACAAATAGAAATTTCTCCACAGGAATAAGAGCTTATAAAGGAAAGTATTTCATAACTTGCATAACTTTAATTAAGAAAAAAAGGCTGGCAGGATATATTCTATCTCAGCAGCCATATGTTTGAATGTGTGTTCAGTGAGGTGCACAGAAGGTGTGCATGTCTCATTATTAACTAAGTAGATCCGTGTGTACAACTTCCTAGAAGCGCTAACAATATCAGTCATGCATTTACATGATACTCATCCTTTTGCCCATTATATAGCATCATGTCTGCACCAAATTGAGTGAGCTGAACTGTGCTGCTATAAATTGAACCTGTCCTGTAGTCGACTCAGGCATTTGGAATTGAGTTTCTAGGAAAAAGAAAATGAGGAAGGGGTAAATGAATGGAATTTGAGAACTCCTTTCTATGGGGTGTCCTTCTTCTAGTAAATGAAGCCGACGAGAGAGTTTATAGTAACCCAGTTCTAGCCAAAGTCACATTGCCTTCGCAGGGAGCATTATTGTTTTAAGAGAGGCTTGGGACTATCCGAGGTTCCAGGTGCCCTTTGGAGACACATGTTTCATATTTGCTGTTTGGATGTTGCAGATAGGTCAAATGTTGGCAAAAGGGTCTCCAGGAGACTTTATAGAGGACACATGGTGGGAAGTTTGTAGTGTTTTTCTGTTGAGGAAATCTGCCAAGGTTTGCTCAGCAGTATCATCAGCCACTGATTGAACAAAGATTGACAAAGGGATAAGAAAGGTGTATCTATTACACCAAAATTACACTGCATGCCAAGATCTCTATGTGCATCTGTCGAAGCCATAGTCCTTGTTTTCTGAAGCAATGAGGAAATACCCAGTTTTGAATGAAGATGTCTGCATCTTGGCATAGAGTGGCATAAAAAAGGGAAACTGGTTTAAGGTTGACCCAGCTGATGAATCAGACTCTGGAAAAGGTGGAGGATGGAAGAAGGAGAAGTGACTCTGTGAGACTGTTTTCTCCCATGCTCTTTGGATAAGAGATCTTGAGTAAACTCATAGATACAAACTGCAGTCAGGCAGACAGCATGGCATCAGGATGTGTTGTCATGGGGTCAGTGAGCCTCAGCATGTCCTCAGCCGCATCTCAGGCTGCTCAGGCTGTGGCTGATGAGATTTCTCACTGTTAGAAATCAATGCAGGCATAAGCTGATTCTTGCCTGTGTATAATTCAACATTGTCCCAATAAATTGTATGATCCAAGCAGGGCTCATAATGGAGGTTTCTTTGTTGATCCAGAGACCTTGCAAATAGAAAGGTGAATAATTATATGTACTCTGTCAATTATCTGACTTTGGATCAGCTGATAGTCTACATATGAATTCATAATGAATCCAGAGAGAATCTTTGGCTTCAGTCTGAATAAGTAGAAAAGCATTGTGGCCTGGACTTTGCTAAAAGATTCTGAATCCAAATTAAAACTGAAGAAGAGGAGGTTGCTGCATGAGTCATGTCCACTATGACTGTTTTTTGACCATAACTATTTTGTGAGTGGGATGAATGACTTATGACATGACATAAGCCTCCTAATAAGAACTAGAAGGCATTGTATGAAATCAGGGTGAAGGCAGGCACAAACTGTTCCACACATTATCCACTCCAGCACTGACACTCTCCACAAAACCTTATACTGTCAAACTGTTTATGAGATGGTTGCAAGACATCTCTGGCATCTCAAATCTATCCTTAGAGATCCGGATGCGCATTGCTCTTAACAGCACTGTGGCTGAAATCTCTGGTTCTAATGTGGTTGTACTTCTGAATTCTTACCTTTCAGGCCAGAAAGGAACAATCATTCCTGCTTCTTTAAAAAGCAGACCTTTCATAACCTTCTTAAGGGACTCGGAGTGCCTTCAGAGGTTGAAATCCCCACAGCTACACTTCTTACCACCCCATCACAGGGTGCTTGGATGAGTTTTTTATGGAAAAAAAAAATCAGAAAATTATTGCTGACCAACACTTTAGGACCATCTTATACTGGAGAGATGATGGAGGCCATTCTACAGGGACCATAAAGATGTGCAGAGCGAAGTCACTGGCCCTGTAGGCATTTATCCCAAAGACTGTCCACAGGATGTGAGCTACAGTGAAATATTTGTGGACATGTGCTCAAAGAACCACTGCATCACACCTTGTGATTACCCTGTTGAAGGGTTAGAAATGATCCCAAAGTCTTGGACTTCCCGTTACTACAGTGGTTCTCAAGCTTGGGGGAGTATCAGAGCTTGGGGTTCCAATATTCCAGCCAGCAGGAAGTACTGGTACTCTCTTCATTACCACTGGTGTGACAGAATCTTTCTAATAAACATGAAAAAATGAAAGCTGAATGAACCCAGCAAACAGGGGCTAAGAGATCTTCCAAAGGTGGCTTCTGCATGGGGATGCTGCATTTCCCTAGTGGTTGGAGCTGGATGACTACTCCTTGTTTAAATGCAGATTTTCCATGGAAAGCTTCTTGAAGATGTTTTCCATTTAAAGCTAGATATCCTTTCACCAAATCCTTGTCTGAGCAATCAAGAAGGAAAAATATTTGGAAGCCAACAGCACAGTGCACATTTTCATACATTCCTACTGTAACAGAAAGTTCCCTAATTACAACAGCTACATAAAGCTGTATCTTGTGTCATTTAGGACTGATTGTGGGATTTGGCATTCAGAGTCTGTCTACAGTTTAGAGAAGTCTGCCTCAATCAGTGTCACTGCTGGCCAAAGCTGTCTGTGTAGGTCGCTGTCAATCCAGCTTGTCTTTGTTTTAAATGCTGGGTTGGGGTGGGGGAGTGTTTCTTTTTTTCTAGGGTAACTACCACATCAATGTCGGGGTCTGATGCTGCATCTTACTCAGACATAAGAGAGATTCACACAGCCTGATCATCGGGGGTTTAGGTTATTTCCTTAGATGAAAGCCCTCCTTTCTAACACCATTTCTCCAGGCTCCTTCAATGTTCAACAAAAAACTCTTGTTTGCCAAGTAATGCTGACTGTGAGTCTGAGCAGAGCAGCTGACGGTATATAAAAAATCACTCATCCTGTATTCTCACCTTGCAAGCAGTAAAATTTGCCTGCTAAGGCACAAATTTCAGCTGGTTTTGTTCTTTATTGCATTGGGCTGTAGCACTAGTGACAACGCTTCTTACCTCAAGTGGTAAGAAGACAGGGAATGCTGCTGTCTAAAGCAGACATTTGGAAATGGTCTGGCCTCCTGCTAAAGCTCTTTTGCACTTCTATGCGGCTCATGTCCCCTGTCTTCACAGTGAAAGCACTGGGTGTCCCTGAAGAGTGACTGTAACCTTTAATGTCTGCTGGATGGAGCACATCTCTAAAGCATGGGGAGACCGGGTTATCAGTAAAGCTACGCTGGAACTTTCTTGTTGGAATAACTGTATCAAGTTCTAGATAAGCCAGTACAACACAGTGTGGTGTAGCTGGCAACTTATATTTGATGTAGTGAGCCTTTCTCTTTCCATCCATGGAGCCTTTCCCTTCACTTTAGTGGCAGGAGAGACAGCATCTTTCCAGAATGTTGGTTTTGGCTGAGATTGAGCATGGGGTGCAAAGAATTGCAGTCATGTTGCACGCTGAGGTTTTTTTCTGCTTGAGTTCAGTCATGCTGTGATATCATTTGGTGGTGGTAAGTAGGAGCCATGGGTCACAAAATTACTGCACTTACTATCAAAAACACAATCAGGGGCACCCTCTGCTTAAAAAAAAAGTAAAGAAGCATTTGTCATTTGCGATGAGATGTGTTTCCAGTCTCCAACTCACGTCATATATGTGAGGTGGCTCAGACCCATTACTATAGTCTCTTATCTCACACTGTTATTTCCATACAGTCGCTGTGGGTAGAGGAACAAGTTCAGACAAAATAAAATCAACCTTTGCCCATTGCTCCCACCCAGGCGAAAGCAGTGCTTTTCTGCACTGTGAAAGCCTGTCTCAGCTCTATTTCCATGCTCCCCAGCGCTTCCTGGTCTGTCGGGGATGGGAACCCCAGTGCCCCAGCACTGTGAGAAAGCTGTTCTTGACCTGAACCTGACCAGAAACAGGAAGTAATAGAAATCTCACAAAAAAAAAAAAAATCTTTTCTCCTGAGATCTTCAGCGAAGGGGTCATTTTCTGAACTCTCTCTTTCCCTGGTGTAAGCACTGACTTTGTTTACACCAGTGTAATGGAGCACAGCCTTAATTATGGAGGTTCCCCTACAGCTTTGCACAAGAGTCAAGCTTGAGTGTGTGTCCAAACCAAATCTACAGAGCTTCTGAGCTTCTCCCACCCTAATTATTTGTGGGTTTTGGATATATACCAAGAAATTAGTCCACATCAATCTACAATTTTCTCTTTGTTTGATTGGCTTGAGGGCTGGAATTAAGAATGAGAATTACCTAGAATAATGCCATCTGTATTCCACATAAAAAGAATCCAACCAGAAGCAACAATGCAAGGTTTTTTAAACTGTATGATATGATAATACATAATGACACACTGCACAAACCGACACATGGTTTCCACGAATACCAGTGAGGTTTCTCTTCAAGGAAAAAGTAATGAAATGGAGCAGACCTCAATACAACCACAGCAGTACCAACCTGAGCATCCACCAGGGACATAATCAGAAATCACATACTCACTACTGAGGAGCTATAATTAAACTAGATTTAATTTTAATGGAAATTCTTCCCAGAAAAAAAATATACCAGTGTTCCCCACCCCCTCTAATGTTGTTCCACTGTTCCAGGCTTTATGGAAATAGTTACAAGATTCATGTGTTTTGCAACCCCAAATGTTTTCAAAACAAATAGAACATCTTAAAAAATTAAATTAATAAATCTTTTACATTCATACTCAAAAGTCAGTCATGCTGAGGTTGTGTGGGTTCACCAGCATCAGATGCTTCCTGCCGGCTGGTGCCTCCACCCAACACATGTTTTAAATAATAATCAAGTTCAGCCTTTGCAATTATATTTTTGTATTAATGCTGTTGTATAGTAATGGTTCTTTTATCCTACTTTTATCTCTCAACTTTATGTCAGACAGTACTACTCCTATCTAGGGATGTGAAAACCTGATAATTCTAAGAGGATTAATACTGACAAAATGTGATTTATTAGTTTGGATTTGTTTTATTGGTACCCTGCAGTTTGATTAGGACTAGGAAGCAGTCAGAATATTGTTTGCCCAGGCAGAGAGAAAGTAACACCAAACAGAAAGTTAAATATATATCCATTTATTGGGCCGGTGCTCTCACAAGCACACCAGATCTTCCTGTGTCTTACTCAGCCCCACTGTTTACAAAGGGCACAGGCCTCTTGGAAATGTAAAACAGAAACTCAGAACAGATTCTCCAGTGCAAACACATGCAGCTCAACTCTGCCTAGTGCCACGTTATTCATCCTTCACAGACCACTGAGTCCCTTTCTGGGGCATGTTCATGCAGCTCCAGCAGCCTTTGGAGAAGCCAAGCTAGTCCTGTGGGGCTGCCCCTGGACTAATCCTCGTTTTTCGGGCTGTTTCCCCAATCTACTCTCTCTTCCACATTTTCCTCCACTGCCCCACTTGGGCATTCTGTGATGGAGCATAATCCCTGTCCTTGCGTACTTGGTGAAGTAAAGGCACGAGCTGTGTGGTGCTTTTCCTGCTGCTCAGCACACCTTCCTACTGGTGTGGTATTGGGCAATGCTTTCCAGGGAGAGGCTAGACAAATCCACCTGGCAGTGACACCCTGTAAAGCAAGTTTATGCAGAACTGATGAGGTGTTGTGCAGAACTATCTGGTTACCTCCTCCTTGGGATAAATTAGCTCAGGCTGAGTTAAGTGCTGGTGTGTGTAGGAGTCAAGCTAACCAAGCTAAAATTAGGCTGGGTATAGTGCTGCTGTTCTGCAGCCCTGTGATAGTCCCTTCTCCTCTGGGTGCTCATAGGATGACCACCAGAGAGTGTTTTGATGGAGAAAGAGAGGGTTAGGCATATTCCTGATGACTCTGACAATGAGGCTGGCATCTGTAGGAGTAAGAAATGTGGTTAAATATATTCCTACATCTGATAGGTGCATGGAAAACCCATTTTTTAAATTTTGGCAGAAAGGAATTGGAATGCAACTGGGCAAGCTACAGATCCACGCTCACTCTGCCAACTTTTGTAATAATAGGAAGCTAGTTACAGTAAACAGTGGTAAATAACACGGTCATGAAATCCAGCGGGGAATAAATGATTTGTTCTTATACAGGAAAACAAAAAAGGAGACTTTGCTTTAGTTTTTTAATACTATTGTGCTCCACCCACACTGTCTCCAGTTTATCCCATAACAGTGTTGGCTCTTGAGAAAAATGCATATAATGACTGGACTCGGTCTTCTTGCACAGAAGCATGACTAGATAATAAAACAAAGATGCTGGCTTACCAAAAATCCACATTCAATTCTTTGCAACACATTCATTCACCACTCACTTTCTCCATTTTTATGTGTAGAAAGAGTTTGGTGACTGGATTTAGTCCTGATTTGTGCTGGTGAGAATGAAAACAGAATGAGCACAATGCTATTTCTATCTGCGCCCTACATATATAGTACATTACTTACAAAATATTTATCTGTGTTTCTTCCCACCCACTGCTTTGTTACACTCATCACTGCCTGGGAGGAGAGGTAGAAAACAACAGCAGATATATGAAGATTTGAAAGGATGTTTACTTGAGGAAGATTTGCTCTGAGTTATGAAAACAATACTTTCCAACATTTTTCTGGAAGTAGACGAGTTTAGTTATAGTAATAGATTATTCCAGTGCCCGTAAAGGATCTGTTGCCTTTTCTACTATGAGCTACTTTTATAATTAGAAAGTTTTTACTTACTGAAATGTAAGCCTGCAACAACTTCTCCTATCCCCCATAGACAAGGAGAATAGTTTAATCCCTGCCCTTCTGCAACAGCCTTTTACACGTGACATCTCCTGTTTCTACTCTGACCAGCCCCAGTTCTCTATCTATCTCCTTACTTAGTCTTCCAGCCCCGGTGTTGGTTTCTACTGGATTCTTTCTATTTAGTCCTCACCCACTTAAGCACCATGCTGAAGACTAGATGCTGACACTCATGAACTGTCCCCTGAGGAGGATTGCTCCTTTTTCATTGCAGGGTGACTTGTCTCACATCTGCCTCATGACGCCCTCCACATAATGCAGGACAGATCACAGTAAGACAACAAAATCTAGGTATCATGAATACACAGTCCTGCTTCAGGCACGACTAGTGGCTAGCTGCATGACAGGACAGTATCTGGGGAGATGGAGTTGGTTTGAACAGCAGTGGGACCAGGAGATCAGCCTTTCACTGTGGAAACGTTGTCTGAGAGCAAATGTGGCGGTGTTGAAATAACTCAAATTACTGCAAGAAGTCTCTTCTGTTTCTTCTACTTCAGCCTAGCTGTTGCAGCCGGGGTCTGATCTGAAAACATGTCCTTCCTGTGAGGTTCAGACCACAAAACTGACTGCTTGCCACATTCCCCTGTTGTTTTTTCCTTGGGTTGCTGTATGAATCTAGTTTATCACATCCAGCCCTGTGCTAAACATGGTTAGTGTTTGAGCAATCTATGAAGTCAGAAGCTTCCCATGGAGAGTTTTTCTTTGCTTCATCTGGAATCCACCAACCCATGCAAGTGTACACAGCATGGATCCTCAAAAGGTCCTCCCTTGTCACCTCTGGGACATTTTGCTACCTCATAGTTGAGCCATTTCACGCAGAAACGTGTGGTGTCTGGCAGGGAGGGCTGGTCACGTTGCTGAGACCCGGGCTCCCAGCATTCCTGGGTTTCTCTTTAGGCCAGAGAGGTGAAATACTGCTGAGGTATTTCCTCCCAGTGCTCTCCTGGGCTCTTCCCAAAAATCAAAGGAAGACAGCTAGGAGACGGGGAGATGATACTGCCATGGTGAGCAAGGGCACTACCCTTGCTGCCACAGAAGACACACCATCACTTACTGGAAGACAAGGTGAAATATTGGCTGAAGTTAAGGGAAAAACTCTTTGGGTCTGGGATTTCATCCAGGTTATGTACATGGTGGATCAAAAGGAACAGTCAGGACTCTATGTGCGTAATCACCCACTTGGAGCAACAGCAGAACAAGGGAGGCAAGGATGACTGAGCACTGTCAGGAAGGACTGTGTCTCAGCTGACCCTGAGTACCATCCCATCACAGCAGTGTTTCCCAGCACTGTGATGTGCTCTGGGCATACTCCCTTTCCTCAGTTCCCAGCAGGACCATTTACTGACCCCACAGGTAACTGATCTGCCATTGTATGAGGCACAGAAGACAGAATAATAAATTAATAAATAATAAATAATTCAGAAATAATCTTTTCTCACATAAAAATCCATGTTCCTGGGGAAAAAGTACACAAAGCTAAGGCCAGGAATAATCTGTTCAACTCCAGCAACAGCTCTGATTCCCCTCTTCTTTTGTGTAAGTCACAGACTCCCTTTTCTCCTCCCATAACAATCTCATGCATAATAAAAACAGGGCTTCCTCTGAAAATCTTTTGTTTTCCAAAAATATGAAGAGTTCCAGGGAGAGCCTCCAAGATCAATTTGCTATCTGATTCCAAACAGAGCTGAGCAAAATCTCTGGTTTTCTCCACTGCCAAATATTTGTGGTGACATGCAGGATCTGCCCCTAATGTCAGCAGGAATATCAACAAAACATTTCCAGCATGTTTTCACAAATCTGCCATCAGTTCCCAGGCCATTTGGTGAAACTCTACAGACGTCATGGGTTCACTCTGTTAAAACCATCCATGTCGTTTTAAAGAAAATAGCATCTGATGACTTCCCATCACCTTTCTTGTAATTTTACAGACTCTTGAAATACTATGTGATTTCTTCAAAATGTTCAAATAATCACTCCTGCTTTCATTGTAAACAAAGAAAACTTCAATTTGTCTCTTCAGCCAAATTCAGGAAAATCAGATCCCCCTGCTCAGTTGGAGAGAGAAAGACAAACAAATGTAATGAAGCCAGGCAGCTGAAAAAAAAAGCACCGATTAATGGAGAAAAACAACTTGCATTGTGGCTTTTTTGTAAAGCCACTTGTCTTTCTACCAACAGCCTAAACACAAGGCAAAAGTGAAAGTGCAACCAGTCCTCTCCTCTGGTCCTCCCCTGCTGCCCTGGGGTGGTGGAGCTGTGCTTGGACCCTCTCCCCTTCGGTGTGGGTGTCCCTCCAGTCTGGCTGTTACCACATCCTCCAGTTCGTGTGCTTCCCAAAACAGCTGCTGCTGTTACATTTCAGGTGATGCTCAGACCAGCTTGTGTCCATCACATGCTCACAGAGAGATGGATAATGCCCAGTAAACTGGGAAACCACACTTGACATCTCTGCTCCTTCCTAAATGTAGAGTGACAGGAGCTGAGATTGCAAGGAAATCAGGTGCTGAAGAAAATCAGCTTCTGCCAAGCTTGGGAGAGGTTGAGCAGAGATGCCCCAACACCACCTCTCCCACCCCAACCCTGTGTCTGTTCCCAGTACATCACTTGCCCAAGATGTGCTCAACATCTCTCCCAAAGGTGCCCTCTGAAAATGTTGTTGTGGGTTCAGAAGTATTTCTCAGGATGGGCTTTACCATTTCATGGTCCGTGTTTGTAAAGTGGAAAAGAGACTCTTCCCACTTGGAACTTAATTTTCAATACCTTTGCTGCCACAGGTACTCCAGGAATAGCCTCTTACAGACTCAAGTCTAAGAGACTTCAGTTTAAGGGACAACAAATCCAAGAAGTTTACTGATATCCTAATGATTTCAAATATCACTCATATCACCCTAGAAGATGCCAAGTCCGTAAGAGATAATGTAAACCTTTTCCTTTCTGTAGTTCCTCTTGAGATAAGCTAAATGCTGCAGACACATTACTGTGACTGAATGCATATAATAGGTATTTGTGCATGCAAATGGCCGGTTATATGTGAGCAAGTAATTACCTGATTTGCATGCCCAGACATGGTAATTCAAATGTAAATTAGCTGTGCAGTTGCAGATATACTTTGCATGTATAGTTGCTTATTTATAAAAAAATGTATATTTTTGTCCAGCCAGAAGGCCCTTTTACCCCCTCAAAATGAGACATCGGTGGACCTTAAGTGGCACATGCTTGCATCTGCTGAGGGGTGAATGTCATCTGTATAAATCTATACGTGAGAACTGCTCTGCCCAAAGCAGAGCTCTGGAGTTCAACTTTATTTATAGAAAGCAGCAACAAAGGGTTTCTGTCTAACACCCAACAAAATCAATGAGAGTCTTTCTGATGACTTTAATGGGCTTTGAACCAGGCTCAGATGAAGCAAAGCTATTTCTTAAATTATTTTTAATGGAGGAAGTGTTGTGCACAAATATGTGAATGGATTGGCAGACATCTGCAAGTGTCTTTAAACCGATGCTGATGATACAGCTGCGTGTTCATGGCTTTAAAGTTCCCTTATCAAAACTTGTGAAATTATTTTGATGATGCAGAAATCAATAAAATATTTACTTAGAGGAAAATTTTGCTTCTGCATTTGCAAACTTCAAAACCAAAGTAACACGCAAGCCACGATTATATTTTCCAAAGTTAGTAATGATGTGTTTCTCTACAATGCTACTGGTATATGCAAATAATTACTTTTTTCCTTTTTGATACAATTTCATTATTTGCATTGCTACTAGTGGTTCACCAATAAAGGCGAACATCACATTAGGATTCATGACAGTTTTCACATTGTATTATCAATATGTGGAAATAATTGTCTGCTCCGGGATTAAATTACATTATTGTGTATCTTTTTCATGCCTAATAAATAATGATGGATGGCTTTTATTTTCATCACCACCTGCAACCATTTAGTCACCCCTTGATTGTTGAAGATAAAATAATAAAAGGCAAGTGTTATGTTGCAAGCAAAAGAATGCAGTCAAAACAGTTGCATGCCTCATGTTTCTGCCTACCTTTTTTGAGCCCCTAAAGAGTAATAGATGGTGTTCTGGGAAGGCTGGCAACCTGCAAACTGGCTAAGAGTTCTCGTAAATTGGGCAAGATGGGAAAATGTGGAAAACACCTTTTCTTCTCTTAAAACAATAATTATTTCTTAGTGCATGATTCATAATCTGAAAATTAGTTTTTGTTCTGCTGTGCAAATCAGTTACATGCAATTAGAATGCAAAGCAGAGGCATATTCTTAGTGTTTAACCCTCTTAAATAGAAATGAAAACAGGCTGCAAATTGTATCAAAGTTTAAAATGCATGGTAGGTAATTTTGAAATTCAAAGAATAAAACCATATGTAACAAAAAAGCCACTCCAACTCATTCAGTTTTGGTTTTTTAATTGCCAGTTGTGAGTCTAATAATGAAAATAGATGTTGCATGTTTTGCAAACTGTAACAGTGAAGTTCTTTGCCAGTGTAGACATATTCATACACAGGCACACGGATACACGTGTCCACACACACAGAGTCACAGTTTATGTCGCTTTTTACATGATCATCTCTTCTACTAGGTCAAGTGTAATCTTGAAATTGTTATAACTCCTACACATTCTGATCCAGAAACTCTTTAAGCTGAAAACAAATGGAGTTGACATTTTTAGTTAAAGCTTACATTAGCTATTGTCACAAGTCTTTAATCAAACTCACCCTCTTCAGATATCTCTTATTGTTAGCTCGGGCTGCTCTGTGTGGAATGCCATAGGAGCCTTTTAAAAATAGCATGGCAATATTTAGAATGGAAAGTTATTGCTGGATAATTTCATTAGCTGCAAGTGTATCAAACTGAGCTCAAGACAAAGTTGTCCCTTTTTTTAACAAAATAGTCAGTTCTGAGTCAAAGGTTTATTCTCTGTGTGCAGTTTCACATGCTTGGCTCTATTATCTTTAAATCACAAGATGACAATCTTCTCAGGCATACCAGAGAGTCAAACAAAATCCAACAGTAATAGATAATCCTATCAAATGTCAAGTTACTGAGGAGAAACGGTTTGAAAAATAGGCCAACAGTCCATTACTTGATTTACCTTGAGAGGATGTTAACATTTCTGCAGTATGCCTTCAACAGGGTATACTTTCTCTGTATTGCTAAATTGTTTAAAAGCATGTTTCGAGCATTTAGAACTATTTCTGTTGTTTGTGTTTTAAAATATACTATGAATTTTAAATCATTTACCAGCATTCCTGACAAGCTGGGGAGGTCCCAGTTGACTGAAGGTTGGTAAATGCAACACCCATCTACAAGAAGGGCTGGAAAGAGGATCCAGGGAGCTACGGGCCCATCAGTCTGATATCAGTACAGGGGAAGGTTACAGAGCAGCTTGTGCCCAGGTGGCCAAGAAGGCCAGCGGCATCCTGGCTTGTATATGAAATAGTGTGGCCAGCACTATTGTTCATCTGTACCCAGCAACAGTGAGGCTGCACCTTAAGCACTGTGCTCAGTTTTGGACCCACAAAAAAGACATCAAGTTTCTGCAATGAGCCCAGAGAAGGGCAACTAAGCTGGTGAAGGGTCTGGGGCACAAGTCTTATGAGGAATGTCTCAGGGAACTGGGGTTGATCAATCTGGAGGAAAGGAGGCTCAGGGGAGACCTTACTGTTCTCTACAACTACCTGAAGGGAGGATGGAGAGATGTGGGTGTTGATCTCTTCTCCCAAGTAACAAGTGATAAGACAAGAGGAAACAGCCTCAAGTTGTACCAGAAGAGGTTTAGATTGGATATTAGGAAGAATTTCTTCATAGAAAAGGTTGTCAAGCATTGGAACAGGCTGCTTAGGGAAGCAGTGGAGTCACTATCCCTAGGGGTATTTGAAAGACACATAGACGTGACACTCAGGGACATGGTTTAGTGGTGGACTTTGCAGTGTTAGGTTGTCAGCTGGACTTGATACTAAAGGTATTTTCCAACCTAAATGATTCTCTCATTCTCTATAAGCAGAAAGTGCTGTTTAAGATAAGAAATAATTTTCCTTCAGGAACAAAAAACCACTACTGGTTGATGCAGCCCGTGATCCTCAAATAAACAAACACCAACAAATTCATTCATCCAAGTTTATGGCAGAAATTATGAATTAATTTCACTAATAGCCAAAGAGTGGAATTTCTTGAAGTGTCCCCTCTCTTGACCTATGGAAAAACCTCAACCATAGGAAATTACTCTCAGAAATCATAAGCAGGGACCCAAAGGGCAGTGCTGAGTGCTGATGTGCTTGAACTGCTCTTGTGGCACCATGCCACTCACCTTGAACACATCAGCCCTTAGCTACAGCACAATTCAACACATTAAAACTCCCCTATAGAGAAACGCTGTGCAAAAAGTCTCTCAAAAATAATAGCCACACTAAACAAAAGAAGCTGTCCTGGAAAAACTCCCCATCTGCATCACTGATACATTGGAAGTTCAAAAGGAGCATCCCACGAAGTGAGACAAGGAGGCGACATCTTTCTTTTCCCACTTTGCTCAGCCATGGCACCACTAATATCTCCTACAGAAAGCAAAGAAAAGGGAAAGATCAGGGGCAGAAATAACACCTTGCACAAGGACATTCCCATTTGTTATCACAATTGTAATGCAAGATAAACTTCCTCTGACATATTTGCAGTCCTTTTACCTCTACACAGTATAAAACATTCAAATTGTTCCTACCTAGCAGATTTGGTTAAAAGACATGCATGAGTACACACGTGTGCACACATAACACACAGAACAAAGAACCAACTTTACAGCTTAATTTTTGACCTCCCGTAAACAGACACATGCTCCTTGGGGCAGGATGAGACCCTGCACCCCCCAGAGCTGGAGCTGCAGGGCAGAGATGCGTGCCAGGCAACAGGCAGCTGCACGACTGCGGTTTTCAGAACTTTACTGCCCTCTCCAAAAACCAGTTCAATCGAAAGTGAAAAATAAACACTCCAAGTTCTGCCTGCAGCCAGAGGCAATCACTGTCTTTCTCATCTGTGCACTCCATCCATGCCTTCATCAATAGAGAAGTAATTTTCGGACTCAGCTCATTAACACCGAGCTGTTGATGGAGCTGTAAACACTCCACCCCGCTGTCGTTCTGAGCCTGTTACCAGCTATTCTTTTCTGTTTAGCTGACCTGCCATGGCATTTAAGATGAAAAATATTTGTTTTAAATTCACAGCAGTTGCTCAAGTTTCTGAAGAGGGCTGACACTGGTTCTGACATCCGAAAGCACTGCAGTGCCGAAAGAGAAGCAAACTTTTTTGGCTGGAGTTCTGCCGGAAGGGTGGGACGTGTGGTGGCTAGGGGCACCATGAGACATAGGCAATGCAATTTTGGCTTCAAATTAGGCTTCTGTCATGTAGAACATACACACACATAACATCAACAGGCATCAAGATAAGGAAATGACAAGGAGGCAGAAGGAAAATGAGGTTAGCTAGCAGATGTCCTGGGGAGGAGAGGGCAATCTCTTTGACCCATCTGCAGCCAGTAGATACAAAATCCTACCAGACAGTCTGATTTGGGATTGCTTGATATCTCAATGGATAGTTCGGACTGCAGTGTCACTGGTGCAAGAAGGCAGCATGAGAGAAACAAGCCCTTTGTGGCTTATGCCATGACCGAGCCTGATTTTGGCACCACTGCGAAAGGATGCTGTTGGTGGCTGAGAGCATCCTGGTACAATTGCTGCTCCAAACAGCCCCATGGGCATTTGTTTCTGCCTCACAGTTCATCAGGACATTTTGACTCAGGTGCCAGTGTGTGTCAGGCCATGGCTTTGTAGGCTTCGCAGCTTCAGCTAGAGCCAACTGGGGTGAGTTAGACAGCACCCACCCACAATGAGCCAAATTAATCCCCAGGGCTTACATTATTTCAGTAAAGAGAATTACTGGGGTGGACATGAAATTTTGTCTCCGCTTTCATCAGTGTTGTCAATTCCTTCATTGCAAGGTTGGCAAAGTCACCCATTTTGGAGGTAGGGACAGTTACAGAAAGCAATGGTTCAAGAACTGCTGTTCCCATTATTTTGAAGGCTCTGCCATGGGCATGGTATATATAAACCAGTATGGGATTCTCATGCTTTACAGGCATAAATATGTAGGTGATGAGGTGCAGCAGGTGACAGAGATAGGAAACATTCCCAGAACATCATAAAACAATCTGTGCTCCTAGTTTCAAGAGAGATGTGCTGCCTGGTCCAAAGGAAGATCATGAGCTGCACCCAAGGAACCAACCACTAAATTTTCTGACAGTTTTACATAGTACACAAGAGGGAACTCTGCCCTGAGCAGGTAATGCTTGAAGTTTCAATTCTGTCTTTTTCCACCTCTCGGCTTTGACTTGATTAAAATCAAACTGAGGTGGCAGGGCCAAGGGATATTAACCTTCACCTTGCAGACATTGAGGAGATACCTGGCCCTGGCAATGCCTCCACCTGCAGCTGTGTGTACCAGACCCATCAAGCAAGCGAACACAGGCGAGAGCCACCCAGCCTCAGTGCTATTGTGAAACAGAAGTCTCCAAAATGGCTCAGGGATCCTGTGATTCAGGGTGAACTGAATCTGCTGGCTTTCATGAAAATGGCTATCATCCATATTTTGTTTTCTTTATAAACATTTGCAGAGTATTAGTAGCCAATCTAAATGTCTCAGCAGACGAGTACATACTGTACTTCGGCTCTTTTTTTCTGGAGTGCTGGAGAAAACACATTAGCTGGAGCCAGCTGATGTGCTCTCCATGGGTCTCAAGGGCAAACTCCTTTGAATTAAGCATGATCTTCATGTCCCTTCCAAACTTGTTTTGTGTTCTTTTTTTCTGCATCTTCAGTTCATCAAACCATTCCTGCTCCCCACCACGCTTAGAGACATCTCCTTTCCCAGCCAGCTCAGGAGGGTTCCTGACCGTTAGGCACAGCACCACTCCCCAGGTGTCTAACAAAACCTTGTGATGAAGTGTGCCTTGGTCTAGGAAAGAGATTTGTGAATAAATTATTCTCAGGAGAGCTACAGTCCGTTTTGCTTTTCATTGTGATGTTTTCCTCTTTTAGGTGAAGATCTAGAGAGGGCAGTGTGTGTATGGAGGTGGCAGAAGCTCTTCAGCACGTGGCTGCAGGCTGTGCAGGCAACGGGCTCAGCTGTAAGATGAGTCCTATGACAGCCTCATTATTGGAAGCTGAGCCTAATGAACCTGCTGTCAGATCATCTCTTGTCTCTTTTAAGTAAAGGTAAAGGATCTAAGAAAGCTCTTTCTTGCTCATTCTTTGGATAGAGACATTTAGATTGAGTGCCGCTGCTCTCCCTCACTACAAAGACTACAAAGGTATTTTTATCTGAATTAGAACCTTTTGCTGGCCTACTTTCTTGCGAGCCCTTGTCCAGCCAGCTTGTCATCTCAGTCATCATTCAGTCACCCTCAAAACCAGACCAGCTAGTTTCAGAGCAGTCTTGGCACCACTCTATCTAAGGGCTCCCACACACCGTACTGTGTGGGAGCGTGAGCCTTCAGATACCCGTTTGAGAAGGTCCTCAGCTGACATGAAGAGACCACAGCAGGGCCCTGTCCGTCCCACCCCGTTCCCCCCCCCGCCCCCCCCAGCCCCAGGGGCTTTGTCAATCTGACACATGGAGGCGAAGGCTTGCTCCTCACTCCATAGGCATATGCCAGCCAAGGCCCTGCCACTTGTTTCTCTAGGCTAATGCAGCAAGAGCAGCCCAATTCATTTTGACAGAGTGGTTAAGTAAGTGGCACAGATTTCACATGTCAGCCTTCTCCTGCCTAATCTTAGAGTTATCCCATAGCAAGTGACTGTGGAGAAGGTTCAGCATCATGTGGTGTCAGTAGTTAACACGTTTCAAAAAGCATGTGCTGCTATAACAAGTGGTTTGCTTGTCTGGTTTACACTGCCTGGATCCAAACTCAAAGGACTTCATACACCTGCACAGCAGCAGAGACAGGCTAGAACAAGCGAGCTTGCTAAAGTGTGGTCTTCCACAAAGCCTCTAACGTATTTGTGTACATGAATCCTTATATCTTCGCCTGGTTGCACGGGGCTTTGAGCAACATGGTCTAGTGCAAGGTGTTGCTGCCTGTGGCAGGGGGCTGGAACTGGTTGAGCTTTAAGCTCCTTTCCAACACAAACCGTTCTGTGAATCTATGATCTGTCAGTGGTAATTATTTTTCAATTTTCTCTAGTAATGTAGCTTGTTGGGTTTCGGGGTGGGAATCTTGGAGGGGGAAGGCTTTTTTGTTTGGGTTTTTTACTTAAAAGGAAATGCTCTTCCTCATAGCAGCACTGCTTTCTGAAGTACTTGAAAAGAAAGTTGTCAGCGAAGTTTCTTTAGTACTGTAGCTGGGGAAAACATCAGGGTTTTAGTAACTGAGTATCTTTTATGTAGCTGGCTCCTCCTATTGTGGAATTTTCCAGGCCCCTGAGGGCACTGATAAGCCTTAATGGCCCTAATCAGCATCACCTGGTGCCTCTAAGCACTCCCACAGGTCTGGGAGCCCATTTAAGTTCTGCTGGGGACATTTGGTCCTTTCTGTGAGCTGCGTTGGTTTTCATCTGAGCTATGGATGTACTGATCTTGACCTACAGGCTGACTTCCAGCTTGACCTCATTGCGATTTTGCCTTATGACCCAGGCTTTTTGTTGGTCCTGGCCACTATCTGCAGATCTGCCTGCTCGTCTTACTCAGGTACTGCGGAGAGGGGCTCCCTCCACACTGTTGCATCTGGCTATGGTGTCTCTGTTGGCTCCCTGCTCCCTAGGGAACACCTTGCTGCTTCCTGATGATATCCAAGGGCTTGATAGTCCATGTAGACATATTCATCTCCTGGAAGGTCTGAGATGCTCTTCCCCTCGTTTTCATGTAGGGGAAGGAAAAGCACAGCTTCTTGCAAGCGTGCCACTGGATCTGGAGATGTGAGAGGGAAAGAGTTGGAAGAAATGACTCAGGGCAACTCCCTTACACCAGTGGCATTGGTGCAACTGCTTCTGGTTTCTAGGTAAAGTTAAACCCAATGTTTCATGAGCACTAATTGCTGTGTTGCTTATAGTAAATGGCCTTGGGTAAATAAATCAGTTTCAAATGCTACTTGTAAAATTGAAAGGTGAGGCTGTATGACAGAGTAGTAAAATGGTATTTATGTTTTGCTAATGTCACAAAACTTCTGCAGTGGGAAATCAGATACCAGTGACAATAGCTCACACTGCATTATTTTTCCTAAAAAGAATGGGTATGAAGGAAGGATATATCAGGAACATATAGCTGATGTGAAAGTAAGGTTTGCTGATGATGATACAATTACCATATTCATGCTATAGGAATGGATGCTGGTTTGTTTGTCTCAGCTGAAGCTGAGTCATTGCTTTATCGTGTTGTCATCAACAAGGTTACTCAAAGGAAAGAAGCTGTGAGTAACTTTTCACTCAGAGCTAATTCCCACCACAAAGCGTGTGACACACTCTTCAGTGAGGTGTTAGTATGCTCGCACCACCATGAGAAGCCATGGATTGCTGTCTCTGCCCTGTTCTTGGAATCAGTACACCAGTGTTAAATTTTCCATCAGTCAGCATTCTTGTATCCCTGGTGGGCTGGTAGAGACATCCCTTTTCTTTTACTGAGACACTGGCAGAGCACATGGAGAGGTACCACCATGACTGCCTTGTCCTTAAGCTCTTCTCCAGCCATCTCCTGCCAGCTGCTGTTAGAGAGGGAGCACAAGGCTAGAGAAGTGGTCTGAGCTTGAATGGTGGCTTTTCTTATCAAATAGGTATTTGCTGTAGCTATGCATGCAGTCGCAGTAAATCCACAAACCACAGCCCTGGCTCCCCTGCTCCCTCTATCATGCAGTCATTATGGCCCACCTTGAGAACAGATACTTTCAAATTTGTGTGTAAGTAAGTTCTTACCTCCTCTTTCACCATCATTCAAATTTTGTCCCTTCTTTACAAGAACAGGAAAATGCTACTTTTTTAAAGTTACTGAGAAACCTGAGTACCTCTGGTGCTGCGAGCGCAGTGTAGTAGAATGTCTTAGAGCTGAGGGAAAAGATTACCCAAAGGATGTTCATTGTGCCTGATATTATGAACAGAAAGCCTTAGGGACTGTTTGCATCCTCTGTAACAGACATATTTCTTCTGTTTCATTAGATTTGGTGGTTTTGTGGACATTTTTTGTGTAAAGTTGTATTTCTATCAATATTTCACATCTGATTTATTGGTAGGTACAGCAAAGTATTCTGATTTCACCAAAAAGTGGCAAAAAACTGCATCCAGTTTTTGGTTTCTGTGAATGTTTCTGGTTTTCTTCCTTGTTAAAGGATCTAAACAGAACTGTCAAGAAAGCTCTTGCTGATGTCAGATGTTCCTGATCCAAAAAGTTCAGAGACCTCTCTAAAGTTTGCTGTTATCTTTCAGATCAGAACTTTTGTACTACCCTGCTCAAGTCAGTAAGTTTTTATCCTTAGAAAAAGAATGTAAACTCTTATTCTGGCAGATGCAAAATCTTTCTCACCTTTCAGGCTTTCCTATTGCAAAGTCCAATTTCATTAGGTAAATTAGAAGAACTAACAGAAAATAAGTATCACATTTTAAGGAAGTACAAAGCAGAATAAAAGAATAAATTATTACTGTGCTTAAGTTAATATTTAAGGAGCACATCTCAGGCAAGGCACAGTCATAATCAACACCAAAGCAGAATCTCCCTAAACTTTTTGGTAAAGACATTAATAGAAACCTCGTGCTTTTGTTAGTTTTTCCTTTTCTGAAATGTTTGGGGGTTTTGTTGTGTTAATATTCTTTCCATGATGGTGTCTATGTGAGAATTGGAGATAAAATAAGACAGATGTACTGACCATGGTTACCAAGGGAGCAGTTTCCTTAGCAATGGCAAAGCAGTTGTCAAAGCAGTCAATGTTCCTTCTCTGTCTCACACACACGACTTGTTTTTACTAGTTTGCATGGCTTGGTTACACAAACAGCTAATTGTAAACACCTCTCCCAGATTTCTTGGAGCAGGCAAACAAGACCTGGGTGGGTCATAAGTCAGATGATCCCAACCTGGTTTCAGTTCAGAGTCTACCTGAACTACTTTTGTTTCATCATTTTTTCATAAAACAATCACTGTCTAACTAACTCAAGAGTCATCCAGATGGAAACATAACCAGATACTGCACACCCAAATGAAAGATATGGGGGTTTGTGAGTAGTATAAAATTGCCACATGTCCAAAGCACCAGTCCTTTCCTCTAAAGGGTAAAGATGGCAGCTAAAATAATACCTATAAATAGGTCTTGTAACTGCCTACATGAAATGGTTATTATCTGAGAATGGAAGTCTGATCCTGCCATCCTTGACAAGGCTGAAGAGGGGATTATGCTTCACTATGACACTTATTGCTCTCTATTGGTGCTTCTGGTGGCGGCTATATGTGTGTGAGGTCTCCAGGCCACATCTGGAATTGCCCAGCTGAAGCCATTACCCAGTGGGTGGCTGCCTCCACCCTTACTACATGCTGAGAGCTCAGAGCCCTCTCCATGTCTTTGCTCCAAAAGTGCATTCAGGCTCCTAGGGACAGCAAGGAAGTGAGATGGGTTCATGCTGCTCTGTGGAAGGTATCAGCCCTAAAAGAATGGTAGATCTCAGAAAGTGCTTGGAAAACCCTGTTATCTGTAACTCCAGGCTCTGTGACCACCAAACTGTAAGTTATTCATCCTGAGCAGAATAACACCAAGAACACCAAGGCAGTGATGAAACTCTTCCCTATTCTGTATTTAAGTACTCAGTTTTACACAAACTGTAATTAAAAGTGTTATGTCGATATTCCAATAATGCAGAGACAGGTCTTTTACTATAGTAGTAATTGCAAGAGGTACAGTTGTTTGTCCTGATGAGTAGTGTTAGGAAACTAGCCTTGTTTTCCTGCCTCTATTTCCAGTCAAGGGCAAAGCTGTTTCATATCAGATATATTCCTATATGCAGATTATTCCAGGAACCTCTAGTTGCAGGCTAGCAAAGGACACTTAAAGTCATGTGTTTTTGAAAAACAATATAACATGGTGCTATTGACTGGAGTGTCATGTATGGAAGAAATACTGACTGGATTGCTTGTGGATTAATTCTGAGTTGGTAAATGCTGATTTGATGTCGCTGCTATGATCTGTAATTTTACATGTTGTTATTAGAAACATTTGCTATCAAATGGTACCCAAGAGTTTTCTGATAATTCAGCTGCTCAGTATTCTTTAACTTGTGGCTAAAATTCATACATGCTCATTTCCCAACATATCCTTATTTACTGCCTGCAACAAGTATGCATCTTTTTGTTCAGGTTGACTGGAATTTAATTAGACACTGATGAAGAGAAGGAAAAGTGTAGCGTATGTGCACACAGAGGGGCTGACTGCTGCTGCTCCCTCTGCTCTGCACAGCTCGGCGCCATGGGGTAGGTTACCAACTACATCTGTGCTCCTCCTAGGGGCATTCATTTCGTAACTATAGTATTCATGATGCACTACTTGAGGCAAAGTTAGGAGTCTTCCTGAGCTCTGTTTACAGATACTTCTAGGAATCTGACTCCTTAGAAAGGCACAGAAAAAGCTGGAAGTGCAATATTAGGCAGAAGTGTTGCTGGCCTCTGATGTGTGACTTGTGTGCCCTTGCTCACAGCACCTGGACAGGGAGGGGGAACAGGGAGGGGGTGAGGAGCACAGTGCCACCTACAAATGCTATAAGCAAAATCTGTCTCTCTGTCTCTCATCTGCCTTATTAGGAAAGCTGCATAGAAAGAGGAAAAAAAAAACACCATGGCACATTTCTTAGCAATTTCTTCTATTTCATGTTGAGGCAGTTTCAGACTCAGAGAATCTCATGGCCCTTGAGTTACATAAATCTGCATGATCCGTGTGAAAGCCACTATTTTTGTGTCAAGAAATTTGGTATCAAAGAGAAGGGAAAGGTAAAAGCCACACAAGATCAAATAATGCTGGACTAACAGGACACTTCTTCCTTCAGAGGAAATCACGCATGTGAAGGGATGTGGAAGGTCTTATGTTCAAAATGTGAGTATACAGATTGTTTTAAAAAATAATCTTCGGAATGGAGGAGGGAAGGTGGAGCAGGGGCAGCCATCTATCTGATGGAAGAAGGCAGCAACAGGGAGCGACTCTGAGATTGCTTTCTGCAAATAGGCAAGCTGGCAGTTTTAATTGTAGGAGGAACACACCCTGAGGTCAACCACAGCACTGAATCATGTCAAAACCCATGGCATGTATGGCTGTCCTTCCATCCCCTCCACAGCCCTTTTACCTCAAAATAACAAAGATAAGCTGATGAAAAGGTGGAGTCATTGAGTCACCTGGGAGTGCAATTTTGTCATGACAGCCACCCAGTTCCCATCTCCTAACTGCAGCTCTGTCAGTCCCTAATTCAGCAACTCCTTAACCACCCCACAGTGACCCCCAATTACCAAAGTGGCAGCTGTGCAGGTCACTTGCCTCTGGTCGAGCTGATATTTTACCATTATGGTCCCAACCACCTGCTGTGCATTTGATGTAACTTTTCAATTAACATTCTCCAAGGATTTGTAGCTTTTGGTGTGTGTTACAGCCTCGGCCATTCCCACACCCGTCGCCCCTGGGCTGCAATGCTATAACTCTTCCTACCTGCTGCACAAACACATCA